>NC_030684.2:116881540-118236596 GCF_000004195.4 Xenopus tropicalis
GACATCCTTGGACAGCTCTTTGGTCTTTCCCATGTTGGAGAGTTTGGAGTCTGCTTGATTGATTGATTCTGTGGACAGGTGTCTTTTATACAGGTGACTAGTTAAGACAGGTGTCCTTAATGAGGTTGACTAATTGAGTAGAAGTGTCTAACCACTCTGTGGGAGCCAGAACTCTTAATGGTTGGTAGGGGTTCAAAAACTTATTTCACTCAATGAAATGCAAATCAGTTGCTATCTTTTATTTAAAGTTATTTTTTCGATTTTCCTTTTGATGTGCTATCTGCCACTGTTAAAATAAACCTACCATTGAAATGATACTGTTCTGAGACTTTTCATTTCTTTGTCATTGGACAAACTTACAAAATCAGTGAGGGGTCAAATAATTATTTCCTCCACTGTATATATATAGCCCTTAGGTAGGAAAGCACTGTAACAGATGTTGTTCTAAATAAATCAGATGAAAAAGTAGTTAAAACAGGGTTAAAACACAGCTAACTGGAGCTCTGTATTACTCAGTGTCTGCGGCTGAATGATGAGTGGGTGTGTTTCACTCTCTGCTTATGTTTCGCTTCCTTATCTGTGCTTGCCTTGCGCTTATCAATTACTGACCAATGACAATCCAGTAAACATACTCATGTGCTGTTTTTCAAGTCGGGTATAAGACAGTCCCTGCTTTTGTTTCACTTCCAGCCTGGTACAGAGCAGTTGCTTGTTTTTACATCAGAACTGCCATTGGCCCTATAGGTTTCCAGGAGCTGTGATCAGAGCTCATTTCAGGGGAATAGTGCCAATGTACTTAATTCGGTCTAAATAACACACACATGGATTATGGATTTTGACTTTACATCCCTTTTGTGATCATAGTTACATAGGGTTGAAAAAAGACCATAGTCCATCAAGTTCAACCCATCCAAGTAAACCCAGCACACCTAACCCACACCCACCAATCTATACACTCACATACATAAACTATATATACAACCACTAGTACTAACTGTAGATATTAGTATCACAATAGCCTTGGATATTCTGATTGTTCAAGAACTCATCCAGGCCCCTCTTAAAGGCATTAACAGAATCTGCCATTACCACATCACTAGGAAGGGCATTCCCCAACCTCACTGCCCTCACCGTGAAAAAACACCTACGCTGCTTCAAATGGAAGCTCCGTTCCTCTAATCTATAGGGGTGACCTCTGGTGCGTTGTTCGTTTTTATGGGAAAAAAGAACATCCCCCATCTGCCTATAATCCCCTCTAATGTACTTGTACAGAGTAATCATGTCCCCTCGCAAGCGCCTCTTTTCCAGAGAAAACAACCCCAACCTCGACAGTCTAACCTCATAGCTTAACCCTTCCATCCCCTTAACCAGTTTAGTTGCACGTCTCTGCACTCTCTCCAGCTCATTAATATCCTTCTTAAGGACTGGAGCCCAAAACTGCACTGCATACTCAAGGTGAGGCCTTACCAGGGACCTATAAAGGGGCAAAATTATGTTCTCATCCCTTGAGTCAATGCCCTTTTTTATACAAGACAGCACTTTATTTGCTTTAGTAGCCACAAAATGACAATCCTCTTCTACTGAACCATTATATGGACACTATGGAACCCTGGCGCTACCTCCACCCTGAATGTGCATGTTTCATCAATAGGAACAGCAGATTTGAACCAGAAGAATCACACACAAATATCATTTCAGAAACTATGAAAATAAAAAATGAAGACCAATTGTAAAGTTTAGAAAAGTTTGCCGTTCTATAACACATTAAAAGTGAACTCAAAGGTGAACAAGCCTTTTAAATATACTGTAAATGCTGGAAACGCTGCAACCCCAGCTCTGAAAATGTTATCTTATAATCCCATCTGATTTTCCACCACACACACACACGGCCATTGCAATCATTTTGCCGCATCGGGAGAAATTGTTCCAGGTGCAACTCGTTATACAGCTGTAATTACAATGGAATTGAGAGAAAAAACACACTGCATTATGGGTAAGAAACATGGCGATTCAAAACCACGCACTGTAAATTTGGCATACAATGTGTCAGTTAGTCACGTCGGTTTCTTTAATTAACAGACAGAGATAATTGCTATTTGTAGCAAAGGTTTCCTCTGCTTTGTTTGTTCAGTTCATAATCTCACTGTCTCCTCACAGAACTGTTCTTCTGGAACTTCATTGTAGCCAATGGCGGTTTAAAGGAATCGTTATTACTATAACGTTGGTGAAAGCTGTCATAGTCTGTTTGCAAAGTCTGTTCAGATCCTTTCTGCATCTGTAGCTGAAGATGGTTCTTGGCTCATTAAACAGTCTACTTTTGTAGACTCAAATCTCCCTCCGGTAGCATTAGATGGGTGCCCAAAATCTCTCAGGACACAGCTTTAGTGATTTTATAAAACCACAAAGGATCTTGTTCAAGGTATTGTGTTTGATACTGAAGGAAAATCTCTTTTTGTTCAGTTTGTTCTACATCCTGATGTAAATATACTTTTCTGAAGTTATGCTTTTTCAAGACAAAATACTAGAAAGGAAAGGGTGTAACAGTAGGCTCACCACCCTATAACTTGTAGAGAACATCAGCAGGTAAAGGGTCGTAATAATGACCATTTATTATGTCTAAAATGGGGTATGTAGCTGTCAAATCAAGGATTTTGCATAAGAAAAAAGGTGGGAATGAGATTTAATATCTCAGAAAGGTATGTATTAGTGAAGGGTGAAATAATTCGGCAGGCATGGATTCGCAGCAAATTTCTGCGTTTCGTCATTGCCGTGACATTTTTGCCGGTTTGCAAATTTTCCGCCATTTCATGAATCTTTTCAATGATTCACACATTTTTTGGCGAAGCAAAACATGACAGTTTCGCTCATCACTAGTATGTATATAGAATCATAGGAAAAGCTTCTGTTTCTACTGTATTTTATTAAAGCTGGGATCCCCTTTTTTTTACTTGTGAGCCACGTTCAGATGTAAAAAGTGTTGGTGAGCCACACAAGCCTGAAAAAAGTTCTTTGGGGACACCAAATATGGGCTGGGATTGGCTATTTGGTACCCCATGGGGACTGCTAGTCTATAGGAGGCTCTGCTTGGAGTAAAACTGTGTCTCTGGGCTTCCAAAACTTGTCTCCAAGCCAGAGATTTTAAAATGGGCACCTACTTTGAGGTCACCGGGAGCAACATCAAAGGGGGCGGTGAGAAACATGTCGCTCAAAGCCACTGGTTGGGGATCACAGTATTAAAGGTTGAAAACCTGGCAGTATGGTGGCAAAGAGTACTCAAAGTTGGTGCATTTTTGTAAAAAGAGGAGCACCAGCCTGATGAAGCCTTAAATAATCCCAACTTGACACCACCACAGCGATGTTACCTTTCCTACTCCTTTTTTGAAAGACAAAGAGATGCTGCACCTAGAAGTACTGTTGTGTAGTATCATCACTATATATATAAATATATATATGTATATATATGGTTAGCTTTATCTCTCAAGCTATAGCTTAAATATTTGCTAATATTTTTTAATAATTTTAATAATAATTGTAATATTTGTTAATAATTCTCCTCCTGTCAACTAACACATAAACAGGTCCCTCCCATATTAAAAAAAAGAATAACTTGTAATATGTTTTTCATGACTCTCCAATCCCTTTATCCCTCTGCGCCCCACTTTATCTCCTCACTTCTGTCTCTGTACAGTCCAGGAAAACCCCTTTTGTTACTCTTCATCCCAACTGCTTGCTGCTTCTTACCTCTAGTAGTGATGAGCGAATCTGTCCCATTTCACTTAGCCATAAAATTTGCAAAACAACAAGAAAATTTGCAAAACGGCGAAAAATCTACAAAACATATTTGTCACATGACTCGCCCGGGTTTTTTTTTTTGTCGCCTGAGTCTTATTTTTGTCGCCTGTGTCTTTGGTCGCGCCCAATTTTGACACAACCACCCTCATTTTTTGACGCAACCGCTCTCCAATTTGATGCGACCACAACTTTTTTTTGACGCGCAACAAATTTTTCTGCAGCAAATTTTTACGTATGTTTCGTGAAACAATTCGCCAATGGCGAAATGGGGAAATTCGCTGGGTATCCATGCCTGGCGAAATGCTCATCACTAATTTCTAGAATTCTATATCCTTAATCTCATTATAAAAACCACAGGCAAAATCCTTCTATGTGATAATTAATTTACTTTGCATCCATTTTTTCTACTCCTATTGCTTTAATATCCAACGCCTGAGGATTACTGTTTATACCATTAAAATGCACGCAAATAAGCGCAACTCATCCATGCCTAAAGTCCTGCACACCTGCTCAGCAATAGCGGCTCCCACAGTCAATATAGAAAAGCCTCATCAGTTATGCAAATGTTTTGTTTCGTAAACATTTGCCAATTAATAAATAGGTTTTGTATAAGAAATATAGCAAAGACTCATTTCCACTTAATGAGAAATACCTACAAAAAGCTTGGGGGGATGAATTTAATGGGATTGTTCTGTTGATGGAATTGTTGACTCAAAATTAAAAACTATTATCCAGGATGTAATTGCCAGGCTGCAACGACCCAATAAGAATAAGCTAATATCATTTCAGAAATGGTGCGTGCAAATTGTTGGTAACAGAACCCCAGCCCTGATTTGAAATATTAATAAAAAGTGTAAAAACCAACCCAAAATTTGAAATCTGACTCTGCATAGGTCAAAACTACCTGTATGGGGCATCATTTATAGAAGGGGCTCATTAACTCCCAACAATATGTAGGGACCCATAGGGTTAAGCTCCCTATGGCTTTACTTCCCTATCTTTCCTTATCTGTACTGTTATAGGGCAGAGCCCTCTATACTCAATTTACAGTTGAAACACTATCCTTAATAGGTTTAGCCAGGTTGACCACTCCCCCTACAGGCTGATATAGTGTCTGGCAGGAGGGAGTGTCTTCCTCTTTTGGCTGCATGCTGAGTCCTAGGCAGAGCCCCAACTGAGCCTGGACCGGACATAGGCCCAGAAGCCATTTTGTACCCTAGGGGACCTCATACCCTAGTGATAAGTCGGGCACAGTCAGATCTATTTAATAGCACCCTCTAGGAGAGTTGAGCATAGTCAGCTTATTTAGAAAGGGCAGCCATTAGCCCCAACAAAGGAGATTTTAAGGGTTTAGTCTAACCCAGGCTCTGTATGCCTTGCTGTAGGGACCACAGTTAAGACGCAGGATTCAGGCAGTACTTCACCCCTGAAACACAGTTGGCTGGAGGGGATCCGTTCCAGTAAAGGGCATCCATCCTGGGCTCACAACTAATACTCTGCATATCCTTCAAGTGGGTTATACTGTTCCTTAAATGTCACATCTGCTACTGTCCATTGTGACCATATCTATACCTGCTGTGTCTGTGAGTATAATACCCTGTGTGCACTATTACATCTATCTTGCTGGACAATAAATCTGTATTATAGTTTACCATAAAGAATCCTCTGGCTCCATTAATACCTCCCATATAGCGGAGGCCCACTCCTGTGCATTAAGGTCGCATGTAACACATGCTCTATACCAATTACTAGCCTGGGTTTTGCCATATCTAAGCCAAACAAGTGTTACAAATATTTCTGCTATAAAGACAGGCATACCATGGTTCAGCATGGGAGTGACTTGGATAATGCAGAATACCATACTTTTGTAGTTTATTGTTCATATCCGTCCAAACCCATGAAGACACAAAAAGAACATACACACTTCTTGCATGTAGAGGCAGCAGTGCCAACCATGGAGTCACCATGCCAACCTTAAGGTCAAGGGCAAATCTGTAGAACCTCTACATTAATGGAAAAACCCTGCTTTTTTTAAATAAGCCGTATGAAAATCCAATGAATTTTACTGTAGAATTAATGACTAGTTGCTTCCACTTATAAATTATAAGTATAAGTATAAATTATAATTGAAATTCAACATTAAAATCATTATGTTTGATAGGGTCAAGGGGGGTAGACTGATAATTCTGTATATAAATTGTTGCATAAACTTTCTTTTATTCTGCCTTACAATGATTCATTTGCACTCAGTTTATTCAGAACAAGATGAAATTCAGAAATATGTGGCAATACTGAGTTCTATGTTTGCCAGTACAGCTATAGGATCCGTTATACCGAAACCTGTTATCGAGAAAGTTCCAAATTACGGAAAGGTCATCTCCCATAGACTCCATTTTAAATTAATTATTCTAATTTTTAGAAATTATTTCCTTCCTGTTATAATAACAGTACCTTGTACTTGATACCAACTAAGATATAATTACCCCTTATTGGGGGCAGAACAGCCCTATTGGGTTTATTTAATGGTTAAATGATTCCCTTTTCTCTGTAATAATAAAACAGTACCTGTACTTGATCCCAACTAAGATATAATTACCCCTTATTGGGGGCAGAACAGCCCTATTGGGTTTATTTAATGGTTAAATGATTCCCTTTTCTCTGTAATAATAAAACAGTACCTTGTACTTGATCCCAACTAAGATATAATTAATCCTTATTGGGGGCAGAACAGCCCTATTGGGTTTATTTAATGGTTAAATGATTCCCTTTTCTCTGTAATAATAAAACAGTACCTTGTACTTGATCCCAACTAAGATATAATTAATCCTTATTGGGGGCAGAACAGCCCTATTGGGTTTATTTCATGGTTAAATGATTCCCTTTTCTCTGTAATAATAAAACAGTACCTGTACTTGATCCCAACTAAGATATAATTACCCCTTATTGGGGGCAGAACAGCCCTATTGGGTTTATTTAATGGTTAAATGATTCCCTTTTCTCTGTAATAATAAAACAGTACCTGTACTTGATCCCAACTAAGATATAATTACCCCTTATTGGGGCAGAACAGCCCTATTGGGTTTATTTAATGGTTAAATGATTCCCTTTTCTCTGTAATAATAAAACAGTACCTGTACTTGATCCCAACTAAGATATAAATTAATCATTATTGGAGGCAAAACAATCCTATTGGATTTACTTAACGTTTAAATAATTTTTTTAATAAACTTAAAGCATAGAGATCCAAACTACGGAAAGATACCTTATCCGGAAGACTTCGGGTCCTGAGCATTCTGGATAACAGGTCCCAAACCTGTACAATAAATTTAGAACACACTGCCTACGTAGAGCAATGATGTGTAAGGAAAACAAAAGCCACAGAGCTTCTGAATCTCCCTCAGTTATATGAGCTATGAGCCACAAGGGCACAATGTGCCTTTAAGATAGACAAAATGGCACTCCAGCCAAAGCATAAAGGAAGTTATATAGAAGTTATTATTTAATAAAAGGTTGAAATGGATGTCTTTTTCTTTTACAAGCACAATTTCTGTATAATAAAACTATATAGTGGCACATAATAACATTTGCAACCACAAGTGCAGTGTGCAAAGAGCAATTTCAATGCAAACTGTCATGTCTTTTTTACCCACAATACAATATTTTCCTTTTCATTTCCTTTCCTAGGATCATTGAGGTCATGCATGATATTGCATTCAATAAGTCCAAACCAGCGCTGTTGCACAAGTGTTCATTCGTTAATCTTGCTTTTCATGACATTATTTCGACATGTTTGAAATAGTTTTCAGTGCACAGTTGGACTTTTTTATGCAGTAAGTACAGTAGTCGGCTGTGCTGGGAAATTGAATTTTTACTTGAAGCCATCAGCTTCTGCAACAGCTTGAAAATTATTTGGCACAGGAATCATTTGCACCGACTTCTCTCGTTGTTATTTCAAAAGGTTCCATATCAGACACAAAAACGACATCAATCCTCCAGTTTGCTGACTGCGGTACAGTAGGACGTCAACTACTCCGTGCCCAGAGCTCTGCCAATTCTTTTCCCATTGAAGGCCCGACAAATGTTTTCTACGTATTCATCTGTTCATGCATTTTTCCCTCAGGTTTGAAGCTACAGAAGAAATCTTGATTTAGTTTTCCTTTTCCTGCACAAGTTCTGGTTTCGAAAATAAATGATAGTTTTTCAAGCTCAGTTCAGCAAGGTTTTACCTTTTGCCAGTCAATATTTTACAGGTATCGGATCCACTATCCAGAAAGTTCCAAATTATAGGAAGGCTATCTCCTCTAGACTCCAATTTAATCAAATAATTCACATTTTTAAAAATGATTTCCTTTTTTTTCTTCAACAATAAAACAGTACCTGTACTTGATCCCAACTAAGATATAATTACCCCTTATTGGGGGCAGAACAGCCCTATTGGGTTTATTTAATGGTTAAATGATTCCCTTTTCTCTGTAATAAAACAGTACCTTGTACTTGATCCCAACTAAGATATAATTACCCCTTATTGGGGGCAGAACAGCCCTATTGGGTTTATTTAATGGTTAAATGATTCCCTTTTCTCTGTAATAATAAAACAGTACCTGTACTTGATCCCAACTAAGATATAATTACCCCTTATTGGGGGCAGAACAGCCCTATTGGGTTTATTTCATGGTTAAATGATTCCCTTTTCTCTGTAATAATAAAACAGTACCTGTACTTGATCCCAACTAAGATATAATTACCCCTTATTGGGGGCAGAACAGCCCTATTGGGTTTATTTAATGGTTAAATGATTCCCTTTTCTCTGTAATAATAAAACAGTACCTGTACTTGATCCCAACTAAGATATAATTACCCCTTATTGGGGGCAGAACAGCCCTATTGGGTTTATTTAATGGTTAAATTATTCCCTTTTCTCTGTAATAATAAAACAGTACCTGTACTTGATCCCAACTAAAATATAATCAATCCTTATTGGAAGCAAAACTATCCTATTGGGGTTATTCCACGTTTAAATTATTTTTTAGTAGGCGGGGAGGGTCCATTTTTATCAACCATGAATAAACTCATTTTCTCTAAAACTACAAATGCCAAGTGGTTTATTAAAAAATAAAAAAGCACACAAAAAATGTGGAAAGAATGTGACATTATTGATTTTTTTTTTTTTGCACAAATGAACACATCAAAAAACCCCAAAACCTCTAAAACCAAAAAGCAAAGAAAGATCATACAGTTGTAAAAGCAGCTTTTAGATGGAATATTTTTACTTTTGGATTTGTTGCAGTTTTGACGCATAATAAACGGTGAAAAAAATTCACATTCAATCACATTTTTGTACAAAAAAAATAAAATGCGAACATTAGTAAATGCCCCCCTTAAGGTATGGAGATCCAAATTACAAAAAGATCCCTTATCCGGTAAACCCCAGGTCCAAAGTATTCTGAATAACAGGTCCCATACCTGTATATAGTATTGCGTTGGCATAATAACATAGAATCAATTGGAACACATCAGATTTTGATGGAACCATATGATCTTTAACAGTGAGTTTGGGCTAATAAGGTGCCTTTAATGATGGGAAGAAATAAGCTGTACATAAATGTGTAGGTAATTCGGGGTGCTGTAATATTCCAACATACAATTAAAAAAGAAAAACCAACAAGATCCTTCTAGTTCCTTCTTGTCACAGATTGTGGGAGGAATGTTAGCAAGCCAGTGGTGACGGTTTTATTGAAAGTCTCCAGGGGTGGATCCCAAAGCTAATCGCCCGTGGCTATTATTTCATCGCGCGACTATTCTTTTGACGCCCGCGACTATTCTTTTTTGATGCCGGCAACAATTTTTGGATGTGCAGCAAATCCGCCAATGGCGAAACGCGGAAATTCGCTGCGAACAGATTTGCTGATCACTATTCATTTTGTTTGGCCTTTCCATCCCAAAAAGCCTGAGTGTTTATTTAAGGATTTGCTAAAGGGAAGACTGTGGAGACTTATTCCCTCCCCTACCGAAACTTATCTAACTGAACCAGCAAAAAGAACACCAGAACACATGAATGGGGTGCAGGTCGGCCACAGCTTTATTAGAAAAAACACTTCCTCCTTAGTCCTTGCCCACTGTTTTTCCACATATACCAACACATCTTAATGAACTTATAGCTGTTTTATAACCGAATGCCGGCCACTGCGAAGCCAGTGGGCATGTAACAGACATCAATTAACACCAGAAATTAACTGGCCAAGGACTATCACCCGCCATATGCTGTGACAAGTTTACAACGAGTATAATGAACCATGATTTATAGATTATATACGCATGTATATATATATACAGGTCCTTCTCAAAAAATTAGCATATTGTGATAAAGTTCATTATTTTCTGTAATGTACTGATAAACATTAGACTTTCATATATTTTAGATTCATTACACACAACTGAAGTAGTTCAAGCCTTTTATTGTTTTAATATTGATGATTGTGGCATACAGCTCATGAAAACCCAAAATTCCTATCTCAAAAAATTAGCATATTTCATCCGACCAATAAAAGAAAAGTGTTTTTAATACAAAAAAAGTCAACCTTCAAATAATTATGTTCAGTTATGCACTCAATACTTGGTCGGGAATCCTTTTGCAGAAATGACTGCTTCAATGCGGCGTGGCATGGAGGCAATCAGCCTGTGGCACTGCTCAGGTGTTATGGAGGCCCAGGATGCTTCAATAGCGGCCTTAAGCTCATCCAGAGTGTTGGCTCTTGTGTCTCTCAACTTTCTCTTCACAATATCCCACAGATTCTCTATGGGGTTCAGGTCAGGAGAGTTGGCAGGCCAGTTGAGCACAGTAATACCAGGGTCAGTAAACCATTTACCAATGGTTTTGGCATTGTGAGCAGGTGCCAGGTCATGCTGAAAAATGAAATCTTCATCTCCACAAAGCTTTTCAGCAGATGGAAGCATGAAGTGCTCCAAAATCTCCTGATAGCTAGCTGCATTGACCCTGCCCTTGATAAAACACAGTGGACCAACACCAGCAGCTGACATGGCACCCCAGACCATCACTGACTGTGGGTACTTGACACTGGACTGCAGGCATTTTGGCATTTCCCTCTCCCCAGCCTTCCTCCAGACTCTGGCACCTTGATTTCTGAATGACATGCAAAATTTGCTTTCATCCGAAAAAAGTACTTTGGACCACTGAGCAACAGCCCAGTGCTGATTCTCTGTAGCCCAGGTCAGGCGCTTGTGCCGCTGTTTCTGGTTCAAAAGTGGCTTGACCTGGGGAATGCGGCACCTGTAGCCCATTTCCTGCACACGCCATTTCAGTCCACTGGTTCCGCAGGTCCCCCAAGGTCTGGAATCGGTCCTTCTCCACAATCTTCCTCAGGGCCCGGTAACCTCTTCTCGTTGTGCAGCGTTTTCTGCCACACTTTTTCCTTCCCACTGAGGTGCCTTGATACAGCACTCTGGGAACAGTCTATTCGTTCAGAAATTTCTTTCTGTGTCTTACCCTCTTGCTTGAGGGTGTCAATCATGGCCTTCTGGACAGCAGTCAGGTCGCCAGTCTTACCCATGATTGCGGTTTTGAGTAATGAACCAGGCTGGGAGTTTTTAAAAGCCTCAGGAATCTTTTGCAGGTGTTTAGAGTTAATTAGTTGATTCAGATGATTAGGTTAATAGCTCGTTTAGAGAACCTTTTCATGATATGCTAATTTTTTGAGATAGGAATTTTGGGTTTTCATGAGCTGTATGCCACAATCATCAATATTAAAACAATAAAAGGCTTGAACTACTTCAGTTGTGTGTAATGAATCTAAAATATATGAAAGTCTAATGTTTATCAGTACATTACAGAAAATAATGAACTTTATCACAATATGCTAATTTTTTGAGAAGGACCTGTATATATATATATTTTTTTTTTATTTAACAACATTTATTGACAATTTGAGGTCAGAACAGTGGGGGAGAGAAGCACAGCGCGGGATGAACAGCCAGGCAGAAGAGAGGGGGCAGGAAATAAACCAGGGGGGAGACTTCCCAACCTCCTTGTACTGTGCGGGAAAGCTGGATGGGTGAGTTAACCCCTTAAGCGCAGCGGGGGGGGTCTTCGCATATCACTAGCTCGCCAGTCCCTCTGCGCTTTCATTATTCTTTTCAGCGCACTCAAGGAGTGTCTATAATTAGGAGGTATTCATAGGGGCTATTGGCGTGACTTTGCACTGGGCAGGAAGCTAAGACCGAGTGATGACTTTTCCGTTTTCCACATTCCGTTTTCTTGTATTTTGAAGATATAAAATAAACAAAACATATTGCTTTTCAGTAATGCAATTTGGCTCATTTCTAAAAATAAACTATTTGTATTTGATTATTTTAACTGCAAGATTTGTAGCCCTGAAACGCAATCATTAATTTCACAGTTAAATCACATTACAGATGTTTGCTCCATTACATTACAACATTAATGTCAACACTGTGCTGCTGGTGTAAATGTATATTGGAAAATCAAATGAAAATGTAGGGTAATGAAGCATATTAATTGTATTCTTAAAGAATGCTTAACTTCATTTTCATTAATAGCACAATAATAATTCTGCATTTTATTATTTACCAACAGTGCAAATGAGAAGACAAGTTTATACATAGTGAGGGGGGAAGGATATATTCATTTGGAATCCTCTGGATCAAAACAAATGTGCAAGAGATCTGAATCTCCCATTTTCTTACATCAATACATCAATGTCTTTTTTTTTTCTTTTGCTCATTGGGATATTTATTGCACAAGCATGGTTTTTCAAAAACAAAAAGTCCACGTTCTTAAACCTGGTGACCTTTTCATTTTAGAAAAATAAAACACGTTGTAGAAAAAAAATTCCCACGAGGAAGACTAGCAATCGATGCAAGAAAATCTGAGCACGATTAAAACCTCTTTCTTTCTTTTTTACATTGTTTCAGCCCAACCGCCAGACCCAAGCTATGATTCATAATAAATCTGCCCCTTAATGTACATAGGAGTCGAACTTGAAATTTTAGATGTAGATAGAGCAGTGTTTGCAGAATTATTGTTAGCATTTATAAGTCAATATTGCTACATAGTGATGAGCGAATCTGTCCCGTTTCGCTTCACTGAAACATTAGCGAAACAACAGGAAAATTTGCGAAACAGTGAAAAATCCACGAAATGCTCTTGTCACGTGACTTTTTTGTCACCCACGTCTTTTTTTTTTGTTGCACGCATCTTTTTTTGTCGCGACCGTGACTTTTTTTTGGCACAAGACAAATTTTTCCACATTGAATTTTCACAGAAGTATCACAAAAACAGTTCACTAATGGGAAATGCGTAAATTTGTTGCAAATCCATGACTGGCGAAAAAATGTGCTCATCAATATTGCTACACTATTAGAGGCACTGATAATAAATTATTTAACAATGTGCCCTGATTAGTAATGAGTGAATCTGTCTCGTTTCGCTTGGCCGAAAAATTTGCAAATCCTTCAAAAGATTTGTGAAACGCCGAAAAATTTGCGAAACGGCGAAAACGTCACGCATAAAAAAAATTGCCTGCGACTATTCTTTTGACACTGCGACTATTCTTTTGGTGCACGAGTATTTATTTTGACGCACGACTTTTTATTTTGGCGCCGTGACTATTCTTTTGACACTGCGACTATTCTTTTGACGCGAAACTATTTATTTTGCCACTGCGACTATTTATTTTGACGCCGCGACTATTCTTTTGACGCCTGCAACTATTTATTTTGATGCGCAACTATTCTTTTGACACCCACGAAATTTTTGGACATGCAGCAAATTTTTCCGCTGCAATTTTTTTCATCTGTTCTGCGAAACAATCCGCCAATCCCAAAACACGGAAATTTGATGCAAATCCATGCCTGGCGAAATATTTCATGAGCGAAATTTTTCACCAGGTATGGATTTGCAGTGAGATTTTTTCATGAAACTGCTGCAAAAATTCAGAGTGACAAAAATTTGTTGAGTGAGAAAAAAAAGTTGCGGTTGCGTAAAAAAAAAAGTCATGTGGTACCCGTATTTCGCAAAATTAGCGCAGTTTCATGAAATTTTCTGCAGTTTCATGGAATTTTCACAGTGATGAACAAAATGTTTCACCAGGCATGGATTTGCAGTGAATTTCCATGTTTCGCCATTGACAAATTATGATTATGTGGGGCGAAAAAATTTGCTACGTGAGCTAAAAAAATTTTCACCGTTGTGCGAATCTTTTCAAATAATTAGAATTTTATTGTTAAGTTAATACTGTATATACAGTGGTAGAGATTTACTGGTAAAGAAGATAAGGTGGAAAATGTTTTCAAATTAAAGGGGTATATGTAATAAACAGTACAAATTTTGACCAGGTCAGGTAACCCATATCAACAATTAAACCAATATACCAACTGTATGTAATTATTTCCCCTCCTAACTGCCCTTTGTTCAGAATTAAATATGCCTAATGTGCATTGATCATTCGGCGGGTAGATCCAGATTGGCTAAATACCTTAAGGGGCAGATTTATCAAAATGTGAGATTAGCGCTATTTAGCAATGGGTGAAAGTTAGAGCACCATTTGATAAATATGCTTATAAAAATCCCATTGGAACAACTAGAAAGTGTGGTGGTGAGCTCTAATTAAAGTTTGAATTAGAGTTTCTACCACCAAAAATCATAAATGAAAATGAAAATTTTTTCATCTGAATGATGAATTTTCAAGATTTATTAAGAGCAGAAAATTCAAATGAAAGAATCCTAATCTAAAAGCTGGTAAATTCATGTAGAAATCAATAGGAGCTGTAATTTTAAAATTAAAGCTATATTTCAATTAAGTGATTAAGTTCAACGTGGCATGAAATGCATAAGGCTGTAAAAAAATGGTGGTATAAATAAAGATTTTCTCAGTTAATATGGTTTGTCTACTCCCTTGAGCTGAGGGTCTGAGTCTGGATCTGGGTCACGTCACTACATTGATGAGTTCTCAGTTATGTTTCAGTGCTAGTGATGAGCTAATTTTTTCGGCAGGCATGGATTCGCAGCGAATTTCCGCATTTCGCCATTGGCGAATTGTTTTGTGAAAGTTCTGCGAATATTCGCAGCGGAAAAATTTGTCGCACATCATAAAAAAGTCACAGTTGCTTCACATCGGTCATTGTCGCGGTCATGACAACAAAAAAAGACGAGGGCGTCAAAAAAAGATGCGGGTGACAAACGCATTTCGCGAAACGGGACAGATTCACTGATCACTATTCAGTGCCTTTTTTTTTCTAATCTAATCATATTCTACATGTTCTGTATTTCTGAATTTCTTTCAACTTTGTTCAACTTTTTCTGATTCCTTTCAACTTCAATAAACTTTCAGCAAAGAACATACAAAAGCTCCAGTGAATTCTCATGCCCTTTCATTGTCATCTCATCCATAGAAAGTATCTAATAAGCTTGAAACTACTTGCAGATATCTATCAATGTTCATCGCCGGAGGCTGCAATAGAAATTCAATCACAAAGATCATCAGTCTCCCTGGAAGTGTATGGATGATGCTATATACCATCAGCAATAAATTGCAGAGAATTCCTGAAGAATATATAGAGTTACAGCTATCCAACGACTGTGTATTTGACGGAAAACGATCATGTCTCTATGTTTTAATAAAATAATTCAATATAAATTGATTTAAGATTCATCTGTTGAGTTGAGAAGTTTGAAGAGCTCCTTCAAAGCAGAATTTTATAAAGAAATTAAACAGTGAATAGAGTCAATATCTGAGATATTTTTTTTTTCACCAAGGTCTCGCCTTACCATTGTCAACAAACAGGTCTCAAACAACACAATCAGGGCTACCAGTGTCTGTAAACATTCTTGTTGTATGGTTTTATCTAAGAAATTCCTATAGAATGGTCTAGCTGGAAGCCTCAGATATTTATTTTGCCTTGACCGCGCCTATTTTGCTGCAACCGTGCCTATTTTGATGCAACTGTGCCTAAATTGATGCAACCACAAATTTTTTCCCCTGTGAATTTTTGCTGAAGATTTCACGAAACAATTCACCATTGGCTAAATTAGGAAATTCGCTGCGAATCCATAACTGGTGAAAAAAATTCGCTCATCGCTATTCATTTTTATTGCCCCTACCCTGTTTAAGGACTTTGCAGAACTACTTGTATTAAATCATTATTTGTTCCCCATGAATATGTAACAATGTACACAATAACAAAAAGTGCCACAGTTTATAGAGTCCATTCCTTGTTGCAAACCATCATGTGACAAGACAAGAGTAATTGTAGGTAGAATATAAAGTTCATTATGTTGTTGTGGATCTTTGTGGTCTATTAATTTTACATTTATTTTTTCCTGTGATACATCAGGACTGTATACAGGTATTGTATCTACTATCCGGGAATGCTTAGGACCTGGGAAATAAGGGGTTTTCTGTAATTTGTATCTCCATACATTAAAGGGATCATTTACATCCTCAAGTGAGTGATTTGTACTTTTGCCCACAGCGCAAACAATTTGTTTTTTACCCATTTCATGAAAAAATCTGCCAGTGGTGAAATGCGGAAATTTGTCTCAAATCCATGCCTGGTGAATAGTGATGAGCGAATCTGTCCCATTTCACTTCACTGAAAAATCCACAAAATTCTAGGAAAAGTCATAAAACTGCGAAAAATCTTGTTTGTCACACCTATCTTTTGATGCACCCATGACGATTTTTTGACGCGGCCGCTCCTATTTTTTGATGCGACCTGATTTGATGCAACCACAACTTTTTTTGTTGCGCAAAACAATTCACCAATGGTGAAATGTGGAAATTCGCTGCAAATGCATTTCTGCCGAAAAAATTTGCTCATCTTTACTGGTGAATAATTTCGCCCATCACTACAAGGCACTGTTATTACATTACTAATACTACAAAGAGAAAGGTAATAATTTTTAAAAAATGATATGCTTAAAATGGACTCAGTGGGAGATGGGCTTTCTGTAATTTAGATGAAATATGGGGCGGTTATGCATTTCTACATGGGATTGGTTAAATATACCCTTTTGGGGTGTGTTTTGTTACAGCGTCACTTCTTGTAGTTGCAATATTTGCTTTACAGAGTTTGCACTTGACAAAGGGCCAACTAGACCTGAAACATGTTGTTCAATAAGCACCCCGATGTGCAACTAGATCTGTGCAAAAGCCTTCCTTGTAATTCCTTCTATTTTTCCTATATGGACTTGCACCATTGGCATGGGGTACAAGGACTACAAATTCTTTTGCCCTTAGTGGTCAGTCCTTACCTACAATTATTCTGCCAATGAATACTGTATGGGGCTGATTTACTAATCCACAAATCCGAATCCCGAATGGGAAAAAATCAGATTGGAAACGAACATTTTGCGACTTTTTCGTATTTTTTGCGATTTTTTCGTCGCAGACGCGACTTTTCCGTAGCCGTTACGACTTGCGCAAATTGTCGCCACTTTTTCGTATTGAGCGCTAGTAAACGGCGGGCAAACCTTTCCGATTTTTTCATCACGGCTATGAAAAAGTCGCGACAATTCGCGGAAGTTGTAACGGCTACGAAAAAGTCGCGCCAATTTACGAAAAAGTCATGACGGCAACGAAAAAATCGCAAAATATCGATCATTACGAGAAAAACGCATTTGGACGCTTTCGATTCATTTGTGGATTAGTAAATCGGCCCCTAAGTGTTATGGTGATCAAAATCGCGAAAGTTGGACGGCAGTGCTCACATTTCAGTGACCTTAATTTTAAGAAAAGAACCAAAATCTGATATAAGAAATATGTTGGTTAAGAAATGGCTGGGAGAAAAATATATGGGAAAATATTTGGAAGAAAAATGTCCTAATAAATACATGTCTATATAATATATATGTGAAGCAGAGTTCTTACCCATAGCTGGGGAAACTGAACTAAGGAGTTATTTATCAGCCTTCAACCTTCAATAGAACTGCTGCAACTGAAATACATTTATACCCAACATATACAAGTATGGGATTTGTTATCCAGAAACCCCTTACCCAGAAATCTCAAAATTACGGAAAGCCATCTTCCATAATTATAATCAAATAATTCAATATTTTGACAATGATTTCCCTTTTCTCCATAATAATAAAACAGAACCTTGTACTTGATCCGGTATACGGAATTATATTCTAAGCTTATTTGAATCACAGTTGGGTGAATTTTCTATGCATATATAATATAATATTTAATGTCATCGCTTTATTACGTATGGAAGCTCTGGAATTCCAAGGGCTTTGATATAATTAAAAATGCTTTTCTTTTTACGAAAAGTTTCATTAGATAAATAAAAAAGAGAAAATTAAAAAACATTTTTTTTCCAGCCCTTAATCAAGTTTCCCAACTTAATAATGGCTCAAGCAATCACATTTTTCTTAAGTTCAATAAAAATACTCGTATCAGAGGGGAACGGCAGTCTGCATTCTGATTAGGCCGTTAGTCTATAGGACAGAAGGTCACTACTAAGATTAGACAAATACAAAAAATAGTATTCTTTTTCAAAGTAAGATTAAAAAAGAAAGTCAGACACAAAGATATGAATCTTATAAAGTTTCAACCTTACAGCCATACTCGCTGTGCATTGGTACTGCACATAAAGGCTTGATAGGGGTGTCTTTTATTACTGTACAAACTGGTATCATAGCAGCTTCCACCATCCAATTGCATATAGAAATCATAGTACTAATGCAACCAGGTAGAGCCTGTGTGTATCTGTCAATATACAACCAAACCTGCTATACATGAGCAGAAACCAGCCTGAATTCTATAAGAAGCAAATGGGGCTTTGCTAGCAATATACAATCTCAGGGCAGTCATATCACAAGTTGGTTCTGCTCCGTTGCCATCATTACAACATTGCTCTCATTAGTATGGACCAAACATTATATTTTACACCTAATACCAAAGGCTGCTTAGGGCAAAGCAAAGCTGGCCAAAATGAGGTACAGGTATCAGACCCCTTATCTGGAAACCCATTATCCAGAAAGTTCCGAATTACGGAAAGGTCATCTCCCATAGACTCCATTTTAATCGAATAATTCACATTTTTAAAAATGCCTTCATTTTTCTCTGTAATAATAAAACAGTACCTGTACTTGATCCCAACTAAGATATAATTACCCCTTATTGGGGGCAGAACAGCCCTATTGGGTTTATTTAATGGTTAAATGATTCCCTTTTCTCTGTAATAATAAAACAGTACCTGTACTTGATCCCAACTAAGATATAATTACCCCTTATTGGGGCAGAACAGCCCTATTGGGTTTATTTCATGGTTAAATGATTCCCTTTTCTCTGTAATAATAAAACAGTACCTGTACTTGATCCCAACTAAGATATAATTACCCCTTATTGGGGCAGAACAGCCCTATTGGGTTTATTTCATGGTTAAATGATTCCCTTTTCTCTGTAATAATAAAACAGTACCTGTACTTGATCCCAACTAAGATATAATTACCCCTTATTGGGGGCAGAACAGCCCTATTGGGTTTATTTAATGGTTACATGATTCCCTTTTCTCTGTAATAATAAAACAGTACCTGTACTTGATCCCATCTAAGACATAATTAATCCTTATTGGAGCCAAAACAATCCTATTGGGTTTAATTAATGTTTAAAAAACATTTTTTCATAGACTTAAGGTAGGAGATCCAAATTACAGAAAGACCCCTTATTCGGAAAACCCCAGGTCCCGAACATTCTAGATAACAGGTCCCATATCTATATTTGCAATTATTAAATGAAAAGTATTAAATTAAATTACAACTGAAGGGCTGCATCAATCCCTACAAAAAGTATTCTCCTAGGCAATAGTCCTCCAGGCCAAGATTTTTGATGGAACCATTTTGTCCCCTCCAAAATGTCCCACTGATGAGGTGGCATCTGACTGCTGGGAATCATTTCCCCTTCTCCCTCCCAAACGTCCCACTGAGGAGGTGTCACGTGACTACTGGGAATCATTTTGTCCACCCCAAACATCCCACTGAGGCGGTAGCATTTGACTACTTGGAATCATTTTGTCTTCCCCGGATGTCCCACTGAGGAGGTGACGTGACTGCTGGGAATCATTTTGTGTCCCCCCAAATGTCCCCCTGAGGAGGTGTCATGTGACTACTGGGAATCCTTTTGTCCCCCCCAAATGTCCCACTGAAGAGGTGGCATGTGACTACTGACTACAAAGATTATTCTCCTGGGCATCAGTCCTCCAGGCCAAGATTTTTGGTGGAATTATTTTGTTCCCCCCAAACTGCCCACTGAGGAAATAGCATGTGACTAATAGGCACAGAAATTTTAGTAGTATGAGGGATTCAGTCTAGCAGCAGACAGATGTGTAGATACATATTCTGTTTATATAGAATGGTACGTCCTTTTATCTTACTAAATGGTCATTTTCAAAGTTCAGTGCAAAAATAGGGTGCCAAGCTGGTAACCCCCTGAAGCCAAGTATGTAGTGGGTAGCATATGGGCATCCCCTTGGACTCCCCTAGCTTGTGTGTCATTAACATGCTCAACCTAATAGAACCTCATTAGTTGTAATGTGCAGGGGATTCCTGTGCCTAATGCTAACCTCTGGCACAATGCACAGTGTACAGACTGCATAACCATTGTATCAGGGGCAGCTGGTAAGTACATGAGCCCTAAGAGCTTAGTTAACTAAGGACTTAGTTAATAGAAAAAAACCATAGGTTTAATATCCAGCGGTACTTGATCTTTGCCATGCTTGCAGTAATTATACTACATAACATAATAGAAGTACAACTGCATAGAATTGACTTCCTAGCGTGATCCCCTAAGAGCACTGAGTGACATTGTACTAATTGCATTTGTTCTCAGAGGATCTGTTCATAAAAAGGCAAGTTATAATTGTAACCCATTGAAAAGCCATTCAAGTTGTTTTTGTTTTAAATAAATGTGTTTATAGGTATTACAGCTACAGTTTTATACAGGGTTGTTTCAGGAATTCCAATGACATTTTAATTAGTGCCATGACAAGCGATGCATAACTCCAAAAGGCAGAGAAAAGAATAGAAATTATCAGGGAGAAGTGGCACTGAGATATACAATAGGTAAGGTGCATATATGTTCATGGATTCAATTGTCTGATGAATGTTATTAAGTACTAATGTGTTTCCAATACATGTATTCAAACTGTGATGATGCTGGTGAATAATGTGTTAATAGTCTGTATGAATATTCTGCACTATACATTAGTGTAACATTATCAGAGATCATTAATCGTTGAGTATAAATAATTAATTGTCGTTCTGAAATTTACTTTAGATGCATATAAGACCATCACAAACGAGTCTAATGTCACTTTTCTGGATCTTCAACCGGGTAAAAGGCCAATATAAATACCTAGAAAGGCCAACACTAGTGATGAGCTTATCTGTCCCATTTCGCTTCACCATAAAATTCGTGAAACGGCAAGAAAATTTGCGAAACGCATTTGTTGTGCGATTTTTTGTTGACCGCGTCTTTTTTTAAAACATACGCACAATGTCTGCCTTTTACTTTCCTTGAACTGCCCCGGGTCTCTGTTAGAGATGTAGCGAACCTCACAAAAAAAGTTCGCAAACCCGTTCGCGAACTTCCGCCAAAAAGTGCGAACTTTGCGAACCCCATAGACTTCAATGGGAAGGCGAACTTTAAAAACTAGAAAAGCCATTTCTGGCCAGAAAACTGATTTTAAAGTTGTTTAAAGGGTGCCACGACCTGGACAGTGACATGCCGGAGGGGGATCAAGGGCAAAAATTTCTCTGAAAAATACGTTGTTGACACAGCGTTGCGGTTTGTGCTGTAAAGGGCAGAAATCACACTACATTTCTAAACTTGTGTAATAAACTGCTTTAAAACGTCCGGCGTCTACATGCCAATCAAGTCGTGTAAAGGTTACAGCCGGTTATCATGCAAAGACAAAACGCCGCAGTAGTGGATACGGAATATATTATTGCTGGTGGAAAAACATCGCTCAGGTGATTTTATTGCAATGCAATGTCACTACTATGTGTAACGTGTTTGGTGCACTACTATGAACAACAGCAAACAGCACTGGACACGTTAAAGAACAGTAAGTTAAATAGCACACCAGTCCCCCACAGCTAGACTAATAGCACTTGGCTTTATAAATTACAGTAGCAAAGTAAAAAAACACAAATAAAAAAAAATGATGTGGATGTGTGGTTGGTGCTTAGTGCACTACTATGACCAGCACGCCTGTCTCCAACACACACAGACGGAGCTGCAGTACACAATGAAAAGAAGAGTAACAGAAATCAGAAAATAAAAGCAGTCCTTACAAGAACTATTGGGTTACAGCAGATGAGATCAGCAGGACAGCTGTCCCCAGCAGCTACATACAGAGCAGTAGAAAGTAGATTACTAGTCAGCAAAGCTACCTAAACTGTCCCTCAAACCCCTGCACAGCTCTCTCCCTATGCTAACTCATCAAGCACACACAGGCAGAATGTAAAATGGCTGCTGGGCTTCGGTTTATATATGGAAGGGAGTGGTCCGGGGGTGGTCCAGGAGGGAGAGCTGCCTGATTGCCTGCCATGTATCTGCTGGCTCTGGGGTGAGAGGTCAAAATTTGGCTCCAGCTAAGGCGAACCCAAAATTGCGAACATCACTAAAAATTTGCGAACTTGCGAACACCCGATTTTCGTGCGAATTAGTTCTCCGGCGAACAGTTCGCTACATCTCTAGTCTCTGTACTACGTTTCAGAGCACAGAGACCTGTGCCCTTCCCAATGTATACAACTCTAAGGGGCGGTTGGTGGTAGGCACATAGGTGCTGTCATTGAAACATGCAAGCTATGGAGGGGTGGCATAAGCAGCCTTTAGTGATGAGTGAAATGTTTCGCCAGGCATGGATTCGCGGCAAATTTTCGCCTTTCGCCATTGGCAGATTGTTTAGCGAAATGGATGAAAAAAATCAGCGCACATCCAAAAATTGTCGCAAGAATAGTCGCGCAACCAAAAACTGTTGCAAGAATAGTCTTGCGGTCAAAAGAATAGTCATGTGTCCAAAAAGTGCTGCAAGAATAGAGAGATTGGTCGTGCGTCAAAAGAATAGTCGTTTTGTTGTCGCGCAGGACAGATTTACTCATCAGTAGCAGCCTTATAACCAGGTAGTGAGACCACCCTACCTTATGGAAGGTAATAAGGATAAGATTAGCCTGCAACTGCCAACGTTGTGGTCTGCTCCTTGCACCTAATTTTTTACCTGCCACTAGGTACAGAGTACAGACTAACTGTGGGCAGAAGTTATCTCTGCATTAGTTCTAAGGGGCACACTCTTGCACCCCTTACACCCCTTGGACTTCTCCCGAGGATCATTGTACATTATCCATTTTATTGTCTCCTTGCCCAGTGAAGATCTCTCTTACGTTACTTTCTTCCTGCATTCTCAGCTAATTTCTTCCAACTATGTAACGGTAAACAAAAATATTCTTTGGTATTTTACTTAAAGCACCTTTGTGTCCTACAAAAGCACATTACTGTGCTTTAGCTGATAATAAAGAATTGTCTTGGAAGGTGATGTTGCCTAGATGAATAATGTGTGAGATGATGCCATCAAGATCATCTTGCCAGGCTTACTCGTGTCTGACATGAATACTGCTGGAATGCAGGCCTCCCTATAAACAAAATAAGAAAGTACAGGGATATGAATTCTTGGTGTAAAACATATTTTTTAAAATCATCCGCCAGTTTTATCATTCCTCCCTTGACCTCTTTTTCACTCCTTCTATCTCTGCCAGCCTTTCGTGCTCATTTTTTCTCAGTGTCGATCCGTGAGTGCTAATGTTGGACTCGTACAGGTGAATGGTGAGGTGCTAAAGAAGAAAGACTGCCTGCATAAACGCTCTGACAGTATATGGCACTCTTATATTACCAAATGTGCACCGTGAAGAATATAACAGCCGGCGATCTTTTTTCTGCTGTAAAGCACCCATCTGTTTGAGCATGAATCCACCTGTCACCATTTGTTCATCATAAAAAGGCCCCATATATGAAATAAGCTTGATGTGCCGTGATGGATGAATAAGAACTGCATTGGGAATATGGCAGTATGCAGTGCATTTAGGCCACTTGGAAGTTTATTGTCACCCTCATAAAATGGATCTTCCCATATAAATGGGTATATTTGAAACATGTATGAGATTGATGGTATAATAACATTACTGAAACATCTGCTTTACTTGATTTTATGCTAGCAGCCTGATATAATGTATGTATAAGCAAATTCAAACAGGCTGCTCAGCCAGGATGCTATTTCTATGAATAATACCTGCGACCTGATCTACACTACATTTTATTAGATTGCTAAATTTTGAAAGGGTGAGTGCAAAGTATAATGCATTTATGAAGAAAGGCTGGCCAGGTTTATGCTGAAGAATGAAGGATTCGATATCCATGCATACAGTTTTATACGATAGGACTAAATAAATGGGTCCTTCCAGAGGACACAAGGGCATCGCTTGAGATAAGAAGAGGTTCCATCTCAAGGTATGTGCTGTTAAGTTGTAGAATCCTCTGATGTGTTTGTACTGGCAGATATATGATGTATCTTCAAAAATGGTTAGTGCCTTAGCAAATGAGAAAATATTAGGCCATCAAAGCTGATCCAGTTGTTCTTTGGAGTCTGAAAGACAAACTGGGGACTCCTTCATGTAGGGGTGTCCTCTGGATCAAATAGAAGTAAGGCAGGTTTCACTTAGAGAAAACAATGAACTGGATTGGCACGTACCTTTTTTTCAACTCTACCATATAACTGTTTAACTATAAAATATATGTTCTACATAGGAATTCCACATGCAACAGCCCTTTCTTTTTACTGGTCCTGGATCATCTGGAATACTTAAAAAAGTGGCTGCATATGTGACATTTTAACATACAGAGGTGAAGGTTTCCTAACTAGTATCTGGGATTATATGCTCAATACAGGGCGCTTTCCCTCTGTCTTCTCATGTAATGATTAAATAAGTTACTTTTTCTTGTGCAATTGTAGGGAGGTAGTGCTGGGTCCCTGCACTTACCCCCCTCCTGCTGCTGTTCCCTGTAGGGGAGCTGGCACTGAGACTTTGTGCTGTGAGCTGCTGCCTAGCAACAAGGTGAACAGCAAGCTCAGGGCTGCCGGAAGTTGCAAAGCAGCCTGGGAGAGGAAGCCAGAGGGAGGAGACAGAAAGTCCCAGAGCTCCAGAAGCTGCACGTGGGCTCAGAGAGAGGAGCTGCATAAGAAGAAGCTGGCCTTTGGAACAGGCTGGTACAGGGAAGGCAGACCCTGTACCTGGAGAGACAGAGATCCTGTGAGGAGTCCTGACTGGGGGAACAAACACCTGCAGGGGAATCCCATCTGAGTAGCTAAAGGGGCTAGTAGTCGCACTGCATGGCTGTGAGTGCTGGACTCGCCTGAAGATTCTGTGTGAATCACCAAAAGAGATCCCTGGAGTGAGTATCCTTAAAGTGAAAGTAATAAAGGAGCGCTTGAAGATTTAAACTATATAAACTGTTTCTTTTGGGACTGAGCTAAAGGACTGTACATAGTTAGTGAGAGAGCTTGCGCTGGCAAAGCTAGTTAGTAAGGCCCTTATTGCCACTTGGATAGGAGTGTTATATGTATTAGTTTCCTCTTTATTTCAGATAAAAGTTATTTCGTTTATCAAGTACTGTGTGTGCATTATTATTGTTCCTAGTGGGGCCACCCGTAGGTGCACTCCCGGATCCCACTAGGTGGAGGCACTGCGCTAATAAGTACCAGGTACCCAGTCTCTCCCAATACCACTGCGGAGTGATTCAGGTTTGTCCCGTGCCATCAGGTAAGCGCCACACGTGGAGTGTAACACTGTCAAAAGTGCCAGAAGTGGTGAGGATAGGGTTACATTTTGGAGGCACTGCTGAGATTCGGCTGGGACCTGGTTGCACAGAAAGTGAAACAAAATGGCGTCATCTACTGAGAGTCCCCAGAGTGTTCTGGACTGGTGCAAGAGTTTGGGCCTAAACCCGAAAAAGACTGCTGTAGTGGGCCCTATGATACCAAAAACTAAAGAGGAATTTATTTACAAGATCCTAGATGCAGATGGATCTATTTATAGACCTAGAGTGGTAGCTTCGCGACGAGACCCAGATGGCATCCTCTTAAATGTGCTTGTGGATAGTCCTGGTGAGATTAATAGAGAAACATGTGCACGTGGTGTACAGGCGGAAGACCATGATTACTGGCAAATTGTCTTACCGGATGTCCCTGAGGAGAAGGAACTTAGTGACAGTGAGGATGAAGTGGGAGGCGATCTGGAGAATCCAAATCCCTTGTGCAGTGGCACCCCACAGATACCTGCTGCTGGTCACAGCCCAGTGACTAAAAGACTGTTTGATGTGATACCTGAGACAAAGTTGAAATACACTGCATCATGTGAAAGTTTGAACTCTGCTGGGAGGAGCCGACCTCTAAGTGATGTTGTTGAGGCAGCTCAGCTGGTGGAAGTCTTGGCCCAAGTCGGTGAGAATTTGAGACAGCTGGCATACAATGGAAATTATAAGAGACTAAAAATATTCTCAGGTATGGAACCTACTCCTCCAGGTGAAGAGACCTTTGAGGCCTGGAGAGATGCTGCTTTGGTTGCTATTACCGATTGGCCTGGCTCTGGTCCTGCTTTATGTCGCAAGATCCAAGAGAGTTTGCGAGGGCCTGCATTGGACCTAATTAAGCTCCACCGAGAGGTGTGCCCACAAGATGGTCCTGAGAAGTTGATAGAAGTACTGGAAGATACATATGGACCGGTGGAAGATGAAATTGAAATGTTGTACAAATTTCAGTCTTGCATGCAGAAAGAAAAAGAGAATCTGTCTGAGTACTTGAAGCGACTGCAGCAAATGCTAAAATTACTTGTTTGCCGAAGAATCATTGCTACAGATCGTGTTGATTCTATGAGGCTACAACAGTTATTCAGAGGGGCTTTATCTATGGATCCCACAGCTGTGATGTTGAGATCTTTCTACAGAGGAAAGAAAGAACCAACTTATCAGGAGCTGATCCGGGAGATCCGAAAGGAGGAAGTTAATGTTCTGCGACGAGAGAAGAAAAGTCGTGGTTCAGAAAGGACATCCAGTGATTCGCAGAAAGCGGAAGAGATTGCTGAGTTAAAAAAACAGGTTGCTCAGCTCAAGGCTCGTGTGTCCGAAAAGGAAGAGGGGTCAACTATGTCTAGAACCTCTTCATTTCCTAAAGCAGGTGGTGCTCGCGGGGACCCACCAAAGTGCTTCCGTTGTGGCCGGTTGGGCCATATATCCCCACACTGTCCGACGCAACGTGAAAATGCTGCAGCTACAGAAGTTATTTCATATGGCTGTGCTGTGAGGAAGCCACCCCAAAAGAGGTATCGGAAGAGACGTAATCAGGTGAGGTGTTACACCTGTGGTTGGTACGGTCATACTTCCCACACCTGTGACTGGGGACGGAATGAAGACTTCACTGATGTATATGTGACATCTTTCCCATGTGAAGTGGATATTTGTGAAGAGAAATCCTGTGGCACGAGGATGGTCTCTGAGCACTCTGGCACCCCCAATAAAAGTAAGAGACTGGGCCTGGGAATGCGTAGACCTTCAGGCAGGGGAAGTGTCAGGGCAGTTAGTGAGAAAGCTTTCCCCTGTGTATCTCCCCCAAAGGTTAGGGAGAATAAGAATGGTGAGAAAGGGCAAGCGAGGACGTTGCCCATTCAAGCAGGGGGAGAATGTAGGGAGGTAGTGCTGGGTCCCTGCACTTACCCCCCTCCTGCTGCTGTTCCCTGTAGGGGAGCTGGCACTGAGACTTTGTGCTGTGAGCTGCTGCCTAGCAACAAGGTGAACAGCAAGCTCAGGGCTGCCGGAAGTTGCAAAGCAGCCTGGGAGAGGAAGCCAGAGGGAGGAGACAGAAAGTCCCAGAGCTCCAGAAGCTGCACGTGGGCTCAGAGAGAGGAGCAGCACAAGAAGAAGCTGGCCTTTGGAACAGGCTGGTACAGGGAAGGCAGACCCTGTACCTGGAGAGACAGAGATCCTGTGAGGAGTCCTGACTGGGGGAACAAACACCTGCAGGGGAATCCCATCTGAGTAGCTAAAGGGGCTAGTAGTCGCACTGCATGGCTGTGAGTGCTGGACTCGCCTGAAGATTCTGTGTGAATCACCAAAAGAGATCCCTGGAGTGAGTATCCTTAAAGTGAAAGTAATAAAGGAGCGCTTGAAGATTTAAACTATATAAACTGTTTCTTTTGGGACTGAGCTAAAGGACTGTACATAGTTAGTGAGAGAGCTTGCGCTGGCAAAGCTAGTTAGTAAGGCCCTTATTGCCACTTGGATAGGAGTGTTATATGTATTAGTTTCCTCTTTATTTCAGATAAAAGTTATTTCGTTTATCAAGTACTGTGTGTGCATTATTATTGTTCCTAGTGGGGCCACCCGTAGGTGCACTCCCGGATCCCACTAGGTGGAGGCACTGCGCTAATAAGTACCAGGTACCCAGTCTCTCCCAATACCACTGCGGAGTGATTCAGGTTTGTCCCGTGCCATCAGGTAAGCGCCACACGTGGAGTGTAACACTGTCAAAAGTGCCAGAAGTGGTGAGGATAGGGTTACACAATGTTTTGCATTTAGTGAAGGCTATAAGGACATACCACTGTGTCAGGCAAAGGGATCTGCTGCCTATTTCCCTCATCCACTAATGGTCACTATCAATCAGCATTTCCAAGAGATTCTAAGGATTGGCTCATTTATAAACTTTGTGCAATGCAGACTAATTCGCACAGTGAATATATTTGCCCTGTCCATGTTTATATGTATAAAGCTGGACAAGATTGGTGCATTTAAACTGATCTTTTTTTATAGTTTATGGATTATTTGCCTTCTTCTTCCAAATCTTTCCAGCTTTCAAATGGGGGTCAGCCAAAATGTGTTGCTCTGTTGAGGCAAACACTCAAGCACTCAGAAAGATTTCTTTTGGTTCTGAGATATCTGTTATCTTAGTTATATTGCATTGTATGTTAGCTCTAGACACTACTCTGGATATTAACCATATAGGCTAAAGCTCTGAATAAGGAAAGGCTTTTTCCTATAAACCCCATTTTAAACAAATAATTCGAATTTTTAAAAATGATTTCCTTTATCTCTGTAATAATAAAACAGTACCTTGTACTTGATCCCAACTAAGATATAATTACCCCTTATTGGGGGCAGAACAGTCCTATTGGGTTTATTTAATGGTTAAATGATTCCCTTTTCTCTGTAATAATAAAACAGTACCTGTACTTGATCCCAACTAAGATATAATTACCCCTTATTGGGGGCAGAACAGCCCTATTGGGTTTATTTAATGGTTAAATGATTCCCTTTTCTCTGTAATAATAAAACAGTACCTGTACTTGATCCCAACTAAGATATAATTACCCCTTATTGGGGGCAGAACAGCCCTATTGGGTTTATTTAATGGTTAAATGATTCCCTTTTCTCTGTAATAATAAAACAGTACCTTGTACTTGATCCCAACTAAGATATAATTACCCCTTATTGGGGGCAGAACAGTCCTATTGGGTTTATTTAATGGTTAAATGATTCCCTTTTCTCTGTAATAATAAAACAGTACCTTGTACTTGATCCCAACTAAGATATAATTACCCCTTATTGGGGGCAGAACAGCCCTATTGGGTTTATTTCATGGTTAAATGATTCCCTTTTCTCTGTAATAATAAAACAGTACCTGTACTTGATCCCAACTAAGATATAATTACCCCTTATTGGGGGCAGAACAGCCCTATTGGGTTTATTTAATGGTTAAATGATTCCCTTTTCTCTGTAATAATAAAACAGTACCTGTACTTGATCCCAACTAAGATATAATTACCCCTTATTGGGGGCAGAACAGCCCTATTGGGTTTATTTAATGGTTAAATGATTCCCTTTTCTCTGTAATAATAAAACAGTACCTGTACTTGATCCCAACTAAGATATAATTACCCCTTATTGGGGGCAGAACAGCCCTATTGGGTTTATTTAATGGTTAAATGATTCCCTTTTCTCTGTAATAATAAAACAGTACCTGTACTTGATCCCAAATAAGATATAATTACCCCTTATTGGAGACAAAACAATCCTATTGGGTTTAAATATTGTTTAAATGATTTTTTAGCAGGCTTAAGGTATGGAGACCCAATTTATGGAAACAACCCTTATCTGGAAAACCCCAGGTCCCGGGCATTCTCATAAAAGGAGTAAAACAAAGATTTGTGTTTATAAGGATATGAAATTCATCTTTAGAAATAGAAAAGTAAAACTGAGTTCTAAATCCTTTTGTAATCAACTAACAGTAAAATAGGATAAAATATATGGTGCCCCTAACGCTAAAAATGATGGGCCTGTAATTCAACTCTCTGTCCTCAAATAAATAAAATGTGTTCTGTTTCTTGACTCTTGCACCTGGAAATGGGGTCAAAGAAGTAATAAAGGCAACTGATTCGCCGAGACAGGAGACAGTCATAAAACATATAAAAAAAACATGGTTTATAAAGCTTTCAGAAATGTCGTGCTTAAATCTGCCAGCAAATCAAACCATTTCACTCTTTTATATAAAGTATTAAGGCTGAATTCTTTTCATGAAAGAACAAAGATCTCGTCCTCTTCTTCGGGCTAGAGCCATAATAATAAAGGACAATATATCTGAAGGATCAGAATGTAACAAATATGTACCATACTGGAAATGCTTCAGAGATGAATTGCAGGCAACTTTCTAGTCTTTACATTGTATAATGAATTGATTGTATTAGGGGCAACTCAGTCAGAAAAAGAAAAAACTCACATCCATAAAACACAATACATGTACAGCGCTGCGGAATATGTTGGCGCTTTATAAATAAATGTTAATAATAATAATAATAATAATAACATGGGTTGAAAAAAGACATATGTGCCATCACGTTCAACCATAATGCCTATATATAACCTGCCTAACTGCTAGATGATCCAGAGGAAGGCAAAAAAACCCCATCTGAAGACTCTCTATTTTGCCACAGAGGGGAAAAATTTGTTCCTGACTCCAAGATGGCAACCGGACCAGTCCCTGGATCAACTATATAATGTATCAGCCAGCACAAGTGGTTCAGGAATTCCACAACTTCACAGCTCTCACAGTAAAAAATCCTTTCCGAATATTTAGATGGAACCTCCTTTCTTCTAAACGGAGTGGGTGCCCTCGTGTCCGTTGGAAGGACCTACTGGTAAATAAAGCATTAGAGAGGTTATTATATGACCCCCTTATATATTTATACATACTGTAGTTATCATGTCACCTCTTAAGCGCCTCTTCTCCAGTGTAAACAGACCCAACTTGGCCAGTCTTTCTTCATAACTGAGACTTTCCATACACTTTACCAGCTTAGTTGCCCTTCTCTGGACCCTCTCTAACTCAATAATGTCCCGTTTGAGCGCTGGAGACCAGAACTGAACAGCATATTCTAGATGGGGCCTTACCAGTGCCAGAAATACCCAGTGTAACATATCTTTATTTTGTCACAATTAATGTTCAGGTATGGGACCTGTTATCCAGAATGCCCAGAACATAGGGTTTTCCAGATAAGGGGTCTTTCTTAATAAAATTGTTTAACCATTAAATAAACCCAATAGGATTATTTAGCCTCCAAAAAGGATTATTTATATCTCAGCTGAGATCAAGTACAAGGCTCTGTTTCTGAAATCCTTTTTGACTTAAGATATGGAATTAAGATATGGACCCCCAATTTACAGGAACCCCAGATCCCAAGCATTCTGCATAACAGGTCCTATACCTATATCAACAGGAAATTGCCTAAATATGACATTTCTAGTATAATGATTATTTTATAACATTGTATAGTAATGATGCAGAATTTCAATGTTGTGGGGTTATTTATTATAAGTCACACAGAAATTGCTAGAACCTAATGTATTTATAGCAATGGAAAACTATACGGGCTTAACTTGACATTTTAGGAATATGTGAACAAAATGTTTAAAAAAATAAAAGTAAAAAAGTAAAATAAAGAAATATTTTTTCCTAAATTAGAACGGCTTTCAGATAATCTATTGTTTCTCTTACTCCATGTAACTGGAGGAGTCATGACTTGGGTGAGCCGGAGTTGGATTTTAACTATTGAGTACAGATATCTACCACTAGGTGGGGCATGGTAGCGTTTTTATCAATACAGGTGTCAGGGAGCTGTTATCTTGCTACCGTCCCATTGTTCTGCTGATCGACTGCTGGGCGGGAGAGAACCCTAAAAGCAGAATAATAAAAGATTGGAGGCAAATATAAGATGAAGCTTAACATAATGTATCTGCCCCATAACTAGCCATAAAGCAGAGCAAATATATGCCACATTCTCTAAGCCTCCCGTTGCATTTGGGTTCATTAATATCTGTCCATTCTAGGTTAAGCCTTTGCCTTTCTAGTTATATTATTGGCCTCAAAACTTAGCAAAAGTTGGTTTTTCCTTTACATCATTTATTTCTACTTCTTGGAGAGAACACAGTAGATTTTGCTCTATGATTATCTCTAGAATAGCTTCAGTATTTTAACTTATCTAGTTTTCACTGCAAAATGTGTTTCAAAATGGATAAAATAACCTTTTCCTCAGAGTGTTTTTGTGTTATTAAAAGGTGTTTGTCACAAAATGTATTGCAGATCTGTCATATTTACTCATTTTTGTCTAGGAGATTGATTTTTCCTACTACAAAACCCACTTTGATGAACAAAGAATATGCTGACTATAAAACTTTTACCTTAGCACAAAAGGAACAGTTCGGTAGGAGGGGTTGAACTTGATTAACTATAAATCATTATATATTGATAGGGATCATTAGGGTTCATTGCTTTTAATAGTTAATAGTTTAATAGTTAATAATTGTATTTTTTTGAAGTCAAATCATCTTGTTTTTCCCCTCTGCGGCAAGGACAGCTGTTTATAAATGTTAAGAGACAGGCCGCCCAATCAAGGATAATCCTATTTGTCATTTCTTACACAAAGCACTAGGCTTCTAACTGCATAGAGGTGAAAACTGTCCAAAGTAATGAGCAAGCTGCACATCATATAGCACTTTCTATAATAGGATCACAGGCTTAGGTACAGTATGACATGGCCCTCAGATTATCTATGTATGTGTATATAAATCCTTTTATATTGTGGTTCAAAGAATAAATCACTATGCAATGTTGTAGCGGAGCAATAAAAACAAAGTCAGCATTACAAGGAACACAATGTTTGGAGGCCAAAAGGATACAGGTGAGTTGTGTATTAAAAACGGAAAGGATAGAGATTTGCCTGAAGACTGGATTAGAGAGGAGGATGAAGATAGAGAAGGAATGGTGTCAGGGAAAGGCAAGGGGTTCCTATAAAAGCAACCTTGTCCCACACTTTATACCAAAGTGAAAAAGTTGTGAAAATGACCTCCTATCCAGAAACCCCCAGGTCTTGAGCATTCTAGATAACATTCTGGCGTGTTCTAGACCATTCAGTCATTAGTCTTGCTTTGGTCAGCCTACTGCAGTGCACATGAAAATGGGGGACCCGAAAATTTAACCATATTTCAGGATTTTCCTTCTTATGTTTAATTCCCAAGGCCCCTGGGAGGAACTCACTAATAAATAGAGAAGATTTCCCCTTTTGCTTCCAACCTCAATGCAGAACAATATGAAAAAGGCCAAACTGCAACTCATACTCAGATAGCACTTGGGGAGTCTACAACCTGTCGTTTTTGTTATTTGAATTCTCAGTGGCAGAAAGAACAGCAGAGAATTGTTTGTAACAGCAACATTAAACCCTGATATTCTGCCTTTTCATTTTAGCAAATCCCAGCGTGTCGGAACATATTCAGATTTTCTATAAGTATATATTTCCTGAATTCTATTGTTTGGAGCTGAATTTGCTTAACCACAAGTCCCCGAGGTAGAGATACTTACTGGCATTTGGGTAATTGGAGTCTGAATTATTCCCAAAACACAGCCATTCCAATGCTATCTGTTTATCTAAGCAGTTGTAGGGGAGAAATATACATTTATTTTAATGCTAATGTCTTAAAAATAAGAAAACAAAGAGGTTTTTTTTCACATGTAATGGATAATGGAATAAAAGTAAGCCGATGATCATTACATTCTTAAAATGTTGGAGAAGGGAAGAAAAGATTAAATAAAGTCCCTGCTGCTCTATGTGCTACAGTAAGGCAGCCGTGGTGATAACTGCTACAGATCTGTAGGACTGCGCTACATGCCTCTGGCCAATGAATGATGGCAACTCCTGTGCCCATACAGCACCCCAACAGCTTACAGTCTTTAGAAATGCCTTCATTGCTTTATTAAATAAAGGGCCACTCAACTTAACAACTGGAAGAAATTCAGAGCTGTACAATTTTACAATGTAGAAAAGTACACACAGGGAAGACGTCATAACAATAAATATGTAACATGTATAATATTAAGGAAATATACATTCATTTGCAATTACGAATCAAAAACTCAAATTTAAAAATGGTGTTATTCTTAAAGATACAACCCCCATTGACGTCTACTTAAACTTGCCAGCTTTTAGCTGCTGATTTTTTATGTTTGAGATTTTTCAGCTTTTTGGATATTCAAGTTTGGAAACTGGAATGTGAAAATAGTTGACACAATTTTACTGCAAAAAACTTGAATTGTGGTAGAGATTCTAATTGGTCTGTTTATAAGTCCGCAACCCCATTTATTCCCCATAGTGTTGCTTACCAGGTGAGTAGAATTTTTAAATGCTCCACCTTTCCCATCAAAGTGTGGAAAACTTGAATGCGGAAATAGTAGCAATTTTTACTGCAAATGTTTTTTTTTTTTTAAAAAGTTCAAATTGGACTATTGAGAAATCTGCAACCATTTGTCTCTAGGCCCTGGCCTTGTTTTATATATTAAAGGGGACCTGTCACCCTAAGAAATAACTCCAAATTATTTTCTATATTGTTAGCTAAGCAAAATAAACTTTACTTACTCGATATAAATAATACAAAGTATAAAACTTGTTTCCTTCCGTCTTGGAATTACTCAATCAAATCAAGCAGGCAGCTGCCATTTTGTGGACACTGTTATGAAGGCAAGCTTTGTATCATGCCAAAATCTTGTTTATGTGCCAGAATGGGGGACCAGATGCCCATGCACTGGCTACACAATTACATGGTGAGGAGAGAGGGGGAAATTGAGATGTGCAGTGACATCTAGGTAGTGCTGAACAGAAAGCTAAAGTTATTGTCTGCCCCGCCTGGGTTTGGATGTGTTAATCTAAAAAGTAATTTGGGTTTCATGTTTAATTTGAAAAGGACTTTTATTATACAGCTTTTATGTCTGGGTGACAGGTCCACTTTAGTGCAGTGATAATAAAAACTAACTTTTTATCAGGGAATCGAGTCGCTGTCCATCATCTTTCTCCATTTGTCTATGTAGTTACACCATTTATCCCCCATAGCATTGCTGCACCAGGTGGGTAGTATTTTAAAATGCTCCACCTTTCCCATGAAGGTGTGAGTGGAGCCCAATTTAATGGTAAGGAGTACCCTGTGTGTAGATTCTGGTACAATCACCTTCAGTTACAGCAGTACAGGAAAGCAAGAAGGCAGTGGCCAGCAGGACCACCTAGAATTGTTCCAGTGCTTTTCTCAGTGGACCCTTGCTGCATTTATCCACCAATGAGAAAGAGAAATAACATAATTAGAACCAATGTCAAATATACATTGACCGACTGAATGACATTTATGGAACTGATTTATTAATGCTTGAGCCTCCAGACTCTTAAAACCCACAAGTGAATTACTAACCTCAGACTTGGCTTCTGCATTCGAATACCTAGGTTTTTTCCCCAAGTGGGTTTTTCAAAAAGTAAAAATCTTGGCACCTGAAATCTGCCATGTAGGGGAAAAATATCTGTAGCTAGCCAAGTTATTCGGATGCAGAAACCATGCATTAGTAAATCAGCCCACCCCATTTTTTATTTGCATAGTCCTAATATAATCCTGCCTCTTGCTTTAAGGAAATCAGTTGGTTTGAGAGTAGAAGAAAAACAATGATGGATTAATTGTTACAGTATTAGGCAAATAGGCTCAGGTAAAAGCCTTGTGGAAATGAGCTGTCTTTCCATGTGTTTTTTTCTGCATGAATGAGCCTGACACACAGCGAGTGTAATTACATTTTCATTTATGTCATATTTAATGTATTGGCACAGTTGGAGTAAACTCACCCTTCCACTGTCTTCTTAAAATGGCAAATCCAATCCAGACAATATAATAATAGCATCCAGAGGAAATGCAGCATGAAGTATAAATGATTAAATGCACATGATTCTTTGAATTATAAGAATACATTTAATTCCACAGCCTTCAAGTTTGTTATTTCCTTTACCTGGATAAATATTATTTTCTGCATTGTGAGACTTACCATTTGGGGAAAGGTGCACTTACAGTAGAAGTGTAAGAGAAGAACCTAGTTTTGGCAACTTCAGGCTCAAGAGAGGAGCAAGGAGTAAGGTCGCTTACCAGATTTGTGGTGCTCGTGTTCCGGTGAATTTCCTGGTTCGGTGTCTGTTGGAGCACAAGTGGCACATACCTGTATGTGTGACAATTGTGACACAATTGCATGGCAGTCTAAGCAAACTGTAGGAAGTGCTTAGTTTAAACCTCTTCCTGGCGTTCCCACGATTCCTGAGCTTTCAGTTTTTGATTTGTTCCTGACTTTCCACTTAAACCAACGCTGCCTGCCCTGACCTGGAACCATTTAATCATTCTTCTGCCTAATCCCTGTACTTCATCAGTCAGCTCTCCGGCCTCTCTCCAGTACTGCGCTTCCTGTTCCAAACTTCAGGCAAACTTTTTCAGCGCACAATACATTGGAGTCTATGGGCATTAGTTTCAACCACTTCCTGGCGTTCCCATGATTCCCGAGCTTCCTGTTTTTGACTTGTTCCTGACTTTCCACTTAAACCTATGCTGCCTGCCCTGACCTGGAACCATTTAATCATTCTTCTGCCTAATCCCAGTACTTTGTCACTCAGCTCTCCAGCCTCTCTCCAGTGCTGCGCTTCCTGTTCCAAACTTCAGGCAAACTTTTTCAGACTTTTTCAGTGCACAATACATTGGAGTCTATGGGCATTAGTTTCAACCTCTTCCTGACGTTCCCACGATTCCTGAGCTTTCTGTTTTTGACTTGTTCCTGACTTTCCACTTAAACCTACACTGCCTGCCCTGACCTGGAACCATTTAACCATTCTTCTGCCTAATCCCTGTACTTTGTCACTCAGCTCTCCGGCCTCTCTCCAGCGCTTTTTGTTCCAAACTTCAGGTAAACTTTTTGAGACTTTTTCAGTGCACAATACATTGGAGTCTATGGGTGTTTCTTCATAAAAAAATTAGTTCATCACTAGTCTTGACTTATCACACTTGACACAAGGCAATGCAAGAAGTCAGGGACCCTAATATAAGAAAATAATATTCAGATTTCTTGCAATTACAAGACCCCCCTGTTTACATAACCATTTGTTTTTTTTCTATTTAGTATGGCCTTTACAGCTTCCTGTAAGAATAAGAAAGAGAAAGCCCCAGGACCCAGAACCTGAGCCAACGGTTTGCACCTTGTAATAATATTGTCATGTTCAAGCCAAAGGAGTTACAGGTAGCTGTTGTTGTCAAGCTCAAGTCGAACATTCAGAAAGTGTGATCTATACACAAGCCTTTCAAGCATCTTACAAACTAAAGTAAGTAAAAACATACCTAGGGGCACATTTACTAAAATCTGATTTTTTCTAGGTTTAAAACACGATACGGTAAAAATTCCGAGTAAAATTCAGATGATTTCTGAAATTCTAAAATGTCTCAACAATGCTTTTATCTTTCGTACGAAATATTGCAATTGCGTTCCGAAAGTCATGAAATCTTTTCGACAGATCAAACCTGGCGAAAAGATAGTTCAGGGGAAAGTGTAACCAAAGCGTTAACGAATTCCAAAATGTTCGTATTCTTTGTGCAAAATACGAGTTTTTGGTGGAAATTTAACAAAAAACTCGTGGAATTTTAACAAACTTTTTCGCATACCTTCCGAAATGTTCTATAAGTTAGAAAAAATATGAAATTATCTCAAAAATGTTTATTAAATGGGCCCCTAATTGTCCATTAACCAAGCAAGCAGACATGCCAGCAGTGACTACTGAAATGTTTGGCATCGAGAAAAAAATGGAGAATAAGGTGAAAACCGGCGCCAACAGGAAAACCAACGCAATTTGATTGTTTAATATTAACAGATGAAATCATTTCATAGAAGAATAAAAGCAGCTTCTACACACACCAAAGCAGCTAGAATTCTGAGTGAAACCAAGAAGCGTTTGCAGAAAGAGAACAAGAGGAAGGGATCCTGCCAGTAAATGACCTCTTTCTATAGAAAGTAACAGGACATTGTGACTAATTACAGGCTGGGACTCGCAAATTAAACTTTGAGATTGATTGCCACAATTACTGCAGCGGGGAGCTGAGCGGGTGAGTGTAAATCTACAAGAGGAACATGTGCTCCTTTGTGCAGGGCCCATTCTCCTGCTCTTCTGGGAAGTGTGAGCCAAATAGAAGGAGTCGGAACACACCAGAACAGCTGCAATCACAATGTCTATCAAAGCAGGGAACAGCAATCAGGGGCTACTGTTAGATAAAAGCTGCTTTTGCTCCGGTGTATTTCACCATGTTCAGGGTGTATGTAATGTAGGCTACGTGACAGGTCCAATGGTGTGAATGGAACAGGGAAAGAATGAATGAACAGAAATAAGGGAAACAGCACAGACAGATTTATAAACTAAAGTTCTCATGTTTAGTTTTCAGTTAGAAATCCTTGTAAAGGGATTCTATTGCAGGTAATGGTGATGAGTATTGATGAGCTACATTTTTGGAAAAAATTGCGGAGCACCACAAGGATAAAAATAAAAAAATCTTTAAAAAAGGGCACGTGTACAGCTTAAGTGTAGGTCCTTCGGCTGTACATGTGCCATTTTTAGATATGACTGAATAAAGATTTTTTTTATTGTTATCCTTGTGGTGCTCTGCAATTTTTTCCATCTTTCCTTGCTGTTGGTACCATCTGGGAGTCAGTCCGCGAGCAGCACACTTGGATTTGAGTGGTAAGTGCTCCCGTGTATCATTTGTATTTTGTACGAGCCAAATTATTGCCGGCCACGGATTCACAAAAGAAAAAAATTGCCATGCAACAAAAAAAAATGTCCCCATGCCCTTGACTTTTTATTGACAATTTTTTTTGCTGTGAATTTTGACTGAAATTTTGCGGAGCAATTCACCAATGGCAAAATGCAGACATTCGCTGTGAATCCATGCCTGCCAAACAAATTTGCTCATCACTACTTATAATTGAAACTAGTGATGGACGAGAATTTGCCACGCAGCAAAAAATTGTGGCCCACGGGACAGATTCGCTCATCACTAATTCCCACCAATTGCATAAGCACTCAGGGGACTGCTCCAAGTAAGTTTACACCAATTCATATTTTGGGTTAAGGTAATTTACCTTTAGCATCACAGCTGAACTTTCCAATGTATAATGTTGTTGGAGCACAATCTTATTAATTATGTGTATTTATAAAGCGTCAACATATTCCGCGGTGCTGTCCAATAATTGGGTGCATACATAGAGCACACTGATTTACGTACAAAGTAACCAATAATTGATACAAAAGGTAAAGAGGGCCCTGTCCAATGTTATCTATTCATGGGCCGATTCTAGTTGCCCATATCGGTCCCTTAGACAGTCCCTTATCAGCCTGTGTATGGGCACTAACGACGGGCCTGCCGGACCAACATCTGATCTGAAATTGGGGAGATATCGATCGAGCAGATTTGATTTTGAGTCGGATCGGGGACCACAGTGGCTCTTTGATGCGGTCCCCGAACTCAAGGACGCCTATATACGTCATTCTAATTCTATCGTTTGGCCCCAGGGCCAAACAACCTGATTAGTCCGATATCGCCCATCGTAGGTAAGGATATCGGAAGAAGATCCCTTTGTTTGGAGACTTCGCCAAGCGAGCAAGTGGATCTTAGCGTGTATGGCCATCTTTACACTGGAGTAAGAAGCTTGAACCCACTTGATAAATCCCAACTGCGTCTTTAAGTTAAACTCTTTATTTGACTTTAACACTGTCAGAGAATCACAGAAGAGCTAAAAAAAAATTCTGTTCCCTTGACAATGGCAGTGTAATTGCTATGCTAAAATACTGATTGCAACGTAGAACTAAAATTTGGCTCAAATTGGGCGCTAAAAATAACTAGTGAATTTTAAGCAGCCTTTCCTCAGGTGAAGCTTTCTTCTGCCAAAAATATAAATGCGATTCACTGACTTTTAAAGTTAAAACTGAAACCTACTCTATATATTAGGTTGCATTTCTTCACAGATTGTCTGCTGACCCCTTATATGGTGAAACACAGTGTGAAGTTGACTAATATTAGAAGTGACTTTTGAAGTAGAAGTGCAAACAGTTGTATGGGAATGATGGAAAAATGTATATGGAATCTTCTGTTGTACTGACCCCAGTAAAATGTAGCAGCAACATTAACTGGCTGGAATGTGCGTTTGCACTGAATATATATAATATTTATTTGCATAAAGGGAAGGTATAAAAATAAATGCTCAGTGCCATTTTATGGCTGACATTTATTACATACCAAAACATGAGTAACACAGCCCTTGGTGTCCCTGCTCTATCAACATGACTTCATAATTTGTGGACAATGAACTGCACTTATACCCTACCATGTGGGATCTTTTCTTATACCTTATCTGTAGTAGGCTTCCTTCTTCTAACCCCTAGTCCTACTAACATTTTCCTTAAAGGAGAAGGAAAGGTACAAACTAAATAAGCTTTATCAGAAAGGTCTATGTAAATACAGCCATAAGCACTCACAGAAACGCTGAGTCCTCTATCAAAAGAAACACAAGATTTCTTGTCTCCTTTTTTGTAAACATGTTTTTCTGTGTCAGACTTCCTGCTCTCAGAAAAATCCTTCAAGGTACGGCACAAGTCTATTTAGTTTGCTCCTCTCTTCCCCACCTTTTTCCTCCTCCCCTCCCATCAATTCTTGCTCCCCTTCCCAACTGTACTGTATAATCTGAGCTTCCAGCAGTGAGAGCTGCAGCAGGAAGCTACAAGTACCAAGCTAAAATGGCAGCTGCAATCTTAAACAAACAGAGGGAGCTTTTATAGCTGTTTACTCAGTTATGGTAAAGCTTTCTGCAGAATAAATATAGTGTTCTAGGTGGCACTAATGTGGTGAATCTATTGGCAATAGAATGCCAAAATGACTTTTATGTGAAATTTCCCTTTCTCTGGTTTCCTACTATGTGGAAGGTTTTCTTGGAGGAAAAAAATCCATTCTCTCTAAACAAAAATATTGAAACAAAAAACATATTCGAGTTTGGTAAGTTTGTGTATTATTCAAATGTTTTTTTTTATTTTAATAAATTCAAATTATAATAAATAGGGCTCCACGTGTTCCAAAAAAATATAGAAAATTGCCATTTTAAGAATTAATGGCCGCCTCCTGGGATCATAGGATTCACAGTGCACACAAACAAGCCAAGGCACACATACATGCTAGGCCCCATCAGCCAATAAATGGGCAGAGTTCTGCCTTTTGCTCCCACACTACTTCCTGTTACAGTTAGAGCTGCATTATTTCCTGTCAGCTGATCTCTGAGGGGGCACACAGCCCATCACTAAATGGCGGCTCAAGGGAAAGGATGTAAAAGGGCAATATTTATTGATATATATATTTGAGTTTGGCAAGATTGATAGGATTAATAGGATACTTAGGACAATATAAACTATTGGTTGGTTAAGTATTCATTCTGGTGGTATAGTTTCCCTTTAACAATATTTAACCACTACTACCAACTGACACTACAGTACATTGCACTAACCAGTAATAATTAATTTACTGTTATTTCACATAAAAATACAGATTTCAACTCGCATCTCACCATATTCCATTGGGGTACAACTTCTTTACAGACAAAAATGATGAAATGTATTTGGGTCACTGCCCCTATCGATTACTGACCAATTTCTATTACTGACCACTATTTGTTCTCAGTGGCTAAAAGTAAACTAAGAATTTTAAAGATTTCAAGTGTAAAGGAAAAATAAACCTTATTTATAGTTGGTTGAATGAGCGGAACATTCTTTCCATCGAGCCAAAGTTCACAGTCCCTCAGCGGCAGTAATTAGTCAGCTAAATATACTCAAAGCCAGCATCACCTTTTGCTCTATTTTAATGAGTCTCCTTTAGTAACATTATGGTCTGAAATAATTAAAGGTTATTTCTTTCGGACCGCTACCAAATGCTATAAACAAAAGTCACCGCAGAGCTCCATGTGCACCGCGGGAATTGACTTCGGGAAGCCCATTATAAAGTTTATTATTGATTTCTGAGCCTCAAATGTAACTGAAGAGAAGCCGCCTTGACAAAATCCATTACAGCACACTTTTCCAACTTGAAATCTCACGTCTTGTCAGTTTTCTTGTCGAATTGCCGCGCTGCTGATCAGTAACAAAGCAATAAAGTGTGGAGCCCCTTTGTGAGAAGGTAAAGAATAAAAAGAGTCAGCAGAAGTTGTGCATCATTTAGATTTTATAGTCACATATATTTCATGAGTTTAGTTACAACAGATTGTCTCCAAAAATATTATGTCTTCAACAAATATTATTAATAAGTATCTACCGTACATATTCTGCAGATCTTTTTTTGTGAGATGTGGCCAGCTCCACCCTTTACACCTACAGTCAGGTGATCCCAATGGGCCAATAAAAGGGCAACCATTTGGGGGTTTTATCCTTGAAAGCAAGCAAATTGCAGGTAAAACTCAGTCCCTTTGTTAAATAACTATTGAAGCAGTAGAATTCTTAATGAATGAGATGAAAGTGAGTGTAGGACTGGCCAGACCCGGGATGAATGTGACGTAGTTGGGCAGCTTGAATATATTGCAATATATGGACAAACAATCCCTGTTTTGCTTAAAGGGGAGGGCATTGCTTGGTAGCTTAATGCACAAAATGTATTAATGTCCTATATATATTGATAATGGGTGTGCAGAGAACCTCTTGTCTTTGTCTATATGAATTTTGTGGTCACAGCCTCATTGCACCCCCTAATGGGGGTTTGGTAGTTAGTATAAATTAGCAGCCAGTCCCAGATTATGTATCAGTTGGTGCTTAAAGCAGGCAGAGGAGTACCAAGAGCTATTAGCAGAGGGTTATGGGCCAAACCTAGCAGTTTCAGTGATTTCAAGGAGTTTGGTGAACCTGGGATTAAAAATGCAAAACCCCAAGGCAATAATGGAGTTAGTCATGGACTAAGGGATCCTAGACTTGGTTCTGCTGCACAGGATTAAAGCAGAGGTTGGCAGTAGGGCTGGCACTAGTGAGAGACACAGCCTGGCCCCTGGAGAGAGGGGTAAAGAACAGTTAAGAGTTAGAAAACTGGATAATATATTGGGCATCACCAGAGTCTAGTTCAGAGCAGATACCAGGGATTGAGAGCACATATTAGATCCTAGCTGAAGTTCCCTGGGTTACTTGGAAAACCACATTGATATGATAAGGAGTACAAACAGACAAAACCCTTCCGAGAATTCAGAGGTGTAAATTATATAGTAAATATTGTGTAAAGGATGTGATATTGTGTAAATCAGTGCGTACTTAGCACACTGACTTTCTGTTACTGACCTGGTTTCTGAGGGCATTTCTTGCTTTATGGAAGATAGCATATATATATATAGGTCGGAGCAGTTGAGGAGGAGGACTACAAGGGTAGAAGGTATTATTGCTCTGGTAGAGTCAGAATTAATAAATATACTTTTAAAAAAACATAAACATATTATATGTACAAATTACCTAATTTCAGTAAAAAGCAATTAAAATTATAACCATCTGTCTTTAAACAACTCACTCCAATGAGGCTGGAAAAGACTGAAAATGTAAACATCGCAGTACTTAATAAGGCTAATGGCCAATGTCATTCAAAACACCCCATCCAACAGTCACCTCTCTTGCAAGCACTTGATGTAAAGAGCCCTACTGAACACACATATACAGGACGTTGCTGCCGGGATGTTACCTGGTGCCCCGGTGACCCAGTCCGACCCTGGCACCTACTAATATGAGTTGACATTTATGAATCCCTTCTACAAGGTCTGTTTCCTCGCTCCATATTTCCATAAATAAATCAGTTGAACCCTAAGCCAAGCAAATAAAGGAAAGAACCAGGAAGCCAAACTAACCTGCTATTAGATTTTATGCCTGTGCTTTTTTTTTAATTAGAGCCATTGATTGATTCTTTAATTGGCAGAAATATTTAATCTTCTATTTACCTAAACATTAAACTTGAAGAGCTAATTAACGCTGGTTTTGTTATGAGGTAATTAAAATATATGCTGCAAGCACCGAGGAACAGCTGTGTTGCTGCCTCACAGACAGAGCGACGGTAGGAAAGAGGACATGATAAAAGGCCCATTTGGAGTAGTCATAAAGCTTCTCCATATATATGTGTGGCCTATAAGTCTTGGGGTAGGGTGGGCTACATATAAATTCACAGGAAAACAAAAAGCAAATTGGCACTCAGGGCTAAAGGGAAATAATTCCTTATTAGAAAGTCTTTATTTGCGAAAAAGATGCAACGTTTCGAGGCCAATCAGCCTCTTTATTGCTTGATAAAGAGGCTGATTGGCCTCGAAACGTTGCATCTTTTTCGCAAATAAAGACTTTCTAATAAGGAATTATTTCCCTTTAGCCCTGAGTGCCAATTTGCTTTTTGTTTTCCTGTTGGTTTGTGTGAGGGTGCCGATCCCTCTGGCATTGTGCACCGGGCGGTCAAACTCGGAGAATTAGGGTGTGCGGTAAGGCCTCTGTTGTAACTACATATAAATTCAATCTGAATTCTACTCTTCTAATTGTGCAGCACTAATGGGACTGATCTCCACAACCACACAACACCCCCTTACTTCAACATCTTCCCACTGAGACAATAATAATATCCAGGCTGGTATGTATCATGCCACGGCATGTTGTAATATTTATAAGTAAATGCAACTTCAAACAACATAACAAGGTTCACAGTTGGACTGGCCAACTTGGATACCGGGAAAATACCGGTGGGCCTTGAAGTCTGTTGGGTCCTGCTCCAAGTCAGACAACTTTGGAAAGATTTAAAGAATAAAGATGACTGTGTGTTCCACTGTGGAATGTAGGGCCATCTTTACTTGTCTCCCCTGGAAGTGCAGCCTTATTGATATCGGGGTGTAAGTTGCACGATGCACTGTACAGAGCTGCGTACATAAGTAGCGCTTTATAAAGATATACATACATACATACAATACAAGGTGGGGTGGGCAGCGGTGGCTGGCTGGTGGGCCCTTGATTTGGATACCAGGTGGACCCTGAGTACCTCAGTCCAACACCAACAAGATTATAATATGTCCATACTCATATTGAAGTTCTTGTCAACCAAAACCACCAGCTGGCTGCCTACCATTCTGGCTTCCTTACACACATCCTTGCCTGCGCAAGTCAGAGCATGCAACTGCAATCCCCATCCTCCTGGGACTCTTGCCCCTTTACCCACTGGCTACCATTTCTCTGCAAGCTGTGACAAGGTAACCCTAACACACTTAGATGCTCCACAATCTCATACCAACTCCATGGGTGGGCAGGGCAGATACTACTTCCTGGCTACCCACAGATAAAAAAGACCTACACTTTTTCTGGCCCACCAATTTAACCCTCCTCTGACCTAACATCCTACTATCTCAGCAGCAAACCCCCTGTCCTGCACATCGTGTCTGCCCTATTTCTGTCACAATAAAGATTCCTCTGTCTTAAAGAGCCAGAGCCCCTATACCAGTGATCCCCAACCAGTGGCTCGGGGGCAACATGTTGCTCCCCAACCCCTTGGATGTTGCTCTCAGTGCCCCCAAACCAGGGAGTTATTTTTGAATTCCTGACTTGGGGGCAAGTTTTGGTTGAATAAAAACAAGATTTACTACCAAATAAAGCCCCCTGTAAGCTGATAGTGCATAGAGGCCCCTAATAGCCAATCATAGCCCTTATTTGGCACCTCCATGAACTTTTATGGTGCTTGTGTTGCTCTCCAAGTCTTTTACATCTGACTGAGGCTCACAAGTAAGAAAGGTTGGGGATCCCTGCCCTATACACTGATAGTAAAGGCTGAGGGCATACAGATATTAGAAACTTGCTTGAAGCAATGTGGCACAAATTAGAAGTAATTTATATACCTCACAATGCACATATGGATGTGAAATAGTTACATGAAAACAATACCCCTCAACAATGGCATAAACCCAGTTTTATATAAATAAACAATTTTCTAAAAATATACTTTTGAATTAGTATGTGCCACTGGGTAATACAGAAGGGGATTCCCCAAACCAGTAGGAGATTTACCCCTAGGGGTCCCTACAGTTGAACTTCTCTACAAATATGCAACCACAACCTTTTTTATTTTTTAAAACAATGAAGAACACCATAGGCCCATCTTCATCTTGACTGAAACTCATCTCTTTGGGAACATTTATCGATTGTTCGTGCTAGTTCCCCCAACTATTCCTATTGTGCATTTTGGAACCTGCAGTCAGAAATAGCCTAGACTCTACAAATCAAATAGTCGCCTTAACAATCTAATTGGGACTCACAGGCTGTAGGGGTTCTAGTCCCAAATTAAAGACAACTATGTCACAATATGATTGTTGCTTCTCTGAGGTGACTGAGACCTCCCATCACAAATGGAAACATCTAATGGAAGTTAAGAGGTTCACTCGTGTCATCAACTCAGTGCCCAGCCTCTCGTTCCATTATTCTGAACACCACTCACAGTTGTTGTAAAGCTTTTAGTGCTGAGATTGTGCCTTTCTTCTTGTCTCCGCCTCTCTATCAGCCGTAAACGTATATGTGCCAGAGCTTGAAAAACAGAAACTGCTTTTCATGAGCAGGAAACCTGCTGCCAAGGAGACTGTGGGGAAGAGGCCATGCCATGTACATTCGGCTCTAAAGTAAATCCTTGGCAGGGACAAGCACAGTTTGTGCCGTTTCCTTGTTCCATTTCAGTGTTCTACATTCTTCTACCTCTGAGACTCTCCCCAATCTTGATGTTGTAAATGGAAACCCCCAATGAAATACTGATTTATATCTTTATGCATTGTGTTGTTCTTGTGGACATTAAAGAGTAACTTTTTTCATTTTTGCCAATAATTTAGAAGACTCTTTAAAGGAAAACTATACCCCTAACCAATGTAGGTCTGTATAAAAATATATTGCATAAATTAGTTCATATGGAAAACCCTGCTTCATCTAAATAAACCATTTTTATAAAAAAAATATATACTTTTTTTTAGTAATACATGTATAGGACCCATTATCCAGAATTCTCGGGACATGGGGTTAAGGTTAAGTTAGATAAGGGGTCTTTCCGTAATTCGGATCTCCTACCTTAAGTCTACAAAAAAATTATTTAAACAGGAATTTAACCCAATAGGATTGTTTTGCCTCTAATAAGGATTAATTATATCTTAGTTGGGATCAAGTATAAGGTTCTGTTTTGGGAGATGGCCTTTCTATAATTTGTAACTTTCTGGATAATGGGTTTCCGGATAAGGGGTCCAATACCTATATGTGCTATTGGGTAATCCTAATCAAAAAATTCCATTTTAAGTACTAAGTAGTGATGAGCGAATTTTTTCGCCAGACATGGATGCGCATCGAATTTCCGCATTTCGCCACTGGTGAATTGTTTCGCGAAACTTCGCCACGGAAAAATTCAGCGCATGGAAATTTTTTTGCCGCATGCCAAATTGCCCGTGGTCACATAGAAAAAAGGTGTGGCCATGGACGCGTCAAACTGGGCGCAGTGCCGCCAAAAAAAGGCACGGGCACAAATGTGTTTTGCAAATTTTCCACTGTTTTGCGGATTTTATGGCGAAGCGCAATGGGACAGATTCGCTCATCACTAGTACTAAGGGCCGCCCCCAGTATCATATGATTCACAGTGCACACAAACACACCAAGGGCACACATACATGCTAGGCCTCATCATCCAATGAATGGGAAGAGTTCTGTCTTCTACTGCCACACTACTTCCTGTTACAGTTACAGCTGCATTATTTCCTGTCAGGTGATCTCTGAGGGAACATACAGATCATCACTAAATGGTGGCTCAAATGAAATGATGATGATATATATATATATAGCGAACACAGGATGGCACTCTGCTTCAGCTCTTACCTCGGGTGCAAGGTAAATGATTTAAATATCCAAAAAAAGGCCAGCAACACCGAGTTATATTCCAAAAAGATATTTGCTTGTTCACTATGGATAAATATAACATGGGGTTGGTGAGCATGGTTGCCTCGAGAAAGGTCCCGATGGGGACCGAAACGTAACATTGGCTGTTCATGCGTTTTTAATACACGATTGATCTTTTTGGAATATAACTCAGTGTTGCTGGTCTGTTTTTGAATATATATATATATATATACCAGTTTGGTAAGATTCTTTAATAGCCAACTTAATATGATACTGTATAAACTACCTGTAGGTTAAATATTCATTCTGGGGTTACAGTTTTCTTTAACTATTTTATTGAAACCACCTGGGGTGATCAGTTCAATGCAAACCTGTTAGTTATTAAAGAGCAGTCTCAAGTCAAATGCCCCTTATTTGTGCCCCAATTTGTTAGGCACCCCCATGTGAATATAATCACTAATCTTGGACCTGACACTGGTATAACCTGAGTTATCTTCTATTGCACCATGGTGTGCCACCATGCTTGTTGAATTAACCAATAGTCCTTTGCGGTGCAAACGTGCGCCATGCTTGGTTCCTCGCTTCCATTACAATGGTCTGGGACTACCACATGTGCACAATGGTAGCCTGTCTCAAGTCACTCTAATGTGAATGGGCTAGTCGCAAGGAACTACTGTGAGAGTCAGTAGGAGATGGTGGCACTGCCATAGAAGATACCCCAAGTCGGTGCATACTGTATGTGCAATATCATGTGTCACTCCAGGGTGCCAAGTGCAAGTAAATGAGCACATGAAGAACCCCACAAGGTGCTTTTTCCTAGTCTAAGGGGAGAAGGATATCCCGTAACTAAATCAATACAAAAAAATAGATATATTCAAGTCCTCATATAAAAATCAATACACATACTAACCCCAAGGTGTATCCGCTTTACGCGTTTCGTACCCCCCATGGTATTTAATCATAAGCATTGACTATTACATTGATTATATTATTATAGATCCTCTTTAATTTAATCAAGGGAAGGTGGAGGCAAGGTTAAAGAAAAGTAAAAAATTATATAAGGTATGTTAGGGTATAACATGTCAGGCACTGAGACTGCTGCATGGGGACGTGGCAGAGCTTGAGGGACTTTGTCTAGGACTTTTAGTTACTCCATACCACCAGTAAAAGAACAAGCACTAGGCACCTTAATGGGCTTGTGGGGTGCACCCATAGGAGCAGCTGCTTTATGACTACTGTATAGTATGTATGTAATTGCATGCATATGGATGTCCATGGCCTACTCAGGGTGTCTCTTCTTACATGGCCGACACAACTTATATAGCGAGGTGCATATTTTTTTACCTTCATGGCAGCAACCGATTTCTGGGAAATAAACATGGCAGCTTGTTCGTAAATGTAAATGTTCCCTAATGTCTTTTAGCCGTATGGAAAGTAACACTCATATTTATAACTGTATGGGTACAGATAGGAAATATGTTTGCTAAGTGTCAGAAATCTTATAGACCCTTTACATGATTCTAGGGACATGCCTATAAGAAATTCATGCTTCACATAGTAATATATTGGTAAACCAGAACAACTTGAGCTGTGTCAAAGAAATTCTGTAACATGCCTTCATCTGAATCCTATTTAACATTTAATTTATGTGTCGTGCAAACACATTTTTTGACTAATAGGGTCTCAAAGGTACAATATGTCTTGCAACCTCTGACAAAAGGCTCATGTATCAACAAACAATAACATTCTGCTGCCATCTACTGGTCACTGCCAGCAATAATAGCTCAGCGAGAGGTAAAACATCTCTAATTTCTATATGAAATCTACCGCACAAAAGAAAGAACCATAACATACATTTTCATTTCACAATGAAGCCTCCACAATGTACGTCAATCTTTTCTACTTTTGCTGTCCAACCCATTAAAGCTTTGTCTTTCTGTTTCTCTCTCTCAGCAATTAAACCCATCTTTAAATAAATGTGCCCTATTGTTTGTGTGCTCAAGAAGCTTGTGTATTCAAATATTGAAGAATGTGGAGATGTTTGAGTACAATACAGCTGTAAAGTGTTCAGCAGAAAAAAAAAATTGCCGTGCAGGAGCCGATATCCCAGAAAGCTAAAGAGCATTTCTTCCATCATATAAGAGACACACAGGGCAGATAAGGGAGCATAAGGGAGTGTGCTATTGGGAAGGAGACTATTGGATTTACCAGCTGAACAGGTAAAGTGCAGTTGAAGAACATTAATCCTGTGTGTGATTTCCAAACCTACTCAACATAGTTACAGTGGTGGTTTGAGCAACTCTGAGCTTGAGTACCCTATAACAATTTACAGACCAATTTACTTATTTGGCCTGGGTTGGAAACTTTTAAGAGGTTTCAAATGTTTTCTGACCCTGAAGCCTTTGGCGAAGATCTATCTTAGAGTCGGAGTGATGCCACCTGGTGTCTATGAGATGCTGGATCAGCCTTAAGATTAGTGATGGGTGAATTTCTTCACCAGGCATGGATTAGCAGTGAAATTCTACATTTCGCCATCGGTGAATTGTTTTGCGAAATTTCAGTGAAACTTTGCAGCGAAAATTTGGGGGGGTGTCAAAATAAACGCGATTGTGATAAAAAAAAATTAACGTGGTGTGGGGGGCCAAGACATCCCAGGGGCCCCCGCCACCTACTCAACCACCTTACTTGAATGCCCGGACAAAATGCTTGCCTTTGGCCCATAGAGGGATAGAAATTAGCATCCTATGGGAGCACTGGTGGGGAATGGGTCTGGGCCGGTGGGGCCCACCAGTCTGACCCCAGAGTTGAATTGTCAGGAGGCGGTAGAATCCCTATTGTTTTTACCTCTGTATCTGACGACACAGCCCTGAACGTCATGGAGGGAACAAACGATCTTTCCTGCGACCAATAGTTAGAGAGCATTAGCTCCTGAGGAAGCGTACTGACCGTACGCAAAACGCGTCGAGCCATCATTTGTTTATGCCTTGTAGATTTCTACACACTATAAGTAGTTTGTTTGAGCTGTATTCATTTTAATAAATGATGTTATACTATGTGCTGCTTCTTCTCTCTGCTTTATCATACTGAGGACCTTGGCATCACTTCAATTTGAACTCGCTTAAGTCTGTTTGGCCTGAATACATCGCCATCTGGTGAGCCTTTAGTGTTATTGCACATGTGGGAGAACCCAATTAATTTATTTCGGTTGCACTTCTGTTCAACAGACGTATTGCACTATTTATCCTTCTTTTATGTTACATGGTCGACATGTGCTCCTACTGACACATCTACACAAATTACTGGTTTAATGCATTACTAGGATATGTTGAACTGGTAGGAAAAGCTCAGTAAGAATAGGCTGATGCCCACGTAAGAGTGAGAATGATTACACACGTGGATATGGTGGAGTTGAAAGCTCAGAGGAAAACCAGTATCAGAAGGCCTACTTTGGGCTTTGTAAAATGTCATGTTTTGAAAAAGCACAGTCAAATAAAACCCTGATCTTGGCACCTCACTAAGGCATACTCGCTAGTAGTGCAGGATGGAATTTTAACGCAGCTGGTGCTCCATCTAAATATCTCCCTCCATAAGCAAAGCCTCAGTGAAATAAAATAGCAGCACCACCACATACTTAGGAGAAAGCTTCTCAAGGTCCATTACTGGTGAGCACCAGGCGTTTCTTGGATGGGAAGATCAAGTGCACTCTAAAAATGTTTATGTAGTATTTTTCTCGGAGGCAGTAAAATGATTAGTTATTATACCCTAATGTATAAACCTTATTGTGCATTTTACAGCACCATGTAATTATGTGTGGTTTCTTGCATGTTTGTATTTATGTGACACACTAATTGTTACCTCCTGCTGTGATTAGGAGTTGTTACTCTCTAGTACAGCAATACACACAGGCTTTCGCTAGTTAAACTGCCCATAAGAGCCATAAAAACACACACTCGGTGGCTCCTACATTCTCTCTAATTAGACCACGGAAAAGCTGATCATTAGATGCTGCAAAGGTTAATGAGCTACACAGTAGAATATTCTGTATACTCACAAAGCTGATTACCCACCCTGCAGCCAGTGACATTTCACTTTTTAATTAAATTCAACAACTTTTTTTTTTTTATGTATTCATGGGCAAAGCTTGAATTCCACAAGGGCTGCAGGCAAGGGAAAGCAAACAATATTACTAGTTAAAGCAGCCCCTGGCTTGTTTAAGGCAGAGATAGATTTGCTTGGCTTTGCAGCACTTGGATTACTTTTTAAAATGTTCTTTTGTGAAAAGTTTTAAATTAATAAATACAAGAACTGTGTGACCGGAATTGCAAAGGTTATAATGCATCCCAGCCCAGGCAGGCAATAGGGTCCCCTATAACCATGTCTGTGAAGGTTTTTTTGATTCATCCGGGTCATGATATTCAGTAGCTAGCAGAGATAAGTCTAAAGATAATGGACTTTTTAAATAGTTAACATTTAATCACTCGTTGAGTAGCTTCTTGAGTGAGTGGGAGGGAATTCCAAACCATTAAGGGTAATATAGTCACCAACATCCAATCACAATGGTTCCATTGAGCTTATTCAGGAAAGTGTTCTTGACAGGGCACTATGTTCACATTGGCCCTTTGTTAGTAATGAGTCTCAAGCATTGTCCCCCCCCCCCCCCCCCCCCATTATTCTGATGAATGATGTACAACTGCGCCTAATGCCAAATGGGAGCTCTGGAGCTGGAAGTAGCTGGAAGTAGCTCTAGGGCTTCTACAGTGGTTTGAGACAATAGTGCATTGGGTGGGTTGTGTCGGGGGTGCATTAGACACATGAGGCAACCCCCCAAGACACTATATGCAACGTGTACCCAATTTATGGCAAAACAAAGGCTTTTGTGGCCATTTTGACACATCTCCCACAATCATGGTGGATACAATTGCAGCTGGAATTATGGAGTAAATGTGAAATTGCTCTCTGCCCACTGTAAATGACCCCCTTGAATCTTCTCATTCAAAGTTTGATAGTATGGCAACTTCTTCCTGCAGTTCCGAAATGTAATATGTCACATTTTTTGTGGGGAAGATGCTGCATTGTGGGTAAAAAAAAAACCCAGGCAAAGTTAACTTTTAATATGTTATAGAATGTCCTATTCCTAGCAACATTGCAATTGATCCTCATTATTTATTTTTTATAGTTTGTTAATTATTTGCCTTCCTCTTTTATATTTTTCCAGCTTTCAAAAGGGGGTCACTGACCCCGGCAGTTAAACTTTTGCTCTGTGAGCGAACAATTTCAATATTATTGTTATGTTGTATTCATTTTCTATTTAGGCCTCGCCCTATTCATATTCCAGCCTCTCATGTGAACATTGCCTGGTTGCTAAGGTAAACAAGACCTTAGCAACCAGACAGCTGCTTTAATTCCAAAGTGGAGAGCTGCTGAACAAAAAGCTAAATAACTGAAATCTTGCAAATAATAAAAAATTAAAATCAATTCTGGTCAATGGTGGAAGCTGATCTCCGATTTAGGATTTATATATAATATATTCATATTTTAAAGAGGTATAACGAGTATTCTCTCAATCAGTATGGATGTGGACTTGGGATAGGTGTCAATAATCATAGAATCAGGCTCATTTACAACCAAACATGAAAATAGACAGGTAATTGAGCACTCACTGATACAATATCAATGCCAATGCCATTATTGATGCTGGAAGTACGGCCACCGTTACTCAAATCATGTGGCAACAGAGCAGAACTTGATTTTCCAAATGGTTACTACTTTCACATCCATATTAGTGCATTATGTGCCCTTGCAATAGATACAACTTAGCAAGGGGGCTACTTTCCCAATTGAATTCTGGGGGAAAATCCTGCAGCATCGTAGATTAAAAAACTTGGCTAAATAAAAATAGACTTTGATCCTAAGTGATTGATATCAACAATAATGCCAAATTGAGGGGGGGGGGGTCTGTAATGGTCTTGGCTACAATATAATGTTAATTCTTAGGTCCCTCTATCACCTTAAAGACAACGACTTTAGCTTTATCTTAACCTTAAAGTTGGATCCAACAGTACAAACAAACCTCTTTCTCGTGCCGCCGCGCGTGCCATCCCACCAGCGACTTACATGTTCGCCGGTGGGATGGCAACTGATGGCAACATGGGGAGATTAGTCGCCCGCGACAAATCTCCCTGTTCGTGGGCGACTAATCTCCCCGAGTTGCCATCAGTTGCCATCCCACCGGCGAACATATATGTCGCCGGTGGGATGGCACACGCGGCGGCGCGATTTCACCAAATCACCAAAAATGCCTCACGAGGCAACTTTGACGATTTGCCGAAATTGCTTGCACAGCGTGTACCATCCCACCGGCGACTTACATGTTCGCCGGTGGGATGGTAGTTCGGGAGATTAGTCGCCCGCGACAAATCTCCCTTGTCACGGGCGACTAATCTCCCGAACTACCATCCCACCGGTGAACATGGTAATCTCCCCGTGTGCCAGAGCCCTAAGAGATTAATTCTAGAAGATAATGTTCCAACTCACATATCTAGGTTCATCTTCTGATGGACACGAAGATCAATCTGATGGACACGAAGATCAATCTGATGGACAAGAAGATGAAGATCACCACACCCTGGGGCCAGCAGAATCAACAAAGGTAATTTTCACGAGTCATATTAGTTAATTGTAGAAACAAAAGGGGAGAAGAAGATCTCCAACTCCACTGTCATTAGGCTGGAAAGTGTCCCTATGACAGCATTGTCCTACAAGAGCAGAAGATCTATTAGATTATGGCAAAGGGTAGTCAAACACTCCAATATTTATGACACATTATACCAGCAAGTCTATACAAACATGTAGGCATGATGGAACATTGCATCCCATCAAATACGTCTTTAGAATTCTTTTTCCCACTATCCCAACCTAGAAATTTATACAAGTAAGGATTCCCAGTTGTCATGGTAACTACAACTTCAGAAGCTCACTAGCAATCAGCAGAGGTTGCATAACAATTAAGTGAGCAGTAATTTTGCCAGCATAGTTCGTTGGGTTAATTGAATATTGTTGACAGGCGGTTAAACAACTCCGAATTACAGTCAACTGCTTAAGATTCAACGGGAGCGGGAAGGGTAATTTCATGGAAATGAGATGCAGTGACAAGGTTAGATGGCACAAATGATTAACATGCAGTTTTTCCAAAACTGATTTGAAGGTTTACGGCTTGCTGTGTTCATAAATTAAAGTTTTAAGAGCTACAAAAGAGCTGCTTGTGTGTTTGTGTGACTTGCTTCCAGCCCTAACCTATGCACTTTGTTTCCCAATATTAGTTTGCTAAGAAACAAATAATTACTGCAGTTTTCTTCTAAATAATCTCTAATATATTGGGATGTGATCTATATTTTCATGCCTTTGAAATATTGTACCATCTATTTGTTGGGAAGCCTGTCCAGAAATTCTCCCCAAATAGCCTATCAGAATATGTTGTTGGTTGCAACAAGGTACAAGGTATAATGCAACAAGACCTCCCCAGCAAGGGAGCTTAGTTCATCTTAGTTATAAATTACTTTACAGTTGTATTTTGCCCCCACTGTCTGTCTACGATCAGTTCAGATTGTCTCTCATTCCTTTCTATTTAGACGGCATCACCAAATTTCCATCTTTATTCCAACCCCCTTCTCCGGATGAGGGCAAGTGCAGAAGAGTAAGCCCAAGCCCGACCCATACCTGCAGTGTGTGTTGATTGACACATGGGGGAATCTATCAACATTCAGGCAAAAATTGTGAATTATAATTTCCAGAAACTTAAATAATCAAGATTTAGATATTAAGATGAACAACTTGAAAAAACTGGCAACTGAGTTAATGCAGAAGTCAGTGGGAGCTGTATTTTCAAGATGTAAGCTATTTCTCAATTTAGAATGACTTGAAATTTAGCAGAGTATAATGGGATTTTACTCTGTTCCAGTAGGTTCCAATCTTGACCAACTGGCAATCTAGGCGGCTAAGTGGCAGATGAGATTTAATGTGGATAAATGTAAGGTCATGCACCTGGGATGTAAAAATATGCAAGCCCCGTATACCCTTAATGGGACTGCACTAGGCAAATCCATAATGGAGAAGGACCTTGGAGTCCTTGTAGATAATAAACTTGGCTGTGGCAAGCAATGCCAGGCAGCAGCTGCAAGGGCAAACAAGGTTTTGAGCTGTATTAAAAGGGGTATAGATTCACGGGAGGAGGGGGTTATTCTTCCCCTTTACAGAGCGCTGGTAAGACTATGTTTTGCAGTTTGGTCTCCAGTGCTCAAACTGAATATTATTGAATAAGAGTCCAAAGAAGGACAGCTAAGCTGGTAAAGTGTTGGAGCCACTCGCTTAAAGTTCTGTATAAAGGGACTTTATATTTATTTTTATATAAAATCCCCCAATGTCCCCTATAAAAACAACCCAAGGCAGGTGAGGTAGGAGATAAAAAAATATAAATATGGCTCATATGTAAAATATAATATATAAGTCCAATATGCCATCTTGCAAAACCACAAGGACCTGAGTTGATAGTGCTGACTAGCTAATCCCCCACATTCACTTTGCTGTTTGCACAGCTGTAACCACAAAATATAAAGAACGTTGTAAAATGGGTGTCATTTACATTTGAGATAAGGTATTCCATCATCTATAAAAGGCTGAGACTTTCAGGGTCTCAACTAAAGCTGTTTGTGACACATTTTAGCTATTATTTCATAGATAAAGCATCACTTATGTTGATAAACTTGTCTGAGAGTCTTGTCCTATAACAATAAGGTTCTGGTATATTAAAAATGACCAACAAAATAGTATAGAAAGTCTTAGTTATGAAGAAAGACAGGCCAAGTTGAGTCTTTTTATGTTGGAGAAGAGGCGCTTAAAGGGATGATATGATAATTATGTATATATAAAGGGATCATATAATAACCTCTCTAATGCTTTATTTACCAGTAGGTTCTTCCAGCAGACACGAAGGCACCCACTCCGTTTAGAAGAAAGGAGGTTCCATCTAAATAGGGAAAGGGTTTTTTACAGTGTGAAGTTGTGTTACCCACACAGTCGTACTGGCTGATACATTAGATATTAGAAAGGGTTGGGATGACTTTTCACAAGTGAGGGACTACAAAGTTATGGAAAATAGCTCTTAGTACAAGTTGATCCTGGGACTGGTCTGATTGCCATCTTGGAGTCAGGAAGGAATCTTTCTTCCCTATGAGGTAAATTAGAGAGGCTTCAGAAAGGTTTCTTTTCCATCCTCTGGATAACCAGCAGTTAGGCAGGTTTTAGAAAAAAAGTTTGAACTTGATGGACATGTGTCTTTCCTAACCTAACTTACTATGTATGTTACTATGTTTTTCATGTTTTTAAGTGATTGAGTTTTTAAGTCTATTAAGTTTTGCACTGTACCTGAAACAGATTTTACTTGGCACCAGCTGTTGAACATAATGTTCTGACCAGTAATTAGTTTACCCACCACTGATTCTAGTTCTCCAATTCTTGGATCAACTCTTACCTGTAATGTCCTGTTTCTGACCACTTCCTTACCTCTCCTAGTTCCCCTTCAGTCCTTAATTTTCTGTTTTGCCATTGGTCAGTTTCACAGGGCTGAATATTTACCCTCCCCTGACCTCTGCTTGTTCCTGATCCCCGTGTTGAATTCCAGTTGACCCTAATCATCACTTTTATACTTTTGGGAGCCTTGTTTGCTCATGTGGATGCTCCAGGAATCTTGTCTACTAAGACCTGGCAACAACTAAATAGCCAACAATTTCCTGAGGCAAAAGAGTAAATAGAGGCAATAATACATTAACTCACTAAGTAATTACAATTTTTACAGATACAACTGTATTTATACGATCCATTTCAATCTGTAAAAAGCATGAAAATATTTCATTTCTGAGCAGTAGAGGAACATTTGATTAAATTATCATTGGAACTGAATTTACTTTTATATACATTTTGGGGAAAAGGGCACAAATAAATTTGGGTACTGATAATGACTGTAATATTTCTAAAATGAAATACTTAAGAAGTTACCAGAGATCACACTGAAGAGCCACACAGTAATCCTAATCATGATTCAGAAAAGTAGAAAAGTTCAATAAGTTTCAACCCCATGCTGGTGTATTACTGTATTAGGCATCCAATACCAGCAGGAGATGGGCTTTCAATTCCCACATGGCTGTGAAGATAAGAAATGATATACCTGCAAAACAGAATAACACAATTATGCATGCATTCATATTTCCAATGCATCAACGCAGGCCTTGGGCTTATTACTATTAATACATCTACTGTACATTGTGCTTGGGTTTAAATCGTGTAAGCTGCTTCCTCTCCTAATTTTTCATTGCCCGCAAGCTTCTAAATAAGATGTATATTCTGCCAGCTCTAAAAATAAAAGTTATTAGGCTCACAAAAAGGAAAGTTTGGAAAGTTGAATGTAGGAAGTAATGAATTTGTGCGTTGGTAAAAATATCCGCAGCAATGCTGTCTTTTTTTCCATTTTTAAGCACCTACTTTCAATTGTAATTACTTAGGGAACCATTAAAACCAGGCCTAATTCAGCAACAAAAACTACTTGACCAAAATATATATATACAGGTATGGGACCCATTATCCAGAATGCTCGGGACCAAGGGTATTCCGGATAAGGGGTCTTTCCGTAATTTGGATCTCAGTACCTTAAGTCTACTAAAAAATCAATAAAACATTAGTTAAACCCAATAGGATTGTTTTGCATCCAATAAGGATTAATTATATCTTAGTTGGGATCAATTAAAATGTTCTGTTTTATTTCTACATAGAAAAAGGAAATCAGTTTTAAAATTCTGAATTATTTGATTAAAATGGAGTCTATGGGAGACGGGCATTCCGTAATTCGGAGCTTTCTGGATAACGGGTTTCCGGATAAGGGGTCCGATACCTGTATATATAAAATAAACTTTTAAATAAGGCAGCTCTCGAGGAGAAAAAAACATGATAGTGTAAAAAAAGTTGTGGCTGTTTTTTTCATGATCGCGTATATTTCCCTTTGACCTCAAAAAATTGTAGATCTCCCTCCCCATGACTGCTCAACAATAGTAATGACAGAATCTGTCCCGTTTCTCTTTGCCGAAAAATTTGCGAATCTTTCAAGAGATTCGCAAAACGGCAAAAATGCTGCGCATCAAAAAAAAAAAATTGTTGCCCGCAACAATTCTTGCGATGTGCAATAATTCTTCTGACACCCACGACAATTCTTACAATGTGCGATAATTCTTCTGACACCCACGACAATTCTTACGATGTGCGATAATTCTTTTGACACCCACGACAATTCTTGCGATGTGCGATAATTCTTTTGACTCCCGCAACAATTCGTGTGATGTGCGACAATTCTTTTGACGCGGGCAACAATTTTTGGATGCGGCCGACAATTTTTGGGCGCACTGCGAATTTTTCTGCACCAAATCTATCCATCTGTTTCACGAAAAAATTCTCCAATGACGAAAACATTTCGCCCATCACTACTCAACAATAAAGTGATGATCCATAATGTACAGAAATGATCCACAAGTACCAAAATTGTATATCAAAATTTGAGAAAACAATATTGTGAATTTCTAAACTTTGGGAAGGAATCTCCCATATAGATGGAAGCAACAAAGCACCTGAGAATACTTTTCTGTGGCAGGAATTGCTGTGTGAAACATTTAAAATCTCATGATGGAGATGCCTTTGAAGATATTTTGCACACACTGATGCAATTTAAAAGTTTTAACAGCTTAGGTAGAGCCAGGGGTGTGGTTAGCTTTTAGGATAAACCCATGTATATGGGATTTTCTTGGAGCTCTTTGGGATTAGTTCCCAGAATTCCTTGTGTTTATTTGCATATGAATTAGGCATTCTTCTCAACTGCCTATCCTCAATCTGTGGATCCAAATCCCTGGCTCTGCCTAAGCTGATCAGAAAACCCTGCACTGCACTGATGAGCCCCAAGATGGGCAAAACTGTTCTGTAGTTGGGAATCTGATCAGCACTTATCCTGGCTTCTGCTTTAAAAACCCAGTGGGTGCGCTGTAGCCTTTAGTAGTGATGAGCGAATTTGTTCCGTTTCCCTTAGCCAAAAATTTGCAAAACTGTGAAAAAATTTGCCAAATGGTGAAAAATTCTCAAAACACAATTTTTTCCTTGATGAATTTTGTGACAAAAACTTTTTTTGTTGCATGGCAATTTTTTCTTGGCGAAAGATTTTGCTCATTGCTAGCCTTTAGGATAAACAATTTTTTTTTTGACAAGTTTTCCTGCGCTGAAATTTGACACCCATTTTGCAAAAAAGAATCTTCTTGGTTCTTCAGTATTTCCCAATTGTCCTCTGAAACCTCCATAATCCATTAGATTGTCAAATTGCAGAGACACATAATGGGAAACTGTTGCAAAGCTGCTCATATGCAGGGTTTAAGCCTTCTTTGACTCTCTATAAACCTCTTTATTTGTATTCTAAAATTATGAAGAGATTTGTAAAAAAAGGCCTAAATACTTTTCACTCAGACCTTGAGATTAGTCTCTTATTCTTCTTCTTATATTCTTATATTACACCCTTCATTAACTTTGATCTTAGCCTTGAGGTAAAAAATATAAATGCAAAGCCGTATAAATGAAATCATTGCTTACTATAACATATATAATATCAATTATTAAGAAATTATATGAATTTGAGACATGAATCAAAAATCCATATACAGGTATCAGACCCCTTATCCGGAAACCCGTTATCCAGAAAGCTCTGAATTACGGAAAGGCCATCTCCCATAGGCTCCATTTTAATCAAATAATTCAGGATTTTAAAACTGATTTCCTTTTTCTCTGTAATAATAAATCAGTACCTTGTACTTGATCCCAACTAAGATATAATTACCCCTTATTGGGGGCAGAACAGCCCTATTGGGTTTATTTAATGGTTAAATGATTCCCTTTTCTCTGTAATAATAAAACAGTACCTGTACTTGATCCCAACTAAGATATAATTACCCCTTATTGGGGGCAGAACAGCCCTATTGGGTTTATTTCATGGTTAAATGATTCCCTTTTCTCTGTAATAATAAAACAGTACCTGTACTTGATCCCAACTAAGATATAAATAATCCTTATTGGATGCAAAACAATTCTATTGGGGTTAATTAATGTTTTATTGATTTTTTTAAGCAGACTTAAGGTATGGAAAGATCCCCTTATCCAGAATACCATTGGTCCTGAGCATTCTGGATAACGGGTCCTATACCTGCACAACAAGCAGCTGAGTAATCATTACCCCACTTATCTGTGGGGCTTCTACATTTAAACTAAAGAAGCTGCTGAAATGAACAAGGAAATGGTTAATAATTAATGGTATTAAAGAAACCTTTAAGTGCTTCTATGATAAGTCCCATAGGTTCTACAGAATAAACCTTGTTCTGAGTCAAGCTTTAGCGTGCTAAAGAAAGATAAGCAACTCGGGAACAGATGTTGGCGGAATATAAACAACACAAATGGCTTAATTCAAGATGACATAATGATCCAAAGCTTTGGGGAATGTCTTATGCATTTCAGAAGCCTTTATATTTATAAATATTCCAATCCATTGGTGATAGTTTATATTACCAGTGTATACTGGCCTATTTACCAAGACTTAGGAGTGGCCACTAGAGTTGGCTTATACCTGTATGGATGCCATTCATCAAAGAACAGAGGGGGATGGGGACAAATTTGGGCTTCTAGTGCTCTTTTTTAAATTTGTCACTTAAGACACATCTGCAGCTGTAATCAATTTTAACATGGACTAAAATAATGTCAAATTACTTTTTAATTTAGGGTACAGGAGTCCTCTAGCACTCATTCTTGCACATCATTGTAGATGAAAAAGGCAGAAGCAGCAGAGAACATATTGAGTAAGGGAGCCTTGTATTTAACACCGGCAAGTACAGGTATAGGGCCCATTATCCAAAATGCTCTGGACCAAGGGTATGCCGGATAAGGGGTCTTTCCGTAATTTGGATCTCAATACCTTAAGTCTACTAAAAAATCAATAAAACATTAATTAAACTTAATAGGATGGCTTTGCTTCCAATAAGGGGTAATTATATCTTTGTTGGGATCAAGTACAAGGTACTGTTTATATTCTACATAAAAAAAGGAAATCAGTTTTAAAATTCTGAATGATTTGATTAAAATGGAGTCTATGGGAGACGGGCTTTCCGTAATTCGGAGATTTCTGGATAACGGGTTTCCGGATAAGGGGTCCGATACCTGTACAGGATTCCTTTGTGCCCTTAAAAGCTCATCTGAGCATCGTCTGCATGGAGGCCGGTCAGTGCATGAGCTCTGGGGACAAATATGAAAACTGGAAAGGTAAATGAAGAATTGCAATTCAGAAATTATACATGGTATTGTATGTGTGTGCTATGGGTATCTAGGGAACCAATATAATATAGGTATAGGATCTTTTTGTAATTTAAATCTCTGATAATAATCAGTAAAACATGAAATAAACCCAATAGGTTTGTTTTGCCACCAATATGCACTCATGCAGCTTAATTACCATTGAGTACAGGGTACTGTTTTATTATTATTACAGAGTGAATAAAGTGTTATGGTTTTTAATAAATAAGTAGAGTTTTTGTTTTTTTTTTTAAAGTAAGAATAGTCATGGTAAAAAAACTTTAAAATTACTCATATTCCAATTTTGATAAATGGGTCTTCACCTGTATTTTTATAAAGGTAACTTTAGGCAGTTAAGAATCTACTACAGAAATGAACCCGGAATCTCTCTGTCATAAAATGATCCGGCATAGAGGCTTGAGGGTGTCTTTGTTCAAAAAATAATAAGAAACCACCCATTTAATACAGCTCTTATTATGGTCACAATAACATTCCAGTACTTTATTTAAAAAATGTTTTTAAAGAAGGCCACATGTTATGCCTCCAGCATTGTTTTATTGTTTTATTGCACCACCTTGTGGTTTCTTGAGGTATATGTTTTGATTGTTTAAAGAAATGTCCCTTTCAGCCTCCCGTACTTTACCATGTGACCATGGGTAATACAGGAAAAGGTTTAGTATAGCTGCCATCTTAGCAGCATTAACAGTGTATTAGCAATCCTGCATAATCCTACCCAATCCAGCCCCGTGGAAGCATCGTTGGTAGGTATCATCCATCCCCAACCCCTAGGTTAATAATACAAACATATATCTTCCATGTTTATACCTTAATGTGGGTTCATAATTGTTTATGTGCAGTTATATCATGGCACATCTGTTCTTGCCCAGGCATCTAGGCCTTACCCCCCACTCAGATGGCTCTCATCTTTTATGTGTTTGTACATATATAAACCATAATGTTTTGTTTACTGTACTTATCATGCTGTATAGTAAATGCTGTCATATTTCTGTTTTCCCCAGTTTCACACCTTCCCCTTTGTTAATAAAATGAAGCCTACCAACCTGTCTCATTGACTTGATGAAGGGAGGAGTTTAACTGTATGTCGAACTACACACTGCCCCAGGGTAATACGTAGGGAGGACAGAACAGTGAAACAACGGCTGCACAGCGGGCAGGACAAGCTAGGAGCTACACTGCAAGTGCAGGCAACATTTAAATTCAGCTACTGCTACGAAGTCACGGTAGTCCAGAGAAGCCACAACAGCTACAGCAGGCTAAATACTTCTCCACTACTGCATAATGTCTCAGAAACAGGCACCTTCACTAATAACAAGGTCCCAAGTTTCGGGTTCCTCCCAGCGCTCATCTGTCATCAATGCGGCCGCAATTGCCCGCGCGAAGGCAGAAGCAGCCAAGGCCCGAGTCTCCTTCGCAGAAAGGGAGATGGAGGCAAAAATGGAGAAAGCACGCTTAGAAGCGTCTCTTGAAAAGCTGGCCATAGAGAGGGAAGCCGCAGCAGCCATAGCTGAAGCAGAAGCTCTAGAGACAATTATATACCCTGACAGCGAAAGACACAGCAGGGCACCAGATCTAGAGATTGAGGGTCAAGACCCACTGCAGCGCACCTCTGAGTATGTCCAGCAACACTCCAAACAAAACACAGATTCTCTTTCAGCTCAAGAACCAGGTCAACACGCTACCCGAGAGCCAGACCAACAACGCTTTATGACTCAAGAAGTCAGCGGCAATCCACATGTGCACCAAAGGGGTAACACAGAGCAAAGTGATCCTGCTTACGGCACCCACATCATCCAGGTACCCAAGCTTACGGGTAACCCTACAACCACCTCCTCTGCTCCGTTAAGACAGTATGTCACAAATCGGCCTAAAGAAGAACCTCCAGACAGGTATGATTACACAACACCTTCTCACTATAACACTCATCCACCTACCTACCCTGGTGCCAACCAGGCCACAATGGACTTTGCCAAGTTCTTTGCCCGGCGTGAGTTAATCACCAAAGGACTTGTAAAGTTTAATGACTGCCCAGAAGGCTTCAGAGCCTGGCGATCCTCTTTCCAAAACACTATCAGAGACTTAGACCTATCATACAGTGAGGAGATAGACCTCCTTATCAAATACTTAGGCACTGAGTCTGCAGAGCATGCCAAAAGGATCAGGGTGATCAACATAAACCACCCAGAGACTGGTCTCAAAATGATCTGGCACAGACTTAATGAGTGTTATGGCTCAGCAGAGGTAGTAGAGAATGCACTCTTCAAAAGAATTGATGATTTCCCTAAAATATCCAATAAAGGTTACCAAAAACTTAGGGAACTAAGTGACCTGTTAATGGAACTTCAGGTTGCTAAAGCCGAAGGAGACTTACCAGGACTTGCATTCCTGGACACAGCCAGAGGTGTTAACCCCATAGTGCAAAAGCTACCCTACAACTTGCAAGAACGGTGGATGGTACATGGGTCTAAATTCAAACAAACATACAATGTCATATTTCCCCCCTTTACTGTGTTTGTGGACTTTGTATACCAGCAAGCCAAGATGAGGAATGACCCCAGTTTTGATCTCACTCTGCCACATGCCACCCCTTCAGTACCTAATACTCGCAAAGCAGTAACAGTTCACAAAACTAATGTTTCCTCTTCAGGTTCTTTCCACAGGTCTGCTGACAGCTCTCAGGAGGAGACAAACAACAAAGACCCTGGTAAGCAGTGTCCCCTACACCAAAGGCCTCACCCTCTTCTGAAATGCAGAGCCTTCAGAGGAAAGTCCATAGATGACCGCAAAGCCTTCCTAAAGGAAAACCACATCTGCTACAAGTGCTGCTCATCAACATCTCACCTTGCCAAGGACTGTAAGGTCAGTGTAAAATGCACAGAATGTGACAGCACACACCACAATACAGCATTACACCCTGGGCCAGCCCCGTGGACATTACCTCACAACAAGGGTGCTAGCGAGCATGGCGGGGAGGAAGGTGACACTGCTATAACTACACCAGAGGTCACTTCACAATGTACAGAAGTCTGCAAAGGAGCCATAGGTGGCAGATCCTGCTCCAAAATCTGCTTAGTCAAAGTATACCCGAAAGGCCAAAGGGATAAAGCTATTAGACTTTATGCAATCATGGACGATCAGAGTAATGGATCTCTAGTCTGTCCAGCCTTCTTTGATTTATTCAATATCAAAGGCCCAAGCATTCCTTACTCCTTAAAGACTTGTGCAGGAGTTATTGAGACAGCAGGGAGGAAGGCATCTGGCTACCAAGTAGAGTCCATAGATGGACAAATATGCTTGCCTTTGCCACCTATAACTGAGTGCAGTCGGATACCAGATAATAGGACTGAAATCCCTACACCAGATGCAGCACTGCACCATGCACACTTGAAATGTATAACGCACTTAATCCCTGAACTTGACCCTAAGGCCCAGATAATGCTTCTTCTTGGAAGAGATATCCTACGGGTCCACAAAGCAAGGGACCAGATAAATGGTCCTCACAATGCACCCTATGCTCAGAAACTAGACCTTGGATGGGTCATCATAGGTGATGTATGCCTGGGTGATGTACACAGGCCGACCAACATCAACACTCTGTATACTAACACATTAGAGAATGGCCGCCCTTCTCTTTTTCAACCATGTCCAAATCGCTTTCTGATTAAAGAGATTCAGAATAACACTTATCTAACCAACCTCTTAGGAGAGAGCTATCCCTGCCCTAAGGATGATGATCATTTGGGTTGCAACGTGTTCCAGAGATCCAAAAATGGCAATCAGCTTTCCCTTTCCATAGAAGACAAAATCTTCCTGGAAATCATGGATCAAGGTATGTGTAAAGACAATGCTAACAGCTGGGTAGCTCCACTTCCTTTCAAACCACATAGACGTTCCCTTCCTAATAACAGAGAAGAGGCACTCAAACGTTTCACTTCTCTCACTCGCACATTCCAAAGGAAACCAGAGATGAGAGAACATTTCTTTACATTCATGGGAAAAATATTTGAGAATGGTCATGCAGAAACTGCTCCTAGTATTACAAGGAAAGAAGAATGCTGGTACTTGCCAATCTTTGGAGTATACCACCCAAAGAAGCCAGGTCAGATCAGAGTTGTGTTTGATTCCAGTTCCAAATATGATGGTGTTTCCCTAAATGATGTACTTTTAACAGGTCCAGACCTCAACAACAAACTCTTGGGGGTACTCATACGTTTCCGCAAAGATCCTATTGCCTTTATAGCAGACATCCAGCAAATGTTCCACAGCTTTCTTGTGAGAGAAGATCATAGGAACTTCTTGAGATTCTTCTGGTTCAGAGACAACGATCCAGCAAAAGATGTCCTAGAGTTCCGCATGAAAGTTCATGTGTTTGGAAACAGCCCTTCCCCTGCAGTGGCCATATATGGGCTCAGACGGTCTGCCCAGGAAGGAGAAGTTGACTATGGCAGAGATGTCACACAATTTGTTGAAAGAGACTTTTATGTAGATGATGGTCTGAAGTCATCACCCTCTGAGGAGACAGCAATCAGTCTGCTTAAGAGAACACAAGACATGCTAGCCTGTTCCAACCTCAGACTGCACAAAATAGCCTCCAACAGCATAGAAGTAATGAAAGCATTCCCTTCCCAAGACCATGCTAATGATTTAAGAGACCTAGATTTGGGTACAGACACTTTACCTGTACAACGCAGCCTTGGCCTAAACTGGGACTTGAAATCTGACACATTTACATTTCAAGTGAACAAGGATGAGAAACCCTTCACTCGCAGAGGAGTCTTATCTACAGTAAATAGTTTGTATGACCCTTTAGGATTTGCAGCTCCAGTGACTGTTCAAGGAAAAGCTCTACTACGAGAACTAACTGTGGAATCTTGTGACTGGGATTCCCCACTCCCAGCAGCAAAGGAACAAGTCTGGATAGAATGGAGAGACTCTTTAGGAGCATTGTCTAGCATTCAAATTCCAAGGCAATACACTTGTACTCCTGCTGCAGGAATAAAAGAAAGGAAGCTTTGTATATTTTCCGATGCTTCAACCAAAGCAATAGCTGCTGTTGCCTACCTTAAGACTGTAGATTGCAAAGGACAGTGCCACATTGGATTCATTATGGGTAAAGCAAAACTAACTCCACAACCTGAGCACACTATACCCAGATTAGAGCTGTGTGCAGCTGTGTTAGCAGTGGAAATGGCTGAACTCATCACTTCAGAAATTGATCTTCAACTAAGTGAGGCTGAATTCTACACAGATAGCAAGGTAGTGTTGGGCTACATCTGCAATGAGACCAGACGATTCTATGTCTATGTAAGCAACAGAATTCTGCGCATACGGAGATCAACACACCCAAAACAATGGCACTATGTACCTTCTGAGAAAAATCCAGCAGATCATGCAACAAGAGCTGTACCCGCAGCTTGTTTAAAACAAACTTCCTGGTTTACAGGGCCTTCTTTCCTGTATTCAGCTGAACAGAACGACCCTGCTGATGTGTATGAACTAATTGATACAACATCTGATCCAGAGATCCGTCCACAAGTATCTACACTCTGCACTGATACTTCAAGTATGCACCTTGGGTCTCATCGCTTCAAGAGGTTCTCCACTTGGAAGTCTCTAGTCAGATCTATCACCTGTCTACTTCATATAGTGAAGTTCTTCAAGAAAGATTTCCCTTCAACATCCAACAACTGCAAAGGCTGGCACTACTGTCAAAGGGCACATACCGTTGATGAACTTGAGCAAGCCAGAAACATAATTCTTCTAAGTGTACAGCAGGAAACATATGCTAAAGAGCTTGAGTGTATCAAAAGCAAAAAGGCTATTTCCAAAGACAGTGTGTTAAAGAAACTTGACCCATTTATTGATGAAAATGGCTTACTGAGAGTTGGTGGTCGCATCATGAAAGCTACACTTGAACAAAAGGAGAAGAACCCACTGATAATTCCCAGCAATCATCACATTGCATCTTTACTTGTTCTACATTATCACCAACAGACAAGGCACCAAGGACGTCTGTTTACAGAAGGTGCCCTGCGTGCAGCAGGATTCTGGATAGTTGGAGCAAAGAAAATTGTAAGTAGTGTTATCTTTAAATGTGTCACTTGCAGAAAACTTCGTGGCATGTTTCAGACTCAGAAAATGGCTAATCTGCCAGCAGACAGACTTAGTACTGAACCTCCATTTACAAATGTTGGCCTTGATGTATTTGGCCCCTGGTCTGTGACTTCACACCATACTAGAGGGGGTCACGCTAATAGCAAACGCTGGGCAGTAATGTTTACTTGTTTGAGTATCCGGGCAGTACACATAGAGGTTATTGAATCCATGGATACTTCCAGTTTTGTCAATGCTCTCAGGAGATTCATATCAATTCGAGGGCCAGTGAAAAACATTTACTCTGATAGAGGGACTAATTTTGTGGGAGCCTGTAAAGAGCTAAACATTCCTTCAAACACTGACAAAAATCTTGTTGAAAAATACTTGTCTGACCAAGGTTGTGCATGGACATTCAACCCTCCTCATTCTTCCCACATGGGAGGTGCTTGGGAAAGGATGATAGGAATAGCACGCAGAATTCTTGATTCTATGTTCTTACAGGAAGGGTCAACAAGGCTTACTCATGAGACTCTCACTACTTTCATGGCAGAAGTAGCAGCCATTATGGATGCCAGACCTTTGACCTCTGTATCTAATGACCCTGAGGATCCCTTCATACTTACTCCATCCACCTTGCTTACTCAAAAGGTCAGTACCATCAAAGCTCCTCCTGGTGAGTTTGATACCAAAGACTTATATAAGCGCCAGTGGAGACAAGTTCAAAGTCTTGCTAATACCTTTTGGGACAAATGGAAGAAGCAGTACATCTTCACCTTACAGTCTAGGAATAAGTGGCAGTCTGACAAACAGAACATTGAACCTGGCAACATTGTTCTCATGAAAGACTCTCAGATCAAGAGAAATGAGTGGCCTCTAGGACTTATCACCAGAGTTTTCCCAAGTGAGGATGGGAAAGTCCGGAAAGTAGAGGTCAAGGTTGTAAAGCAGAATGAGACTAAACTTTTCCTTAGGCCTATATCTGAACTAATCCTATTGCTTTCTTCCACAGAACTTTCAAATGGATGATATCTTACAATATCAGACGGGGAGTGTTATGCCTCCAGCATTGTTTTATTGTTTTATTGCACCACCTTGTGGTTTCTTGAGGTATATGTTTTGATTGTTTAAAGAAATGTCCCTTTCAGCCTCCCGTACTTTACCATGTGACCATGGGTAATACAGGAAAAGGTTTAGTATAGCTGCCATCTTAGCAGCATTAACAGTGTAATAGCAATCCTGCATAATCCTACCCAATCCAGCCCCGTGGAAGCATCGTTGGTAGGTATCATCCATCCCCAACCCCTAGGTTAATAATACAAACATATATCTTCCATGTTTATACCTTAATGTGGGTTCATAATTGTTTATGTGCAGTTATATCATGGCACATCTGTTCTTGCCCAGGCATCTAGGCCTTACCCCCCACTCAGATGGCTCTCATCTTTTATGTGTTTGTACATATATAAACCATAATGTTTTGTTTACTGTACTTATCATGCTGTATAGTAAATGCTGTCATATTTCTGTTTTCCCCAGTTTCACACCTTCCCCTTTGTTAATAAAATGAAGCCTACCAACCTGTCTCATTGACTTGATGAAGGGAGGAGTTTAACTGTATGTCGAACTACACACTGCCCCAGGGTAATACGTAGGGAGGACAGAACACCACACAAACTCTCTCAATAGGGGCTAAAACCAGGTCTAGTTCTCAGTTTTACATAAATGACTAATTCGGCACAGGACCAAACAAAAGTTGGCTTTATACTCCCCGAAATTGCACAACAATATACTGTTCCTCACTGACCATGACTTTGAGCCTAGCACCAACCTATTTCTAGAACATATGGGCCTACTCAGATCTATGTACAATAGGGGCCCTATATCCCATACTATTCTTTCCTTTAAAGAGCTCTCACAGAAAGCTCCTCAAGCTTCATGCAGCTTTTATCTTACTCATTATATAAGGACCAGCAAAATGCTATTCACTGGGGGTGGCAAATTGTTAGATATATCCAGTAATATTGTTGCTAAACCTACACCCCAGGCCAAGCTCAGGTTCTTTTAAAAATGAACTGGCCAGGGGCGCCTTGCATGTGATCTCTGAGCCACCATCTTTGTTTAACCTCCCAGGGGCCCCTTGGGCCACACATGCTCATCTACTTGGTGGGTAAATGTGGAGAGTAGTAAAGGGTCCAACTTCACTCTGCTGTACATACACAGCAAAACAACCATATGCACATAAATATGTGCTGTGCAAAGTTTATAAGTGACTCCCATTATGTGTCACATGGTAAAAATGAACAAGAAGCCATTGGCACTACTTTTTATTTTTATTTCTGTTTTTTCCTTCATTTTAAAATTCAGTTCAAGAAAATCCAAGAAGGGCGAAACCGGTCTGTAGTTGGGAATCTGATCAGCTATTGTCCTGGCTTCAGCTTCAAACCCAGTGGGTGAGCTGTAGCCTATAGGATAAACCCATGTAAATGGGATTTTTTTAAGAGTTTGGAATTCACTCCCAGAATTCCTTTTGTTTGCTTTTGTCTGTATGAGGCAGTCTCCTCAACCTTATTTATTTGCAAGTTGCACAAAGAAACATTACCAGAGCATCTTTTTTCAATGGTGGCCACTAGATGGTAGTGTCTGAATATACACGTTCTCTGGCCTTATTCAAAACAAATCAAATCTAAATAGACTTTATGGGCAGGCAGAATGACATTCAGTATTGGCACAGCATGCTTTTTGCAGGGCAAAGGGAATGCACTAATATTTCAAGGATTATGCATCAGACTCTGGGGCGATGACTATGGTGTGTTGTGTCTAGAATGGGCATCTAGCATCTTTATTCTCCTCCTGTTTAAATGATAACTGGTAGTTTCTATTATCTGTACATGAGCGCTGCATAATTATAGTGTGTACAATACTGTTTCATTGCCATCATTTACCATTACTTTCCACCACCCACACCACTTTTCCATCTCACTGTAGTCACTATACCCAGTTAACTAGGTGCTTTCGTTTATAATTCCTACATCCCAATAAATCTCCTTTTTAAATCTCAAAAATCCATCTTTCTAAACTTCACAAAGGCATTATAGCCCTCCCACTAGTTACTCTGTAATTGCCTTCTCCCCATATATGTGAACATCTAATTACTGTAGATAGACAGGACGCAGAGTTCCATATCAACCAATCCAGGTACTGCTCATATCTCAGGTGCATTGCTTAGAATAAAAAGGTTTTCAGTATTAATAAATTGACCTATAGCCCTTCAATCTTCAATGCATTATGGTAATAACAGCAACATTTGCATTTTGACTATTTCTTTCAAATGCCCCCTAGGAATATGGCACAGCAACAACATGGCTTTACATTTTACTCAACATTAACATCCAATTGCATGGATGGTAAGATTTTAATTCATATGATACTCCCAGTTGTGACTTTCACCATGCTGGTAGTTAATCTATTAAACTGATCCCAGCTCCCTTTCTGCTTGGTAATATAATACTGAACACAATGGTGCTCCTCTACTAAGTCAGGACAACTGCAGTAACGTCTTGAATGTTCCAGTCATTTAACTCATCACCCACTGATATCCGTTTTGTAAGCTCCCAGCTTTCTCAGCTATAGATTGAACTCTAATTTTAATAAACCACCCAAACCTACTGTCAAGGAAAGGTGGGTAACATCAAGTTGGTGATTTATCAATGGTCGAGTTTCATTTTTTTCTCGATTCAAGTGATGTCCCTTTTCTCTGTAATAATAAAACAGTACCTGTACTTGATCCCAACTAAGATATAATTACCCCTTATTGGGGGCAGAACAGCCCTATTGGGTTTATTTAATGGTTAAATGATTCCCTTTTCTCTGTAATAATAAAACAGTACCTGTACTTGATCCCAACTAAGATATAATTACCCCTTATTGGGGGCAGAACAGCCCTATTGGGTTTATTTAATGGTTAAATGATTCCCTTTTCTCTGTAATAATAAAACAGTACCTGTACTTGATACCAACTAAGATATAATTACCCCTTATTGGGGGCAGAACAGCCCTATTGGGTTTATTTAATGGTTAAATGATTCCCTTTTCTCTGTAATAATAAAACAGTACCTTGTACTTGATCCCAACTAAGATATACAGTAATTACCCCTTATTGGGGGCAGAACAGCCCTATTGGGTTTATTTAATGGTTAAATGATTCCTTTTTCTCTGTAATAATAAAACAGTACATGTACTTGATCCCAACTAAGATATAATTACCCCTTATTGGGGCAGAACAGCCCTATTGGGTTTATTTAATGGTTAAATGATTCCCTTTTCTCTGTAATAATAAAACAGTACCTGTACTTGATCCCAACTAAGATATAATTACCCCTTATTGGGGGCAGAACAAGCCTATTGGGTTTATTTAATGGTTAAATTATTTTTACTTTTCTCTGTAATAATAAAACAGAACCTTGTACTTGATTATGACTACAATATAATTAATTCTTACTGGAGGCAAAACAATCTTATTGGGTTTATTATTTAATGTTTTAATGATTTCTTAGTAGGCTTAAGGTATGGTGATAAAAATTATGGAAAGACCCCATATCCAGAAAAGTCCAGGTCCTGAGCATTCTGGATACCAGGTCGCATTCCATATGCCTTTCCATAATTCAGAACTTTCTGGATAACGGATTTCCGGATAAGGGGTCCGATACCTTTATATCAGATATCCGTTTTAATACCAAGTCACCATCTGTCAGGTGTATCATTATTTAGTTGTATCCATACCTGTTGTATATTTTGCTAATTTATATCTTTAACCTAATATCTAATTAGAGTAATGGTGCTTAGCAATGTCTTATCCCAGTATGAATATCATAAAGGTCTCGCAATACTTGCCTTAGATGGTATCATTCTTACATGTCTCTATGAACATAAAGCTTATTTAATACTCATGCACGCTCCCCCTATACGTAAGGTGCTTTCCTCTCAGAGTGTTTTCCCTTCAATGGTTGCATTACACAAGGTGACAAATAAACCACAAATAAACCACAAATAAACGGGCAGGATCTGTTGTAAAAGACATAAGAACAGACATTTGGGGGCTGCTGGGATTCTCCTTACACGGTTGCCTCCTTTTATAATATGCCATTTGCAGTGAATCATTGTTATTGTTCCCTTGGGCAAATTACAAAAGCCAAGGTGAGCGATGCCAGCCAACAAGAACACAATGGTTTAGTAAGTCATTATTTACATTATCCCCATTAAACCAAAGTGAAACAACCCTGTAGTTTATTGTTTTAATAATATATTGACAATTATTATTCAGATGTTGGGAAATAAATCATGTGTTCCTCCTTACTGAACTTGTGTACTGAATGTGTTTGCCTCAGCAAGTTTACCCAACGTTGTTCCTTGCTATGCCCCCAAGAAATAACTGCTTTGTTAGTTTTCTCATTTGTCGCATTTACTCCATTAACCTCACTGGAGCTATTTTCCTTCCTAAGTATCTATTCATTGTTCTCATGATTTCTCTAGTAGATCAGCAAATGTCTCCCCACCCGCACAGTAGACAATTTATGCTTTCAACCTCATGGGAAAATTATATCTCATACTGCGTCCAACTTGTACTAACCAGCTATTGTTATCTCAGTGATCTACTCTACTGATGGACGTCAAATTACAGATCAGATAAAAACAACACATCTAGATATTGTGTCTGGTAGAACAACATTATGTTCAACTGCTCTCATTTTAATGAGAAAGTGGGGAAACTATTTAGGCCCTAGGTATATAGTAAAACAATAATGGTTCAGACATGTGAAAGGTTGGAACTTTGGGGATAGGCGTGTTTTAACTTTCAAATGAGTTTTCCGGATAAGGGGTCTTTCTGTAATTCAGATTTCCTACCCTAAGTCTGCTAAAAAAAAAATATACAACGTATATTAAACAGTATTTAAACCCAACAGGATTGTTTTGGCTCCAATAAGGATTAATTATATCTTAGTTGGGATCAAGTACAAGGTTCTGTTTTATTACTACAGATATGGGATCCCTTATTCGGAAACCCGTTATCCAGAAAGTTCCGAATTACAGAAAGGCCATCTCCCATAGACTCCATTATAATAATTCTTATTGTTACATATTATTTCCTTTTTCTCTGTAATAATAAAACAGTACCTGTACTTGATCCCAGCTAAGATATAATTACCCCTTATTGGGGGCAGAACAGCCCTATTGGGTTTATTTAATGGTTAAATGATTCCCTTTTCTCTGTAATAATAAAACAGTACCTGTACTTGATCCCAACTAAGATATAATTAATCCTTATTGGGGGCAGAACAGCCCTATTGGGTTTATTTAATGGTTAAATGATTCCCTTTTCTCTGTAATAATAAAACAGTACCTGTACTTGATCCCAACTAAGATATAATTACCCCTTATTGGGGGCAGAACAGCCCTATTGGGTTTATTTAATGGTTAAATGATTCCATTTTCTCTGTAATAATAAAACAGTACCTGTACTTGATCCCAACTAAGATATAATTAATCCTTATTGGGGGCAGAACAGCCCTATTGGGTTTATTTAATGGTTAAATGATTCCCTTTTCTCTGTAATAATAAAACAGTACCTGTACTTGATCCCAACTAAGATATAATTACCCCTTATTGGGGGCAGAACAGCCCTATTGGGTTTACTCAATATTTAAAGTTATGGAGATCCAAATTACGGAAAGATCCCTAATCCGGAAAAACTCAGGTCCCAAGCATTCTGGATAACAGGTCCCATAAAAAAATGTGAATTATTTGGTTAAAAAGGAGTCTATGGGAGATGGCCTTTCCGTAATTCTGAACTTTCTGGATAATGGGTTTCCGGATAAGGGGTCTGATACCTGTACAGTAAAAGCACCCACTATTCTTATTAACTATTCTTGTTCCGAAGAATCTTAAAGCAACTTGGCATCACTTGCACCTCTTCAAAATTTTTATCAGAAATGATGGTAAGTGATTTCAAGTTGCTTTAAGACAGTTTAGCAATTTCCGTTATATAGAAAATGCTTTGCAACCATCAATGAACAGCTTAGGATGACCTTAAAGATCAACTCTTATGAATGCAAGGAGCAGTCACAAAGGTGTAGAGCACAAATATGTAATTGTATAGAACAGTGATCCCCAACCAGTGGCTCAGGGGCAACTTGTTGCTCACCAACCCCTTGGGTGTTGCTCTCAGTGGATTGAAAGTAGGTGCTTATTTTTGTATTCCTGGCTTGCAGCTAAGTTTTACTCCAAGCAGAGCCTCCTGCAGGCCAGCAGTCCACATGGGGTACCAAATAGCCAATCACAGCCCTTATTTGGCATCCCCAAAGAATGTCTTTTCATGCTTGTGTGGCTCACCAACACTTTGTACATCTGAATGTGACTTACAAGTAAAAAAAAATGTTGGGGGTCCTTGGTGTAGGTCAGTAAATGAAACTCTGAAAGCTTCTAGTTTACTTTATGGACCTATGCTTAATTGTCCATAGCCTAAATATAATGAAATACAATTTTTAGTATCAATATAATGAATAATCAAGGGCTGTGCCAAACAAGGACATCAAGACGACAAGGGCAATTTACAGGACCATTAAAAAAATAATAAATCTAATGCAGAAACCAATATGGTGTACATAGATTTTGGGAATGGAACTATATACTGCTATATCACTACAGTACTGCTAGTCCTGGCTTCAATACCCCTTACGGGTATGGGACCTGTTATTCCGAATTCTCGGGACCTGGGGTTTCTGCAAAAGGGATCTTTCCATAATTTGGATCTCCCTACCTTAAGTCTACTCATAAATGATATAATATATATATATATATATATATATATATATACAGGTATAGGACCCATTATCCAGAATGCTCGGGACCAAGGCTATTCCGGATAAGGGGTCTTTCCGTAATTTGGATCTCCATACCTTAAGTCTACTTAAAGATCAATAAAACATGAAATAAACCCAATAGGATTGTTTTGCATCCAATAAGGATTATTTAAATCTTATTTAGGAACAATTACAAGGTACTGTTTTATTATTACAGAGAAAAAGGAAATCAGTTTTAAAATTCTGTATTATTTGATTAAAATGGAGTCTATGGGAGACAGGCTTTCCGTAATTCGGAGCTTTCTGGATAACGGGTTTCCAGATAAGGGATCCTATACCTGTATATATATATATATATATTGAAAAAAGACCAGCAACACCGGACACAGCTGTTCATGCATTTTTTAATACATAATTGTTTTTTTGCTATAGATCCGGTGTTGCTGGTCTTTTTTTCAATATTTAAACTTTTTTACCGTGCACCCGGGATAAGGATTGAAGCGGTGTGCCACCCTTGGTATATATATATATATATATATATATATATATATATATTGAATCAAACACAACCAGCACCAAGGGTCTGTTTCGGTCCCTTTTGGGACCTTTTTCAAGGTTTTTTTATTTGGTATCTATATTCCATGCACAGGGGCAGCTACATAGTAGTAATCTTTGGAGTGTGGTGCTGTCATGTGGACTCATATATATATATACAGTATATCTAAGATAATGTGCCTACACTCGTCTCCAAACGTTCTATTGAGGTGTTCTGTCAAAAAAATACATATGTTTGGTAAAGACCAGCACATGTGAAATAAAAACATTTTGTTGCTTTTATATTTGAGAGCGCTGGTCCTTACCAAACATCCAAAAACTGCGGCTGATTCTTTATCACTCATATAATATATATATATGTATTATATGAGTGGTAAAGAATCAGCCGCAGTTTCTGGATGTGTCTTATTGTAGTCAACAGCTCTGGGCCCTTCCCATTCTAAATATAGAGCTATACACCCCCAAAGAGAAACAATAATTGTGCCAAAAAATCCTCATTTTAAGCAATGTAATAAAATGCTAAATATAACTAAAATGTCCTGTGAAGTAATGCCAGAGAATTCGAAGCAATCATTCTCTAAGCGCTGGCAGTTATGATAAAGTGCCGCAATTATAAAATTATTTGCTCTAGGTCACCCTTGAGGGCTCAAAGCATTGTTCCCTTGTTTGGCAGAGAAGCCGCTTGCTTACAATAGCCCATGCTGAAGTACAGATTGTTTTCAGGATAAAGCTATGTATCTGTAAAGTAGCAGTAAATAGAAGCCGCTCCCTGCTGATCACTGCCACTCTCTACTAGCAGTGCAACTCAACTTGGGCCAAAAAAGTGAAGCTCACAGGGCATGCTGGGAATCAATATGGCTTCCCAGTTCTCAGCTCAGAAGCATCCGCCATTGCAGATAAAAGGTTTTATAAAGGTTAATGGTTTATTAGTAAGAGCACCACTTGCCTTTTTTCAGGCTGGGGGCAAATCAGAGACAGGCTAGATATTACAAATTTACCGGCTAGTACATTGCTGATAAATTAGTAACACTGGCCCCAGCCTTGGCTGGTATTTCCCAACAGGGCTGGGCGGCAACCCTAAGGGCACACAATGGAAAAATATTTTTTAAAAAGTTTGACTTTCTACTCTAAATCATATAAAACACATATACTGTATCAATCATATATTATATATCTTTTAAAGGTTAGTTCCCTGGTATAGGGGCATAAGTGTCTTATTTGACACTAAATACTAGATTCCCTTGGGATCTTAATTCAGATTTTGATGTTAGTTGTTATTTATTGGAGTTTACTTCCCCTTAAAAAACATTTTTTCCTTGCTTACATTTTTTTTGCCATGCTTTGCACATTGTGCTGGATTTCTTTAAAGAATTTCTGAATTTATTTATTCCCACTAGATGGCAGTAAGAGTGTGGCGAAAATGGCATTCCTATATATCCTCTCTTTAACCCCAAGCTCAGCAGAGGAGTGCATAGAGCTACTATAAAGGGAAGTTTGAGAAGAAACTTCATGATAGTTATAAAAACATGCGGTCTAGTGATGGGCAAAATAATACGCCAGGAATGGATTTGCGGCGAATTTACTCGTTTCGCCATTGATGGATTTTTTTCGTAAAACAGGCGTCAAAATGTGATGTAGAAAAATTCACCACGTGACAAAAAATTGTCACCTGTGTGAAAAAATTGTTGAGCGTGTAAAAAAGAAAATGACATGCGAGTCATTTTTTTCTGACGCAAGTGGCAATTTTTTTGACTTGCGACATTTTCACCGTATTGCTAATTTTTTGCCGTTTTGTGAATCTTTTGCGAAACGGGACAGATTCGCTCATCAATAGTGAAGTCACTAAATTAAATCTGATTGGCTGTGTTGGCTCCACCCGGTTTTTCTAACCTTGGACCACAGTTATATAGTAAAAACCACTGTGCAAAGTTTGGGGACCCTGGTTTTAATAGTGTCTGAATGGCAGCAACTTAAATTTCCCCACTAAAATTCAATAAGTGACATCTGATTGGCAGCTGGTGGCTCCGCCCACTTTTTCTAACCTGGAACTGCAGTTACCCAGTGACTAACTCTGCAAACTGGACAAAGATTGGGCACTCTGGTATAAAAAGCCTCAGAGCATTAGCATTTTAAATTTAAACCAATGAAATTCAAGGGGTGAAATCTGAAAGAATCAGAAAAAGATTAAAAAGTGGAAGAATAAGCTGAAGTCGAAGAACAGTATGTTCGGTTTTTCAACCCAACATAATTAATATCATTTAGATTTATTAGGATCTCTCATTAACCACTTTAGTTCAATGCAACACCATATATTAGTGTTTTATAGTCATTTGCTTCATTTGAGAATAAAGAATTAATGGGGAAATTAAACCAGTTAACTTCTACCATAATCTACACAATGATATTTTTTGGTTGTTGATTTATTTATTTTTTTTTCTTTAGCTCTCCAGTGTGGTAATTAGGCTGTTTTTTGGTTGCTAGGCTCTCTGACCCTTAGCAATAATTTATTGGATTAAAGAAGGAAGAATAAGTCGTGAACAGATATGTAAGGTGTATATATATATATATATATATATATATATATATATATATACAGTATATATACATATATATATATATATATATATATATATATATACTGTATATGTTTCTCTGCAATAATATAACAGTACGTTGAACTTGATCCCAACTATGATATAATTAATCCCTACCGGAGGCAAACTAATCTGATTGTGTTTAATTAATGTTTAAATGAATTTTTTCAGAGTATCGAGATCCAAATTATAGAAAGATCCCTTATCCAGAAGACCCTATGTCCCGCTCATTCTGTATATCAATACTTGAAATACACATTTTCATAAAACAGGTATTTTCAGCACCTAAACAGACTGAAAAGTGAGATTTCCTTGCTGCAAGCTATGGCCGCAGTGTCTAACAGACAGTAGATGAGGAAAGCAAAGAAAAAGTTTATTGAAAGGTAAACTTTCCTTTTGAAGAGCTTGGGGCATTATTCTGCAGGTTACTGCGTGTATATATTTCCCGCTGGAGTGCACATGTGTGTGTGTGTAGGGGGGGGATAAATCCTCTGGGTTGGTTTTACATACAGTGAGTTACATGTGTGTGCATTTCTGTCCCATTTCTATAGTAGTTGTCAGCCCAATAAGCCCAATGAGTTTCAGACCTGTCGGGCAGAATTAAGTGCTAGTACTTGGGACAGTGTAGTACGGTACGGTGAGATGTACGGATCGGTCAGTGTGGGCTCGTGTGGATATGAAGGTGAGGTCAGGGGGAGATGCTCTAACTGTGAGACAGTGGGTATAGTAAGGCAAGAATGTAGGGCACTGTGCAATAAAACAGTACAGTACCTCTGTACCCACCCAAGTATAGAGTGGGGCACTGCATGCATGAGCGACAGGCCTCCCGCTGTGTAAGTTGTGCGCCATTCAGAAGTGCAAGCGGGGCATACGCCGGCCACAACTGGAGCCCTGTACTTAGCGCCCGCATTATGGCAGGTTGCTTTGTGCCCTGTGCTCTGCAGAATACACCCAGGCCCCAGAAATGTTCCAGGGGGCACAGTAAATTACCCCTTTCTGTGAGGGACGGAACAGCAGCTGCAGCGGAAAGATCATTTCAGAGAAGGGACTGCAACTGATGCAGTGTGTATATAGTTAAACTACCACTTCCAGCAGCCATCAGCAGCCAAAATTTCAGCACACAGACCCCGGGCTTGGGGGCCTGTTTTCTATGCTGTGTAAAAAATGGCACCATAATTCGGCACACATGGCCAGGCTTAGAGTAAAATATAACATCATATTTTTACACATTTTTTCTTCCGCTGGAACCTATGTAAAATAACGGTGTAAAATCTGGCATTCAGATGGTGACATTCGCCATTTATTTTACGCAGCTGTTTTGGTGAATTTCGTTTAACATAGCATAATAAATAGGCCCCTCAGTGTCCTCAGATATGGCTCCTACTTTCTAAAGCAGAACTAGAGAGCCTTACAGATAGATAGACAGACAGACAGATGAAGGGCGGGTGGATAGATAGCGATAGATAAATAGATAGATAGATGATAGATAGATAGATAGATAATAGATAGATAGATAGATAGAGATAATAGATGATAGATAGATAGATAGATAGATAGATAGATAGATAAATAGAGATAATAGATGATAGATAGATAGATGATAGATAGATAGATAGATAGATAGATAGATAGAGATAATAGATGATAGATAGATAGATAGATAGATAGATAGAGATAATAGATGATAGATAGATAGATAGATAGATAATAGAATGTCTGACAGGCAAGATAGAGAGAGAGAGAGCATTTTGAAATATATGAACTTAGCTATTATAGCTCCTGTTCTTGGAATTCACAGTTTAGAGGGTTGTGTTTTATGGACCATGTCTTTTCTAAAGAAGCACCTACTCAAGCATCATAAACATCAGCTTAACAAGAACTAGAATGTTCTGGAAGTTGGCTGTGGCTTCGTAGCTAGCCATTTTGTTATTTTTTATTTCAAAGGAATTTTTCCCTGTAACATGAACCAAACACAAAACCAACAGTAAGGCCTACAAGTGCAGAGACCATGAAACCACTGAATTCCCCCACTTCTAACTAATGTGAAGGAGAAAAGCAACTTCCTATTGAGTTTCAGTATAGAGAATCAAGAAACAATTGCAACACAGGCAGCACATCCAGCATTCTTGTTCCGTAAGATTACATACACAAGTGATGGGCGGCAGGCAAGACTTTAGGGGCACGTGGCCCCTGGCTACTCCACAAGTCACACATTATATTTCATTTCAATTATATTGCAGAATATCTTTCATATTAGGAATGCTACCCACATAACCAATATGGGTGCCCCATGGTGGTATATCAAACAAAAGGTTCTTAAAAGGTTTCCTAGCATGGGGTTTTGAGAAAAGAACCCAGTGGAGGCTGAAACACTGATATACATATGATATTATACACATCTCTTGTTGCCAAAGCCTCAGCCTAGAGCCCAAATCTGGCACAGGTATGGGATCCCTTATCTGGAAACCCGTTATCCAGAAAGCTCCGAATTACGGAAAGCCTGTCTTCCATAGACTCCATTTGAATAAAATAATTCAGATTTTTAAAACTGATTTCCTTTTTCTCTGTAATAATTAAACAGTACCTTGTAATTGATCCCAACTAAGATATAATTACCCCTTATTGGGGGCAGAACAGCCCTATTGGGTTTATTTAATGGTTAAATGATTCCCTTTTCTCTGTAATAATAAAACAGTACCTGTACTTGATCCCAACTAAGATATAATTACCCCTTATTGGGGGCAGAACAGCCCTATTGGGTTTATTTAATGGTTAAATGATTCCCTTTTCTCTGTAATAATAAAACAGTGCCTTGTACTTGATCCCAACTAAGATATAAATAATCCTTATTGGAGGCAAAACAATCCTATTGGGTTCAATTAATGGTTTATTGATTTTTTAGCAGACTTAAGGTATGGAGATCCAAATTACGGAAAGACCCCTTATCCGGAACACGCTTGGTCCCGAGCATTCTATACCTGTACCAATAACTTCACTACTGACCAAGATGTGCCCTATGGCTTTCTCATGGTGATCTTTGCCTGGCACATCTCTTTCAATGCTGTCTTCTCAAGTTAATCCACATTCTTGCAGCCTAAGTGCCTTATCCCCATGGCAACTGCTCCCCTCCGATTCTGTATATTGTACAATATTTGTTCTCGAGGCACTTTCACTTTTATTTATACATTTTGCCTGGGAGGCAGTGAAAGATTAAATCCCCCGAAGCTGGAATCTGGCATCCCTTCTATTAGTGGTGGACCAGATCTCCTGTACTCCAAGCCCAGAGAGGATTAAATACATCTGGGCCCATCCACTTTAAAGTGTTATTTTAATTTTGCTCAATGTTCATTCTCAAAATATGTGAGGCTCCATTCTCCATAATATATATTACATGTTCAGGATTTTTCACTTAAACTAACACTCATAAGCACTCGGGAAGCTTTTAGTTCCATACGGACATGTTTCCAAAACACACAGCCCCACTTACAGCAATTATGAAAGTGTTGCAGCTCACAGGCCCCGCACCCATCCCACCTGTGCTTCTGATCTTAACACCGTATGCAAAACACCTAAATAGTGATGGGCGAAATGTTTCGCCAGGCATGGATTTCCGCGTTTCGCCATTGGTGGATTGTTTTGCAAAACGGCTGAAAAAATTCGCCGCCGTAAAAATCGCCGCACGCCCAAAAATTGTCGCAGGCATGAAAAGCATAGCCGCGCGACGAAAGAATAGCCGTGGACGACGAAAGAATAGCCGCACGACAAAAGAATAGCCGCGGGCGACAATTTTTTTTGACGTGCGTCATTTTCGACGTTTCGTGAATTTTCCGCCGTTTTGCGAATCTTTTGAAAGATTTGCGAATTTTTCGGCGATGCGAAACGGGACAGATTCGCTCATCCCTACACCTAAACTGTTCATATTTAAAGGGAACTATCTAATGTCCTATGTCTCACGGATACGTCTCCGGTATCTGCATCTTTTCATAGCTTTAATAGGACAAAATCAAGATTTATCGCCAAGGAGAAAGCTGAAATTTATAATGAATATTATTGGTGTATAATGGCCTAAGGTTTATAGGGTTAAATGTATGTTCTATCCTGGGATTTGATCTTTGTATTGATCCCTTTTCTAATGCAATTACTTCTAAGTATCAGTCCATAATTCCCAGTTAAAGTCGTTCTCGTATGACCTTAAACACCTCTGGCTTTGCAGCTTCTCCGATATAAATGTGTTTTTCTTCTTTACTAGTAAGAATTGGCAGCCAAAGTACATTAGGCACTGTTGGAATGATGGCACGAATATACACTTCTACACACTGCTCTGCTTTTAAAGCCAGTATTGTATGGAACCAAAGCAGAACTATTTTGTGCAGATACTGATCTACATACTATAAACGGGATGAAACTGAAGCAGATTCATATTAAATTTGGGGTACACTAATGAGCTGTTGTGTGTGCTCAATGGATTAGGTCTAAATCCTGGATGCCTAGTTTGTATGGAGACAGTGCAGAGTTAAAGATCCCGTTTTAATTCCAAGTTACAGACAGGTGGTTTCAGTCTTGTGAGATCACGATGGTATAAGCTATGGATTAAGCTTTAGATAAACAGTCTGAAAATCTTCAGAGAGAACCATGCAATGTTATACTGTACTGTAAATAGGTTATACATGTACTTCTTTACTCTAACGACTACACTCCAACACGTATCGTAGGAGATATTCATAGTTACATAGTTCAGTTGAGCTGAAGAATGCCAAAGTAAAGTAAACCCCAGTGTACTTGTACAGTATACACACACTCTTACCGACCTTTCCATCTACTCACATATATAAACTATTCACACCAATAAATATACTATTTGTAGATTTTAGTATCACAATAGCCTTCAATTATATGTTTGTTCAAGAAATTATCCAAGCCCCACTTAAAGGCATTAATACAATCTGCCATTACAACATCATGCGGCAGGGCATTCCACCATGGAGAACCACCTTTGCTGCCTCAAGTGAAAGTTCCATTCCTCTAATCCAAATGGCTGGCTTCTGGTGAATTGATTGTTTTTATGGGAAAAAAGATTACTCCCTATCTGCCTATATTCCCCTCTAATGTACTTGTACAGAGTAATCATGTCCCCTCGCAAGTGCCTTTTTTCCAGAGAAAACAACCCCAACCTCGACAGTCTCACCTCATAGTTTAACCCTTCCATCCCCTTTACCAGTTTAGTTGCAGTCTCTGCACTCTCTCCAGCTCATTAATATCCTTCTTAAGGACTGGAGCCCAAAACTGCACCGCATACTCAAGGTGAGGCCTTACCAGGGACCTATAAAGGGGCAAAATTATGTTTCCATCCCTTGAGACAGCACTTTATTTGCTTTAGCAGCCAAAGAATGACACTGCCTGGAATTAGAAAATTTGTTATCTACAAAAATCCCCACATCCTTCTTAATTAAGGATCATTTTCCAGTATAATCAGCAAAAATAGAACCAGCGCTTTCAATGTCCACCTTCAGGTCATTAATAAACAGGTTAAAAAGCAAAGGGCCAAGGACAGATGCCTGCGGTACTCCACTAATAACACTGGCCCAATTAGAAAATGGTACAGTTACCACCATTGTACGTAATCTATCCTTCAGGCAGTTCTCTAAGTACACATAGTATGTTCCACACCAATATTCCTTAATGTTACAAATGTTTTAGCAAACTCTAAGGGGCACATTTACTAACCCAAGAACGGGCCGAATGCGTTTTTTCGTAATGATCAGTATTTTGCGATTTTTTCGGAAAATTGTCGCGACTTTTTCGTTACCAATACGATTTGCGCGAAAAAACGCGAGTTTTTCGTAGCCATTCCGAAAGTTGCGCAAAATCTGGCGATTTTTTTCGTAGCGTTAAAACTTGCGCGAAAAGTCGCAGATTTTGCACAACTTTCGGAATGGCTATGAAAAACTCGCGTTTTTTCGCGCAAATCGTATTGGTAACGAAAAAGTCGCGACAATTTCCGAAAAGTCATAAAGGCGCCGAAAAAATCACAAAAAATACGAAAAAGTTGCAAAATGTTCGTTTTCCAATCGGAATTTTTCGGATTCGGATTCGTGGGTTAGTAAATGTGCCCCTACGTATATTACATCCACTGATATCCCTGAGTTGAGGTTCCTGCTCACCTTCTCATAAAAGGCAATTCAATTAGTCTGGCAAGATCTGTTACACATAAAACTTTGCTGGCACAAACTCATGGTGTTGTGATTTTGGAGGTGCTCTGTCTCGGTTCCAGAAAGTTCCATCTGGAACAGAGACAAGGTGTGATGTAAAATTAAAACCCAAAAATAAAAAAAGAGAAAAGTTGCTATAAAGTAGTGAACAAGATGAGGGCAATAAAGCCAATCATCCATTGCATGTAAATGTTGTATGTAAAAGCTCATATGCACTTATTTCTAAACGCATACGGCAGAATATAGCAGGAATTAATGCCAAATTGCTCTGAGCTTGGTGCACTCTACTAAAATCAATGGGGCATTTAAAACAAAGCAGAGCAAATGTTGACAATGCAGGTACTTATGCAGGATTTTCGATACCATTTTTATGAAGGTTTATAAAATGATGTCACTTAATTACAATGTCTACACATTGACAAAAAGTCCTTTCTGAAGCTTTATAAATATATATTTTTGCACAAATGTGCCTACCAACAACTTTTAACACACATATAATTGACTAAAACATTTATTTAGCTGTCTTCAACAGAAGTCCCTTGTTCCACAGCTCTGCACTTTAAAATACAGGGGTCATTTACTTACTGCACTGCAACTGCGCTTGGCAGCAGTCAGTTGCATGAAAACTTCCATTCTATAAAGGTACTTGCATCAACACGTGCTCCCTGCACTTCTATACAGTTGCACTCAGCACTGCTGTCTCCTGTTCGGAATTGAGCACATTTGTGCCTGTTGATGTAGGCCGCTCTGGGAATCCTGGTGCTATTGCCACCAAGGTGGCCTACATCACAAGAAACAGACGCACATGTCAACCTTATGTCAAAAATGATGCCAACCAGAATTTCTCAGATCAATTGTGTCAATTTTAATGCATTGGCTGCAACCAGTGATGGAACTGGGGAGGGAAGGCGAAAGGATGCCATCTCTTCACTTCTTTATTTCTGTAAAATAGCATCCCCTCATGGGGCAACTTTCTTTTTGCTCTTCTTCGTTAAAATGCATAACCTGCTGCATAACCCTACCGCTTAATGGTTTGTCTTTTTTCTCAGAATGTGAGTCCCGGTACAACCCCACAAGGACTAGATAGGCTGGAGAGTGAACGTTGAACCTCCCTCCAGTTTATCCAACAGCCACGTGGTTGTACCGTAAAAAAACAAAACAAAAATAAAAGCTATAGCTGGAGTTGTAGAAAGTTCGAATATGGCACAACTGCAGGTTATGTCTGAATTGTAGACTGAATTAAATCAAAGAAAGGAAGGACATTAAAGTATTACACTGAAAAAAGAGAAGGAAGAAATAGTAACTAAAATAAAAGGGGACGGATAGCAGGATACAATGGAAAAGAGTTAAGAAGGGAATAATTTAAATGGAGAAGGAAAAAAGGAGCAATATAGAAGATTAGGGGGAGAAACGATTGCTGGGAGAGAAGTAGAGAAAAGATGGACAAGTGTTATATAGATGGTGAAGGTGGAGACATCAGAGAGGAAAATACTGTAGGAGAAACAAAGAACGAGAAAATAAATGGAGAGAACATAAGAGAAAGGTGGATTGGTGAGCAGATTGAGGAACGTTGAGAGGATTGATATATATTAAGTAATGTGGGGTAATATAGAATATGCTGGGGTTGTACTGTGGTACAACACACAATCTGCTGGCAGGGGGCTTTGTTGCAGAAGCCCAAGAAAAGTCATATGCACTATTTCCATTTTTGGATCCCTACAGGCCCCATACTTTTGGAAATCTATGCTTATTGGCCATCTAACTGTTCAGGAGCTGAAAAAGCAAAATGGCTCTGCTTTAAAGTTGGCAAAACCAAAAAGTGTTGGTGGGAGATGCTTATTATAACTAATGGCTAATAATTGTAGGGTGGGGCTTATTTTTGGCATGCTGCACTGTGTGTTGCACATATCATCCCTTCACTTTTTTTTAACCCAGTTTAAGCACTGCCTGCAACTGTGTCAGGAGCAACTACCCAGTCGACTGCTGTGATGCTGGGATTATGGGAAAAATGACTCATTGTGGGTAAAAAAGATGGTGTAACCTTGTCAATCTATGTAACCTATGTAATATTCCAGCCAACAGAGAAACACTCGATACCCCTCTATGCTGCCTGTGATTAGATAAACAGAAACCTCTTGTCAATGGTGGCACAAATTTGTATTAGTTAGTTTTCTGTCGGTAGAACTTACATTTCATGTGCCATGAGCTTTATACTGTATGTTTATATATAACAAGGCATTTCTGGAAAGGCTTCAAACACACGGACAGAGGAAAGGAATCAATAATAAACCATTCAAGTACATCACAGGATTGTATACTGTATTCTTCCAAAACATGGGATAACTGGATTTTGAAGGTTCACAATTGAAAGGCAAACCTTTAACAAGGAAAGGTGACTGTTATGAGTGTCGGAATTCCGGTGTGTGTTCTTAGCTCTAGGCATGCCCTTCCCCGGACTCGTCATCTTCTTCGTGTGTCAGCGCACGTTCTGGCGCGCCTGCGCAATAGGAGTTTGAAGCTGCTCAGTTATATTCCAAATTCAAAGTTAAAAAAGAGCTAATTTGTTTATTTTCTTTGCCCGAGCTGGTTCTAGGTTTCTAGATCAAGTCTTGTTTCGTTTGCTCTACTGGTTTTTGACGTTGAATCTCCGCTGCCTGCCTTTGACCATTGCCTGACTCTGATGTTGCCTCTGCCTGATCCCTTTTGTATCAAAGGTTGGCAGTGTTCAGAATCCCTGTCTTCCCCCGCAGCACAAAGTCCGGGTCCCCAAAAGGGCATTGGTGAAAACGGGGGTCACCAGGGCTCTTCTATTTCATCTAAAAGGTTGTTACTAACAGTCTATAGGCTTCCTCATACTTCAGACCATAACGTTTGAGAAGGTATGTTGTAAACAAATACTGTAAATGTTCACACTTGAAGACATAAACCATTTTCAGAATATAAATGAGCATTAATGTGCAGAAGAGATTAACCAAATGCAACTTTTCTACCATCAAATTCTATGGCTCTGTGTTGGTCTTTGAACACGCCGACCCATTTCTCTTGAAAGTTTCTGCTGAACACGCGTGTTAAAAACTGTCTTTTTTTCTGAATCATATTTGATTTGATTTCTTGCCAGAGGCAACTCGTATAAAACAATATTGAAGAACGATAAAACAGTTTGCTTATAGAAGGATTCTTGGGTACAGATCTATGGCAAAGATTTCCCTTTTCCCAAGACCTTACATATCATTAACTGAAGCTTAGTAATTACATTTTCACTGCGAATTTGGCATGGAAGTGTAGGCTGAAGTCATTTTCCAGAAACATTTACTGGAAAAATAAATTTAAACAAGCCAATGTTGGGTGTTTTAAACTTGGTCAGAGGATTTAGAAAGTGTTTTTGTGCGTTATGGTACATTGCTATAATAAATAACTGTGGGGCAAGTGAAACTACAGTTATTACAATAAGTAAAGTATAAAAATCTGAGAGAGTGGGTGCTGCTATAATACCCCCTTTTCTGCATTGAACCACATTTGCTACTTACAGTAGATGCCTAGTTGACCAATACATTCGAGATCAATTCCATTTTATGTTTTCGTCATCATCCTCTATCATTTTTGAATCTGCCCACCTTTGCCGATGTTACTTTTTCCTACAATTTGTTCCATTTCAGAATGTATAAGTGCCTGGGAGGGCCCAGCTACTCATCAGACACTCAGTAACATGGTCATATACATCAAAAATACTTTTTGTAAAGTATTGAAGCCACATTTTATGGGAAGAAGAACTTACACTTAGGGACAGAGTTATAAAAATGTGAGATTAGAGCTCCCCACAGAAAAATTCACTCACTTCCTATCCATTCGTATGGGATTTTTAGAAGCGTATTCATCAATGGGTGATAAAGTTAGAATTTACCAATTGATAAATACACTTTTAAAAATCCCATACGAATGAATAGGAAGTCAGTGAGTTTTTCTGTGGTGAGCTCTAATCTCACATTTTTATAAATCTGCCCCTTAGGGCGACTAATCTTTCCGCAATGCCATTCCCACCAGCTAAAATGTAAATCGCCGATGGGATGGCATACGCAGTGGTGCGATTTGCCAAAGTTGCGGAAGTTTCCTCTCAAGGCAACTTCTGCATCTTCGGCAAATCGCGGTGGGGTGGCATTTCGGGAAGATTAGTCGCCATTAAGAGCCCTTAATGAAACTTTTCCTTGCCTGTTGCCCATTATGTAGGTGAATTATTGTCACTTTTGTGAAATAATTGTAGACCTATGGTATGGCAGATAAGTGTAGTAGGGGATGTTTCATTTTGAAGAAAATGTCTGTGTGTAGGAAAATACTATATTGGTACTTGATATTTCCTGACATTTTTAGGGTATTAAATGACTGATTTGTCTTTATCTTTAACCTTTGATATAAGAATGCTATACCACGCCTGGAGGTACAAGAGCCCTATACAATAAAAAATTATGGTGTATATCTTTATCCTATTGGATAGGCCTTGTGATAATGTCATATGATGTTTTAGTAAAACCCAGGTTAAGACACTTAATGCTTAACAAAGGGAGTGGATGCTTCTGAAACGTTAACGTTGCTGATAACTGCCTGGGAACTACATGTTACATTAAAGAGCAATGCAAGTGATGATGGGAGTGCTGTGCTTCATTGAACTGTATATACTGTATATATAGTTACACTCTTGTCCAGGAAGGTCCTGCCTAGTCTAACTTTTTAATGACATAAACTAACAACACAAGCAACTTACCCAACACATTGTGGATAAATGGTCACAGGTAATGTTCCTCCGTTGGACTGTTTTGATCTTTATGCTACTGTTTGGCACCCCTTTATACAGAGCATGATATTTACACATGCAAAGCTTTATCCCCCCACAGAATTACACACTTAATTGCCAGACAGGAGCTGATGTGCTGTGTAACTATCTGCAAATATTACATAGGCTTGACAAGAACTGTGTTTAGTAAAAGTTTTAATACAGGAAAACTGATAAAAAAATAACAAAACACAGACCTCTGGAGGCGGAATTGGCAGAAAAAAAATCCAGATTAAGACACAAGATCTAGGCAGGCAGCAAGCGGGCATAGGGTCAGGGCAGGCAGCAAACAAGCAGCATTCAGTGTCAGGCCAAGGTTAAAACTAGGGAGTCAGAACATGGGAGTAACTGACTTCCAGGACAGGATGGTTTGCACTCAGATATTGAACTAGAACAGAACATGACTACTTCTATTTAAAAGGGTCTCCGCACTATGGTAATAGGCAGTGGGGGGGATATATAAGAAAATATACAACAGCTGGATAAATTAAATTTAAAGAGGTAGTGTGCAATGAATAGGGCTTGCACTAAACTTACTTTTTATCTATTTTATTCATAAAAAAAGCTAGGGAACATGAAGCAACTCCATGCTTGATCCTTAATTGGATTACCAGTATACAACCCGCCTCTCTTCTATGTGGGTTACCTGTGCACTGGAAATCTATTATCTACCTTGCAAGGACTAAACATGGAGGAGCTTCAATTTTCATGTTTAGTTCAAGAAATACTGTAACTAAAAGCTTAGATTTTTCACACTTTTTATACTTAGCACAAGCCCAATTCATTGCACTCATGTTGCACAAGGAGGGATACTGCCCCTTTAACTGGTTGCACATTTTCCCCCTTGAATGCACATTCCTGTTTTGGCCAAGTACACATTAAGAGTTTGCTTATGAATTAAACTGATAATTAAACTAAATCCAGAGAAGCCTTCTTGGAACCTACTCATTGCTCTAAGAGCTGCTGATGCTTGTGGAATATAAAATATTTGCCTTGCTGGGGGTTTTGCTAAACTGACATCACCGTACCTAGTGGGCTGTATATTCTGCTTCTGTTGATTCATCTGTACAAACATCAGTAAAATGCAACATCTGCCAAGAAGTTAGACATATTTATTGGGCAAACTAGAAAATAATCAATTATGTGTTTTCAGTTTCTGAAACGCTTGGGGATAGGGATACCAAACAAAAATATCTTTCCTTGCCAGATCTATAGCAATATGTTGTATAATTAGCTACTTATAGATAGGAATGATTGAAAGCCTTGTACTCAGGCAGCCCAGACCTATTTGTATTGCACAGGTAGAGATGGGCAAATAGCTTGCAATTCAGTGTAATAATCTGATTGGCTGCCCAATGTTGTTTCTTAGCTAAACTTATCCAAATGCTTCTTTCTCTTTTGAACTCTGCAACCTTAAAGGAGACATATCCTATAAAAATTAAGAATGTACCAGGGAATTATACTCCTCTAGATATAGAAGGATTGTGCTTAAAAAAGTTGTGTTTCTGACTGATTTATTGAGAAATTCCACAAAAACCCCACTAGCCCCGCCCATCTGTTCCACTTCCTGCTGGCTGAATTCTCTGGATGATCTGGGGAGCCGGCGGCCCCCCGTACCCTGCACTGTAGGATAGGAACCAATCAGCAGCTAGGCTGACCTGATAGGGAACTGAAGCCTGTCTGTGCTTGTGTGAGTGCAGGGCTGTGATTGGCTCTCCCCCTCCTACTGTGCTTCTGGCAGGGACCGTTAGGACACGCCCACTCTTCATTTCGAACTCAGACAGAGAAGTGATAGGATCTATAGGGAGCTCCAATAAAGGGGCCATTGTTACAGATAGGGTTAATTTTTAGCACAAAGTGAAACCAGCAGCGGATATTATTCAGAATTGCCTACAAAATTACCTTTTTTTACCATTTATCCAATATGTCTCCTTTAAAGGGGTAGTGTAGTATGTAGTAGTATAGTGTTTAGTATGTAAAAGATGGACCTCACTATGCTGCTTCTCGGCTTATGTATTTTGTATAGTTGTTTCATCATTTGCGTTTTTATTCTGCATATTTTTATGCCTGTTTTAAAGGAACAGTAAAACCAAAAAAATGAAAGAGTATCAAGATAATTAATATATTATGTACTGTTGCCCTGCACTGTTAAAAGTTGTGTGTTTGCTTCAGGAACACTACTATAGTTTATATAAACAACACTGCTGTGTAGCCATAAGGGCAGCTATTGAAACTGAAAAAAGGAGAAAAGGCACAGGTTACATAGTAGATAACAGATAAGTTGCATAGATTCCCATTGTATTCTACAGAGCTTATCTGCTATGTAACCTGTGTCTTTTCTCGTTTTTTCCAGCTTGAATGGCTGCCCCCGGGGCTACACAGCAGCTTTCTTATATAAACTATAGTAGTCTTTCTGAAGCAAACACATAACATTTACCAGTTTACCATAATTGTTTAATTACATTTTTATTCTTTAGTGTTACTGTTCATTTAACTGTTTTTTTTCTTCAACTGTTTTACTCTAAACGTAAATAAGCAGAAATAAAATTTTAAGCAAGAATTTTGCCTTTCCTATATGTCATAAAAAGTGAATGATGAGCAGCAGCACAAGCTAAAAATAAGAAAATGTTTATATAAGGCACCTATCCTGATGATGCAAGCTGCAACTTCTACAGGTAAAACTGAATAGAAATTGTGCCTTTGTCATCGCTGATCATGTAATCACTGCAATCTGATTTACTTTGGGCTAGGAACGGGTTCCCTAACCTCTTATACCCGGCACATTTAAATGGGAAAAGTGTTGGGGAGCAACACAAGCATGGAAAAGTTTGTGGTGGTGCCAGTAAGAACTATAATTGGCTATTTGGTAGTCCCTGTGTGGACTGGCAGCCTATAGAAGGCTCTGTTTGGCTTTACACTGGGTGTTTATGCAACCAAAACTTGCCTCCTTACCAGGAATTCAAAAATGGGCACCTGCTTTGAGGCCACTGGGAGCAACATCCAAGGGGTTGGGGAGCAACATGTTGCTCAGAAACCACTGGTTGGGGATCACTGGTAGGATAAGCAAAAGAAATTTGCCTTGGACAAATTCACAGCAAAAGTTTATCGCTAGAGGTGAGCGAATCTGTCCCGTTTCGGTTTGCACAAAAATTTGTGAATCTTTGAAAAGGCTTGCGAAACTGCAAAGAATTAGCAAAACAGCAAAAATGTTGTGTGTCCAAAAAAAAATTGTCGCGTGCATCATTTTTTTTGACACGTGCGACTTTTATGACAATTTTTTTGACGCGGGCAACAACTGTTTGACATGGGCAACAATTATTTTTCCTGTGAGAATTTTGCCCAAAATCAGCCAACAGCGAAACGCGGAGATTCGCTGAGAATCCACACCAAATTATTTATATTTTATATCACTATTTTTCACAAATTTACTGTGATCATTTGTTGCAAATATTCACCTAGGGTGCACAAGCAGAAAATGTGATCAGGATCAGGTCTTTTTTTGTGCAACTTGAATTTTATTGAAGGTTAGAAGGATTTCTAACAAGGGAAAAAAATCAGAATATGTCCTAGGTTGTGGTCTGAAATACGATACAAGCTTATTAAGTGAAAAGGAAGTAGCTTATGAATATGATTACAATTATTCCAAGGGAAAGTAAACATGGGTAAATTAAGAAGGGGGGGAACAAAACAGGGCTTCATTGCAGATACAGTTTATGTTCAGTAGTTGCTACATTTAGGTCTGTGCGCTTCAGGGGTGTAGGCTTTACACGGTCAGTTCTTTATATATATCTGTAAATGTAAAGACCTCCCATCTGGCCCTTACCTTATTGAAATGGAAAATTGTGCCCGTATTCTGGCTGTCATATGCTCCATCTCCTTCACTTCTGCTACCAGCATCAGGTCATTTCTGTTTGCAAGAACTTGTGCAGAACAAGAAATGGCTGCTGCTCCGCACAAGCACTACCTGAGAAATGTCAGCAGAACAAGTAGGAGATCAGATCACATCTCCAGCTTACCCTAGCTCTCAAAGCAAATGGAGAAAAATGCTGCCATCAGTTCGCCCTAAATTCACAGGAAAAACAAATCTTATCAGAGTTGCTCATGACTGCTTTTAACAGTGGTGTAGCTATAGAGGAAGCAGACTCTGCAGTTGCAGGGGGGGAGGAGGGACAAGGGGACCTGGACCACGGGGTCTGCTTCCTCTATAGGTCTAAGAAGTGCCCCCTCCCTGCTCTTACCTACTCAGCACGAGTGGTCGGGGAACTAGGGAAACCGGGGGGGTGGAAAGGTAGGTGTGCGCCTACTCGGAGGGGTCGGCGTGTCGAAGTTATGCCACTGGCTGTTAACTTTTTTTTTTTAAGTTGTATGTGCATATTAGTAAATGTATTCATTGGCATCCAATTTATAGAATTAGAATTTGAAATGTATAACATTTTGTGAAACACAGATATATCCATAACAAGGTATGGGTTGCACTGACCCAAGGGCAGTTCCTTACACAGAGAGGATGAAAGTAGATGTGGGGCTTTAGTCCTAGAATAGGGAAGTCATGGGTGCTAAAGTCCCTAATTTGTCATTGTTTGCCATAAAAGCACATATAACACCAAGCCTGCCAGATTCAGTAGAAAAATGCAACAAATTGAAATCAGAGATATTGATTCCACTGATGTGCTCTGCCTGGTCAATGAATGAATAGATGTTATATACGTAGCTATGAAATTCAAACCCCCTGGCTAATGTACAGACATTTTTGATTTAGACCATAAATTAAGCATGTCAGGAGTCACAGCCATGAGAGTCACCGGGCCGGGGACCAGTGCCGGGCCGTGGGCTGTGCTAAACTGGGTCACCTCTGGTCCCAATTACATGTGATCCCAACTCCATGACAACTGCTATGTGAAGTGCAGGAAGCTTTCTTATGATCATGAAAAGGACCAAAGTACTTAAAGCTCCATATTAAGTGTCTGGGGATGTCACCACTTGGGTGCGAGTAAGAAGAGAAAGGGGGCTGGGTGCATGTAGTAGCATATCCACCACCCTTGGTCCTCGGAAAAATTGTCTTGCTTGAAACCGGTCCATGGTGCAAAAAAGGTTGGAGATCACTGTATTAAAGGAACCTCCATGATATTGCAGTATCCATGATATATGGTGAGCCCTCATCCACCAGACTGAAGCATCTCTTTCAATTTGTTAAACACTGCCTGACAGTGAGGAAAGTTATCATTAGTTCTACATTACCATCGTTTCTCATGGTGCTTTACAAAGTAAGGAGACTCATACCAAAAATGTAACAATTTGCCCTTACATACAGGGGGACACCATACTGAAGGAGATACACATTGTGGTGTTAAAGACAACAGGGGGAGGGCCTGCTCAAAAAAGCTTACATTCGAAAAAGGGCAGGGGAGGCATCATTTGAGGGTGACTGTGTGGTTGTGTAAGCCTAGATATTGGTCGTGTGTGTGAAAAATAAAAATCACTAAGCAAGTAGATAGGGGGTTGAAGAGGAGTACTGGTGCTCTGAAATGTGGGCAAGTTGTTGCTTGAATGAAGAGGTGGATTAACACATTTGAAAGACTGAAGGTTCTGGGAATTTAAAAAAATAATAATTTATTGGAATCTCTCTGGATTCCCCAGTTGGGAATGTAGCAAATCTTCCCCCTCAGTAAAAGGGAGTACTTCGGCTACATAAGCACCCCTCTGGGTCACGCTAACTAAACATGATTCGGAATATGAAGAAGTTCTTGGCAAATCTATACATTGACATAGAAAATAATGAATAAGCTGTTGGTGGCTTTTCATGTTTGCCTTGGCATTATGTAATATCTGTTGCTCAGCTCTGCTGGAAATAATCGACATTGTCTCTTCCCTTTTTCATTACATACTCTCATGACCTCACCCTCATTAATGTCACACTCCTCATAAACACAGTAATCACCCACACCAGCAGCAGCATTTGCTCCTGACTTGGACATTTTCTTTTCCATGACCGTTACTTTAACTAATGGAACGAGAAGAAGTACTCCTTGTACTCCCCAGTATCGGGAATGCAAGAGGCTGGCAGTTAAGAACTGTCGAGAAACTGACATTTATTCAGTCAAGTTATTCAAAATACTTTTATTGTACAACTGTTTATTAAACCGCAGCATTTGTACATTTAGTGGCACAATACAGGGTTTCCATTTACCTGGGTCTCTGCGGTGTTTTGGCAGAAGACGTAATGGCACCAATCCTGAGTAGAAAGGGACAAAATATCTCCTTAGGGTATCATCATTTTACAATGAGTAGATGGTAGCACAAGCATTTCATGAATGCACAGCCAAATGCTACTTCATAGACACGTTATAAAACACTTTTCAAAATGTGTGCTGATATCCAATTAACATGCAATAATTCAGGTTTCCGTGAAGTGTTTTTTTATCCCCTGTGTAACCAGAAATGTATATAAGAGAAGCTGTAACCACTAAAATCATCAGTAAAGCAAGTGGGGGAAGTAAAAAATGTCATATAGATGATGAAGTTTATAAGGGTCATTTAAAATGTGGAAGGCAAAGTGCAAAAAGCAGGTGCAGGCCACCATTTTTTCTGGTCTTTGCTTTCCATGACTTGAATTGCCCCAGGTCTCTGAGCTTTATTTCAGAACACAGAGGCCTATGGCTGCTTGCGTGAATACAGCTTTGCCTGCATTTGGTAGTGCTATATTCATAAGGGGTGGAAAAGTTAAAACAAGTAGCTGTCCCTTAATCCGTGTATCATTCTGATGCAATGGGGCCCTGTAATAACCACCTGCCCTATGGCATAAGTGCAGAGCACAGCGATTGCTCAATGCATGAACACTAAGGGGTGTACTCCCTGTGCCCCACAGTGCTTTTGCACCTGTCAGGGGTCTTCTTAAATTACACCTTATAGCCCATGTAAAACAGTTACAGGAGAAGGAGTTTGCCTAGAAGACATTTGATGTGGGATCTCATGCTACAGACCCTGGTTTGGTTCCCCGTGGCAACTGCTTGTCACCCTGGACACTTAATCATCTGTTATCCCAGAATACTTAGTGGGCCTATAGTGGCTGCCTTGCTTGCTGTGAAGCACTCTAAGCCCCACAGTAGAAAAGATCTACATAAATGATCCAACTTCTCTTTCCGAACTGACCAACTTCAATGACAGGGACAGTTGACTAGGTTTGCCTACATAGAGAAATATAACATACAACGGTGTAGGTATTCTCTGAAGTAGGTACACTTCTGCAGTATGTAGTGATACTACAGGATGTTTACTAAAGACTAAGAACATGTTCTCAAAAGCTAAGAACATTTACTTAAAGATAAAGAACATGTACTCAAAGGCAAAGAACATGTACTCAAAGGCAAAGAACATGTACTCAAAGGCAAAGAACATGTACTCAAAGGCAAAGAACATGTACTTAAGGGTAAAGAACATGCACTCAAAGGCTACAGACATGCACTCAAAAGCTACGAACATGTACTCAAAGGCAAAAAGCATGTACTCAAAAGCTAAGAACATGTACTGAAAGGCTACGGACATGCACTCAAAAGCTAAGAACATGTACTCAAAGGAAAAAGCATGTACTCAAAGGCTAAGAACATGTACTCAAAGGCTACGAACATGCACTCAAAGCTAAGAACATGTACTTAAAGGCTACGAACATGCACTCAAAGCTAAGAACATGTACTTAAAGGCTACGAACATGCACTCAAAGCTAAGAACATGTACTTAAAGGCTACGGACATGCACTCAAAAGCTAAGAACATGTACTCAAAGGAAAAAGCATGTACTCAAAGGAAAAAGCATGTACTCAAAGGCTAAGAACATGTACTCAAAGGCTAAAAACGTGCTAAGAACATGTACTCAAAGGCTACGAACATGCACTCAAAGCTAAGAACATGTACTTAAAGGCAAAAAACATGTAACATGTTTTATTCACTGCAGTCTTCTCAGTGAAAGTCATGATGATTGGGATATCACACAGGGGAAACCAGGCAGGCACTTCGGTTTTAAAGCAGCTCAATATTGAAGTAAAAACATTTCAGTTTATTATATCCATACACATAATGCCAAAAAAGCCAATGATGAGTAGGATGCCCATCCCTTGTGGACACAACTATCCTCCTAGTAGAATGACATATAATGTTACTTTGCCACTGAGCAAGTATTTACCAAGGAGGGTTTGGTATTGATCTGTGCAGTTCTCCCTAGGAACATTACAATGAGCAGAACAGCCCAGGTGCCATAGCTCTTAAAAAGAAATCTGTCAGTACCCCAACCAAGAACATGAGAGAGTAAATGGTGAAGTATCAAAAAGGAACCTGATAGGCTATGTTTGCAGCTCCCCAGGAGAGCAGTGAAGCTCGTACTGATGACTCTAGTAGTTTAGTCATGTCTGGAGAGATGAGGCCATGCTTACTGTTCAGCAGCAGTGCATGTGAAAGGGAGGGTCCCTGCGATGTTTTTGAGGAAATCATGTAATCCCACGGCACAGAGAATGAATAATACTTTTAGTCATCTTAAACATGAAATGGCCAGCAAGGGAATGAGACATTACCAAAAATTAGCTAGATAATACATATTTCTTCATCATTTTAATCCTTGGAAAGTCATATTGTAAACACTTGTCTATGGTCTTTCTGAACTCATTATACTATTTAATTGGAACCATCTGCCCACATATTTAGTGCATTTTCGTATCTACTTAATAAATCTTACATTCAACATTTAACATGGTGCTTTCTGTATGCAGCAACAATACATATCAATTTGTTTTGATATATTTTGACTAATTGGAGTCTATTGCTCTGCTTTATTTAGAGAAGGCTGCTCATCATGAAGTTGTGATTAGTTATGTCTTGCACTCATGATGTTCATTGTTAATGAGTAATTAATTGTGGTGCATGCTGCAGTCAGCATCAAAAATGCAGGGATGTGTATCCATGATATGAAAGGGAAAGTAGCATCTTAATTATTTGCTAATTGCGTTTATAATCACAAATAGATTCCCCATAATTGAACTATTTATTAATTAGCCATGCAGTAATGAATTGTATTCAAAGTCACAAATATATTCCCCATAATTAAACTATTTGCCAATTAGCCATGCAGTAATGAATTGTATTCATAGTCATAAATATATTCCCCATAATTAACAAAATATATGCAGTACGGGTAAGACACCTTTATTTATTGGCTAAAGGACAGAGAGCTAGTGATGGGCAAAAAGTTTCGCCAGGCATGGATTCGCGGCGAATTTCCGCATTTCGCCATTGGCGGAGTGTTTTGCGAAACGGATGAAAAATTGCGCCGCGGAAAAATTCGCAGCACGTCCAAAAATTGTCGCCGGCGTCAAAAAAGAATAGTCGCGGGCGACAAAATAATAGCCGCGCAACAAAATAATAGCCGCGGGCGACGAAATAATAGGCGCGTGCGACGAAATAATAGCCGTGCGACAAAACAATAGTTGCGGGCGACGAAACAATAGCCGCGTGCGACGAAACAATAGCCGTGGGCGACGAAACAATAGCCGCGCGACAAAATAATAGCCGCGTGCGACAATTTTTTTTGTCGCACGACATTTTCGCCGTTTCGCGAATTTTTCGCCTTTTTCGCGGATCTTTTGAAAGATTCGCGAATTTTTCGGCGAAGCGAAACGGAACAGATTCGCTCATCCCTACAGAGAGCACCGGCATATTCTGCAGCACTTTACAGAGATTATACATCATTCACATCAGTACCTGCTCCAGTGGAGCTTACAATCTAAGGTCCTTTCATACACACAAACTAGGGTCAGTTTTAGCAGGAGTCAATTAAGATTCCTATAAGTTTTTGAAGCACATTAAGAACATACAGACTCTTTGCAGATAGTGGACCCCAACAATGCAAGGCAGCAATGCTAAGCCCTGCGCCACCCCACTGCCAGGTTTCACAGTTCCTGCACATTGTGGTGAAAACCATTCATTGTAAGGACTAAGGGCTGGCATTTGCAACAGATTTGGGGGATGTATTTATTAACATCAGAGACAAACATCACTGGTGATGTTGCCCATAGCAACCAGATCTTTGCTTTTGTTTTCTACCTTGTAGGTGACTGTTCGAATCTAATTGCTGATTGGTTGTTATGGGCAACATCACTGATGATGTTTGTCTCCAGTGTTAAAAAAACATGCCCCTTCCTGTATACGTTTGACATAAGCAGTTGAACTGACACCTCTGCCGCATACTACGCCACACTATGGGCCAGATTCCGAATGAGTTCGAACTGAAAAAAAACATATTTTTTCTAACTTTTAGAACTGTGCGTATTTTCTGCACAGTTCATGCACTAAAGGTTTAAAGTCAGAAAAATTTTTGCGCTGTTTACGATCGTTCGGATATAATTTCGTAACTTTCGTATCGTACCACGATATTTTCGTACGACCACGATATGATTTTTTGCGCAATCAACGCACATCAGAAATTTTCAGATTTAATCCGAATTTTTTGCAATCATACTTTAGATCACCTGAAATTTGGCCAAGACACCGACCATATTGAGACACTGACCTGTTTATATTTTGTGCATTTAGATGATTTAAAGGTCAGAACAACAGCAACTGCAATATGCAAAATTGCCAAAATTTTTAACCCACAATGCGGCATGTCACCCCACAAGACCAGCATCATTGAGTCTCATGTGTGATAACAAATGCAATTTTACTTGCGGTTTGACAGAAAGGTTCAAGTTGTGGATAAAATGATAATAGTGGGGAAGTGCATCTGAGCTAAAATGGATGCAAGGCGTATTGATGCTTTTTACTAAAGGTACTTGTGACCAAATATGCTGGTCGTACATCCTTATATATGTGCTCGGCACCACTATGTCTAAACACAAATGCATCTATTGATGCTGAGGAACTTCCACTAATGTGCAATGCTGGTGATTCCAGGGTTTTCTCAGCATCTGGCACCCCTACTTCAAACAATTTAAAGGGGTCGTTCACGTTTAAGTTAACTTTTAGTCACTGATCCCCCAGCCAAATAACTATTTTATTATTATTGTTACCTTTTATTAACGTATGTTTCTATTCAGGCCCCGCTATTAGAGTCTCTCATTTAACCACTGTCTGTGGTTAAACTGTCTGTAGCAACCAGATAGCTGCTGAAATTTCAAACTGGAAAGCTGCTGAACAAAAAGCCAAATAATTCAAAACTACAAACAAAAATGCTAATGTGTCTTAGAATACTGATGTCTATGTCATAATAACATTTAATTTTAACAGCAACTTTGATAATCATGACTTAGCCACAACTGCATCAGAACCATTAGAATAAAAAAAAGAATAAAAAGCTGCATTATGGGTAAAACAATTGCATTTATCATCAGAAATTGGGAGCTAATAGAATTTAATCAACCACCTACCCCTGCTATAAACATCATCCTGTATTCAGCCAGTTTTACTCTACATTGCCCATTGCAGTGTGTGTAATTCTAGAGGTTTGTGGATATAAAATGTGAACCCAGAACTTTAAATTAGTTAGCTCATGTTACATTGTAAACATAAATATGAGTACAACAATGATATTGATTACACTGGGGAATTATGTAGCAGATTAAGGCAGTTGCACTGCCTGGAAAATCCCTTTGATGGTGAGGCCCTTGGATAATGGTATAAAAACTGTTTAAGGTTATTGTCCTAGTTGCACAGATGGGAAAATGTCTGGTTACCAGGAACCTATTCTCAAATTACTGTAACAACTGGATATGTTGGTTTTCCACAAAGCAGTAGGTATAATACTCCCCTCTACATGTATAAATTGCCCAATAAATATTGTACTTCAGTAATTCAGTGGGAGAAAAAGAGCAGTAGATCATCGTGGATGCTTAAGAGAAATACAGTGAAAATAAAGTGATTCATCCAAGTATCATGTTCCTTCCATAATTACTCCAACAGGTCTACGTTTTCATCACTTGTAAGTTTACAGAGCACTTAATACTTTTGAAGAATGTCATAGCCCAAGAGCATCTCTTAAAATGATGTAATGCAACAGATGATGATGATGCTGGCAAAACACATGAGAGAGGAAACACCAAGTCCAAATAGGGAAGGGCGGGGTGCGTATGTTGGCAGTGATATCATCTGAATGATCATGAAGGTAATTAAGTTACTTGCATGGTCATTTGTTAACAGGCCTAGATCTGCTGGGGGAATATTTTTTTTTTTTCTTGCAGATAGATTTCAAGTCTTGTATGGTCATTAGGGTCTTAAGATATTATGATACATAACATTCATATAAACATTCACTGGACATAATTACAGCACAGGGCACTATTATGCACATAACAATATAATTGACTGGGGGTAATGTGATGTGTGGGTTACTAGACCTGGTGCAAATTGTATGACTTTTGTGATGTTACCGCAATTCTACTTTATTGCTGCATAACGCTTAACTATTGGACCTTGCCGGAACTCTATTTCAATACAGTTACTGTTAAAGAGACATGAGAGCTCTAGACCAAGCCTGCTGCTTTGAGTATTTGGCCTTATTGGATTCACATAGAGGTAAAGGTGACACCTCATAAACATATGTGACATCTTCTGGGAATGGCATCAGATGACACGTCCATAGACTGGAACGTCAACCACGTACATTAGCCTTAATAGTTTGTATCAGGTACCAAGATGTCAGACACACAAGCAATGACTGGATTAGAATTCAGCTTACATGGAGAGACTCAAAGGATCTTCAGAAACTGAAAATATGTCTGGGGCTTAGTCCATCATTATAAAAGATTATTCTTTTTCCTTTCTTTAGAATGCAAAATGGGCTTCTGGGCAAAAAGTGTGTGTGTCTGGGCATGGATGAGAGACTGAAACTGCTAACATGCCTGCACTTGACTTAGTCATACAGTGTGTCTGTAGTATATATAAGCAGTGGCATCAAGGCACATCTCCTTTGTTAAGTCCTAACCACAGTCTGCATTCTCTGGAAAATTCATTTGGGTGTTTAGACTAGTATTGCACAACAAGACTGCAGAAGTTCCAAGACCAGATCAGCTGTAACACCCTCAAAGCCACCCACTTCCTTGGACTGCTATGGTGCAATCAGCTGATGCGGTGCCATTCACACATCCACCCTATTGTAAATAGGAATGGAAATGTATTTTTCCACATCTGCAAAACAATTTTGGAGCTCAAAATTGACTTGATAAAGTGCCAATCACTATTTTCTAGGGTAGCCCAGGATGTACAGTACCCATCAACAATCTGTACCTGAACATGTCAAATAGGTATCTCTCCAAACTCTATATTGTACATGAGCAACATCCAGCCAATGTTACCTTCCTATGCAGGCATTATAAATATACAACGTATATTAACAGAGTAAATACGTAGAGTGCTAAAAAGCCTATTATTTCATATATGCAATTCAGGCTCCATACAAACAAATGTACACACACATATGCCACAATCTATGGATACAGAAAGAATGTTGATAGGGTAAGCACCTATTTACATTCACATCAAAGCCAGGATCTTGTAAATGAAGTATGTATATGCCAAGACTCTTGGCAGTGATATATCTGGCCACTCATTTGGCGATCAAATCTATCCCTAAGGTGTAAAACACAAACTTCCACTGGTGCTGTGAAAACGTGATGCATTGCGCAGTAAGTCATTCATCTTTTCCTGATGGTAGTTTGTTGCCTGAAGCTCAAACTGCCTGTGTGTCTGTAAAGCTATCTATATTTACTTGGCAACAATATAAATCTTGTGTCTATGCAAGGAGTTGCTACTATAGCTATGCTACTGATAATCTGCAAATCAACATTGGCACTTGACTGCTAATGTACTGCACATAATAGGTATTGCAGCTCCACCTGGCATGGCAATGGGCAAGGCAATATTAAGGGTATTTTTGGGTGGCTTACTCATTTTATGGATAGCACTCTCTTTAAAACTGATGCTCTTGCAAAGAATATCATAATAGATAAAATATGAGAGAAAAGGAACCAATTGAGTTTGGAATGTTACAGGCAAATATTTTTTCCATAATGGCCTGAAGAGGATGTTTCTATGGCCAACAGTTGGAGGAAAAATTATAGCTCCAGAATCAACACTTTAACCAGCAGATAGTTTATATCATATTAAGTGGCCTAATAAAGAATCTTACCAAATTGGAATATATATATATATATATATCAGTAAATATTTCACCTTTTGTTTATGTCTCCCCATAATCGACTTCTTAATATGTATGATTTTATCGTATCAAATACTGAAAAATATTTTGAATGGAGGTGCAAAATGGTTTTATATGGGACAAGGCAGATTTTTGGTTGGTTATTAAACTCGGTTGCTTGTATATGCTCTTCTCATGGCAACTGGGCTTTCCTCCAGTGTTTTGGTCACAGTTTCCCTAAACAGCTAAGGGTAATTGAAATAATAAATGGCCTGAAAAGTATGAAGTTAATTATTGCCTAGAAGTGTATTTCTTCCGATTATTTTACATGCCGGAAATATTCTGGTAGCAATATACTGTATTATTAGCTGTCTACGTGCATAAAAGAAAATACCATAACATATAAAGAAGGTCCATATTTTGATGGGATATTTTTTCCCTTTGTTTTGTTGTCACAAACAAACATTCACCTCAACTGTCACCTTTTTCTCAATGCAGATATTCTTCCACCATTTGGTATCATTGAGTCATGGGACTGGAGAACCTGACAGATAAATTAATATAGAGTGTCTGGAGCCTTACTATGCCCATACCTAGTGCACTCTTACCTTCCAATTTGTGCCTGTATGTTACCCAACCACTTAGATTGTAAGCTCTACGGGGCAGGGACCTCCTTCCTACTGTGACTCATACCACATGGCACTTATTCCCTGTGTATTTATACTTATTTATTGTATTTATTATAACACTTGTCCTCCCTGTGTGTAACTGTGTATATTGTAAGATTGTACAGCGCTGCGTACCCTTGTGGCGCTTTATAAATAAAGTTATACATACATACATACATACATACTAATATTAAGAACTCAGCATTAGGTATAGTAAAGTACTGTTACAAGATAGAAATGAAGTCATTTATTTTTATAATGGCATCACAACAGCTACATTTCTATGAGACGTTTTGTCCATGACCTGTGTTCATGAAAGGAAATAAACAGTCCTACTATGATTTATGACTGTGGTCTATTTAGCTTTAAAGCAAAGCATGTATCTCAGAATGCATGTATTTCCATTCTTTACAATCCAAACTAGGTAACAATCAGAATCAGAATATCTGTAGAGGTGCAGCTACACCTCCCACAGAGTAAAACAGCCACTCAAGGGCATTACCCAGTAGAGGAGTGTCAGGGGTGCCAAAAAAGGTTCTAGACCTCAAACACAATTCAGAAGGTGAAAATCAAAGTCAGTTTGGGCACTAGGTCAGTACAGGTATGGGATCCGTTATCCGGAAACCAATATCCAGAAAGCTCCGACTTACGGAAAGCCTGTCTCCCATAGACTCCATTTTAATCAAATAATTCAGATTTTTTAAAATTGATTTCCCTTTTCTCTGTAAAATTAAAACAGTGCTTTGTACTTGATCCCAGCTAAGATATAATTATCCCTTATTGGGGGCAGAACAGCCCTATTGGGTTTATTTAATGGTTAAATGATTCCCTTTTCTCTGTAATAATAAAACAGTACCTGTACTTGATCCCAACTAAGAAATAATTACCCCTTATTGGGGGCAGAACAGCCCTATTGGGTTTATTTAATGGTTAAATGATTCCCTTTTCTCTGTAATAATAAAACAGTACCTGTACGTGATCCCAACTAAGATATAATTACCCCTTATTGGGGGCAGAACAGCCCTATTGGGTTTATTTAATGGTTAAATGATTCCCTTTTCTCTGTAATAATAAAACAGTACCTGTACTTGATCCCAGCTAAGATATAATTAATCATTATTGGATTCAAAATAATCCTATTGAGTTTAATTAATGTTTTATTGATTTTTTAGTAGACTTAAGGTATGAAGATCCAAATTACAGAAAGACCCCTTATCCAGAATGCCCTTGGTCCCGAGCATTCTGGATAACGGGTCCTTTACCTGTAGAAGCAGCAAAGGTTTAGGATCCAAACATCAAGGCCAAAAGTCAACACATTAAAGACAACCCACAGAGAGAGCTCAGTCATGCTAGAAGCTATGATGACTTTGCAATGAAAGAGATCCCTTGGACTCCATTTAACAGCCACTGCGTGTCATGTCAAATGCAATCTTGTGTCAATGTTTTGCTTCATAATTGTGTGTGTTGGACGTGTAATTGTGCCAATACGCCCCAAACTGAGTGCACCCGAGGACCTCTAGTGTTGGTTGCCTGACAGCAGCAACGAGAAGCCTTAATAGAAGCAAGAACAGAGCAAACAAATACAAAAGTACACTAAAACTGCACAACATGCAGATCTACAAAAGGGGAATTATCTGATGACAGAATCCCTGTAAAGAAAAATCAGTACCTACTTTTACTTGCTTCTGTATTCTAAAAGACAATTACTGTTGCTTTTTGCCCAAATCATGGCAGAAATGAAATGTTTTCTTTTTGGTTGGTTCATGTATTTTCAAGACCAGACACAGATAAAACAAATTCCCCTTGACGTTGATTATAAAAGGAAATTTCTTTTCACGGCGCACCTTTGTTTACCAGAAATATGATATTCAGCAAATGCTGTAATAATAGCTCAGTTTGCACCCATTAGTCCAAAGGCAGTTTGACAGTTTGTAATTCACCGTTCTGAGCAATCAGCAAGACGGATCAAGCAGTAAATGGCAAAAGAATCCACTCATTGTTTTCGGTTCTCAAGAAAACGTAACACAAAAGAACATTGAATCTGTAGAGAGTACAAAAGAAATACCCCCTCAGTGAAAAACTGACTTCCCAGCAGGTTCAACTGGTTGAGGACTAATTATTGTTTAGGTTATAAAAACAGTTTAAGAGCGCAAGAGACTTTTGGCAACAAAGGCAGCAATAGATATACAGCAGGTACATCAGAGGAGCCAGTGTTAGGATGGACATAAATGATATATAATTCACCTTACAATTTAGTACACAAATTAGCAGTGTACAACCGTGACATGGCACACAAGCTTACGTGTTTGGCAAAACCATGGTACAGGTATGGGATCCCTTATCCAGAAACCCGTTATCCAGAAAGCTCTGAATTACGGAAAGCCCGTCTCCCATAGACTCATTTTTAATCAAATCAAATAAATAAAACTGATTTCCTTTTTTGCTGTAGTAATAAAACAGTACCTTGTAATTGATCCCAACTAAGATATAAATAATCCTTATTGGATACAAAACAAGCCTATTGGGTTTAAATAATGTTTTATTGATTTTTTAGTAGATTTAAGGTATGGAGATCCAAATTACTGAAAAACCTCTTATCCGGAATATCCTTGGTCCCGAGCATTCTGGATAACGGGTCCTATACCTGTACAAGTATGGGATTCGTTATCCGAAAACCCGATATCCAGAAAGCTCAGAATTATGGACTCAATTTTAATCAAATTTTTAATCAGATTTTTAAAATTGATTTCCTTTTTCTCTGTAAAAATAAAACAGTGCTTTGTACTTGATCCCAACTAAGATATAATTAATCCTTACTGGATGCAAAATAATCCTATTGGGTTTAATTGATTTTTTAGTAGACTTAAGGTATGAAGATCCAAATTATGGAAAGACCCCTTATCTGGAATACCCTTGATCCCGAGCATTCTGGATAACGAGTCCTATACCTGTACTAACATCTCATTTTGTGTCATTTACTTAGATAATGTTACATAATGTTAAAGTTATTTAATGGCGGTATATTCCTTTTAGCAGTTGATGAACACCAGAATGTAGGGTAGATATGGCTGCTTCTAGTAGCAGGTTAATGTTACAGCTTGGAATAGGCATTGGAGATGTCTTTCTTTTGTTTTGTGCACAAATTGTAACCCTGCATTGTTGCCATTAAGCTTTTAGAACAGGGGGTCCCCAACCTTTTTGTACCTGTGAGTCACATTCTAATGAAAAAAAAACAATTGGGGAGCACCGCAAGCATGAAAAAAGTTCCTGGGGAGCCAAATAAGGGCTGTGATTGGCTATTTGTTAGCCCCTATGTGGACTGGCAGCCTACAGGAGGCTCTGTTTGGCAGTATTTATGCAACTAAAACTTGCCACCAAGTCAGGAATTCAAAAAAAGCACCTGCTTTGAGGCCACTGGGAGCAACATCCAAGGGGTTGGGGAGCAACATGCTGCTCACAAGCTACTGGTTGGGGATCACTGATTTATAATAAGGAAAAAAGTGTATTCTGGGGCTGATTGTCCATGATTATCTGGGGCTGCTTGTTCACCATTTATATATATATAGACCATCACAGCAGTGCAATTAAGCATATTGATGTGGCACATGAGCTTGCATATCTTGGGTCTTAAGTACATAAGCTCAATATGGTAAGCTTTATATTCTTCTTTACAGTTGGAAGGCTCACCCATGACCCTTAGGAGCAATGCATTAGATGTAAATGACAGGCTTCATTCAACAGTGAGTATCACATTTACTAATAATGGCAATGCAAGAGTACAAGCTTTCAGGTGGCCCTGTTTTTTTCATGTCAAAACTGCCAGTTACATTGATGGAGTTGACTGGGCAAATTCAGAAGGATTTCAAACAGTTTGATAAACATCTCAATTCATTATTAGTTTTTTGTGACGGTCAGGAAAGTTTGATTAATAGAGATATTCTCAAACATGATACATCAAATCTATTGGGTGGTCGGAGCTGAACTGTATCACCTGTCTGAATTCTTCCTCCCTGATTTATATTGGAGAATGGAGATTAAATGATAAATTAGAGTATAAGGACTTGTAAGTTATCAGTAGCCAGGTGGAATAAAAGCAGAGTCATATAATAAATAAGAATCAATGCAAGAGGCAAATAAAGCTGTAAGACCACAATGGCATCAAAATGTGGAGGTCACATTTAGGAGCATAATGAATATACAGAAGAACATCCAAAAGAGAATTTTTGCGAAAGTGGGAGGAGTCAGCATATGTTCCACTTCTAGGGGGACCTTTTTATGCTTATAAGAGTCAGATACCCCTTAAAGGAACAGTAACACCAAAAGTGTATAAAAGTAACTAAAATATAATGTGCTGCTGCCCTGCACTGGTAAAAGTTGTGTGTTTACTTCAGAAAGTCTACTATAATTTATATAAATAAGCTGCTATGTAGCCATGGAGGCAGCCATTCAAAGGAGAAAAGGCACAGGCACATAGCAGATAACAGATAAAACACTATTGTATTCTACAGAACTTATCTGTTATCTGCTATGTAACCTGTGCCTTTTCTCCTTTTTTCCAGCTTGAATGGCTGCCCCCATGGCTACACAGCAGCTTATTATATAAATTATAGTAGTGTTACTGTAGCAAACACACCAGTTTTACCAGTGCAGGGCAACAGTGCATTATATTTTTATTACTTTAAAGTTCTTTCATTTTTTGGTGTTACTGTTCCTTTAAAGGAGAAGGAAAGATACTGAGGCAGTTTATTCCCAATAGATTAGCCACCACAGTGCAAGCTAGAATGATATTTTTATTTGGTAGAATGTTTTACTATACTCAAGTAAACAGCCCTAGAAGCTCTGTTTGTTTAAGATAGCAGCTGCCATATTAGCTTGGTGTGATGTAACTTCCCTTTCCTCTTGCTTTGAGTGTCTAGCGGGGGGGGGGGGGGGGGAGGGGAGAGTAAGGTAAGCATGTTTAAGTCCACTCCACTTAACCGTAAGTATGTTGTGTGCCAGTGCTAGAATGTCTGCACTGCAGCTGGCAAATGGCATTACTGCTGGCACTCAGGACTCATGAACTGTGTGCGTTAAACTGTGTCTGTTAAAGAAATACTGTCACGGGAAAACATGCTTTTTCCAAAGGTATCAGTAAATAGAGCTTCTTCAGCAGAATCTTGCATTGAAATCTATTTTTCAAAAACAGATTTTTTTATATTTCATTTTGAAATTTCACATGGGGCTAGCCATATTTTTCATTTCCCAGGGTGCCACAGCCATGTGACCTGTGCTCTGATAAACTTTAGTCACACTTAACTGCAGCGCTGCAAGTTGGAGTGATATCCCCCCCCCCCTCCCAGCAGCCGATCAGCAGAACAATGGGAAGGGAGCAAGATAGCAGCTCCCACAGTAGGTATCAGATTAGTACTCAATAGTAAGAAATCCAAGTCCGGCTTGGGACTCCTCCAGTTACATGGGAGTAGGAGAAACAATAGGTTACCTGAAAGCAGTTCTAATGTGTAGTGCTGGCTCCTTCTGAAAGCTCAGACTCAGGCACAATGCACTGAGATGGCTCCTACACACCAATATTACAGCTAAAAATATACATTTGTTGGTTCAAGAATAAAATTTTCATTGGTAGAGTACATTATTTGCTATATAAACAGTGTAATTTAGAAATAAAAACTACACCATTTGGGATTAGACTAAGTGAATGCCTCTCATGATTTTTATCCACTAACCCAAGGTGTTGGGGTATTATATAAAGCTATCAGTAGAGTGCATACAGTGCAAGTTCACCAGTGGGTTTGTACTTCTAACCTCGTGTAATAACATGCTTCTTTTCTTGCCACGGGGTATGAAATAAGAATAGCTGCATTTCTTTTGAGGTCAGAGGTTGGGCTCATATTCTGTAATGCAGTCACTTATAGCCTGAAGCAGAGATATAATCACTTCTGAAAGTTTGCCTGTTCCAATCAAAAGGGCATCGCTTTAACTTTCTAGGTAATGTATGTGGCCTCTACCTGACATGATTGGGGATGGTGATTCATTTTATATCATAAAATGTCACAATGATTCCTTAAATAAATCTATTCAACTAGGTTTGTGTTGGCAATTTAATTTGCCTATTTCTCAATATAAAAGTACTATTTAATATTATTATACTTGGCTCTTTAGAATTAGAGGGGGAGGGAAATAGTCTCTGTTATAAAGATGCAGCATTATGTGGATCCTCCCATGCCCCCTGGGGCCTGTGCTCTTTTTGTTTCTTACACAGAAGGGGTCACTCCCTTTCTCCAACAAACTGCTGGAGTTCAATGGGAGAGGGACAGTTGTTATTATTCTTTATTTATATAGCAGCAACATATTCTGCAGCACTTTACAGAGACAATGCATTATTCCCAGCAGTCCCTGCCCCAGTGGAGCTTACAATCTAAGGTCCCCATCACATTCACACACACTATGCTTTAGTTTAATAAGAAGCTAATTAACCAACTTGTTGTTCTTGGAGTGTGAGAGGGAACCAATAAAAGCTCGAGCTCAGAAGCAGGTATTTTTCCTAATGTGATTCTGAGAAAGTGATGTGTTCATGTGATGTATGAAGGATAAAATACAGGTACAGACCTGGTGTACGGAGAGAAAAAACAGTGTTCTTGATCAAACCGCTGATACAGTTCGCTTACCGAAGCTGATTTCCATCACAAATGGTGATCAAATTCAAAAGGTTTGCAAAAACTATAAAATATATGGAATAATGACCATGGCCATATAAAGGCACAAAGCTAAAGTGCTTTTATACAGCTCATGTATCTCAGAGACAACATTTTCCACTGCCCCAGTGGAGTTTACAGTCTAAGGTTTTATCAGATACACAAAGGGGCTGATTTACTTACCCACGAACGGGTCGAAATGAGTCAGATTGCGTTTTTTCGTAATGATCGGTATTTTGCGATTTTTCGTATTTTTTGCGATTTTTTCGGATTCTTTACGAATTTTTCGTTACCAATACGATTTTTGCGTAAAAACGCGAGTTTTTCGTAGCCATTACGAAAGTTGCGTAAAATCTGGCGATTTTTCGTAGCGTTAAAACTTACGCGAAACTTTGCACCTTTTAAGTTTTAACGCTACGAAAAATGCGCAACTTTTTGCGTAAGTTTTAACGCTACGAAAAAAGCGCAACTTTTTACGCAACTTTCGTAATGGATACGAAAAACTCGCGTTTTGACGCAAAAATCGTATTGGTAACGAAAAATTCGTAAAGAATCCGAAAAAATCGCAAAACATACGAAAAAGTCGCAAATGTTCGTTTTCAAGTTGGAACTTTTCCAATTCGGGTCGGATTCGTGGGTTAGTAAATCAGCCCCAAAGAGTAGGTCCAGTTTTATCAGGGGCCAAATAACCTGGCCTGTATGTGTTTGGAGTGTTGGAGGAAACTGGAGTAAGTGGAGAAAACCTATCCAGACATAGTGGGGTCATTTATAAAGATTGGGGGTATTTGCACCTGGCTAGTAACCTACAGCAACCAATCAGTGATTAGCTTTTATCATCCAGCTGCAGGCAATGAAAGCAAATACCTGACTGGTTGCCAAGGGTTCCTGCCTATGTCTTTATAAATAACCCCCACAAACTACTGGTTCAAATTAAACTCAGGCCTGAAGAACAGCAGTGCTACTAAGCCACCATGTTGTCCATATGCATATAAATATCCTTATATTTTACAAAGGGGGTAAATGGTCCCGATTGATACCAGATTTCAAATGAGTTTTCATGTGATAATTCATGGGATTTCTTATTGAACTTGATGTGGCTGAACTTAAGCCCTAAGAACTAGCCTGAAGTATCATCACTTAAGTGAAATATATTGAGCATTCACTGTTATCAGACTGGTGTGGTGCAAGATTGTGCAACCTTCTCCATAGCAATAAGCCAAATTCCCTACTCATTTTTTAGAAATTCCAGAGGGTGCCTGCCAACATATTAGCGAAAAGGAAATTCTCTTTTTATTTTTTTGCAGGTGCTGATAACCTTTAATGAACCCCAAATCCTTCTTTCAATAAAATATCCTGCAAAACCCCCCATTCAGACTACAGAGAGCTTCGCATTAGTTATGCTCCACACAAAGTATGTTTTTCACTTCACTTCTAAGGTTTCTTACTGTGCCTTTTTTTTCCCCTGTGCTTTTTTCCCTCTTACACTAGAACTTGTATTTGCTTAGTATTTGAACTGGAAACCCTAATTAAAATTTGGACTGTTGCCCAGACATTTATAAATGAAGTTCACATTAATCTCTTGGTATTTAACTTTCATATTATTTTCAAACATTGGGTACGTGCCATTCTAAGCTCGGCTCTGTGGAGCTCTGTAATTACACCCACTCAGATTATTCCTCTTGCTTGTGGTTGCCTTTACTGGAAAATGCATCATTCAAACGTTGGCTAGGATTTGCTATAAGGAAGCAACCCCCGTTTCCATAAAATGACTGTTTCTTTAGATTATAGTGTAGGGATAAGGCAGTTCTACCCAGTTAGACATTAATATAATGGTAAAAGAAAATATTTGTCTTCTGCAAGTAACAATTTCCTTTTTGGGTTGTTTCTTCTGTTCTATCATAATACATGCTAAGTCTGATTTACCTACCTATTAATTTGTTAAAGATCGTTTGTAAAAACCTTTCACTGTCTGAAGAGAAAGGGAGGTACCCTGCAATGAACACTGTTTAATGAACAGATAAAGAGACATCTATTATTGCTATCAATGGGCTTTCCCTTTGGATGCTAAGAAGAACTTCAGCTTTACGGAGAACAAACCCGCCCCTTTGTCTGAGCACTTATGCAAGCGACCTGATGCAAGCGCTCCTTTCTCATTCCCCAAACTGAAAGTCAAGGCTTTTTGGTTTACACTTGTCCGAATGGACAAATTGAAACTGCCCATTATCAGTGGTTGTGTGCAAAATGTAGCATCCTCTGTTTGTGCACATTAACCCCCCAAATAGCAAGTTGGTCACTCTTCACAGGCCATATAGCCCATTTCAATTACATATTTATACATTGGCTGTAATATAATTAGCAAACTGGTCTCATTTTCAAGGTACAAATTTCACTTTAGTATGATCGGGCTAGCAGCAGTCATACCAGTGTAGCCATGTTTTTGTGCAGGATGTTATGATGGACTGTTCTCGAGACCTGTCTAAAAAAACATGCAAAAATAGTGTGTGGTTTGTCTAACAAGTACAAACAATATTTGACATCCATGACTCTCAAACTAAACCTTGTTAGCCAATAGGATGACACATTAATAATAAACATTTAGAGGTGTCTAGAAAGGATATTTGCACATGTAAGTTCGAGAAAGAGACCTATCTATGTTGGCTTAAAAAAGACAAGTATTAGGAGCTACAGACATGGCTAAGCAATATACCCTTTGGCTTCTCTACTTGGTGTAGTTGTAGAGGGAGGACTGGTGAAGGGTAACTTTTGGAAACAGCAAATCATATATAGATAATACACAATTGATTACAAGGAGGTGAACTCACCATATCAGATAGGGGCACCTTAAGCTGTAGGGAGATAGCAGCTACTTCATTTCAACCTGTTAACCTGTCGTTAACAGGTTGGCACAGAACTGGACCATCATAGACAGGCTCTAAAGGGACACTTAATCCTAGGACTACAAAGGATCATACCTGATATTTTCATATGACCACGTTGCGGATTTTCGCGCAATTAACGCACATCAGAAATTATCGTGGTTAGTCTGAATTTTTTCCAATCGTGCTTTTAATTGGCGAAAATTTGCACTTTGAAAAATGTGCCCAATAATGTCAGTAAGAAAGGAACATTGCAGTGCAATGCATTGTGGGTTACTGCATGCTTTCTGTAAGTGGTGGAGAAGTTGTTACAATTTGTAACATCAGTGTTTTAGTCCCTCCTCCCTGCCTAAGATTTCAAATGATGCAGAAAGAGAAGAACTGTTTGGCAGCTGGATCTCAACATATAAAAATGGAAATGTATTCATACTTTTTGAAGGAACAGATTACAGTAATAGGTATATTAGGGATTTCTGTGCTGTGTGGGGCTCTTTACCAAAGTTTGGTTCAGAAGCTGGGGTTCCCATTTAACTATTACTTTAAGTAACATTCGGAAACCTATAGTGTATGCTCCTCAAAGAGGAATCACACATCAACTAGTCATTGATGGAGTAGATTTGCTAGCAGATCCTTTATTGCTCCTGTCAATGTCTACTGTAAAGGTGCCCATACACCTTCAGATCCGCTCGCTTGGCGATGCCCACCTACGGGTGGGCGATATCGGGAGAATCCAGGCTATTTCGATCATTTGGGCCTAGGGCCAAATGATAGAATTATAACGACGGCTATAGGCAAAGTCGGTCCTGGGACCGCATCAACGAGTTGACTAGATTTTTTAACCTGCCTGATTGATATCTGGCCGATTTCAGGCCAGATATCAGTCGGGCAGGCCCGTCGGTAGTGCCCATACACGGGACGATTAGCTGCCGAATTGGTCTAAGGGACTGATATCAGCAGTTAGAATCGGCCCGTATATGGGGACCTTAAGTTCCGTGAGTTAAACAGAAGTATGCAATGTTAGGATAAACAAGAATGAAAGGTTGAAATCACTGGAAGGTACCAAACGTTAGGCACCCCCCAGAGCGGTGGTATTTACTGTACTTACCTGATAACATGCTCACCACAGAGCCATCCTCTTCCTGCTTCTTTCTTTTTGGGAGTGTGCCTGCACAATAAAGTAAAAATCTAACAAAAGTCATCTTTTTAACTTTACTGCATGTGTCAGTCTGGGGCAGTTTTCTGCTAACAGGGCACCAACCCTGGGTAAGTAAATACAGTTACCCCCCCCCCCCCCCCCAGTGATTTCACCTTTCTTTCTCTTTTAAAATAACTCGGGATGTCGGGTCAGCTGTTATTTGTTTTCCCAAGAAAATCTAATGTCTATCAGAAAATTCAGAAGGGATATTCAAGTCACAGAAACAAAATAATAATAAATAAGGTTAATAATAATAATAATAAATAAGGTTTTTCAGATAAAAGAAAAATTATTTGAGTTTTCATTAATCTGCCGGTTGCCCTCTCTCTCTTACTGCCACATAACAAGAAAGCAAAGAGAAACAAAGGCACGTAAATAATTCCCACATCTACTCACATCTGTAGGAATCTGTTTATGTAGTATTTCACAATTCCAGCTGTTCTACAATTACTTCTCCCTCCTTAAAATATGATCGTCTACTGAATGAGCACATTTTTTTCCTCCGCATTTGGCAGACTGGTCCCACCATTGTTTCAAGATTTTTGTTTTTGCTAGATGTCATGTAATTTGTTCACATAGTCAGCATTGGGATTTACCTGTCTTAAAATGGGGATAAAACCAAGCACAGCTTGTTCTCATTCCTTTTACATGTTTAATACTTATGCAAAGCCAAAACCAGACTATTACAGAGTCTTGTAACTTTTAAATGACCCTAGAAGATTCCAACTGAACAGCTTGCACCATTTTAGACATTTGTCTGCCAAGCAAGTGCAGGTATGGGACCTATTATCCAGAATGCTCAGGGCCTGGGGTCTTCCAAATAAGGGTTTTTTAGTCTACAGGTATGGGATCCCTTACCAGGAAACCCATTATCCAGAAAGTTCCAAATTACGGAAAGGCCATCTCCCATAGACTTCATTTTAATAAAATCATTCACATTTTTGTAAATGATTCCCTTTTCTCTGTAATAATAAAACAGTACCTTGTACTTGATCCCAACTAAGATATAATGAATTCTTATTGGAGCCAAACAATCCTATTGGGTTTAATTACTAAATATTTTTTCAAGCAGACTTAAGGTATGAGATCCAAATTACGGAAAGACCCCTTATCCAGAAAACCCCAGGTCCCGACCATTCTGGATAACGGGTCCCATACCTGTACTAAAAAATAATTAAAACATTAAATAAACCCAATAGGGTTGTTTTGGATAAAGGGTTTCCAGATAATGGATCCCACACTAGTACAGGTATGGGACCTGTTATCCAGAATGCTCGGGACCTGGGGTTTTCTGGATAAGGGATCTTTCTGTAATTTGGATCTCCATAACTTGTTTGTTAAAAATCATTTAATATTGAATAAACCCAATAGGACGGTTCTGCCCCCAATAAGGATTAATTATATCTTAGTTGGGATCAAGTACAGGTACTGTTTTATTATTACAGAGAAAAGGGAATCATTTAACCATTAAATAAACCCAATAGGGCTGTTCTGCCCCCAATAAGGGGTAATTATATCTTAGTTGGGATCAAGTACAGGTACTGTTTTATTATTACAGAGAAAAGGGAATCATTTAACCATTAAATAAACCCAATAGGGCTGTTCTGCCCCCAATAAGGGGTAATTATATCTTAGTTGGGATCAAGTACAAAGAACTGTTTTATTATTACAGAGAAAAGGGAATCATTTAACCATTAAATAAACCCAATAGGGCTGTTCTGCCCCCAATAAGGATTAATTATATCTTAGTTGGGATCAAGTACAAGGTACTGTTTTATTATTACAGAGAAAAAGGAAATAATTTTCCAAATTTATAATTATTTGCTTATAATGGTGTCTATGGGAGATGACCTTTCTGTAATTTGTAACTTTCTGGATAATGGGTTTCCGGATAAGGGATCCCATACCTGTACTATAGATTGTAGGACTCATTAACAGTGCAGTAAGCAAAGAACAATTTTTAGCGCAATTGCCACTTTTCCCCCTCAGAATTAAAAGTTGTTGCAGTCTCAGGAAGTAGTTCCCGATGCAGCTGCGGCTGACTGGTCAATATTACTGCAATTGCGCTTTGCTGTTATCAATTGTATGAAACTTTCAAGTTTACATTTGAAAATCTTGAATTTTTCGGGCTAAAAGTATAGTTAAAACTCAAAAATTCAAGGTAAACAGATGTTTGTTTCCATAAATCCTCTTTATTGTTCCCAAACAGGAATTGCTCCAGCAGCCATTTTAGGAGCATTGCCAATTCTTGGAAAACAATAATGTGTTTAAATTTTACTTGAAACTGGGTGAAATAGAAAACAATGATGGGATTCACTTCCCATTGAAACTGGGTGAAGTAGAAAACAATGATGGGATTCACTTCCCCTTGAAACTGGGTGAAGTAGAAAACAATGATGGGATTCACTTCCCATTGAAACTGGGTGAAATAGAAAACAATGATGGGATTCACTTCCCATTGAAACTGGGTGAAGTAGAAAACAATGACGGGATTAACTTCCCCTTGGAAATATGCTAAATAGAAAACAATGATGGGATTCACTTCCCATTGAAACTGGGTGAAATAGAAAACAATGATGGGATTCACTTCCCATTGAAACTGGGTGAAGTAGAAAACAATGACGGGATTAACATCCCCTTGGAAATATGCTAAATAGAAAACAATGATGGGATTCACTTCCCATTGAAACTGGGTGAAATAGAAAACAATGATGGGATTCACTTCCCATTGAAACTGGGTGAAGTAGAAAACAATGACGGGATTAACTTCCCCTTGGAAATATGCTAAATAGAAAACAATGATGGGATTCACTTCCCATTGAAACTGGGTGAAATAGAAAACAATGATGGGATTCACTTCCCATTGAAACTGGGTGAAATAGAAAACAATGATGGGATTCACTTCCTATTGAAACTGGGTGAAATAGAAAACAATGATCGGATTCACTTCCTATTGAAACTGGGTGAAATAGAAAACAATGATGGGATTCACTTCCTATTGAAACTGGGTGAAATAGAAAACAATGATGGGATTCACTTTCCATTGAAACTGGGTGAAGTAGAAATCAATGACGGGATTAACTTCCCCTTGGAAATATGCTAAATAGAAAACAATGATGGGATTCACTTCCCATTGAAACTGGGTGAAATAGAAAACAATGATGGGATTCACTTCCCATTGAAACTGGGTGAAATAGAAAACAATGATGGGATTCACTTCCCATTGAAACTGGGTGAAATAGAAAACAATGAGGGGATTCACTTCCCATTGAAACTGGGTGAAATAGAAAACAATGCGGGGATTAACTTCCCCTTGAAAATGTGTCATGGACAGGCTGTCACTGACTATTCTATTCCTCTACTATTCTTAATTTTGTAACTTATATTTTTATTAAAGTTTAGTACAAAACAAAGCAAAAGATATTCGCAGTTTTATACATTGTAGTAATACACATAAAGATCTGACAGATTCGGCAAGTACAGTACTGTTTTATTCCTCTACTATTCTAAGCCTCCATAGGACTCAATGGTACTTGACAGATCAAACTTGACAATTTTTTTTTGCCAAAATAATAATAATAATAATAATAATAATAATAAATCCCGAATTATGGAAGTTATTTTTGAAAATTTCCAAAAAACTTTTTCGAGAAACAATATCTGAAAAACTGATAGCGGTGGGAGCTCCAGGGTTCCTTAGCTTTAATATGCACAGCGGAACTCAATTTGGGATTTACACACTACTGACGGATAGGAAATTTGTGTAAATACAACAGTGTTGTACATAAATAAGCCCTTCTATGTCCTGACAGGTAAAGCAGACATGTTCCAACAACCAGGGGCCCTCCTTCCATTAAAAAGATCCTCCTGACATCTTGCCTACCTGATCCAGGTAACACACATTTCCACATATACAAACATTCCACTTTTTTTAGTGTACACCCACTCACACACACATACTAACGTGATTATATTGCACTTTTAGTTCAGCATGTCAAACTAGAATGTGCTAAGTAAAATGAATGTCCCTAGTATTGTATTTATTTATTTACTCATATATCACCACAGATATACTGTATGCAGTGCTTCTCAAAGAGTAAACACAAAAAAAGGTACAATAAATATAATTTATACAGAATAAATACACAAGTGTTAGGAGTTTAATATACGTTGGGAGTGAGGTTCCTGCCAAATAGCTAAGAATTGATGAGGATGAAGATAAGGAGAAAAACAGAAACAAAATCTGAAGGGGAACAAGTGCATACGTCAGGGGTGTGTTGATAGTTAGAAGAAGTTAGAAGTTTGAGAATGGGGTTAAAGTGGGAGCTTGTTTGATATAAGATAGTCGAGCAGTTAAAGGGGACCTGTTGCCCTAGGAAATAATTCCAAATTGATTTCTATTGTGTTTTTTTAAGCAAAATAAACTTTACTTACACTACTATATTAATTATTTAATTATTGTGTCCTTTAGTTTTGAAATTCACAATCACAGGTGCCATTTTGTGGACACTGTTATTAAAGCAAGATTTGTAGCATCCCAAAATCTTGTTTATGTGCCATATTGGGGTCCTGATGTCCATGCACAGGATACACAGTTAGACGGTAAGATGGTTTCAATGGAAAGTGGAAGTAATTCTCTGCCCCGCCTCTATGCCTAAGGCAGTCAATATATGATTGACAGCTGCAATTTTAAAATGCCTTTATAATGCTTATGGATGTGTTAATTAAAAAAAATAATTTGTGTTTCATGAAAATGACTTTGATTATACAGCTTTTTATGTCTGGGTGACAGGTCCCCTTTAACAGCTGCGGGGCAAATAGGGAGAATGGTTTTATTCATGGGAAATGAGGGCGGATATTGAGACGATCAGGGGAAATTAGGTCTTTAGACGACAGGATAAGAATTTTATACTTTTCGTATTTTAGACTTTATGTTTAGAATCAGGTGAGATGATGCAAGCAGCAGTGGGCGGAGATATAATACTAGAAGACCTTTTAGTAAGAAGTTGCAGTCTTGGAGTTATTCAGTTCCTGGTGGCAAGCAGCCATCCAGGATAATGTGTCAAAGAGGCATTGTGTGACATTAGTCTGAGGTGTGAGATCAGGGCAGGAAAGGAGAACCTGTGTTTTGTTTGCCTAATGGTGATAAGAGAAGCAGAAGGATATGACGAGGTCACCAAATTCTTACTGGGACTCCCAATGAGCTGAGTAATCACAGAGGCCTTCTGGGACACATGCACCTAGCACAAGTTGGACAAGTTTACATTTGTAAATGTCCACTAACATTTTCTAGTTTCAAGTTATTTCTTTCGGTTTTTTTTTTATAGTTGGTCAGCAATGTGTCCAGTTTGCAAAATAAAAAAATTGTGATCAGTATATACACTTGTGGAACTGCCCTTCAACAATACATTGGTGCTACAGACGTCCAAAGGATTAAGTTACCTTTATAGATTAGGTGATTTTATGGGGTAGTGATAGCTATAAAAATTGCTTTACAAATTATTGATTGTTAAAATTGTCGGCAATTGCAAAATAGCCTTAACTTTACCTGGATCCATGCTAATTCCTTGTTTAATTTAGACCCCAGAAACTTGATCTCAATTGTTATAGACTTAAATTTTGTAATAGTAACCTACAGTACAGTACAGCAAATGAGTCCTCAAAGCACCTCTGCACTGAAAATGTCATTAGCAAAAATTGGACAATACTGATGTGGCATCATCAAATATGCATAAAGCCCATATCCCATACTAAAATCCATTTTCTACTCATTCTCTTGTTTTATTCAAACTGAACTGTATGCACCTCTCAGATCAAGTTTAGTGAAACATTTTCTCAAGGCATTGTCTTGTTTTACTCCAGAACACCAATACAAAAACATTAAGACAATGTTTCTTTTAAATGAAAAAGATTGGAGTACCAGCTGGAGAGCTCGAGGAGTGAATGAGTCTCGGCTCCAGTTTCTTTTCTAGGTACTTTTAGTTCCTTATGGTTAGCCTATGTCAGAGTGAAAACTGGGCCAGATCAATAGGATAATCATATGCCTGATGAGGTGGCAATTTTCCTTCCTTATTAAACACATCAGGAAATTCATAATGTGGAATTAGTATGGCTAAATTCATTTGAGGAGCCCATGCTGATCTAAAAGCAAGAAATACTTGCCAAGAACTTTGCCATATTCATGAATCATGTCTCTAAATATGGAAAATGACTGTACCTTCGTGCCAGTTCATCATTCGATGATGCTTCACCAGCCAAGAAACATTTAAAACTACATCATATATGTCAAATATATAATAATATACTCAAAATTAATTAGATATAACAGTTTCTTCTACTTGATATTTAAAAGGACCAGAACATAAAAAAGGAACCATTGACAAATGTCATGGTCGAAGGAAGCTATTTTGGGGTACTGTGCAGTCCAATCTTGGAAACAATTGGATCCTAAAATGATAAGAGAGTGAACTGTACTTGCTCTCAGGAACAGGCTGTTTTGATTTGTAAGTACTGCCCTTGGACTTCATTGGGCAAGTTAGGAAAAAATTACCCCCACAATGAACAAAGTTTATCCACTTTCCAGAGATGTTTTTCTCTTGTTAAGAATGTGGATCTCTGATAAAAACCTTCACCTTCATAAATCTCTGAAAACCCGAGGATGAACCAGGTGACACAACAGCTAAAAGGAGCTAAAGTCCAGCTCAATCTCAACACCTTCTATTACTTGTTTGTTAATCTTCAAGTCCCACTGGAGGATCCACCTTTAGCTAATTTGTTTTTAGTTGCCTCAGAAAGTTCTCTCTAAAAACTCAAGTGCTAGGCAGCTTCATTCAGTGACCTATCAGTAACCGACTGATGAAAAATTGCTGCATACTCTACCGCAGAATAAAAAAACCCTGATTTAAGTAGCTTCTGCAGTAGTTGTTCTATTAGGATCAGATACTGACACTACTTCAGGAGTTTTAAGAAGTGCTGCCCAAGCTGGGGGCCCTCTCCAGTAAGCACAGTAAAAATTAGGGGTAGAGAATTGGTTGCAAATGAAGGATAAAAGGAGCTTGCACTGACTAAGGATTCTGGGGAAGCCTCCCGTAGAAGATGATTAGCTGCAGCATAAATACATTAACCCTGGTGATGTTGCAACTCTTACTCCAAACAGAAAAGATTAAATATGCTTTATATGGGGAAACAATCAAATTAATAATCTTGGACACTGACTGTAGTTATGGGAAATTGTTTTTTCTGAAATGGCTTTGAATTTCATCTGTCCTCAGTGTTGGACTGGCGTGTCCGGGGCCCACCGGGGCTGCTACCTTGGGCCCCCCCTCACCTTCCATTTACCAAGCTGCAAGTGTTCCTCCTCCACCCTCCATCCCCCTGTGCACATACTGTGTCGCCTTCTATAGTTTGCAGCGCATTCTGAGGGGGTGAGGCAGGAGGGCTAAGTTACTGGCAGGGTTTGGCCTGGGTCGGTGGGGCCTACAAAGGCCAGCACTTACCAGGTTTTTTCCCAGTGTCCCACCAGCCCAGTCAAACCCTGTCTGTCCTAGAGCCTGGGAGTTTTCCATAAAATGGTAGGCTCATTTACAAATTCACAGGGTGGTAAGTGCAAAGTTATGTCTCATGTAATTGCTTGGGATGCCCAAAACATGTCCAAACTGGGTGATAGTGAAGTTGTAGCTAACATTTGCAGAGTGGTGATGGTGTAATGTGCAAAGTGTTTGCTTTGCACAACCCCCATAGTGTCAATGGGGCAGATTTACCAAAATTTGAGATTAGAGCTCACCACAGAAAAATTCACCCACTTTCTAGTCATTCCTAGGGGAGTTTTACCCTATTTTTTACTTTTGAGCTCAAACTTTCACCCATTGATAAAAACGCTTATAAAAATCCCAAAGGAATGAATAGAAAGTGGGTGAACTTTTCTGTGGTGAGCTGTAACCTCACACTTAGATAAATCTGCTCCAGTGTATTAATTTAGGCGCTATTCATCAATGCAGACTGGATGGGCACATTGGCAAGTGCAAGGGAGTGTGTATGGGCACGAGTATGTTATATGAATAGCATTGATACGCACATAACTTTGGGGCAGATTTACTAATCCACGAACGAACCGAAAGCGTCCGAATGTGTTTTTTCGTAATGATCGGTATGTTTGCGACTTTTTCGTCGCTGTCGCGACTTTTTCGTATATTTTCCGCTACTTTTTCGTCGCCGTTGCGGAAAAAATCGGATTGGTTTTTCTGCTGTTTACAATCACTCAATACGAAAAAATTGAACGACGAAATAGTCCCGCAAAATACGATAAAGTCGCGACAAATATGAAAAATCGAGACGGCGACGAAAAAGTCACAAAATTTTCGTTTCCAATACGTTTTTTCGGGATTCGGATTCGTGGATTAGTAAATCTGCCCCTTCGTGTCCATTTTAGCATGATGCCCTTGCGGGTGCAACGTGCCAAAAAGTTCATGAAAAAGATTTAAAAATTAAAAAAAAAAAATACTTTTCCAGTTTTTTTTATCAATATTTTAAATAGAAAAAAAATCAGCCAAAGATGTTACATTTTTCTGTTTTCATTGCTGACAAATAGAACACATAATGCAAGAGCACTGATGCTTTGTTTAAAAAACTCCAATAAAATAATAATAAAAAAGAATGTGCCTGTCAAACATGTATATACAGTATTTATTATTTCTAAACAATAATTGTGGCAAATCTGAAAGTAGAAATGAAAGTATTTCTTCTGACTAAACAATCCGGAAACCCCCAGATTATGTCACAGGAAATATCTGGAATAACATGAACACACATAAAGGCTATCCACAACCCTGGCACTGTAGGTACGGAATTAGACGTGCTGACTGATCTACCAACCTGCTTATTGACAACAGGGTGGATCTTTGATCAAATCTATATACAGTAAATAATAGATATCGACAGCACTGATATTATAAGTGTGCATTCAGAAGATCTGACAGCCTGAAATCATCAATACGGGTGTGAAAGAAAAAAGAAACCATCTTGTTTCTTTCCTCCATCTTGTTTATATCATTTAATATCAGAGAGGTTTTTGAAATACGTTGTATAAGATGCTTTCTTTTTGCTGCTGAACACCTTATATGATGAGCCATTGAGCTTTGTGACAAGGCCTCTGGGCCCCTTTGCCTGTTCTGCTTTTAGAGATAACAGAGCTAACTACAGGTATGGGACCTGTTATCCAGAATGCTCGGGACCTGGTGTCTTTCGGATAAGGGATCTTTCCGTAGTTTGGATCTCCGTGCTTTAAGTTTAGTAAAAAATAACTTAAACATTAAATAAACCCAACAGGATTGTTTTCCATCCAATGACATAAACAAGTATAACGTACTGTTTTAATCCTACAGAGAGAAAGGAAATAATTTCTAAAAATTAGAATCATTTGTTTAAAATGGAGTCTATGGGAGTAGGCCTTTCCGTAATTTGGAACTTTCTGGATAATGGGTTTCTGGATAACAGATCCTATACCTGTTCTGTTAAGAGTGTTTCAGAGCTATAATAGGAGTATGTCTTGGAAAAATAGCTGGAGTATCATATTGGAAATAGTGCAGTTTAGAACTATCTGTATACTTTATTCGTACGAATAAACGTAGCTACAATCAAACTGGCCAATCCAACAGTCTCATCTTTAACATAGGTAAGAATATGAATGCTTGGGGGCTGATTTACTAATCCACGAATCCAAATCCGAATGGGAAAAATTCGGATTGGAAAACGAACATTTTGCGACTTTTTCGTATTTTTTGCGACTTTTTCATAGCCGTTACAAATTTTGTGAATTGTCGCGACTTTTTCATAGCCATTATGACTTTTGTGAATTGTCACGACTTTTTCATTGCCATTACAAATTTCGCGAATTGTCACGACTTTCGTATTGAGTGCTCGAAAAAGTCGCAAAATACCGATCATTACGAAAACACGCATTCGGACGCTTTTCGGACGTTCGTGGATTAGTAAATGTGCCCCTTAGTGTTTTGTTCTCTTCCTCATTTGTTCCACCTCGATAAATGATCCAAATCTCAAATACAAGGTACTTGCTTTCATTGTTGACAAATAGAGCACATAATGCAAGAGCACTGATGCTGTGCTTAAAAAACTGCAATAAAATAATAATAATAATGTGCCTGTCAAACATGTTGTTTTTATCTTATGAGCAATATACAAATGTATATATTTGTTATTTCTAAACAATAATTGTGGCAAATCTTTGTACAGTAGAAATGAAAGTATTTCTGCTGACTGACTAAACAATCAGGAAAACCCCAGATTATGTCACAATAGGCAGCATCTGCAATAACATGAACACACATAAAGGCTACCCACAACCCTGGCACTGTAGGTGTGGAATTAGATGTGCTGACTAATTTATACTAATCTGTTATTAACAACAGGGCAGATCTTTGATCAAATCTATATAAATAATAGATATCGACAGCAGTGATATTATAAGTGTGCATTCAGACAATCTGACAGCCTGAAATCATCAATATGGGTAAGAATATGAATGCTTAATATTTTGTCCTCTTTTCTTCATTTGTTCCACTGCGATAAATGTCCCACATCTCAAATACAAGGTACAGGATCCCTTATCCGGAAACCCGTTATCCAGAAAGCTCCGAATTACAGAAAGCCCATCTCCCATAGACTCCATTTTAATCAAATAATTCAGAGTTTTAAAACTGATTTCCTTTTTCTCTGTAATAATAAAACAGCAAATTGTAACTGATCCCAACTAAAATATAAATAATCTTTATTGGATACAAAACAATCCTATTGGGTTTAATTAATGTTTTATCAATTTTTTAGTGGACCTACGGTATGGAGATCCAAATTACGGAAAGACCCCTTATCCGGAATACCCTTGGTCCCGAGCATTCTGGATAACGGGTCCTATACCTGTACTTGTTTTCATTGCTGACAAATAGAGCACTGATGCTATGCTTAAAAAAAACTGCAATAACATAATAATAAAAATAATGTGTAAAAACATGTTGTTTTTATCTTAGGAGCAATATGCAGACATATATACAGTATTATTTCTAAACAATAATTGTGGCAAAACTGAAAGTAGAAATGAAAGTATTTCTTCTGACTAAACAATCCGGAAACCCCCAGATTATGTCACAGGAAATATCTGCAATAACATGAACACACATAAAGGCTATCCACAACCCTGGCACTGTAGCTGTGGAGTTAGATGTGCTGACTGATCTACCAATGCTTATTAACATCAGGGTCGATATTAATCTATATAAATAACAGATATCAACAGCACTGAAGTTATAAGTGTGCATTCAGAAGATCTGACTGTGTTAGCAGCCTGAAATCATCAATATGGGTAAGAATATGAATGCTTAATGTTTTTTTTCTCTTCCTTATTTGTTTCACCTTATGTGGAAAACCCCAGGTCCTGAGCATTCTGGATAATAGGTCCCATACCTGTACTAGTATTACTACTATGTCTAGTCTTAGATGTTGCTATAGTGTTTTTATGGTGCCAATACATGTAATGATATATAGACTATAGACTACATCAATGCAGGAGAGGTGCCTTTACCAATAGCATCTTTGTTGCTTCTAGCTCCGCCTTCTCCTTATTCACATGCTTGGAAAAAATGTACAATGACTTGCTCTTCTATGGGATAAATACTGAGCAGATGTGACCAAGGCAAATACCTTACAGTCTGTTTGCTCAAATTTTGGTAATCTCTATTGACAAGTCCATAACCAGTTGCAGCACTGCAGTAACGGCTGTTAACCATACCTGTATGAGTATTATTATTGAGGCATAAGAGCTGCATAATGGCTGGAGGAACTTGTTTACTGGCTCATTTTCATGTTTCCTTTGTAAATAGTTCCGGAACATTTAATCCCCTTTCCCCAAAACAACTGTATGTGATGCAATTTGCAGTTGACCCATTAATAATCAATACAGGAACACACAAGTGGAACCCTGAATTACTGCCTACTCAAGGTCTAAACTACAGGGCACCCTCATGTCACAGTTCACTGTAACCTTACACCCCAAATTCTACAAAGCAGGTACAACTGGGATTACAGTAAAGAACCAATAACACCAGTTCAAAACCCCAGACTATAAAGTTAATACAGGTATTCTCCATTACCTTGAACGGGGGGGGGCGGGGGCAGGAGTGTAGGGGGCCCAACAAGGCCCTAATTAATGAGCACTTTCAATATATCTTTGTAGAACAGGTCAACTTACCAATGTTTCAGGGCTCTAAACTGTAACACCACTGACTGTGAATAGATATAAATACTGTATGTAATAGGCTGGATTACATACAGTAGATAGGAGTAGATTGGAGAGAGCAGTCTCCAGTTTTACCTTGGGCCTATAGGTGTTTCTGCCACATTTGCCCTCCCTGAACCTGTTCCAAGCCAGTGAGTGGCTTTTTGCTGAGTAGTTCCATTCTATGTTACCAGAAATTGCAAAGGGAGAGTAATACACCTGAATTTTCCATTCAAAAGTATTATTCTACAGCAAACTCCTATCACTGCTGGAAGCCAATTGTAAAGCAACAGCCTCCCCATTAAGGCAGATATCTAAGCAAACAACATGTTTTATATTTTTTTCTAGATATTCTCTCACAACAAACAATGACACATTCAAAAACATTATTAGTGCTTTGATCTAGAAATAACAGAGAACAAAATTATACCGTAGGATTTCTTTTTCAGTAAATGAACATCACATAGGACCTGTTCTCCAGAAAGCTCTGAATTATGAGAATGCTACCCATAGGGGCAGATTTACTAATCCACGAATCCGAATCCCAAAAGGGAAAAAATCGTATTGGAAACGAAAATTTTGCGACTTTTTCGTCGCCGTTGTGATTTTTCGTGACTTTTTCGTAGCCGTCGCGACTTTAATCTATTTTGCGCGACTAATTCATCACTGTCGCGATTTTTTCGTAGTGAGCGATAGTAAACGGCGGAAAAAACACTCCGATTTCTTCGCGGCGGTGACGAAAAAGTCACGGAAAATTTCAATAAAGGATTATACTATTATGTATCTGCCATTTTCCTAGCCTCAACTTATGGTGACATAAGAAGAGTTGAAACCACTGGAGCACTGGAAGCTACAGCCAGACAAGACAAACTGACAGAGAAAGGTAAGAACAAAACTGCACTTTCCTTACACTGACTTCCTACCTCCACTGAGTCCTACCTCCACCTCCAGCAAGCGGGCTCCAAAGAGAACATATGATGAATCCCCTTTCTAAGCATTAGGAACCCCTGACCACCCTGGTCTATTACAGAACTGGCAGGAAACACTTTAACCCGGAAACAGAATCAGTTCTCCCCTTACAACAGACCCAACCTTTGGCTAGTTTTACCTTTTATGGCAGGGGTTGGGAACCTTTTTGGCTGAGAGAGCCATAAACACCACATATTTTAAAATGTAATTCCGTGAGAGCCATACAATATGTTTGGCCGCGGATGCTGCGGGGCAAGGTAGGGTGGGTGCCAAGGATGTCGGATGCGATGCAGAGGAGGGCGTGGCCTGCACTCAGCAGATAGAAGACGTGTTCTAAGGCTTAGAACAAGTCTTCTATCCGCCGAGCGCAGGGGCAAGGTAGGGTGGGTCCCAAGGATGCTGGATGCTATAGAGGGCGTGGCCTGCGCTCAGCGGTTAGAAGACAAGTTCTAAGGCTTAGAACACGTCTTCTATCCGCCAAGTGCAGGCCACGCCCCCGTTATTCTTTTTTTATTAAAGATTGGCAGTGAGCCAGATGCTGCGATCAAAAGAGCCATAGGTTCCCCACCCCTGCTTTATGGGGACTGCCTAAAGTAAAGGTGGGCAAAATACAATACAGTACAGGTATAACCTTTAAGAACAACAATGGTTGGATTTTTTTCTGATTTGGATATTTGATTGTTAGTCGCCGAAAACAAATGTGCGACAGAACTGCTAAAAATCTAAATCTGCCAATTCGCCAGCTAAAACTTGTCAAGATCATGTAGACGTCAAAGGCGGATGTCCCTTCCCATCCCTGGAGGATCCCTCTTTGCTTCGAAATTATAGAGGGTTTTTGGATATTTGATGCTGTTTTTTTGCGCGACAATTTCGAAAAAGTAGAGGTTTTGGTGCGAAAATCGAAACAGTTTTGCGACTTTTTTCCACCCAGGCTTTTTAGTAAATGTCAGACATTTGTGGAAATTAGATTATTCAAATTTTTAAAAAGAAAAAAATGATAAAAGCTAGCATTATATTAAATCTGCCCCTCATAAATACTCTTCTGAAAATCCCATAGGAATGTGGCTTTTTATGTATTAAGCTCTAAACTCACATTTTGATAAATGTGCCCCTAAGTCTCATTTACTCCCAGAAGCACAGCGGGAAATTTACGTTTTTCCCTGCAGTGTAAAACCACTTTAATTAAAGGAGAATGCAAGTCAAAATGTAAAAAGCATACTGCCCAATAGTCCTCCTATTGTTTAGTAAAAACGCCACACTTTTGGCTCACCTAATCAAATATTTACTCAGTCACACTTACTTCACATTTTCTAGAACAGGCAGCCATCTCTAAAAAGGTATTCTCCCTTCCTTTCCCTCCTTGCTTCATACTGCACATGTGTTTCATTCCCTCCCCCCCTCCCCTCTGCCAGATCCGCTTCTGATTGGCTGGTGGGCATGTGTAGCTCAGAACAGGAGACAGGATCAAGTTACACACATGCTCAGAGAATAGGAAGGCTGCCGCTGGCACCTACAGGAAGGGGAGAGAGATTTCAGTGATGTCACTGTAGGCTTCACACTGCTGTAGGCTGCCAGCACCATATCTCAGAGAAGCAAGCAGGGATCTGGGAATTTAGATATGCAGTAAGTACTTAAAAAGAATGCCTTTAGACTTACTTTTAATTTATATTAACCTTTCATTGTCCAAAATGTGCCCTCAGCACCACCTTATAGTTTCACTTTGTGTGGCTAAGTCCTTCCTGTCCTCCGTTCTTAATTGGGCGCTGCTGCGTCTATTGACACAGGGGGACCCTGGAACTACTGCTACTTTAGGACCGGGTGGGAGCTCCAGGGTTCCCCCAGTGCCCTGCGTCAATAGGTGCAGCACCCTTGCATCAAAAGGATAGAAAAGACAGAAATGATACCTGACAGACTTCGAAAATATTTGGCACAGCTGCGTCTGCAACAAGTGTAAGTGCAGTTACATCCATTTTGGCCAGGCGGACACAACTGCGCTAGGCAATTATATGAGGAGAATTGGCCTTCTGTGTCCGCAATGATGCCAGAATTCTGGTAAAACAAGCTGCATTGTGGGAGAAAACAGGGTGATGAATGTGCCGCACTGACTGTCTGGATCAGATTTTGTAAAATCCTACACGTGTCTCGTAGCTCAGTGTCTTTCCGTTCTTTCATTTTAAGGTGTTGCAGCATCTCATAAAATGGCCCGTACTGACAATGCAAGGATGCAGAAGTACAGAGCAATCATACTGAGAGCTGCTGGGAAAGGAAAAATAGACCCTGCCTTAATCTGTGGGATAATATCAAGGGAAAGCCGTGCTGGGGCCGCGCTCAGGGATGGATGGGGAGATCACGGCAATGGATTTGGTCTAATGCAGGTATTGCTGGGCAAATGATTTGCTTCAATGGACATAATAGAGCTTTCTGTATCTGTACAGCCCTTGTGTTATAAGCCATCTTGTACCCGCTTTCTAAACAAAGTCCAGTTCATGCCAAGCTCAGCGGGACCTAAGACGGCACTAATAATTGATAGAAAACAAGGTTCATTACAATAATAAGTAGAAAGTACAGTTACATTAAGAATAAAGAGCTAAGTTTGAAAGACAGGAGCCATAGAGCTTATAATCTAAGTGGGAGGGCAATTTACAGACACAAATAGGAGGATATTTAGTGACAGTGAGTGACCCCCACAATATACGTGTAAGTGCCAGTTCCCAGTTCAGGCATTATGTGAGAGTATCAAGAGGTAGTCATAAAATTCCCAAGAATTCACAAAAATGTTGATAAAACAAAATGTCGTAAAAATCTTGCATGGACCGATTTTCCATCATTCTGTCTCTACCAGCAATTTGAAAAAAGTTTTAAAAAAAGTGGGTGTGGCTATTTGTGTACAACCTTTTTGAAAATCAGTGGTAACCACAACAATCTATATAATTCTGAAGAGACTGAGGGAGGATTCTCTCAGGAGGAATTCAGGGGGGGGCATTCCAAATGTAAGGGGCAGCAAGGTGGAAGTGTTTAAAGTGGGAAATGGCAGTAGTAGTGGGGGTCAACCAAGCAGTTGCTCTGAGAGGGGTGGAGGAGTCAGCCAGGAACGTACGGAGACACAAGAGATGAGATGTAGTGAGGAGCAGGGGAATGAAGGGCTTTGAAGGTTGTAGGTTATTCTTTGTTTAATGGGAAGCCATGATAAGATTTTCTTCAGGGGAGGGGGCCTGTACTCTCTTGTATAGGTGTAGGATTCTGGCCGCAGTATTTAAGGCAAACTGTAGGCGGAGAGATGGAAGTAATGGAGGCCATCTAGTAGCAGGTTGCTGTAGTCTAGTCGGGATAGGAAAGGAGCATGCATGAGAGTGGTGAAAGAAAGGGTAACTTATATCCTTTAAAAACAATAGAGTGAGGGGTATATTTATCATGCTGTGTAAATACTAAATACCCTTCTGGATGTGGAAATTCACCTTTAAATGAGGTTTTAATACATTCTTATGAGTGTGGGTGGATGTATTCTTCCATAAAATGTATACATTTTGTACATGGTGCCTCCAGGTGGATAAAAATTATCATACGCCAAAGGGAAAATGGGACTCTGAAGAACATCTGGATCAAGCAACTGGTATCCTCGTTGAGTTCATTTTGGGTTCCAGAAAGAAATTCCCTGGCTTGACCCCAGAACAGCATCTAAAAGGTTTGATATGTCATATATTGCACTGTAAGTTGGGCTAGCGCAAGGCAGGCACAGGGACAATTACCCATCTGAAAGAAGTAAAACAGTAAAGGGCGGTTGTAGATAATATCTGATGTATTGGCCTGCTGGCTATACAAGGCTGCATTTATACTGTTCCAATCAGCAGGGAGTGTAGAAGGCCTGTGGCTCCTCTTCTTTTCCTCATCTGCTGATGCACTATTCACTAACAGATAGGGATCACTGGCAGACCCCTAACCAATCAATATCCATAGTATGTAAATATCAGTCGGAATTAACACAGAAAACCCTACTAAACTCTAATGGGGTTATTTAATAAAAAGCACTTAGTTTGCCCAGTAGCAGTAACTTATAGTAACCAATCAGCAGGAAGAATTTACTGGTCACCTGTTTAAAAACAAACATCTTATTGGTTGCCATGGGTAACTGCTTCAGGCCGAACTTTTATTACATATGGGGGTTTGTCTAATGCATGTATTTTGAACAAACACAGAAAAATTCAAATATGGTAAGTGTTCTGCCACAAGATCACAATCCCCTTTACAAAGCAAACTGTTTTGTAACACTCACAATAACAAGTAGGCAAAACTGTGTAGGCCTGTCTCACTTCTTTATCCTTGTATACTTGTATACTGTTTTTCTCCTTGTCCCTTCTTCTTCTCTTTCTTCTATACATTTTCAAATAAAATGCTCCTTTTTATCCTCAACTCATTTTTTTCTGTCTAGTTTCTATTACTCTTCTGCTCTCCTTTCTTTCTGTTCCTGTCTATGCTCCCCGCTTCCCTATGTGCTCCCATCCTTAGCCTCCTTGCTTTTTTTCTCCTTACACCTTCTCTTCTACACCCTTTTCTCTTCTTGTTTCATTTACATTCTGTTTTAACTTACCCTTCTGTTCTCTGTATTCCATTATTCTTTTTTTAATATGTTCTTTTCCCACCCGCCCCTTTCCGTTTTATACCTTTCATTCCCCTGTTCATATTATATTTGCCCCCCCCCCATTAACCTTCTCACCTCCCATTTTTCCACTTTTACTTTGGCTCAACCTTCTCTATCTGTCCTTCTGCTCCATTAACTTTACATTCTTTTACGTTGCTACTTTTAAAGGGGGGATGCATAGACCATAACTATCTATGGCAATATATATGTCAATTTATTAAAGGGGAGCTCCAGCTTCCGAACCAAAATTTGTTAAAGAGCCCCACACAACACAGAAACCCCTAATATACCTATCACTGTAATCTGTTCCTTCAAACAGTTTGAATAAATACCATTTTTATATGTTGAGATCCAGCTGCAAAACAGTTCTTCTCTTTTTGCAAAATTTGAAATCCTGGCAGGGGAGGAGGGATTAAAACACTGATGTTACAAATTTTAACAACTTCTCCACAGTTTACAGACAGCATGCAGGAACTACATAACCCACAATGCATTGCACTGTGATGTTTCTTTCCTTATTGACATTGCATGTCAGGATTGTGGGATTTGGAGGATGCAGACTGAAGGCTGAGAACTAATGTTACAAAGAAGTCAAACAGATCAGCAGGGGAACAGGGGGGCAACCTTAGATAACTGTTAACCATATTATTACATTAAAAATCATGAAAAGGCTGCATATTTTTTAATAATGTATACTGCAAAGTTTCCTTTGCAGTATACTTATGTTTACTTTTCAAAAAGCTAAAATCTTTAACTACTGTACTGCTGGCCACACAACCAATGTCACACACCAGCAAATGCCAGGAGTCTGCTCAATCTCCTGCCTAGTTCTTACCACAAATCAACACTCTGCCTAAACATGGAAAACAATGGTTGTATAGTGTGATGCATTCTAGGCACAATTAGAGGTGGAACGACATTTGTAAATGTTTCCCTTTGTTAAACTGCACCTTATTTTCAACCTATTTCTCTTTTGTCTAGTGGGCATTGCAGCTTACAATTGTGGTTTGAATCGTGTTGACAACTATGCACACGCTGACATGCACACTACAGGGAGAGACTACTCCAGCGATGTTCTTGCCAGAGCTCAGTGGTATAAGAATAATGGATTTTAGTAATATAAACCTGCAAGCAATGTGTTCCATGTCCAAATCTGTTGGGTTACTCTGTTTCGACATACCATAAAGTGTTGCAAGTCAAAATAATAAAAAAAGCATAGTTCTTATGTGCGTTATGTTTTTGCAACAGTTGCCATCATTTGCAGTGGGTTCCTGGGGTTCTGCAGTGGGTTTCTGGGGTTCTGCAGTGAGTTCCTGGGGTTCTGCAGTGGGTTCCTGGGGTTCTGCAGTGAGTTCCTGAGGTTCTGCTTCACTTTCCTTTCATTGTTGCTGTATTCCTTGAAGGCTAGAAGTTCACATAGCATAGACCAGGATTATCTACTTATGCTTTTGGGACAGTTTGTTTCTGACATTTTGCAATACGGTGTACAAGTATGAGACCTGTTATTCAGAATGCTGGGGACCTGGAGTTCTGCAATTTGGATTTCCATGCCTTAAGTCTGCTAAAAAAAAATCAAACATTAATTAAACCCAAAAAGATTGTTTTGCCTCCAATAAGGATTAATTATATCTTAGCTGGGATCAAGTACAGGTACTGTTTTATTATTACAGAGAAAAGGGAATCATTTAACCATTAAATAAACCCAATAGGGCTGTTCTGCCCCCAATAAGGGGTAATTATATCTTAGCTGGGATCAAGTACAGGTACTGTTTTATTATTACAGAGAAAAGGGAATCATTTAACCATTAAATAAACCCAATAGGGCTGTTCTGCCCCCAATAAGGGGTAATTATATCTTAGTTGGGATCAAGTACAGGTACTGTTTTATTATTATAGAGAAAAGGGAATCATTTAACCATTAAATAAACCCAATAGGGCTGTTCTGCCCCCAATAAGGGGTAATTATATCTTAGTTAGGATCAAGTACATGCTACTGTTTTATTATTACAGAGAAAAGGAAATTATTTTTTAAAAATTGTAATTATTTGGTTAAAACAGAGTCTAAGGGAGATGACCTTTCTGTAATTTGGAGCTTTCTGGATGACAGAAATCCTGCATTGAAATCCATTTTTTTTTATAAACACAGATTTTTTTATATTTCATTTTGATATTTCACATGGGGCTAGCCATATTCTTAATTTCCCAGGGTGTTACAGACATGTGCTCTGATAAACTTCAGTCACACTTTACTGTTGAGCTGCAAGTTGGAGTGATATCATCCCCCTCCCAGCAGCCGATCAGCAGAACAATGGGAAGGGAGCATGATAGCAGCTCCCAGTAGGTATTGGAATAGCACTCAATAGTAAGAAATCCAAGTCCGGCTTGGGACTCCTCCAGTTACATGGGAGTAGGAAAAACAATAGGTTACCTGAAAGCAGTTCTAATATGTAGAGAGCTGGCTCCTTCTGAAAGCTCAGACAATGCACTCCAGCTGCCTACTCACCAATATTACAACTAAAACAAAAAAAAAATGGTTCAAGAATAAAATTTAAATGGGGAACTGTGTAGTTTAGAAATAAAAATTACACAATAAAAATCATCACAGAATCATTTTAAGGGTTCCCTTTTTCAAAGAACATAACATATAATCAGTTTAGCGGTTCTTTAACTCTCTAAACATATACAGGAGAGCCAAACTTTTTTTTTTTATAAACAAATGAATTGTGTTCAAGAAATATTTATTGGAGAATATTTAAGACACAAGTATTTTCAATATATAATTTTTTTTACTGTTGAGGTAACAGGGTTTATCAGTCTCAAGTAGGAGCCCTTATAGTGCTAAACTCAATTATCGGATGTGCTGTAAGCCTGTTTTATGTTAGTAGAACTAAAGCTAAAGAAAGAAGTAGGCTAGAAATGCTGCACATTCTATTTCGAATTCTGTACCAGCCCAAGGCAACCACAGCCCTCTAGCAGGGAAGATCTGTGCCCCAAAGATGCCCCAGTAGCCCCTCGTCTTCTTTTCTGCTGATTCCCTGCACATGCTCTGTGCTGCCGTCACTTACCTGAGCTTAGGATTCGACTTAAATTAAAGGCTGATTAGTAATTAATACAGATTACAAGGCAGGTCAGAAACCAACACAGTTTGCATCATATTTTATAATAATCAGCCCTGTAGCATCAGCTTATCTAACAGACAAACATTATTTTCTGCTTGATGATTTGCAACAACCCCTAAGCTCAGCTTCTCAACAGCTGCCCAGAGCCCACTGAGCATGTGCAGTGTCACTGACACTCTCAACAAATTCCAAGATGGTGGCCCCATGTATACAACTTTGAAGGCCTGAATGATTACTATTATAGAGATACATTTTGACATGTGCAGTAAGTTTTGTATATAAAATACAGGTATGGGGTCTGTTATCCAGAAACCTATTTCCAGAAAGAAGGCCATCACCCATAGGCTCCATTTTAATCAAATACAACCATCATGTGGGAGACACACCAGCTCAGATTGCAGCTCAGCAAAGTGGGCAAATAAATGCGAGGGTCTCTGTTGCATGCATGTAGTAAGAAGACTGCACGCACTGAACTTAACGTGGAACAGTACTGCAAAATATTTTGCTTTGCTAAGCACAATGAATTGAATCCACAATCCACTTACAGAGTAAACGTTAACATTCTTTGGCAAATAAAACAGCTTTATTTGTATAAGGTTAAAACCATACATCATGGCTTATCCACTCAACAGTGGAAAGGTGCAAAGAACAGGCACACAAATCGGACAAAAAAAAAAAGCACTATGATTTCTGCTCAGTACTTTGTTCTCCAGTATTTGCACCTACTGCTGTCAATCATTGTGTCCAGTTCTGGAGGCGCATAGAATTGTGCCTAACACTGAATGGCTGGGGTAAACAATGTAAAGGATGGCCCTTAAGCATCCGTATGTAATAGTACACTATTCATTAGGTGCTAGATAGGGAACCTCTTTATAGGTCCCTGGTAAGGCCTCGCCTTGAGTATGCAGTGCAGTTTTGGGCTCCAGTCCTTAAGAAGGATATTAATGAGCTGGAGAAAGTGCAGAGACTGCAACTAAACTGGTTAAGGGGATGGAAGATTTAAGCTATGAGGTTAGACTGTCAGGGTTGAGGTTGTTTTCTCTGGAAAAGAGGCGCTTGCGAGGGGACATGATTACTCTGTACAAGTACATTAGAGGGGATTATAGGCAGATAAAGGGATATTTTTGTCCCACAAAAACAATCAACGCACAAGATGCCAACAGAGGAACAAAACGCCTCCACAGTCCTCGAAGCCCAAGTGATTGGCTCCTTTAAAGAGCTAACAGACGTACTTTACCGTAGTGCTAAATAGTCGGCCAAAACTACACCACTGGTGGTGGCAACAGTCAACGTATGACAAGTGGCTCTAACTTTCTTTCCCAGACCAGCCCCTTACTGTTCAAAATATACCCCCCGCCCATGGTGTAATCCCAAGATGAAACAATTATGTACTGTGCCTGACCCACAACTCTGGGCCCAGTATAATGTTAAATACGCTGCAGATATAATCACTGTTGGCAAACCTCAAAACTAAATTTTTGTTGCAAAACCATCTGTTATTTAGGTATCTACAGTTTACCCATAGCGACCAATCAGATTTTGATTTCTAACTTGTAGGTAACTGTTCAAATCTAATTGCTGATTGGTTGCTATGGGCAACATCACTGGTGATATTTGTCTCTGATGTTAATAAATACGCACCTTAATATATTCAAAAGATATAGCATATATTTGTGATTACTTTTTTTTAAACATTTTCTTTTATTTCTTATAAATAAATAATGAATTTCATTGTTAATGTTCCCAAAGTCAAACAATATTAGTGCGTTTATTTTTATCGCACACTTTGCACACAATTTGCTTTAAAATAGATGCAAAAATGAACGCGCGATTCACTACAGTATTATCGCATGCGTTAAGTCGCACATCGCTTGCATTAATTTATGCGCAACCGCATGCATTAATTTTAACACATGCGTTAATTAGCGCGCTGAAATAACACTAACACATGATTCACAAACACTTAGGGGCTGATTTACTAAGACACGATTTCGAATCCGAATTGGAAAAATTCCGATTGGAAACGAACATTTTGCGACTTTTTCGTATTTTTTGCGATTTTTGCGTAAAAACGCGATTTTTTCGGCGTCTTTACGATTTTTGCGTAAAAACGCAAGTTTTTCGGCGTCTTTACGATTTTTGCGTAAAAACGCGAGTTTTTCGGCGTCTTTACGATTTTTGCGTAAAAACGCGAGTTTTTCGTAGCCATTACGAAAGTTGCGCAAAGTCGCGCCTTTTTCATAGCGTTAAAACTTAAAAGGCGCGACGTTTCGCACAAGTTTTAACGCTACGAAAAAATCGCGACTTTGCGCAACTTTCGTAATGGCTACGAAAAACTCGCGTTTTTACGCAAAAATCGTAAAGACGCCGAAAAACTCGCGTTTTTACGCAAAAATCGTAAAGACGCCGAAAAAAATCGCAAAATTACCGATCATTACGAAAAAAACGCAATCGGACGCATTCGGCCCGTTCGTGGGTTAGTAAATGTGCCCCATAGACGCGCTAAATATCGCATTAGTCTGTGCGAAAATTAGCACCTATTGAGGCAGGCGGTAATTATAGAAAAGTACAGTTAATTAGCTTTTGGCAACACAATATGGACTTTGCAGTAGGATTTATTCAAGTCTGTGTTGGCCCTAGAGTGATGCAGCCGCCAGTTTTTCCGCAAGTATTGGCGTGTATGGCTAATATGTTGTGCGTTTATTTGTACGACTATTTATATGCGGCAACTATTTATATGCGGCGACTATTTATACGCGGAGCATTGATTAGCGCATGTACTGTCAAATACCGCACAAAAATAATCTTTGCGACTAAAATAACGCATGCAGTATCGCACGTAAATTAATGCAAGTATGCTTTTAGTGAATTGTGCGTTAAGTCGCAATAAAAATTTTACTGCATGCTATAAATAGCGCTCGTTTTAACGCACTTTAGTGAATCGGCCCTATTATGTTTTAACCACTGACTAATATTCCCGTTAATACGTCAATTTAGGCAATAAAAGAACTGAAATTGAGTAAAAAAAAACTTTTGTAAAAGTCATAAAAATAATGTTTTAGTGCATTTTTATATTTTATTTTTCATGTAAACAGTACAAGTATGGGACTTGTTATGAAGAATGCTTGGAACTTGGGATCTTTCTGTAATTTGGATCTCCATACCTTAAGTCTACTTAAAACAAATACTTCAAACATGAAATAAACCCAATAGGATTGTTTTGCCTTCTATAAAGATAAAAGGGCATGTCAACCCCAAAAATAATGTTTTGCATAATGAAAGAAAACATAATTCTAAGCAACTTTCCAATATGAAATAATGAAAAATTTGTAGCGCTTTAAACGTTATTTGTAAATGTAATTGCTATTGAAAGCAGCATTTGCTGAACTCCTGGTTGTTACATTTTAAACAATGTTGCAAAGGTCAGTCTCCTCCAGCAATACAGGTCTGTCAGGCAGCTGCCTTGTGTTACAATGTTTCAACAGTCTGAGCCACCGGGGCAGAGAATAGAAAAGGACAGGCAAACACTGCTTCTAATAGCAATTATAAATACAAATCATTTAAAAACCATTACAAACTTGTAATAAATGTATATTGCAAAGCTGCTTAGAATTTTGTTTTTTTTTATTAGGCAAAAAATTATATTTTGAGTTGCCTTGTCCTTTATTTATATCTTAGTTGGGATCAACATTTGAATTATTTGATTAAAATGGAGTGTATGGGAGATGGCATTCCTGTAATTTGGAGCTTTCTGCATAATGGGTTTCAGGATAATAATTCCCATGCCTGTATTTATTTTGGATATTCTAGCCGGGGCAAAAACTGGCCGCAAAAAAAAAAAATTGGCAAGACCAAAAGTCACTGCAAAAAAAAAAAAAAAAAAATGACTGACTTTGCGTTTGGAGTGAGAAAAAACACTTTGAATTTGTGAATTTTTCAGCAAAGCGAAATGGCACAGAATCGCTCATCACTAATTATAATACTATACTGCCATGTGTCTCATTACATTAACATTTATTTATAAAGCGCCAACATATTCCGCAGCGCTGTACAATAAGTGGGTTTCATACATTGGACATACAGAGTAACATATAAAGCAATCAATAACCGATACAATCTACAAGGAGAAAGGGTTGAGACACAAGGTGTGGGAATGGGCATGACCAGAGTTGTGAGAGGTGGGGCACAGGGTATTGCTAAACTAGATTAGGGTAAGCCTCTCTAAATAAATGTGTTTTTAGAGATTTCTTGAAGGCAGAGAGATTGGGAGAAAGTCTGACAGTTTGTGGGAGCGAATTCCAGAGAAGGGGGGAGCCCTTGCAAAGTCTTGAATGCGAGCGTGTGAGGAGGGAATGAGAGAGGAGTTGAGGAGCAGGTCAGTAGAGGAGCGTAACAAGCGGGTTGGATGGTACCTAGAGATGAGTTCAGAGATGTAGGGTGGGGCAGAGTTATGGACTGCTTTAAATGTGAGGGTCAATAGCTTGAATTTTATCCTGGATGGTAGGGGAAGCCAGTGCAGAGATTGGCAGAGTGGCACGGCAGAGGAGGAGCGATTGGAGAGGTGTATGGGCCTGGCAGCAGTATTCATTATGGACTGGAGAGGGGACAGTCTTTGGAGGGGAAGGCCAATTAATAGGGAGTTACAGTAGTCCAGGCGAGATATTATAAGAGAGTGAATAAGAATTTTGGCAGCATCTTGGGTGATAAATGATCGGATTTTGGAGATATTTCTTAGGTGAAAGTGACATAATTTGATAAGTGATTGGATATGAGGGGTGAAGGACAGGGCAGAATCAAGGATAACCCCAAGGCACCGGGCCTGGGAAGATGGGGTGATGGTAGAATTGTTAACCGTTATAGATACCTCGGGAACAATGTGGGCGTTGGATGGGGGAAAGAGAACCAGTTCAGTCTTAGAGAGGTTTAATTTGAGGTAACGTTGGGACATCCAAGTGGAGATAGCGGGCAGGCAGGAAGAGACGCGAGTTAGAAGCTCTGGGTTGAGATCAGGAGAGGAAAGATAGATCTGAGTATCGTCAGCATAGAGGTGGTACTGAAAGCCAAAAGAACTGATTAATTTGCCAAGTGAGGAGGTAAATGTTAATGTAATGTCTCATGTGACTAGAAAAAGTACCGGGAAAGGTCAGGTTCACTCTGTAGGGAAAAATATTTGTGTTCCAAGCCTCTATGTTCCAAGTATATATGTCAGAACTGTATATTTACTGTAATAAACAAACAGAACTAAAATATTCTCAGAGAACACATATGGAAAAACGGCAAGCAAGCTTTCCCTGTTTCATGGTGTATAGCATTCTGGGCAAATGTACAGTCAATAGATGTTCTTTTGTTATTATGCTGTATAGAAAGATTCCTTCATTTAAGATGCCTTTTAGCAGAACCCTGTGTTCTTCTTTCTATGGGCTTCTGGCATAACTGAAGTTTCTCATGCAAAGTAAATGCACCAGTAATTGTAAATCTAGAGTTTGGGGTTCATTTAACATGGGACAGACTTCATTCATTTTTAACAGTGTCCATAAAAAGTGGCTTTAGGAGGAAAGCTATTGAGTACCTCTATGAAAAAATGAGCACAAAAAAAGAAAAATATTGGCCTCATACAACCACTGGATAGTTGTGTTTAAATCTGCCCGTGGAGCTGATGGTGTGTGGGGGGGGTACCCCTCTCTTCCATGCACAGGATAGTCTGCACTGTGCCAATCGCTGATCGGAGAGGATGGGTAGAGGAACAGTATCTAGGGCAGCACAGGACCTAAATAAAGTCGTGGGAGAGCCCCTTACAAATTGGATCATGAGGATTTTGACCAAAGAACATTTGCTAGTATTGTGCCTGATTTGGCAATCAATGTATCCCATACCATACAGACTTATCATGTTGATGTAAAATGACGTATTAATTCAAGACTCTCTATGAGGTCAACTTGCAAAGTGGCTACCCGTGGACAATTGCACACAGGGCCTTTGCTGAAAGAAGTCAGCATCTTCACACGATTGCAGTGAACACTTTATTAACAGCCACTTCTCTCAGGACAGCAGACTTAAGACTGGGCTCTGGTTGCTGACAAAGGATGACAAAATATAATGCACAATAATTCTGCAGGTTCTCTCAATCTGCTTCTCACACATCCAGCGTTTCTCACTGAAGCTTTAAGGACCCCTGTCCCATCTGGATACACCAAAAAGAATACCATTAGCCATTCCAGGGGCTCCCTGCTCACTAGGTACCATTACCCTTGCCTCTGTGGTGACCGAATGCACAGTCCCCAAGCTTCACCCTTAGGCCCTCCTATGACCTACACCTAAACACTCCGTTCCCTCTCTGGCACACACTTTGCCTCAGGGGCTCCTTCTCAGTAAAACAGGCTGTCCTTGCTAACTAGTCCTCTCTACCTTTCAAGCGAGGAGTGATCTTGCTTGGCACTGCTATTAATAGCTACTCTAGGTACCAACCTCCCCAGAAGGTCTGGCCACAAGGTCTTGTTGCTGCCTCTGATGTTCTCAGTCGAAAAGAGGGGGCGCCTTAGCAAGGCACTGTCTTATATCGGCACACTGGTGGACTTAGCTCCACCTGCTGGTTAACTTGCATATTGCCTTAATTATTTACATTAATGAAATATCTCCTTTCAAACTATCATCAAACTGTTTTTGTCTGGCCCACTAAAAGGTTCTCTTCATAGGATCTCAGTAACAATAGTCAATGTTTGGGCTGGTGTCATTTGAGCAATGTGTTTGCAAAGAATTTTGCTTCATAGTAGAGGCTCAAAGACAGACCAATCAATAGCATTGCATGCAATAGCAATTGCATTTAAACACAAACAAATGTAAGGTTAATGTGCCTTCCCAATTGTCTAGATAGAGATTTGTATGGGCATGGGATCTGTTATCCAGAAAGCTCCGAAGTAGGGGAAGGCCATCTCCCACAGACTCTATTCTGACAATAAATAAATAAAAATTAATTAGTTTTTATGTAATAATAAAACAGTACAGGGATGGGACTTGTTATTCAGAATGCTTGGGACATGGGGTTTTCTAGATAAGGGATCTTTCTATAATTTGGATCTCCACAACTTAAGTCTACTAAAAAATCATCTAAACAGTAAATAAACCCAATAGGATTGTTTTGACGTCAGTAAGGATTAATAATATCTTAGCTGGGATTAAGTACAAGGTACTGTTTTATTATTACAGAGAAAAAGAAAATCCTTTTTATAAATTAAAATTGTTTGCTTATAATGGAATCTATGGGAGATGGCCTTCTATAATTTGGAATTTTCTGGATAAGGTGGTTTCTGGATAATGAATCCCATTCCTGTACATGTACTTGATCCCGGGCTCTAATATAATTATTTCTAATTGGAGGCAGAACAGCCCTTTTGGGTACAATTAATTTTTAAATGATTTTACAGTAGACTTAAGGTATAAAGACCCCTTATCCTGAAAACCCTAGACCCCAGCATTCTGAATAAAAAGTCCAATACCTGTACTACCTCAATTTGATGAGAGTGTGACTCCACATACAGTACATATGTGTGTAGTTATGTAGTGCATTTACTCTGTGATTCCTAGTAGAACACTAGAGAGCACTGCTGCACTTTTCTCTCAACTGAGCTGCTGTATCTAATTACTTGGCTTATACATTAAGTACAGCTCTTAGAATGAACTGGGTCCCCAGTGTAGTTTTTGGACATTTTATTTTTTATTCATAATGATCTTTTCTCGCTTAGAACATTTCCTTTTTATACATCCTAATAAAATTATACAGTACAATGAATGCCTGATTGCTTTTGTAGTGGGAATTAAAGTGATTATCCAGTTTGCACGTCAGCGGAATTTCCATAGAATACCCCGCGTATTAAACGTTGGTGTGCCATTCCACTGAACTGAAATTCAACACAGATTCGGGAAATGGCTGTTGGTTAACTTGGCTCCTGTGTAGATGAGAATAATCAGATGCCAGCAGTGGATACAGTCCCAACTCCAGGGCAATGCCAAAGAAACAGAATGTTAGGACTCCTCTAGCTGGTTCAGAATTAGTAGTACATGATCGCTGAATTATGAATGTCAAAGTTATAAAGTTGCATTATTATCACTAGATATCTATTTTTTTATTTTTAACTACAACTGTGACAACATCTTGAGGGCTACAGGGTGGACAGATAATTTTTTAACATGACCTTGAAACATTGTTGCCAAATAGTTACATAGGGTTGAAAAAAGACCATCAAGTTCAACCCTTCCAAGTAAACCCAGCACACACAAACCCATACTGACCTATCTATACACTTGCATACAGACCCACACTGACCTATCCACTCACATACAGACCCATACTGACCTATCTATCCACTCACATACAGACCCACACTGACCTATCTATCCACTCACATACAGACCCATACTGACCTACCTATCCACTCACATACAGACCCATACTGACCTATCTATCCACTCACATTCACATACAGACCCATACTGACCTATCTATACACTTGCATACAGACCCACACTGACCTATCCACTCACATACAGACCCATACTGACCTATCTATCCACTCACATACAGACCCACACTGACCTATCTATCCACTCACATACAGACCCATACTGACCTACCTATCCACTCACATACAGACCCATACTGACCTATCTATCCACTCACATTCACATACAGACCCATACTGACCTATCTATACACTTGCATACAGACCCACACTGACCTATCCACTCACATACAGACCCATACTGACCTATCAATACACTCACATACAGACCCACACTGACCTATCTATACACTCACATACAGACCCATACTGACCTATCTATCCACTCACATACAGACCCACACTGACCTATCTATCCACTCACATACAGACCCATACTGACCTATCTATACACTCACATACAGACCCATACTGACCTACCTTATATACTCGAGTATAAGCCGATCCAAATACAAGCCGAGGTACCTAATTTTACCTAAGAAAACTGAAAAAACTTATTGACTCGAGTATAAGCCTAGGGTAGGAAATGCAGCAGCTACTGCTAAGTTTTAATAAAATAAATAAATGCCAATAAAATTACATTAATGGAGGCATCAGTGGGGTATATGTTTTTCAATATTTATTTAAAAGAAAAACAGTAAACTAGCTCTGTAAGCGGAGAAGAGGGTTAACAAAAACAATATTTGTACTACCCCACGCTCATTGCATATTGTAAGGGGAAATAAGTATTGCTAGTGGGAGCCTAGGCCAGGGCACTGGAGGGTCTGGTTGTAGGTGGCCTAATTTGCACACAAAGGAGAGAGGGTGGTAGTCTAGAGGGACCCATGGCACCCGACTCGAGTATAAGCCAAGGGTGACTTTTTCAGCACATTTTGGGTGCTGAAAAACTAGGCTTATACTCGAGTATATACAGTATCTATCCACTCACATACAGACCCATACTGACCTATCTATACACTCACATACAGACCCATACTGACCTATCTATGCACTCACATACAGACCCATACTGACCTATCTATCCACTCACATACAGACCCATACTGACCTATCTATGCACTCACATACAGACCCACACTGACCTATCTATCCACTCACATACAGACCCACACTGACCTATCTATACACTCACATACAGACCCATACTGACCTATCTATCCACTCACATACAGACCCACACTGACCTATCTATACACTCACATACAGACCCACACTGACCTATCTATCCACTCACATACAGACCCACACTGACCTATCTATCCACTCACATACAGACCCATACTGACCTATCTATCCACTCACATACAGACCCATACTGACCTATCTATCCACTCACATACAGACCCACACTGACCTATCTATCCACTCACATACAGACCCACACTGACCTATCTATCCACTCACATACAGACCCACACTGACCTATCTATACACTCACATACAGACCCACACTGACCTATCTATACACTCACATACAGACCCACACTGACCTATCTATACACTCACATACAGACCCACACTGACCTATCTATACACTCACATACAGACCCACACTGACCTATCTATCCACTCACATACAGACCCATACTGACCTATCTATCCACTCACATACAGACCCATACTGACTTATCTATCCACTCACATACAGACCCACACTGACCTATTTATACACTCACATACAGACCCACACTGACCTATCTATCCACTCACATACAGACCCATACTGACCTATCTATACACTCACATAAACCATATATACCAACATCAGTACTAACTGTACATTTTAGTATCACAATAGCCTGGGATACTATGCTTGTTCAAGGACTCATCCGAGCCCCTCTTATTACAACATCACTAGGAAGGGCATTCCCCAACCTCACTGCCCTCACTGTGAAAAAACCACCTACTCTGCTTCAAATGAAAGTTCCATTCCTCCTATCTGCCTATATTACCTTCTAATGTACTTGTACAGAGTAATCATGTCCCCTCGCAAGCACCTTTTTTCCAGAGAAAACAACCCCAACCCTGACAGTCTCACCTCATAGCTTAAATCTTCCATCCCCTTAACCAGTTTAGTTGCAGTCTCTGCACTCTCTCCAGCTCATTAAAGGAGCAGTAACACCAAAAAATGAAAGTGTATAAAAGTAACTAAAATATAATGTGCTGCTGCCCTGCACTGGTAAAAGTTGTGTGTTTACTTCAGAAAGTCTACTATAATTTTTATAAATAAGCTGCTATGTAGCCATGGAGGCAGCCATTCAAAGGAGAAAAGGCACAGGCACATAGCAGATAACAGATAAAACACTATTGTATTCTACAGAACTTATCTGTTATCTGCTATTTAACCTGTGCCTTTTCTCCTTTTTTCCAGCTTGAATGGCTGCCCCCGTGGCTACACAGCAGCCTATTATAAATAAACTATAGTAGTGTTACTGTAGCAAACACACCAGTTTTACCAGTGCAGGGCAACAATGCATTATATTTTTATTACTTTAAAGCTCTTTCATTTTTTGGTGTTACTGTTCCTTTAATATCCTTCTTAAGGACTGGAGCCCAAACCTGCACTGCATACTCTGTTTTATGCAGAATTTTAAATTGTACAAGCTGTGTCTTCTAGAGTGAATTAAAATGCATTGACTCAAGGGATGAAAACATAATTTTCATTTAATAGGTCCCTGGTAAGGCCTCACCTTGAGTATGCAGTGCAGTTTTGGGGTTCCGGTCCTTAAGAATAATTTTAATGAGTTGGAGAGAGTGCAGAGATGATGGATATAACTAAAAGAAAACACTGTCAAGGTTGTTTTTGTTTGAGAATAGGTACTTGTGAGAGGACATTACTTTTTAAAGTACAATAGAGGACATTACAGACAGAGAGCAGGAAACGTTTTTCCCAAAGAAAAGATCAGCTCACCAGAGGCCATACCTTTAAACTTGAGGAACAGAAATCTCATTTGAAGCAGCGTAGGTGGTTTTTCACGGTGAGGGCAGTGAGGTTGGGGAATGCCCTTCCTAGTAATGTTGTGATGGCAGATTCTGTTAATGCCTATAAGAGGGGCCTAGATGACTTATTGGACAAGTATAATATCCAGGGCTGCACTATTTACTGCAGTTAGTTTTATACAGTATAAATACAAATATATTTATACGACAATCAATAGTCCTGTATATGTGTATAAATGTACTGGGTTGACCCTGATAGACTTTTGTGCAGTTTTGTAGTAATACATGCCTAACTGTGGGTCCCATAAAGGGACAGCACTGGCGCATTCTTGTTACACACAGTTAAGGCAAAAAAAAATCTGCTTCTGTATCCAAAGACTATGAAACATGTAAGATTTCTTACACACTTAACATCACAAAAAGCCTAATATTGTACTCAGGAGACAAAGGCTGGTAATCAATTACCAAGGGGTCGTAACTAAATATACCAAACCTAAGAATGACATGAACCCCCCTGGGTTAAGGCAGAAAAATGATTCCAGTTTTAGATATAATGTTCTGCATATCTAAATTATGATCACAATCTTTAATAGGCAGAAATACCGGTTTCTTTTGAGATATTTAGTAGTCAAACACTTGAAATCTTCACTTGTAATCAATGTTTGTCAAAATGTTCCCAGGGACAGAAGCAATATGCAAACAAGGAAGAGGAAATAAAACTCACTAAATGATGGGGCATTCTATCGGCTGCCAGAAATCGAAGAAAATGGTAAAAAAAATTACAACAAAATATCTACAGATATTTCCAGACTCCACCTGAAAACTGTAACAACGCAGTGCATTACAGGAGATTGTTAACGTCTAAAGAAGAGACCCAAGCCGTGCCAAAAACTTGTATTCTGCAATATATTAGCCAATAAAAGGCAACACTTACTTTATTATCCTGATTTGATAAAATGATTAACTCAGCATTACAATAAGCTACTATCCCTCAGAGGTGCTGCTGCCATTAGGCGCTGTTGCCGCAGACAACAGCGCCCCCACAAGTTACCAGGGGTGGCAAAAAGTTTTAAGAGCCAAGTTTTCAGTCATTATCTCTGCTCTTCTAGTGCAGAGAGTGAAATTGTGCTCTCTGCACCCATTCCAGCATAGAAAAGGTAGGTGCTGGGGTGGGGGGCAGTATCACAGGAGCTACTTCAGGCCGGCTCAGGGGGTAGAATCACAGCTGCTATCCATATCACCTTAATAAATTAGTGTCGGCTTCATCAGGAGCCAATTAATCTGGCTGTTTATGGTATGGGAAGAAATTGCTACGGTACAGTATAAGTAGATGACAAGTGAAAGTTTTTCTATATAGGAAATGAGGCTTGGAGGCACTGCAGAGTGATGGCTGTGACTGGGACTAATTGGGATTGGGATCTCTCTTTTTTGAGGCATTTCTCCATTTCCATCTTTGTAAGACAGAAAATATATGAAACACTGTGTCAGGGTTAGGGGCGATCTTTATCTCATAGAAACAATCAACACACCAAAGGCCACTCTTTTAGATTAGAAGAACAGAACTTTTACTTGAAGGGTTGGTTGTTCTTCACAGTGAGGGCAGTGAGGTTGTGGCATACCCTTCCTAGTGATGTTTGTCAGATTCTATTAACCCCTTTAAAAGTGGTTTGAATGATTAGTTGAATAAACATAATTATCATAGACTATTGTGATACAAAAATTACAGTTAGGATAGAGACTGGTATATATAGTTTAAGGGATACTGTCATGATTTTTATGGTGTATTTTTTATTTCCAAATTACACTGTTTACATAGCAAATAATTCACTCTACCACTTAAATTTTATTCTTGAACCAACATGTATTTTTTTTAGTTGTAATATTGGTGTGTAGGAGCCATCTCAGTGCATTGTGCCTGAGTCTGAGCTTTCAGAAGGAGCCAGCGCTACACATTAGAACTGCTTTCAGGTAACCTATTTTTTCTCCTACTCCCGTGTAACTGGAGGAGTCCCAAGCCGGACTTGGATTTCTTACTATTGAGTGCTATTCTGATACCTACTGGGAGCTGCTATCTTGCTCCCTTCCCATTGTTCTGCTGATCGGCTGCTGGGAGGGGGATGATATCACTCCAACTCGCAGCGCAGCAGTAAAGTGTGACTGAAGTTTATCAGAGCACAGGTCACATGGCTGTGGCACCCTGGGAAATGAAGAATATGGCTAGCCCCATGGGAAACTTCAAAATTAAATATAAAAAAATCTTTGCACTTTTAAAAAACAGATTTCAATGCAGGATTCTGCTGGAGAAGCTCTATTAACTAATGTGTTTCCCGTGACAGTATTCCTTTTATGTATGTGAGTATATAGATAGTTTAATAAGCGAGTGTATGTATGTGCACTGGGGTTCATTAAAACTTGATGGGCTTTGGTCTTTTTAAAACCCAACTTAACTGTGTAACAAAAAGCCCTTCAAGTTTCATGCTTTGTACGATAATGTCAGGCACTTTCTACAAACAACTGCCAGGTGTAGTCATTGTACGCTTGTTATACTAAAACAACTTTGTCAGTAATCTGCTTAGATGATTACCACATATCAGAGCATCTATAACATTGCCCAATGTATATTGGGAGACAGTGATGTTTTACTGTCCATTAAAGGGAATAAAAGTTCTTGGCTCAACATCTTAAGCCCTGTTTATTGGTTTGCTGCAAAGCATGCACGCTGAGTAATGGTGTGCATCATCTATGGCTCACCTACTGCACAGCTCACTGCCTATTGTACTGGGCACAAATGAACCATCACTGAACCCTGCATTTGTTAAACATCTATAATCCTGCTGAAACATTCTTGGATGATTGACAACTTTTTTTTTTTTTTTTAAAGAATCTCATGGTTTAACCTGGTGAAGCATTGCTCTCGGCTACCGTACTGTTCATCTATTTGCGTAACCCCTTAGGCGGTTCTTCCACGAAATCAGCACGGCCATCTCAGACATTGAAGAATCTCTTTGCTGATGCTACGAAACTATCTCACACACCCCAGTAATTATGCAGTTGAGCATGTTTATGTAGGCCATGTGATGTGGGCAAATAAAATATAGATTAAGCACGATTAAGAAATCATTCCCACACTGCTTCAAAGAGCCACCACATTTATTTGGTAGGTTATTGATAATATAATGTAACAGTCTACAGTGTATACTAAACACCAGATTTATTCCCAGATTGCAAGCTTTTATTATTATTCTTTCTACTCCACCTTTTCTATGCGTTGGTCCATGTTTGTAAATCTGTTGTATATCACCTAAATGTTATATGATTGTAATCCCCTGGGTAACCTGCAGGACAATAATTATGATTGATGAGCCATTGTTGAATGTGCTTCCGTTTATAATGAATTACAGACTGGAGCACAATGCAAATATCTCAATTATTACATTGTGATTGAGAGGTAAATCAGACAAAACACGTAGTGCTGTGCATAATGTCTATACTGTAGGACACAATGCAATATTGCTTAACAAGACAATCTGGTTGCTGTCGGGCAGCTAAATCGGGCAGATATTGATCGGGCAGGTTAAAAAATTCATTCGGATCGGGGACCGTTGATGAGGTCCCCGAACCGACGGCGCCTATTCCAGTCGTTATAATTCTACCGTTTGGCCCCAGGGCCAAACGACCGAATTAGCATAAATTCCCCCGATATTGCCCACCCGTAGGTGGGGATATCGGGAGAAGATCCGCTTGCTTGGCGACCTCGCCAGGCGAGTGGATCTTTATGTGTATGGGCACCTTTAAACTGGCCATACACTGCCAATTCAGTCTTTTTAGACTGTGTCTGCAGCTTATGTGCCATTGTATGGGCCCTTAATGATAGATACCTTGCCAAAAATCAGCCCAATATCTATTGGGAAGGTTTAAAGATCCCATTGAGTCCAGAATTGCATCAGCTTGTAGATGAAGTCTTCTCCCAATGGCCTGCATTTACCTTTGTATACAATCCAATTATTTGCTTGAGGACCAAACAATTGGATCAAAATGATATTGTTCAGCACAAGGTGACCATACAAGGGAAATATCTGCCAGGATCTACAAGTTCAAGTGACTGGAACAGCAATGGAATAAAAATTACAACGCTTATAAACTCACCAAACCATCACTCTATGACCCCTGTTGGTGCTGATAACAGCAAAAAATGTTTATATTCACTCATAGTAATGGTCACCACATGGTCACCACAAACATCAATAAAGTCTAAATTGACCACAAATAATTCCCTTCATTTCTTAGTAATAATTAAAAAAGCAGATAAAGTACAAGACAAGAAAAGCTGTGATATTGTAGCAGTTTTCTGCTTTAGGCTAGCCTTCTGGAAGAACAAGTGAGATCATCACCAGAATATTTTCCCAGAGCTTCCCTGAGAAACTTTTTTCTACAGGTTGCTATTGTCTGTTTACACAAAATAAGCTTTCTTTGCTTCACAAACACAACTATCATCAGTTGAAAAAGTGTAAAGAGTCCCATGCTCAGTCAAGAACAGAGGAGGCCATTACAGCTGCTACAGAATGTGGGTTAATGACCAAAAAGGCTCAGCAATAAATTAAGAAATAACATTTAACTTTAACACATCATTGCCATTCCTGCTATGCACGTTTATAGCTTCTATACCTACTATGATTAAACAATCTGGAATCCAAGACGTTTGCACAGTACCAGTTTTTGACTGATATTTCCGATAACTGAAGCAAGAAATATGACTAAATGCAAGTTCCCTTATCTACAAACTGCTATTGAAACTTCACCCATGGTTAAAAGCATCATCTTTTATCGGAAATCTATAGATTTGAGGAGATGACATCAACTTCTGAAAAAGAGTCAAGAAAATTCATACAGAAGTGGTTTTACTGGAATTAGTTCAGATACTCTCAACAATACCAAATACAGACAACTACTTAAGGCTTCTTATTTGATTTGTCTCCCATGGAATGGAACCCATTCAATCATTAATCTACACAAAAATCAGTAATATAAATATACCAAAGGCCTGTGCCCTCTCAGCCTCCGGTGGCTACGCTTTAGGTACAACAGCACCTATCTCACCATTCTTTTTCTGGACCGGGTAGATGACTCAAATGTTGATATACCTGTTTTTGTACATTAAATCAATAGGGCGTTAGAATTACATGGCATCATTTAATTAACAGGCTGGGCAGTGTATACTCACAGTTTTTCTTATCTCTCTCAGTTCTTTTCCTCTCTCATATGAGTGGTTCTCCTTCCTTCTATTATCCTTTTTTACTGGTTGTATATATTTGTAAATTTGCTTGAAATGCTTATACCGGTCAGCACACTGCAACTATCTACTTGATTTGGAAAAATTAAAAGTGGACCTAATAAACAGTAACAGCACTGAGGGCTAAAGTAATAGCCCTCACCGATGGGAATTCCACACATCTATGAAAAAATGTTTTCTTTGATACGTATTGTTATATCAGAATGATCAATGCTCCTATGGACTTCATGTAACTTGGATTACGTGTAATGTCAAATGTTATTATACTGCAAGTGTGCTGAACCGCCTTACACATTTCCCTGCAGCCAGTTGCAGAAATAATAAAAAACAATGGACACTTGAGTCAACATGTGCTCTCCACTTCTGCACAGGTCACCTTAGTGCCCCTGCCTTTCTCCTGTTCCGAACTGAGACCTGTTTTACCTGCTGACACAGGCCAACTGTGGAGCTACTGCCACCTCTGAGCCAGGTGGCAACTGGTCACAGTTCCCACAGGGCTTTGCTTTAATAGGCACAGCATAGTTGCCCCAAAAGAATTGGCTGCACATGTCACTCTTATTCTGAACACGGGAATTAACATCACTGCACAAGTTGCAACTCCCTCTGGCAATACACGAGTGCTGGAATTCTGCGAACACTATTTACACTTACATGGAAGCTCAGGGGCATGTTTTAACACAAACTCCTTATTGAATTGCATCAATAAGGATTCTCCGTTTTGGATCACCTGCAGTCCACGGGCCCCATTTAAAAAAAAAAAAAAAAAATTAAAGTAGTAACACTGGTCAAAGTTGAATTTGTCCATAATATCATTCAAATGACTTTGCCAATTCAGAGCTCAAAATCCAATTATTTCCAGTAGAAGTATGAAGAACTTCTTCGACAAATCATTGAAATTTTATTACTGAAATTGTTGAAGTGCTATTCAAATTATGGGATTTCAGTAATTTTTGTGAAAAGTTTTACTACCAACTAATTCCCATTTCATCAGCAATAACTATAACAGCAACATTGGCACAGCTCTGATTTTCCTGGAATTCTTTTTGAGACTTTATAAAATGGCATTTCCAACAGGGTAGAAACTAGCTATTAATCAAATTCACTACTTTAAAAATAGAGAGTGTAGAGAAAGTTGACTGGGGAATCCACAATGTTCACTGCAGTAGTTTCCAAACTGTGCAATTGGCCCCCATAGGGGATCTTGGATTGATGGCAATTTAGAAGATATTCCAGAAGGAACAATACAAATATTTTCTAAAACTGACATATTCAAGATATATTTAACTTGAAGTGCCTACAGTAGGCAAGGTAGGGAGTACAAGAGCTTGCAGCGGTAGATTAGCAAAGCAGTCAAATGTCTAAAGTTTCTGTTTAAGGAGGATTGACCTTCACAAAAATAGATCACCTGACATCAGTCTAAATTTACAAATGCTCATAGAATGCAAACTAAGATTAGCTTCCCCAAACAAGAACATTTGCTACACAATCATATTTCATGATTCAAAACTAGACTGAGCCGCAGTGCACAGCGGAGAGTAGACTATGGTGTAGACAGATCGAAAAAAGTCTTGTGATGGATGGAAGAAGGTCTTTGCCACCTTCTAGTCTGTCATCACTTTTAGCTCTGGGGTATGGCGAATGTATAGGCTGCTGACAGTGTAGTAGGACTGAAAACAGATCAAGGGAGTTCAGTTTCTGAACTTTGGTATATGTTTAGTGGTGTTTGAGAAGAGTAATGTCACAGAAACTAATTTGCTAAAGATAGATTCATATGGAGTACAGTATATACAGTATATATATATATATACAGGTATGGGACCTGTTATCCGGAATGCTCGGGGCCTGGAGTTTTCCGGATAAGGGATCTTTCCGTAATTTGGATCCACAACTTAAGTCTGTTAAAATGGTTTTAAAAAATATAAATATAAATATTGAATAAACCCAGTAGGATAGTTTTGGCACCAATAAGGATTCATTATATCTTAGTCAGGATTAAGTACAAGGCTCTGTTTTATTATTAAAACTAAATTTTAATTAAAATTATTTGCTTATAATGGTGTTTATGGAAGATGGCCTTTCCGTAATTTGGAACTTTCTGGATAACGGGTTTCTGGATAAGGGATCCCATTCCTGTGTGTGTGTGTATATATATATATAAGAGGTGAAAGAAATGTGTGGTATCTAAGATTTTTTAAAGACATCATAAAAAAATATATACCTACAAGTTAACTATTAATACAAATATCTGGCTAAAGAGCTTTAGAGCATTAGGGATAAGTACTGTATGTGGTTATTTGGTTTCTTGAAACATCAGAGAAACAGATATGCACTTTTTTTTAATGATACAGAAAGAACACATTAGTATTTACTAAGTAATCAAAATAGTCACAGGTAACTTATACCCTTATAACAGTGATCCCCAGCCACTCACCAACCTCTTGGATGTTGCTCTCAGTGCCCCCAAAACATGTGGTTATTTTTGAATGCTGGCATTTTGGTTAAATAAAAACTATATGTACTATTAAACAAAGCCTCCTATAGGCTGATAGTCTGAATATAGGCTACCAAATAGCCAATTACAACCTTTAATTGAACCTCCAAGAAGTTTTATGATGCTTGTGTTTGCTCCCCAAGTCTTTTTACATTTAAATGTGGCTCACAAATAAGAAAGGCTGGGGGCCTCTGCCTTATTAACTTTTCTGATTTAATAAGTTATAATTGCTGCTCAATAATTTTACTTGTGTCACATGACTCTCTGAAACTTTATTTAAAGAGCACCCCCTACTCAACAAGCTAAAGGTGATCATTCTGCGGCGTGATACTTTATGTAGTGATAGACCTCCTCTATGCTTATATCTTTGGTTCAAGTAGTCATTTGATCCCCAAGTGATCCTGCTGAGAGGTTTTATGTGGTGCCCACTTGTTAAGATATTCAGATAATGAATAAATAATGACACTAGGAAAGAGATAAAAGGGTCTTAGCTGTGCTATGCACCTCATGCTAGATAAAAAAAATCTAGTGCAAGGTTCAGGGCGCAGTCTCAGTGGGCTAAGTCCAGTCCTGCCATTGGGCAGGGGGTAAGGACAAAGTCCCTTGCTGTCTGTGTCCAAAACTACTCTGTAACTAACACGTGTGAATACCATGCAAGTAAAGCAATGGGTAGGGAACAGTTGGGGGGACCCCTATGAACATAGTCACTGGGGCAACTTAGACCTGCAGCAAACTTTAAAAGCAAGAAGGCAGTGTGCAAAAAAGAGGGCAGATTGTACTTTGCACTCTGTCTTCCTACTCAGATATGACCCCCTAAACTCGAGGGGGGGACACATAATATACATTTTTCATGAATGCTAATATCAGAATCCTGCTTACAGTGTTAGAAAATAGAAGGGGTAGACGTAGATGAAGATCAGCACGCATACAATGTTTATTTATGTGCATAACATAAGTATTGAAGCCATAAAATTACAGATGAGAAATGCACATTTAAACATCTATTTATTTTTATTTTTTTTGCAGGAGGCACACAATTACACAGAATTACCAGATTACTATCAAGACTCTTCTTTAGGATTAATTCCTAATCAATAATGCAAGGGGCATGTGCAAGCAATAAAGAAGAAAAATAAAAATAAAAGAACCCAGGGGAGTGCAGCAGAAGAAGCCTTTCATATGATAAGCTTCAGCGTGACAAATTTATAAATTAGACCCCAAACAGCATCACATTGTACAGCAGCTTAACTCAATAGAATCCAAGAACTTCAAAAATATGTTTGAATAGAACTGCCCGCCTTCCTTAATGCCTGAGGCTCATCATTTTAACTCTCTTCGCTTAGACCTACAATTAGTCCCTTAACTTACTTTTCCTGTACTGCTTTTAATGCACCAAAATTATGTTTACATCTGTTCAACATTATTAAGAATAATATATGCTAAGAGCAGCTTTTAAATGAAGTACTCTTCCTTTAAAGGAGAACTAAACCCTTAAAAATGAATATGGCTAGAAATGCCAGTTTTAATATACTGAACTTATTGCACCAGTCTAAAGGTTCAGCATCTCTATAGTAGTAATGATCCAGGCCTTCAAGATTGTTACAGGGGGTCACTATACTGGAATCTGTTAGAAGTGTCAGCGACACTCACATGCTCAGTGGGCTCTGAGCGGCTGTTGAGAAGCTAAGCTTAGAGGTTGTAGCAAATTATTAAGCAGAAATGAGGTTGGCCTTTAATATAAGCTGATGCCACGGGGCTGATTATTAATTTAAGATGCTAATTGCACTGGTTTCAGAGCTGCCATGCACTAACAATCTATATTATTAACTTATCAACCGCATAGTAACATAGTACATTAGGTTGAATAAAGACATTTCCCATTTACTGTCCTGGCAGTACCATTGCTCCAGTCAATATCAGGGTAATTAAAATCCCCCATTATTATCACTTGCCCCAAACTAGCATCCTTTTCTATTTGCAACAGGAGCTGAGCCTCCTCCTCCTCACTTACATTAGGGGGTCTATAGCAGGCGTCCCCAACCTTTTTAGCGCCAGGGACCGGTACCGAGCCGAAAATGTTTGCGCGTGTCACATTCTCCGCGCCTTAAGCATGCATTTTGTCGCACCTTCTTGTGCGTGGCACGCTATTTCGAGCCTTTACATGTGCACCGCGGGAACTGCTGCGGCCTGGTGCCTAACCGTCCGCGGCCCGGCGGTTGGGTACCCCTGGTCTATAGCATACCCCTTTGGTGGACTCTTTACTATTTGTGAAAAGCTCAACCCATAAGGCTTCAGCTCCCTCATTTGACTGAGGCAATGGGATATTATCTGTGCTTGTGGCACAGGTAATATCTCTGAGAAAATTACCTTGGAAGTCCTTGACCTCAACTTCTCACCTAGTTTTTTTAAATCGTTCTTGATGACCTCCCCATCTCCTTTAACTTTGTCATTGGTACCTATGTGCACCAAGTCCGCCAGGTCTTCCGCAGCCCTTCCCCATAATCTGTCAACTTGTTCAACCAATCATTATATTGTGACATTTATATTCTATATATACAGTATATTGTGTGTTGGCCACTAAGCTCAGGTAAGTGACAGCAGCACAGAGAATGTGCAGGGAAGCAGCAGAAAAGAAGATGGGGGGGCTACTGGGGCATCTTTGGAAGCACAGATCACTATTAAAGGGCTGTTTTTGCCTTGGGTTGATACAGCAGCCCAAAACATAATGTATAATATATCTTACTTCTTTAGTTAGGCTTTAGTTTTCCTTTAAACTGATGCCTAAGGCCACAAGAGAATAAAAACTGCAATAACAAATTCCTGTCATTTGTGTGACTGGCAGTTGGCAAGGTTCTCTGTTTAACTGGCTAAACTAGATTGCTTACCTGTTATATCAGATATTTAAGCATGTTTCAATCCTCCTTCTGTCATCTATTATAAAAGTACCTATAGGCCATCCTGCTCTGTGTCATGTATTATTGCAGCCTAAATAAATACATCAATTATTTGAGGCAATGTCAAAATTAAATTACTACTGTATATCAAATTGTTTAAAATGAGGATATTGAAGTAAATTTGTTTGTACAAGCAGTCCCTTCAAATGCTACAGGATATTAACAATTATTTACAGTAAGATCCCTCTACAGAAAAGAATGAACAGTAAATTACCCATGAACTAGAAGAAGCAGATTTTGAATGATCAAAACATACATGAAAAGGACACCATTAGTATAGAATTTTTGCAAGATATATAGCGGAAATGTTCTACTATATGTTATATATACATATAAAAATGATTGTATTGAGTTGACATTTTGTTTTTAAGTTAGAGACCTGCAGCAGGTCGGGTACCTGCGGAATACCCACACAGCAGTCAGGTTTTGGGTAGGAAGTATCCGATTCACCAACCAGGCAGGTGGCTCATAGGTGCCCTGCCTGGGTATCTGGGTAAATTGTGGCTCATAGCCTTTTCACTGAGCCCTGGCAATCAAGCAATTTTTTCTCTTTACCTGGTTGATCCACCTCTGGAGTGATGTCACTTGCGGTCCACGGTAACATCACTTCTGTTTTTGTGGGTCCAGGGTTAGCTGGTAAATCAACCCGTTATGGGTGGGTTTGGGTAAAGGGGGTAGGTGCAGGTTTGGTTGCTAATCAGAGGGTCTAGATTGGGCACGGGTCTGCGTAACTGGACCCGTGCAGGACTTAAGTGAAAATCTTTGTTGCTATTTTATGTATTAAAAACCTTGTCATGTCTGGTCTTGGCTAGGTCTGATGTTGAAAAAACGTTACAACTAAAACATTATCATAATGGTAGGGCGAGAAGAGAAGTTGCACAATCCTACTCATATATTTTCATCAGGCTTACCTAGTAGAAAAAAAGAGAGGGGTCTCACAAGCTCCTCATGCTAACGATGAGCTGTACCCAAGTTGTGACAGAAGCAAGTGCAGTGAAGAGAAGTCAGTGGCCAGTGGGGTATTTAGGGAATAAGCAAAAAAGTAGTCAGGAAGTGCGAGTCAAGGCAGGTAGCAAAGCTCTTAACATAGAAATCAAGCAAAGAGGTCAGGATATAAAAGGTCAGTGTCAAGCAGCCTAGGTAAGCAGGAGGCAATCAAAAGGTATTGAAGAAAATGGGGAAAAGACTGAAATAAACTAACATTTTATTTTTTTTCATTTTTTTTTTTTTTGGTGTCTAAAAAAGTCCTAAGGGGATCAGTGTGTAGTGGCTTTATCAAACACTCTATGTGCCATTATACAAGCGTAATAACATCATACCGAGTCGACACCAGAACCAACACATGCGTAATTGCATAGAGGAGCCTTGAGAATGAGACAACTGCCACTGCAGGGAAGAGTTGGTAACCTCACACATTACCAGTAGCAGCCAGTAAGAACAAGGTTCCGTCACCTCCCTCAGGCCTTTGTCCTCAATTCCCTATACTCTGCAACAAAAAAGAAATTTGTTAGAAATGAAAGTTTACCAATGAGCTTGGGTTTGGCACCCACATTATGTAATCCAAGACACACAATTATCTATATTTACATTTTCCGATCTAACCATGGAAGAAGCGGAATTGTTTACAGCTCTTTTGCTGTTAGTACTACTGCTGTGTGAGGACAAGAGGCATGTGCTTATTATGCATTGTTTAATAAAAGTCTGGGCTGCCCACAGCAAAATCTTTCACCTTGAGACAGTGTCACACACACAGTTTTCTCAATAACAAGCCCTGTAAGAATCAGAAGGCAAGGGCAGCCTGAGGCACAAAGGCTACCTCCATACTAAAAGCCATCAAAAGAATATAAACAAGTTGTACAGAACATGCAGAAAACGCAGGTGCTTGGCTTACAGTCTGTTATTTTATCATTTTATTATGTTGATGTGTGGGCTCTGCAACCACAAACCACCATTCCTTTGGGCTGTGCACACACTGTGGCCAGCCTGGTTGGCTATTGAATGGTCAGACTTGTTATTTGCCAGGTGGCAGCAAGCATAGTTGGATATGAGGCAAAGCGGAAAAAAGAAAAATACAATTTGATGTGTGCAACTTTCCCTTTTTGCAAAATTTCTCCGAAACTCTGGTACAACGTAATTTTGGTTTTATTGAGGATATAAAGAGTTTAGAATAAATTCTTAGAAAAGAAACTGCATTCTACTGTAGATTTTTAAAAAAAGTGTCTCCAAGAACAGTCCAGAGGGTTGTTCCATGATTCAAATATTTTTACCCTAAAACTTATATTTGAATTATGATTCAAAAACTTGAATGTTCAATATTTATTAAGTGCCAAAAATTGGAAAACTTGAATGTAAAACTTTGACATGTAAAAGCTTGCAAGTTTATGTAGAAGCCAATGGGAGTTATCCTAGGCAAAGTTCAAACCATTTTCAAGTTTTTGGAGGGGTTTGAGTTTGTAAAATCCTCAAAATCAAAGTATTCCAGTTTTTTTATTCAATCGAGTTTTTCATATTCAGATTTTTTAATAAATAAACAAACATTCAGGGTTTTTTTTAAATGCTAGTTTATTCAAAGTAGAAAAAAATCTCTAAATTTCAAAAACTTCTAAAACTCAAAAACTAATAAATAAGCCCATAGAAAAAAAGTGTATCTACAATGTAGATAAATTAAGATGTATGGGCGTAAAGGACAAGGAAGACCTAATTCACGGATGGGTGCAAAAAGTTAGACATCCCCCATTAATAGAATTGCTAAGTTTGTTCCCTGAGCCCATGCTCCTGTTACAACTAAACTTCACCAGCCCAGGGAAGTTTGAATCATAGTGCCATCTTGCCTTTTGAATTGGTTCTCTGTCGGATTTAGATTTGTGCATTTTCAGATAAGTCTAGCTGGGAAGCCGGGTATGGTGAGATTGTGCTACGATGCTGTGATTCAAACGTTCATGTGCAGTGCTATCCTAATAAGAGCCCCAGCCTGGGGGCTAAACCTAGTGGTTCTATTTACATAGAGATGGGAGCCTTGGGCGCTAATATTTTGGCACCCATCAGACAATAGGGCTTTTACTTATCCTTTAAATCACTGCTTCACATAAGGAAATGGTATCCATGATTACAGAAGAGTTTAGTATTGTCCTTAGAAATGGAATATAATTCTGACAGCTCAATAACGAAGGCAGGGGTGGGGCTTTGCAGGCTACATGCAGCCCTCCATTAGATATATATGGACACAATGCTCAATTACTTTTTTGTTTGTCTACATGGAAAAGATAGATAGCACTACACATTATTTTCCCTTTATGGTTCAGGATGAGATATATATTCCTCTGTCATGAAGCCTCTTATTTTTTGTGGGCATTGGGCACTTTAGGGCTCATTAGTAGTCACAGCCTCTCAAGATCTGAACCCCCCCGAGGAGGGTTCAAAGTCCTTAAGCCAAATCAGATGTCTACTGTGCCTTATACACAGAAGCTATTTCAGTTAACAAATGTGTCTTTAAATAAAGCAGCAAGCTGGTTCTTTATCACAAGGTTAAAATAGACATCAAAGTCTGTCAGAATGCCATGTTCAAGTTATAAAAAGAAGGTGGGCGAATGTAAATATAAAAGAAAAAACTTAGACAGCATTAACACATCTAACTGTGCCTGAAAATCTGCCAAAGTTATAACAAAGCAAGGTTGTGTGAGAGAAAGACATGCATTCATGGCTGTATTTTCACAAGCACGGAAGAAAAGTTGGCAATGATAATAACCAACTGGGTAAACTTTCCATTAACATAGGTTAGAATGTTATGGAAGTAGGAAATCCTCTCTCACAGGTTTTATTTTCTATATCAACAAGTTTAAAAAAAGTGACATTGCAGTATTTATATTTTTAAATGTATTTGCACACGTTCGGAGACAAAATGGCAGAATAGAATTTTGCTTTGCAATGGAATATAAAACGGAATGCACAAACTTGCAGAACACAGAATGAAAGAACGCAGAGCTTGATAATAATATAAATACACGCACTTGGGGCACATATATGAGACTAAGATCAAGCTGGTGGAAGGGATTGCTAGCAATTTTATTTGATAAATGTATAAGTTTATTAAAAATTTTCAAAGTTTATAAAGGTATCAGTTGGGAAACTGGGTGTAGCATATGGGAGCACTCCGAACTGGCTCAGCTCTCACATGCTACAAAATAAAGACTTGCCCCCAGAAAGCAATGATGTCCAATGGAAATGCTGGATTAGAAATCCATACTTTATTTATCCGATCGAAGGAAAACTATACCCCCAAACACTGTAGGGGGCACATTTACTAACCCACGAACGGGCCGAATGTGTCCGATTGCGTTTTTTTCGTAATGATCGGTAATTTTGCGATTTTTTCGTATTTTTTTGCGATTTTTTCTGCGTCTTTACGATTTTTGCGAAAAAACGCGAGTTTTTCATAGCCATTACGAAAGTTGCGCAAAGTCGCGATTTTTTCGTAGCGTTAAAACTTGCGCGAAACATCGCGCCTTTTAAGTTTTAACGCTACGAAAAAGGCGCGACTTTGCGCGCAAGTGTTAACGCTACGAAAAAATCGCGACTTTGCGCAACTTTCGTAATGGCTACGAAAAACTCGCGTTTTTTCGCAAAAATCGTAAAGATGCCGAAAAAATCGCAAAAAATACGAAAAAGTCGCAAAATGTTCGTTTCCAATCGGAATTTTTCCAATTCGGATTCGAAATCGTGTCTTAGTAAATCAGCCCCTAGGTCTCTATAAAAATATATGGTATAAACAAGCTCATATGTAAAACCCTGCTTCATCTAAATAAACCATTTTAATAAAAATATACTTTTTAGTCATATGTGCTATTGGATAATCCTAAATAGAAAATTGCCATTTTAAGAATTAAGGGCCGCCCCCTGGGATCATAGGAGTCACAGTGCACACAAACAAGACAAGGCAGACATACATGCTAGGCCCCATCAGCCAATGAATGGACAGAGTTCTGCCTTTTGCTTCCAAACTACTTCCTGTGACAGTTAGAGCTGCATTATTTCCTAAATGGACTTTCCTAAAAGTCTCGATATTTAATGGCTTTTAACTGAAAATTTGAACAGACTGTGAGGGAGCCAGAGTAGGCACCAAGGGCCTGCAAAGTACTGTCCTTGATACTTGGCCAACTGTTTCTCAAGTGTAAGGCTAAACAGCTGTCCTTTAAAAGATCTGAAATGTCAAACACTGACAAATTTTCAACATAGTTTTGAAGGCTAATTATTATGCACCTAGGATTGTCCTTAATGATCCACTTAATGGTACAGTCAAGGCTCATTTAAGAGTAAAAATGGACACAGTTATTGAGTGAATTGACACCATTTTTTAAAGTTTTTTCTTAGTTCATATAGTGCCGGTATGTCTGTTCCTATCCCGGTCTGAATCACGGGTAAGTGTATGTATTGATGAAGGGGAACCCTGAAGATACAGCACTTTCAAGCTGGTAAATTATTTGTTCCCTCTGCTTATTAAGTCACAGCACACTTATTCTAGCTCGCCCGCTCCTAACCTGTGCCCAACCCGGCCCGCAGCAGGAGGAGGGAGCAAAACAAAGCTCAGTCACAGGTGGGAAGGGAAGCAGGAAGAGCCTGTCTCGAACCTGTCCCCAACTCGAAAATGTTGTGTGAGTGTCAGCCTGAACCTGAATGACCCATGGGTTTCAGGCAGGCCGCACATCACTTACACTTGTGCAGACGTCACTTTGACACCAAGTGCCAGAAATTACTGTATCCACACTTTGGGGCTGATTTACTTACCCACGAACGGGTCGAATGGAGTCCGATTGCGTTTTTTTCGTAATGATCGGTACTTTGCGATTTTTTCGTATGTTTTGCGATTTTTTCGGATTCTTTACGAATTTTTCGGATCCAATACGATTTTTGCGTAAAAACGCGAGTTTTCCTATCCATTACGAAAGTTGCGTAAAAAGTTGCGCATTTTGCGTAGCGTTAAAACTTACGCGAAAAGTTGCGCATTTTTCGCGTAAGTTTTAACGCTACGAAAAATGCGCAACTTTTTACGCAACTTTCGTAATGGATACGAAAAACTCGCGTTTTTACACAAAAATCGTATTGGTAACGAAAAATTCGTACAGAATCCGAAAAAATCGCAAAACATACGAAAAAGTCGCAAAATGTTCGTTTTCAAGTCGGAACTTTTCCAATTCGGGTCGGATTCGTGGGTTAGTAAATCAGCCCCTTTGAGTATCCTTAGCACAATTGTGTACTTTGGCACCTCACCTGCAATTGCATCAGACACAAGCCATCGTTGTTGTTGCAATTAAACTACAAAATTACATTGTGGGTAAAAATGATGGCAAACTGAGCAGTAGACTGTACTTTCAACACTGCAAATAGTCATAACTTAAATGCAAATTCAGTGTCATCAGAACTAGTTTCAGCCTGAAAGATCTGACTTTCCCCAAACAGGCAGCACTGCTTTAGAGAAATTAATCTTACATCCCATAGGAATGACATATTAGCCCAGCTAATATCAACTCTTTTCCCTGCATTGATTTACCTTGCAAAATATCTCATCAAAATTGCTAAATTTAATCAGAGTTTATATCATCAATTATTTTTAGCGTCAACATATTTCACAGAACTTTACAACCAGTTACTCATGTGTCCCTAGACCAAAGGAGCAATTTATTGTAATTTAATATTGAATAAGTCAAAACTAGTAATTCTAGAGCGATTATAACTGGCCCCTATATTATTGCTTAGTCTGCCTAAGACTCAACAATGATATAAACATTTTAGGAGATGGCCCAGTGTTGCACAGATAAGAAGGGAAAGGGCAGATCTATAAAACGAACTTAACTAACAATAAGTCTGTGCAGATGAAGTTAATGGGTAAGTAAAAAAAATATTATAGATACATTTCTAAAAACTACACACAAAGGGGCACATTTACTAATCCACGAATCCGAATCACGAATGGGAAAAAATCGTATTCAAAACGAAAATTGTGGAAGATCGCAAATATCACGAAAATGCTTACGAAAAAATCGTATTAGTCACGATAATATCGTATTGGCGATCTGAAAGTCACGAAATTTTCGTACCGAACAATTGTAAACAGCGGTAAAACCTTTCCGATTTTTTCGTGCAAACGTCCGAAAAAGTCGTGCGCTGTACGAAAAAGTTGTGCGCCGTACGAAAAAGTCGTGCGGACGCCCGAAAAAAATCGGCAAAAATACGCTCCAGCGTTCGTGCCTTTGTAAATGTGCCCCAAAATGTTCCTTGGCAACAAATTCTATTATATATTCATCTTAGACAGGGATCCCCAACCTTTTTTACTCGTGAGCAACAAATATAAAAAAGAGTTGGTGAGCAACACAAGCATGCAAAAGTTTATGGGGGTGCAAAATATGGGCTGCGATTGGCTACTGGTAGTTCCTATGTGGACTAATAGCCTATAGGAGGTTCTGCTTGGCAGTACATCTGGTTTTTAAGCAACTAAAGCTTGCCTCCAAGGCAGTAATTAAAAAATAGGAACCTGCTTTGAGGCTACTGGGAGCAACATCCAAGGGGTTGGTGAGCAACATGTTGCCCTGGAGCCACTGGTTGGGGATCACTGATCTTATAGATATGAAGAGAGCCATAAATGACATTTTGACCCCTCTTAATCTCTACTTAACTATTAAAAATACTGTTCTCTAAAGAGCTTACAAAAGTCATTAATTTGCTGGTTTCAGAGTCCTTTTAACATCTTCTGTATTTTTACATTTAGCAGTATCTGACTAAAATCAAATCCTAATAAGAATTTATTTATCATTATTTCCTGTCCATAGCGGTACCCTGAAAACAGAAATGGGGGGAGGACTGAAGACATGTTGAGCAACACACATTGTTATAGTATTACAAGGAAGCACTGAAATATTTGGCATATTTTTATTCTTTCTGCAACCAGCCCTGCTCTGCCTCTTTTAGATTTTATTCTGCATCTTGTACATTCCTTATGTAACAAGAAATATGCAACAGTTTTTACTTCAGACAAAAGACTTATTTCCATTAAAGGAACAATTCTCTAATTTTCTATTACATTTACATACTAATCTGATTGCAAAACAAACACAGTAAAATCACTTTCTACCTATCATTATCAACTAGTCTGCCAAGTTTTATATTAATCTTGAACACTCTAATTGCAAAATAGCTTAAATTGTTTTGCAAATAAAACTCCCATTGACTTCTACATGAACAGTGGTGAATTTCTATTTTTTGGGGTTTTCTTGTGCCTTATAAATATCAAAAATGTGATACTAAAATTGTGGTTAAAACTCAAACGCTAATAAATGATCCCCTATATGTTAGTATATTATAAAATAAAACAAATCTGTGAGCTTCTGTACAAGTTAATGGGAGTTGTTGTTATGAGTTTGAAAAGAAGTGTAGAATGTGATTATAGTGTGATTGGGTCTTTTGCACTATTTAAGGCAATGGAGATTCAAGTTTTTCATAAACTAGCAATCGAGGAATTTAATTTTGAGTATTTCGAAACTAAAAAATGCTCAAAAAACACCTATTCCCATTTATAGCCTTCTGCATTTTGGGTGCTAATCTCAAGCTATAGGCTACATTCTGCAATTATCCTGAGTCAATTTAAGTTTTAGGACATCAACGGTTTTCTCCAAAAACTCTTTGCAGTTGATTTACAAAGGGGTATATATATCATGCTGTGTAAAAAGTGGAGTAAAACCTTATGGTTGATCTTGCTCATAGCAGCCAATCAGATGCTTTGCTTTGGTTTTCTAACTGTTGAAATCTAATTGCTGATTGGTTGCCCTGGGCAACATCACCGGTAATGCTTCACTGCACTCTTTACACAGCATGATAAATATACCCCTTAAAGGAGAAGGAAAGTAATTTTGGCATTTTACTGCCAATAGATTTGCCACATTAGTGCCACCTAGAACACTATATTCTGCAGAAACCATTACCATACCTGAGTAAACAGCTTTAGAAGCTTTCTCCGTTTGCTTAAGATAGCAGCTGCCATTTTAAGTAGCTTCCTTCCTGCAGTACAGCCGTTATAGCTGAGATCAAACATTTCTAAGGGAGGGAGTTTTTAGCATTCTGGTGGGAGGGGGAGGAGAAGAGAACTGCGCAGACTCTGGCCCTGGGAATTAAGGATATTTCTGAGAGAGGAAGTCAGGCACTGGAACATCATGTTTACAAAAAAAGAGACAAGAAATCCTGTGTTTCTTTTAATAGAGGACTCATTGCAGCTTTCTGATAAAGCTTACTTAGGTTTTTCCCTTTCCTTTTCCTTTAATGTAAAAAAATATAAAAAGAGAAAAAAAGACAGCATTCTTCTCTATTTCAATTGATCTTTATTGTATAATTTGCTTCCCTCTTTGCAAACACTGCAGAAATACAACGTATTAAACATATTAAAGTATTTGTATAAGAAAGTCCAAACTATGTTATCAGTATATTGTGATACTGTGTAATCTACACAGTTATTTTTCCTTCTATGATGAATGTCTAAAGGCAATTTTGATTCAAGTGAGTTATGTATTCCTATAGAACTTAGTTGTAGTTCTTGAACAAAGTAAATATTAAGATTACTTAGTTCCTTATAGGTATTTGTAGTGGTTATATTATGTGGTAAAATAATAAAGTAAGAAGGTAACAATATCAAAGCTGAAGGTGATCTTACAAGTGACAGTTATCTTCTAAGTGCAACACTGAAAAGGAGCAGTAACAACAAGCTCTGATTAAATTAAGTATAATTTTAGTATGGTGTAAATACCAGTATTCTTATTTGCAACTTGGAGTTCACAAATGGTGATTAAAGTGATACTGACATCCTCCAAAAGTGATAGGAACGTGACAGTATCTCTAGTAATGTAAATAGCATGATCTTTTAGACTGAAGATCTCCACAGAATATTCTATAAGGAACAATACATGTTCCTGAAATTGTACTCATTATGACACAAGAATGAACAGTTTCTAACATAATAAATTACCGTTATAGTTTGTGTCTCCTTTTTATAAGATAAAAATAAGTTATTTCTTACTTACCTAGTAACATAAATTAAAACTTTTTTCCCTTTTGGCGTTTTTGTTTACAAAATTAGGTATCAATTCTGTGACAATAAAAAACAATACTTACATTCTGTTATATTACAAGTACAGGTGCATAAATATAAATTTCCAAGTTGTATTGTCGACATAACGACAATTGTAGAAGAAGCATATATATGTGTTCAAAAGTAACTATACTATTAGTAAATATACTATTAAGGTGCTTTTAACAATACTGACATCAATAAATAATGCCCAATAATTCATTTCTTTTTTTGCGGCTGAGCTGCAAGTATGAGTGCAACCAATGAGTAAATAGCTCCACCAATTGTCAGGGCCATGGTGATCCGGTAGAGTAACTTGTCCATATAGCCACCTTTCAGATGAACGGGAATCCCATCTGGCTTCTACAGTGACAAAAAGAATTAACAGTCAGATTTACATTTCACTTACATTTCATAGGGTGAATAGGCATTTTATATATATATATATATATATATATATATATATATATATATATAAAGAGAGAGAGAGAGGTATAACTGTTGGGATGGTTATGCGGATAGAGCTTTAATGAACATTTTGAGTAATGGGCAACTTGTGAACAGTTTTTTTTGCAGTAGCTAACTAATAAGTGCCTGCCCTTTAGGCACTCATTATTCTGTTTCAATCTCCTTCCTGTAAATTTTAAACTTTGTAGAACCCATAGAGTAATTACTGCCACAATAGGACTGCCGATGCCCACTCATACATAGTTACATAGTTACATAGGGTTGAAAAAAGACCATTGTCCATCAAGTTCAACCCATCCGAGTAAACCCAGCACACAACCTATACTAACCAATCTATACACTCACATACATAAACTATATATATACAACCAGTAATACTAACTGTAGATATTAGTATCACAATAGCCTTGGATATTCTGCTTGTTCAAAACCTCATCCAGGCCCCTCTTAAAGGCATTAACAGAGTCTGCCATTACCACATCACTAGGAAGGGCATTCCCCAACCTCACTGCCCTCACCGTGAGGAACCACCTACGCTGCTTCAAATGGAAGCTCCATTCCTCTAATCTAAAGGGGGGGCCTCTGGTGCACTGATTGTTTTTATGGGAAAAAAGAACATCCCCCAACTGCCTATAATCCCCTCTAATGTACTTGTACAGAGTAATCATGTCCCCTCGCAAGCGCCTCTTTTCCAGAGAAAACAACCCCAACCTCGACAGTCTAACCTCATAGCTTAAATCTTCCATCCCCTTTACCAGTTTAGTTGCAGTCTCTGCACTCTCTCCAGCTCATTGATATCCTTCTTAAGGACTGGAGCCCAAAACTGCACTGCATACTCAAGGTGAGGCCTTACCAGGGACCTATAAAGGGGCAAAATTATGTTTTCATCCCTTGAGTCAATGCCCTTTTTTATACAAGACAGCACTTTATTTGCTTTAGTAGCCACAGAATGACACTGCCTGGAATTAGACAACTTGTGATCTACAAAAACCCCTAGATCCTTCTCCATTAAGGATGCCCCCAACACACTACCATTCAGTAGATAGTTTGCGTTTATATTATTTTTACCAAAGTGCATAACTTTGCACTTGTCAACATTGAACCTCATTTTCCAGTTTGCTGCCCAGTTTTCCAATTTTGTCAAATCGCTCTGCAAAGCGGTAGCATCCTGCATGGAACTTATAGTTTTGCACAATTTTGTGTCATCAGCAAAAATAGAAACAGTACTGTCTATGCCCACCTCCAGGTCATTAATAAACAAGTTAAAAAGCAAAGGACCAAGGACTGACCCCTGCGGTACTCCACTAACCACACTGGCCCAATTAGAAAATGTTCCATTTACCACCACTCTTTGTACTCTATCCTTCAGCCAGTTCTCTATCCAATTACAAATATTATGTTCTAGGCCAATATTCCTCAATTTGATCATTAACCTTCTGTGAGGTAGAGTATCAAACGCTTTAGCAAAATCTAAGTAGATGACATCAACTGCCATTCCAGCATCAAGGTTCCTACTCACCTCCTCATAAAAGGCAACTAAATTAGTCTGGCAAGATCTGTTACGCATAAAACCATGCTGGCACAAACTAATAGTATTGTGAACTGCAATGTATTCAAGTACCCTATCCCTTATTACCCCTTCCAGAAGCTTTCCTACTACTGATGTCAGACTAACAGGCCTATAGTTTTCAGGCTGAGAACGAGATCCCTTTTTAAATAATGGCACCACATTAGCAATTCGCCAGTCTCTCGGCACCATGCCAAACCTCAACGAATACTGTTGCTTGATACACATTGCTTCACCATTTACAACATTATGAAGCAAACATGGGAAGTCAGCTATGCTCTAAATGAGGTCCACTTATTTAAGACAGGAGCTACAAAACTGATACTACAAAACAAAAAATGGCCATGGAATTCGCAGAACATTCCAAAAAATATACGTAACCATATAGGAATTAATCGTACCTGGAAAAGCTTTTGAAGATCACGAACTTTATTTTTGCCCAAATATTCAGGAACTGGATGAGTACCATGTCCCAAAGATGACTTTGTCGGGGTGGCAAAGATTAATGGTGCAGACTCCACTGGAGTTGCTGCTTGCAGCCCCTACATATTAATATAGAATGAATATGCAATTACTATGACCCCCCCACCAGGCCTCCTGCAAGTTTAGGCTCCAAACAGTCAGTATTCTGCCTCTCAAAATTAACTTGGTGGTATGGAATGTAGTGTAGGTAAATGGATTCCAGAATATATAGCAGGGGGAAATTGTGCTTACCAATAAATATGAAAACATAAGGCGGGGGTTCAATGAGGCTGTGGCCACAGAGGTCCTCTGCACATTAAGACATTATGTGCATAGCTCCTATATATCCTATATATATTAATAACAGATGAGTGAGGAGCTCTTGTTGTTGTCTGTATGAATTTTGTGGTCACAGCCTCATTGCCTTATGGTTAAAAATTTAGTGGTGAGCACTACTTCCCCTTTTTTTGCTATAGTTTATACAGGAGCAGTGGCCAGCTCCATGTTGCAGCTCCCACCCTTCCCAGCTACAGTCAGGTGATCCCAATGGGCCAATAAAAGGGCAACCATTTAGGGGTTTTATCCTTGAAAGCGAGCAATTTGCAGGTAAAACTCAGTCCCTTTGTAAAATGTATAACAAAGTAGTAGAATTCTTAATGAATCAGTGAGTGTAGAACTGCCCAGACCGGAGATGACTATGATGTAGTTGGCCAGCTTAACGTATATTGCAATATACAGACAAACAATCCCTGTTTTGCTTAAAGGGGAGGACATTTCTTCCACATTAATAATGGGTGAGTGCATAGGACCTCTTGTTGTCTATAAGGATTCCATAACATGTAATATGGGAAAGAGATCTTTCAGGTACACTCTCCTGGAAAAAAAATGCTACTTGGCCAAAAAGTTCAGCTTGGGCTCCAGTCGCTTGTTGGAACTGGCCATTCAATTCTCTATTTTCACAGTCAATCTGAAAGAACCCGCAGGTATGATTATTTTCTTGTGTTATCCAGCTCTGCTTTGAATGGATAACAAAGGCAATAAGTATGAGCATAAAAATGTCGTAATGTCGTAAAATGTCGAAAAGTGCAAGATGCAAGTAGGGGCAATACATACTTCCAGACCCACCAGTCTCCTAAGTGTGACAGGGTATCCTAGTAAATATAGACTCCTCCTGCCAATCACGTCTTACAGAGTTACATTTTGAAAAGTAAAGAACACCATAGTAGAACAAGGGATCCCAGGAGTCATTTTTTTTGGTGGGGGGGGGGGGGGGAACAAAGGACATGTAAACCCCCATAAAAAAATTTAAATTCAAACCCTAACCAATCTAGCACCCAACCCCGCTCCCCCATTAGTTTGCACCACCAGGATTCTGCTTCCATTAAAACAATCAACAGCAGCAATTTCCAAACTGTCGGGCTGACCCCCATGGAGGGGCTTAGAGCAGTGGCAGGGGGCTCAGCCTGAATGACAGTTATGGTCAGAATTGGAAAAACTGGCTATTCGCTCTACAGTATATACAGTTAGGGGTGAAACTATGTTCCTATATCTCTAATTATTTATGAGCTATGGGGGCCCCTGACCAAATGTTTGACCTTCAAGTGGGTTTTGAACTAAACAAATTGTGACAACCACAAAACAATCCTACACTTAGGGGCTGATTTACTAACCCACAAATCCGACCCGAATTGGAAAAGTTCCGACTTGAAAACGAACATTTTGCGACTTTTTCGTATGTTTTGCGATTTTTTCGGATTCTGTACGAATTTTTCGTTACCAATACGATTTTTGCGTAAAAACGCGAGTTTTTCGTATCCATTACGAAAGTTGCGTAAAAAGTTGCGCATTTTTCGTAGCATTAAAACTTACGCGAAAAGTTGCGCATTTTTCGTAGCGTTAAAACTTAACGCTACGAAAAATGCGCAACTTTTCGCGTAAGTTTTAACGCTACGAAAAATGCGCAACTTTTTACGCAACTTTCGTAATGGATAGGAAAACTCGCGTTTTTACGCAAAAATCGTATTGGTAACGAAAAATTCGTAAAGAATCCGAAAAAATCGCAAAACATACGAAAAAATCGCAAAATACCGATCATTACGAAAAAAACGCAATCGGACTCCATTCGACCCGTTCGTGGGTAAGTAAATCAGCCCCTTATTCTTGGTTGAGATATCTCCTGCTTCAATCCCAGGAATAAAATGTGTCCTACTACTCCTGAAGTATCCAAGAGACTCGTTGCTAGTTCCATCCCCATGTGATTAAAACGTAATTTGCAATTTTAAATGTCATTCCCTCCCATCTCACTAGAGTCGCTACGGGTACAAATACCCATTCTGAAATAGAATCCACAAAAGTAAACTAAAAGAAAATTGCTCCATATTAAAGTGTCATATTAAAGTGACTCCATTCCATATACAGGTATGGGATCCGTTATCCGGAAACCCATTATCCAGAAAGTTCCAAATTACAGAAAGGACGTCTCCCATAGACTACAGTATGAGAAAATAATGCTACATTTTCTCTGTAATAATAAAACAGTACCTGTACTTGATCCCAACTAAGATATAATTAATCCTTATTGGGGCAGAACAGCCCTATTGGGTTTATTTAATGGTTAAATGATTCCCTTTTCTCTGTAATAATAAAACAGTACCTGTACTTGATCCCGACTAAGATATAATTACCCCTTATTGGGGGCAGAACAGCCCTATTGGGTTTATTTCATGGTTAAATGATTCCCTTTTCTCTGTAATAATAAAACAGTACCTGTAGTTGATCCCAACTAAGATATAATTACCCCTTATTGGGGGCAGAACAGCCCTATTGGGTTTATTTAATATTTAAATGAATTTTAGCAAACTTAAGGTATGGAGATCCAAATTACAGAAAGATCCCTTATCCGGAAAACTACAGGTCCTGAGCATTCTGGATAATAGGTAGTGGTTTTGTTCTTGTCACTTACATCAATTTTTTTTTTTTGGCATTTTGGTTCTGACTGACAAAAAATTCAGATGCCTGTAAATTTGTTGTTCAATGATTTTCAGGTTTAAACAGAATTTTACTCCACTTTAACACTCTATACAGCTCTCCCCTTGATACTGGCGATTGGTGTAATGTAGGCTGAGCTGTGACCTTGCCCTTTGTGTTACTCCTACACAGCACTCACTGCCCTTCCATAACACTGACCCTAATACACACTGGTGGCCCCGGGCTCACCTGCGGGTAATAAGCCTTCTGAGCACTGGAGCCCGTTAGGCGCTGGGTGAAACCATTAAAATTATAATACATCCTCAAACACAGCGGCAACACTGAAAACCGAAGTCCTTTCCTCTTTCTGTTGCGCAGGCGCAGGACTAACCCACACGTGACTCGCTAAACTATACATAGCAAAGGGCGTCTGGGAAATGTAGTCCCGCTAGCCGGAAAGCATCTCTATCGGGACAAATGAAGGTAAAAACTACGCATGAGCAGTAACAAAGCCGAATTGCATGCCGGTTATTGTAGTTTTTTTTAGATATAGTTTTTTTTATTTCTGTAATTCCGTTTCGCTGCAAGAATGTTGCGTTTGTTGCACTTACTGACGTCTGAAAATAATATTTTAGGAGCACCTGTGCAAACCTCTAAAAGAAGGCCTTATTGTATAATGGCTGGTTCATGCCGTAGCAATGAAGGCGGCGCCATTTTGGCAGTTCTGTCTAATTGATTTGTAATAGGCAGAAACCGATGGACCCTGTTGAATTGACACACATACTAGCAGTAACTCATGAAAAAATACTTTTCTAGACAGCTAGACCATTTTAGTAGGAAAATAAAGAAACTAGCACTTTCCCTTATGAAGAACTAAGGGCTAGGTAGTGACTGCAGTGCTCTTTACATTAGGATTAGCTTTTAAGTGAGAGTGTCATAAAAACACACAAATAGTTGTGCTGATTTCCTTCATGTTGCCAGATTCTGCCATTAAAAGAAGGCACATTCTTTGAGAGTGCATAAATCAAGAGCAGTCTGCAGCATGTATACAAAGATATCTACCAATCTGTGCTTTTAATGGGCAATTTTGCATTTGATGTGTGGTGGATTCTCATTAACAACATTGCACAGTAGTGCTAGTTCAGTGATTTCAGTCAGCATTGATGTCTCCTCCTGCTGATACAGACCCCCAACAGGGTAAAACCCATAACTCTGGCATCACCATTTTGTCATTTTACTGTTCCCAGGGCTGTTGGTCTAGGGCAGCACACCTGGGAATCATGTCTATTTCAGTGAAAGCAGATAGGACTGCCACCTGCCCTGTATTGACCAGAACAGCCTGTTTCTGGGAGAGCTGTCTGGGTCAAAACTGCCTGCCTGGTTTCCAGAGTAGGCAAACGGGGCAGTGCTCTGTTAGATTGATGTGGCAATTGGCAAATTCCTGATTGCCACATCATAACCCTGCCATCACTGGCCCCACCGTGACTTCATCCTCCCCACCCCCGTGATGTCACAGACCCGCCCCCTGCCTGGAGTTTCCAAAGACAGAAGGTGGCGACCCTAAACCAGGGACGGAACTAGGGTTAGGCAGAAGAGGCAACTGCCTAGGGCGCAACGATTGGGGGGCACCAGGCAGCCTCTCCTGCCTACCCCTAGCCCACTCACTTTAGTCATTGCCCCCACCGCTTGTCATTACGCGGTGGGGGCAATGATCTAGCCGCTAGCGCATAGCAAACCGCCCCCCGCACCGTGCGGGGGGAATCAGCGAGGTTGCTGACCGGGTTGCCTAGGGCGCCCGATCAGCTTGGGCCGCCCCTGCCATAAATACAGACCATTTCTTCCCTGCCTGCCTTACTATATTGAACTTCATATTCTTAAGCAGCAACTAGTGGTTCGTGAGTAACATGTTGCTCCCAGTGTCCTCAAAGCAAGGTGCTTATTTTTTAATCTTTTGCTTAGAGGGAAGTTTTAGTTGCATAAAAACTATGTGTACTGCCAAACAGAGCCTTCTGTAGGCTGCCAGTCCACATAGGGGCTACCAATTAACCAATCACAGCCCATATTTGACACCCCATGACCTTTTTTGAATGCTTGTGTTGCTCCCCAGCTCTTTTTACAATTTAATGTGGCTCACGAGTATAAAAGGTTGGGGATCCCTGTTCTTAAAGGTTATCCTTTTACAAATTTAAGTGTAGACCTATAAATTAAATTTTGCCCGGAGCCTGCTGGTATTTTGAAGTAGTCCTGCCATTACCACATGGCAGTGCCATGGTGTGCATTTTGGGAGATAAAATCCCTACACAAAGCGTGATGCTCAAACACCATGGGCATATTTATTAATCAGTGAAATTAGAGCTTGCCAGCGTGATATTCTGACACTCTCTATTCATTTCTATGAGGTTTTCAGGGTTTTACTTACCAAAGAGCGAATTCTCACATTTACCCGTTAATAAATCATTCTTTAAAAATCCCATAGAAAATAAAAACAGAGAGCGGAGGAATTTCACGCTGGCAAGCTCTAATTTCACTCCTTGATAAATATTTCAAAACGATGGAATGTAACAACTTCTTAAACAGAATCTTTGGTTAGGATAAAATATATTCCTAGAATAGAATATCTTACTGCTCTTAAACATGATGCAATAGACAGCTTTGCTAAAATCTGGACCAGCTGGCACAATGTGGATAATAACTTTTGACTAGACATAGGATTTGATTATTGAGAGAGCAACAACCCTAGATAAAAAAGAACATATCGCTACTCTTTAACCTATTATGGCCCAGATTCAATTCAGTGAGAAAAAGTAATCTCATGGTTTATTACAAGAAAACTCATGGACATGATTCGACTTGAGGAGAAAAAACTTTTCTCCTAATTCAATTCAGTTTTTTGCCCATAGACTTTAATAGAGTTTTCACTCGATAAACAGTGAGATAAGATTTTCTGAATTGAATTGCATCTCAAATTGGCATCTCGTACATAAGTTGTTATGTGATAAACCTTTTTCTCGCTGAATTGAATCCGGTCCTATATTTTTTAAAATTTAGAATACAGCTTTACCTATCTGGAAAATCAGGATATGGGTATATGCAACACTAAACTACTACCTTACAGAAATATCTTTGAATCCTTCTTGAGCATTTATTGTATATTGTTTTCATTTTGTTTTTCTGTTTTTCATTTACTGAATGTATACTTTTGCTTAAAACAAAAATCAATAAAAAGGATAACTAATAAAAAAAAAGTGCACAAAAATCAAAATACCGAGCATCGGTTGGAGTGGATATTTTTTTTCTGGAGTCCAAACATAAGGAGTTCAAGCAGGGAGTAACAAATGGAGCTTCACCATCTGCCAGTCTGGTGGGTATGAATAAAATGCCACGTGCTCGAACTTGTTTAAAGATTAACTCAGCTCAAAATATCAGTCCATGGGTGAAGCTCATATTTTAACTGTATGTATGTGGTGTTCTATTTGGTGCCTCTGCTACTTGTAGAAGAAATATACACATATAACCAAATATCTCCAAATGGCCCTCACACAACCCAGCAACATGAAGGGTATCTGAAGAAGGTTGCCCCACAACCTCTACTGAGGTTTCAAATGAAAACTTCACAATGACTGTACATTGCGGAGTTTTGTCAGGGCCATTTAAAGATATTTGGTCACGAGTGGAAAGTTTAGCATGGTTTGTGGTTTGTGCTATGACCTTGGTTCCAGTCAAACCAAACACAAAAAAAACACTGCATTCTACCTTTATATTTTTGAATATTGTGTGCCTCCTACTTTGTGGGAACAGTGTGGAGAAGGTCCCCACATCTACAAAGAGCCCTCAACCCAACAGCTGTCTAATGAAATGGAACCCTCGGCCAGGCCTGACTGTCCAGTATCAGTTCCGCCTATGTTCCAAGAGCTGTTGACAAAATCTTCACAGAAGTGTAGAAACTGTTATAGCAGCAAGGACAATACAAACTTTATATTTATACCCTTGCTTTTGGAATGACATGTTGGACAGACAGGAGTTACATTTGATAATGTATTGTAGTGTAGATTTAATTTGTGTCAGTGAAATTGTATTATTAATAAGGCAACAAGCAAGTAAATGCCATTAAGACTACTCCACTTTTAAAGGGACAGTAACACCAAAAAATGAAAGTGTATAAAAGTAATTACTATATAATGTAATGCTGCCCTGTACTGGTACAACTGGTGTGTTTTCCTTAGAAAGACTACTATAGTTTGTATAAATAAAGCTTCTGTGTAGCCACGGGGGCAGCCATTTACAGGAGAAAAGGCCCAGGTTACTTAGCAGATAACAGATAAAACCCCATTATATTCTACAAAGCGTATCTGTTATCTGCTATGTGCCTGTGCCTTTTCTCCTTTTTCCCAGCTTCAATGGCTGCCCCCGTGTTGACATAGCAGCTCATTTATATAAACTATAGTTGCGTTTCTGTTGCAAACTTACCAGTTTTACCAGCGCAGGGCAACTGTACATTTTATTTTAATTACTTTTAAACACTTTCATTTTTTGGTGTTACTGTTCCTTTAATAGCCAATTTGGTGTAACAATGTCTCAGAAAGGGGTGGATAATATTCAGTATAGTCCTCCCTATCCCATGCCAATTCATTAAGTGTTTCTGGATAATGTAGGAGTATGTTTAGGATCACAGACACCTGTTTTTCTCTGCAAACCTAGGGGGACTGGGAAAAAAGTATGTTTTCTTCATCTGATAAGGAATATTTACTAGCTGGAGAAATGAAATCTTTCGTTTGTTAAAAGAAAGCCTTTAAACTCAGCCCTTGTTAAATTGTTCCGAATTGGAGGGATAATCCTCATTTAAGCCTCAGCTGTTAGCAACAAGCTGCAAGAACCCTCCAAAGTCCCAGGTATTCAGTAACACATCTGAAACTGTTTAAGAACAACACCACATAAAGGTTATATGTTAAGGTCTATTTTTGCGAAGGCAGCTTATAGAGATTAGAGTATTCTGGGAAAGCAGATAAACAAATGGCAGTGTTCAGGTTACAGCCCAACTTGAAAGCTATTGTGGTTAGTTTAGAATGCTTAAAGCTGAATCTTGGGAACTGTTTTTTAGAGAAGTTAGGAAAAGGAATGGTCTGGAAGTTTGCTGTTTTGTTGCATGTTTCACAATACCTGTACTCCCATATAAATATTTTCGGTGTTACATCTAATTATGACATAAGTTTCTGAACTTTGAGTCTGGCCTGTGGTTGCCATCTCAGCCTTCTAAAATTGGGCAGATAGCCCCATTCTCTGTGGCTAATTTGGAATTATTTTAAGCCTTTTGCACCTCTATTTTAAGCCTTTGTCACCACTAGGGTGTGTGGGTCCAGTGTTGCAGCTATTAAGGTTGAGAATTGGTGACTTGTGGCTGTAAATTCTGAATCTGCCCTTACATGTGCCAGTTGTAGGCCCTGGCATTCTCTTTGCCTTTGCAAGGTGCCTCCTGAGGGTTCTATAGATGTCCCCATCCAGCAGTAATTCTATCATCAATATCTGCCCAGCTGTGTCACTGTACAGTCGCCTAAATGTGCATCCTTACACACAAATGTCTGTGACTGTCTGTTTGTGACTTTATACTTGTTTGTCTATGGCAAACCATTTGTATCTTCCTACTGTTTGTTATGAGACTGTAACTTGAGGGCAACAGGTTGGACTTCCAAGTGCTTCTTGTTCCATTTACACTATGGGGCGTGTAGTTGCCTACAATAAATCTCTGCTCTACTCTGCTCTACAATAAATCTTTGCTCTTCTCCTGAAAATGCTTTCCCACCAGCAATAATGTAAATCGCTGCACTGGTGAGAAACCATGTACGTTGCTTCAGTTTTCCAAAGTAGCACAAAGTTGCCCTAACATGTTCAAGTATCACATGTGGAGATTGATCGTCCTCAGTGGAGCAAATTTAATGTGGGTGACTAATCTCCACGTGTGCCATCACCCTTAGATACTTCAGTGGCTACTAAATTAGTCATTGAGAGACTAGGGTTGCAACCTTTCTTCCTCTCAAAACCCAGGTAGGGTGACAGGTGGTGATGTCACGTGGTGGGGTGGTGATGTAGTAGGGACAGAGCTATTACCAATAGCGCTGTGATTGGCAAACCTCTTCACTTAATTTTTCAGGATTCATTGAGGTCTGGCATGGTGCCGAGAGACTGGCGGATTGCTAATGTGGTGCCATTATTTAAAAAGGGATCCCGTTCTCAGCCTGAAAACTATAGGCCTGTTAGTCTGACATCAGTAGTAGGAAAACTTTTGGAAGGGGTAATAAGGGATAGGGTACTTGAATACATTGCAGTTCACAATACTATTAGTTTGTGCCAGCATGGTTTTATGCGTAACAGATCTTGCCAGACTAATTTAGTTGCCTTTTATGAGGAGGTGAGTAGGAACCTTGATGCTGGAATGGCAGTTGATGTCATCTACTTGGACTTTGCTAAAGCGTTTGATACAGTACCTCACAGAAGGTTAATGATCAAATTAAGGAATATTGGCCTAGAACATAATATTTGTAATTGGATAGAGAACTGGCTGAAGGATAGAGTACAAAGAGTGGTTGTAAATGGAACATTTTCTAATTGGACCAGTGTGGTTAGTGGAGTACCGCAGGGGTCAGTCCTTGGTCCTTTGCTTTTTAACTTGTTTATTAATGACCTGGAGGTGGGCATAGACAGTACTGTTTCTATTTTTGCTGATGACACAAAATTGTGCAAAACTATAAGTTCCATGCAGGATGCTGCCGCTTTGCAGAGCGATTTGACAAAATTAAATAACTGGGCAGCAAACTGGAAAATGAGGTTCAATGTTGATAAGTGCAAAGTTATGCACTTTGGTAGAAATAATATAAACGCAAACTATCTACTGAATGGTAGTGTGTTGGGGGTATCCTTAATGGAGAAGGATCTAGGGGTTTTTGTTGATAACAAGTTGTCTAATGCCAGGCAGTGTCATTCTGTGGCTACTAAAGCAAATAAAGTGCTGTCTTGTATAAAAAAGGGCATTGACTCAAGGGATGAGAACATAATTTTGCCCCTTTATAGGTCCCTGGTAAGGCCTCACCTTGAGTATGCGGTGCAGTTTTGGGCTCCAGTCCTTAAGAGGGATATTAATGAGCTGGAGAAAGTGCAGAGACGTGCAACTAAACTGGTTAAGGGGATGGAAGGGTTAAACTATGAGGTGAGACTGTCGAGGTTGAGGTTGTTTTCTCTGGAAAAGAGGCGCTTGCGAGGGGACATGATTACTCTGTACAAGTACATTAGAGGGGATTATAGGCAGTTGGGGGATGTTCTTTTTTCCCATAAAAACAATCAACGCACCAGAGGTCACCCCTTTAGATTAGAGGAACGGAGCTTCCATTTGAAGCAGCGTAGGTGGTTTTTCACGGTGAGGGCAGTGAGGTTGTGGAATGCCCTTCCTAGTGATGTGGTAATGGCAGATTCTGTTAATGCCTTTAAGAGGGGCCTGGATGAGTTCTTGATCAATCAGAATATCCAAGGCTATTGTGATACTAATATCTACAGTTAGTACTAGTGGTTGTATTTATAGTTTATGTATGTGAGTGTATAGATTGGTGGGTGTGGGTTAGGTGTGCTGGGTTTGCTTGGATGGGTTGAACTTGATGGACACTGGTCTTTTTTCAACCCTATGTAACTATGTAATAGTCGATTGCCGTGTCAGTCCAGGAAATTGCTGCCTGGTTTCCCTAATTTGGAAAACCCACCAGGCAGTTTTGATCCAAGGAGCCCTTTTGAAAACTGGGCTGTCCGGGTCAAAACTAAATGGGTGACAACCCTATGAGAGACAGACCCTTTGGTAAGATTTTATTTTGTTATTTACTGTGTGCAAATAGGCATGCATATATGTATACAAGAAGTGTAAAGAACTTTGTGTGGTAAAATTTCTCTGCCTACAACATCCCATGGTCATGCTCTTTACCAAACATGATTTTTCTAAGCATGCCCTGTAGCTTTGATAATTACTTGTCCAAAAACTAGAATGTGAAAAGCCTCCAGAGTAGTGATTATAGATGATGAGAAAGTGTGGCCATAAGTACGCAGTAATGACCCTGGAAGCACCGCTCCTGTCACCACCAGCAAGATAATATCAATAATCATCTACAGAAGGAATGCTGGAAACATCTGGACAGAATGATTTAAGCATTTGCCTAAACACAGGTTTTCAAGATCAGCATCAGCAATTGACCTGGGCCTTTATCTTAAAATTGTTGGTTATTTAAGTACACTGTCTGACAGCAGTATGAGTAAATTAGAGACCCTGAGCGGCCTGAAAAGCGACTGCCACTCCAGTGTACAAATTAAATACAAAAAGAAAATTCAAAACTGCAAATTTCTCTCTATTATGTTCAGGCATCTATTTTGTTTAGTGAGTTCTGTCGGGCCATCTGTATTTACCAAGGATCATACTTGCTTCAGGCATAGAGCATTATTATTATAAGGTATGGCACTTATTATCTGGAATGATTGGGAGCTGAGGTTTCCTGGATGATGGGCCTTTCATAATGTGTAGCGCCATGCCTTAAAGCTACTAATAAAAACACCAAATCATTGTTTTTTCATCACTATTTATATATTTTTTTTTATTTTTAATTTTTTTTTTTAGTTACCATTTTTTTAGTTACCATTCATTTCCATGAATCTCCGACACTTAAAAAAAAGTCTGAACTGAAAAAGTAAGTGCGAGGAAAAAGTCACAGAAAAGTAAATTTTTTTGATTTGTCGCACCGAAATGTCAACTTTTCTGATTTGTCGCACTAAAAAAAAACACTATCAAGAATCCAAAAACCTCTAAAGTTTCGAAACAAAAAAGGATCCTCCAGAGAAGAGAAGAGACAGCTGCCATTGAATTCTACATGATCAGTTCTAGCTGGCGAATTGTTAAATTCGGATTTTTAGCTTTTTTGTCGCATAGTAAAGTCATAACTTTTTTTTCTGCAACTTCTAGCACTAAAAAATCCAAATCGGGGAAAAAAAAAATCCGACCATTAGTAAATGCCCCCCCTATGGGTAATGGTATTGCCTTATTTTTTTGGAGCTTTCACAGCATTATTAAAGCCTGTATATATTTTGGAGGTGCACTTGCAAACCATTATTAAACTCTAGTCTCCATTATGTACAATCTATATTTATACTGGACCAAGTAAAAGACTATGGGGCACATTTACTAATCCACGAATCCGAATCACGAATGGGAAAAAATCGGATTGGAAACGAAAATTTCTGAAGATCGCAAATATCACGAAAATGCTTGCGAAAAAATCGTATTAGTCACGAAAATATCGTATTGGCAATCCGAAAGTCACGAAATTTTCGTACCGAACAATTGTAAACAGTGGTAAAACCTTTCCGATTTTTTCATGCAAACGTCCGAAAAAGTCGTGCGGCGTCCGAAAAAGTCGTGCGGCGTACGAAAAAGTCATCCGGACGCCCGGAAAAATCGGCGAAAATACGCTCGGAGCGTTCGCATGAACGCTCGAGCATTCGTGCCTTTGTAAATGTGCCCCTATGTTAAAGTTTACACATTGTAATTTGGCAAAACATCATGGACCTTTCTTAGTTCCATGCAAGAAATTCCAAAAAGTCCAGTGTAAAACATCCCCTTGTTTGTAAAGGGAACTATGGCTATTTATGTATCATACAGACCAGAAGCCCAGTGTTACTGTGGAGCTCAAACTATTCAGCTAGCTAGAGGACAGTCATTTTGCCAGAATGTCTAAAGCGCAGGATCATCTCTTTGTGACGCCAGATACAGTCATTTTTGGTAGAAAAGTACCTAAATCAGTTAAACTGGGGGTTTCAGTGGGTTCGCTGTACTGTTTTACTATCAGACTGACTAAAGCTGGCCATACACACACCAATAATATCGTACAAAACCTTGTTTTGTGCGATATTCGGTGCGTGTATGGCAACTCGGCAAGGCGACCGATATCGCAGAAGGCTGCTGATATCGGTTGACTCGTTGATCAGGCGGGTTAAAAGATTTTGATCGGGCGCCATTGAAGGCGTCTGAGCAAAATCTAACTTTAGGGCTGAATCGGCAGAAGGAGGTAGAAATCCTATTGTCTCTACCTCCATATCTGACGATTCAGCCCTGAATGTCAGTGGAAGGTTGGAACGATCTTTTGTGCGAAAATCGCCATGTGTAGTAAGCAGTAGCCCATGTCAACCAACCAATTTTTTGCTTTTGTTGTTTTATTGTTGAACAAAAGTAACCACTGGTTGCTGTGCTCTACTGCCTAGTAAATTTGCTAAGTGATGATAAAAAACGAGACATCATCACTGCATGCCAAGCAGAATTGGTTTGGTTTAGACCAAACCATAGGCTGAACAGGGATAATGTGACTTATGTTTCCGACCAATTGGCACACTGTCCAGATGAGTGATGCTGTACTGCACAAGGAGCTAAACACAGTATGGCCATCTTTCTGTTGTTCTATTTGTTCGAATGATTTGAACATCATAAGTGAAGAGGAACTTCAGCATGTAGAACAATGGCTGCATTTTAAAGGGAATGTAAAGTCAAAAATCATAATCCTTGTGTGTGTGTGTTATTTTGACCAAATGAAATACAGTACATTTGCAATATAAACCCATTACAAATTCTCTACTGTTTTTAATTAGACACCTTTGTATTTTGCATCTTATGCTATTCCACTAAGTTGAGCTCTGATCACAGCTCTTGGAAACCTTGCAGGGCCAGTGGCCGTCCTGATGTGAAGGAAAAACAAAAAACGGGGACTGCTCTGTACCAGGCTGGAAGTGAAACAAAAGCAGGGACTGTCATTGGTCAGTAATTGATAAGCGCAAGTCAAGCACAGATAAGGAAGGGAAACATAAGCCGAGAGTGAAACACACCCACTCATCATTCAGCCACAGACACTGAGTAATACAGAGCTCCAGTTAGCTGTGTTTTAACCCTGTTTTAACTACTTTGCCATCTGATTTTTTTAGAACAACATCTGTTACAGTGCTTTCCTACCTAAGGGCTATATATAAACACTGAGTTAAGAGTCTGACTTTACATCTCCTTTAAAATAAAAGTAAACAGTTTCATGGTAATACAAGAAATCTGAGGAGTTTTCTTACATTATTTGCTATCATTCTCTTAGTACCTAGAGGCATTCATGTATGTTTTTATTTAAGTTCCATTAATAAAAACCAGCTATGCTCGGAATCAATAGTAGTGATAAATGGTGTATATTTCAAGGTTATCATGAAAGCAGCCGTGTGTGCGTTTGTACAAGTACCTGATAGAATAACAGTTTCCTAATCAGTGTAACATTCTCAGGAAATGAAATACTTGCAGCTGATTATTCCTCTGCTCACAGTTAATCTCGCTGAACATTAGGTCACATCCAGGCTACAAAGAGGATTTCCAATAAAGAGACAATATGATATAAGATTTTCTTTTTCTATTGATTTAAGTCCCCCAAAACCCCTGTTACATTGAGTAACATATTTTGTTATGAAGTTGCAATAACTGCTACCGGTACCGAGGCTACAATATAAAACTAGAATGGGTTGGTATATAAATTCAGTCCTGGATGATTCGAGCAGTTGAAACAGTTACCAAACATTTTTCTGAAAGTCTGAAAAGCGTACAGTGAATTCAAATTTTTAGCAAAAGAGAACACCATTTTCTTCTATGTAGTGGTAGAGCTCAGCTTGGCTCTAACACTATTTTAGATCATTAATCCTTGTTTCAAATTGAAATATGTCCAACTGGTGGTATGTATATTATGCATTGTAATTGTATTTACTGTTTTGTGAATATTTACCATATGTTAAACATACCATTTGCTGCCTTTTTGCGGTTAGTAGGTGTGCACTGAGTAATTGATTGATTTGTACTAATATTCTGTTTGTGGGCTTGGGGAACAGATTCTCATTTGCACCCTTCTTTCTTCTTTTTTTGCTGTCTTTGTTTTGAAGCCTGCTGTTTCTGGTTTGGCAATTGTGGTGTGCCCTCCAAAACTATTTGTCTAACACTATTTTAGATCATTAATCCTTGTTTCAAATTAATAATTAATAATTCAGACATGATGTTTGAACGTTTTTCATTATTTTTTCCAAATGTTTCCACTTTAAGTTACAGCCCAAAAACTCACCTTCTGCAACTGCCTCCTTCTAATAGCCAAAGAACACTTCCTTTGCCTTTGTCATAGGGTTACAAAGTGTCTACATATGAAAAAGGCAAGTTTAGAGCCTCTTCCAAGTAGCTTAGGGCTTCTAGCTGTGGTAAGTGAGGCCATGCTTAATAAGACCTTTATTTGGCATTTATGGCCTTTTGGGGGGCCAGAAACAGTTTTGCCATCTTTGGCTAGAACTAGTTAAAGTAGTTTCCACTGACTCCCAGAAGAAGGCAACTTTAATTTTTTTTTTTTTTTACTCTGCATCATACCAAATTATGCCCGATATCTCCTTCCTGCAGACATTGTTTTGCGCAAGCCGTTCCTTTCTTCTAATGTTGTTTTAGAGTAGATTTATGGACTTGGGCAGCAACAGTGATAAAGGGCATTCTTGCCTTAACTCAAGCCTTATCCATTAAATGATGTCTCATAACTCAACAGTTCCATAATTCAACATCCTTATAATTTAGGTCAGATATATCCAGCTCTTGGCCTTGCAGCTGACATCTAAATGTTGTAGTTCAACGATAGCCGAAGGGACTGTTGGATACGCTTGACCCTGCACCACATAAATTTTACTCTTCCTTAACAAGTGCTACATCCTGACTTTTAAAACAGAAAGAAAATAACTTTCTTTTCATTTTGAAGTTTCTAACCAGAGAAGAAACATTCCCAAGCTGTGTGCTCCTTCCTTTGTTTTTGTTTGTTTTCCCTTCTACTGTATCCGATTTCTCCTAATAAGCATTCAAGGCTATGCTAAACTCTCTGGCACAAAGGCTGAAACTATATAACTATTACATACTTACCATATAAAAAGCCTGATCATAACCCATAGGAAAACATGAAGCATTCGACGTCTGAGGTTTTGGTCTTTCCGTAAATAATCCGAAATCTGCTTTCAAGAATCACTTCCCATCCTCCCACCTATAATATGTTATGATTAAGGGCCCATTCTTCTCTTCAGCGTGGACGTCTCATGTTACTGGAATGCTGGATAATATTCAATGTGCTATTAAGAGCAAAGAATGGCTCTACTCATTGTGAGAAAACCCTAGCAAATTGAAATCTTAATAATATTTGTTTCTTGGCAGACAGGCACCCTAAATAAGGCTTGTTTCTAGCATAGTGTCAATAATTTAATTAGACCGTAAAGAAAACGCTCTGACTTTTACAGGTGTTTTAACTTTAATGCAAGAAAAAAGGAGGCTGCAAAACAGATGTTTCGCCTACAGACCTGATGTATAGATTGGACGTAAGTGAAAGCAGAACGAGACTGCATGTTGAAGGCCTTTGGTTAGAAAGAATCCCTCAAGGATGCAAAAAAGAAAAGCTCTTTAAATTTCTTAGGTTGAATATTTTCCCTTAACGAACTTAGCTGGTGAATGGTATTGTAATTTAAAGGGAAAAGGAACCTTATGTAAAAATATGACTTTACAGCAAGAAGTATAGTTTAAAGTCGGGGGTCCCCAACCTTCTTTTAACCATGAGCCACATTCAAATGTGGCTCACATACACAACTACTAGTCAGGTTAGGGGTCGTTACACATTATCAAGCAGAAAATGAGGCTGGCCTGTCATATAAACTGATGCTACAGGGCTCATTATTACATTCTGATGCTAACTACACTGGTTTCAGAGCTGCTTTATATTGTGAATCTAAAGAAATCACTAATCTGCCTTATACTGTTACATTTATATTCTATATACACTGTATGAGTCGGTCCTTAAGCTCAGTAACCGACAGCCGCACAGAGAATGTGCAGGGAATCAACAGAAAAGAATATAAAAAACTACTAGGGAAATCTTTGGGGCCGCAGATCTTCATTGCTAAAGGGCTGGGTTGGCATTTGGCTAGTATAGAAAGCAAGCATAACATTTCTAGCCTACTTCTTTAGTAAAGCTTTAGTTTTCCTTTAAAACTCTTCTCCACTGAATGGCAACGGCTGTGTGAAATTCCCATCACTGACATAGGAAAGTACCAGTACTGGCCATTCTTAGGTGACGGTAGCCCTTTTTTTAGGAATTCCAGTGCACATATTGGGATGCAGCATGGGTGTAATTTTGACGTAGTCAGGCAAGACATGACAATCACCCAATGTGTCAGTATATTGTACACACCAACATGACTTGTGTAACACTTGCTGATGCACATTTCCCATTATATAGCTATTAGTTTTGTTTAGAGTGGTCTTTCCTCTGGAATAAATTAGCCCTAAGACATTAGGCTAAATGTGGCCACCCATGGGCTTATTTTGATGATATCTGTTCTGTATACAGAATAGTCTAGAAACATCCGTGGGTGCCCACCCAGTGCTGATCCAGGGTGCAAGTTCTAAGTGATGCTCGGTCAGATCACTGCAGAAGGTCCCTCCATCCCACTTACATATGCACAAGTCATCATCATCAAGAAGATTTTTTTTTTGTTTTAAGTGATCTCCTGACATAATTACACTGGAATGTGAGAGTTCAAAACAATGATCTGCTGTTTTATTCAGACTCAGTCATGCAGTGCTGTTGGCTCACATGTTGACAATTTTAATGAGAGTAAATGATGGGTATGTGTTTCATTTAGCATGCATTTTGATGATCGCTGCATTCACTTTTACCCTTCTTTTTTCCTTCTTATAGTCCCAACATGTAGCCTTGTGAAGGCTCTTGGAGATTTTTTTCGTATGGCCCGAACAAATTGTATTCCCTCCTTAGTCTTTTTTTAGTCTAAACTGAATTAAATTGTTGCAAGACTGCTGCAAAGTGGCATCACTTGGTAGTGCATCTAGGCTTTAGCTTTAGTTAATGTGGCCCTATAAGGATATATATATATATATATATATATATATATATGGACATTTTCAGAAGCCTAGGGCATACATTTAAGTACACAGAGTAACTTGGAATCCAAGCATTTGAAGCACTCTAGCTATGAATCATAGTGAAAAGTTATCGTAAAACATTTGTGACACATTCTATCTCTAGATACGCCTTTTTGTTGCATTTATAGGCCATGACTGGGTCATATTTGACTTTCATATTTATGTAGACCTTAGGGCAGATTTGAAGTTACAGTTGATTGTCCTATAACTATAAAGGGTTAGAAGGACATACATATCAGATTTCAGAACAAGGCAGAGATGACCTCATTTGATGTCCCCTGGTTCAGTCACCACATCCGACCACAGTGCCCTAAATACTTGTATCTTCTTTCAGCTGTTCGGGATTGTTCTCATTTGGAGCCGTGATTCACCCATTGCTGTCCCCGATTTGCACAATAATAACTAAAAACAAAGGTTGTGGGACTAGATTTACAGCCTGAGCACCAGATGCATGATGTCATATGAAAATATTGAACAATAAGGATTGTTTTTTAACATGTAGTATTGTTCTGCCACCTTGTCTATAATCTCATGAAGCCACGATGAGCCATTTCGAAGGACTGTGGTTTTTAGATTACATTTCACAGTCAGTGCTTCCATTCATTGCTTTACATTGCACTGTAGTGTAGGTTGCTCTTTTGTGTCAAAGAGGCCGCAGCCAACAAAGTGCAGAGGACAAAGAATCTTGGTATTTTCTTGAATTTTGAAAACTGGTTTGGAGAAATATTTACCCTTCAGAATTTGGCAAGGTTACACTAACTGACTTACTGAGCACTTTGTTTTTTTGCAACCATTGGTTTAAGTTTTTCAAATTTATTTTTAATGTCCAGCTTTGTTAGAGAATGTCTGTATATAGTAAACAACCAGAAACACCAACAAATAAAGGTGTACTAAATACATTAATATACTGTACAATGTTTACATATCCTAGAAAGCACAGTATTTTTGTAGTTTTGCTAGTAGACCCTAGTACAGGTATGGGACCTGTTATCCAGAATGCTCGGGACCTGAGGTTTTCTGGATAAGGGATCTTTCTGTAATTTGGATCCAATTAATCTGCCTCAGTTTTTTTGGAGTGTTGTAGGAAACCCACAAAAGAATGGGGAGAATTTAGAGAATCTTTTTAAAAAGGATTTCCTTTTTTTCTGTAATAATAAAACAGTACCTGTACTTGATCCCAACTAAGATATAATTACCCCTTATTGGGGGCAGAACAGCCCTATTGGGTTTATTTAATGGTTAAATGATTCCCTTTTCTCTGTAATAATAAAACATTACCTGTACTTGATCCCAACTAAGATATAATTACCCCTTATTGGGGGCAGAACAGCCCTATTGGGTTTATTTAATGGTTAAATGATTCCCTTTTCTCTGTAATAATAAAACAGTACCTGTACTTGATCCCAACTAAGATATAATTACCCCTTATTGGGGCAGAACATTCCTATTGGGTTTATTTAATGGTTAAATGATTCCCTTTTCTCTGTAATAATAAAACAGTGCCTGTACTTGATCCCAACTAAGATATAATTACCCCTTATTGGGGGCAGAACAGCCCTATTGGGTTTATTTAATGGTTAAATGATTCCCTTTTCTCTGTAATAATAAAACAGTACCTGTACTTGATCCCAACTAAGATATAATTACCCCTTATTGGGGCAGAACATTCCTATTGGGTTTATTTAATGGTTAAATGATTCCCTTTTCTCTGTAATAATAAAACAGTACCTTGTACTTGATCCCAACTAAGATATAATTACCCCTTATTGGAGGCAGAACAGCCCTATTGGGTTTATTTAATGGTTAAATGATTCCCTTTTCTCTGTAATAATAAAACAGTACCTGTACTTGATCCCAACTAAGATATAATTACCCCTTATTGGGGGTAGAACAGCCCTATTGGGGTTATTTAATGTTTAAATGATTCCCTTTTCTCTGTAATAATAATACAGTACCTTGTACTTGATCCCAACTAAGATATAATTACCCCTTATTGAAGGCAAAACAATCTTAATGGGTTTATTCAATATTTAGCAGATTTTTTCCATATCCTATTGTGGAAAGATCCATTATCCAGAAAAACCCCAGGCCCCCAGTATCTTGGATAACAGGTCCTATACCTGTAGCTGGAGTTCCAGTAAAGATTTGGCTAAATACTAGACTATACTAAATAACACCCCTATTTTGCATAGTAAAGTTTCAGAAAAATTGTTTCTACTGGTTCAAGGCTTTAGGCTGATGGCCCTCGGGAAGTTAAATCTTGGGTACTGCAAATGTCTAATTTCCCCGAGATGCCTTCCCACCGGCAATAAAGCGAATTGCTGTTTGGAAGGCATATGCATTGCTTAATTTTTCCAAAGTGGCGTAAAGTTTCCTCCTGCAGGAAACTTTGCACAATTTCAGAAAAAAAAAGCGATGCATATGCCCTTAAAGTCACTTGACTTTATGATGATTCACATTCTTTGGTCTGGATCTGGATCCTTTAGCTGGGATTGTCTAATTGCCAAAGCAGAACTCCTGGACATACAGCATTATTAATAATAACCCATTAACTGCCTTTACTTTACATATTTACATTTTGCCAGTTGTTCCCAATTGTCCAGCCAACAAAATCCGGCTCACTGCTTCTGAAAATGGATCTTCCTGATATTGCTATTAAAACGTCACAAAATAAATCATGTTTTTAAAAGCACAGTTCCTATTTTTCTCTTTTACAATCAAATCTGCAAGTAATATTTGGTTGCACTTAATCACTTTTCCATTTCCAATTGCCCTGGCCTGCTCGGACTTTGTGAAAATAAATAATCATCAGCGGATATTGAGAAGCTTACCCACTGAAACAAAGTGCTCGGAGAGTATCGTTATGGCCCCAAAGCAAACTGCTCATTAATTGCTGCTATAATATCCTAAATGGTTTCACAGCCGAGGGAAAGCAAAACAAGCACAGAGCTTTCTGGAGTGCTGAATAAATGATGACTGTTAAATGTTCTTTTGATTTAACCAAGAGGTGTAATTTATCAGTTTCTCCCTCAATTTAGCAAGTTCATTTTGGTGTCAAACCCCATTTATCAATCATACTAGTTCGTATATGCCCGAATGGAAGGAGCTTAAAGAACAACAACAAAAGAGGAAAACAATATTGATGAAAGGTGTGTCAGGTCCGGCTATTTATTAGAGCAAAGAGCCAAGAACTGCCTGACATTGTTCAACAGAGGCATTTACACAGCTACTGATACTTTGCCTGCTTAACATGCTCAGACAGAGGGATACTGTGTAATCTGGCATTGATGGCTGAATGCAGGCAAAACATATAGTTCTACCACAATGCAGAATGGGGAAAGGAAATATGCCCAGCTTAGTGCCGCTTTCATTCCCTTTCTTTCTTTCTTTTTTTTCCTCATATCTCAAGTTCTTGTTGATCTTTTAACTCGATTCAATTTAAATTAAAACCATCCTCTGTTCTTTGTCAGTAATTGCCAAGTGAGTGTCAGAATAAAAAAGGTGTAGAGTTTCTCAGTCAGTAAAGAACATCAGAGGGCGAAGGGAGGAGAGCCGGGGAAGAGGGGAGTGCAGGAGAAGAATGAAGTGGGAGAATAAAAATTGCATGTTTTGCTTTTATTCACCTTGGCTTCAACGATCAAAGACAAAAAAAACGGGGGAGGCTTTTGTCATCGGAGGCTAATCGCATTGGTTCCACTGATCTGCTGTTTGGGGGATCAAAACTATTTAAGAAGGATATTAAATTTATAAAAAAAAAAAAAAGGTGACCTCTGCCTTGCTGGGTTGTTGACATCTGAAATTGTGCCCCATGCCTCTTATTGACAAAGTGCAGGAAGCTGCGACACAAGCTCCCTTGGAACAATGCTATACCGCGGAACAAAGACTTGCCAAGTGTAAAGTGCTTAATCTCTGCTACAGGCCTGGCAATGTACATTTCATTAAACAGAGTTTTTTCATTACATTTATTTACTTAAAGCTCTTTTAACATTTAGAAAGAACCAACATATTCCACAGAAGATGGGTGTATAAATTAGGCATAGGGATTAGATAAAATGTTTGTCTGTTGACCAATATAGGAGTTAAAATCTTTTCAATAGACTTTACAATCTAAGGGGAAGATTTATCAATGTGTGAAATTAGAGTTCACCCACAGTAAAATCCCCCACTCTCTATTCATTCCTATAAGATTCTTAGAGGTGTATTTATCGGTGGGTGAAAGAGCTCACTATTTAATAAATATGCCTCCTATAGAAATGAATAGAGAACGGGGGAATTTTACTGTGACAAGCTCTAATTTCACTCATTGATAAATCTGCCACTTTGTTATTTACTCAGCACTTTATAACTAAAGCAAAAATTTAAACCAGAACGTTAATCAATTTTTAATGGAGACAAGGCCCACCCAGAACCATGGCTTGTGTCAGGCAATCCGCACTGATCGCGCTAAGCCGCCCGTTCAGCATGTGCGCGATTATTCGCGCGAGCAGATACGCACAGGTGCGTCACGTCGGCGTGCGGACGCTTCGGCGCATTTTGGCGCGAAAAACAAACACATGCGCATTGCGTTTAAAAAGACGCCGCGGCCTTCAGTCCAGTGCAAGGTGATCGTTCTCCTGAGTGACACTAAGCGGTTCCTGTTGATATTCTGGTTTTTGATCTGTGCTTCTGTTCCTGACTTCGGCTCCCTTCTGACTTCTGATTGAGTTCCTGGTTCCTGACTTTTGGCTTGTCCTCGACCATTCCTGTTTGCTGCCCGTCCTGACCTTGGCCTGCCTACGCTTGATTGCTGCCCGTCCTGACCTTGGCCTGCCTACCGACTACACTTGATTGCTGCCCGTCCTGACCTTGGCCTGCCTGGTGACTACGCTTTTGCCTGCTCCTTGTAACCTGTCTGCCATCTCAGGAGAGACCTGTGCTCCAGCTACTAGCACCTCTGCTACTCTGCATCTGAAGTCACCCTGTCTGCATTTTCAGGCTCTGAGTACTCAGTGGGAGACATAGGGGAGTGCTTCTATCGTCCAGTTCCAGTTTGACAAGCATCTGATGGAGGTAAGCCGGACAGCTTGTCTATGTGTTCTAATAGGATGTGGCATGTATTTTAGTGGATTTTGTATTTTGAGAAAGAAAAAGGCCAGAAAATAAATACAATTTAGATGCCAGTATTGGATTTGCTAAGAGCAAAGACTCGGGTGTCACTACAAAACATGTGACATATGAGCTATGCCACCTATTAGGGGTATAGGGGGGTACTGTAGTCTGGGGCCTAGTGGCAGAGGTAGGCCTGAGATGGAAAGGTGTGATTTGTTGGTTGTAAAATGGATGGGGCTTGTAGGGAGTGGGCATGGTTTTGGGTAATCATGGGCAGGATTCAGCATCACTGGGTTATATACATAGATGGTCCAGCAAAGGTACTGATCTGAATCTGTTTTTTAGTTTGGAGAGGATGGTGTAGCAGCAAAGTTAGGTTAAGTAGCTAGAGGTAACTCCACAGGGCACTCACTGTAACTATTGATTGATGTTTTATTTATAACCTGAGTGGACGTGGCAGTTGGGGGCACTGTGGTTATTGCCTATTGGGACTGCTAGCTTTTGGCTAATGTCATGAATTGTTATTTAATGCCATTTATTGGTTTTAATGTACTTTGTACTTTTTGATGTTTAAAAAGAACCATTCAATTATTCACCCCTTGTCTATTTTGTTTTTTCTTTATTTTCCATTATGCTTTTCCATGAATTCCATACAAGAGTAGATGTTCTTTTGAAGAGAAATAAAAGCAAAACCCAAAGAACTATGGTCATTGTCTAAACTAATATAAGCGGGAAAGGGCCAGTGCTAGGTCCAGCATCAGTAGTGCCCAAGGTATGCGCCCAACCCTTAAACAACCCCCTCCCGCAGCCACAGTGAAGTGACAACTTTAGGGGAAAGGCTGCCATGTTCACACAATATATCAAATATATATAAGTGTAGATCTTCTGGGTTCATTATTGTCTAGACTGCTCTACAAACTGTTAAAGTACTATATCGAACATGTCAATTCTGGCTGGAACTTTAGTTTAGCATCAGCTGGTCAAACTTTCAAAAACAGTCATTTATAGGCTCTAATGAGCAGAGCCCTACAGTCCTAATTTTTATTTTGTAACTCTTGTTTGTTAAATTAATGTAAGACACTTGTTGGTTATAAATGATAATTTATGTACTAAATAATTAAATACTCTTTATTAATATATGATACAGGTATTGGATCCATTAACCGGAACCCTGTTGTCCAGAAAGCTCCAAATTATAGGAAGACCATCTTTCATAGACTTTATTTTAAACAAATATTTATATTTAAATAAATAATATTTAGTTACATAGTATTTATAAGCTGTAATCAGCAGAGCCCAACAGTCCTAATTTTTATTTTGTAACTCTTGTTTGTTAAATTAATGTAAGACACTTGTTGGTTATAAATGGTAATTTATGTACTAAATAATTAAATACTCTTTATTAATATATGATACAGGTATTGGATCCATTAACCGGAAACCTGTTGTCCAGGCAGCTCTGAATTATAGGAAGGCCATCTCCCATAGACTTTATTTTAAACAAATATTTTTATTTAAATAAATAAGATTTCCCTTTCTCTGTAATAATAAAACAGTACCTGTACATGCTCCCAATAAAGATATAATTAATCCTTATTGGGGGCAGAACAGCCCTATTGGGTTTATGTAATGGTTAAATGATTCCCTTTTCTCTGTAATAATAAAACAGTACCTGTACTTGATCCCAACTAAGATATAATTACCCCTTATTGGGGGCAGAACAGCCCTATTGGGTTTATTTAATGGTTAAATGATTCCCTTTTCTCTGTAATAATAAAACAGTACCTGTACTTGATCCCAACTAAGATATAATTACCCCTTATTGGGGGCAGAACAGCCCTATTGGGTTTATTTAATGGTTAAATGATTCCCTCTTCTCTGTAATAATAAAACAGTACCTGTACTTGCTCCCAATGAAGATATAATTAATCCTTATTGGAGGCAAAACAATCCTATTGGGTCTATGTAATATTTATTTTTAGCAGATTTAAAGTCTGGTGATCCAAAATATGGAAATATCCCTTATCTGGAAACCCCCTGGTCCCATTTTGGATAACATGCCCAATACCTGTAATTAGTAAACACACAGTTTTATGAGAAACCCACATTTCATAAAATATTTAAGGTTTTTCTAATTCCCAGACTGTTGGACTAATGGAATGCACTATCTATTTCAGCTCTGTTTGTGCACCATCTGCTGCATGGCTCAGATCCTTCATTCAGTCCAGCAGGTGTCAGTGAAGCTATTTAATTTAAAGAAAAGCTCCACTGGTACTAAATTACACGGCCCTGGAATGAAATTGAGGCTTGCTTCTTTAAAGTGAAACATAATGTTTTCTTTTCAAAGACAGAGCAACGAATGCAGTGTCAGCAGATTCAGAACAGCACTTCCACATTGACCTTCCACCCTCTGGATTACACTCAACCCCTGCCTTTTTCTGTTTACTTATGTAAACATTATGGGTCAAGTGCCTATGCAATCACTACCCCGGACCTCAGCGGCCATCTGTTCCATAAACGACAGCGATTGTGAACAGAGGTTTGTTGTGTCCAATAGAGAGAATCTGTTTCCCTGTATGAACCACTGAAGGGTGTTGGTTGAGTTGTGTTATGAAGATGAATGAAAGCCATAGATCAGATGCAACATTTTGCAGATATCATTCAAATGGCATGGGTGGGCATACTTTTAGGCTCAGGGGCCACATTGACTTTTAAAATTTGACAGACGGACTGGGCCAGCACCAGATGCATAGTCTCGCGTGATGAGTCGGGATTTTCTGAAAGACAGAAGCGTGAGGTTTGCTGTTAACTTTTTTGAAGGCATGAGTAGCGATCTGGGACTGTGGTCTCTGTTAGGAAGAGAGACACACCAATCCTAGGCGGGCCAGATTAAAAAGACCAACTGGCTGGACGTGGCCTGCGGGGCATAGTTTGCCCACCCCTGCTTTACACCCACAGACTTTAGACTCAAACATCAAATCCCATTATAGTTTCATTGTTCCTGCTTTCCTTTAATTAATAACTTTCATAGAAATACATTTTCAGCCTATAAATCAATAGCTTTATTTTGTAAAGACCACATAATTAATATGTGAGTTGCATATTGGCCCAGATTTAATTCCAGGAGAAAGACATACTGTATCATGGCTTAACACATGAAAGCTCTATAGAAGTCTATGGAAAAATGTAGAACTGAATAAGGCTAGTGCCACACCAACTGCTTTCTGATGTGCCTGTACCTGAAGCCACTGTATCGGCCTGGGTGCTGGCACCCATTCCAGTTATGCGTGGTCACGTATTGACTCAGAGTAGCCCTAGATCTACCATTTCCTCTGGACCAGGGGTTAGCTGCAGGGTTCTTTCAGGGCCCTGGGTCAGTAAGTGAGTGCATGTCTTACTCTTGTGCCAAACACTGGAAATTACGTCATCTGGACTTGGAAAACTTTCAGTGCAACTGAGTCATATTTATGGCAAAGTGCAAGCACAATTTAGTTACTTTTGGTGGCTGCGATTGTATCAGGTGAAGCTTGCCCTTGTAAATGCAACAGTGCTGTAATTTTGGAAAACATGCTGCATTATGGGAAGAAATGACAATTGGGGTCAAAATTGCGTTTTTCTCATTGCACTTGTGTGCGTAAATGAGTCCTTATGTTTTCTCTCTGTGTTTACTTGGGGTTTCTCTGGGCATTTCGGGTTCATTCCACACTCTTAAACCATACATGAAGGTTATTTAGCAAGTGTTCAAATTTACCATAGTGTGTGAATATGAGTAGGCTTTACATTCTGAGCTTCACAGGGACTGGGACTAATGTAAATGATTTATTGTAGATATCCGAATTTTAGGTTTAAGATACATACATTGGTATACATGACATTTACATTGTACACGACATGTGGAATATGGTAATGCTATAAATGAATAAATAAAGAATAATACCAATAAAATTTTAAAATATGTCTAATAAGTCATAGCAGCCAACCAATGTTTCCATTCAAACAAGAGACCAGTCAATGCTACCTCCTTATTGCTCTATATGGACTACTAGACTTGGGGGTAATACATTACACGTACAGCATTACATTACCTCCTTCGTATGTTACAGATGGACCTCATCTATTAGTCTTCAGTTTGTTATGCTGGTTGAATTATTAGCCTCCTTATTCTGCCACTTTCCAGCCAGCATATAAAATGCTATCCAGCTATTTCAGTCACTGACCCTGGCAACCAAAAATTGAGATTGAATTCAGGCTCCAGTTCTGTGGTTATTATTAATTTTTATTGCATGCTTTCTGTTTAAGCCCTCAACAATTCATCTTCACTTCTGATTTCTAAACTGCTTTCTCATTGCTATAGCAACAAAGCTCTACTGTCTAGACCTGTGATCCCCAACCAGTGGCTCGTGAGCAACATGTTGCTTTTCAACCCCTTTTCATGTTGCTTCTACTGGCCTTAAAGCGGGTGCTCCTTTTTTAATTTATGACTTGGAAGCAAGTTTTGGAGGCATGAAGACCATGTATACTGCCACACAGAGCCTTCTGCAGTCTGCCAGTCAACAATGGGCTACTAAATAACCAACCACAGCCCCTACTGATAACTTAGACCTTACATAAAGTACATTTTTAGGTGACATACACCTTTAAGAACTGTGATCTTAAATTATTTTAGTGCAAAGTAAGCAAAAGGGTTGAGAGTGTCATTTGGAGTGAGTATTGATCTTCAGCATGTGGTTTCTATGAGATACTTACAAGATGATTATGTGCAGCTTTCAACAGACTGCTGTGATATACACTGTTAGGGGATAGTTAGCAGAGCTCTGCTGGTTGTCTTGCATTAGTCAAGAATATTTTATACATCGCCAGCATTTGGTTACAATTTTAAACGATAATCATAAGACAGACATTATGGCACCCACTTTCAAGTTGAACAAATTGTATGATTTTTATCTGCAACGACATTGTAGAATCTGTACGTCAGGCTTTGGTTTGTGGTGCGGAGCGTCGTGCTGTTGCATGCAATGTGTGTATAATTGCTTTTATTTAGTACAGACCACAAGACGGAAAAAAAGCCAAATGGCAAAATTCATGGCGTAAATGAGGAGAACCATACAATTAAAAGACAAAAAAAGTATAATACAAATAAATATTTGTTGTGTACTATTACTGTAGGGTAATCAGTTTGGAAAAGGAACTACAGGTATAGGACCCATTATCCAGAATGCTCGGGACCAAGGGTATTCCGGATAAGGGGTCTTTCCATAATTTGGATCTCAATACCTTAAATCTACTAAAAAATCAATAAAACATTAATTAAACCCAATAGGATTGTTTTGCATCCACTAAGGATTAATTATATCTTAGTTGGAATCAATTTATTTTATTTCAACATAGAAAAAGGAAATCAGTTTTACAATTCTGAATTATTTGATTAAAATGGAGTCTATGGGGAACGGGCATTCCGTAATTCGGAGCTTTCTGGATAACGGGTTTCCGGGTAAGGGGTCCGATACCTGTAAAATGTTCTGAAAGCTTGCTATGATTATCTTAGTTAGCTAATAAAGGTATCACCTTTATACCACTTTTGTTATTTTTTATTTCAAAAGGGTTACCCTGTAAACATTAGTGTACTAGTATAAATATGTGTATGAATATTTACTCTCTGTCTTGCTTAAGCTGTCCATATAAAACCAAATTTGGCTTCCAACTGGGTTATATCAGCAGCTTTATTGGCCTATGTATGGGACCAACATGATGGACTCCCCAACCAGATATTGACCACCACAGTATCTGCTTAAGGCCCAGCCAGATATTGACCAGGTTATTTTGAAAATAAAGTGGATGCTGTTCTCTCAAAGAGAAGGGCTGGACATGTGTTTCCATGGCTGGCCCACTGACCAAACTGCATCCACTACCAGGTCTGTTAAATTAGCCAAAGATGCTTTTGTTTGTTTATGTTACCAAACAAGTGGAAATGGCCAGCTTACAGTATGAGAAGTCAATTTCCCTAAGCACAGTCCATTGCCAACACTAAAGGGGGATAGTGTGGTCTGTTTGCAGTGCATTCATCAAGTACCGTCCCTTGAGAACATCACAGCTTGTTAGATCATGGTTGGCTTACAGTGTATCAATCAAGCATAGTTCATTGACGGCCCAACAGAGAGGGTGCATATGCTCAGTTTGCAGTACATTAACACTCATTTTACCCAAACATCCCTTTTTTTAGAGAAAAATATTGCAAAAACACAGCAGTAGAAAAGTAGAAAAAATGTGTTGCTTTAGGGCTAAATGGGTACATGTATGGCAGATACTAAATTAAGGCTGTTTGCCATGGATGAAGTGTCTGCTCTGAACTAGTAAGAATTGTTTTTATTTGCTGTAGTCTAGGCTTACATTCCTTTTATGTATGAATGTATATGTTTATATCCTGATAAATGTAACTAACAGTGTATTAGTATCTTTTGTGTATATAGTACCAACACAGATCACTTCAAAAGGGGGGTGGTAACAAGCATTATGTTAAGTAAGCAGACATGAAGGGATTTGTTTTCTTCCCTTCTGAATTTGTAAGCTAAAGGTGCCCATACACCTTCGGATCCGCTCGCTTGGCGATGTCGGGCCAAACGATTGAATAATAACGACGGGTATAGGCAAAGTCGGTTCAGGGACTGCATCCACTAGCCGATGCAGTCTTGATTTTTTAACCTGCCCAATTGATATCTGGCCGATTTCAGGCCAGATATAGGTTGGGCCGGCCTGCCGGTAGTGCCCACACACGGGCCGATTAGCTGCCGAATCGGTCTAAGGGACCGATATCGGCAGCTAGAATCGGCCCGTGTATGGGGACCTTAAGTCTAAGGCAGTGATCCCCAACCAGTGGCTAGTGAGCTAAGGGACAAGTCAAGGCCACCTTGGTGATTTACAGGAACAATACTGAATTGCTGATGCTCCTTGTAGAAACATTGAGACAGCGATCCCCAACCAGTGGCTCCGGAACAACATGTTGCTCAAAATCCCCTTTGATGTTGCTCCCAGTAGGTGCCCATTTATAAATCTGTGGCTTGGAGGCAAGTTTTGGAAGCCCAGAGACACAGTTTTACTCCAAGCAGAGCCTCCTGCAGGCCAGCAGTCCACATGGGGCTACCAAATCAAAGCCCTTATTTGGCATCTCCAAAGACCTTTGTTACTGCTCGTGTGGCAAAACAAAAAGTGTTTAAAACATAAGTATAATGAAAATGATCAAGTCACCAGACCTCAATCCAAATTAAGACTTACTGAATGCTTGCATGTACTGCTATCCCCTTGGAAGGTAATTTTGCATCCTCCTAATAGAGTTTCAGATACTGCTAGTCTCTAGGATAGGATGCACCAAAGCTGTTGTATTATGGGGGCTATTGTGGTGGTGTAGATGATAGATAGATAGATAGATAGATAGATAGATAGATAGATAGATAAGATGTTTATTTTAGAAAACAAACTCAGATTGATAGATTGAAGTGTTTACTGTGTATGTGTATAAATAATGAGGTTTCCATAATAGCCTAGGAGAGCACTGCAGTTGCTTTTCAGAAATTACCAGTTTACTGGCAGCATTTTCTGGAATACCCCACACTCCATCTGTACCAACAAAATTTGCTTCTTTTAAAGTATTGTGCAATAACTTAATGAACATGCAATAAATTACACATTCTTGGTCCTGTTTCTTATAGGCCTGCCGAACCACCAGATACCATATGAAAAGATCTTGGATAATGAACACAGAAAGCCTTTTTTCTCTTTTAGGGAAAGAGGAATCATTAAGGGGTTTGTTTATAGCCTCATGACTGTTTGTTCAGTGCTTGAATCTATAAATGTTTTTACTTTGATGCTATTATTTCCAACAAATATACTGTACGAGACTGCTGCATCTTTATTTTCTTTGTGGGGGTGTGAAGGGAATGTGAGGCTTAACAAGCTTTATTATCGGCTGTAGGCTTGCATGGAAAGTATTCTGTGCAGCGGGAGTCTAAGAATTCCAAGACATGCATTGTTAAAAATATTCAGCCAACATCTGATTTATATTTGGGTGTGGATGCATTTGGTCAACATGCAATTTGCATCTGATAAGGCCACATCAGGAAACCAGTGCCATTATAGCCTAATTTCCTCAACAGTGTATTGCCATTGCATGGGCAGTAAGCACAGACGGTACATGGACTGGGTATTGATATAATTTACATATATGCATAAACAGATACTAACATACTGTAGGGACCCATAGGGTTAATATGCTCCTAACCCTACCGATTCCTTCTTTATCCTGCTAATGGGCAAAGACCCATGTATCTAGTTTATCATTAGCATTTGTGCCTTATTTATAGGTAGACCACTCCCTTTGCACTCTAATATAGTGTTAAGCAAAGGGGTGGATCCTCCTCTTTGGCTGCATCTGAGACCTGAGATACTTGTCCAGACTACTCTCCATAGTGGTGCCCTGCTGTTTGGTTGTCTTTACCCTGCCCAGACTCTGTAGAGGTGGGATAAACCGGTGGACACCATCTCTCTCTATCCTCTGTGTCTTCAACAGCTAACTCCTCTGAGTGATTATTGCAATAACCCTGTGGACTAATTGTCTTGGACAATAAACAAGTTGACTTATGTTTTACCACAAAAGAACCTTTTGGCTTCCATTCTTTATATTACTTTGCACACAGCCCAAGTGAGTTGTAGTTGCAATACAGCCCAAGGATATTTCCACATAGTGAAAGCCCATCTTGTGTGTTAGAGTTTTAAGTACTCCATGCTCTGAAGCCTATCTAGCTGGTCTGGTCTGTACAAAGGGGTTACAATACATAAGATGTAAAGCTATTAGAAATAATAGAAGAGTTTGTTGTCCATAAAAATACATAGGGCAGTAGGCTTAAGCAATCTATGGTCACATAATATGCAGAGAATTTACTTATTTATTTGTAGATAGATAGAGCGACAACATATATATTATGTAAGGCAACTGGAATTCAGAAAGCAGGTCCCTGACCAAGACAAGGCCATAAAGCCCCAATGTAACTTTGGAACATTAAAGACATTTAATGATGTCTATGTTACACAAGAACCAGTGCAATAACTAATCACAATGTATAAGTATATATTTTATTGGTTGTTCATAGTTCTTGTATATTATATAAAGAATAATATAATATCCTTATAGTTAACAACAGGTGATACAAGTCACTGAGTAGTTCCATGACCATAACACATGAAGGCCAAGTTAACCTCTAACATCCTAATTTACAATAGGGGATGACTTGTCAGTTACAGGTACAAGCCTTGTTATCCAGAATGCTCGAGACCTGGGGTTTTCCAAATACGGGATCTTTCTGTAATTTGGATCTTGATACCTTAAGTCTATGGAAAAAATCATTTAAATGTTTAAATAAACCCAAAAGGATTTTTTTTGTCTCAAATAAGGATTAATTATATCTTAGTTGGGATTAGGTCCAAGGTACTGTTTAATTATTACATAGAAAAAGAAAATTATTACAAATTTGAATTATTTGATTAAAACTGAGTCTATGGGAAATGACCTTCCCATAATTTGGAGCTTACTGGATAACAGGTTTCTGAATAATGGATCCTATACTTGTATAATGCACAAGTTTCAGTGCATTAACGCAAATGACATTGCCAAGAACTGATTATAACAGAAGCCCCATTAATAAGGGTATAATTTACAGGATAGTCATGGCTCTTGTGTTCAAATCAGTAAACCTCTCAGTGTCACCAAACTAAACACCAACATATTTTACTGAACATTAATAGAAGCATAAGGTAAATGTAAAAACCCAAGTTTATATAAGGTATTAAAATCCTCTCTTGAGATACATTAACACAGAACAGACATGTGCTAACAGCATTCAGCTGAGCAAAATGTTCTGGATTTCTTGTGTAATATCCCCCCCAAGAAAAAAAAATCCTTTCAATATCACATTTTCTTTTTTACTTTGAAAAGGAAAAGGGCCTTGACATGCTGCATGGTGACTTAGTCCTTTGTAGTGCTTTCCTGCGGTGCTTGGGTCCTAGTGTCAGGGTCACATGGTCTTTACAAAGTTGGAAGTTGGAAGCTTGACACTAAAGAACAGGTCAAAGTCCAATAGCACAGTATCCAAAAGGCTAAGCAGTCTCTTAGTCAGTATTCTTGTCAGGATCAGGGCTGGCAGCAAACTGGATGGTCAGGAACTTTTATACAGGAACTAAGAAACCAAGAGACCTAAAACTGGCCATTAAACCGTAGTCTTTGGCATTCTTTTATTTTACATTTATTTCCATATAGGCTTCAGAGGCTTACAGCACAGAATATGCCACCCTGGTTCACTCTGTAAAAGGTTCTCACTGTGCTTGCATGGGCCTCATCCAGGTACTCCAAAAGCATGCAAGCAGGTTTATTGGATCCTTTTAATATTAGCCCTAGTGCGTCTGTGCATTGTGTGAATGTGATGGAGAACTTAGATTGTAAGCTCCACTGAGCAGGGACTCATGTGTATGGTAAACTTTGTCTATATTGTAAAATGTGTCTGTGCTGTACAGGTATTAGAACCCTTATCCAGAAACCAGTTATCCGAATAACAGGAAGGCCATCTCCCACAGACACAATTTTTTTCTCTGTATAGGTATGGGACCCATTATCTGGAAACCCGTTATGCAGAAAGCCTCAAATTACAGGAATGCCATGTCCCTTAGACACCACTATATACTATAATAAAATAATTAAAATATTTAAAGCTGTAATAATAAAACAGTACCTTGTTCTTGATCCCAACTAAGATATAACTAATCCTTATTGGAGGCAAATCAATCCTATTGGGTTTATTTAATGTTTAAATGATTTTTTAGTAGACTTAAGGTATGCAGATTCATACTACGGAAAGACCCTTTATCCGGAAAACCCAAAGTCTCAAGCATTCTGGATAATGGATCCCATACCTGTAAAAATAACAGATAATAATATTATAGCGGCATACTTACTTTTCTATTTTCCCCCTTACTTTTATGAAGGTGTTGTTGACTCTTGCAGCTTCTGTCTTGTCTAAGACATTGTTATCTCATGCTTGTTCCCACAGTCCTACTATTGTGTTATAATCAGCTTATGAGAAGCCAACAGTGGGAATGGAATGGCATTGAGACAGGGATTACCAACTTTTTTTTTACTTGTGAGCCACACTTAGGTGTAAAAAGTGCTGGAGAGCCACACAAGCATGAAAAAGTTCCTTGAGGATTTAAATAAGAACTCTGATTGGCTATTTGGTAGCCCCATGGGGACTGCTGCCATGCAAAAGGTTCTGTTTGGAGTGAAACTATGTCTCTGTGCTTCCAAAACTTGTCTTCAAGCCAGAGATTTAAAAATGGGTACCTACTTTGAGGCCACTGGGAGCAACATTAAACGGAGCGGTGAGCAACATTATGCTCAAGAGCCACTGGCTGGGGATCACTGGATTGAGGCATAGCCATCCTAAAGTCATCATTAAGTGAACTGCAATATATAGTGCATTTACCAACCTTGTGGAAAAGTCTCTAGCATTTAAGTCAGCATGTTATTAATGTCTTACACTGCCCCTCAGGGTGTAGAAAGGCTCAACTTTCACCCTTTTTTTTCTTGTCTGATTTTATTCTGCATCACCTTCTAAATGTTTACTTTTGGCCATCATAGCACACATGAAACAGGGCCTATACTTCTCGCACTGACCATTAATTGTGATCTCCCTAATCCCTGCTTTGCGGCAATGAAACCACACATCTTGAAGCAATGCTGAACAGAATCTCTGGCTCCTAAAATAATAAATCAACGGGAGTTGTGAGCATACGGAGTTCATTGAAATATTCCCCATCTACACTTCCTAATCTCTCCATGACAAGCCAGAGTAGACTAAAAAGATAAATTCTGTTCCCTGCAGGGATTATTTACCTTTTAATGACGCACAGAGAGTCCTTTGGGTGACCTGTTGGTTTTAGAGTGAGGCTAAATATAGCACATCCCATCCAAAAAAGATAAAGAATACAGTCTATGTTCCTATCAGTTCAGAAGAGGAAGTCTTTCTAAATACTGCTCTAGCAATAACCCAGAGCGTCAGCATTTTATGTCTATACTGTATGTTCCCAAATATATAAATACTGAACTAGATGATTGGGACTGTGAGAAAATAAATGTAATGTCCCACGTGGATTTATCTCGCACTGGTAAAAGTACTGCAGCCTTGCTAAGTGGTTACAGATGCATCGCTGGTATTTCAGTTTTCGTGTCATATTTAAAGCAACAAAGACGAAAATCTACAGTATATATTATAATGGAAGGAAATAAGTTTCCCAAACGTGTTTAGATGCAAAACGTGCCCAACGTTTGCTTACTGTTGGCTTACTGAGAGACGTAACAAATCCAAAATTTTTAGATGAACTATGAGCTGAGGGCCTGTGCTCCTGTTGGCAGAAAACTGCCCTGGCCTGGGGTTCTTTGTAGCAAGCACCACTAAGCAATCCTTTTCTTCTACTTCTTCTTTCTTTAAAATCCCAGGGCCAAGCCATGCACAGTAGATTGAAAAACCCTACTTTTTTGTTCAAGTTTTGCTTTTTAGTCTACTCTACTGCGCTTGGGCACCCACTTGAAGAAAGAAGAAGGAGGGAGAGGATCGCTCCATGGTGCTTGCTGGAGGCTGGAGGAACCCCCGGCTGGTGCAGTTTTCTGTTGGTAGGAGCAGTGGCCTGGGGTATCAGTTAAGTCAGTGATCCCCAACTCACTGGTTCGTAAGCAACATGTTGCTCCCCAACCCCTTGGATGTTGCTCCCAGTGTCCTCAAAGCAGGTGCTCATTTTTTAATTCCTGGCTTGGAGGCAAGTTTTGGTTGCATAAAACCCATTGTAAAGCCAAACAGAGCCTTCTGCCAGGGACTACCAAATAGCCAATTATAGCTCTTATTTGCACCCCCAGGAACCTTTTCCATGCTTGTGTTACTCCCCAACACTTTTTCCATTTACATAGTTACATAGTTACATAGTTACATAGTTACATAGGGTTGAAAAAAGACCTGTGTCCATCAAGTTCAACCCATCCAAGTAAATCCAGCACATCTAACCCACACCTACCAATCTATACACTCACATACATAAACTATAAATACAACCACTAGTACTAACTGTAGATATTAGTATCACAATAGCCTTGGATATTCTGATTGATCAAGAACTCATCCAGGCCCCTCTTAAAGGCATTAACAGAATCTGCCATTACCACATCACTAGGAAGGGCATTCCATAACCTCACTGCCCTCACCGTGAAAAACCACCTACGCTGCTTCAAATGGAAACTCCTTTCCTCTAATCTAAAGGGGTGACCTCTGGTGCGTTGATTGTTTTTATGGGAAAAAAGAACATCCCCCAACTGCCTATAATCCCCTCTAATGTACTTGTACAGAGTAATCATGTCCCCTCGCAAGCGCCTCTTTTCCAGAGAAAACAACCCCAACCTCGACAGTCTAACCTCATAGTTTAAATCTTCCATCCCCTTAACCAGTTTAGTTGCAGTCTCTGCACTCTCTCCAGCTCATTAATATCCTTCTTAAGGACTGGAGCCCAAAACTGCACTGCATACTCAAGGTGAGGCCTTACCAGGGACCTATAAAGGGGCAAAATTATGTTCTCATCCCTTGAGTCAATGCCCTTTTTTATACAAGACAGCACTTTATTTGCTTTAGTAGCCACAGAATGACACTGCCTGGAATTAGACAACTTGTTATCAACAAAAACCCCTAGATCCTTCTCCATTAAGGATACCCCCAACACACTACCATTCAGTAGATAGTTTGCGTTTATATTATTTCTACCAAAGTGCATAACTTTGCACTTATCAACATTGAACCTCATTTTCCAGTTTGCTGCCCAGTTATCTAATTTTGTCAAATCGCTCTGCAAAGCGGCAGCATCCTGCATGGAACTTATAGTTTTGCACAATTTAGTGTCATCAGCAAAAATAGAAACAATACTGTCTATGCCCACCTCCAGGTCATTAATAAACAAGTTAAACAGCAAAGGACCAAGGACTGACCCCTGCGGTACTCCACTAACCACACTGGTCCAATTAGAAAATGTTCCATTTACAACCACTCTTTGTACTCTATCCTTCAGCCAGTTCTCTATCCAATTACAAATATTATGTTCTAGGCCAATATTCCTTAATTTGATCATTAACCTTCTGTGAGGTACTGTATCAAACGCTTTAGCAAAGTCCAAGTAGATGACATCAACTGCCATTCCAGCATCAAGGTTCCTACTCACCTCCTCATAAAAGGCAACTAAATTAGTCTGGCAAGATCTGTTACGCATAAAACCATGCTGGCACAAACTAATAGTATTGTGAACTGCAATGTATTCAAGTACCCTATCCCTTATTACCCCTTCCAAAAATTTTCCTACTACTGATGTCAGACTAACAGGCCTATAGTTTTCAGGCTGAGAACGGGATCCCTTTTTAAATAACGGCACCACATTAGCAATCCGCCAGTCTCTTGGCACCATGCCAGACCTCAATGAATCCTGAAAAATTAAGTGAAGAGGTTTGGCAATCACAGCGCTCAGCTCATTTAATACCCTGGGATGAATCCCATCCGGCCCTGGACCTTTGTTTACCTTTACATGTTCAAGTCTCTTTTGAATGTAGCTCATGGTTATAAAAGGTTGGGGATCCCCAAGTTAAGTGAATACAATCACCTAACTTTTGGCAGCCTTCCCAATGATTGTTTCCTTCTCCTTTGAGTTCATAGGACTTTAATAATGCCAAACAAAAACTTGTTTTTGCCTCAGAAATGAAGTGTGGAAATAAAAATGAAAATCAATTGTCAAAGAAGTAGAGTATATGGAGGTATATCACTAAACACCCCAGTTCGTGGGTATAACATATCAAAATACCAACTCTCATAATAAACAGGAAGGCAGTAGTATATGAAAAAGTTTAAAAAAATATTAGAACATATGAAAAAAAAAAACCTACATCACTTGAAGGGTTGGTTTCTTTTTGGCTAAAATTGTACAATTTAGCCGAATACTGCAGAAAGGCCTACAATAAGAGAGAATTCCAAACCAAATGTTAAATTGAGTGCATCCATAAATGTATTAGCTAGGTATATATGAATGTATAATTTAGTCTAGTAAGAAACTATCCAGCTTGGAAAGAATGCTGAATTATGCCTGTGCTCTCTTTACCTCTTGTATTATTGATTGCTTTATATGTTACTCTGTATGTCCAATGTATGAAACCCACTTATTGTACAGCACTGCGGAACATGATGGCGCTTTATAAATAAATGTTAATAAATGTTAATAATATAACTTGTTTAAAGGGGCACTTCAGCTTCCGAACCAATAATAATAGATATTAAAAAGTCTAACACTGAAATCCCTAATATACCTATCATTATAATCTGTTCCTACAAAAAGTATGAATAAATACCATTTTTATATGCTGAAATCCAGCTTCAACGGTTCTTCCCTTTCTGCCTCATTTGAAATCCTGGCAGGGGAGGAGGCACTAAAACACTGATGTTTAATACTGAAATTAATGTAACTACTTTGAGTTCCATTTCCATTACTACATCTAAAAAGACTTCTACATACATCCCCCCAACTTTAAGAGACACATTTGGAAGCTTTATAAATAGTCAGTTCCAAGTTGGATGAAATATGGACAAATAGTAGGCATTATTATCTCCCCACTTTATAAATAGATGAACTCAATTCATAGCTGGTTGAAAGGTGGTATTTCAGTAAAAAAAAAAACCTCTTACCCTTTATTGAAAGAGCACCTTACAGCATCTGGTAAACTTTATCAACCCATAAATCTAGTCTCCTAATACTGATACCAAGCTAAGGTGACTGTTTATCTAGTCTTAGACAAGACCCCTAGCAGAAAGAAGACTACAGTTTATCAATTAGCGTTTATGGATGAAAGGAAACAGATTGCGAGGCTCCTGGGAATGCAGTATATCATATTATTTAAAGCCTATCATGATGGTTTTATTATGCTTAAAATGACTGTCTGTGGGAATCTGGGAATGCGTGTATTTTATGGGGTATAGAAAAATGCATGCTTCATTTGTTTGTTTAATGAAAAGTCTACTGGGGTGTGCAAAGCAGGTCATTCATGGAAGTTGAAATAAGATGTGTTTCATGTCACTGACCCCAGAACTACAGAATAATGAAGACATAACTATTTACTTTGACAAAGTACAGATTAAGTGAACAGGATTTACTGATCACCTGTTTGAAAGCAAGTATCTTATTGGTTGCTATGGGTTACTGCTCCTGGGCAAACTTAGGATATCCTTATAAATAATGCTTGGTGGTGTCATCAGTTATAATCAATGCTTAGTGATGTAACATGACATATGTCACATGACTTACTTAACCTTGTGTATTATAGTTAATAATGTTAATAATGCACTCCACTTTTGGGCTTATCAAAGAAGTAGAGTATATGGAGGTATATCACTATACACCCCAGTTCATGGGTATAACATATCAAAATACCAAGTGGTTAAACTTTCATAGTAAACAGGAAGGCAGTAGTATATGAAAAAGTTTTTAAAAAAATATTAGGACATAAGAAATAAAAAACCTACATGACTTGAAGGGTTGGTTTATGTTTTTATACGGTTATGGGACTCCTCGGTGACTTATAATATCCTTGTATTTTACAGTAGGGGGAACATTATTCACTATTAAAAATGTAATTACACCTAAGACCGCAAGGTAAAATGAGATATTCTTTTTTGTTTAACAGTGTGGGCCAGTGAGACCACATTGGGCAGGGGATAAAGTTTTTTGCACTTTAAACCCTGCCTTCACTTTTGTTCCTAGAGGTGCAGTTCTTAGGGCTTCCAAAATGGAGCCCATGGATTTTGTAAATGATGCTGTATACATTGGATAAGGGGTCATTTGCAATTACAAGGTTCCAATCTGCCATTTTTTCTTTCTTTTCATCTTCCAATCTGCCATTTTTTCTTTCTTTCTTTCTTTCTTTCTTTCTTTCTTTCTTTCTTTCTTTCTTTCTTTCTTTCTTTCTTTTTTTGTTTTACATTTTGCACACTGATTTTGCAGAAAAGTCAAAGGCCTTTGTACAGAGCACAGAGACCATTAGGTGCTTGATTAGACCACTGTCTGTGTTGCAAGACCAGGGAGGGAAGGGGGTAGGGGTAGGAGGTATGTAGGTCCTCCTTCCTGCCACCTATCCATTCCTTAACTTGTACTCAAAAATTTCGAATTTGAACATTGATAACTCATAGAGGCTTGAAAGTCAAGGAGAGGCGGTGGGGACAGGATTCACCGGTGCCTCCTGATACTGCATCCTACAGAATTTTAATCTGCCATAAGTGCTTGTTAATAAGATAAGCACTAAGATAAACACTATGGGGCACATTCTTGCACCCCTTAGCACTCTAGCTCTTGCACATGGGGATCTGCAAGTGACCCCTCAGTTGTAGGAAAGAATACAACTTTTTCCCCATAATTCAGGCAATTCGCTTGATGTGAATCAAAACCATTTGGACTGAAACATGTCCAAGTCCTGATGGCATCACTTCTGACGCTCACCATCAAAATGAGTGACACCTTTAGGCACAAGGGTTCCTCTGCGTCTCTAGGGGCACTGCGCTCAGTTCAGAACAGGAGGCAGAATGGGCTGAGCGGTGCCAAGAACAACTATATGGAAATTCCATGAGTGCCTTTTCACTTATATAGAAACGTGCCAGGTTTTAGTTACCAATTGTCTTGTTCATTTAAATGTTGGTGTGTTTTTCAATTTGCTCCACAGTGTATAAATATAAGCATAAATATAACAATTTCTGTTGTATAAATTCCTTCTCTCTATCCTTCTCTCTATCCTTTGCTGCTTCTCTTTTTTTTTTTGTTTGTTTGATTTTTTTATTCCCCTAAACTATTTTGGCCCAAAACAGCTCATCCCCTATCACTCATTTTTAAATGGAATGTCTATTGAAATCTGAAAATGCAATGAATCAGAGCATTCTGTTTGCTTTTGGCACTCTCAAGGCATTTCATGGAACATTGTGCAAAATGCAGGTGAAGCTCTTTCAACTCCTAGAATTGTTTGGCTGATGATAAAGGCCTAAAATTCATAGGATTTAAAAACATGACTAATCAGTTTGCACATTTCCAATCACAGGGTATCACTCTTGCACATTTATATTAAATAGAAAGCACCTACTGTACATCTTCTATACTATACAGCACCGCAGAACATGTTCACTCTTTATAAATACTTGTTAACAATAATGATAATATTTATAATTATTGTTTATTATACATCTTCCCAACATTGTCTTTGGTAAGTACCGGCCATGCCTTGTTTGTGTATTTACAATTCTAAAAGTAGTTGATACAGTTATACTAAACAATTGTACATAAACTGGGAAAGCCTTATATAAATATGCATTATTCATAATAATCACCAATTTTAGAACAATCCAGCCCCAACCTAACGTTGTTATTCTATAAATGAGAATGTTTCTGTTGGGGAAAAGCAATGTGGTGGTTACTTTATTTAAAAAAACAAAAACTGTTTTTGCAGCACAATTTTGGCTGCCGTTGTCCTCGGAGCTCAAATGCCAGTACGCAGCACACATCTACATTGTGAAATCTTAATTTATGGACCATTCTTCCTGCAGCACAGATGTTTCGGAGGAATGACAAAGGTGTTAAAACCCCAAAAGAAAATTGTGGCCTTCATGGTTTTCCTCAAGAAACTATTCAGTCTGGGTGGTTGAAGTGATACTTATGTCAGCAATTTTGTTTTCCCTACTCTGTATAAAAGATAATAAGATATATTAGGCACATTGTAGGTGGGGTGATCTTACAAAAATATTACATTTTATATGAAATTTTATATATCATGGAACAAAACTCCAGAACATAAGCAATGGCAAAAGACAGAAGAAGTTGTTTTCTTTTTCATTTAAAGGAGAAGGAGAGGTAAAAACTAAGTAAGCTTTATCAGTCCTCTATCAAAAGAAACACAGGATTTCTTGTTTCCTTTTTTGTAAACATGTTCTTAAGGTATCTGATTTCCTTTCTCAGAAAAATCCTTTATTCTGGGGGGCAGAGTCTGCTCAGTTCTCTCCCCTCTCCTGCTCCCCCTCCCCACACAAGAATGCTAAGAATTCCCTCCCCCTTCCCTTAGGAATGTGTAATGTGAGCTATAATGGATAGAGCTACAGCAGGAAGCTATGAAGACCAAGCTAAAATGGCAGCTGCTATCTTAAGCAAATAGAGAAAGCTTCTAGGGCTCTTTACTCAGGTATGGTAATGCTCTCTGCAGAACAAGTAGTGTTCTAGGTGGCACTAATGTGGCAAATCCATTGGCAGTAGAATGACAAAATGACTTTAAAGAAATAATGGACAGGACAGTTAGATGCAAGGTTGTACAGATTCACTGACATTATTATAGCTACTTCTGTGCTAAGACATGACATCACTATGTCTGATATAGTCAGTGGCGTAACTAGCAGGAAGCATACCGCACAGCACCTTTGCTTTTGCAGCCAAAGACTTCTGTTCTGAAGGACCCAGTGGTTCAATATTGGTTGACTGGACACATTGCTTTTTGGTGCCAAATTAAAAATGAAGGCCTTCTTGATTTAGTTCTTAATTACTATGTTCTGGGATGCACAATTTGGCTCCATGTTATCTGACTTTTTTCAGTAGCCTATTCCTGACTATCCTGATCGCTGCCTTCCCTGAACCTTGTCTACAGTTCTGATACACTTTCTGATATCACACCACTGGATTTTTGCCTCCAATGTCAGCTTCCACTTTAGTCCTTACTGTCTGATCCTGACAGCCTCATGGCCCTGACCATTTGCAACCATCATAAAGCAAATAACTTTCACATAAAATAATAATAGGAGGCAACTATACGTTTTAGTGTATATTTTGATGTATCTCAAGTTCAGACAGGTGCGTGTATCAGGGCAAGTTTTGTTTCTCTCTGATAAAGATGTTCTTTTAAATGATCAGATCCCTGGGGAATTGTATAGTACCACATACACCATGACAATGAGATCACTGGTGAAATGATTATCTTAATGTTTAATTTGGAAAATCAGCTACTTTTGGGTTAATGCATGGACCACTGTGTCGTTTTGATTTGATATGTTTCTTCCAAGCTATGAAAGTGGGCAATGAGAGCATAAATGCTTATAGGACCATTCTAAAGACCAATCAGAGAAGGCAACAAGCCAGGAACTGGTCACAAGAAGTCACCTCTAAGTTAACTTTTATTGTGATATCGAATGGCCAATTCTAAGCAACTTTTTAATTGCTCTTCATTTTCTATCCTTTATAGTTTTTGAATTATTTGCCTCTTTTTCTGACTCTTTCCACCTTTCAAATGGCTGCCGACCCCAGAAACCAAAAACTATTGTTCTGGGAGGCTACTGTTTTATTTTTGTTGTTACTTTTTATTACAGGTATGGGACCTGTTATCCAGAATGCTCGGGACCTGGGGTTTTCCAGATAACGGATCTTTCCATAATTTGGATCTCCATAACTTAAGTCTGCTAAAAATCATTTAAATATTGAATAAACCGAATAGGATTGTTTTGCCTCAAATAAGGATTCATTATATCTTAGTTGGGATCAAGTACAGGTACTGTTTTACTATTACAGAGAAAAGGGAATCATTTAACCATTAAATAAACCCAATAGGGCTGTTCTGCCCCCAATAAGGGGTAATTATACCTTAGTTGGGATCAAGTACAGGTACTGTTTTATTATTACAGAGAAAAGGGAATCATTTAACCATTAAATAAACCCAATAGGGCTGTTCTGCCCCCAATAAGGGGTAATTATATCTAAGTTGGGATCAAGTACAGGTACTGTTTTATTATTACAGGGAAAAGGGAATCATTTAACCATTAAATAAACCCAATAGGGCTGTTCTGCCCCAATAAGGGGTAATTATATCTTAGTTGGGATCAAGTACAGGTACAGTTTTATTATTACAGAGAAAAAGGGAATCATTTTATAAAATTAAAATTATTTGCTTATAATGGAGTCAATGGGATATGGCCTTTCCGTAATTCAGAACTTTCTGGATAATGGGTTTCCGGATAAGGGATCCCATACCTGTATTTCTTTCTATTTAGCCCCCTCTACTATTCATATATCAGTCACCTCCCCCAAACCACTTCCTGGTAACTAAGGTAAATTGGACCCTAGCAACCAGATAGCTGCTAAAATTCCAAACTGGAGAACCGTGGAACAAAAAGTTAAACAAATTAAAAAACTACCAATAAAAAATGAAGACCAGTTGCAAATTGTCTCAAAATATTACTCTACAGTCTACATCATACTAAAAGATTTCTTAAAGATGAACAACCCCTTTAAGTAATAAGCTCTTTTTTGCCAGTTATGATAAGCACTTTCCTTTTCCCTCTGTACTTAGGTTTTGCAGATGGAAGCTTTCAGCACCACTACTCAGACAAGAACAGTAGATAAAAATAGAACAGTCAAGCTGTGGTCTGGGTCATAGCAATAGAGACAGCAGATCCAGAGTGTTTTGGAAGGCCCAAAATAAAGGGACTGGTGAAGGTCCTGTGACAAAACCAGATCATTTCCCATTGGGTTTAGGAGACAAGGGTCCAGTTGAAGGTCTAGTAACTTCTGCTTACATTACTGAATCCTTGAGTTAAACATTGCAATGCTGCCTTCCTGAACAGCCACCATCAAAGAACTTGACACTCAGAACAGAGAGTGATTACATGCCTCCAGCCAAAACATCTCCTAAATGTTCCATACAGGCAAGTAAGGCATTAAATGACAGATACCATTTAGTTTTGCGGTTGTGTGCCATGGGACCTTCATTTTTTCTTAATGTCAAGCTAAATGAACTGTGCTTGAGTAAATATGACACAGGAACAGCTTTTCCAGTGCGAGTTTACTTGCAATTTTTAGAAATAATAAATATAATATGGAAAGTGTGGAAGCATATCTGCAGTATGAATATGCTGGTTTCGTTAAGACAGATGAAGAAACAACAGGTAACCTTGCCAAAATATTTTTGCTTGGGATGGAAGCCAACATTTTTAACCATTAGGGGCTTCAGAAAAAAATGCTTTCCTCCTACACTGTGGGAACCACATGCTCTTTGTATCTTGAAAAATAAAGTCTAAAAATATGGATAACCCATGATTTAGCAGCTTCAGATGTCAGACTCCAAATACTCCAAAAAATTCAGTTGGAGAAGCAATGCTTGGCAAAAATCTTTTGCTTCTTCTGCACAATATAGTTACTGAGTTTGTGTTTTATATGTACAATATACCTGCCATTGCACAAATATGTTATGTCAGGTTATTTATGAATACAAAGGGTCATTTACAACAGCAAGTGCAGTGAGCAAAAGTGCAGTCTCACTTTGAAATTGGTGAGTAATTGCCATTTTTTCACCATAATGCAGCATTTTTTCCCAGAATACAAACATCTCTTCAATGACAAGAGGCGTTGTGTTGGCCAAATATTTTCATAGTCCGGTTGACATGATTTCCGGTGTATGAGCAATGGACATGCGATCTTCACAAGCAAGTGTATGGCGCCCATTGATGCAGGACACCGAGGGAACCATGGTGCTACCTCCTGGTCCAGAGGTGGTGGAAGATCCAGGGTTCCTCTTTGTCAATAGGTGCAACTGCACTCGATTCTAATTTGCAACTTCACTTTTGGTTGTAAATGAGCCCTACTTTGTACCTACTGTGTTTACTTTTACAGCCCTATAATTTAAAACTTTTGAGTACAACTTGAAGTTTCCTTTGTTTAGTTGGTGGATCATCATCATTTAGTTATTTAGAACCAGCAATAACAAACATAGGTCTAAGCAAGAAGCTGGCAAGCTTATGTACCAAAATTCAAGAATTTCAAGTTTTTTATAGAAAGTTGTTAGACAGATGTCTGCCAATATCCACTTCACCCCTGTAAAATGGCTATTGGCAGACAGAAACATGTTGGCTTGGGATATCTTTTTGGAGAGCATCTCAAGATTTTTAATAATCACCTCATTGTAATTATGTATTGTATTTTATCTGTTTTTACTTTTTGCATGAAACCCCAAAATTGTAGGGGTGGTTTGGAGCACTGCACTATAGCACCTGCTACTTACATGAAATTAGGTGTCCAATAGCCTAAAACACAATAATAACCTTAAAAATAGCACAACAAATGCAGCACTCCAAAACTTATAAGCCATTTTAGTATATGTTCATTAAAATACCTAAAGTTTAGGGTTAAGTCCTAAAATCTAGTTGCAACTGACACCAAGTTGTATATATTATGCTTTGTTTATTTAGTGCTGAGGCATTCGTTGCACCTCTTTATAGAGATTGCCGTAGCCCAGATGTCCCCCCATCATTAGAGGCGCTTCTTGCCATATATTTGCCCTCTGCACCACTTAGCCCTTTCTGCCTCCCATTCCGAACCCAGCATAGTTGCACCTATTAACATAGAGGAGTTCTTTCAGCGCCCTGCATCAATGGTCGCACATTGAATACCCAAACTGATTCAACAAAAAATATTCAGCACAATTTTGTCCGATTGTGCTCTAATTTTCAGCCGCAATGACGATTGTACTAGAAACTGCACGTGCTCACTTCACTTGCAGTCATAAATGACCCCTACTGTGTTTAAATGGCAATTTGGAGAGGGTTTTTCTTTTTCTCTGCCAATACAGCTGCCTCTAATGTCCTTGCTCTTGTGGGAAATCAGTTCAGCATGGCTAAGTACATGGACGCCAATTGTGGGATGGCATGGATGGACTGGAATGCCAAAATACAAATAACCTGACTTTCACAGCAAGGACTATAGTGAGTACATTGAATAAGTAACTGTTGTCCAGAATTGCTCTGAACAATTTGTTCCATGTGAGCTAATTAGCAGTTTTGAGTTGTATGAGATGTTAAATAATATTAGTAAATGATCAGTACTGGTGGTTTCATAATTCTTAAATCTTCACTATACACATGGAAAACTTTGCTTTGTTTTTACAAATTCTTTGTTATTTGTTTCTGATTTAATCGACTATAAGATTTTAAGATTGAAAGGCAGTGTTGTTCTTACAATCCTGTACACGGCAATACAAAAATTGGAAGTTTTAGATAGACCGCAACTTCCTAATGCAATGACCCCTCTACAGATAAGGATAAAACATTCACTACATTTACTATAATCCCAAATATTTAAGTGTACATTATAATTTATTATCATCCAATGGCTTTGTACCATGCTAACCATACCTAGTGTGGCCCCACCAGTGATCCCTAAATTACGTGTCTGAATAACGCACAATTTATGGGATGGATCAATTTATGGGATGGATAGCAGGACACCTACATGCTGCCTCCATGCCCACCTCTAATAAATACAGCACTGCCAAATTCAGGCTAAGCAGTATGGCTTGGAGACATGCAGTTCCAGATTAAAAGTGCAGAGATGAGCATAAGAAAGCATGGCATTTTGCTTTCCTTCCCTCTTATTTTTTTGCACTTAACACTGTACCCTGCATTTGATTAATGGCCTCTCTAGCTCTGCTGGATACCCAGTATTTTCATAGGCACAACTATAATTGTGTGTTCCCTGTGTAGAACCATTAATTACCATTTTACTCATTACAGATCTTTTTTCTTTTTATTTGCCAACATTTCTTTTTGTTCAAGCTTATTTTTCGGCTGGTATTTTTGTACTGGTGGAGAAATGCCATTGCCTACTTGACACACCTGAAATGCCAACCTGTGAAGGTGGCAATACACTATAAGGTCTGTTTGTTTGGTGAAGTCACCAAACAAGTGAATCTTTCCACTTAAATGCCCACCTAAGGAGATATCGTAATAATGCCCACCTAAGGAGATACTGGAAAAATGGCCCTTGGGCCAAATTATCGAACTACAACAATGGAAATAGGACACGTTGGAGCAAGGACCTCATCAATGAACCCAAAGCGATCATGATCCAGCAAAAAAATGAAACCTGCCTGATCGACATCTGCCCAAGTTTAGACAGAAAAGATCATGTAGGCCCATTGGGGGTCTCCATACAAGGGCAGATAAACTGCCGAATTGGTCTGAAGACCTGAATAGGCAGCTTAAATCTGCCCTTGTATGGCCACTTTAACTTGCATCCATCAACCACTGCAGATAGAGCTGATTTTGTTCCAAAAATGCCCACTTCTCTAAAGTCTATAATTGTAGAGACTGTTCATTGTGGTCCTGCCGCTTCATGAAGCAACCAAGCATGGAAGCAAATGCAGGTAGAAGATTTATAAACTCCTGGGAATGTATAAAGGTTCAGGAATAGCAGTAAACAATGATTAAGACAATTTAGAGGGATATGTCTGAGTAAAATTAGGTAAATGTTGACTTCTGCCTTGACTATTATACACAAGAATAATACTGATGAGTATGTTTTATTTTGGCACGTAATTTGATCATCATTTGGGGAACAACTGTTGACCATATGTAGTAACTATAATTAAGCCCAAATCTTGTCATTATTAAACATCTCATTCTTATACTATTTAGCTGTCCTGTTTAGCTAACCTGTGTATTACTGTACATAAATGAAAATAGGACTAAATTACTGGAACTTACAAACGTTTACATACCCTATTTATCCTAATGCATAATCTTTCTGTTGTATTCTTTAGCTTTCGAACGTTTTTATCCTCTTTGGCAATAAACATATTAAATAGTAGCTACTGAAAACTTTAATGTCCCATAAACATTATATTATTCCGTTTATAGTAAAAACATACAGGAAAACATGGCCTGTGATATCAATAACTTCTCTGTTTTGTTTTCAACCGTCTGACAACAATTAGAACCAAATTAACAAAAAAAAAAAGGATCTGTTGTTGCTGAAATGTCTCCATCCATTTCCCGGTTCCCTCCTCCATCTCTTCCAGCGGAAGCAAATATCCCATGTTAAAAGTATAAGTGCCTTTTCTGAAAAACAAAGTAATAAAATGAAAATGGTTCTTTTAACTAAACAGCTTAAAGTTTTGGGGGTATGTTTTCAAGAATGAAATTAGCACATCATAAATCAGGGGACAGGTAGCAGAACTCTGTAAATTGACCTTTACAATTAAATTGGAAAAAAAAGAGACACAACCCAGCACTCTTGTTTTGTGGTCCAGAATTCACCGTTAATCATACAATGGTTCTTATTGTTTTGTTTTTTTTTATGAGGGAGGGCAGAGGTTTTGGTTGCCCCTTGGCTACATAATTTCCTTTACTGTGGGTATGTTCTCTTCATCTGGAACATGTTTGTTAGCCCTTAATGACCAGTTCGGCCTCCATCGAGCTCAGAAGGACCTCTTTGAACTCGACTCCCGAAACCTCAGCCAGCAATCTCCATCAATCCAGGTCTTTGGGGTCAACAACTCAAAAGAAGAGATTGCTGTTGTGCTAGAGATATATTGGGTGTTTTTTATGTTGATACGTAAGATATTCCTCACATTTGTGTCATTATTTCTGTAACCACAGAAAGCGTCAGTTTGTGTGTTTACTCAACCTTTGAATTAAACAAGCTGCATGTATGTGTGTATATATATATATATACATATATATATATATATATATAGAGACAGGGAGCAGCACACACAGGGACTTTGCAAAAAAATAATGCGTTTATTTAGAAAAAAAGGTCCAACGTTTCAAGCACCAACTGTGCTCTTCCTCAGAGACAAACCAGGAAGAGCACAGTTGGTGCTCGAAACGTTGGCCCTTTTTTTCTAAATAAACGCATTTTTTTTTGCAAAGTCCCTGTGTGTGCGGCTCCCTGTCTCTATATTACTGTTTTTTTGCCAGCACTCTGGGCGTTTGAACCACTATAGGGTGTGCTCCGTTTGTTCTTGCGCATATATATATATATATATATATGCTAAATATTAATCTTTTTTCTTCAACCAAACAGCACAGTATAATGGTCCATTTTGGTTTATAAAGTGCAGGCATGAAGCCATACTTTGCACAACACAATGGTAAGCGACAAGGCGCAAGTGCAGTTGTGCTAAAATAGATGTAAACGTTGCATGTATTGACAACATTCATTACAGGTACTTCTATTCAAACACGCATTTTGCGCTGCTGGATAGTTGGACCTTGCATCTGTCTAACCTGCTCTGCTGAACTGAAAGCGAGTGCACCTATTGAAACAAAGGAGCCCTGGATCTATGGCCACCCTGAACATGGCAGTACCGGGGCTCCCACAATCGGTTGTAACAACAGGCAACAGACTTGCAGCAAAAGAATTCCACACAAATGGCATTTTGACATGAGTGGCATGAAAAGGCCAATCTTGACAGTTTAGACTGCAACTTGCATGCGATTCATAAAAACTCACAAATGTGTCCATGCCTGCAATTATGCTGGAATTGTGACTATAGTGCTACAATGTGAAATACTCAAAATCATAATCATACTTGACAGAATTGTTATGTCCACAATAAGGGTTCATGCAGATAAGTTACCATAAAGTACAAGGTACAGTTTTATTATTACAGAGAAATTGGATTTATTTGCTTAAAATAGACTATGGGAGATGGCCTCCTTACTGGAATACTGGTTGCATTGGAAATCCTCTAGTACCATCTGCCAGTACGATTTACTAAGGATATACTGTTTTATTCAAAGTGCACTATTTTTGTGGTGCTGGAAAACTGAAAAAAACTAACCTGACTGCCTAGACCAGGGATCCCCAACCTTTTTTACTCACGAGCCACATTTTTTAATAAAATAAGTGTCGGTGAGCCACTCAAGCAGAGAAAAAAAAAAGGTCTTTGGGAATGCCAAGGGCCGTGATTTGGTAGCCCCATGTGCACTGCTGGCCTGCAGGAGGCTCTGCTTGGATTAAAACTGTCTCTGGGCTTCCAAAACTTGCCTCCAAGACAGAAATTTAAAAATGGGCTCCTACTTTGAGACCACTGGGAGCAACAACAAAGGGAGCGGTGAGCAACATGTTGCTTGCAGTCTACTGTTTGGGATCACTGGCCTAAAGAATGTTTTGGCAGAGATTTGCTGCATCATGCATGGCCGGAACTAGGGTTAAACAGGAGAGGCACATGCCGATTGTGAAATGGTGGTTATCCCTAGTCAGGACCCTTGTGTGTTTTGTTTGTGCCAACAAATGGATGTATTCCAATGAGCACAGTGGCAGCAGGACGGGGTGGCTTCCCGGGTTGTATAGGGCACCTGGTTAGCTTGGCCCAGGAATGGAGTCATGACATAAAGAAAAACAGGTAGCAACTTGACTTTTGGTGCTCCATCCTAATTTGACTGTATAATTTTAATTATTGCATTAATACCACATCATTCATCTAAAATGCATCAGTATTCAATGACAAGAATGGGTTTCCTTATACATTAAATCTCATTTATGCATTCATGTTCTCTTTTTCTTTTGAGAGATTTAGGAGAGGAATAGAACATAGCTAAAGGAAAACATCATCAGAACACCACAGCAGTTAGTACATTTCACAGACTTGAAAATAACAAACAGAAAAGCCCACACTTCTGCCTGCAGTCATTTCAACGTCAGGCACAGTAAAACCTACATGACTGAAGTCATTTCCCGAAATGCAAAACTCGTCAAAAGAAAAAAAAATACCCACTGTGCAGCAAAAGAACATTTCTAAATTCGTCTCTGGCTCAAGGGACTAGCAGTATTGAAATGGATTTGGGCTTTCCTTGTGTAATCAATTACAACACTCAGAGTACATTTTAATGTCTGTTTTGAAATAAATGCAATAATATAAACCCACCTGGATTCCATGTGGCACTTTGACAATAAATAAAAACAGAGACAAATACGTAGAAAGGTCCATTTTAACTAGGAACAGACTTTCCTAAAGTTATACAGCAGCTGTTTATGTTTGGGTCTAATTATAGAAGATGCAATAGTACAGGAGGGTTGAGGCTTAAATGGTTCAAAGCTCTGCCGGCAATTAATTCCCAGGCACCTCTCTAAAACAGGACCCTAGTTTTTCAGTTTTACTTATATTGAGATGTATATATGTTGCATTAGGTTATGATAGATATATATATAGGCCTGTTGGGAATGCGGAGATGAAGTGACTTGTGCGTGAGATGCTTCTTATTACTGAAGGCAAAGGGGAGTGCAAGCAACACTTTGGCTCATATGGAAGTCACTGCTGTATTCAAGTTATTGTGTGCATAGCTAGTGTGGAGTATATTTTAAGTGGATGCCATGGGTTCTTTATAAATGAAAAAAAGCCAACTAATAACAGAATGTAGAGATAGTAATAACGTAAACTAGATTGAAGGACCCTTAATGTTGGGTGGGTACTGATGATTAATCATCCTTTTTTAAGAGTCCCTTTGGAACCCAGATATTGCTTATTTGCTCACAGCTATATTATTTGATATTTGTTGCTCATTGTAAAAGCCAGTGTCCATGTAGTTGCTAAAACACCCCTGCAAATTAGGTGCTGGAACCATTACATGCTCTCAATGAGGGGTCCCCAAACTTTCTTACTCGTGAGCCACAGTCAAATGTAAAAAGACTTGGAGAGCAACACAAGCACCATAAAAGTTCATGGAGGAGCCAAATAAGGGCTAAGATTGGCTATTAGGGGCCTCTATGCACCCTATCAGCTTACAGGGGGCTTTATTTGGCAGTAAATCTTGTTTTTATTCAACCAAAACTTGCCCCCAAGTCAGGAATATAAAAATAACTACCTGGTTTGGGGGTACTGAGAGCAACAGCCAAGGGGTTGGGGAGCAACATGTTGCCCCTGAGCCGCTGGTTGGGGATCACTGTTCTAGAAGAAAGACCCAGAATGCTTGCTGCACTTTCCTGTTATGAGTCATGTGATTTAAAAAAAATTAAAATAAGACTTGCAATTCTGCATCAAGTAAACATTTAAAAGTAAGCATTTGGTGTGGCATTGGTACAAATTGAAGTACTTTTTGCAGGAGTCAGACAAATTATCAGTTCTTATCGAAACTGAATCTAAACCTTTAAAGTCATGTGATTTTAATGGAGAAGAAAGGCATAATCTTTGGAACGTGGTAAAAATGTTTGGCACCCCCCCCCCCCCACCATGAATATAATTTTTTTACCTAAGCCCCCATGCATCAGTCCAAGGTACCACAGAAGGAGCATCTTTTCTGCTTCTTTATTTTTCTCTTCTGCCCCCAGCATGCCAAGTAGCATAAAAAGCTGAGTTTTCACTGGCCCAGGGCACTTTTGTCCATGGATTTAGAGTGAGCCCATATACTCAATAGTAATAAACATACCTTTATCCCTAGAATACATGTTCCATACAAATTTTAGCACCCTGTCCCAATTTTATGCACTGATCCAGTCACATCAGTCACACAAGGTATCTTAGCATCATATTAGCATGGTTGGTTGCTCACCACGTCTTGGATGTTGCTCGTAGTGGCCTCAAAGCAGGTACTAATTTGGGAATTCCTAACTTGGAGGCAAGTTATGGTTGCATAAAAACCCAGTATAATGCCAAACAGAGCCTTCTGTAGGCTGCCAGTCCACATAGGGGCTACCAAATAGCCAATCATAGCTCTTATTTGGCACTCCTGGAACTTTTTCCATGCTTGTGTTGCTCCTCATTACTTTTTCCATTTCAATGTGGCTCATTTATATAAACGGTTGGGGACCCCTGCCAAAGACCATTGTCTAGTTTTGGACCTTGGGTACTCATGTGGTCAGTTTGACCCTATTCCAGAATTAAGTAGAAAAACAATAAGAACAGTTTCTATAAAATCATTTGTTTTATTTAATGCAATGGTTTCCAAACTGTTGGGCTTCCCCCATCCTTCTTATCTTTGAAGCTCGGATCAGTTGCAGGAGGGCTTTGCCTGATGACCATTTAGGCTAAGATTTGGGGAGAATGTTCTGAATGACTGATACAGCAGCTCTATATTGTAGAGCTTACAATATAAGCAATCACTGTTGGCAACTCATACAACTCATTGTGCTCCTTTTGTCTGCAGGCTCCTGTGTGCATATTTAGAAGCCCATGTATTGATGCCTAAAGGGAGTCGTTGCAGCTAGAAAGTAAGCTATCTATACTGCTTGTAAGGTCTAGGGACGACCGGGTATCATTGTTGAAGCTTGTCCCTTAAACTGTATAAAAAATATTCAACAGGATTAAACAGGACTACTTCATATAATTAATAGAATTATTAAATCAATGGAGAAAATTGGGTAATGACAGCCTTCTTTTAAAGAGTAATTTCTCTTTACAGCTACTAATTGAACTATACAGCTATACTCCGCTTACTCTGTTTCAAAAAAGCACATGGTTAATCAGAAAGAGAGAAAAAAAATCAATCTCAGCAGTGCAAGGGTCTCTGGAAATGAATTACCTAAAGTGCATCTGTGAGGAAATGTCTTTAAGTGCAATAATATGTGGATGTCAAGAGAACTGCATTCATTATTTTATAGCTCTGGAAAAATCCATGCATTTTCTATTGAACAAAGAATCCCTTCATAGCTCAAAAGTGTTCCTAAAACCTTACTTTATCCCTGTATGTTTTCTTGAAGTGGAGCATAAAATAAAATCGGTAATCTGGAACTGATTGCTGAATTGAAGGCTAAAAACAATCTCTTGAGACACTTGGTAATTTGTGAGTTTCAGCCGGAGTTTTTTTTTTAAAAATGAAAGGACAAGGAACGTTAACAAGCAGTATCTTATTCAGTAGTACCTCAGCCTTACCTCAAACAATAATTTAGCACAAATATTACAGAAATTGAACTTTTATAATCCTGTTTGGGACTGCCATTTTGGCCAGTGCAAGTCTTTAGATGGTACAACTGCACATGTGCTAAGTTCAAGGTTTGGAATAGGGGAGGGCTGGCAGAGGTTGGTGGGATACAGCAGCCTATTAAAGGAAAACTATACCCCCAAACAATGTAGGTCTCTATAAAAATATATTGCATAAACCAGCTCATATGTAAAACCCTGCTTCATCTAAATAAACCATTTTCATAAAAATATCCTTTTGTAGTGGTATGTGCCATTAGATAGAAAACATTTTAGCCAATTAATGAGCAAGGTTCTGTCTTTTTCTGGTCATGTGATCTCTGAGTGAGCAAACAGCCCATCACTAATTGGTGGCTCAAGGGAAAAGATATAAAGGGGCAATATTTACTGATAAGTATATTCCAGTTTGGCCACTTAATATGATATAAACTATCTGTTGGTTAAGTAGTCATTCTAGGGGTATAGTTTTCCTTTAAAGGAATAGTATACCATTGAAAGCTTTACATTCATATGCTTTATGCATTGAAAACCCCGAATCCCAGATTTGAGGAATGAAGTGTCATAGGTTTATAGGGGGTGTGTTGATGGTTGCTTTGACCTTTACCAACTTGAAAGAATGGGTGACTTTTTTGTAGGGTATCTATTGATACAAAAGTTACACTTCTATTTATATATCAAGAAGTGGTCCCTGTTAGGGTTCCGGCAAAAAGTATGATTGTATGGTCACCTTCTAGTTTCATTGTAGGATCCCTTTGGTAATGTCAGGATCATCACCCCCTTTTCCTAGACACTGCCACTAAAGGGCATTGTAAGGGGCCACAGATGAGCTACAAATATTTAAATGTACTTTTCCCCAAAAAACGTAATATGATATAAGGATATAAGGATGATATCACTAACATCAGCTTATACAGGAAAGTGTAGAAAGTCATCACTGGAACCCCTCCAAGTGATGACTTCCTACACTTTCCTGTATAAGCTGATGTTAATTATGGCTTCAGTGATCATTGTAATTATATTCCAGTGTTAAAGTCAGATGGTTCAGGGAGGTGGTAGTCACAAAGTATTTGTGTGTGTTTTTCCATAATCTGGTACGATTCCTATTGTTTCAGGTCATTGAAATATTAAATACATAAGCACTCAAGGGACTACCCCATTTTAAAACACTTCAACATGCTAAAAGAGGGGTTCATTTTCTCTTTTTTTTTTCTTTAACTACTCCACTGTTGACTCCAGTGAAATAGTTTCCTTGTCACTTCGTTCTCTCTCACGTGCAATATAAGACATGTGGATTAATGACAGTTTAGCATTCGCTTAAGTGGTTTCTCCAGCTCAGTCATATCTGGTATTTCCCAAAACAAAAATGAATGATGGAAATTATATGTAGAAATTTGTGCCTTAAGGCCATTGTCAGATGTGGGACTGTTTACTCTCCGGTGCTGCCTCCACAAGCAAGTGTGTCGCTTTTGAGAAATACTGTAGGTGGGCATATGTCATGAACCATAGAGCACAGTGGCATAGTACTGGGGTCTTAGGTTCAATTCCAACCAGAAAATTGGATGTTCTCATTAGGCTTGTGTGGGTTTCCTCCGGGCACTATGATTCCCTTCCACTTTCCAAAAACATACAGGAGAGTTAATTGGCTCTTGACAAATCTGACTGTATAGAAAGGTAAAGCCTACTGTATATAAATAAAGGATAATAATAATGGGGTCATTGAATCCTATATAAATAAAGGATAATAATAATGGCCAACCTGTTTATAATCTGGATGTATGTTTAATGTATGACTAACTCCTAACTCCATGACTTTATGCTCAGGTATTGACAGCACTGTGTAAGTGCCTGGGGCACCTGAAATGTTCCATAGCCATGTAGGATGAACACATGGGCTTTATACTCACTGCAGTTTCTTTCTCTAAAACAGTTACCAAAACAGGTGTGAGGTCAGGTGTGATTTAGTCGGGTAGTTTGAATGACCATACTGCCCAACCGTCATGGCATGTATGCCATACCCTAGGGCCAAACAATGGGATTACAATGGTGGAAATATGAGCTGTCAGAGTGAGCCCCACATGAATAAGTTGATGCTGTCATCGCCTCGAACCAACAGGAAAAATCAAACCTGTGCAAGCGTCATCTGGAGAATTTCAACCAGGTATGCCTGTCGGAGGGCCCCATTGATGAGCAGATAAGCTGACGAATGAGTCTTAAGTGCCTGAATCGGCAGTTTTAATCTGCCTGTGTATGGCCACCTTTAGAATACAGTAAAAATAAACAAGGGTATGTTGTTGTTCCTTACTATTTAATGGGTTGCATTAGTTGTCCTGCTATCAGTTAGAGCTGATTCAGACAGCTTTCACATATCTAAATGGAAGTAAATGGTAAGTGCAATAAAGATACAAAAAATATAAATACACGGACACTGAATTAAATCAGATATAAACAGTGATAAGTTAAAATATTAACACCCCATCAGCAAATGATAGATCCCCTTTAAAAACTGATGACAACCTCTTATATATCAACATTTGTCGCCCCCAGACACCACACGGGTTCATGGGTTCCACAGGGATAAAACACCATAAAAAGATTTATTGTGCTCTGACATGTACTATATACATGTATTTAAACACTTGTGAATCTTGGTAACACTTTCAAGGTTTGCCAGTATTTTTATGCTTTATCAACACCACAGCCTACAAAAGTGCCCTAGAAAAGTCTTTCCTTGGGAAAAAAAATATAAATCTATTGTAAACAATAAAATGTTTCAAAATAGAAACTGGCCAAGTCAGTAAAACCCCATTATTCATTGAATGTTCTGGCACAATCAGAACCACACATTGTTCTAAATTTTAGGACTTCTGGGAAAAGAGAAATCAAAGTTCTCCCCTACAATACTGTGGAAAACAGAACAACAACAACACTCTATGCTGTGTCTTTTTTTTTTAAACGTAGAATTAGTACCGACAGGACTACACGCACAGTTGGCTTCAGTTGGGTGAGCACCGGACATACAGTAAGTGTCATTATTGATCTTTAACCAACATTGTTTAAAAAAAACAGCAAGTGGCAGGGCATAAATATTAATATTCAGAAGTAAATTGTGTGGGTGTTCATATTCCTTCTTATTTTTGTGCACTTTTTGTTCTGTGCACAATCACTGTACAACGTGGACCTCATTGGCTAATGAAGGTGCAAGACCATGTGCCAAGTAGTGTGAATAAGGCACAAGAACTTCAGTATTTTATTGCCATTGGCCAAGGATAACTCCATCGCCAACTAATGTGGTTTGGTCACTAACCAATGAGGTAGGGCCACACTTCTTTCTATTTCTTTCTATCTACCCATCCAATCAATTACAATGTCAGTGTATTATGGACATCTCTTTCCAGAATATACTGTAGGCCAATGGGGATTTTAACAGAAGCAAAAAGAAGATCTAAAAGTGACAAACACTGCATCCTCTAAGTCACTTTGGCATGCAGGTTTCTTTTGGACAAGCCATCGGTAATAACAAGACAGTATGTTGCCACTAACACCATTAAAATGTAGTTGCTCAAAGGTAGCCAGGGAGCCAGCAATTCTGGACAGGACTACATGACTTTATTAATTCCATCCTTGCACAGACCGTGATCCTTAACATTTCAGGCCTATATTTGCCTTTTATAATAAAAGTAGTCACTAAGGAACATGGCAGATGAAATCTTAGCTGCTAAAATACAATCTGTGTAAAAAATGTGGCATCCATTTACTTGTGGATTTACATCAATATAGTAGGAAGTAGCAAACATTTTAAGCCAAATATTCTCTCGTCCAATCCCCTTAGATCTCCCTATGATGCTATTGGGGACACTATTCCTGACAGTGGTCAAACCTTAATCAACCAGCCACACGCTTGACTATTGCTTCTAAATGGAAAATTTCTTTTGCACCTACTTTGACAGAAATAATCGGGTAAACTCTAAAAGGAAATTTGAACATGGGATAGCCACTCTTTCTAATAATATTTCCCAATATCTAAAAGTCTTGGATCTGTGGGAAATACATGGCCTGGCTGTTTAATTATGCACATATTTGGGATACCCACCCACATTTTTATCCACTCTTTTATCGCAATCAAACACTTATATTATTATTCTTCTTGACCCTCCTCTCTGCTGCTTTTGTGCTATCTATATGCCTCAAGGTATAGCAACCATTATATAATCTGAAAGATTTTACTATATCCTATGATGTTCTATAACTTGTTTCTTTTTATAGTTTGTTTTTCTTTGTTTTCTGATCAGCAAGATACCTACGGGTGAAGAAGACACACAGCATAAGATTTGCTCTCCGATGTAATGTTTTGTCTTTCTTTTATTAAAATTTGTTATATGCTTTTCTTGCAATGCAATTTACACCCCAATGTTTATGACCTTGTGTCTACTAACCCGTAGTTGTGTCGTTTTTTAGCATTAGTTCAGCTCATAGCATCTGTCGCATCCCCAGTTGATTACCCAGTTAATTCTGGTTCAGATGAGCAGATTCTTTTAACAATCATTTAGGTCTGTCTCCAATATTCACAAACATGATGTTCATAATTGTACTTATCTAGAATTTGAATCATTTGATCTCATTATAACAACATTAAACTTAGGTGAGAGCTTCTCAGAGTTTGTCAGTTCAAGGTTTATATACAATCATACAGCATGGTTAAAAATCAGTGAAATGAAAAAACATATGCATTAATTGTTGGACCAGTATAGATAAAAAGTACCATAGTGGCTGAACAGAAATACAGTGTGTGGATAGATTAAATAGCTGCATCCAAAGAATTGGCTATAAATGATGTACCTGAGGCACAGGGCTTGGGTGCAACAGTCTTATGGTCAACTAATATGCCTGTGTTCAAAATTGACCACGGTACTTACCATATTTGTTATCTTTAGTTGTTTTAATATACCAGCCCACAGATACAGCAGCCGATTGACAGCGAAGATCCTTACCACACACAATTCCCTATAATTTCATGTTTCTAATCATATCACACTTTTTGCCCATTGGCTTTGAACAAAACTTTGTGCTTTGTTTGGAATTAGAAGTTTAAGAACTGAAATGAGCCCCCCAACCATTGGCTCTGGAGCAACATGTTGCTCACCAACCTCTTGAATGTTGCACCTAGTAGCATTTAAGTAAGTGCTTATTTTTTAATTCCTGACTTGGAAGTGAGTTTTGACTGCATAAAAACCAGGTGTTCTGCCAAACAACCCCCCTTCCCCGCCAGTCCATATAGGGGTTACCAAATAGCCAATAACAATCTATATTTGGCACCCCAGGAACTTTTTTATGTTTGTGTTGCTCCCCAACTCTTTCTACATTTGAATGTGGCTCACAGGTAAAGCCATTTCCATAGGTCATGTTAATCCCTTGACTGTATTTTGCTGTCCTGTGAATCTCCAAAGAAAATATTTTGCTATTTTGGGTATAAAATGATTAAACATATTTAGTAAAAATGTAGAACATGACTAATTATGAATACCATTGTCTCCAGTACTGTTTGTTCCTCATAAGAACCTGGACGGAATTTCCAAGGTTTCAAAATTCAGTGAATAAATAGCAACTCTGTTTATTTAAAGCCCTGATACATTAAATCCAGGGTAGACCTTTGAAAGGCTATATTTTTCTGAACTTTCTTTCCCAACATATGTTTCCTATTACTTTGAATGATTTTTTTTTTTTTGCATTTTGGCAGCTCACCAGTATAGTACATCAGACATCACGCTGAATAAATAACAGAAAAATACAGCTAGTTACATAGCTTTCAAACCCCTTCTGCATATAGATGGAGAAAGGACTTCATTTCTAGTAATCCAATCATCCTTACGGGAATAAAACCAAGGCAGACAAACCCACACTTATATGCAAAAAAATATCCCTAAAAGACGTTTTAGTCTGGCGCTGAGGTTTGCCAAGTAAGGATGAAATGTCAAAGAAACCCAATTAGAACATGGGAAAGAAACTTTTGCAGCACATCCACAAGCAAATGCCTTTTGGCACACAGTTAAAGGACGAGGCCATGGACTGGAATGTTGTAATACATAGCAATGTAGAAAACAATATTGACAGTGCCAATTACAGAGATTGATTAATGCTTAGACAGTGGGATGTGTGGTTGGTGGTGTTGGTTTTTATATGGAATCTCCCATGACATCTATGTTAACAGTTGTAGCAATATAGTTAAATAACAGGTATAGTAAAACCACAATCAGGAAACACTATCACATAACAAAAACAATTCAAGCACGTACAGACCACAACAGATTTCTGTATTATGCTGGTTTAAAGTTGCACACTGCACAATGGTGGGAAAACTTTTCAGACAAGCCATATTTTTCATGGTCACCCTTATCTTTGGTGAAACGTTGGATGTGCACCACATGGCATGCAACTAATGCAGTCCTTGCACTTGGATTGCTCTGGCTCTCTAGCTGGATTGGAACTAATTGCTTATTTTTTGCCAAGTGTTTTGCGGTCCTAAAATCCTCCATCACCTGTTTCAGCCCCACTCTGTTGTTCAAGTTAGTAATGGATAATTGGCTTTGTGTATATTTGCAAATATTTTCTGTATATGGAGCAAGAGCAGTTATTCTTCAGTTCGCTCCATATTGGTAAGCTTGGCTCTGCCACGTTAAATCATCCTACGTTGAAGATGCTGCCATCGTTCATTTGGCCATATACAGTGGTGTGAAAAACTATTTGCCCCCTTCCTGATTTCTTATTCTTTTGCATGTTTGTCACACAAAATGTTTCTGATCATCAAACACATTTAACTATTAGTCAAAGATAACACAAGTAAACACAAAATGCAGTTTTTAAATGAGGGTTTTTATTATTTAGGGAGAAAAAAAATCCAAACCTACATGGCCCTGTGTGAAAAAGTAATTGCCCCCTGAACCTAATAACTGGTTGGGCCACCCTTAGCAGCAATAACTGCAATCAAGCGTTTGCGATAACTTGCAACGAGTCTTTTACAGCGCTCTGGAGGAATTTTGGCCCACTCATCTTTGCAGAATTGTTGTAATTCAGCTTTATTTGAGGGTTTTCTAGCATGAACCGCCTTTTTAAGATCATGCCACAACATCTCAATAGGATTGAGGTCAGGACTTTGACTAGGCCACTCCAAAGTCTTCATTTTGTTTTTCTTCAGCCATTCAGAGGTGGATTTGCTGGTTTGTTTTGGGTCATTGTCCTGCTGCAGCACCCAAGATCGCTTCAGCTTGAGTTGACGAACAGATGGCCGGACATTCTCCTTCAGGATTTTTTGGTAGACAGTAGAATTCATGGTTCCATCTATCACAGCAAGCCTTCCAGGTCCTGAAGCAGCAAAACAACCCCAGACCATCACACTACCACCACCATATTTTACTGTTGGTATGATGTTCTTTTTCTGAAATGCTGTGTTACTTTTACGCCAGATGTAACGGGACACGCACCTTCCAAAAAGTTCAACTTTTGTCTCGTCGGTCCACAAGATATTTTCCCAAAAGTCTTGGCAATCATTGAGATGTTTTTTAGCAAAATTGAGACGAGCCATAATTTTCTTTTTGCTTAAAAGTGGTTTGCGCCTTGGAAATCTGCCATGCAGGCCGTTTTTGCCCAGTCTCTTTCTTATGGTGGAGTCGTGAACACTGACCTTAATTGAGGCAAGTGAGGCCTGCAGTTCTTTAGATGTTGTCCTGGGGTCTTTTGTGGCCTCTCGGATGAGTTGTCTCTGCGCTCTTGGGGTAATTTTGGTCGGCCGGCCACTCCTGGGAAGGTTCACCACTGTTCCATGTTTTTGCCATTTGTGGATAATGGCTCTCACTGTGGTTCGCTGGAGTCCCAAAGCTTTAGAAATGGCTTTATAACCTTTACCAGACTGATAGATCTCAATTACTTTTGTTCACATTTGTTCCTGAATTTCTTTGGATCTTGGCATGATGTCTAGCTTTTGAGGTGCTTTTGGTCTACTTCTCTGTGTCAGGTAGCTCCTATTTAAGTGATTTCTTGATTGAAACAGGTGTGGCAGTAATCAGGCCTGGGGGTGACTACAGAAATTGATATTGAAATTGAAAATTGAAATTGATAAACCACAGTTAAGTTATTTTTTAACAAGGGGGCAATCACTTTTTCACACAGGGCCATGTAGATTTTGAGTTTTTTTTCTCCCTTAATAACGTAAACCTTCATTTAAAAACTGCATTTTGTGTTCAATTATGTTATCTTTGACTAATAGTTAACGGTTTTTGATGAGCAGAAACATTTAAGTGTGACAAACATGCAAAAGAATAAGAAATCAGGAAGGGGGCAAATAGTTTTTCACACCACTGTATATGCCCATTATATGTTATATGAAATGCTTGGCCTCTCATATGCATTCATTTCAGTTTTTCTAAGGTTTAATTGCCATTGCTTATCATCCGACTGTTAACAGCCACAAGACCATGCCAACCCTTATGATGAATTATCTTCACATGGAACGCAAAGCAGAATATTCCTCCGCAATATTGCCAAAATACGTCCCTTTCTTTCATAAGTAACAGCTAAAACACTAATACTGTACATGCCCTTATCCTTTCCCGCTTAGATTACTGCAATCTCCTACTAACCGGCCTCCCAGACTCCCACCTCTCTCCCCTGCAATCAATCTTAAACTCTGCTGCCAGGATCCTCCCGCTCTTTCCTAAGAGGGAACCTGCTCAGCCTCAATTAAGCTCACTAGCATGGCTGCCTGTCAAGCAAAGGACAGCTTACAAAATCCTTCTGCTAAAATTCAAAGCCCTTCACTCCTCTGCTCCTCACTACATTTTTTCACTGGTCTCCCTGCATGTTCCTGGTCGTCTCCTCCGCTCCTCTCAGAGCCTCCGTCTTTTTACACCATCCACACCCACTGCGCTCTCTTGTCTTAAACCTTTCTATCTCGCTGCTCCTTACCTCTGGAACTCTATCCCTGAATCCCTCCGTAGGGAAAACTTACCCACTCTCTTTAAGAAAAAGCTCAGCTGTTACCTTCTGGGGCACTAAAACATTATTTTGCCTAGTCCTGCGCTTAAGGGCAAATGCCCATACCTGGTGCACTCTTACCTTCCAATTTGTGCCGGTATGTTACCCAACCACTTAGATTGTAAGCTCTACGGGGCAGGGACCTCCTTCCTACTGTGTCTCATACCACATGGCACTTACTCCCTGTGTATTTATACTTATTTATTGTATTTATTATAACACTTGTCCTCCCTGTGTGTAACTGTGTATATTGTAAGATTGTACAGCGCTGCGTACCCTGGTGGCGCTTTATAAATAAAGTTATACATACATACATATACATACGTACATACAAGTGAACTTTGAAAGGATCAGACAAGGGCCTGATCTTTTCAAAGTTCACTTGAACCTCTTTCTGCTTTGCGTTCCATGAGTTCTCCTATTTCCCCTTTGGATTTCAAACATTCCTGAGTACTCCCAGGTGGTATTTATGGTTCATTGTTGCATGGGCACATGTGTTATCCAACCAAAATCACCCCAGATCTTTGGAAACCGGTGCTAGGACCGGGGTCCAGCAAGACCTCAGACTCAAGTGTTCTTAGAATGAGCATTAAGTTTGTCATTTTGTGCCCCTTACTTGTGTCTGGGGTCTCTGTAAATGACCCCCAATATGTTCATATAGGGGCAGATTTATCAAAATGTGAGATTAGAGTTTATCACAGAAAAATTTGCCCACTTTCTATTCATTCCTAAGGGATTTTTTAGAAGTGCATTAATCAAATAGTAAATTTTCATCCATTGATAAATACACTTTCCATAGGCAATCCTATAACAGTGATCCCCAACCAGTGGCTCAGGGACACCATGTTGCTCCCCAACCCCTTGGATGTTGCTCTCATCCCCAAACCAGGGAGTTATTTTTGAATTCCTGACTTGGGGGCAAGTTTTGGTTGAATAAAAACAAGATTTACTACCAAATAAAGCCCCTGTAAGCTGATAGTGTGCATAGAGGCTGCCTAATAGCCTTAATCTTAGCCCTTATTTGGCTCCTCCATGAACGTTTATGGTACTTGTGTTGCTCTCCGAGTCTTTTTACATTTGACTGTGGCTCATGAGTAAGAAAGGTTGGGGATCCCTGCCCTATAGGAATGAGTAGAAAGTGGGTGATTTTTTTCCTGTGGTTAACTCTTATCTCACATTTTGATAAAACATGATATTTTCCTTTATGATGGCTTTTGAGGGGTATCATTTAAGGCTCCATTGAACACTCGGTGGGGCTTTTTTTAATGATAGATAAAAGATGGTTGAACACAGAAGAACTAAAAACAAACACACTGCAATAAAACCAGACTCCTGCTTGACATAAAACATTTTTGCACAGATGCCGATCCGCAATCAATACTTTTGACGAGCTGGCCCTTAAAATCCTTTTTTTTTCTTTTTCTTTTTGCTTATGTTAATTATTTTTGGAAGAAATCAGTCAATTTTTTTTCCCGAAAATGTTCTATTCCATCTTGGATATATTAATCTTCTGCCTGGGTTGGTTTTTATGAGAAGCTGTGTTCTGTAGCACAACACTAAATAAACAAAAAGCTGAGCAAGAATGTATTTACAGCTGATAGAGAATAAAGCAAACATTTCACAGAATCCTCTGGGACATGGAAATCGTTTACACAAGTTTTGCTTGTACTGATGGTTAATAAAAGACAGGAATTTTCCAATAAAGATCCAGACATGCAGACTGTGATAAGCACGTTTTAGCGTTACGAGGCATCTACGCTCGTTGTGTTTTATAAACAGTCTGATTTGACAATATTATTTCTGCCTATTGGGGCAAAAAATGGACTGCAATACAATATAGCTAGTTAACCCTTTCATTTGGAATAGAATAGACCTTAGAATCCATATTACCAGCATAAAAGTAATATAGTGCTGATGTTATAGGTTCTACTTTTCCGGCCTTTGCCTTGATCTGTTCCAGGCCAAGTGTCTACTTGTACTATGGGGTGCAAGATTGAAGTTTTGTGGCACACAAACAAAGGAAAACTATACCTCCAGAATAAATACTTGACCAGCAGATAGTTTATATCATTTTAAGTGGCCTATTAAAGAATCTTACCAAACTGGAATATATATATATCAGTAAATATTGTCCTTTTATATCCTTTCCCTTGAGCCACCATTTAGTGATGGGCTGTGTGCTCCCTCAGAGATCAGCTGACAGGAAGTAATGCAGCTCTAACTGTCACAGGAAGTAGTGTGGGAGCAAAAGGCAGAACTCTGTCCATTAATTGGCTGATGGGGCCTAGCATGTATGTGTGCCTTGGCTTGTTTGTGTGCACTGTGAATCCTATGATCCCAGGGGGCGGCCCTTAGTTCTTAAAATGGCAGTTTTCTATTTAGGATTACCCAATAGCACATACTTCTAAATAAAGTATATTTATTTGATAATGGTTTATTTAGATGAAGAAGGGTTTTACATGTGAGTTGTTTTATGTAATATATTTTATATAGTAAATTATGCTGAAGACAAAAGTCCATCGTGTACAATTGTTACATGTCATTTGTTTTGATGTTGATCTGATAAACCAATTCTAAGCGACTGCAGCACTGTACAGATTAGCACACACTCCCAATACCCCCTCCAAGCTTACTATCCTTCCAATTGCCCTCACCCACTGAGAACACCGCCTACTTGGGTGAGCAAATGCTCTCTAAAAACCTAAAATCTGTGGTGGCACTGAATGTAGTGGTGTTATTCCAGGCTAAAGCTACTCGTGCACAGAAAGGTTACTAAATGTGACTGAGATTGTTTCTGTTGCTTTGGGAGCCCCTAAAGACATTTATCAAAGGCCCATTTATCAAAGTACAATCGCTTCTGAATACAAAAAAATCGGATTTTTTCGTACTGTGCTTATGTTCACAGATTTTTTCGCTAATTTGCGCAACTTTTACGTACTGTGCATCAAATTATACGCAACAAAATCGCATTTGATGCAACGAGTACGAAAGTTTCAGACTCATTCAAGCTTCGGTATCGTGACTTTCCTTGGGTCGGGTTGGAGCTGCAGAGTGCCATTGAGCCCTATGGGAGACTTTCCTTGGGCCGGGTTGGAGCTGCAGAGTGCCATTGAGCCCTATGGGAGACTTTCCTTGGGCCAGGTTGGAGCTGCAGAGTGCCATTGAGCCCTATGGGAGACTTTCCTTGGGCCGGGTTGGAGCTGCAGAGTGCCATTGAGCCCTATGGGAGACTTTCCTTGAGCCGGGTTGGAGCTGCAGAGTGCCATTGAGCCCTTTAGGATGCTTTCCTTGGGCCGGGTTGGAGCTGCAGAGTGCCATTGAGCCCTATGGGAGGCTTTCCTTGGGCCGGGTTGGAGTTGCAGAGTGCCATTGAGCCCTATGGGAGACTTTCCTTGGACCAGATTGGAGCTGCAGAGTGCCATTGAGCCCTATGGGAGACTTTCCTTGGGCCAGGTTGGAGCTGCAGAGTGCGATTGAGCCCTATGGGAGACTTTCCTTGGGCCAGGTTGGAGCTGCAGAGTGCCATTGAGCCCTATGGGAGACTTTCCTTGGGCCAGGTTGGAGCTGCAGAGTGCCATTGAGCCCTATGGGAGACTTTCCTTGGGCTAGGTTGGAGCTGCAGAGTGCCATTGAGCCCTTTAGGAGGCTTTCCTTGGGCCGGGTTGGAGCTGCAGAGTGCCATTGAGCCCTATGGGAGACTTTCCTTGGGCCGGGTTGGAGCTGCAGAGTGCCATTGAGCCCTATGGGAGACTTTCCTTGGGCCGGGTTGGAGCTGCAGAGTGCCATTGAGCCCTATGGGAGACTTTCCTTGGGCCGGGTTTGAGCTGCAGAGTGCCATTGAGCCCTTTAGGAGGCTTTCCTTGGGCCAGGTTGGAGCTGCAGAGTGCCATTGAGCCCTATGGGAGACTTTCCTTGGGCCGGGTTGGAGCTGCAGAGTGCCATTGAGCCCTATGGGAGACTTTCCTTGGGCCGGGTTGGAGCTGCAGAGTGCCATTGAGCCCAATGGGAGACTTTCCTTGAGCCGGGTTGGAGCTGCAGAGTGCCATTGAGCCCTATGGGAGACTTTCCTTGGGCCAGGTTGGAGCTGTAGAGTGCCATTGAGCCCTATGGGAGACTTTCCTTGGGCCAGGTTGGAGCTGCAGAGTGCGATTGAGCCCTATGGGAGACTTTCCTTGGGCCAAGTTGGAGCTGCAGAGTGCCATTGAGCCCTATGGGAGACTTTCCTTGGGCCGGGTTAGAGCTGCAGAGTGCCATTGAGCCCTATGGGAGACTTTCCTTGGGCCGGGTTGGAGCTGCAGAGTGCCATTGAGCCCTATGGGAGACTTTCCTTTGGCCGGGTTAGAGCTGCAGAGTGCCATTGAGCCCTATGGGAGACTTTCCTTGGGCCAGGTTGGAGCTGCAGAGTGCCATTGAGCCCTATGGGAGACTTTCCTTGGGCCAGGTTGGAGCTGCAGAGTGCCATTGAGCCCTATGGGAGACTTTCCTTGGGCCAGGTTGGAGCTGCAGAGTGCCATTGAGCCCTATGGGAGACTTTCCTTTGGCCGGGTTAGAGCTGCAGAGTGCTATTGAGCCCTATGGGAGACTTTCCTTGGGCCGGGTTGGAGCTGCAGAGTGCCATTGAGCCCTATGGGAGACTTTCCTTGGGCCAGGTTGGAGCTGCAGAGTGCCATTGAGCCCTATGGGAGACTTTCCTTGGGCCGGGTTGGAGCTGCAGAGTGCCATTGAGCCCTATGGGAGACTTTCCTTGGGCCAGGTTGGAGCTGCAGAGTGCCATTGAGCCCTATGGGAGACTTTCCTTGGGCCGGGTTAGAGCTGCAGAGTGCCATTGAGCCCTATGGGAGACTTTCCTTGGGCCGGGTTGGAGCTGCAGAGTGCCATTGAGCCCTATGGGAGACTTTCCTTGGGCCGGGTTGGAGCTGCAGAGTGCCATTGAGCCCTATGGGAGGCTTTCCTTGGGCCGGGCTGGAGCTGCAGAGTGCCATTGAGCCCTATGGGAGACTTTCCTTGGGCCGGGTTGGAGCTGCAGAGTGCCATTGATTCCTATGGGAGGCTTCCAAAATCATGCACAGAAGGATCAAAGTCAGAAAGGTTTTCCCGCCTTGACTTTCGGATCGCCAATACGATATTATCGTGACTAATACGATTTTTTCGTAAACATTTTCGTGACATTTCCGATCATCAGAAATTATCGAATCCAATCCGAATTTTACCCATTTCGGGATTCAAACTCGTACTTTGATGAATCAGCCCCTTAGAGGCAGATTTATCAAATTGTGAAATTAGTGCTCACTAATGAAAAACTAACCCACTTCCTATTCATTCCAATGGGATTTTTAGAAAGGGTGAGAGTTTACCATTTTATATATACTGTATGCTACCAAAAATCCCATAGGAAGGTCAATTCAACATGCCTTTCCTATAAGGCATGTTATAGAATCTCTTATAATGGATATTTTATTAGGTTGTACAGTAAATATATAAAATGTGTTAAACCTTCAGTAATAATTGTTCCAGGGAGTCACCTGTTTTGGGAAAGGAAGGATTTTTCCACCTGTGCGGTTTAATTTGTACCATGTTCTAGTAATGCATAGCAACCAATTGCATCTTTGCTACCTTGGTAGCTATAAGTGACAACTGTTGTAAGCTTTGCATCTTGTATTAAATATAGTTACATAGTTACATAGGGTTGAAAAAAGACCAGTGTCCATCAAGTTCAACCCTTCCAAGTAAACCCAGCACACACAACCCACACCTACCAATCTATACACTCACATACATAAACTATATATACAACCACTAGTACTAACTGTAGATATTAGTATCACGATAGCATCTTATTGTGTTATTATATGGTGGTCTATGGTGGATAAATCAGTATCTCTACATGGTTCATTTCTATAAAAAAAATTAAGCATTTTAAAAAGTCCCTATAAACATAAATATGCACAGGGGGCTATTAAATCAATAGATGCTAAGCAGCTGAAATAATTTCTTCCATTTAAAAAGAGGGGATAAATAACCCTGCAACTGTAAATTGAAACTGTGATTGACTAACTCAGGACTATGTACAAAGGACCAGAACCAGATGTTCTATACTCACATTGAAATGGTGCATTAATGAGCCCTCTTTCTATTTTTATTTCAAACACTCTTTGATGTGTGACATGGTGTTGGAGGACTTAGGAGTAGCGGATTTGATGCCAGTATTCAAAAAGAGAAGAAAGATTCAGCCAGACTGGAAAGTACTGACCTGCAAGCTTGGCATTTCTTACTGGAAACTATAAAAATGTTATTAATAGTATGCAGGAATACATTTCTGGACAACAGGATGAAGTCAGTTGTAATTTAGAACAGGAGTTTTAGGCTACAGGTGGTCTATCAATTTTGTTAAGTTCTTTGAGTGTGTAGTAAACATGAGATTGTTACTTAAATCAATGGAATTGAATATAGAATATGGAGTATGGCTTTCCCCTTATCTTCTCAGGTCTTAGTATAGTTAATAGCTGTAGACTGATTGTTGACCTCTGTTAAACATGGGTAGGAAAAGGTGTAGCCCCATTTAAGTGTTGGTATGCCCTGTGGGTGGGTAATGTTTACCATCGGAGCAGGGATCTCAGCTGGTTTCTTCCTAGTGGTATAACAGGTGGGGGAAAGCCATGTAGTTCTATTGGAATTCCTTAATGTAGGAGGGTGGATGGTGCTGGGATCAAGGTAGACCTCAGACGAGAACAAGATCCCCAGTGTAGGAAAGGGTAGCATGATGGCTCAAGGTTAGCACCTCTGCCCTTGCTGTTCAGCTGGTCCTGAGTTTGCTTCCTGCCCCTGTATCTTCTATGTTGTCTATGTGGGTTTCCCTTGGGTACTCCAGTTTCCTCCCACACTCAAAAATCTTATAAGCAGGTTAATTGGCTCCTGATAGAACTGACTATAGTGAAAGTGATTTATAATATTATGTAACATACTGTAGCATACATAAATAACAGATAATAACAAGACTTCAGAGAAGAAATAGAAGGCTAGATCTTACATTTTACTATTGTAGGAGAGAAAGATAATCAGGGCTAGTATGGTATGGTAGTATCATAGTACCATAGTAGTAGAAGCTGATAGTAGATGGATACTACCCTGGCTTCATTTTAACCAGCTGACAATCCCCTGTGGTTTATCTTGAAGGGCCTGGATGGAACCCCAGAGTAAATACCTAGTAAATATGTAACAATTACGTATGCATGGCATTATTGTCATCTTGTAAATATAAGATATAAATATCTTGACAAGATAAGACATAAATATCTTCATGACATCTGTTTTACCAAGTCCCAGCAATAAATTGCAATCAATCACTGGTGCTTAGATCATTGTATGCTGGGTTTAAGTGAGAGAGAGTTGCATGTAACCCATGATTTTGCAGGGTGTAGTAAAATAGTATAAGATTGGTAACAGGTGGGTTAAGCTTATTTATTATAGGTGCTTAGTAGGAAAAACATCTACCTATATGTACACAAGAAAGAGGAAGATGCAAGCCTTTGGACATTATTATTATTATTATTAAGGGCTAAAGTATTTTATGGTCTAATAGACCATCAGTTGCCAAGAGGAAGTGAGTCAGTGGAAGAAGCCAAGGGAAGGTGTTGACCTTGTGCAGCTAGACTCAATGTTCATTGTTGTGGATAAAGTCACAACCACCATCTTTAGCCACCTGTGTTTGTTAAGAAAGAGACAGATTGTACCTATAAAGGGATATATTCCCCTTTAGTTGAAGAATTGTCTATAGCATCTGATAAATCAAGTGGAGCATCAACCCTTGATGAAGTCATTAGTAGAGCTCAAAAGCTCTATATAGAGATACATAACACTATGTCAGCATAAGAACCCTACTAGTATTCCAGATAACCAAAATATTAACTTTAAAATGTGGAAATAACCAAAGAACTTGTGGTGCTCATGCCCTAGATCTTACAGCTTAAGGAGCAGATATTCACAATTCTGGTGGAAATCCCCCTGCTAATCAATGCAACAACATTTTGTATTAGTGGGACCTAATTATCAACATTACTCCACACTAGAACCTATAATTGTGATATTCCTTGTACAGTATGTTATGAAATTCATTAACACAACAAAACAATTAGCTCAGGGTTGGTTTAGGAGTGACATAAAGGTGTTCAGACATCTGCTGATGTATTATTTACTGGAGGACAAGTTAGTTCTGTCGTTTATCCTTATTCTATATGGAGGGTCGGTAGATTATCTGTCTCGCTTTGTAAGTGCCGAATGCCTGCCTGTTGCTTGGGTTACATGGATGCAACAATGGATGTAAAACTGTCAAGATTATTTGAGTTACTGGAGCTCAGAGTGACTACAGTATGAGAAGCAGATTATCCACATCCCTCACTGCGAGGTCCAGCTTTCTGCATTTTAATACTTTTCATACATAACACTATCACACATTCCATTAAGTGAGAATAATAAGGGCTTAGTTCATGTGCTACATATGTTTACTAATGAAAATGACTGTTTACTTGCTGAATGCCAAATGGGCATCCCAGAACAAAACAACATGATGATTCCCCTTCTGAAGTTACAAGGAGCATCTAGTCACGTTGCATAGCATACCCTGTAGGGGTCACTGCTGAACTTGAGATAGAACGCAGGTATAAGAACAATTTCCATATGTCATAGATGTAATTAGAGTTCGGTGTTACAAAAAAAAGGACATTTATTGCAATTAAAGGGCTAAAGCTAAGTAAACATGTTAAATAGATGTTGTTTATTTGAAGTGACAGCAAAATCAAGATAGAACCTACAGCAACAGGCTCTTTAGCGTCCACTCCTCTTTAATTCATATTCTGTTATTGCAGAGAATCGCTGTAGTTTATCCATTAATAACTGCTTCAACAGCATTTGATCCATCCTGGATAATTGACTGGGTACAAACATGAGTCAAAAAACCCAACTTTCCCCCAACTCTCTTCTCCTTGATGTAAGAGGAACCAAGTTACTGACTGTTGGCTTCAGTTGTAACCTCACTTTGGCAACCTGTGGCTGGACCTACTCTATTTGCAAATGAGTATAGAGTATATAGATTAAGTGCATTGAGAACATCCAATTAATTCATTTTTCATTTTAAAATGGATTAAAATATAACTTTAGGGGTGGAAACTATGTTCTTACTATAAATAGCATTGCGGTGCCATTGGTTGACTATGTAGAAACTCTGGAGACCAAAGTCCCCACACTCTCTGTATTTAGCACAGACTGCCTGCTGTAGTGTTACCTCTACACTCATCACCTCTACTGAATTTAGACATGATGATATTCTACTTATCAGCCCTTATCCCTACAGAAAAAAAGTCTTGACTGTCAATGGCCATTTCTTATCAGTGGTCTTGGACATTTCTATCCAGTCCAACTATTAAATGGCTATTAAACGACCCATTATGCTAGTGTGAACGAGAGTAGCTAAAACTGACATTCCAAAGAGAATTAGGACTAAATAATGAACATTGGTGCTAAGTGCAGTTGTTAGTAGCAACCACTAAATTTGTTTTGTTTTCAACATTTTGCTAAAAATTAAAAGATCAAAACAAAGTCCTGATAGGTTGCCGTTGGCAATGTATACAAGTTAGCATCTATGTTTGTAGAAGGGGCTTAGCTACTCTCTTTCACACAATAAAGCAGTGATTCCAACCCTTGGATGTTGCTCTCAGTGCCCCCAAACCTGGTAGTTATTTTTGAATTCCTGACTTGGGGGCAAGTTTTGGTTGAATAAAAACAAGATTTCCTACCAAATAAAGCCCCCTGTAAGCTGATAGGGTGCATAGAGGCCCCTAATAGCCAATCTTAGCCCTTATTTGGCACCTCCATAAACTTTTATGCTGTTTGTGTTGCTCTCCAGATCTTTTTACATTTGACTGTGGCTCACGAGTAAGAAAGGTTGGGGATCCCTGCAACAGAGTCTAACTCTATGCATTGTATTACATAGTTGGGGCGCTGATCACTGTTGACAATCTAAAGGTTTTATTTACTATACTATTATCTCAGACAAAAATACAAAAGCACTAATGTACGCAAGAGCACCCCTTTACACCATGCCTTCCACTTCATAATTGGCCCCTAAGACTTCTTGTACTTTCTTTGTTCTCTTCTGTAGGCTAAAACAGTATGCGCATAAACTGAGCTCAGCATTACTCTTTAATTTATCCTGTTGAATACAACTTTAGCTCTGCAGTTCATTGTTAATGGATAATTGCCTGTTAGTTATGATTGAATTCAGTAATTGACCAAATATGGACTTTGTACAGCACAGCTATTATGCAATGCAAAACAGACTTACACCTTTTATTATGAAGATAAAGGGGCTGACCAAGATGGGCCCAAATTTCACCAGTACAGTTGTTTATACCTTTTTCCTAGCAGCAGACTGGTCAAAACTAACTGATGAATTATTGTTATGGACAACTGCTGTTGTTCTATTTAACACCTGTGTTTGTTAATAAGACCCTTAATAAATAGAGAGTAATGGTTACAAAAAATGATGCCTATCAATATCAGTATCTAACACCTCATATACTCATGATGAGCTTTTTTTGACCATGATATTTTCTAGTCCCACTGCAGCAGCACATTCTTGAAGTAACCAGTTTAGACTAAAGACCAGCACTTGCTGCACCACATTATTGAATCTCTTGAAGGTGTTATTTGGTGGGTTAATAAGAAAAGCCTCAATTATGAATTCCACAGTTGCAAAATGATGCTGATTCACCACATCCCTGTACTGAACTCCCACCATAGGGCAAATGCAGGACTCCACTGCATTGTGCTCCAGTTGGGGTGCCCTGAATGACACTAAAGCAAAGATGCCTCTATGGTGATGCCCATGTTCTGCCCCCAGCCTATCACTAGCCTGCCCCCCATGAATACAGCACTGGCATCCCTGTATTAACAGGAGAGGTGCTGGTTATTGTGCACCATTATGGAGTGCAAAATCCTCCACCTGGGTGTGGTACAGTGCAAAGTGCAGAACTTCTAATATCACTTGATGTTTATGCAACTGAAAGCTCCATCTTGAAATAGCATGAAATTTGCACACAAATCATCACATGCAATTTTGAAAAGGAAAAGCAGCTTTCAATGCCAAGTCAAACCACAACTCTACAGAAATGAATGCATATGCAATTCCTTGGGAGGCTTTCTGGCCATACCAGTTATTGGATGCTGCAACTTCTTCTGACAGCATTGACCCATGCAGCCCCATAGCACTAACTGGAAAAACCATTACTAGCGTTGCCATCATCTGGTAAAAGTTCCCTAAAAAAGCATGATATACAGAGAACGGCATACGCTCAGCATTAAATGATATGGCATTCTATGACATCTGTTGGTTATGGAAATCTTTGGAGGCTTCTAATATGTTGCAGATAACGACACACTCATCATTATCTATTGAAACCTACTCTGTGTTTTGCATGTGTATTGCATTTATTCTGTCCCAGTACAGCATAATATTGCATTTACTAAGTATGGGTTAAAATATCACACTCGTAAGCTGGAATGCTATAGAAATAATTGCATCTCTGGGGGGTTTACCATATAGTATGGAGTTACATAAAACAGCAACTAAAATGTACCATCTTGTTTATACTTGTGTACTGAAATAGCAGTTTGTTTAGAGTAGAAGTGCTTAAAATTCCATGCTTTGGGTTACATCATGCCCCAGTTTCCTGAAGCATAGATTACTCTCTCATATTGCAAGTATTATATGTGAAATCTATTTGCTTCTAATAAACACAAGTACATAGCCAGTGCTGAACTGGGTCCCCTAGGGCCTAGTAAAGAACTTTCTGTTCAGGGCCGGCTCACAAAAGTGACTGAAGCCAGAGAAAAACTGATACTCTCACCAGCAGGAGGTCTGGGGCTTATGTGTCAGACATTACTGTGTGCGTGTCATGTGATCTGCTCCTATAATTATGGTAGCTTGTAACAATACTCTTAAAGCAACAGGAACTTGAGATTTTTTTAACAACAACAATATCCCTTATATTAACAAATCTCTCTAAACAAAACTTCATTATATCATTTGTTCTTTCAAAACATACCATTGCACGGGGAGCATTTTACTACGTCTATAGGGCTTAATTAAATAGGCTGATTGGCCACCATCAAGTATGCACATTCTCGTTCCCCCTTCTGGTTTGATTTCCTGGTTCAAAACAGAAGTTGATTACTTCTATTGTGAGTAGTGTTGGACCAGAAGAAGAAGGGCCAGATGATCCATAGCCCATGAAAAGTAAGAACTAGAGAGGAAAACGTCTGCTTTAAAACAGAGGGAGGTTTTGCTTGATGACTTACACTACAGTATTAGAAGCTTTTGCTCAATGATGACATCACTTCTGGTCACATGGACCATAAATAAACGCACTGCATCCACGCATTGATTTGAAAAGAGAGGCCATGAAGTCTAAAATGGTGGAGATGCCTAGAGACATAGGAAAAAGCTGCCAAAGTTACACAATACTAAAGGGATACAGTACAGCGATGGGATCCATAATTCAGAAAGCTCTGCATTATGCATACCTCCCAAGTGTCCCGCATTGTGCAGGACAGTCCCAAATTTAAGATGGCTGCAGCAGTTCTGGATTACCTATTAAATGCCCCGCATTATCAACAAGTCTATAGCTGGCCGATAATTCATATTCATAGACCTCAGACCTGTGGCAAACGAATTTGTAAAGCTGTATGTGTAAACGTCTACAAACAAGACGTAAAAAAGGGGCGTGTTTTAGAGGACAGACATGTAAACTAGGGGTGTGTGGCTACAAAGTGGGTGTGGCTTTTGTGCAGAACAGCTGTCCTGCTTTTCAGTTCTAAAATGTTGGAAGGTATGATTACGAAAGGGCCATCTCCCATAGACTCTAATATAAGCAAAAATTATAATTTTTAAAAAATGATTACCCTTTTCTCTGTAATTATAAAATGGTACATTGTACTTGATCCTAACTAAGAAACTAACTATAAACCCATATCGATGGCAAAACAATCCTATTGGGTTTAATTAACATTTAAATAATTTATTAGTAGACTTAAGGTATGGAGATCCAAATGACAAAAAGACCCCTTATCCGGAAAGCCCCAGGTTCTGAGCATTTTGGGTAACAGGTCCCATACCTGTATCAGTGATCCCCAGCCAGTGGTTGGAGAACAATGTTGCTCACCACCCCCTTTGACGTTGCACCCAATGTTCCCAAATCAGGTGCTCATTTTTGTAATTCCTATCTTTAAGGTAAGTCTTGGCGGCACAACTACACAAGTTTTCTGCCAAATAGGGCAACTGCACCCCATGCACCGGAATCCATTTTTACCCAAAAGTGATATTCAAAATAATTATTTCCTGTTTTCTTGAAATTTGTATTTTCATTTAGACAGTTACCAAATAGGATACATCACTGGCACTACATTCAGCTGTAAGCACTAATGCATACACATCATGAATACACAGAAGCTTAATGGCAAATATGTTTATTTTCTCATTTAATTTGGCTCAAGATTGGCTGTTTGAAATGCATCATAAATATTCTCAATCGTTTGATGTTGCTTGGGGACTTTTGGGAATCTGGCGCAAGGATTTAATGCCGATCGCAGTCACACTAAGGCATTCTAAACAAGTATGACATGGAGCACATTATTTTTAGTCTACAGTCAGGGCACTTAATGAAATCAATCACATCATCACCTCCTTCTAGATAAACTAGGATTGAAAGGGCTGTCAGCATGGTTAGATTATGGAGAGGGTGTAGATAAGGGCCCTTTAAAATGCTTCCAGTGACGCTATCAATATACTTCATGTAGAGTCAAAATGACAACCAGAGTAGAGAAAGATAAATAAAGAATATTTATAAACAGACATTGATTGTATGGGGGAAAATCCAGTTCAGACATATTTTCCCTACAAGCAACAATGTTCTACAATTTGAGAAATGTATTGAACCTTTAACCTATAGGTTTGTGTGACTTGTTTTTTCTTCTGGAAACTGTATTTGTGACCAATAAATGTAGAGAATACCGAATGCAATCACATTAATGCAAATAAATTAAGATGTGATCGCTCATTTATTAAAAACTATAATGGCTGCGGAATTGAGTTCATCATTGAGTCATGCTCAACTGTGTCTACGTGAGCTCTCTCGTAGGTATTCTATTTAACAATGTAGATAGTCCTCACAGCCTTACTATAATTAATGGTGAAGTGTTTAGAACACACAAGCTGGAGAGTTTCTATTTATACAGTTGCCTTACAGTAAAGCTGTACATTGACTGGAAGATATGCTTATTTAGTGAGGTCACCACGAGGGTGTGCTAAATGAAGCTGATGTTATAATTTGGCCCCCAGGCCAATGATTGTGTTGTTTCAGCAGCCTGTACAGACCCATTAGGATAGGAAGGGCTGATGCGGTCCTCACATAATGGCATTTTCCAGGCAGCACTATTAATATTTGGCCAGCCTCCAACAAGATATCGGTCAGGGAGTCAATTGCTTCAACCCATACACAGGCCATTAAATTGACAACTGAGTCAAGAGTTGCCTAGTTGGCAGAGAGTGTGTCCAGCTTCATGCCTGGCCTAATCAACTTTGGAGTGATTAGGCCAGGCAGGGAGGAGGGACCTGCTAATAATTATTATTTTCTTTTTATTATATTTTCTATACAGACTGTGGTCTCCTTAGTATGACTGCCGGGGAGCTATATCTTGCTTAGATCAGTACTGTAGGACAAGCTACGTGATGCGGCTTTGGTAGTCACACTATAACTGAAGCATAATGACTATAATGTCATCAGCAAAAAAAAAGGGTACTCACTGCTAAATTTTAAACCAATCGGTGGGGAAGCAAAGGGGAGCGGTGACCACAAAATTCATATAGACAACAACAAGAGATCCTCTGCACTCACCCGTTGATAATATATATAGGACATTAAGACATTCTGTGCATTAAACTACTAGAAAATGCCCTTCCCTTTAAACAAAACAAGGATTGTTTGTCTATATATTACAATATAATTCAAGCTGGCCAACTACATCATCCCTGGTCTGGCCAGTCCTACACTCACTTTCATCTGCTTCATTGAGAATTCTATTGCAATTTGCTTTTTCTTGCCCTTTTTATTGACCACCATTGGGAACACCTGACTGTAGCCTAAAAATATTGTCCTCAAAACATTTTTGTCCATATTGACATTTTTAGTAGCTTAATATATGTGCAAATGATCTCTCATCTGTCTTCAGACCACACACTTTGCCATGTCAGACCTGCTTGTAGAAGGTTTTTTTAGACTGATTGAAGGGTTTGGTTATTAGAAGATTGGTTCTCTAATGCAAGGCAGGAATATCATGCAGAGAACGCAGTGTAACATTTTTATTATCTTTATATAATAATCTTGAAATATTTGTGTTTATATATTTTTCCAATTTTTAATGATACAATAGAACCAAAATATGAAATATGTTGTGTTATGTGAACAGTGCATTGTAAGTAGAAACATATGAATTCAGCTTTAAATAGAACTCGACAACTTCTGTGAATATTTGGTGAGAACATTGCATGAGAACAAATGCTGGATGGACCCTAAAGGAGATATTTACAGTCACTCATATTCACACATTTAAAAATAAACACCTAACGCCAACACCCGACGTGCAATGGTTTAGCTATAGGAAAGCTAAAGATTCAGCTGGAACAACTCAGCTGAGCAGCTCAGGTAGTGAGCTCAAAATTTAAACAAAATCTCAACATTGCAGTCAGCATTTAGTGACTTGCAAACATCTTGCACCAAAGCTCTAAGTAACAGCAATAATTAATAATTATCCGAGTATGCTAATATGTTACAGTATATCCTTTTTTTGCCCAATAGTACAGGTATGGAATCCCTTATCCGGAAACCCATTATCCAGAAAGCTCTGAATTACGGAAAGCCTGTCTCTCATAGACTCCATTTTAATCAAATAATTCAGAATTTTAAAACTGATTTCCTTTTTCTCTGTAGAAATAAAACAGTTCGTTGTAATTGATCCCAATCAAAATATAATTAATCCTTATTGGATGTAAAACAATTCTATTGGGGTTAATTAATGGTTTATTGATTTTTTTAGTAGACTTGAGGTATGGAGATCCAAATTACAGAAAGACCCCTTATCCGGAATACCCTTGGCCCCAAGCATTCTGGATAACGGGTCCTATACCTGTATATCGTAGCACTTTGTACCTGTCCAAAATGGAAGAATGCTGGCCTTGTCAGGCATTCCAATGGATTTGTGGGCCATAAGGCTATTGACCCACTAGATAGAAAACAGTTAAACAAAGGCAAATTCCATATGAATGAGAAACTTGAAATTATATCTTGTATAAATGGATGGAACACAAAATGCAAAGCCAATCATCTTTTTAGGGACAGCATTGGATTCATTGGTAAAATAGGGTGCCGCCGGTTGGAGGATTTGGATATGGTCTGGGTGGAGATGATTGTCAAGCCACACTGTTATGACAGATAAACATTACTTAGATAAAAAAAAATTGTAATATAAGGTGTAGAGTTTGCTTAAGTTCTTAACAGCGATGACTACCATACAGCAGGTAGCATATCCTGGTCACCTGCTTAAAAGCATACATCTTATTGGTTGATATTGCTATTGGTTACTGCACCTGGGCAAACTTTCTGCCTTTTATTTTTTCCCACATAGAACCATTTTCTCTTGCATTCCATAGTTGTTGTGCCCATTGCTATACAGTGCAAATATCTGCTCCTGGTTCTGCAGGTAGCGTATACCACACATTTGGGTATGGAGTTGTCCTCTCCTTCCACCTACCTAGGGCTCTACAAGTGCTATCAACTTTTTAGTGTGTTATTCATTAGTGCAATGCCTGTCTGACTTTTTTCAATCCAGGCCCATTTCAAACCTTTGATCAGGGCCCATAGTTCATTGAATGGGTACAGGTGTAGGAAAATATCAGTACATCAGTCATAGTTCCAAAAATAACTAGGGTGGCAATATATATAACCCCAAATCTCTACCTTACAGACCTTTAAGTTGGGTGAATCTAGGACAGCAATGGCTGTTCTAGCCAACTTTTACCCGAACTGAGTCTGAACCCTAACTGAGTATAATATGTTTAAATACATATTTATATATATATATATATATATATATATATATATATATATATATATATGTGATGTCATCATATAATTAGTGCTTAAGCATCACTAACTACAGGTAATAAGTGTATATTTTACAGGTTATAATATTTAGAAATTCCTGAGAACACTGGCTTAGACCCAGGGCCGGAACTAGGGGTAGGCAGAAAAGGCAGCTGCCTAGGGCGCAACGATTGAGGGGCGCCAGGGAGGAGCCTCTCCTGCCTACCCTTAGTGCTACTTTGTCATTGCCTCCGCCGCTTGTCATTAGCGGCGGAGGCAGTGACCGATGTAATTGGGTGGAGGTGGGCGGAGTTGGCTGACCGGGTTGCCTAGGGCGCCCCGTCGGCTTGGCCCGCCCCTGCTTAGAACACTAGTTGCTATTGCCTTATGGAGTGAATTTAATGAATATTTCCCTACACACAAATAAAACAAAATGGAACCACACACACACAGGTAAGAGAAAGACTAGATTTCTAGCCAAAACGGAAGACCTTCTACAATAAAGCACTTCTTTATTTTTATAAGACCCATGAGTGCGGTTCCATTTTGTTTAATGTTGTCACATTTCTTTGACACTGCACCCAGGCACCTTATTTTCTTTTTTTATACGTGACTGCCGGCAAGTTTTTTTCACTTTATAAATGTATATATATACAACAAGATTACTAAATGGATTGATACTAAACTACTACACTGTTCCCTGAAGACGTGCCACTTAATACCATGTCATGTTTAGGAAACCTTTTACTCAAGGGGATTTTCTATATCTCCTGCCGCTGGAACTCAAAACAGTTCTTAATTATAGGAAACATAAGAATTTCCTTTTTCCTACTTATGTCAGTTATTTTTACTGCTTCAGTTTTAAACCAGTTCAGAGAATTCTCCTGAGGCAACGCTAAAGGATCCTTTCCTTTCACAGTAACTACATAATTGCCCACTGCAGCCCTGTCAAGTTTGTGGCCCTCCGGATGTATTGCACTTCAGTGCCAGGATGCTCAGCCAATCAATGGAAGCTTTAGCTTGACTAGAGGAAAGTGGGTCTGGCACATCTACTCTGAATTTTAGTGGGGCATATAGAGTATTAGTTCATTAAGAAAAGGCTGTAATGAAATTCTTTAATTCATATAAAATGTATATATATCAGTTTACACTCCAACAGGTGAAGTTAACCCAAACTCTGCTTAGTAACTATTAAACCGGCTTGTTAGAATCATCATGTTTCTAAGTATAATCAATTAAAAATTCTCTACCATTTCTAAAATAACAAAGTTACTAATAATAAGCGAGGCATGGATTTGCGCCGATTTTTTTCGCGCGAAGGTTCGCCGCAGAAAAATTTGTTGTGCAACAACAACAATTTTAATCTTTTCAAAGATACACTAATGTTCCGGCCAAGCAAAATGGGACAGATTCGCTCATCACTAGTGGTGGGCAAAATAATTCACCAGGCAGGGATTTGTGGCGAATTTCCAGATTTTTTTCACGAAACAATCGCCACGCCACGTCAAAAAAAATTGTTGCGCATCAAAATGACAGATTCGCTCATCACTACAAGTTACAATTCATTATCCCCCTCTCAGCAATCAGTCTCTCTTCATTACTTTTTCATGCAGGAGTCAGTAGTATTGACTACTAGGTCAACTATATCTTTTATTTTACTATCAGCTGTATTAGAGCTCACTCAAATAACTGATTCAGGCACAAACAAAATCTAACAAAATAACTGACTTTGGCACAAATCCTGCATGTAGAGAGACAGGATTTGTGGTCATTTTAAAAGAGTGAGTTCTATATAATTTTCTAGGCAAAGGAGCACCATCCCCAAAGGATGACCTAATTGTTAATCAAAATCAGACTCCTGACTCCTGCATAAAGAGAGAAAAAAGAAAGACAGACACTGAAAGAGAAATAGTGAAGAAAAGATTGATTATTTCGAATACAATTCAGAATTTTTTATTGCCTATTTTTAGACAAAATGTTTATTTCCGTAAGATAAAGCTTATATAAAATGTTCATTTTCACAATCGTTCCCCTTTAGAGTTAAATATCACAGGTCCAGTTGAGGCATGTCCCATAAAGGGACCATTTACTAAGATAAGCCAAATTGGCATTTTGGTTACAATTAGTTACCAGTGCCCTTTGATTCACACAATTTCCGATAAAGGATCCCACTGATAAAATTATTTATAGATGGTATATCATACCTGAAAGGAAGAACACCTTCTTTAGAAATAATCCAGTTTCCAGTATATAATAAGTATATTAGGAAATAATTATATATATTGTAAGATGGATTATTTTTAATGATTCTTATAAAACCTCAACTTTATGGGATGACTTTACATTGCCTTAGATCACATATGAATAATAGGAAAATGAAAAAATAAATTGATGATAAGACGAGATTTTTCATTTAAACCTGCACCCATTTAAAATAAACTCACTAATGAATGTTGAATGCATTAAAATAAGATTTGCTAAATGTAGTTTGCACTCTGATGAGGTTAAAACACCCATAGAATGTCTTGATACTATTTCTTTACATTCAAAATGATTGGGACCTAACGCTGAGAGCAAGATTGGGACCTGAAGCTGAGAGTAGTATTGGGATCTACAGCTGAGAGCAGGATTGAGATCTACAGCTGAGAGCAGGATTGGGATCTACAGTCGAGAGTGGGATTGGGATCTACAGCTGAGAGCAGGATTGATATCTACAGCTGAGAGCAGGATAGGGATCTACAGCCGAGAGTAGGATTGGGAACTACGGCTGAGAGCAGGATAGGGATCTACAGTCGAGAGTAGAATTGGCAACTACGGCTGAGAGCAGGATAGGGATCTACAGTCGAGAGTACGATTGGGAACTACGGCTGAGAGCAGGATAGGGATCTACAGTCGAGAGTAGGATTGGGATCTGCAGCTGAGAGCAGGATAGGGATCTACAGCTGAGAGCAGGATTGGGATCTACAGCTGAGAGCAGGATAGGGATCTACAGTCGAGAGTAGGATTGGGAACTACGGTTCAGAGTAGGATTGGGAACTACGGCTGAGAGCAGGATAGGGATCTACAGCTAAGAGCAGGACTGAGACCTACAGCTATGAGCAGGATTGGGATCTGAAGCTGAGAGCAGAATTGGGATCTATAGCTAAGACTAGGATTGGGGTCTACAGCTGAACGCAGAAATGGGATCTACAGCTGAGAGCGGGATTGGCATCCACAGCTGAGAACTGGATTGGGATGTACAGTTGAGAGAAGGATTGGGATCTACAGCTGAGATCACAATTAGTTAGGACCTAACTGGAAAACAACAAGTAATATTCATCAAAGTTAGTCATAGAAACGCACAGGAATTAATTTGTTTAGAATATTATTAACATTGTTTTTGAGCTACCTTCAGTGAGTCACAAGACTCTAATTATGAGTGCCCAGCCATATAGTTTTTATATTAGCTAAAAAAAATGCTTTCAACTAGAACAAGTTGGTGAGTTAGTGACTTCCCCATGGACTAATGTCGTGGGTTATACTGGAGAATTGTGAAGTAGTGTTGTGTATCCAGTCTGGGCAAACTTGCAGAAGGAATGTTATTATTGGCCTGACTGCTGATTTAGTAAATTAAAATTTAAGCTCTAGCTTTCACTTCACATGAGGTTTAGTTGTATAGTCTATTTCTGGAAATGGGTGAGGCCATGGTAAACAATGAATGTGTGTCGCATTAGCAGTAAAATAATATGAATAATATTTAGCTTTTAGCTGAGCTTGGGTACCCCTAGGATATGGAATCCACAGCTGTAAGCAACTCTTTGTACATTTTCTATTCATTAATCTAAATAAATCTAAAATTAATCAAATGAACAAACTCACCCAAAGGCAACGCATGACCAACTGTGTGCATATAACCAAATGAAGTACAATAGGCTTGACAAAAATAGCCAACTTAATGATGCTTACAGTAAGGTTCCTAAATTTAGGATGGTATGAAGGACCTTAAAAATGAATTTTAGTCTTGAACCTCGCCCAAGGCTATTTGGTTTGAATAAATTGAAAAATTAAAGACAGACAAACACAGCAAAAAAAAAAAAAATGTATGCTACAAAAATAGACTAGTTGACCAAGCATACAAAATATTATCTTTACAATAACAAAAAATATGTATCCCAAATGAAAATTAACTGTCAGCTAACCAAAACCTACAAAAAACAAGTTTGTGGAGTGGTTTTTCTTTGGAGAAGATAATTACTGTTCTACTAAATTTTTACATTGACTCTAAAGAGAATTATACAGTAGACCAAGTGAAAGAGAGAGCTCCGCACTTTGTCATATAGTAGAGCAGGGGACCCCAACCTTTCTTACTTGTGAGCCACAGTCAAGTGTAAAAAGACTTGGAGAGCAACACAAGCACCATAAAAGTTCATGGAGGTGCCAAATAAGGGCTAAGTGTGCATAGAAGCTACCTAACAACCAATCTATTAGCTTTATTTGATAGTAAACCATCATATTATGGGTTTGACATGAGGATAGCTGACAAACATTTTTGAAAGAATTGGAGCTGATTACTTTGCATGAGGATATTTTTGACTTCTGCCCACCAGTGGATCCTTGGGTACAACCTTAGGTACACATCTTATTGAAACAAATTAAAACTGAAATAAAAAGTTTTACACTATATTTGTGGTCTGTAAAAGAAAATGAATATTGTCTGGGATTTATTGCACGTTCAATCACTGTGCCGATCTTTCAGTTCTTGCTCCATTAACCAGTTTGAGCCATTTTTATATATTTCATTGTCAAGGATAAAAATCTCATTAAAAATAAATTAAAAAATGAATACAACATGGATAAACATTGTAATTTCCCATGAAAAACAATCTGGCTTCCATACATTTAGAATAAACACAAAAGTATAGTTGTTTTATTCTCTCTGCTTTAGCCAATGGCTCTTTTCTCATCAACTCTTCTTAAATGTATGAAGCCCTGGACTTTCAGTTGGAGAATCACTGCCCTAGCAGAGCATTGTTAGAATATTGCTTTGATTCTGTGTCTAAATCCAAACAGTGAAAGTGTTGCTAACAGGAGGAAATACTATGCAAATACTACAAAAAAAATAGAACTTTTTGAAAAATAAATAAAAACCTCTCTCCACTGTTTTATATTATCTATAATATTGCTTGTTGGCCCAGTTGAGTACATATTAATGGCTTTATGTATTTCAAGTTTCAAGTTTTATTGTCATTTACAAATAACAATGAAGCATCATTACCGTAATGAAATTTTTTGACCCGTGTTCCTCCCAACTTTACATAGACAAAAAAAAATAAAAAAATACAAATATTAAATAAAATAAAAGTGTGCTATAAAGTATTTACAAGAAAAAAATGCAATTAAATATTTGGAATTGTGCAGTGAGGATTTAAAGAGGATTTAAAGTGGCTTTGCTTAAAGTGACACTGGGAAGAGTCCAGTAGTTATGGGGAGTTTGTGTTGGTTTGTGCAGAATGTCAGCAGTTCAGAAGCCTGATGGCTTGTGGGTAGAAACTGTGTCTGTATCTGCTGGTGTGGGTCTGAATGCTCCTGTACCGCCTGCCTGATGGTAGGAGCGTGAAAAGACTGTGGCTGGGGTCAGAGAGGATCCGCTGCATCTTCCTCCTACAGCGCTGTCTGTACAGGTCCTGCATGGCAGGCAGTTCAGTCCTGGTGATGCGCTGTGCTGATCTCACCAACCTCTGCAGAGCTTTGCGGTCCAAAGCATTACAGCTGCCATACCAGGTGGTGATACAGCCAGACAGAATACTCTCAATGGTGCATTGATAGAAGTTTGTGAGTATTCTGGGGTCCATGCCGAACCTCCTCAGGCGCCGCAGAAAGAAGAGCCGCTGTCTTGCAGCTTTTGTGATCACTCCAACGTGGTGAGACCAACTCAGATCCTCACTGATATTGATGCCCAGGAATCTGAAGCAGCTGACTCTCTCCACCTCTGCTCCCTCAATGTGAATGGGGGTATGGCCTCCTCCCTGCAGTCTCCTGAAATTCACAATGAGCTCCTTAGTTTTGCTGACGTTGAGCAGCAGGTTGTTGTCACGGCACCATGATGTCAGGGCTCTCACCTCTACCCTGTATGCCGACTCATCTCCATTAGAAATGCAGCCGATGATGGTGGTGTCGTCTGCAAATTTGATGATAGTATTGGAGCTGTGTGTTGCTGTACAGTCGTGGGTGAACAGGGTGTACAGCAGGGGGCTGAGCACACATCCCTGGGGGGCACCGGTGCTAAGTGTCAGTGTGGATGAGGTGATGTTGCCGATCCGAACCACCTGAGGTCTGTTTGTCAGGAAGTCCAGGATCCAGCTGCACAGGGAGGAACCGATGTTCAGGTCACGGAGTTTCATGACAAGTCTGGTTGGTACAATGGTGTTGAAAGCGGAGCTGTAGTCAATGAACAGCATCCGCACGTATATGTTTGTATTTAAGGTATTTTCATGCTAAATTATAACAATGGGAGATTGCTTTATTGTTTACCCAGTGATCCCAAGCCAAACCAGGTAGTTATTTTTGAATTCCTGACTTGGGGGCAAGTTTTGGTTGAATAAAAACAAGAGTTACTACCAAATAAAGCCCCCTGTAAGCTGATAGGGTGCATAGAGGCTGCCTAATAGCCAATCTTAGCCCTTATTTGGCTCCTCCATGAACTTTTATGGTGCTTGTGTTGCTCTCCAAGTCTTTTTATATTTGACTGTGGCTCATGAGTAAGAAAGGTTGGGGAGCCCTGATCTAAACAAATCTGACTAGTAATGCATAATATACACAACAATGTTTTCATTGTCCTATATCACACTACTAAATAAGTTTATTACATTAAAAACAGAACTGGCCAGCAGAATACTAGTTAAGAGCAGAAAAATTCTAAATTATATGCAGGAACGTCAAATATTCCATAATTATAAATGGCAGCTTAAGTTCATTAAAATATACCTTAAAAAAACACCGGCAGTTTGTCAGTTCCTACTAAAAATCCCGGGAAAGAATGAATCATAGTGCATATATATATATGTGTGTGTAAGCCCAAAGAAGAAAAACAATAAAAAAAGACATTTCTACAATCACCAGAATATTCCTATTTTAAAATCCGGGAGCCAAATAAGAGGTGTAAAAAAAGGAAATAACAAAAAATGCCAAGTCTTTTGATTAGACTAAGGGGCAGATTTATCAATGGTTGTACAGGTTTGGGATTCCTTATCTGGAAACCCATTATCCAGAAAGCTCCGAATTATGGAAAGCCCGTCTCCCATAGACTCCATTTTAATCAAATAATTCATAATTTTAAAACTGATTTCCTTTTTCTCTGTAATAATAAAACAGTACTGTACTTGATCCCAACTAAGATATAATTACCCCTTATTGGGGGCAGAACAGCCCTATTGGGTTTATTTAATGGTTAAAAGATTCCCTTTTCTCTGTAATAATAAAACAGTACCTGTACTTGATCCCAACTAAGATATAATTACCCCTTATTGGGGGCAGAACAGTCCTATTGGGTTTATTTAATGGTTAAATGATTCCCTTTTCTCTGTAATAATAAAACAGTACCTGTACTTGATCCCAACTAAGATATAATTACCCCTTATTGGGGGCAGAACAGCCCTATTGGGTTTATTTAATGGTTAAAAGATTCCCTTTTCTCTGTAATAATAAAACAGTACCTTGTACTTGATCCCAACTAAGATATAATTACCCCTTATTGGGGGCAGAACAGCCCTATTGGGTTTATTTAATGGTTAAATGATTCCCTTTTCTCTGTAATAATAAAACAGTACCTTGTACTTGATCCCAACTAAGATATAATTACCCCTTATTGGGGCAGAACAGCCCTATTGGGTTTATTTAATGGTTAAATGATTCCCTTTTCTCTGTAATAATAAAACAGTACCTTGTACTTGATCCCAACTAAGATATAATTACCCCTTATTGGGGCAGAACAGCCCTATTGGGTTTATTTAATGGTTAAATGATTCCCTTTTCTCTGTAATAATAAAACAGTACCTGTACTTGATCCCAACTAAGATATAATTACCCCTTATTGGGGGCAGAACAGCCCTATTGGGTTTATTTAATGGTTAAATGATTCCCTTTTCCCTGTAATAATAAAACAGTACCTGTACTTGATCCCAACTAAGATATAAATAATCCTTATTGGAGGCAACACAATCCTATTGGGTTTAATTAATGTTTTATTGTTTTTTTAGTAGACTTAATGTATGGAGGTCCAAATTATGGAAAAACCCCTTATTCGGAATACCCTTGGTCCTGAGTATTCTGGATAACGGGTGCTATACCTGTATTTTTTGCCACAATTCATATTATTTTGCTCTAATAATCACAATTTTTTCTCAATTTATTATGTGTAAAAACGGTGAAAAACGCAAAATATAAAAATGTTCTATATAAAAGCTTGCAAGGTCATGCAGAAGTCAATGGGAGCTGCCCTTTGCGGACCATTCACTTCAAGTTTTTTTTGCGTATTCTTTTGGGGTGGCTATCTGAGCTACTAAAGTGAAGTAAAGTTTGTGATTTAATGCATTCAGGGTTTTTGCATCCACATTTTTTCAATTGTATTTTTTAATAAATAAGGAATAAATAAGGGCAAGTGGGTTGGAAAAACCTCTAAAATGACACAAATATAAATCTGCTCCTAAGTTCACAAAAATTGTGCTTATTTCACAGGGTGCTTCCCACTCTACTCTCTTTTGCTCTCTTTAAGCTCAGCTCTGTGCTCTCCAAAACTGCAAATACCTCCAACTATAATCCAAGATGGTACCTAGTAGATCTAGCGTATGTGTTCCACTGTGGACCGCGACTTGTGGAAATGAATAGCTGCTCACACACTATGCTTCCAAATCAAGATTGTTTCAACTAAAATGACTGCCAGTCTTTATTTTCAAAGACGAATATGGAACGGTTGCATCAAAAAAGCTGTGCAGTAGCCGCATTTCGCAAATTTTCGCACATTTTTTAGCAGGTCTGCAAAATTTTCAGAAAAGTGAAACAGGACGGGATTTGCTCATCACTACTTATCATTTAAGTTAATGGGTTGTTTTTTCCCATGCAATTGTGTGTTCTTATATCATTTCTAATCCACCATGTCAAACTTTAAGTATTTACTCACTTAACTCCCATGAACAGTGTTGGACTGGGCCACCGGGAAAAAACAACCCAGTGGGCCCCAGCGGCCCAGACCCGAACCCCCCAGGGCGCTCAAGCAATCCACCGGTCTTCCTCCCCCGCCGCGCAGCAGGTGAGTTTCATTTAGGCACGCTCGGGGGAGGAGGTCGGAGGGTGTTGGGGCTCCTGCAGAAGGGCGATGTAAAGGCAGCGGGGAGTGCAGGGGCCCCTGAGGCAGAAGCCCCGGTGGGCCCTGCACCCCCTGTCCGACCCTGCCCATGAACAGTTTTTTAGGATTTTTTTAGCTTTTAGGATTATGGGAATATATTATTATCTATTATTTTTTACATTGTCAAGGACACTGTAGATACAAAATGGCGAGTATATGGAACTGGTGATGTTTGGGTATGCAATGTGTTTCTCACCCACTCCCCACCCTCAGGCCCGGATTTGTGGAGAGGCCACAAAGGCCCGGGCCTAGGGCGGCAGAAACCTGGGGGTGGCATGCCGCCCCACCGCACCAAAATCTAAAAAGTTTTTTACCCATACGGAGCAATGGGGGGACTTCTCCCCACTGCTCCGTATCCAAGTTTGTCCTACTGCGCATGGAAACCCCTCTCCCCCTGTATCGCGCATGCGCACTGGGGGGGGGGGGGCGTTCGACCGGGGGCGGCCAATTTGGAAATCCGGCCCTGCCCACCCTGCCATAAACAGTACTTGCCTTTTTGTATTTATTATGGATGCAGAAGATTTTTAATACATTTTTCTGAGCAATGAACTGTGTGTGCCGCCTATTTTTGTCTAATATATATATATATATTGTATATAGGGGGGATCTGAAGAACACCGGTGAGTTTTTCTATTGGTATAAACAGTGTTATATATATATAAAATACTTTTGTTAGAAAGGAGGACAGGAGGAGACTAAAAAAAACATTACTTTAGAGTAAAATCTTTCCTTTCCAGACTTGTTTTCGATAGTTTTAAACACATTAAGGATCGTGATTCAGACTGTATATAAACAGGCAGCTTCTTGTATCTGACAGCAAATGTCAAAACGCTGAATGTAAAAACCAAAAAGAAAAAAAAAAATAGGGGAATTTAAAAAGAAAAGACCCAAAGGAAAATTGAATTTAGCCCTAATTGTTAAAACATTTCTGAAATAGCTATGCCTGTAATTTTCCATGACATAAAAGCAATTTATTTTCATTGCATTTTGGGCTGGGGGTGAGCCAGGGATCATTATGCAATGCCGCAAGCACTTAAAAGCGTGAGACACAAACATATTAAAATCATTATGAATCCCCCTTGCAATATGCTTTGAGTTTCACAGAAACCATGTTAGTAATAATTATTGAACATGCAGCTGTAATTCTCACTTTGATAGTTCTCCTCATTTTATGATATTTCCCAGAAAGCCATACACGCAATTAGTCATGATTTAGGAACTAGGGGGCCATAAATCCTGTGAATTATGACCTAATTATTGACTGCTATCCTAGAAATATTCCCATATCACGTGCTGCTTGTTTACTGCCTGCCTGGGTGAGTTCCTGTAGTAAACAAGCTGTTCCACCACTTTGTTAGAGTTTCTATTGGTGTTAGGGCAGTGATCCCCAGCCAGTGGCTCAGGGGCAACATGTTGCTCACCAACCCCTTGGATGTTGCTCTCAGTGCCCCCAAACCAGGGAGTTATTTTTGAATTCCTGACTTGGGGGCAAGTTTTGGTTGAATAAAAACAAGATTTACTACCAAAGAAAGCCCCTGTAAGCTGATAGTGTGCATAGAGGCTGCCTAATAGCCAATCTTAGCCCTTAGGCTGATGCCACACATGGCGTTTTTCCGTTGCGTATTTTCTAATTCTCTCGGCGGCTGAAAAACGCCTGATATCATCATCCATAGAAATAACTTGAAAAGACTTGAAGCAAACCACACAATGCAGTAATACGCTAGAAAATGCCTTAGCACAGATTTTTCAAGTGTTGGCTGAAATACGCCAGTATTTGCAAAGCAAGCTATTCCTATGTATACGCAAAGGCAGCTGCCAGAGCTAGTGGAAATACGCTGCGTTTTTTCCTATTTCGCACTATTAGCACCATGGAAATGGGATTTGCTTACATCACCAGTACTAGGCTGAAAAACGCCATAGTCAGGGGCTGTGTGGCTTGTGCGGCGTTTTTAGGCCGAGAAAAAATGCAGTGGGAAAAACGCCACGTGTGGCATCAGCCTTATCTGGCACCTCCATGAACTTTTATGGTGCTTGTGTTGCTCTCCAAGTCTTTTTACATTTGACTGTGGCTCACGAGTAAGAAAGGTTGGGGACTAGGGATGCACCGAACCCCGGATTCAGTTTGGGATTCGGCCAAATCCCGGCGTTTTTTTGAGGATTCAGTTTCGGACAGATCTGCAGTACCGGCAAAACCAAATCCGAATCCTAATTGGCATAAATTAGCACATGCTAATTAGAATTCGGAAAGGGTTAAATGGGCAGTGAGGTGGGTTCGGAGGTTCAGCCAAACCCAAAAAAGTGGGTTTGGTGCATCCCTTTTTGGGGACCCCTGTGTTAGCCGGTCAGCAGGTCTGTATTGATAAAGGAGTGATCCTGATCCATTGCACTGGACCTTCAACAAAGACCTAATAAATATATATCATTGCAAAAATGCCGGTGGGAACTTCATAAAGGGAGGCACAGCCTTGTCATTGGTTTATTCATGGTGTGTAGTTACCACATGACCTTACACTCTTGGCATTTACTCAGCATACTCATTACTGGATATTTGCTGTGTATCAGGACTTGGATTAATAAATGTAAGCAAAGATTGGCTCTGTAGGATGTAAACGGAACTGTCAACATGTTTACGAGAAAGTTTACATTAAAACCAGATTTTATACGGCGCATGGAAAGGAGGGGGGTCTTTGCACACTTATTGGGACTCCATCCTGTTTATGCATTATGGGCCTTAAAGTAATGCTAACAGTTTAAGAAAATCCCAACCTTAGCACAAACAACGCGGTATAAATAAACGCCGAGGTCTCTAATGAACCTATTTCGAAACGATAATATGAAACAGATGGGGCAGATTTTAGGGACAAAACAAGCAGCGAAATCTGGGTGATAATTATGTCTGGTCTTATTAGTGAAGGATGCTCTATTTATGGAAGACTCAATAATGGTTCATGTTTGTAGATGGAGAGGAAAGAACTGGATGAATGGAGTACATACATTGCTTTATACGTTTACTATTACCTTTTTTAAAGGCACATTCATTACGTGAAACCGTAGCACTCGCGTATGCCCGGATAATGAAGCACCGTTTATGTGATTAGTGACTTTGAGGTCTGAATGATCAACAGCTTAGCATATATGTGTATGAACAAACAAGAAGGCTCTATGTAAAAATATATATCTTTAATAAACTCAAACATGTAGAACGCAAACAAGGTGAATGTATGAAGTGTTTCATTAATGGTGTGCTTCAAATATAAATAACAATTTAAATGCCTGAAAAGATCTTGTATATGGAAACCCCAATAGTTTGCTGGATGGCAATTAGAGGGGGTGAGTTTCATGTCCCCACCCCGATTTTTATTGAAAACGTGTGGGCTGGCTGTTGAAGTGGTGCAGCTCATAGTTATTACTTGTATGAAATATTATCCTCTTCTGGATAATATTGGAAGGGAGTTTTGTTTATGAAGTGCAAAATATTATTGCAAATTGCCATGTTCTTCACCCATAGTGCACTTTTCACAGTGTGTCCACAACTGGGAGATGCAAAGATTTGCCTTAGGTTATAAATTGAGCACATTGGAACATGGTCATATAAGGGCTTGGCATGGGCAACCACCTGCATGCCTTTTACTAGAGCAGTGATCCCCAATCAGTGGCTCAGGGGTAACATATTTTGCTCCCCGACCCCTTGGATGTTGCTCCCAGTGGCCTCAAGTATTATGTCAAACAGAGCCTTCTTCAGGCTGCCAGTCCACATAGGGGCCATTAAGTAGAATTAAAGTTCTTATTGCTACCTCCAGAAAACATTTTCATGCTTGTGTTGCTCCCCAACACTTTTTCTATTTAAATGTGCCTCATGGGTATAAAAGGTTGGGGATCCCTGTACTAGAGCTATGTTCTAAATACTAAACCAAGCACCTACAGATGCAACGCCAACACCAAGGAGCCCTGACACTGTGCCTTGTACCTAATGCCTTAAGCCAAAGGGGGTGCCAGTAATGCAGGTGTATAACATTTACTTTGTTTTAATATTATTTTATATGAGTCGGTTGTTGAAATGGAGCCGGTTGTTGAAATGGAAGAACTGCTTTATTCTAACTGACTTTTTATAGAGTATTTCAGCAGTAGTCTAGGATACAAGCCCATTGTTTATAGCAGTGATGCCCAACCAGTGGCTTGGGGGCAACATGTTGCTCACCAACCCCTTGGATGTTGCTCTCAGTGCCCCAAACCAGGGAGTTATTTTTGAATTCCTGACTTGGTGGCAAGTTTTGGTTGAATAAAAACAAGATTTCCTACCAAATAAAGCCCCCTGTAAGCTGATAGTGTGCATAGAGGCTGCCTAATAGCCAATCTTAGCCCTTATTTGGCACCTCCATGAACTTTTATGGTGCTTGTGTTGCTCTCCAAGTTTTTTTACATTTGACGAGTAAGAATGGTTGGGGACCCCTGCTTTAAAATATTGGTTCCCAGACTGTGGGGCTGGCTTCTGCGGCAGGGACTCAAAAAAGTGGAAAGAAGGCCAGTTTAGGGTAAGATGGGGATGAAATACTTGTTCTCAACCTTGTTCTAAGCCAGGGATTCCCAACCTTTCTTACTCCTGAGCCACAGTCAAATGTAAAAAGACTTGGAGAGCAACACAAGCACCATAAAAGTTCATGGAGGAGCCAAATAAGGGCTAAGATTGGCTATTAGGCAGCCTCTATGCACCCTATCAGCTTACAGGGGCTTTATTTGGTAGTAAATCTTGTTTTTATTCAACCAAAACTTGCCCCCAAGTCAGGAATTCAAAAATAACTCCCTGGTTTGGGGGCACTGAGAGCAACATCCAAGGGGTTGGGGAGCAACATGTTGCCCCTGAGCCACTGGTTGGGGATCACTGTTCTAAGCTAAGTGGACCCCCAAACAAATTTGGTACTTTAAACCCAAAGAGGCTGAAAACCTATGCCTTAACAGGATTAAACAGCAGAGTTATTGTGATAACAAAGAGCTTGGCACGGTCATCATTTTCAGTCTTTTAATGGATAAAAAACAGTGGAAGTTAAGATGCATGATTCATTGTAACAATTTTTATGAACCTCTGAAATTCTTTTCCCTTTTAAGTTTGCTTCCATCTTAGGAAGGAACACAAACAACTCTATTTTATGTATTTATAATACTGGAAAAAATGAAAGTGAAGCCAATGACTAAATGCATATGATGTCACTAACACCTTGTCAGGATTTTAATAACTCAGTTGCTTGCACCTAAATATATCTTTTCAGCTTAAAAATGTGTTATTTTCTAGACGACTTCCAAGAAATACAGTATGTCACAGTCTATGTGAAATAAGCACAAAGCGGGGCCGCTATTTGGAACTCTTATTTATTTTTTTCTACCATCTTGAAAAAGAGACCGCTCTTACATAATTCTGATTACTACAATAAACTTAGGAAAACTTTGCTTTTTTTGTACATACTTTCAATGATGTTTCAGAAAACAAGTGGGAAACATCTGCCTATGTCTAGTAACCCATAGCAGCCAAGCAGCAGTTAGGTTTTACTGGTTTGGTTCAATTAAAAGAATAAAAGTCAACACTTGATTGGGTCTATGGTCTATTTGACCAGGTTATTAAATTAAGGACAGTTTGCTAATGTGGCAAAATCTCATACCAAATAATCTGAGCTTTGGTTTTACCAACTGTAGCAAACTTGATGAAGATGGCATCTCATTCAAAACGTCAAGGCAATGCATTATAGATCCTTACAGTCACGTCTTTACCCACAAGTACTGAGGCTGTTTACAAGAGAGAACAGCTATACAATTTTGGGTGCACCAGGATTTGTGTTTTAGAACAGAATTGGCAGCAACATTAGTGGATTAGTGGTAACTATTAGGGAAAAGACAGGCCGGGAGATTAGTCAGCGTGACTTTTAAGAAAACCTCTGTCATGGCAACTAAAAACACACAGTTGTGGTGACTTATTGTGGCGACTAACCGCTATGTAAACATACAAGGCGCCACAACTGCATCTTACGTGTCACCGCAACTTTTAGTGGTTGGCGATTAGTTGCCGCTTCTAGATTGTAAAATCATGGGGACTAATCACCCAGTCTGTCTTCACTCTTAGACTGAAACGATTGATAAGGAAAGTCAAACACCAAATTTAGGTGTAGACCCAAAATATAATCTACAGCAGGGATCCCTAACCTTTTTTGTTCTTGAGCCACACTCATTTGAATGTAAAGAGTGTTGGTGATCCACACAAGCATGAAAAAATGTTCTTTGGGGATGCCAAATAAGGGCTGTGAGTGGCTATTTGGTAGCCCCATGGGGACTGCTGGCCTGCAGGAGGTTCTGCTTGGAGTAAAATTGTGTCTCTGTGCTTCCAAAACTTGCCAGAAAAATGGGCACCTGTTTTGAGGCCACTGGGAGCAACATCAAAGGGGAAGACTGAGCAACATGTTTCTTATGAGCCAATAGTTGGGGATCACTGATCTACAGTAACAAAACTCATTCCTCCATTCTCAATGGTCATCATATTGCTGCTTAGGTGCCATTCTCTAAAATACTTGGTTGCTTTTCTTTAAACTTTTCCATTTTTTTTTATTTTTTATATTCTGCAATTTATCTCCCCACTCCAACATAGGACTAGATCTATCTTAGTGAGAAAAAGTTAAATTCTGGTTTATCACGTGTAAACTTATGGAAGAGCTTCAATTTGCTTATCTCGCTATTAATCATGTGAAAACTCTATTGAAGTCTATAGGGTCAGACTGAATCCAGTGAGAAAAAAGTTATTACATGGTTTATCACATAAAAACTTGTGGGCGCGATTCAATTTTAGGACAAACAATATTTCTCCTTATTCAGTTTTATCCCATAGAATTCAATAGAGTTTTCCCATGATAAACCATTAAATAAGTTTATCTGAATTGAATTGAATTGCATCCCGACTTGAATCTCATCCATACGTTTTCACTTGATAAACCTTTCTCTCAGTGAATTGAAACCGGCCCTATGGGGAAAAAATTAAACTGAATTAGGAGAAAAACATTTTTCTCCTTGAATTGAATCTGGTCCATAAGTTCTCACATGATAAACCATGAGATAACTATTGAATTGAATCTGGCAATAGAATCCATAAACATTTGTAGTCAGCAAACATCAAATTCTAATTTCACACATTTACAAAGTGGCAACTTGGACATGCTGCATTTAAAACATATGCATTTAAAAACCGTGAAGTTTAGTTAAGGTCCCTTATGACCCTTGGCACCTTGATTGGTGCCCAGTTGGTATCAGTTTCAAGTATGCAGGGCATTTCTTTTTTTATTTAATAGATGTAACAATAGCACGAATGATGAATTCTGACTCTTGGAATGAAGAACTTTTTGTATTTTTGCCATTTTCCTCTGCTTTTTACTTTCTTGGATCTCAGCACTGATATCATCATTTTAAAGGCTGCTGTCCAAAAAGGGCTGATTTTTGAGTCCAACATTCCATACCTGTGGATTCATTCGTTGTAACGGCGCATTTCTTGTAAACAATACATTTTTTTAAACATTTTAAGCATTGCTTGTATATTTGCCATATGTGACATCAGGCTCCTAAATCAAATCAGCATCCACCACAACACCAGCATCTGGCATCGAGGTTCAACCAGAACATTAGCGTGTCTGCAAACAGAGCTGAAATGGCTTTGCATTGCCATATAGTGACAATATTCTTATGTTATTTGCAGTGGTTGTATTTCTACAAATGCTCAGAGAAGCAACAACACACAAACAAAATGACAACTCCCAGTAATGTATTTAGTTAAGACACAAAAAGAAAAAGAGAGATTACAGTATGTGTATGCTTCATTTATGCTTTACACTTTTATTTGCCTAAATGTCTAATTTAAAGAAAACCTTTGTTCTTACAAACTGAAATTAAGATATATAACGACTTATTTGTAAACTGATGAGTCCCCTTCTCCACGCTGGTGGCTTAATGACTGCTCTGCAGAATGAACTGGCGTCACAAACTGTTTACATGTTGGCCGGCCTGAGTGGGATAAATGCCCAAAGCATGTTGTGAGCAATAAAGAAGACATTTCGCAGTGTTGATCTGTTTAAGTGGTTTGTTCCTGAAGCTCATAAATAAACGTGTTTACAACCAATGTGTCTGTGCACACCATGGAAATACGGGAATTTGTGCAGTAGTTGGGACCAGGAAGTGTTAGGCCTGACTTACCCATTAGTTGATGGTGCCTAATGGAGCAGGACCTTCACATAAGCTACAGAAATAAAGGGTGCAATGCCATTCAACTAGGGAGAAGGAAAGTGGCAAATTTCTGTTGAAAGGCTGGGAGTGTTAATTGCCTAAGAAAAGTATTCAGATGGTTGTTAACTCATTTAATATAGCCTTAAGTATATAACTCTACTGAGTAGCTGTTTAAAACATTTTATGTAATACAGGTATCGGACCCCTTATCCGGAAACCCATTATCCAGAATGTTCCAAATTACAGAAAGGCCATCTCCCATAGACTCCATTTAATCAAATAATTCACATTTTTAAAAATGATTTCCTTTTTCTCTCTAGTAATAAAAAAGTACCTTGTCCATGATCCCAACTAAGATATAATTAATCCTTATTGGAGCCAAAACAATCCCATTGGGTTTAATAGCTGTTTAAATAATTTTATTAGCAAATGTAAGGTAGGAGATCTGAATTATCCGGAAAACTCCAGGTTCCGAGCATTCTGGATAATGGGTCCCATTCCTGTAATAAGAATCACTTAAATATTAATGATCAACACTGTAATCTCTTTATCCATATTGAGAATGTTGTACAGGTATGGGACCCGTTCCAGAATGCTCGAGACCTGGGGTTTTCCAGATAAGGGATCTTTCTGTAATTCGGATCTCCTACTTTATGTCTGCTAAATAAATTATTTAAACAGTAATTAAACCCAATAGGATTTTTTTGGCTCCAATAAGGATTAATTATATCTTAGTTGGGATCAAGTACAGGTACTGTTTTATTATTACAGAGAAAAGGGAATCATTTAACCATTAAATAAACCCAATAGGGCTGTTCTGCCCCCAATAAGGGGTAATTATATCTTAGTTGGGATCAAGTACAGGTACTGTTTTATTATTACAGAGAAAAGGGAATCATTTAACCATTAAATAAACCCAATAGGGCTGTTCTGCCCCCAATAAGGGGTGATTATATCTTAGTTGGGATCAAGTACAGGTACTGTTTTATTATTACAGAGAAAAGGGAATCATTTAACCATTAAATAACCCCAATAGGGCTGTTCTGCCCCAATAAGGGGTAATTATATCTTAGTTGGGATCAAGTACAGGTACTGTTTTATTATTACAGAGAAAAGGGAATCATTTAACCATTAAATAACCCCAATAGGACTGTTCTGCCCCAATAAGGGGTAATTATATCTTAGTTGGGATCAAGTACAGGTACTGTTTTATTATTACAGAGAAAAGGGAATCATTTAACCATTAAATAAACCCAATAGGACTGTTCTGCCCCCAATAAGGGGTAATTATATCTTAGTTGGGACCAAGTACAGGTACTGTTTTATTATTACAGAGAAAAGGGAATCATTTAACCATTAAATAACCCCAATAGGGCTGTTCTGCCCCAATAAGGGGTAATTATATCTTAGTTGGGATCAAGTACAAAGTTCTGTTTTATTATTACAGAGAAAAAAGAAATCATTTTTAGAACTTTGAATTATTTGCTTATAATGGAGTCTATGGGAGATGGCCTTTCCATAATTTGGAACTTTCTGGATGATAGGTTTCTAAGGGTTCTGATACCTGTATACGTTTTATGCTGACTGTGCCAGTGCAGATTTTTGTAACTTGTGTTAAAACTCAATAAAAATGATAAATTTAAAAAAAAAAAAGAAAGAAAATTCCAGCCCCTTTAAAAAACAGGGGATATTTGTCCATAAATTGCAATATAATTAAGCTAGTAGTTTATTCCTGGGCTGACCAGTCCTACACTCACTTTTATATTCATTTAGAATGTCAGTATTTCACTATGCAGATTTTTCGGAATTATGTTTTACCTTCATTGCATTACCATTATTACAACTGTCATTTTTTCCCATTATTTTCACAAAAATGTACTGAAGAGAGAACAATGTTTGTTGTTAGTTTACACAGGAGCATCGTTTTGTAGCTGCCACAATTCCCAGCAAGCTAAAAGTAAAACTTAGTCCCTATAAAACACTGGAATTCTAAATTAGATTCAGATGAAAAGATGATGAAAGTCAGTGTACGAGTTTTTTTTCCGATCTCGTTCAACTACGTGACAAATTTTTCTACCACTTTATAAAAACTAACTATGAGCTGCTGGTATAGTCAAGTAAACATAGGGTTGCTGACACTTTGACTTTCAAAGAAAGCTGTTGAGCAAACAGCTTGGAATCAGCAGTCTGAAAATGCAGGAACCAATAAAAATAGAATATAAATGTGAACTGCAAAAAAATGCTCAGTGGAGCATTCTTGATACTTGTTTTGGAGTTTAGATTCCATTTAAATAAAAACAATATATGGAAATGACCATTAATGTAACATATAATGGGCTACAGCTTTGTGAAAGACCTTCTAGTCTTCTAGTGCTGTCATTCCCCATGTAAACAATAAGCATATGATCAAGTTGCAGCTAAAGGCCCCCATACACGGTCCCTTGGACCGACTCGGCAGCTTATCTGGCCGTGTAGGGGCAGAAACGAGCGTGCTGGCCTGAAATTGGCCAGATATCGATCGGCCAGGTTAGAAAATCCAGTCGGATCGGGGACCGCATCGGCTCATTGATGCGGTCCCCGAACCGACTGCCCCATTGCCGCCTACATAATCCGGTCGTTTGGCCCCAGGGCCAAACGATCGGTTTATTTTTTTTTTTAACTTCAAGCTCCCATATATCGCCCACCCATAGGTGGGGATATCGGGGGAAGACCTTTAAGCAACACTGTGTAAGGTATAGGTATAGAATTCCTTATAAGAACTTCCCTATTGGGTAAAAACAAATAATCTTCCAACTTTTCAAGCATTTTCATGAAAAAGCAAGCTTTTAATTTTTTTTTGTGACTTTTTTCTAGACTAGACTGCCTATGGCAAGAAACAGGTATCCCCATCCTTTTTTACTGAGCTGCGCACAGATGTACAAATGTTGGTGGGCCACACAAACATTAAAAAAGTTCCTTGAGGATGCTAAAAAAGGCTGTGATTGGCTATTTAGTAGCCCCACGTGGATTGCTAGCCTGCAGGAGGCTCTGCTTGGAGTCAAACTGTATCTCTGGGCTTCCAAAATGTGCTTCAAAGCTAGAAAAATAAAAATGGGCTCCTACTTTGAGGCCACTGGGAGCAACATCAAAGGGGTGGTGAGCAACATGTTGCTTGTGAGCCATTGGATGGGGATCACTGGCAAGAAGAAAAATTCTGGAAGACAGAATTGGCTTATGCCCATCCACAGATGTGGAGAATTGTGGATAAGGAGAACATCTGATCTTCTTAATGTATGTATTGCACTTGATATATTCTCCTTTTAATACAAAACACCAGACTACCTGTATACCTGTATGGGATATAGTTGACAAGACAACCAGAACTTGTTTGAAATTTACTGGAATTAAGTAGGTATCATACTTTGTTTGACAAGAGAGCCATATAGAGCAGGTGGTAATTGATCATGAATTTTGATGGACCCGTATCATGAGAGAAGAGCTTGGAATCCTAGGCTCATAGGTTTCCTCTTCTGCCTTATTTTGTTTCATTGAGTCTTCACCAAACATAATAAGCTACTTGCAGAAGACACTGTTAACCAAGCCAATATAAATGTCTGTACAGTTTGACTTCTAAATTTAGTCTTATTTTTAATTTAGAAACTGGCATGCTGGCAGCTAGTATACCCAGGGGCAAAGGCATTTTTTCCAGTTTCAGATATCAAAAGTTCTTCATATTCCGTAAGCAAGCAGAATACAAGCTCAGGTGGAATCTGTTCTACTACCAGAAGCAGCTTAGGATGGAGGTGAAATGGAACATGGTGTACTTTAAACTAATAGAAAAATGATATGTGTTCTTTCACTATATTTTTGGCAATTTCCCATAATATAATTTTAAAATTAGGGATGATTTCTTTAAGAAGGACATTCATTAGTTTTTTCTACCCTTTAGTTATACTTATTATCACATGGAAAGTCAATGGAAATACCATTTGACAAGGTGGGCAAGTTCACTAATAAATGAGTTAGTTGATATCTCAGTTTCAAGTTGCATCCATTGGTTATGTTATTTGGGGGTTTGCTTTGGCTAGAATCTTTGGAATGACTTAACCAGACAATCCCACCTGAATGGAGACTGAATTTGGTAATTGATTTAATGAAGCTGAGCCTGGACAGCCTGCTTAAAAAGATATCAGTGAAAGCATTCGGGCTTTACCATAGAATGGAGGATCACCCCTAGGGACGGGTAAAGGACAAGTGAAGAAGGGTGTCTGCCCTGGACCTTTAGCAGTTACCCTCTTGGGGAAATATGAAAGTTCAACAAAACATTGAGGGCCACAGATTTCAAACCGCAGATTGCAGTCTGAGGGGCATATTTATTATGCTGTGTTAAACGAATCCGCTGACAAAATGGTGTAAAAAACTGTTCAAAATAAACGGACAAGATAGTAGTCCAAATGCCAGATTTTACGCTGTTAGTTTACGTCAGTTCCGGCGAAAGAAAAAACGCGTGCAACAAGAACTTATGATGGTCAAAAGCCTGGCGATATGTGGCGAATTTTCTCGCCGTTTTTTACACAGCATAATAAATGCCCCTAAATTTTCTGATACCGACAAAACCCCCTTTTTCTCTTACTTTGATTGTGGTTGATTGGACTCGCTCTATAAATGAGTTGTTTTGTCTCCTGAAATTTGTTCGCAAAAATAATTTTATTATATAAAGATACACTTATGTTTGTGCAGTTCACCAACTCCTTTGTACTTTCCTGGGTTGGAATCTCTTGTTGGAACTATCATGCTGGGCATAGTAGTGGAGCTGGATTACTGTTTAAAAAGTCTAATCAAAATCTAAACAGTCCCTTGGGTGTTACACCACCTCCAACCATAGGGGCCAATTCGTTAAAACACGAGTTCGAATCCCGAATGGGAAAAATTCGGATTGGATAATTTCTGAAGAAAATGCTTACGAAAAAATCGTATTAGTCACGATAATATGGTATTGGCGATCCGAAAGTCCCAAAATGTTCATACCGAACGATTGTAAACAGCGGCAGAACCTTTCCGAATTTTTCACGCAAGCGTACGAAAAAGTTGCGAAAAAGTCGTGGAAAGTATCGGCGAAAATACACTCGGAGCGTTCGTGTCTTAATAAATCACCCCCCCAGTGTGATGGTTGCAGGAGAAGGGAGAGATATGGAGGACAAAGGCGTAGAACGGCACAAAAACTCAATGGGAAATGTTTTTAAAATGATCCTGTCACATTAGTGTAAAAACAAAATAAACACATCACTATCCCTTTAATAGAAGTAATGTTTAAATAACGTTAAACTTACATTATTAGCTGTATTGGGACAAGCCCTGCCCAGCACTGCATGTCAATCACCGTAGTACTTGGGAAACAACATTTGACAGATCGTGCAGCTTCTAGAGAAGAGATAATGGCCAATCTATATTATCTGTAAGAGGTTTACTGAGGACAGATCTGCTACTCAGCATGTCATCATACCATTAATCAGAGACCTGGAATGTGCTCTTGAGTCATATGCTGTAGTAACAAATTAAAAAGATAACAAAGTCAACCATTCTGCTGTATTAACGCTGCAAGCATGCAGATCAACAGGAAGGCAACTATTATCCACACCAGCCTTCCCTAAGTAAATCCATCTGCTTTGACTTGAACTAATGCTATACGTTCGGTATAAATGCCCTCATACACTTTTAAATATGTTTATACATTTACACAACTTGATAGGGGTCATTTACGATCTCAGTGCTATTTTGGTAAGCAAATAGGCATTTTTTTTACTTACACCCCTTGGGCTGGGTCTTCCCTCAGCTTGTTCCATGTTGAAGTGATAGATTCTAGGACTTGAAGTCTTTCCAAAGAATCTATGCATAGGCCCTTGGACATTGCAGGTCTTTATAAAATGATATTGCATAAAGCAACTTGTGTAAAACACTGTTTATATAAATTGACTTTTCATGAATATATTTGTCTAATTGCATGCATCATTGCTCATTCCAGTACACTGTATTGAAATATTGTTATTGTAAGTGCCAAAGTCCATACTTCTGGCTTGTACAAGGCACTGTGCTCACACACAAACCAAGGACACACCTACATGCTAGGTTACATCAGCCAATGAATGGAGAGAGCTGTGTCTTCTACTCTCACACTTCCTGTTTCAGCTGCAAGATGCATTATTTCCTGTCATGTGATAGCATAGAGACTATTACAAAATTGAGCTTTAATGTAAAAGATATCAAAGGGCAATATTTACCGATATGTATATGCCAATAAATATTTCATAGAATTTTTTGATAGGTAACCTATTTATGAGTATATACATTTGAGGGTATAGGGTAACAGGGCTGGAACTAGGGGTAGGCAGGAGAGGCATGCCGGAGTCCCTGCCTTTTCTATTTCTCCATTCCTACTTGGCTCCCTCATGCTGAAGGTCTGGGGCATGAGCACCCGGATCCCTAAGTTCTATGGGTAAGAACTTCTACTCTCTCTACTAAGCCCTATATATACACCTATATTTCTCTCAGGAGAGGCATTTGCCTAGGGTGCAATGGTGGGGGGGGGGGCACTAGACATGCAGCTCTTTTTTTGCCTAGCCCTAGTCAAGGCCCCCATGACTGTGCTTAACTGCTCGCTCGTCGTGAATGGTTGATCAAACATGCATGTAAATAAGCCAGAGCACGGACAAGCAAAGGCAGTGATCCCCAACCAGTGGCTCGGGGGCAACATGTTGCTCACCAGCCCCTTAGATGTTGCTCTCAGTGCCCCCAAACCAGGGAGTTATTTTTGAATTCCTGACTTGGGGGCAAGTTTTGGTTGAATAAAAACAAGATTTCCTACCAAATAAAGCCTCCTGTAAGCTGATAGTGTGCATAGAGGCTGCCTAATAGCCAATCTTAGCCCTTATTTGGCACCTCCATGAACTTTTTCTTAACGAGTAAGAAAGGTTGGGGATCCCTGAGCAAAGGCATACGACCCAACAAGTGCAAACTTACAAGTGCAATGCCGACAGGGCCAAAGTGGCTGGCTAGGTTGCCTAGGGCACCCAGCTGGCTTGGCCCAGCACTGCGGGGTAATATAATAAGTATCTTATTATATTACCCCATACCAACCAATCAGATGTTTGTTTTCAATGCTACTTTCTCATTGCCATGGGTTACTAGACAAGTAGAAAACTTAAGACATTACCCACATAGCTCAGTAATTACTTAACCTAATTACAATCATTGTAATGGGGCACAAAAAAAGTCCCACAATATAAGGGTGAATGACCCTAATGAATTGTTGATCGATGCTTTGCTATGTTTTCCTAATAACGTTAGTATAAACTATGACACAGATAACGTGCATGAGTGCGTATTTGAGTAATTTACCCAATTAATTGCAATATGTGATTGCGTTTGACCATTCAAAAGACGTCACATATAAAACATACACCTTATAAAACAACCTTATGCTTCCAGGAAGCACGCTGAATCAAGGCCCTAGCATTGTTTGGTACAAGGCCAGAATTCTGACGCAGCTATTCTTTTGTTAAACAATCTGTGAGCTTCCCATTGCTCTGAGATCCCGCAGTCTGTATAGGCTGTAACGAAAGCAATGTACGGCTGCATCTGTTGGCAGTATGAAGTGCTCTCTGCTCTTAACATCTTTCAAGGTTTGGCTTTCATTCTTTAAACAGTCTGGACTTTCGCAATGTCCCATTTCAGATGTCAAAAAGCCTCTTGCTTTGTGCCAAAATGTTTCAGAAATAGCATTTGTTCTTTTCTCCAGCTCTGAAACATTTTCCTCATGTCCACATGATACAGTTTTTGTCATTCTGATCTGTCTTTAATTTACATTGAAAAAGAAATCAGCTAGTTTTACTCACACCTTCAGCTGAAACTGTTTAGGTTAGTCTGAAGAAGTGACTTGTGGTCCTCACGTACTTATAAGAGATGACAGTTTGGAACATTGCAGTAAAAGCACGTAAAACATTAAGTAATAAAAGGCACTAAGTTTGCCCAGGAGCAGTAACCCATAGCAGCCAATCAGCAGGTAGAATGTACTGGTCAGCTGTTTAAACATCTAATTGGTTGCTGTGAGTTACTGCTACTGGGCAAACTTAGCACCTTTTATTACATATGGGGGTATGAAATGTTTCAAATATCATCAGGCAGGGCACAGCTAATTGCTTATTACTTGTGCACTGGATAAGATTTGCACCTTTGTTGGTAAGTGATCACATACTGATCCAGTTAAAAAGTAAAGGTCTTGTTTCTACTTAAAATTGAGTTTTCTATTGTTCCTACATTAGGATACATGAATTAACACTTAATTCATCCTTTTTAGTGTTTTCGCTCTCTTACCTTTGCCAAGTCCAAAGCTTAATCTCAATGGTTTATATTTTAATGCACTGCCATTAACTTATCTTGGCACAGTTTACTCTCTTAACATTTTGTTTTATAAATCAGTCTGGATTAGATCTGAAAAATGAACATTTTATAAATTTTGCAGCCTATCAAAGAAGCTGAATAATCTAAACTAAAGTATACAGTTCAAATCCAGCCGTTTGACAAATGTCATCATGGAAGTATAAAGTTTAAACCAATGCCTGTTTGGACCATTGGGTATCGGCCTTCCAACTCAAATGGAAAGGGACAGTGCATAAGATGGGAGGAAAAATACAACTAAGAGGGCCCATTCATATACTGTGGGTAATTTTGCAAAGTGTGCTGGATGGCATGTGGATGTGATGTGGGAAGGGGCGGATTCATTGCATCCTCGGCCCTGGATATTGTCCCTCATACCAGGGCACCATGAGCCTGTGCCTAGGGTGGCAGCTTTGGGGGGGGGGTTGACCCTCGGGTGCCTATATATTTGATAAAATAAAACAAATAAAAAAACCCCAGCGACCGCCAGAGGATACCTGGGCAAATCTGGTGGTTGAGCTGGGGGTGAGGGTGCAGATTGCAGCGTCTGCTGATGAGTGGCACCAGACCTAAATACAGCCCTGCCTCCTGCTCTGCCTATTCCTGTGATAACAATGTTGTTTTCCCAGTTTCTTGCAAGGTTAATCCACATCTTTTTTCCTCTTCATGTTGCTTTGTACAAGAACAGGGATTCCCAACCTTTTTTACCTGTCACACTTAAATGTAAAGTGTTGGTGAGCCACACAAGCATGAAAAAAGTTCATTGAGGATGCACAATAAGGACTGTGATTGGCTATTTGGTAGCCCCATGTGGACTGCTGGCCTGCAGGAGGCTTGTAGAACTGTGCCTCTAATGCAGTGATCCCCAACCAGTGGCTCAGGGGCAACATGTTGCTCCCCAACCCCTTGGCTGTTGCTCTCAGTGCCCCCAAACCAGGGAGTTATTTTTGAATTCCTGACTTGGTGGCAAGTTTTGGTTCAATAAAAACAAGATTTACTCCCAAATAAAGCCCCCTGTAAGCTGATAGTGTGCATAGAGGCTGCCTAATAGCCAATCTTAGCCCTTATTTGGCACCTCCATGAACTTTTATGATGCTTATGTTGCTTTCTAAGCATTTTTACATTTGACTGTGGCTCGCGAGTAGGAAAGGTTGGGGACCCCTGCTCTAATGCTTCCAAAACTTTCCACCAAGCCAGATATTTAAAAACAGGCACCTGTTTTGAGGACACTGAGAGCAACATCAAATGGGGAGGTGAGCAACATAATGCTCACTGGTTGGGGATTACTCTTCAAGAGTTACTAAGCCACTTCCCAATTATATAGGGCACTACGTTCCAATGATATGAACCTCCTTTTCCATTCCATATGCATAGAGCACTTTCCTAGAGTGCTAAAAACGCTCAACTGTACCCTTTCATTCTTGGTAGAATAAGCTGAAGTCTATTTAGGTGGCATCTGGGCAGTAAAGTGCTATTACAAGCATGGCTGCACCTCCTAGACATGGTACATTAATGTTTCTCTAGGCTTCACTTGGCATCTCAAATGATTAAAAGTGTTAGCTTCCAGAAACACGATGTGTCTTTATTTTAATCTTTATTTTAACCCCCCCCCCCCCCCCCGCAAATAAATGTAATCAGTAAACACCCATCTTTAAGTGCCTGGATATCCTGTTGTTAAAAGGTTAATAGTAAGGCTGCAGCATCTCCTTAATCACTTGGGATTCCTTCTCCTCCTCTAACTTACTAACTTACTTCTTTAGGATTTTACTTGGCTCTTGGCTTATTCATCAACTTCAACTATCAACTTAGGTTACCAAACACACCCTACAATTTAGCAGCCAATGAAGAGATGCCACTGCTGGTTTCCATAGAAACTCTGCTCTAGCTGTGCACTCTGCTGAAGAAACATGGTTTTTCTCCTAACCTCCTGTCCTGAGCTTAGTTTTACCATTACAGTGCTCAATCCAAGCAGGACTTTTTGAGTAAGTTCTGCCTGTGTAAGCCTGCATTCTTCATGGTATGAACTTTACAGTGCACATGGGCTGTTTGCAGATGTCACTGAAGAGGGAAAATGGCCGCCGGGTGAAAGCTGGTATTTGTGTGGTGCTTGTGAAAATACATGCAATACAAATGGTGTGGTATGGGTGGGCGAAATTTGCCCAACATAAATACATGGTAGGAGGTAGGAGTTTACATGTCCTTTAATAAAGCTCTGTAACATGGGAATGTATTTTTTCTAACACATTCCCTTGTTGGAAGGGAGAATACCCTTCGTTTTCCAGAATATTTTTCCAAGACAAGAATAAATAGTTCTGTATTTTCCAACTGTTTTCGTTTCATGCTGTAGCTTCGATCCAAACACTTAAGACAGAATACTTACACTTATTACATAATATAAATCTTGTTTCTCGTACCTCATTTTAGCATTTCATTTAGGCTACATTAGCTTTTTAGGATGCAAGGAGCTGGTGTTTAAAAAAGCATTTGATGCTGAGCAGATACAATTTGCTTGAGTGTCAGAATGAGAAAACAGCTGGATTTTGGGTTGTCTTGAATTTCTCTGCACCCCGGGGAAATGACACACGCTATTAGTTACCTGGCATTGCTTCATTCTCTGGTAATTAAACTTCATGTTATTACTGCATGTCTCCATGCAATTTTGTTCCTCTTCTAATAAGAACATGTTAAGGGCTGCTATGATGAACTGTATTGTCATTAGAAGAGTTTAGGATCCCAGAATGTCTCCTTATATACACGCTGTGGGGGTAGGCATACAGCAGTATGGAATTTTATAGCATATTATACCTCGTAACCAACATTTTTTGTGAGGGACAATAGATATGGTCTATTTTCATTTAAAAGCCTATGGCACATAGTTTGCTTTAAAGGAGAAGGAAAGTCATTTTGGCATTTTACTGCCAGTCGATTCACCACATTAGTGCCACCTAGAACACTATATTTATTCTGCAGAAAGCATTACCATACCTGAGTAAATAGCCCTAGAAGCTTTCTCTGTTTGTTTTAGATTGCAGCTGCCATTTTTTCTTGGTCTTCATAGCTTCCTGCTGTAGATCTAGAGCAGGGATCCCCAACCTTTCTTACATGTGAGCCACAATCAAATGTAAAAAGACTTGGAGAGCAACACAAGCATCATAAAAGTTCATGGAGGAGCCAAATATGGGCTAAGATTGGCTATTAGGTAGCCTCTATGCACACTCTATGCACTCAGCTTATAGGAATCTTTATTTGATAGTAAACTTTGTTTTTATCCAACCAAAACTTGCCACCAAGTCAGGAATTCAAAAATAACTACCTGATTTGGGGTAACTGAGAGCAACATCCAAGGGGTTGGTGAGCAACATGTTGTCCCCGAGCCACTGGTTGGGGATCACTGATCTAGAGGCTGGTAGCTCAGATTACACATTCCTAAGGGTGGGGGGAGTGAGTTTTATAAATTCTTTTGGGAGGGGGTGTAGGAGAAGGGAGAGAGGAGAGAGCTGCACAGACTCTGGCCCTCGGGAATAAAGGATTTTTCTGAGAGAGGAAGTCTGTTGCCATGTTTACAAAAAAGGAGACAAGCAATCCTGTGTTTCTTTTGATAGAGGACTCTTACTGCTTATGGCTGTATTAGCATAGACCTTTCTGGTAAAGCTTACTTAGTTTTTACCTCTCCTTCTTCTTTAAACTTTGCATGTAGGTGTCTGTGCCCATGATGCCCCAATTCACTAAACCCCCACCCCCAACTTTTGGGTAACATTTTTTGGGTCTGTGATTCAGGTGTGTTCTGCTTATATTAACTATTCCTATATCCAACTTACCAACACAAATCTCAGCCATCCTTCCTTTTTTAAAAAAAATAAAGTTGTAATGGAGCATTATTTTGCTTTTACCCTTATTACCTCCATACTAATTAGCTGACTTAGTTTCAATAGTGATAATTAGCCCTTTACAAACAGCCTATCCAGCTTTGTTGTTTTGGCTTTCAGACAACTTTAACCATACATTGGTGATATAATAAACTACCTTGTAAGGACTAGAACATCAGAAACACGGAGTAGTGCTGGATTCAATGTTTGTCCTGTTTAGGCCCAGAAATAACAAAAGCTTTATTTTGACCCAATGTTGGACAAAGCTTGGTCATACAAAATCCACCTGAAGTTGTAACTACTGAACTGCTTTATAAAATGGCCTTTGCTTTCAAAATCCCAGTCATTACCATATGGCACCATTTCCTTATGCATTCCTGTCATCAGCTCATCCACTACATGTGGCATAATTTCTCTATGCATTCCTGTCATCAGCTCATTCACTACATATGGCATCATTTCCCCATACATTCCTTTCAGCAAACATGAATGAATATACCAGACTTGTGTTATGAAGATAATATTCATGTACATGTTCTTGTCATTCCAGAAACATCTTCCCTCCTCTATCATCCTTAATCCATCCCTTTAATCAAGTTTTCCCTAATCCTAAAAGACTCCACTTCCGTTAAACTTCTTGTTTATTCTGGAAAGTGCCAAAACAAATATGGACCCAATTATACAAAACCAAATGCAAAAGTGTTATTTGTTGCTGCCACATCGTTGTGCTAAAGATCACAATCAGGACGCAGTTGTAAGTGAATGGCTACCATTGACTACAGACTGATCTACTGTATATATAGAGCCAGGAATATCCTGTTAATTATATGCTTATAAACAGTGATCATTGATCAGTTATAATTGGTGCTTGTTCATGTTATTTGTGTCATATGACCTGAAGGTTCCTTAACCGGTATAAAAGCCCTTGGCCATTAGCCTTGTGCCTTTATTTGGTAACGGAGTATCCTGATATTTTACAGTGGGGTGTACATTATTCCCTATATAAATTGTACAACAAAAATATACATTTTTTTTTTAATCCCCTACTGTTTAAATTTTTCCTTTATTCTCTTTTACCATAAACTAATTTTTTAGTCTTTTCACCTCACACTCTTCATATCTCATTACCTAACCCTACTGTAGCCACTGGGATAGCTACTTAAGTTAAAATAGGTCTAAATGGCACAGGTTACATAGCAGATGACAAATTAGCTCTGTAAAACACCATTGTATTCTACAGAGCTTATCCATTCCCTACTATGTAACCTGTGCCTTTTCCTCTTTTTTCCAACTTGAATGGCTGCCCCATTACCAGTGCAGGGCAACATTACAATATTTTTTTAATATATTCAATATATATTCAAATATATTCTATATGTTTTCATTTGATTTTTTTATTGTTTATTGTTATTTATTGTTACTGTTCATTGTAATATCCATTCACATGACATCAATACCTGTCCCAGGGGAGCTAACAACTGAAACATGGCTGATTAAGAATTCACCATGCCTAAAAGTAAAAACCACTGATGGAAGTAGCGATAGCGGCAATGGAAGAGGCAGAGAGCACATACTGATACCATTTACTGTAATTAACTGCATTACTTGTACAAGCTCGGCCCTCCTGTTAGAAAGAATTTGCGTTCTGAGAGATTAAAGCGTGTGCTGGGGAATACTTGACAGTCTGAAGGATTTGTTTTGCCCATCAATGCCACTTGTACATTCTTTGGATGTACATAAATGAACAAATAGGAGCTTAATTGCTTTATACATGTGTATGTACACTGTTTGTATTTTTTTTTTGTTTTTCTGGTTTCTTTCAAAGAATAGGAAATGTCCCACAAGCCTTGTAAAACTCTTGTAAAACACAGCATGCCATGATGTTGGAAACATACATTGCTGTGTGACATACACTCAGTGGGCCTTTTTCTATTCTACAAATGAAGGCCAGATGTGACATTAATTCCTTGTCTAATCATCTTAGTTTGACTTAGAGCTCTGGCCAATAAAAGGCACCATACCCCATGCCTGATTGCCAAGGGCTCGGGTTTCTAAATTGGTCTCATACTTCATTGTCTCCATTGACTGGAGATTTTTGCTCCAGTGGTTTATTTTCCCTAGACAAAAAGGCTCCAAAGTTCAGCCAGCTGTCATTCTAATCTACAGCTGGCTGTAGATATTATAATAATATAATATAAAAAACAGGAAAATAAAGCAAGAGAGCTTTATCCACAGGGTTATGATATTTATATGCATGTATAGTGGAGCTGTCATAATATAAAGGGAGACTTATCATGGAGGCTTTCTTAGCAGATGGGCTACGTATTATGAGACATGTATGTCTGAAATAGATTATAATCTATATAAATGTTTCCAGAGGAGCAGAGGTATTTGGTGTCTGGGGCATCTAATAATAGGCTAAATTCTCTTGCAGATTTTAATTATATACAGATAGATGGTAGCTGGACACTTTTTAGAAAGGATTTGTCTTCCTTTTTGTTTATAATTTAAATGCCTAATTCCCAATGTTTTCTGGACAATAGAGATGAGAGACATATTGTGCACTGACAAGTATATTTTAAAAATGATAAGATACTTAGTTGTATCAGGCTATGAGATGGCATTTGTTGATCTTGTATTATGGAACATGTATGTACAACACACGTCTCTTCAGTTTCCAGGAAGTAAACAGGTGGAGAATTGGGATAGAAGAGGTGCATTTCAATCTGAAACTCAATTTAAAGAGTCTTAGGTCTCTTGGCAACTCGATTCTGCAGAAAAATGATCCACGTATATCTCAGATATAATTGATTGCCCACATGCATATGATAGACTACTGGATTTTAGGTGGATTGTAAAGAATAATTGCTAACATAAGTACTCAAGGTTGATTTGTGACTTGTATATATTTTAATCCATATAAAATGTTTTGTACAACCAGTCGTGGACATCATTCATACATTTAGCACATTTACCAGTAGCTGATGTATGATTTACACTCTATATGGAAATTAGCAAAGAGCTGATCTTATACTTGAGGGAATGGTCTGAGGTAACAGTTTATGGGCTTACCAGCCGCACTATTTAGTATTTTCAAGGTCAGGTGTCAGAGAAACCCTCAAACACTGCTGTTTGTTAGATTAAGACAGTTGTGCCTAAAACATGAGGGTAGTTGGTATATCTAATGCCCAAGGGTATTTCAATAACTGAAGTAGTATCTGAGTGAAGCATCTTCAGTCAAAAGACCTTCCATTGAAGTGACAAGAGTGTATTAAGTGTATTTCTGCTTGCCACCATCTTTGGTCTGTTGGTAACATAGTAACTTAAAAAAAGACACATGTCCATCAAGTTCAACCTGCTATGTCTAAATGAACCTGCCTCAATGCTAGATGATCCGGAAGAAGCAAAAACCACGTTTAAAGCCTCAGAGGGTAAAAAAAAATTCTTTCTGACTCCAAGATGCCAATCGGACCAGATCATGGATCAGCTTTGTACTAAGAGTTATTTTCAATAACGCTATTGTATTATAGTTTTTAAAGCTTGCCATCTGCCCAGAGCTTTGGTCTTTTAAAAGTAAAAGTGCAGGATCCGTTACCTGAAAACCCATTATCCAGAAAGCTCTGACTTATTGACTGGCCATCCTCAGTAGACTCCATTTTAATGAAATAATTCTAATTTTTAGAAATGATTCCCTTTTCTCTGTAACAATAAAACAGTACCTGTACTTGATCCCAACTAAGATATAATTACCCCTTATTGGGGGCAGAACAGCCCTATTGGGTTTATTCCATGGTTAAATGATTCCCTTTTCTCTGTAATAATAAAACAGTACCTGTACTTGATCCCAACTAAGATATAATTACCCCTTATTGGGGGCAGAACAGCCCTATTGGGTTTATTTCATGGTTAAATGATTCCTTTTTCTCTGTAATAATAAAACAGTACCTGTACTTGATCCCAACTAAGATATAATTACCCCTTATTGGGGGCAGAACAGTCCTATTGGGTTTATTTCATGGTTAAATGATTCCTTTTTCTCTGTAATAATAAAACAGTACCTGTACTTGATCCCAACTAAGATATAATTACCCCTTATTGGGGGCAGAACAGCCCTATTGGGTTTATTTCATGGTTAAATGATTCCCTTTTCTCTGTAATAATAAAACAGTACCTGTACTTGATCCCAACTAAGATATAATTACCCCTTATTGGGGGCAGAACAGCCCTATTGGGTTTATTTCATGGTTAAATGATTCCCTTTTCTCTGTAATAATAAAACAGTACTTGTACTTGATCCCAACTAAGTTATAATTAATCCTTATTGGGGGCAGACCAGCCCTATTGGGTTTATCTAATGTTTAAATGATTTTTTAGCAGACTTAATGTATGGAAATCCCAATTACAGAAAGATCCCTTATTCAGAAAACCCCATGTCCTGAGCATTCTGGACAATGGATCCCATACCTGGTAATTTATAACCTATGGGGTTACTGCTGCTCACCCATTTTGATCAACCATAGGAAGCTAGGATCTTGATTGGTGTGAAGCTCTCCTTGGTTTCTAACGGCATGGAAGTAGTATCAGGTGCAGCCTCACTTGCTGGATTCTACTGTATTGAAAGCATTACAGGTATGATTATTATATAACAACTATATATACACTGAGATTTATTGGCTTCCACATATCTTCTGGTGAAATTACACCCAATGCACTAAAGAGCTTTCACTAAAAGCAGTAGACAAAAGAAATAGTCATTACAGTCCTTGTAACCTGTGGTATTTTGCTAGCTGATCTCTTACATGGAAAGTAGTAGTACTTATGTAAGGAAATAGTCATCTAGATGAAGCCCATGTCTGATAGGAAATGTACAATTTTGAAAATAAGGGTAGATCCTCCAGCTAATTTGTCCAGACCAATATGTACAGCAATGAGATTTGGAGGGAAAATATGACAGTAGGAAAAACCTGGATTCAATCACAGCATTCTTTGTAATACTAACCAGTACAGTGATGTAGATAACATAAGCTACCAAAGGGGAACAAGTATAAAAAATAGGGATATTAATCCAAAACTTGTGGAAGTCCAACTGGGATATGACTCATATTCATCAATCACAGGCTAGGCAGAAGTGCACAAATCACTTGAGTCTAGCCCTTACAGTGCTGCAATCCAAACACCTTGCTTTGTGGCAGATTAAAAATATGGTGTCAGGTGTAGAGGTCAGCACTGACATGATATGGGGATCCCTATACTGAATGTCTGCCATAAGCAGTAGTTAAGTGTGGGGCTTCCTAGCACATAGCAACATAGTAGCATCAATTTTCTCCTATTCGTGTCTGTAAATTATTCTCCCATTTAGATTGTAAGCTCTACGGGGCAGGGACCTTCATTCTCTTGTCTCTTTGATTCTTAACTTATTGCAACTGTACCTTGTATTAATTTTTATTTATTATCATACTTTGTAGTTATGTATTTTTTTTAATAACCCCCTATTGTATTAATTTATTGTTCTACTGTAGAACATAAGTAGCACTTTATAAATAATGATATACATACATACACATGTCCATCAAGTTCAACCTTTTATATCTATATATAACCTGCCTAACTGCTAGTTGATCCAGAGGAAGGCAAAAAAAACAAGTTCAACTCCAATTAGCTGCAGAGGGAAAAAAATTCCTTCCTGACTCCAAGATGGCAATCGGACCAGTCCCTGGATCATTACTATGAGCTATCTTCCTCACTAGTTAAAAAAACATTCAACCTTTTCTTGAAGTTATCTAATGTATCTGCCAGTATGACTGATTTGGGGAGAGAATTCCACAACTTCACAGATCTCACAGTAAAAAATTCTTTCTGAATATTTAGAAGGAACCTCCTTTCTTCTAATCGGAATGGGTGCTCTCATGACTGGTAAATAAGGCATTAGCAAGATTATTGCATGATCCCCTTAAATATTTATACATCGTCATATCCACCTTAAGCATCTCTTCTCCAGTGTAAACAATCCAACCATGGCTATCCATACCTTTTACCAGCTTAGTTGCCCTTCTCTCGACCCTCTCTAACTCAATAATGTCCCGCTTGAGCACTGGAGACCAAAACTGAACAGCATATTCTAGATGGGGCCTTGACACCTTGTTTCCCCTGAGCATAGAGCATTTCTATGTGGTTGTAGCCTCCAAATGGTGCTCTTATGCCATTGGTAATGGTGCTTTTATGCCATTAAAATGCCCTATGATACAAAATCCTATTTTTCAAAATGTTTTAACTGTATTAAGGTCATATAAAAGTTTATATACTAAGTTTAATGAATATTGTGTCTGCACAAAAGATGGATTGTTGCTAAACTTCTTGACATAAAAACAATGCTGTCACTCTTCTTAAACTAGGTCAGATGCAACAATCTTGTGATTGAAAAAAATCATAACAAAACAAACATAAATTCCCACTTTAATAGCACAGCAGTATCTTGCACTTAAAAAGAGAAAGAAAATATTCCAACAATACAGAAATCCCAGAAATACTACTACTAACACTACTAACATATCATACAATTTCAAGTCATTTTCTTTTTTACTTACATGTCTAAACTATGACAAATGTTTATTATAATAGATTAGTGTTTAACAAATTGATATGACATTTAAAAAAAAAAAAAAAAAGTCTAGTTGCATAACGGAAAATAGATCATTTGCTTCCTTCTAGTCATAAGAGTCTGCTGTTATTTTTAGGCACAGTCCTTATCTAAGTCACTTAGAATGGTCTAGCAGGCTGAGGAGATAAGATATATACTGTTTCATGGGGAAAAATTCTCTTTTGATACTAGCATCTCTTTTTACACATGAGACACACTCAGATGTGTGTTGAGCCACACAAGCATGAAAAACAGTTCTTTGGGGATGCCAAATAGGGGCTGTGATTGGCTATTTGGGAGCCCCATGGGGACTGCTGGCCTGCAGGAGGCTCTGCTTGGAGTAAAACTGTGTCTCTGTGCTTCCAAAACTTGTCTCCAAGCCAGAGATTTAAAAATGGGCACCTACTTTGAGGGCTAAGGGAGCAACATCAAAGGGGGAGGCGAGTAACATGTTGCTCAAGGTTGGTTATCACTGTCTTAAAGAATATGAGAAGAACGTTAACCCAGGAAGGAAACTATCACTAATGTAGCATTGTCTGGTTGGATTGGGTTGGTTAATGCATACAAAAAAGGCAACTGAATGGGCGGCAGACTGAATGCAATACACCCGTGATGCACTTACATTTTCCTGTTTAATTTTTATGAAATGGCTCAAAACTTACTCAAGTTAGTAGGTGTTTTTTCACTGCAGCTTTTTATGCACAATACATTGGAGTCAATGGGCATTCCTGGCTATTTATTTCACACAAAATACATTGGAATCAAAAAATACTGCCAACATTTTTTTCTTATAGTGAAATGCTAAATTTTGCAGCCAATCCATGCCTGGCCCAAAAATATGATTATTCCTATCCAGTATGTTGAACACAGATTAGAATTACAATAGGATCATTGCCTCACAGAGCAATAGTATTATGCCCGCCATAGTCAGTGACCTCCATTTGTAAAAATGGAAAGAGGCAGAAGAAGAAGATACAGGTATAGGACCCATTATCCAGAATGCTCGGGACCAAGGGTATTCCGGATAAGGGGTCTTTCAGTAATTTGGATCTCCATACCTTAAGTCTACTAAAAAATCAATAAAACATTAACTAAACCCAATAGGATTGTTTTGCATCCAATAAGGATTATTTATATCTTAGTTGGGATCAGTTACAAGGTACTGTTTTAATACTACAGAGAAAAAGGAAATCAGTTTTAAAATTCTGAATTATTTGATTAAAATCAAGTCTATGGGAGACAGGCTTTCCATAATTCGGAGCTGTCTGGATAATGGGTTTCCGTATAAGGGATCCCATTCCAACGTTTCTAGGAATAGGTTACTACATACTAAAAGCTAGCTTAAAGATGAAACACGAAGAATCAATTTATCCTGTCCAAGAGAAACAGGTTTTCTACCGTTCTTGCCCCCACGTGAAGGTCACCTGACAGTTGCAGGCAGTTCCTCAGATGTTGAAATGTTGACTACGACACGGAGACCCTTTTATCTGCATCCACAATTAACCAACTTGATTTTTTAAAAAAATAAATGAGTCTCCTTATATGCCATAACAGCAACTTGATATAAATCAAGAGGGTTTGTTATTCCAGGAAGAAGAAACAGTTCCACGTAATAACGCCATCATTGAACCTATTGTCACTGAATCATTTAGAAATCTTATATAATCCAGTTGAGCTCTAAAATACACGGTAAATGTTCCATTCAGATATTACGTATCCTGGAACACAATACACAATGGAAATGCTAATGTTAAAATACAACCAGAAGAATATATATTAGTGTTCTGGACTATAGCCCAGAGTAGGCATCAAACCAATCTGATTCCATTAAAACCAGTAATCCTTTAAAGAGAACTTCATGCAAGGAAACCTGATTCATGACTTCAGCAATGACTTCACTCATTTCAGCCGACATTGCCGCCCTGTCTGTTGGCCTCCCCATTATATAATTCAGTCACAGATAGCGGTCATCTGATGTCAATTCAGCCTATGTTACTGTAATTCAGCAAAGCAACATCTGACCTGTCACATGAAGATCATTATCGCTCAGTAAAGAACCAGAAAGCTCTTTGTGCCAGGATCTTACATACTGTAAATGAGTTTTCCTTCAAGGCATTTTGGATTTGGTACAGTCAGAAAGATGGCTATCAGAAGAAACTTCAAGCACATTGGGAAGTATTAGAGCTACGTGACTGCATCAGGGTTGAGCGCTGACTTACTTACAGCACTATGTAAAAAGCAGATTGAATAAATTGACTGAAAACGCAGCCACGTCATTAAACTCTCTAGCTTTGTAATGGAGCAGTTATTGCCAATTTCCACAAGGCTCCTAGGACACAACCTTGTTGTAAAATTTGTTGTGAATGATTAAAATCCAAATTCAGCCACCACTTAACGTATTCTACTAAAATACATCGAAGTCATAGATTTCTTCAGATTATTAGATAGTTACATAGTTACTTTTGTTTAAAAAAAGAGACAATTGACCATTAAGTTCAATCTCTCCAAATGACCCCAAGGGCACATATAAACATATACCCATAAATACCTATATAATATATATCTTATATTAAGACAATACATTATTATACATTAGACCCAGTGTGTGTAAGTTACTACCTCTTAAATAACACTGTAACACATACTAAACTAACTGTAGATATTATGATGGATATTATGCTTGTTCAAGAAGTCATCCAAGTCACGCCTTAAGGAATTAATAGAATCTACCATCACAGCCTCACTGCCCTCAGCCTAAGGAACTACTTACACCTCTAGTCTAAAAGGGGGGGCCTCTGGTTCTTTGGTCTTTTCTATTGGAAAAAAGATACCCCATTATCTGCCTATAATGCCCACTAATGTTCATGTATAGAGTAATCCTCTTGCTAAGTCCTCTAGCAAGTGCCTTTTTTTTTGCAATGAAAAGAAGCCCAACCGTGACAGTCTTCCCTGATAATAAACAGGAAATATATATGCACTATCTCTGATGGTACTATACATATATACATAGTAAGGGAACTCACCAAATGTGTGTACGTAGCTCCCAGAAGAAAGTGCCTGTTGTGGATCCTGCAAGCTTACAATATATATATATATTGTTGGAAGATCAGCTTTTCAAATGGTACGCAGTTGGGTTTCTTATTCAGAGAAGAGACAGGGACACAAAAATGCAGAAAAATTGGACTTTGCCTTTATTTTATTCACTCAAAAAACTCATCAACAGGTTACTTGTCTTCATACAATAGCACATAAAAACATTTTCTTTCACAGTTGAGAGGTCTCTCCAAGACTCTGGACTTCCACAAGGTTAGTACAATGTTACTTACTGTTCAGAGATGATTTATCTTTTTTAGTCAGGACACACAGCCTTTCTCCAAGTTTGATTCACTGCTGTACTTTCCCAAACACTGTCTTTCTCCAGTCATAAACCCCTTGGCACTCTTTCATTGTTTTAAGCCCCTTGGCACTCTCTCTTTGTCTTATGCCCCTTGGCACGCTCTCTTTGTGTTATGCCCCTTGGCACTCTCTCCTTGTCTTATGCCCCTTGGCACTCTCTCTTTGTCTTATGCCCCTTGGCACTCTCTCTTTGTCTTAAGTCCATTGGCACACTCTCTTTGTCTTGGTTGGGCCCCTTGGCACTCTCTCTTTGTCTTAGGCCCCTTGGCACTCTCTCCTTGTCTTATGCCCCTTGGCACTCTCTCTTTGTCTTACGCCCCTTGGCACTCTCTCTTTGTCTTAAGTCCATTGGCACGCTCTCTTTGTCTTGGTTGGGCCCCTTGGCACTCTCTCTTTGTCTTAGGCCCCTTGGCACTCTCTCCTTGTCTTATGCCCCTTGGCACTCTCTCTTTGTCTTACGCCCCTTGGCACTCTCTCTTTGTCTTAAGTCCATTGGCACGCTCTCTTTGTCTTGGTTGGGCCCCTTGGCACGCTCTCTTTGTCTTGGTTGGGCCCCTTGGCACTCTCTCTTTGTCTTAGGCCCCTTGGCACTCTTTTATTGTCTTAAGCCCCTTGGCACTCTCTCTTTGTCTTATGCCCCTTGGCACTCTCTCTTTGTCTTAGGCCCCTTGGCACTCTCTCTTTGTCTTAGGCCCCTTGGCACTCTCTCTTTGTCTTAGGCCCCTTGGCACTCTCTCCTTGTCTTATGCCCCTTGGCACTCTCTCTTTGTCTTATGCCCCTTGGCACTCTCTCTTTGTCTTAAGTCCATTGGCACGCTCTCTTTGTCTTGGTTGGGCCCCTTGGCACTCTCTCTTTGTCTTAGGCCCCTTGGCACTCTCTTTTTGTCTTAGGCCCCTTGGCACTCTCTCTTTGTCTTAAGTCCATTGGCACGCACTCTTTGTCTTGGTTGGGCCCCTTGGCACGCTCTCTTTGTCTTGGTTGGGCCCCTTGGCACTCTCTCTTTGTCTTAGGCCCCTTGGCACTCTTTTATTGTCTTAAGCCCCTTGGCACTCTCTCTTTGTCTTATGCCCCTTGGCACTCTCTCTTTGTCTTAGGCCCCTTGGCACTCTCTCTTTGTCTTAGGCCCCTTGGCACTCTCTCTTTGTCTTAAGTCCATTGGCACGCTCTCTTTGTCTTGGTTGGGCCCCTTGGCATGCTCTCTTTGTCTTGGTTGGGCCCCTTGGCACTCTCTCTTTGTCTTAGGCCCCTTGGCACTCTTTCATTGTCTTAAGCCCCTTGGCACTCTCTCTTTGTCTTATGCCCCTTGGCACTCTCTCTTTGTCTTAGGCCCCTTGGCACTCTCTCTTTGTCTTAGGCCCCTTGGCACTCTCTCTTTGTCTTAGGCCCCTTGGCACTTTCTCTTTGTCTTAGGCCCCTTGGCACTCTCTCTTTGTCTTAGGCCCCTTGGCACTCTCTCTTTGTCTTAGGCCCCTTGGCACTTTTTCTTTGTCTTAGGCCCCTTGGCACTCTCTCTTTGTCTTAGGCCCCTTGGCACTCTCTCTTTGTCTTAGGCCCCTTGGCACGTTCTCTTTGTCTTAGGCCCCTTGGCACTCTCTCTTTGTCTTAGGCCCCTTGGCACTCTCTCTTTGTCTTAGGCCCCTTGGCACTTTCTCTTTGTCTTAGGCCCCTTGGCACTCACTCTTTGTCTTAGTCTCCACAAGCCCCTTGGTTCTCTCTTACGCTTACTCTCACACACTGGGAACCTCCAGAACCCCAAGTATTAAAGCACACCCCTTTTACCTGTACAGGCAACTCTACTCTCAACTACCACTTAATTACCTGACTAAGAGGGAATATTACTCTATATTTACATTGCATTCCCTTGTAGCTCATATTATGCTCCTTAAATGCACACTTACCTGTGCATCATTATGCCAGAGAGTTGTGTGTTTCCAATATATGTATGTACAGGTATATAGAAAATTCATAGACCACCACTCTGTTATAGAAAAAAACAACACATTTCTTCTTTCCACCATCCCACCGTGAGATCAGAGTGCTGCTCCATGCATTTTCTATATACATTCAGTTATTCACTGTGCACCCAGACTTTAAATTGTTTGCCCAGGCATCTTCTGTATAATTGCCTTGCTAAGTAGAATGGAAGACAAAAAGTTGATTTGGGTTGGTGAATGCTTTAAAAAAAAATCACCAATGGAAGGCAACCTAAAAATGAAATTCTGTTTGGTCACTTGGTTAACTCCAGAAACGGAAGAGCAAACAGTTAGAAGCCATTAAACCCTATCTCAACAATGAGAGCTTCAAGGGTGTTGGAGAACATAGAACATTCTGTAAGGTTTAGGGACAGGAGAGGGGGACATTAGAGGGTTTGAAGATGAGTTTCGTTCTCCTGTAATTTTTTTTGTAGAACCCTGTTTTTAATATTATTGTCAAGGGCTGCATGCCTTCATTGGGGCTAATCTTCATGATGCTGTTCAGTATAAGTATCAGACTGATAGTTTTGGAAAAGCAGGAGCAAAGCCATTGTTACTATATATACATACATACATATATACATACATAAATATCACATTTGTTTACTTAATATAAATTCTGTTTTGGATTTATGCCTTAACATCAACATTTGGAAGGCAAACAAAGTAATGTTCTTGTAATAGAACGGTTCTAGAAATGTCTAAACAACTACTGGTTTGTATAAACAATATTTTGAAAGGAACAGTGCTCCCGAGAGTTAATCAGGGGCTGTTATTTGTCCGTGAACATCTAAATTACTATTAAATGATGCTCCACAGATGTTGCGTATACCTCTGAGCCAGCACTGCGGTCTCTCATGGGCATATATGATTATTACTCCATCTGCTCTGCTAGACCACCAACATGTTGTACTTGGCAAGTATGTCATTCCAATTTGCTTAATGGATTTCTTATTTCCTGTCTTGGAACATGATCGGCCTATATATCTTTGCGATGATTAAACATTGGTTATCACAAGATCTCGAGAATGCTAAGGATCAAAACAATGCTCGGTGAGGAGCGCCGATAAGATAGCTATGGGGAAATGTAATGAGAGTCGGCAGTCAGAAAAATGTTTGCATGAATAAAAACAAAAAATGTTGCCGTTATCAAGATGCATGTTGTCATTTTGTGTTATGTTGTCAAAGAACAAGTAAACACCTGTTTTAAAATAGCTTATTAGTTAAGTACCATGAAGGTTTCCTGCAGACAACATCCCAATGCATCTTGGGCTCCATTCCCTGTTCCATATCTATTTACTGTACCCTTTCCGTAGCCCTCCCCCTTCTCTTCTTTCCCTAGGAAGAAGATATAGTCTGATGATCTGTGTTGCAAGGTGCTTGATATCATATTGATTTTTCAAAGGGAATTACATTTGACTAAAGTATACCTGAGAAACTAGAAACGGATAGAAAAAATGACCTACAATGCTGCACCTCCCCCTCTTTTACCACATTGGAAGGAGTCTAATTGCTCTGTTAAGACTGTAGCTGACCATACACGATATTATCGTAGGAAACCACGATAACGCATATTCGGTGCGTGTATGGAGGCTCGAAATTGAAGTAGAAGAGACCAGTTCCTGGGACATAAGTGATCTGTAGTGCAGGGGTATTTGACAAACAAAATGATCATCTTATAAGTTATCAGTTCTAATATTCATAACAGCAGAATGTCTTGGTACAGATAAAGGTGAAATCTATGTCTGTGTAACTAACCAGAGAGAAACAATTTAGCTCAACTAGGTGAGAAAAATCTGTGGCTTGATCAATTTCAGGCATCAAAGTGAGATCAAAAGTCAGGTTAAAATTTAAACCAAAGGTAAGAAGTCAGATGAGAGTATTGTCCATGTAAATATGATGTGATGATTTACAGGCAAATACACAAATGAGTTGAGAGATTGAGGCTGTGTGGTGTATATAGAGAAGAATAAAGGCCCCAGGAAAGAGCTTTAAGAAGCCCATACACAACTAAATACGTTCATTTGGTGAGGCTGCCAAATGAGCGGATCTAAAACTAATTTTGCTACCTATAAACTGGGTTAAATACGGCTGATCTGGCTTAATGGTTGGAGCATACAGTAGGGGCTACAAAGACCCATAGAAAAAGGACTGCATCAATGTGGCGATGCGCCCTTGTTTGATGGTAGTCTCAAACCTGTCCAATAGACATCTGGCAAAATATCAAACAGATAGCACTCAGACAAACCCATACATGGTAGTCTACTGAGCATTCACAAGTGTAATTCATTACAAGGGATGCCTAGGGAAGGTAAGTAAAATGGCTGTGCAGTACTTAGATATTTTCCACCGGGGTGGTGCATCTGATTCCAAGAAAGACCACTGGTCTGAGGAAAAAAACAAAAACAAAAAAACCCCATATCAAGTGAATCCAGTGGGGGTAGGCTAACATATAAGCACCCCTACTAAATCCAACTAAAAGGTACACATGATAAGACAAATATGGAGATAAAGATACTAAGAAAACACAAACACTCTTGTGTTTTTGAATATAATACCATATGGGGTTGGGGTAAAAGGCACCAATTTTTAACCAGGTCTACTAACCCATAGCAACCATCAGCAAATACCATTTACAGGTCATGTGTTTAATAGCAAACATCTTATTGGTTCCTAGAAGTTACTATACTCAAGTGGTGCAAACTTTTCACTTTCCTATTACATAACCAAAGTATTGTCTTACAGTCATTTGTAAAGCTGTCTTTTAATTTAAAGTATATATTATTTCAGTTACCACTGTGTAATTCTAGGTGTAAGCTATAGAACTTACTAATAGGGTTTAGTCACCTGTGCCCTAGAATAATTAGACATAAAAGCTTTACAGTTTTTGCAAAGTTAGGTCTATACTAAAGAAACAAAGAAGCTGGTTGTGTAAGAATGATGGATAAGGAAAGTAAACTATCAGTAACGTGTTCAATATGGTGCCAGAGTAACTGGCAGATAAACTTACGTGACTAAGATCACAAAATCTAAATACAGAAATCAAACCAGATTTCCATGCTGCAGGGTTGAGTTTCAACATTCGTTGTCCTTCGCCCAATGAGCTTTCCCATCTGTCTCAGAACTGCTCTTGTGTTACTCATTACTATGGTTTGGTATTGGTTAATGTACTCAGAGCAGTATATATGATGTATGACTCCGTGGCATGCATCTCAGCCGCCTCATTCAGAAAAGTATGTAAAATATAGAGATTAAAATGAAATGCATTACTTAATGTATTCCATTTGGTTTCACAAAACTATCTCTCATATGAAAGCTTTTAGGCACCAGAGAGGGGGAGGAATGTCACCCTATAGCTGCGATTGTATTAGTTTTCATTGCAGATTCAGGGAAATAGGCATATTTTATAGTTCATTTAGTTTTATATGACAGCATAATCTAGGGGTGTATGGCCAGCCCAAAACAACCACTGAATAGGCTGAACCCTGCAATGTAATCATTTTGTCCTGACAAACTCAGTTGCTTATCTCCCACATCATGCATTTTCTGGTCCATTAAGTATTACAGTAAATTGCTTCTGTGTTTTCTCTTAGAGGGGAAACCCGTCCTGCTGTGCTGTATAACTGGTTTCATTTCCCAGAGAACAGGAAAAGTACCAACACACCTTAATTTACTGCTTTTCCAGCCTCTTTTGTTGAGCTGGTGCATCAAGGTCCCAAGAATGTCTGGGTTCACTGCATGCTAACGGTTCAGAAGGAAGAAAAGAAGCTCTAATCACCTAAGGAATGGTGGAGCCCCAACCGCTGCATGAAATAAATGTGGGTTTTTGTCTTGCACCTTCCTTTTCTGTGTTACCTTTTGTATCTTTTGTCTACTTTCTAGAGTTAGCCACTCTTATTCTATGCACTCTTTCTAAACTCGCTGTTAGATGCATAAGGGAGCCCCTACATGCTTTATATATACACAGAATTTCTGCTTATAGCCTCCAAACTACTAGCATCTAAGCTGAGATATTCAGTTGCAAATTTGCCCAGTGTTAGTAAATGAGCCCCAGTAAGTCTATCCACACTACAAATTGATCGTTAGGAAGACAAATAAACCCCCTAACATTTCATGTTTAGTTAGGCCTCATCATAATAAAGATATCTATCCTGTGCTGCTCATGATACCGTTTTTTTTTTTCCATCAACTGATTTCCAATTTTCACCTACTCTGTCCTATAAAAGAAGGCATAATTAGACAACTTATTAAAGTCTATTATGTGACTTACTCCAAAGATGTCCTAGGTGACAATGGCTTAAGGTCCCCATACACTATAAGATCCGCTCGCTTGGCGATGTCGCCAAGTGAGCGGATCTTCACCCGATGTCCCCACCTACGGGTGGGCGATATCGGGTAGCAAGTAGCTTAAAAAAAAAACGATCGGATTACATTTGCGGCCATGGGGAAGTCGGTTCGGGGACCGCATCAACGAGCCGATGCAGTCACCGATCCGAGTGGATTTCTAACCAATTTCAGGCCACTCGGTTCTGCCCATACACGGGCCGATTAGCTGCCGAATCAGTCCAAAGGACCGATATGGGCAGCTATAATCGGCCCGTGTATGGGGACCTTTAGGCTTCCTACTAAAGATAAGTGTTGAACAAATTAAAGAAGGGGCAGTGAAAGACAAAAATATAGAAACACTCACCCAGTGAACCCTCAGACAATATGGACAGTCAGCCACTCAGAGTTCCACAAGGAGCCACAAAAGTCCTAAATAAAAAAGACCAACATAGAAAAACAAGAAAGTATCCCATAACTCAAAACTTTCATAAAAAAATACTAATTATACACAAAGCCCTGATGGTATTCTGCATTATGCGTTTTGTACTCCGAAGAGTGCAAAACGTGTAAGGTGGAATACCGTGGGGACTGTATGTATATTATTCTTTCACTATGAAGCCTTAAAAAAAATTGAATTTTTTTATGAAACTTAATTTACAGAATATTTTTTTGTTTGTCTTTGTTGATCTGATGTGGCCTTGGACTGGGGTCTGTATCCTGTTAACATTAACCCTATATTTAAAGCTATAATATGCAGTTCGTATCCTACGGACACTTCATCGTGAGTTTCCAAACATAACCCAAATGCCAGTTTCTTGTGAAACATAATATGTTCGGCAGTTCATTACTGTTCTTGTGAACTGACCCCATTTTCATACTACCCATTGCACCCATAATGTTGGGTGAATTTACCCTTTAACAGGATATCAGGCATGATATTTGCTCAATAATCTCAGAGACCACACCTTTATAGAAGTACCTGTGCTTTACATCCCTCATTTTCTCAAATATTTTCTTTGTTTGCATATGGACTATCAAAACATCATAGGTAGCCCAACCTTGTACAGGTATGGGATCTGTTATCCAGAAACCCATTATCCAGAAACCCGTTATCCAGAAAGTTCCGAATTACAGAATGACCATCTCCCATAGACTCCATTATAAGCAAATAATTTTAATTTTTTAAAATGATTCCCTTTTCTCTGTAATAATAAAACAGTACCTGTACTTGATCCCAACTAAGATATAATTGCCCCTTATTGGAGGCAAAACAGTCCTATTGGGTTTATTTAATGGTTAAATGATTCCCTTTTCTCTGTAATAATAAAACAGTACCTGTACTTGATCCCAACTAAGATATAATTACCCCTTATTGGGGGCAGAACAGCCCTATTGGGTTTATTTAATGGTTAAATGATACCCTTTTCTCTGTAATAATAAAACAGTACCTGTACTTGATCCCAACTAAGATATAATTACCCCTTATTGGGGGCAGAACAGCCCTATTGGGTTTATTTAATGGTTAAATGATTCCCTTTTCTCTGTAATAATAAAACAGTACCTGTACTTGATCCCAGCTAAGATAGAATCAACCCTTACTGGAGGCAAAACAATCCTACTGGGTTTATCCATTATTTAAATTATTTTTTAGCAGACTTAAGGTATGGAGATCCAAATTACTGAAAGATCCATTATCCGGAAAACCCCAGGTCCCGAGCATTCTGGATAATAGGTCCCATACCTGTACTTGTGATCTTCTACTGGGAGTGGGTAGTCTCGTGAGAAGAGATTTGCCTAGCCAGTACAAATGGTTTCCTTTTATTTCTGCTTCACTGCAACAACTCAAAGCTGTACTGTTGAGTGAAGGCAATGTTTAAAACACCAGATGCTATATTCAACACTGGGAAATCTCAGGCAATAAATTCTAAATAAGAAAACAAACAAAAAGCAGTGATAATAAATAATGTGTGACAAAGAGCTATTATAGGACGGCCATGAAATGATGGAGCCCACTTAGGCAGTTCTTCACGTTTTTCCTATAAATCATACTTATAGTTCAAGGGTTTTCGAAGCTGTTATGTAACAGTGTTTATGGAAACTTTTTTTGTGGTATTGGTCTGCATTTCTACAGAACAGCTTTTAAAATATATATATATATATATATATATATCTTTTAAGTAGAGCTGATGGGCTTTTTTTCCAGAAGAAAACATGCTGAGGCTTTCTTTCCTCGGCGCAGGAAGAATGTTCTCTGGTTGCGCAATTTAACATTTACCCAAACAAACTCTATAAAACATTGCTTCTCCTTGCTCATAGAGACAAACAGCCGTGTGTTGTCATGTTAGTGGCATGTTTAACTTGTAAGCCTTTCCGAGCAACTGCAGGTTTTTATTTCTAAATGACACTGTGCACATTACAAATAATTTATTCTTCAGTTTGAAATTTTATTTTTGAACCAGAAAATGTATTTTTTTAGCTGCAGCTGTGTAGGCGCCATCTCAGTGCATTGTGCCTCACCCTGAGCTTTCAGAAAGAGCCAGCGCTACACAACAGAACTGCTTTCAGATAACCTATTGTTTATCCTACTCAGTGTAACTAGAGGAGTCATGACTTGGCTGAGCTGGACTTGCATTTTTACTATTGAGTGCTGTTATCATATCTACCATCTGGTATGGCATGGGAGCATTTTTAGCAGGACCGGTGGAGGTGACATCACTCCACAGTAAAGAATGAGTGAAGTTTATCATAGCAGTCACATGGCTGAGGGCACCTGGAAAACTAATAATATGCTAGCCCCATGTTATGTTTCAAAATTAAATATAAAAAAAATCTGTGTCTCTTTCGAAAAATGGATTTCAATGCAAGATTCTGTTGGAGGAGCACTATTATTTGATACATTTTGTAAAAAACATGTTTTCCAGTGACAGAAACTCTTTAGAGGTTGTTCACCTTTCCATTAGCTTTTAGTATGATGTAGAGAGTAATATTTTGAGACAATTTGCAACTGGTCTTCATTTTTTATTATTTTTAGTTTTTTTAGTTATTTTACTTTTTGTTCAGCATCTCTTCAGTTTGGAGTTTTAGCAGCTATCTGGTTGCTAGGAACCAAATTACCTTAGCAACCAGTGAGTGGTTTGAATGAGTGACTGATTAATATATGAACAGGAGAGTCACAAAAAGTAACAATAGTAATAAAATTGTGTAACGAAATACAAGCCCTGTACAAACAATTTACATATGGTAGCATGGATGACTGAAATTCAGAAGTAGAACTAGGTGGTTGAACCTAAAGGAATAAAATGGCTTGGAGGAGTAATTGTAGGTAAGAAAATTTTATATTCACTCTAAATAAAATATATTCCATTTTATCAGCACATAGAACCATTTTTGTAAATATGTGTCACTTATGCCTTCTTGCAAGTCCTGTGCGAACCTGTGGTCTAATCCTGCATAGAGACTCAAGCAGTGAGCCAGAAAATAACAAAAGGTGTATAGGATATTTATTATTAAAAAAAAGAAATGCACTGAAGCACAGAGGAGCTTCAGTGGGGTCTAGAAGCTGACCTAGTGGACCACAATAACTTTTTGTGAAGGGGTAATCTTATTTATCAATCTATTAATTATATTAGGCTTGGTGCACACATAAAAGAGGCACAGAATAATAAAACTCATGACCCTCGGAAAATAAAGTACAAAGGGCATTATGTTAGAAATGGTCTTAAAGGAACAGTAACACCAAAAAATGAAAGCGTATAAAAGTAACTAAAATATAATGTGCTGCTGCCCTGCACTGGTAAAAGTTGTGTGTTTACTTCAGAAAGTCTACTATAATTTATATAAATAAGCTGCTATGTAGCCATGGAGGCAGCCATTCAAAGGAGAAAAGGCACAGGCACATAGCAGATAACAGATAAAACACTATTGTATTCTACAGAACTTATCTGTTATCTGCTATGTAACCTGTGCCTTTTCTCCTTTTTTCCAGCTTGAATGGCTGCCCCCGTGGCTACACAGCAGCTTATTATATAAATTATTGTAGTGTTACTGTAGCAAACACACCAGTTTTACCAGTGCAGGGCAACAGTGCATTATATTTTTATTATTTTAAAGCTCTTTCATTTTTTGGTGTTACTGTTCCTTTAAGGTTGCTACTTGTCTACTCACCCATAGCAACCAATCATCAGGTAGTGCTAACTAATCAGATTGGTTGCTATGGGTTACTAGACATGGGCAAGACTTTTTATTACATGACCCAAATGTGTCTTTTGCAGTTAACCCTTAACATCCTGTTATGGATACATTCAAAATGAGTCCATGTAATAAAATAAAAAAGGATAGTCAAGGTGAATCCCTATTATAATATAATGGATGTTGCAAAATAAAATCATTTCATGCTTTACTTCACTCTCATAACATAGAAAGATATGGGACTAACGCTTCTCAATGTGAACAATGTATGTTGCATATGAATTAACTTGGCAATAACATAAAGCTTGGTGGTATTCAATAGTATACCATTCAATATCAGCACAATCCTTATTATACTACTCACATACCATGGGCACTCTAGGGATGTTTTTCAACACTTTAATACATTCATCTTTTCTTCTTTTCTTCTGCACTTCCACTTTGAGTGGTAGTTGTACCTCTGACATTAACTGAACTACACCTTGGTGGACCTTAGGGCTGCTCAGCCACCTAGAGTTCTCCAGGCAATGCTCTAAAAGCAATCCAATACTGTATTTAGATCTAAAACACAATATTCTTTACCACAGAATTCCCTTAACCAGCTTGTACATCTCTAGGGACTGGCTACCCAAGGTTCTGGACATACATCTCCAAGATCCAAGAGAATAGTCTATCTAGAATTTTTCCCAGCTGTATATGCAGAGAGTGTCACATGGCACTGCTAATGAAATGGCATCTCAAATGCTCAACAAACAGGATCTATTTATCTATAGCAGTGATCCCCAACCAGTGGCTCAGGAGCAACATGTTACTCTCAACCCCCTTTGATGTTGCTCATTGATGTGCCCATTTTTTAATCTCTGGCTTGGAGGCAAGTTTTGGAAGCAGAGAGACAGAGTTTTACTACATGCAGAACCTTCCCCACAGGGTACCAAATAGCCAATCACAGCCCCTATTTGGCATACCCAGATAACTTTTTTATGCTTGTGTGGCTCACCAACACTTTTTACGTCTGAATGTGGCTTACAAGTGAAAAAGGTTGGGGGTCCCTGATCTACAGGGTTACCATAAACTGTTCTGCTACCTCAAGTAAACAGCTATTGTGCAAGTAGGTTCCTCCCATCTAAAGCACATATCTGGGTAGATACTGCACTGCCAGGTGTACTTCTGTGACTTTTTTTTCCAAAACATCAAGCCTGTCTCGCTTTATGGCTGAAATAAACTCAGAGTAAAAGCAAGTCTTGCAAAGCTCCCAGCAAGCGCATTTTCATGTCCTTCAACTGGAGAGGCCTGGAATAGATTTACGTGATGGATAGACAAGAAATATTAGTGAAGGCAGAAGAAACAAACCCACTCAATGTTCATATATATAAAGATATAATACCCTTGTAATATATGCTGATTGTACTCATGATTTGTATACAAAAGCCATGCTTGTTGCATATCGCATGTATTTTACACTTTTCCAAGTACCTTTCTGTTCACGTCCCCTGCAGAATGCCAATAAATAAAGAATATGATAAATAAATACAAGCGATATCTGTGTGCAGACTTAACCAGGGATAAAAAACATAGACTGGGATAGGCTACATTGGGCTTAACAAAACCTCTGCATGAACTTTTCCATTTTGTTCTAGCAATTTGAGTAAAAACAAACTGTGCAGATTGAGAGAAAAGGTTAAACCTTCTGCAAAGAGGCATAACTGCATATATAAAAGGAAAAAAATGAAACATCTAAAATAAAAATTCAGGCAGGATTCGCTAGAAGCGTAAGGACTGTGTACTTTAGAACTCGAGAGGGCTCCCCAGTCAGCAAATCTTTCATCGGCTGATTTAGTGGATTTATTGCATGGAACAGTAAGAGATAAGCTGCTGGGCAGCCGTGTTCCTTGGTGCAAACTGGCTGTGAGTTTTACACGAGTGACAGTGACATGAGCGTGAATGTATGGGGTCCTCCCCATCCGCACTCTTTTAGGGCACAAACGCTTCCCGAGTATGAGGCTCTGAATCCCCTATGTGTTGCTTGGTTACTACACAGTCTGAATTCAATATTTACTGTAAATGTAGGAAACCTGAGAATCAGACTAATATAATTGGCATAAAAACTGTTGAAATTGCAAAGCAATTCTCGTATTTCTTGTTTAACCCTTCGCCGTGCTGGGTAAAAGAGCAGTGACGAATGCTAGACTATAAATGTAGGAACAAAAAGGAGTGGAATACATATTTAAATGTGAGACTGTATGATTAATACCAACAATATTCAGAAAAATATGGTTCTTCTATGATTTTAATTACAACTGGGCTATTATAGTTACATAATTACACAGTTACATAGGGTTGAACAAAGACTGGAGTCAAATTCAACCCTTCCAAGTAAACCCAGCACACACAAACCCATACTGACCTATCTATCCCCTCACATACAGACCCATACTGACCTATCTATACACTCACATACAGACCCACACTGACCTATCTATACACTCACATACAGACCTATACTGACCTATCCACTCACATACAGACCCACACTGACCTATCCACTCACATACAGACCCACACTGACCTATCTATACACTCACATACAGACCCATACTGACCTATCTATCCCCTCACATACAGACCCATACTGACCTATCTATACACTCACATACAGACCTATACTGACCTATCCACTCACATACAGACCCACACTGACCTATCTATCCACTCACATACAGACCCATACTGACCTATCTATACACTCACATACAGACCCACACTGACCTATCTATCCACTCACATACAGACCCACACTGACCTATCTATACACTCACATACAGACCCATACTGACCTATCTATACACTCACATACAGACCCATACTGACCTATCTATCCACTCACATACAGACCCATACTGACCTATCTATACACTCACATACAGACCCATACTGACCTATCTATCCACTCACATACAGACCCATACTGACCTATCTATCCACTCACATACAGACCCATACTGACCTATCTATCCACTCACATACAGACCCACACTGACCTATCTATCCACTCACATACAGACCCATACTGACCTATCTATACACTCACATACAGACCCACACTGACCTATCTATCCACTCACATACAGACCCATACTGACCTATCTATACACTCACATACAGAACCACACTGACCTATCTATCCACTCACATACAGACCCATACTGACCTATCTATCCACTCACATACAGACCCACACTGACCTATCTATCCACTCACATACAGACCCATACTGACCTATCTATCCACTCACATACAGACCCATACTGACCTATCTATCCACTCACATACAGACCCATACTGACCTATCTATCCACTCACATACAGACCCACACTGACCTATCTATCCACTCACATACAGACCCATACTGACCTATCTATACACTCACATACAGACCCACACTGACCTATCTATCCACTCACATACAGACCCATACTGACCTATCTATCCACTCACATACAGACCCATACTGACCTATCTATACACTCACATACAGAACCACACTGACCTATCTATCCACTCACATACAGACCCATACTGACCTATCTATCCACTCACATACAGACCCACACTGACCTATCTATCCACTCACATACAGACCCATACTGACCTATCTATCCACTCACATACAGACCCATACTGACCTATCTATCCACTCACATACAGACCCACACTGACCTATCTATCCACTCACATACAGACCCATACTGACCTATCTAACCACTCACATACAGACCCACACTGACCTGTCTATCCACTCACATACAGACCCATACTGACCTATCTATACACTCACATACAGACCCACACTGACCTGTCTATCCACTCACATACAGACCCATACTGACCTATCTATACACTCACATACAGACCCACACTGACCTATCTATCCACTCACATACAGACCCATACTGACCTATCTATCCACTCACATACAGACCCATACTGACCTATCTATACACTCACATACAGACCCACACTGACCTATCTATCCACTCACATACAGACCCATACTGACCTATCTATCCACTCACATACAGACCCACACTGACCTATCTATCCACTCACATACAGACCCATACTGACCTATCTATACACTCACATACAGACCATACTGACCTATCTATACACTCACATACAGACCCATACTGACCTATCTATCCACTCACATACAGACCCACACTGACCTATCTATACACTCACATACAGACCCATACTGACCTATCTATCCACTCACATACAGACCCATACTGACCTATCTATCCATTCACATACAGACCCATACTGACCTATCTATCCACTCACATACAGACCCATACTGACCTATCTATCCACTCACATACAGACCCATACTGACCTATCTATACACTCACATACAGACCCATACTGACCTATCTATCCACTCACATACAGACCCATACTGACCTATTTATACACTCACATACAGACCCATACTGACCTATCTATACACTCACATACAGACCCATACTGACCTATCTATACACTCACATACAGACCCACACTGACCTATCTATACACTCACATACAGACCCACACTGACCTATCTATACACTCACATACAGACCCATACTGACCTATCTATACACTCACATACAGACCCACACTGACCTATCTATCCACTCACATACAGACCCATACTGACTTATCTATCCACTCACATACAGACCCATACTGACCTATCTATACACTCACATACAGACCCATACTGACCTATCTATACACTCACATACAGACCCACACTGACCTATCTATACACTCACATACAGACCCACACTGACCTATCTATACACTCACATACAGACCCATACTGACCTATCTATACACTCACATACAGACCCATACTGACCTATCTATACACTCACATACAGACCCACACTGACCTATCTATACACTCACATACAGACCCATACTGACCTATCTATCCACTCACATACAGACCCATACTGACCTATCTATCCACTCACATACAGACCCACACTGACCTATCTATCCACTCACATACAGACCCATACTGACCTATCTAACCACTCACATACAGACCCACACTGACCTGTCTATCCACTCACATACAGACCCATACTGACCTATCTATACACTCACATACAGACCCACACTGACCTATCTATCCACTCACATACAGACCCATACTGACCTATCTATCCACTCACATACAGACCCATACTGACCTATCTATACACTCACATACAGACCCACATTGACCTATCTATCCACTCACATACAGACCCATACTGACCTATCTATCCACTCACATACAGACCCACACTGACCTATCTATCCACTCACATACAGACCCATACTGACCTATCTATACACTCACATACAGACCCATACTGACCTATCTATACACTCACATACAGACCCATACTGACCTATCTATCCACTCACATACAGACCCACACTGACCTATCTATACACTCACATACAGACCCATACTGACCTATCTATCCACTCACATACAGACCCATACTGACCTATCTATCCATTCACATACAGACCCATACTGACCTATCTATCCACTCACATACAGACCCATACTGACCTATCTATCCACTCACATACAGACCCATACTGACCTATCTATACACTCACATACTGACCTATCTATCCACTCACATACAGACCCATACTGACCTATTTATACACTCACATACAGACCCATACTGACCTATCTATACACTCACATACAGACCCATACTGACCTATCTATACACTCACATACAGACCCACACTGACCTATCTATACACTCACATACAGACCCACACTGACCTATCTATACACTCACATACAGACCCATACTGACCTATCTATACACTCACATACAGACCCACACTGACCTATCTATCCACTCACATACAGACCCATACTGACTTATCTATCCACTCACATACAGACCCATACTGACCTATCTATACACTCACATACAGACCCATACTGACCTATCTATACACTCACATACAGACCCACACTGACCTATCTATACACTCACATACAGACCCACACTGACCTATCTATACACTCACATACAGACCCATACTGACCTATCTATACACTCACATACAGACCCATACTGACCTATCTATACACTCACATACAGACCCACACTGACCTATCTATACACTCACATACAGACCCACACTGACCTATCTATCCACTCACATACAGACCCATACTGACCTATCTATCCACTCACATACAGACCCACACTGACCTATCTATACACTCACATACAGACCCATACTGACCTATCTATACACTCACATACAGACCAATACTGACCTATCTATCCACTCACATACAGACCCACACTGACCTATCTATACACTCACATACAGACCCACACTGACCTATCTATCCACTCACATACAGACCCATACTGACCTATCTATCCACTCACATACAGACCCATACTGACCTATCTATCCACTCACATACAGACCCATACTGACCTATCTATCCACTCACATACAGACCCATACTGACCTATCTATCCACTCACATACAGACCCATACTGACCTATCTATCCACTCACATACAGACCCATACTGACCTATCTATCCACTCACATACAGACCCATACTGACCTATCTATCCACTCACATACAGACCCATACTGACCTATGTAATAAAATATTACAGAGCAATAGTTTATGTGCTGCCAGGGTCAGTGACCCCCTACTATAAATAATAAAGTCGAATTGAAAGGTTTTTAAGAACCAGCCATTCTATAACATACCAACGTTAACTTGAAGATAAACCACCCCTTTAGGTAGCACTTAATGATGACTAGGGTTGATGTCATCATCAGCGAAACGATTTGTCTCTTGTGGGAAACCAGAGCACCTATAGGGATGCTACACAGGCCCAGTAAGATCATAAGGAAACTAGACTGTAAGCTCCCCAGGCAGGAAGTCAGGTATATGATGAACAATCTCTGTAAAGCACCATGGAATATATTACTGCTCTATAATCTTGAAATCATAGTAAACATAGGCAGGAGTTCTGAGATTTGTTGCTTTATGTGCCTGAGAACACATTGGATTTTTTGGTTTAAAGATTGCATAGATTTAATGACCATAGTAATAAAATGTACCTAGTGAGAAGAAAACCAGATAGAAAGCCATGAATGACCTTTGCAGATCACATGCACAACCAACTGAGAATGTATGACTGGTGTTTGTTTTCAATTTAAACTATTGACCTACAAAGAAATATAAAACACTATTCTGCTTTACAAACTTTGGTAACTAGGATGTTGTTTAGAAAGTCAGGTAATGAACAATGACAGTGTTCTTTTAATGGTATATTCAATGATTAACTCATGAGGGCTCTCAGTTCAAGGCAACTCTACCTCTAGAGTTACTGTACCGTAATTAAATCCGCTAGGCAGCTCCCTTAGCAGATGTGTAGCACGCAAACAACAATAATCCACCAGGGTTCTCATTAGGCAGAAGTCTTATAGTTGTGCCTGCCAAAGTCTTTGGGCAATGTTTAGGATGCTAACTTATCTGTCAGACAAGATAACATTTACTGGAATGACCAACTAACCATCCTTTATTGCAGATCTCAATAAATGTTGGATTTTAACATATCATATTAATAAACAAAAGGCCCAGCCTTACTGGCTAATAGAATCTCATACACAGTCCAAAAAGTATTCAACCAAACTTTTTAGACCTACAATATGGTCATAGGAGCCACATAATTGAATCCCTTGAACAAAGCATCTGAATGGAGAAGAGGACCATTGACCTTCTTAGCTATAAGAGGACCCAATGCTATCTAGTACACATTCCACACCATCTTTGCCATTTCCGTAATAAAGCATGTATTATTGCAGTAAATATGCAGAGATCAACTTCACTAAGTCAACTCATAAGTCATTGAAACACATGCTTAGAGCTTGCCCAACCATCATCCTTCCTTCTGGAGTGGTCATTTATAACTTGTGGTAGATGGGAGAACAATGAGTTTGAAGCTGGACCTACATGCTGATAAGAAGTTTGGAGGTATGGTGATTTAGCTTTTCTTGTCCTTTATTGTATTAAACTATGTCCTGTGTGAACAAATGTTCCTCTGTGATGTTTAATATAAGCCTTTGTAAATCTGTAATTCCTCATCTGTTAGTAGAAAAAATGAGACTGTTAATGCAAAGATTTGTTTGCATTAATGTAATTTTTTTATGTTCCCCGTAGAATATATTTACCAAAGACCTGTCTTAAAATAATAGTCTATACTCTTTTTATGAGTTTCCTATGAGACTATGCACAGTGGGCAACAGGGTCTGACCGAGATGCCAGGAAAAATTCTGGTGGGCCCTGACCTTGTTGGGCCCTGACACCTGCCATCCCCAGCCACTACCACTCCCAGCTCCACTCCATCTTTTAAAGAAGGAAAGTCATTTCAGCATTTTACTGCCAATAGATTCACCACATTATTGCCCCCTAGAATGCTATATTTATTATGGAGAAAGCTTTACTATACCTGAGTAAAGAGCCCTAGAAGCTCCCTCTGATAGCAGCTGCCATTTTACCTTGATCTTGGTAGCTTCCTGTTGCAGTTATAGCCATTGGAAGCTCAGATCACACATTCCTAAGGGAGGGGGAAGTGAGTTCTTATGCATTCTTATGGCAGGGGGGGAGAGAGGAGAAAACTGAGCAGACTCAAGCCCCAAACCTGAAGGAGCCCTAAAAGAGAGGAAATCTGATACCGAAGAACATGTTCACAAAAAAGGAGACAAATCTTTCCTTCTCCTTTCATTTTTGACATTGAAGTAAGTAGTGGAGCTGGAGCATTAGTGGCAGGGTGGAGCAGGAACTGGGAGCAGAGGTGGCTGGGTGTTGGTCCCTTAGGTGGCTGGGTGTTGGTCCCTTAGGTGGCTGGGTTGTGGGCCCTTTGGAGGGTACCCATTGGGCCCTGGGCACCCCAGTCTTACTTTGGTGGATAATAAATATAAAAGGGTAGCTGGGATCATTGTGGTGCAGGACGAATGCTCTGTATTTATAAAAAGAAACATTTCAAATTTCAAGTTTGACTATTTTTCCTTGAATTTTTATTTGTAAGTTTGCTCCAGAATTTCTCCATGTCCATCTCCATAGCTAGTACTTAGATGATCCACTGTGTATACTGAAACTAACTAGACTTGCTTGGAGTAGGTGGAGTAGGAAAGCAGGACACATTTATATGCATATACAGGCATCGTGTCAATGGAAGTTTGAGTCCAGTTGGAAATACTATTTTCTTTTGTAAAAAAAAAAACATTTTACTTTTGGAAGAGGAGGAGTTTATAAAGCAATTAAATGAAAGCAGATAGTCGTATATTAATTGAAAGTTTGAGAGTTGTTTGGAAAAGTGTGTGCTGGAGTGTGTGTGTATTTGTGCTTGTGTGAATGCCCGTGTAGATGTTTTCGCTCTACGCTGTTCTTTCGTTCACCGTCTCGCAACTTGGACATTGCCAAGGCATGACTAGATTTTTAAAGGAAAACAGCTGGCTTTCGTCAAACAAGTAAAGTCCCTGGGGTCATATATGAGTCCAGTCACTCACGCCCATTATCTAAAGATAGAATTGCTAATGAAACCATTTCTCCAGAGGCATACATTTACAGGCCAAGTAGAAAGAATCATTTGAGAGAGAGACTAGGGGAGCGAGAGACAGAGAAAGAGAGAGAGGGAGTTTGTAGCCGATGAGGAATGCTGGAGGAATGCTATTTTGAAAGTTAACATTGGCGTTTAAAAACGGATGTGGACAGGCAGAACGAGTGTAATGTAGAACAGCTGGATTTGTTTAAGGCAACAGCTGAAGGCTTTTGCTAACTAACTGCATCTTCTAAGAAGGAAAAAGGCTTACACAGTCTCCATTAACATGTACATATTGAGTTTTACAGTACCCATTTAATATTACAAAGCTTGTTTTCTGGAAATGTGGGGCTGGAAATGGAAGCTCTATATGTTTATTCTTTCTTTAAAAGTTTTCCTAGGAGAAGTAAGGGCTCATTAATTTCAAAATATTGGAGCCTCTAGGTGCAGGTATAGCTGCAGAATTGGGAAATAGCTCTCTCAGAAAAAGCCAATGTTCTGTACTAAGCCACATTCATCAACAACTTTTTAAACAGGGAGTGAATATGACACAGCAGGTGGCTATTGGTGTTTATACAGAGACTAGGAGCCAAGTGATTAAAGGAATACTGTCATGGGAAACATGTTTTTATCAGTTAATAGAACTTCTCCAGCAGAATCCTGCTTTGTAATCTGTTATTCAAAAACACTGATTTTTTTATATTTAATTTTGAAATTTCACATGGTCCTAGCCATATTCTTCATTTCCCAGGGTGTCCCAGTCATGTGACCTGTGCTCGGATAAACCTCAGTCACACTTTACTGCTGAGCTGCAAGTTGGAGTGATATCCCCCCCCCCTCCCAGCAGCAGATCAGCAGAACAATGGGAAGGGAGCAAGATAGCAGCTCCCAGTAGGTATCAGAATAGCACTCAATAGTAAGAAATCCAAGTCCGGCTTGGGACTCCTCCAGTTACATGGGAGGAGGAGAAACAATATGTTACCTGAAAGCAGTTCTAATGTGTAGCGCTGGCTCCTTCTGAAAGCTCAGACTCAGGCACAATGCACTGAGATGGCGCCTACACACCAATATTGCAGCTAAAAATACATTTGTTGGTTCAAGAATAAAAGTTTAAATGGTAGAGTGAATTATTTGCTATGTAAACAGTGTATTTTAGAAATACAAAGTACAGCATAAAAATCATGACAATATCCCCTTTTATAGGGATTCTATCACCTTAAGAAATAATTCCAAATGCCTTTTTATCATGTTTGTTGAGCAAAATAAATGTTACAATCTTGTTTCCCACAGTCTTGCAAGTACACAATCAGTTTAGCAACGTTTTTCTAAAATTAACTAAATAACTCAGGAATTAGAAAAGAGTTTTCAGGTAGCAGAGGAGAACATCTGAAAAAACATTAGGCGGTAACCTTAATCATTATAGTGACATCTGTTTGTTTCCAGGGAGCTACAGATTTCAAAACATTTGCACTGTATAAAAGGAGCTATAGACTTTAATGAGTAGAGTGTCCAGGAATCTCATTAAAGACCATTAATAGCCTCATTACCAAAGGCACTCAAGTAAATAACAAAGTTTTATCCCCACATAGTCAAGTAAGATGTTATTGCCAGAAGCTAAATCCCCACAACCAATGGCTATCACCATCCCTAGTAGTCAAGAATAAATATATTATCTAAAACCAAGAAGCCTCATCAGACTCATTTGTCATTATAAAGAAAATGGGTATCTTTAAAAATTATCCTGGTTTATTATGTTTACTGGAGTTGCTCTTATTCCTACTCCTACTTCCACCCATGATCTTGCCTTGTTACTATACTGAGCCAGAAGCAGTATAATAAGTATAATTCAATTTGTAACCACTTGTAAGCTCTATGGGGCAGGGAACTCATTCCTACTGTGTATTGTACCACTTGGCATTTAATCTCTGTGTATTTATACATACTGTACTTAATGTATTTATTATAACACTTGTCCTCCCTGTGTGTAGAAGTGTATATTGTACAGTGCTGCCTATCCCTGTATTCTTCCTTCTTCAGGCCCTGGATCACTACTCTTCATCAGGCAGGTCATCTCAGAAGAGAGAGTTTATAAAACAGTGTAAAGAAATCACTGCCTGCTTAGCTCTAGGAAAAGTGGACAGGTGGGGGTAAAAGCTATTTGTAATCACTTTATTATACCTGGGGGCTACAAATACCTTAATCACTTCTATGCTCAAGTAAGCATCTCTACCCCTTTGCCTGGTGGAGGATGCTGGGAGCCACAGGTTTGCAGCTAAATTCCAGTTTTAGCTTTACTAAACTAAAATAGCTTAACATGTTGTAATAATCAATTTCATATAACGCTGAAGCTAAAGGATTAAGCCAACAGTTAGTTATTCTTCCTAAAGGAAGGGCAATAAAAATACAAATGGATTAATAATGGAAAGTGCCTACTTTATGCTTCTGCAATAAAGTGCAAAGGATGCTTGGAATTTTTATGTTGATGGAGATTGATTCACCCGGCAGCCTCTGGCATTCACTAATGTTCTAATGAGCTACCATGTTTGGTATGCCAGTCTTTAAATAAATTCCCCTTTGAAGCCAGGAAATATTCAGACTTGTGGGAATCTTAAGTAATGAAGTGCACTTATAAATTCTAAGGTGCTTTTGATAAACAGACACTATAACTGAAATAAAAAAGGGATTATCCTTCATTTTTATAGCCCTGGCAAATTTACTCAGCATTCTGACCATTCATTATTCACATCAACCAAGCCAGTTATTGTTCCTGTATGTTTTTGGAGGAAGGAGGAAACCTACGCAGAAATGGGGAGAACTCACAAAACCATTGTGCCAAAATTGAGCCACCATGACTATTTATTTTCCATTAATATGATGGAATTGTGGGCCTTGTATTAACCAACTGTGCCTGCTTGGTGCCCTTGGTAAAGTGCTACCTGAGGCAAGGTTCTCATCTTGCCTCATAGTTGAACACTGTTAATGCAGTCTAGGGAACTTCACTTCAGTACCAGTTCTAGAGAAGCACTGCCAATGTTCAGGAAAGCATTGTTTGTGAATGGAAGTGGTGGCATTTATTATTTCCAATGCAGATCATCAATTCGCTATAAGGGTTAACTTATTTATTTTTATTGAATTAAAAAGAATATAATTTTATCATAGTCTTACTTGGTGTAGTGGTAGTGGTTGTGTCTATGCATTGCTGTAATGGATTTCAAATTTGTTGACTTTCTCCTGAATGACTCGATGTTCCTATATGGCTGGTACTTTAAACCAAACAAGAAAGTATGATAAAACAAAATGAGAGTGTAATTATATCCTGAACCATTCCTCAGAACTCCAATGTGGCTTCTTCCGGCTCTGTTTGGCCTGCCCAATCCTATATACTGGATCAGCAATACAGTGAGATCTCAATGTAGACCACACTGCCCATCAGGTGCCAATCAGATTACAATCTGCATATGCATTGAGATCATATGGAAGCATTTGTCCAAACTTGCAACAATTTGCTGCTCCTGAGGGTCACTTGGGAAAAGCCTTATATTGGTGATACTTCTTGTACATTAGGTTCCATGACCACAAAGATTTGCCAATGTATGCCTCTGAACCTCTATGCCTTTGAACTATTTTCTTTTCTTAAGTTCAGCCTTTCTTTTTAGTCAAATTAAAAGCATTAATAAGGCATCTGGGAAACAACTCAAGTCCCAAGTAAAGTCCAGTTCCAATATTTAGAAGCACAACCATGGAAATAAAGAATGTTCTCACTTTGCAGAACATCCAAAAGTCCTACATCAGATGTTTATACAATCCGAATAATCCTCATTAGAAAGCAGCACGAGCGCAGAGAAAATGTGTCATTAATAAGATATGTTTCAAGCCATCATTTCCTGCCCACCATAATATTGATTACTCTAATTATTGGGCTGTGAAGGAAAATCGAGGTCTGGGAGCAATTAGTTACAGAGATGTTATAACTCAGTAATGCAATTGCCTTTTTTTTTTTTAATAAACATTCATTATAACAGTTCAATGCTAAAAGCATAGATTAAGGTAGATCTTTTTTTAAAGAGTTTTAATTGGCTTGGTCATTTAAATTCTTGAAAGTATGTTTTTTTTACTTTGTTTGGTAGCTTTGGCACAGTTGGTTTGTAAAGGACACATTTCTTCAACAAAACGTTCTTCTGATAAATGTAGTGCAAGTGCCCTGCTCTTTAAAGGTAAAGATACAAGGGCAGATTCCCAGAGGGCCCTCCAACATATAAGCAGGTAAAAAAAATGCCAAAGGGAAAAAACGTGAAACCATTATCTGGGGGTACAATGAGACTGTGACCAAAAAATTCATACAGACAGAGACAAGAGACCCTCTGTACTCACCCATTATCAATATATAGAGAGGATTAAGACATTCTGTGCATTAACCTACTAAAAAGGGGAGGGCATTTTTTAGTAGCTTAATGCACAGGATGTCTTAATATCCTATTTATATTGATACAGGACTGGCCACACCAGGGATGACTTTGACATAGTTGAGCAGCTTGAATATATTGCAATATATGGACAAACAATCCCTGTTTTGCTTAAAGGGGAGGGCATTGCTTGGTAGCTTAATAAACAGAGGGCCCGATTCACTAAAGTCCGAAATAAGGAGTGCTATTTATAGCATGCGTTAAAAATCTTATCACTTCTTATTTTTCACTCGATTCACTAAAAGGACACTTGTCATAATTAAGAAGCGATGTTCTTGGCGTTATTTATCTTACGATGACATATTTTCAAGCAATATATTACGCAGCGCACAAGATATTACGCAGAGCGCAATATATTACACACGAAACCATTACTTTCTGAAAACCACCATTTCCCTGAAAACTGGAGGATGCATCACTCTAGGGCCAACATATACTTGAAAAAATACGACTGCAAACTCCATGTTGTGTTGCCAATAGCTCACGAACCGCAATTTTCTTTAAGTACCGCCTGCCCCAAGTAGGGTTAATACACAGATTAACACGATATTTTGCACGTTTAAAGCTTCATATGTGTTTGTGAATCATGCGTTAGTACTATTTCTATTCGCTAATTAACGCAATGCGTTTTTTTTGTGCATGCGATATGCGGATTAACACATGCGAAATGACTTTGATGAATCGGTACTTAATTATCGCATGCTTTTTAATGAAAAAAACTATGCGATAAGCGTTATTGACCTTTAGTGAATCGGCCCCTATAACGCTTATCGCATAGTTTTTTTCATTAAAATATGTCGTCGTAAGATAAATAACGCCAAGAACATCGCTTCTTAATTATGACAAGTGTCCTTTTAGTGAATCGAGCGAAAAATAATAAGTGATAAGATTTTTAACGCATGCTATAAATAGCACTCCTTATTTAGGACTTTAGTGAATCGGGCCCAGAATGTCTTAATGTCCTATTTATATTGCTAATGAGTGAGTGTAGAGGACCTTTTGTCTTTGTTTATATAAGCAGTTTAATATATTACAAAGTTCAAAGCCTTCTACAGTTCTAGAAACCAATGCAGCCAATCAGCAGGCTGCCTTCACTGGTCAATTGTTTTAAAGCAAGCATCTGATTCTTTGTTATGGGCGGCTGAGTCTGGGCAAACGTTGCACCACTTATTACCTTACCCTTCACTATACTAGGATCTCTGGTGTATTTTCCCCTCAGGTCCTAAGCCACACAGGCATCAATCAGGAAAAGAGAAGAGCAGTATGCGGAAGATAGTGTGCTTTAGGGATAATTTTGTAGCCAAAACTTATTTGTATGTGATTTTGGCATTGTCTTTGCACTTGGCCATAGTTGCATGTGGTCTTCTTGTAACTTGATTGCTCAAGTGTAAACCCATAGCTGGGAAGCAACACAGATGTCAATAAGCCCTAAAATTTAACTTTTTTAGTCTAATCATTTGTTTGGCTTTATTTATCCTTTTTAAATTCTGATGAAATGGGTTTTTCAAGATATGATGAAATATGTTTTTCAAGATATGAATTAGGAATGACAATCCTGTGTCCCTGTAGCTGTTGATGAAATGCAACATCCCACTTCTATAGGCTGGAAATCCCTGATATATGTATGTAAGCACCTAAAAAGAGTCCCCACCTTCCTGTTAAAGCCTTCTTCTCCTCCCACCCTTCACCCCAAATGGCCAGGTGGGTTAGTAACGTCCACTTTACAGTACTGGGGTCCTAAGTATGCTCTCTGTTTTTTTCTCACACTCCAAAAACATACAGACAGGTTAACCGGCTCCTGATGAAATTGACTTTGATGTGGCTATTGAATGGTACTTACATTGTAAGCACCAATGGGGTAAAATTATAAGCACTATATCATTAAAAAAAAATCTGGAGAGTGGTGGAATAAATAGGTGAATATATAAAAAAACACATCTTTAATAAAGACTATTTGCAAAGGTGTTTGGAATGTGTCAATCATATAGAATATAGTATATGTTCCTGTCGAATACGGCACTTACCACTAACAGTTACCTGCAATGCTCCTAATACAATTTATGTAACCGGGGGTTTTCCAACGTCTCAAAAAAACAAAACAAAAACCGATTTCATCATCACACAGTCAGTTTGTGGCTTAAAACCACAACTGAAACGAGCAGAAGGTATTGCCCTTTTTCCAACACACAAATTGTAATCTTGACAACCATCTGAAATAATATCTATGGACTGCTTGTCACTGATAAACAATCTCCCAGCAAGTTTTCATGTTGGGCAACATCATATGTTTATATCAGTTTTATATTTTTCTTTCAGTTGTGGAACTTAATATGAATATATAGATGTTACTAAGGTCCAATGACAAGTTATAGGTCAGGACCCAACTTTGATTGACCAGATTTATAGTCAACTACTGCAAATCATTCAGTCAATAACCTAATATATAATAACATATATAACGCATTTCATTAATTTATTTAAAAAAAACTATGAACTACAGCGACTATAGCACTGTTTGTGATAAGAGATCATTTCCATCTTCGGTGAATGAAACCACCACTGGCATGGTCCTTAATCTATATTATGAAAACTTCAGTTGTTCCAACCTAATGCAAACCCTTAATAACCTGAATTCTAGGATTTAGTTTCAGTACACATGATAAATATCTTTATTTTTGGGAACAGAATACATTACAATTACGCTTGTACTTTCCAATAATTTAGTTAAAACCTTAAACAATGTGTTCTCATAGCTCTGCCATTCTTTTGACTCACTTTAAGGTGATTTAGTCATTTAGAACTCATTATTTCCTCTCCACTCTCTATCCTCAAATGGGGTTATTTCAATTAAAGTCCCCTGAAACCATATCAATATCTCCCAACAAAATGTCTCCATTTCAGCTACATCATTAGTTATTTGGACCCCGAGCCAAATAGTTTTAAGGACCTCAGCATCTCTGAAACCATGGATAGGTGAACTGTTTGAATATAAAATAGATCTTTAACCAGGACTGCCATTGCTCACAAGGGAGCTACTTGGTCTACTGTCTCTCGGCTGAAATTTGTTTAGCAAGGAAATCACCGTATTCTGGTTAAATATATATATATATTAGTATTTGCTTGTTTCAGTTGGTTGTAACTGTTGAACTGAATTTCAGAGTGGAAGGTGTTTATGAAGGGAGGATCACTACAAAGAAATCTTTGATGAAGATCTTTGGCAAACCCTTACTTAACTGTTTAAATATGTCACATGAAGACTACAGCAGGAGGAGTATGTTGTAAGTTGTACACAAGGTTAGTTACCTGGTTAAATATAAACCTGGTAAACATAGAAAATCCATGCTCAGATGGGCCATTGAGAGCCAGATAAGTCTCACTCCTGGGGCCAGTACCTAAAAAGGTTCAGAACGAAACGCTTTCCTCCCCAGATAGATAGGCCAGTGCTAATTGTGCTATAATTCCAGTGCTTTCTAGAAACTAATCTTTACAAAATATCATTGCATAATCTGGAAAGGAAAATAAAGTGGTCAGTGTAATTCTGGAGAATTATGGGAGCCAACTATGAAAGAGAACTCCAATCCCACAATATAGTTACAGGGGTAGTTTACCCTTAAGTTAACTTTAACTTTAATAGGTTATAAAATGTCCTATTCATAGTAATTGTTTAACTGGTCATCATTTTTTATAGTTTTTGAATTATATGCCTTCTTCCTCTACCTCTTGCTAGCTTTCAAATAGGGTTTCGGGCAGCCAAAAAACCATTGCTCTGTGAGGCTGTTTTTTTTTGTAATTGTTGCTTTTCCTGTTCAGACCTTCTCCGGTTCATCTTCCAGTCTTTCATTCAAACCACTGCCTGGTTGCTAGGGTACATTGGACCAAATAAACTTTTTTTTAGTCTACATTTTATGAAAACCAGATGCTTTCATAAAGTTTCTAGATATACTGCAACAAAACTCCTGCATACATGGAAACTGGACCAAACTAAACCTACATATTTCATGTTATTGTATCATAATTCATTTATTCCCAAGTTTCCTTGCTATGTTAACTTTCCACTGCTTCCCATAAATAAGCATAAATCTGTTATTTCATTTTGAGGGTTTGTGATTTTTTTTTTGAAGAATTGAGTTTCTTAAGATAACCATGGAGAAGTTAAATCGACCATGCTAAAACTACTGATGTTCCAGTGTTGCAACCAACACCCTAAAAAGCAGGGGCTAAGGCTGAGGCTGCTGATTTATTTGACTAGGGACCACAGATGCTAGAATCCAAGCAAAAGAAAGATTCTAGCATCTATTTAATTACAATGACCTTTTTGTCATATAACAAGTGGACATATTGCTTCCACCGCACTGTTGGAAGACCAGGGAAAGCCAAGTGATCCCTCTGATAGCCTATAACTTATTCCCAGTATTCAGTGATTATCAGGCTGTTAGGCTCTCCTGGTTGTTGGCTGCTCCCCATAACCATTGAGCCAGGAGAGCAACTGGCAAGAGGTTAATGCTAATATGTTGTTCCACTTCATGTTGTTGTTTGACTCTGCCCTATTTAAGCCCAGCCCTCCTTGCACACCTTGCCTGAACATTGGTCTATAATGAAGTACTGCGGCTTGTCCCTAGCTTGTGTTCTCTGTTCTGGATCCTAATCCTGCTACTTGCCTTTGCTTCTTCACTCCTTGCTTCACCCATTCCATCCTGCCCCATCCTGCCCCGTCCTGTCTCCACCCATTCTGTCCTGTCAGTCTCCACCCGCTCCATCCTGTTAGTCTCCTCATGCTCCATCCTATCAGTCTCCACCCTCTCCGTCCTGGCAGTCTACTCCTGCTCTGTCCTGTCAGTCTCCTCCATCTCTGTCCTGTCAGTCTCCTCCCACTCCATCCTGTCAGTCTCCGCCCGCTCCGTCCTGTCAGTCTTCGCCTGCTCCTTCCTGTCCTGTAACAGCCCCTGCCTTAAGGACTCACCTTCCTATCTCCCTCTCAGAACCCTTATCCCATCGTAACACAGGCATTCCCAGTTGTTGACATTGTTGGGCATTTGACTTGACTTCCCAATTTTTTTTCAATTTCCCTGCAGTTCTATAGATTCAGTGTATACATTTAAATTGATTTATTCTGTATCTGAAACTGTGTAAAAACTGTCAGCTGTTGCCTCTTCTCTATCATCTGACTTCAGCAATGGAAAGTTGTTGGTCTATCTATAGTATATGTTATACCACTGACAATTTCAGTTTACATGGTATGTTCTGCTATATTAATGTGTATCAGGGTTTGTTAGTTAATGTTAAGAATCCCTGTAAAGGGCAACGTACTTGCAGATATTATATAAAAAAGATTACTAATAAGAATATTCAGGACTTCAAGAAACAAGTGAAAGCATGAAAGCAAAACAGTTTCTATAATTCATAACTTAACATTGATGTGGTATCTGATAGATAAGACAGTGTAGGATGTTCAATAACATTGAAAGAATAGGAAAACACTTGGGAAGCCAGGGGGTAATAAACAAAAAGAACTGCCCATTTTGAGAAGATTTAGAATTTTATTTTCTTGCCAGTACTGGAGTCGGGACATTAATGGGGGCATTTATTAACATTCAGATTTTTGTGGTTTTATAGTTTTTTAAAACCATGATTTATTTCCACGAATGGCAATAATTTATCAAAAGATGCAAATTTTAAAAAGCCCATATGAAAAAAAAATTTACTTTTTCATATTGTCGTACAAAAGCCAGCATCAAAAAACTCGAAAACCTTGTAAACCACAAAGCAAAGAAAAATCTTCCAGTTGTAAAAGGGACATTTGCCATTGAATTGTACATGATCTCAACAGGTTTTAGACGGCGGATTTTTTTCTTTCGCAGTGTTGTTGGTTTTTTTAACAAAATCGCGTGAGCGCTAGTAAATGCCCCCCTAAATGACACTGTATGTTTTGCATGTATATAAGTAGGGCACAGTAGTAAGACCCATCCCTTCAAGAGGAACGACAGTTGAATGGATAAATGCAGCGATAGTGGAATGAACTAATGTTATTGGAAAGTCTATAGGAAGCAATGATAATGACGCTCAACCCTGCCCCAAACTCAAAAAGATAACGATAGGCAAGGGATGTTACTCAGGATTCCCACACAAACACCAATTAAAAAAATAATAAATAATGATGAATACTTGAAGGGGCCCATTCAGTAAACCACGATTTTATTTTTTCAGAAAAAAACGTATTTTTTCAAATTTATAGAACTTTTCGTTATGCCCACAATAATATTGTTAAAATTCCACTACTTTTTTTGTGGTTTTCGTTTACTTCCATGAAAAAAGTCGTATTTTCCACAAAGACTATGGCCATTTCAGAATTCATTCAAGCTTAGGTATTGTGACTATCTTATGGCCAGGTTGGACCTGTCGAGTGCCATTGAGTCCTATGGGAGGCTTCCAAAATCATACATTGAAGTTTCAAAGCCAGAAAGGTTTTTGCGCCGTTCATGATCGTTCGGATCTGAAAATTTTGTGACTTTCGGAACGCAACCACGATATTTTTGCACGGCCGAGAAAAGAATTTTCGTGACATTTTCAAAAATTAGAAATTATTTTTTCCAATCGTGCTTTTAACCAAGCAAAAATCGTGGTTTTATGAATGGGTCCCTTATTGATGAACGGCTAGGCTGCCTAAAAGTAGAAGAGCCACTTTCCAATTACAAATAACTGGGTGTTTAAACACTAAAAAGAAGGTGGAAATTATTCTCCGCTTCCCTGGATCAACATTTTGTCTGTGATTTAATGGATTCTTGAAGCTCTAGATATGATATTTTCCAAAGTGAAGATACAATCCTTTCATTAGTTTATTTCATGTATCTGCCAAGAACCTCCCTGGCAGATAATTCCCTTGTTTAACTTCCTTTATTTTAACTACTTTTCTCAGCTTAAATTGAAATGTTATTTCCAGGGATAGCTTTTGTGCAACCTTTGCTGTAATTAAATATACAGTCAATTTAACTATTATAAAAAGAAAATGATAAGCTCAATTTCATAAACATATAAGATACTTTCTTAAAATACTCTATTAAACATTCTGTAGTGTTTCTGAAATAACCAAGTTACTATTCTCTACCCCCCCCCCCCCCCAGCAATGTCCCCCCTAGCAATGTGTCTTTTAACATGCAGCCTTGGTAAAAGAGTTGTTTTCTTCTACAAGCCAGTTAGCTGAATTGTATCATATGTATTAGTAATGTGAATTATATCCGCTTTCTGCCAATGATGGCAGGCATTTAGGAATACAGGACAAGCCGGCTTCAGTGAGCAAGTTCCAGATACAGCAAGATATACAGTGTAGGGCTCCTGCACAGGTCAGTCTTCCCCAACCCACCCACCAGACTTGGCCCTGTTCCCCCATACTGTACCATGGAAGGCAGATTGTGCAGCAGGATTATAGGCGGCCATGTTTGGCTGCTGTACTAATGGTCCCCTACTCCATGGTGCTGAACTGACCTGTAAGATATTCAGCCTTACCATGATTTGTCATACACCTTTTCATATGAGAGAAAAGCTCCACTTTTGGAAACCGTAACAGTTCCCCAAGATAAACAATCATTTCTAGCTTGTCTGTGCTTGTTATTTAACAGGGATACACCAAATTAAATCATTTGATCTGGGATTTCAACTAGCGATGAACGGAAACTGGTTCCTAATAGTTTGCAAAACCACCAAAAAACTAGTGAACAACAAATTTTTGTTGCTTTGTTTATTCTTGTTCCAAATCCGTTGGAGTCAATAGGCAATTTTTCTTGAGTTTTGTCTTGTTCCAAATGCATTGGAGTCAGTGGGTGTATTTTATTTCACCAAACGCATTGGAGTCAGTGGGTGTATTTTATTTCACCAAATGCATTGGAGTCAGTGGGTGTATTTTATTTCACCAAATGCATTGGAGTCAGTGGGTGTATTTTATTTCACCAAATGCATTGGAGTCAGTGGGTGTATTTTATTTCACCAAATGCATTGGAGTCAGTGGGTGTATTTTATTTCACCAAATGCATTGGAGTCAGTGGGTGTATTTTATTTCACCAAATGCATTGGAGTCAGTGGGTGTATTTTATTTCACCAAATGCATTGGAGTCAGTGGGTGTATTTTATTTCACCAAACGCATTGGAGTCAGTGGGTGTATTTTATTTCACCAAACGCATTGGAGTCAGTGGGTGTATTTTATTTCACCAAATGCATTGGAGTCAGTGGGTGTATTTTATCTCACCAAACTTATTGGAGTCAGTGGGTGTATTTTATTTCACCAAATGCATTGGAGTCAGTGGGTGTATTTTATTTCACCAAATGCATTGGAGTCAGTGGGTGTATTTTATTTCACCAAATGCATTGGAGTCAGTGGGTGTATTTTATTTCACCAAACGCATTGGAGTCAGTGGGTGTATTTTATTTCACCAAACGCATTGGAGTCAGTGGGTGTATTTTATTTCACCAAATGCATTGGAGTCAGTGGGTGTATTTTATCTCACCAAACTTATTGGAGTCAGTGGGTGTATTTTATCTCACCAAACTTATTGGAGTCAGTGGGTGTATTTTATTTCACCAAATGCATTGGAGTCAGTGGGTGTATTTTATTTCACCAAACGCATTGGAGTCAGTGGGTGTATTTTATCTCACCAAATGCATTGGAGTCAATTGGTGGATTTTATCTCACCAAACGCATTGGAGTCAGTGGGTGTATTTTATCTCACCAAACTTATTGGAGTCAGTGGGTGTATTTTATTTCACCAAATGCATTGGAGTCAGTGGGTGTATTTTATTTCACCAAACGCATTGGAGTCAGTGGGTGTATTTTATCTCACCAAACTTATTGGAGTCAGTGGGTGTATTTTATTTCACCAAATGCATTGGAGTCAGTGGGTGTATTTTATTTCACCAAACGCATTGGAGTCAGTGGGTGTATTTTATTTCACCAAATGCATTGGAGTCAGTGGGTGTATTTTATTTCACCAAATGCATTGGAGTCAGTGGGTGTATTTTATTTCACCAAACGCATTGGAGTCAGTGGGTGTATTTTATTTCACCAAATGCATTGGAGTCAGTGGGTGTATTTTATTTCACCAAACGCATTGGAGTCAGTGGGTGTATTTTATCTCACCAAATGCATTGGAGTCAATTGGTGGATTTTATCTCACCAAACACATTGGAGTCAGTGGGACTTAATGTCAAATGCAAATGCGAGTGTGATTTCTTTTTCTCATGGGAAACAAAATGCATGACAAAATTCTAGCACAGATTCACAAACATATTCACCACCAGGGCCGCCGCTCCCTATAAGCAGAGTACTCAGTCTGCATAGGGCACCAACTCCCAGGGGGGCACCATCCCAGCTGCTCAAAAAAATCATTTTTATATATTATAACATACCCCCCAACACTGTCCCGCCGTTTTTTATAGCGCATCCCGCTGTCCCGGATAGTTCAATCAATCTATGGGGCAATTGGGGGCATTGTCTATGGGGGCTATTGGGGGCACTTACTATGGGGGCATTGTCTATGGGGGATATTGGGGGCACTGTGTGTGGGGCCCCTATAGTAGAGTTTTTTTTTATTATTTTATTTTTACTTCCGTAATATTTGGGGGAGGGGGCACAAAAGTAAATTTCTGCTTAGGGCACCCATTTGGCCAGCAGCGGCCCTGTTCACCACTGTACCATTCTTTCATCCCTAATTCTGAGGGATCCTAGCACTTTTAGGAGGAATGTTCAACTGAATCAAATCCAAACCCTTAGAGGCAGATTTATCAACATTCGCATTTTCGTGGTTTTAAAAACCACAAAACAAAGAAAGATCTTCCAATTATAAAAGGACACCTGCCATTGGCTTCTACATGACCTCAGCAGCTTTTAGTTGGCATATTTTTACTTTTGAATTTGTTGCAGTTTTGACACATAATAAATCTCAAAAAATCATATTTTTTCACCATGACTCCTGGTGGTAAATAAAAGTTGTTAGTGCCTATATATATATTTAACATGCATTAAATAAATAAATATAGAATTTAGTTTATTCAAAAACAAGTCTGTGCACCCTAGGCACCTAAATACCCCCAGATTGGGGGGGTCCCACAAGCCACGTTGCACAGCCTACCCCACTCACCCTTCCTGTTCCTGTGCCGGATTTCTGCAGAAACTTACTGGCCAGGGCAGGGGGGATCTTCAATAGAAAATCGATGATATGGGAAGCAGAGGACTACCTACTGAAAGCTGCTGCCCTGGGCACAGGCCCTCAAGTTCCTATATATAAATATGGTCCTGATTGTGATATTCATTTAAATTTAGTATATACTATAGCAGTAAAATACATAAATTATTATTCTAGAAAAAAAAATATTTGTGACTTTAGAAAAATCAGCAATAGGTGTTGAACAAATCCTTTGGATGACTGTACCTTATATGAACTTATAATAATTCTGGGGACTGGGTTGATACACATCATTATATATATTAAGTAACATCTGAGTGCTTCCTCCATCTAATGTGCAGTATATATTTAATAAATTGCTTGATGTTTAGAAAAACCACTTGCAGTTACACCGCAGATCAGACTTCCCTTTTTTCTGATGCCTTGCAAAATAATTCTGATATATATATGTGTATTCATATCTACCGTTAGCCTTTTGACTTAATTGACTTTGATCTTAATTGGCTAAATTTACAAAACTCATTGAATGATAGTAAATGTTGCATTCCTATGCTAGCAAAACACCTATGAAGTTATTACAGGTATGGGACCTGTTATCCAGAATGCACCGGACCTGGAGTTTTCCGGATAAGGAATCTTTCCATAATTAGGATCTCCATAACTTAAGTCTGCTTAAAATTATTTAAATATTGAATAAACCCAATAGGATGGTTTTGCCTCCAATAAGGGTTAATTATATCTTAGTTGGGATCAAGTACAGGTACTGTTTTATTATTACAGAGAAAGGGGAATCATTTAACCATTAAATAAACCCAATAGGACTGTTCTGCCCCCAATAAGGGGTAATTATATCTTAGTTGGGATCAAGTACAGGTACTGTTTTATTATTACAGAGAAAAGGGAATCATTTAACCATTAAATAAACCCAATAGGGCTGTTCTGCCCCCAATAAGGAGTAATTATATCTTAGTTGGGATCAAGTACATGGTACTGTTTTATTATTACAGAGAAAAGGGAATTATTTAACCATGAAATAAACCCAACAGGGCTGTTCTGCCCCCAATAAGGGGTAATTATATCTTAGTTGGGATCAAGTACAGGTACCGTTTTATTATTACAGAGAAAAGGGAATCATTTAACCATTAAATAAACCCAGTAGGGCTGTTCTGCCCCCAATAAGGGGTAATTATATCTTAGTTGGGATCAAGTACAAGGTACTGTTTTATCATTAGAGAAAAAAAAGGAAATGATTTTTAAAAATTAGAATTATTTGTTTATAATGGAGTCTATGGGAGATGGCCTTTCCATAATTCGTAAATTTTCTGGATAACAGGTTTCCGGATAAGGGATCCCATACCTGTATATATAATTTTTCACCAATCCCCCAACCATCTCTGCAGACTTTAGAGGCCAGATGCCTCTCTGTCTTCTCTGTCTTCCATCAACCCTCCTGGATTTTTTGGGAACCATTCAAATTTATATCCCCCTGATGGGGGCTGTCAAGGGGCAAAAAATCTCCTAGTTTAGGTTCTCGAGAAAGAAAATATGCCTTTTGAAAAACTAGGCACTATATTCAATTTAATTTAGAGAAAATATGAATAATATTAAAAAAAAAACCAATGTAGCACTCACTATACTTGGAGCCTGAGGTTCTTGAGGGGATTGTTCAATACACATTCCCTGGTCGTATCTATGCAAGTGGCTTTTCAAAAGCCGGAGTTTTTAGTTACTAGATTATGCTCATAAAATTGCCAAGCCACCAAACTTATCACAATAACTTAACAGGCATAATTTAATCAAAGAGACTATAATGAGAGAACAGAAGCTCAAAGCTCTGGAGATGTGGTGGAGATGACTTCAGACCACATTAGGCTATCTGTTGTTCATAAAGCATCAGCAACTATTGTAAGTATTTAATGGACATCTAGGTGTCTGAGCTCTCCTTCCTTTATATATTGCCCTTGTTTTGGTGCCAAGAGTGAAGACAACAGATACCATATAGTAGGGTTGATTCACTAAAGTGCGTTAAAACGAGCGCTATTTATAGCATGCGTTAAAATTTTTATTGCGTCTTATTTTTTGCGTCTTAATGCACAATTCACTAAAGGTATATTAGCGTTATTTAAGTCACGAAGACTATTTTTGTGCGGTATTTGACGCAAAGCATGCTTATTTACGCAGCATGCTACTTGTTGCGCGAGCTAATTAACGCACGAGCAATACTTTTCACACGCACACCATATTAGCCATACACACCATTACATTCGTAGGACTACTTTTTTTGAAAATGCCCATTTCCCTGCAAACTGGCGGCTGCATCACTCTAGGGCCAACACAGACTTGAATAAATCCCACTGCAAAGTCCATATTGTGTTGCCAAAAGCTCATGAACTGTACTTTTCTATAATTACCGCCTGCCCCAAGTAGGAGTTCATTTTTGCATAGAGTAATGCGATATTTAGCGTGTCTAAGTGTTTGTGAATCATGCGTTATAATTATTTCTGCGCACTAATTAACGCAATGCGGTAAAATTAACGCATGCGGTTGTGCGCAACTTAACGCACGCGATACGCGACTTAACACATGCGATAATACTATAGTGAATCGTGCATTTTTTCTGCTTCTATTTTAACGCAAAAAAGCATGCGATATGCGTTATCGCACTTTAGTGAATCAACCCTAGTGTGTCTTGTTTCCCTGTTGTCCCTCATAGTGTTGCATACACAACACATACGTCACTAGTGGCCTAGGGGTGCAGCTCCCCTTAGGCTAACCTCATCCTTCGTCATCCTTCACATTAGCATAATATTTACGAATGCTGGAAACAATTAATTGTTCCTATAACAAAGTCTTCATCTACGGGAATTGCAGATGATTAAAGACTCTCCCTTCTCTCCCTTCCAATATGAGTTCACATTATATTCTAATTTGGATATTTTGCCTGGCTTACATTGCCTTCTAATTGGATGCGTTCATGTTTATCTGTTTACCATGTAGGAACCGAGGTACATTCTTCATACTAAGAGACCCCTCTTGCTCCCCCCTTTACAAATAAATGAAGTCCTGTCCTGCACACCCTATAATAACTACGTTCTGCTTTTTATTCTTGAGCAGTACACTCATAAAAACTGCTCAGAAATAATCACTGTGTGTGCGTAAACTCCTAGAATTGTTGTTCCCAAAATCTTGGAAAGTGGCCCTCTGTGGTCAACTGTTTTCTGTCATTGTCATATTTCTATAACTATTTCTTTTTAATTGCAAAAGGCTAACATATCAAATATTTATTATTATTATTATTATAGTCCTTCACATCAGCCAATCATATGAGGACATATTTACAAAGCACGTGTCAAGTGCAAAGTTTAACAATTTTTTTCCTGGTGTCCTACTGGCCCAGTCCAAACCTGGATACAAGGTTGTGCACATATTGACACTGTTCATTAATGGTACTTGTTCCTAGCACTTCCATATAGTTGCCTTGGGTTCCAATGGGCTTTTCCTGGCTTTTTGGCTGAATTGTGCGCAGACGAGCCTACTGATGCTTGGGAACCCTGGGGCTACCAGTTGGTGGTTAGGCAAGGTTATCACAGCAGGTCGTTTCAATAGGTGCCAGAGACTTGTGCACAACAAATAATGCACTAATGCCATTTTAAACATGCTTAGAAGAAGTGGCGCAATCATCAATCTGGAAACGCATTAACCGTAAATTGCACCCTCTTTGCAAAAACGTTTACTTGAATAGGGTTTGTTGTGCCACATTGCCTGCCATTGTAGCGAAGACAACTTGGTGCATGGCTACAATTGTGTTGGGAATTTGGAAAAAGAAACCCCAATGCATTGTGTAATTCGCATCAGAAAAATTGCACTTTCATGTTTCATGTTGCATTCATGTTTTGCTTGTTCCAATACCACTTTAGTTAGAAAAGTAGATGCAACAGGTAGCTTGGTGCAAGGCAAGGAGCATATATATATATATATATATATAGAAAATAATCATTTGTGGCCAGCACACCCTTCAATGTTTTATCAAAAAAAAATGTATTTTAGATATATTGTTAAATATATAAAAAGGTTTTAACAATATATCTAAAATAAAACATTTTTGATAAAACATTGAAGGGTGTGCTGGCCACAGATGATTATTTTCTATACATACATAATTTTGGCTAAGCACCCCGCAGAATATTGAGCCTTGGAGTGCGGACACCATTTGGATTGATATATATATATATATATATATATATATATACACAAGTACATTCCTTAATAGCATTAGAATGGACACATGTGCTTATTGCTCTGTGCCTTGTATTTATACCTTGCCATCATCACACGTTCTTATACTTCTCAAAAATCTACGGAAATTAGCTTTACTCACAAGCGTCTGTGTAGGTGCCAGATTAAACTCCATATAGATGTGTGGGGCAGTGTACAACAGTGCAGCACTGTGTTCTACGCTATAAATTTATATATATACTGAGAATTTGTTTGCTCTGCAACCACACTTGCAATCCAAGCACAGCACATTCCTTTTCTTTTTTAGAGCACACTTGGGATGAGATAAAAGAGTCCCTGAAGGAGTGGGATGTTATGATAAACACAGGGAGGAAGCAGCACTTTGAAATGATGAATAACTTCACAATGTGTTTTCTTTAACATGGAATCCATGGCATTTGCTTTTATGGAAAGGTTATACTGGTTATAACAATATTGCGTTTCTTTAGCTCCATTCATGGAGAGAAATCTGCATAATGTGTCTTTGTTACACTGCTGCCCACAGTAATGGGAACAAGTGACCACAATTTTTATAGTTGTGTATTTTAAGGATGTTCTGGGTCTACTTTTTTTTTTTAGAATGTGCCCAAATACAGAGCTTTTTCTGATCTAACGAGCCAAGGACTAAAGCTTCACAGGTTCGAGAAGCAAAAGAAAACGCCTTTAAGGATTCAAAGAAGGCCTGAATGGAAAGGAAGGGTGGTTGAGAGGGGGCACTTGGATGAAGGTGGCAATAGCCAAACGTATCCATCACAGGGAAAGGAGATAATACTGCAGATTGTTGGGCCCATGTAAGGTGCAACAAACAGGAGCAACTTTGCTGCTTTCACCCACAGGCACTTCTGTTTCTTCTCCCAGAATGAAGTTGTTCTTCTCTTTGTATGGAGCACTGACTGCCTTGGTGGTGCTGTATGCAGTAGGGGCAGGAGGTATATGTGTGTTCCCTGCCATGCCCCCAGTTTCTCTCATTCAGAGCACACAATATGGGTCACAAATATGCAACTCGCGGTGCTCTTGTACTTGCATCTAGCCCTTGATGAATGAGACCCTTTTTTGGCATGATGTTAGCAGTTCTGTTTGAATGAGTATGGCACCATATTGAGTAAATCTAGCTACACGTGTAAACATTTGAGGGGTTAAATCAATCGACCATGTTTTTTTTTTTCTTACATGTTTCTACACTGCCCAGCCTCTGGGGTGTAGGTTTGAACACACAGACCGTCCCATAAGTACAGCATTGGGCAGTACTTTGGTCATGAGGGGGATTTTCCGCCTCTGATTACTCTTGCACTTGTGTCCGGGAAATTAATAAGTGACCCCTATGATCGCTTAATAATTGAATGACCATAAGATTGTTTGATTAATAATAAACTATTAAAGTCAAGAGCAACATCTAGTGCAAGGTGCAAGGTGCAAGAAAGTGGTGCAAACTCCCATGTTTTTTGCACAATTGTGCACTGCCCTGTACTTTGAATATTAAATGGCTCTCTGAGAACCCATCAGCCCAATGAATATGGAGCCTCCAGCATTTAGCAGGACCGCAGTCCAGATTTTAAAACAATGCAGAATGCCTATATACCCCTATCACGAGTGCATTGAGAAGTGGAATACTTAGTTTAAAGTTAGCGATTACATTCATTTTGTCCATTAATCCAGTGTTTTGCAAAATGGTCTTTAATGCCATAATTGTTAAGTGGACTTTTATTCAGGAATGGTAAATCCAGAAGAATTCATTTTTTTTCTTATTTTTAGGTAGAAACAATCTATTCCAATGTTATGGTATCCCTAAGGCCTACTGTACGTAGGGCAGATTTTGGCCATATTTTTTAACACGTGGAAAAAAAACCCACCAAACGTTGCCCCGCCTACTCCTATAGAATTGCATGGCAGGGTAGCCTCACAACAAGGCTGCGGAAAGTAGTCCTGGACCTCCGCAAAATGATTGTGTTTATCTGTTCACTACCTGCTCACTATTTCTATTATATGTTTGGCTTGAGAAATGGTAGCAGTCCATAAACCAATCAGTGAGTTCTGTGCTACATGAACCTGCAGTTAAATGGAAGCCTTTCTTTTCTTCCCCCTATGAGATCCGGAAATTCATCTCTTGCTCTGATTTCATCCCGCCCGCGTTTCGCTTTCACTCTTCTCTGCAGCTGCTGAGGAACCCAAACATTTTCCAAGAAAGAAATCCCAGATGGGAATATATTTATATTACATGTTAATATTAGCATGCATTCCTTCCTCTGTTTAATCCCATGTGCCTGTAGATTATGTTGGAAAACAATTATACAATTAGGGGGTTATTTATCAAAATCTGCATTCGTGTAATTTTTGTATTTTTTTTATACCGTGAATAAGCTCGGAATTTTTAATAACACGAATGTTACCTTATTGTTTAAAAAATTCAAAAAGTCGTGTCAAAAAAAGTCACAGTTACATGAAAAAAAAAAGTTGCGGTTGTGTCAAATACATTGCAAAAGCGTCAGAGAAGTCACAGTTGTGTCAAAAAAAGTTGCACGCATCAAAAATGTTGCGTGATAGCCACCTTTTGCGAATTTTTCAGCAGTTTTGCAAATTTTTTGCGGTAAACTGAAACAGGACAGATTCGCTCATCACAATTTATATTCGGTTGTTTTCACATTTTATTTTGGTTTGTTAATATCAAAAAGTCACATTTGTAAACCATAATTTAAATTCATGATTAGTGCAAAAAAAACTTGAATAAGGAAAACAATATAAAGTTTGATAAATAACCCCCTTGGTGTCTTAGATTATCATAAGGGCTCATTCACATCCACAAATGTAGTGAGCAAAATATTATTTTTCCCACAATGCAGCATTTTTTCCCCAGAATTCCAGCGACATTGTGCAAATAATACAATTGCACATACACTTAGGGGCACATTTACTAACCCACGAACGGGCCGAATGCGTCTGATTGCGTTTTTTTCATAATGATCGGTATTTGGCGATTTTTCGGAAAATTGTCGCGACTTTTTCGTTGCCATTCCGAATTTTGCGCAAAATCTGGCGATTTTTTCGTAGCGTTACTACTTGCAACTTTTTCGTAGCCTTCGCGCCGAGTACGAAAGATTCAGATTCATTCAAGCTTCAGTATGGTGACTTTTCTTGGGCCAGGTTGGAGCTGCAGGGTGCCATTGAGCCCTATGGGAGACTTTCCTTGGGCCGGGTTGGAGCTGCAGAGTGCCATTGAGCCCTATGGGAGACTTTCCTTGGGCCGGGTTGGAGCTGCAGAGTGCCATTGAGTCCTATGGGAGACTTTCCTTGGGCCGGGTTGGAGCTGCAGGGTGCCATTGAGTCCTATGGGAGACTTTCCTTGGGCCGGGTTGGAGCTGCAGAGTGCCATTGAGTCCTATGGGAGACTTTCCTTGGGCCGGGTTGGAGCTGCAGAGTGCCATTGAGCCCTATGGGAGACTTTCCTTGGGCCGGGTTGGAGCTGCAGAGTGCCATTGAGCCCTATGGGAGACTTTCCTTGGGCCGGGTTGGAGCTGCAGAGTGCCATTGAGCCCTATGGGAGACTTTCCTTGGGCCGGGTTGGAGCTGCAGAGTGCCATTGAGCCCTATGGGAGACTTTCCTTGGGCCGGGTTGGAGCTGCAGAGTGCCATTGAGTCCTATGGGAGACTTTCCTTGGGCCGGGTTGGAGCTGCAGAGTGCCATTGAGCCCTATCGGAGACTTTCCTTGGGCCAGGTTGGAGCTGCAGAGTGCCATTGAGCCCTATGGGAGACTTTACTTGGGCCGGGTTGGAGCTGCAGAGTGCCATTGAGCCCTATGGGAGACTTTCCTTGGGCCGGGTTGGAGCTGCAGAGTGCCATTGAGCCCTATGGGAGACTTTCCTTGGGCCAGGTTGGAGCTGCAGAGTGCCATTGAGCCCTATGGGAGACTTTCCTTGGGCCGGGTTGGAGCTGCAGGGTGCCATTGAGTCCTATGGGAGGCTTCCAAAATCATGCTAAGTCTGAAAGTTTCGCCCGCCGCTTACGAGCGCTCAATACGAAAAAGTCGCGACAAGATATGAGCGCATCGTAATGGCTACGAAAAACCTGATTTTTTTCGCGCAAATCGTATTGGTAACGAAAAAGTCGCGACAATTTCCGAAAAGGCGCCGAAAAAATCGCAAAAAATACGAAAAAGTCGCAAAATGTTTGTTTTCCAATAGGAATTTTTCCAATTCGGATTCGTGGGTTAGTAAATGTGCCCCTTAGTTGTAAACAGGTGTAGTTGCCAGTCTGTCTGGTGTAATTTCTGGTGTTCAGCATGTGAGTGGCGTATGTGCCCATTTCTTTTGCCCAAGTGTACTGCTCCTATTGATGCAGGGTGCAAAGAGAACCCGGGCTCTACTGACTGCTCAGGAGGTGGTAGTAGCCTAATTCAGAAGCCGCAGCATGAAAGGGGTGGTCTTTGGTGCACTAATGTTTTTTATGGGAAAAAAGAACACTGCCTATAATCCCCTCTAATGTACTTGTACAGAGTAATCATGTCCCCTCGCAAGCGCCTCTTTTCCAGAGAAAACAACCTCAACCTCGACAGTCTCACCTCATAGTTTAACCCTTCCATCCCCTTAACCAGTTTAGTTGTAGTCTCTGCACTCTCTCCAGCTCATTAATATCCTTCTTAAGGACTGGAGCCCAAAACTGCACTGCATACTCAAGGTGAGGCCTTACCAGGGACCTATAAAGGGGCAAAATTATGTTTTTATCCCTTGAGTCAATGCCCTTTTTTATACAAGACAGCACTTTATTTGCTTTAGTAGCCACAGAATGACACTGCCTGGAATTAGACAACAATCTGCAAAAATCCCCATATCCATCTCCATTAAGGATACCCCCAACACACTACCATTTAGTGTATAACTTGCATTTATATTATTTCTACCAAAGTGAGTAACTTTGTCAACATTGAACCTCATTTTCCTATTTCAAAATAGGTGAATGGTGATACAGCCCCAAATCTAGTATTAATTGCAGTAACTTCATTTTCAACTGGAATTCAGTTTAATCAGCAGCAACAGCAAATATGAGCTCATAATATAAAAGGGTTGGCTTTTCAGTTGGTAGGCCTAAATACAGGTAATGTCAGGAACTATAGGGATTCGAACCCAGGACTGTATGCGGAACTCTGGGTGCACATACTTGCTTAGCCACAGGGGGCTCTTTGAGCTATATGGGATCGGTTGCCCTTGTGTCCTTTCTGCCTTTTTACCAGTTTCCCTATCGTTATTGGTCATCACATGTGTGGCTGCTTTAGTAATTACCGGACTATATAAACCCTCTCCAGACTACACCCAGTGCTTGATCATCGTTCCCGCTTAGCCTGGTCTTGCCACCACTGATTCCTGATACCTTCTGATTCCATGTTCCCTGCTTGTGCCCTGCCTGGTCCCTTTTGTTGACTTCCCTGGTTTGACTTCTGCCTGACTCCTGATTTGCTGGAACCCTGCCTGGACTGATCTGTGCCTGATAAACGGATGTGCTTGAACTCTGCCTGCTATGAGGTTAGACTGTCGAGGTTGGGGTTGTTTTCTCTGGAAAAGAGGCGCTTGCGAGGGGACATGATTACTCTGTACAAGTACATTAGAGGGGATTATAGGCAGTTGGGGGATACTCTTTTTTCCTATAAAAACAATCAACGCACCAGAGGCCCCCCCTTTAGATTAGAGGAACAGAGCTTCCATTTGAAGCAGTGTAGGTGGTTTTTCACGGTGAGGGCAGTGAGGTTGGGGAATGCCCTTCCTAGTGATGTGGTAATGGCAGACTCTGTTAATGCCTTTAAGAGGGGCCTGGATGAGTTTTTGAACAAGCAGAATATCCAAGGCTATTGTGATACTAATATCTACAGTTAGTATTACTGGTTGTATATATATAGTTTATGTATGTGAGTGTATAGATTGGTAGGTGTGGGTTAGGTGTGCTGGGTTTACTCGGATGGGTTGAACTTGATGGACAATGGTCTTTTTTCAACCCTATGTAACTATGTAACTATGGACTGACCTCTGCCTGCCTACGGATTTGCCTATTGCCGGACTCTGTATTTTCTTCATCTCAGGCTTGTACTTTACTTTTACTTTTGTTTTGTTGGTCGTTATTAAACTTCCTTGATTATCATACTTGGCTGTCTGGCCCTTAAAGGGAGTTCCTGACAGGTAAACCAAGGGGTAAATTAAGGCTGAATAACCGTTGTTGGCACAAGGTGCAGAGCTTAGGGAGCCTCTTTACACAAGCCTTGATTAGCCAATTGTTACAGGGCTTGTGATAGAAGACAAAAGTTCTTCTTGTACCTTATCCCAGATGTTTAAAGATTTGCCCCTGAGTGTAGTGGGTGTAAAAAAAAAAAGTGGGACCAAGGTACATTGCATGGAAACATTCAGCACTTAGTGCCTGTTTTTTCCCACTTTGCTCTTCTTTATTAAATGAGCCCTAAAGCCATATTTTTAAGTGGTAACAACTTGTCTTGTTTCTTCAATCCATAAAATGCCCCAATATTTTCTAAGCCTTCAAAGACAAAAACAACTGTGTAGAAAGACGCACTTATTAAAGTGTCAGTGGAAAAAAAACATACCATTGGCTTCAAACACTAAAAAGAACCAAAAGTTTGGAGTAGTTAAAAAAAAAAAAGTGTTGCATTTTTGGCTATTAATCTGAAGTGCCTTGCCGATAATTACGGGAAAGCTACACATCTGCTGCATGAAAACCACATTAAGACTGCATGGCTTTCATTCAGCACTGGTTAGAAGTGAATTAAAAATGAATTCCCTTTAATGTCTACCCCCAACATGTAGGCTTTGGCTGGAAATAGTTCCAGATTAAATATATACTACAACAAGAAAGCTATTAAAGGCTACACTTTTATGTTGCTTACATTTGAAAACGCTTAATTTAAGAGTCCTCATTCAGAAATACAGCCGACTTGTTTGCTAAAAAACAACATGGTGAGTTGTGGTAAGGGTACATATATGTGCCTGCATTGTGGGATACGAACATGCTTGAGTTCAAAAAGAATTCACAGCAAGTGCATCAAGTTCAGCCTGTGACAGAGCCCATTCTGTAGCACTGTGAAAGCTGTTACCATAGTTAATTTGGGCTGACAAAGGTTCATCAAGTTCAGATCTTCCAAACGACCCCGGTGCACATCTATACCTATCTACACACTCACATATACTGTATAAACTATATATACCAATACCTATACTAAATAACTGTGGATCTTAAGATCACAATAGCATTGGATATTTTGCTCAATTAATTATCCAACCCACTTATAAAGGCAATAATAGAATCTGTCATCGCAAGATCATCCAGTAGGGCATCCCATAACCTCAATGCCCTCACTGTGAAAAAAACCACTTACGCTTCTTCAAATGAAGGTTCCATTCCTCTAATGTAAAGGGGGGGGGCTCTGGTGCGCTGATTGTTTTTATGGGAAAAAAGAACATCCCCCATCTGCCTATAATCCCCTCTAATGTACTTGTACAGAGTAATCATGTCCCCTCCCAAGTGCCTTTTCTCCAGAGAAAACAACCCCAACCTCGACAGTCTAACCTCATATTTTAAATCTTCCATCCCCTTAACCAGTTTAGTTGCAGTCTCTGCACTCTCTCCAGCTCATTAATATCCTTCTTAAGGACTGGAGCCCAAAACTGCACCGCATACTCAAGGTGAGGCCTTACCAGGGACCTATAAAGGGGCAAAATTATGTTTTCATCCCTTGATTCAATGCCCTTTTTTATACAAGACAGCACTTTATTTGCTTTAGTAGCCACTGAATGACTCTGCCTAGAGTTACACAGTTTGTTAGCCACAAAAACACCCAAATTCTTTTCAATTATAGATGTCCCCAACACATTTAAGGGGCAATTATTGTTGTATTTATATTTTTTTGCACTAAAATATGATGATTTTTTCACTTCTTTTCACCTCTTCCAAACTGCAACAAATCTGAAAGCAAAAGCTGTTGATGTTATGTAGAAGTCAATGGCAGATTGTCCTTTTTACAACGGGAAAATCTTTCTTTTCTTCGTGGTTTTAGAGGTTTTTAGTTATTTTGAGGCTTTCATTTGTGCAGCAATATGAAATATTTTCACGTTTATCCTTGTTTTTTTTTTGTTCTTGATTTTTTAAAATCACTCTGCAAGTGACACTTGTAGCCCAAGTCCTGAAAATGTAAGAATTGAATATGATTTAACATTTAGATGCAGGTCCCTTTGATAAAATGAGAACTATAACTTAGATGTTTGTGCTCTGTATTTTGTTTTGGAATATTTTCCACCCAAAGTTGGGCTTTGCATAGTATAATATTACTAAATGTCAGCTCAACGCTAACCACTGCTGATTCTGAACTAGTGACCTGCAGCTCAGACTCCCTGCCAACCCACTAATTTGGTGCTACACATAAATTCTAAAATGAGCCTGTGTTATGGTACAGCCAAGCAAATTATAGCCACAGGGAAGAAAAGGGATGATGCAAAAAGCATAGAGAATTAATGGCTATATTTGAATGATTCCAAGTCAATTTATTTTACTTTGAAATGAACGCTGCCGATGAGAGGAAAAACATAGAAATACGTAAAATTAATGAAAGATATCATATTTGAATCTACTGCAAGGTGTATAGGAATCTGTGATAGAACTACCTGACCTATGTTTATATTTCAGTTAATTGTTAAAAAATACAAGACTACTGGTCCCAAGGGATGAAACTACTCTGATACACTACACTATAAGTGGGAAAATGTAATTGTTTTCATCAGAATTGCAGACTTATTGCTACTTGTCTCTTTTAGCAGACTTGCATGCTATGGTACTCAGTTTGTTGAGAAAAATAGGGGATTATTTAACAATGCCCTTGATGCAAATTTGTGCCCATTGGGGCTCATTAACTGGCGATAAAGATGTAACTTCTTTGCACTATGTGCCCACCTACATGCCTTCCCCAGCTCACTTGGTTAGAATACAGGGCTGCTGAACACCACAATGTAAGGACCTCACCCATGGTGCAGGGTAGAGTTCAAAAGTGCAAAAACACAACCATTTGTGCCCATTATTTGACCATGTACCATTCCCTACTCACAGAGAGTGGGAGGATATCAGGCCTAGAACTAGGGGTAGGCAGAAGAGGCATTTGCCTAGGGTGCAACAGTGAGGGGAGCACTAGGCACGTGCCGCCCTTGTGCCCCCATGTCCCCCTCATGCTCCCATTATCCCCCCACCTGTCTTCTTTAGCTTCACATCTGTGGGGGAGAGGTCAGCCAGGTTGTCCATGGTACCCGGTCGGCTAGACCCAGCGCTGGGGGATATCTACTGAGCAGAAAATAAATAGGTCACACCTCTCTCTAGCTTCCATTAATATCCATCTTTTTTTTCCAGGTCACACAATACCATATCTCCATCATCATGCCATCAGTGTGTATCTAAACTTCAAAATACTTTGAAGTAAAATGAGAGTTTCTATATACAAAATTAAAACTGCACTTTTCTATAAACAATAAGAAGAAACCACATCCAACTGAGTGGCACCATGGTGCGATGGTTAGTGATTAGTGACTTACAAGCCTGGGGTCCCGGTTTTCATTCCAGATGAATTACTATTATATATCTTTTTGTGTCTGAGACTCCTGCTACTTTCCAAAATATACAGGCAGGTTATTGGGTTTTTAATGAAAATGATTGTGCTGTGCATTTGGTAGGGAGGGGCCTTAGACTGTAGGTTCCTCTGGGGCAGGGACCAACAGGGTCGGACTGGGCCGCCGGGACACCGGGAAAAATCCCGGTGGGCCCTGGCTCTAGTGGGCCCTGGCGGCCCAGACCCGACCCTTGCGGCGCTCCCCCGCCCGACCGCTCCTGCCCTGACACATTAAATTTACACGCTCGGGGGAGAAAGTCGGGTGGGGAGCCCTGGTGGGACCTTCACCCCCCAGTCCGACCCTGGGGACCAATAGTATTCAGGATCCCAAAATAATCTTCCTTTCCCCTTTTCTAAGAAAGACAGTTGTGTTACCACCACTAAATACTGCCCTTTCATTTTTGTGGCAATAAATATAATGAAGTTATGATATTTTGCAGCCTTTGAGCCATTTATGTACATGGACAGAGACTTGAGAACCAGTAAGGGGGAATTTTTGCTTTTTCTGAGAATTTGCTTGAGTATCTTACATACAGTATAAAATTGTTCTTTTATGTGTAAAACACCAACCTATTTCTACCTTAAACCTGCCATTTCCTTCTTCTCTAAACCTCTAAACTCTTGGATTTTGAGGTTTTACCCAAGAATGTAAACAGCAGGCTTTATGTTTGTAGGGGAGTGCCAGGAATAGATTTCCTGTGCTGGGAAATAAATCAACAATCAAGTAACTTGCAAAGCCACTGTCTCGGCAGTGTAAACTCTCAGAGATACATGTACATACGCTGGGAGACAATGATCTTGTTTAAAAGAGGGGGATTTAGTAAATGTACTTACTGTTTATTATGCAAACTGACTGACCAAGATTAACAAGAAGCATCAGTCGTGTTACATATAAATGAATCTGCATTCCCTTTTCTCAGATCCCTTATCCGGAAACCCATTATCCAGAAAGCTCCGAATTACGGGAAGGTCATCTCCCATAGACTCCGTTTTAATCAACTAATTCACATTTTTTTAAAATGGTTTTCTTTTTCTCTGTCGTAATAAAACTGTACCTTGTAAAGGAATGGGATCCCTTATCCAGAAACCCATTATCCAGAAAGCTCCGAATTACGGAAAGCCCATCTCCCATAGACTCCATTTTAATCAAATAATTCAGAATTTTAAAACTGATTTCCTTTTTCTCTGTAGAAATAAAACAGTACCTTGTACCGTATATACTCGAGTATAAGCCGAGTTTTTCAGCCCCCAAAATGTGCTGAAAAAGACAGCCTCGGCTTATACTCGAGTGGAGAGATGGGTCCTGCACCGGCGCGCTGCCGAGTGTATACGGCAGCACCCCCCACCTGTGACCGGACGGGTCCCAACAGCGGGCGCGCGTGCGGATATATACGGCAGGAGCAGCCCCCCCTTCTGCTGCCATATATACTCGCAAGTAAATACGGCAGCAGCACCAGCCACCCATGCCAACGAGTGCCGACGAGTAAATACGGCAGCAGGAAACAGGAACAACCCCCTCCCCTTTCCCCCCGGCGCGCTGCCGAGTACATACGAGGTGAATAAATACTGGGTTCCGTACTAGGTTCACCGCAGTCGCCTGCCTACAGAACACTCCTCACGTACTCGTGCACACGCGGGTATATATGGCAGCAGCAGCCCCCCCTTCTGCTGCAGTATATAATACTCGCGAGTAAATACGGCAGCAGCACCAGCCCCTAGCACTAGCACGCAACTGCCTTTCGGGCACCAGTATGCAACATGTTTCCCTCTGGAGCCATGGCACGTGGCTCATGAGAGCCCTAGCCGGCCACAGGGACCCTCCCTTTTCCACTCACATACAGTGACTCATTGCCAAAGTCATCTAGCAGCACAACCCTCCTCCTCCTCCCGGTGTCCCGCCTAGCTTTCACCAGCACCCATGGGTGACCAAGTTCATGTTGGCTCTGCTGAGCAGGAGGATCATAGAGGGGTTGACTAAAGTCTGACCATAGAAAGAGGCACAGTCGCCGTTCCCTAGGACCTTTGAAGGGCTTGGTTGGCCATTAACTTGCATATGTGTCTGTTTTTGTGCTCAAACTTTGGTTGGTGAAACATAATCCACTGCACCCTACAACCGATTGGCAGTGCATGGGAGCGCACACAGCAGGATGGGGGCGCACACAGCAGAATGGGAGAGCACACAGCAGGATGGCAAGTACTTGATACTTAGTATGGCAGCTTCCTTAGCCTTCTCAAACTTGCCTGACAGTTAAAAAAAAACACCCTAGTCTTATACTCGAGTCAATAAGTTTTTCCAGTTTTCTTAGGTAAAATTAGGTACCTCGGCTTATATTCGGATCGGCTTATACTCGAGTATATACGGTAATTGATCCCAACTAAGATATAAATAATCCTTTTTGAATGCAAAACAGTCCTATTGGGTTTAATTAATGTTTTATTGATTTTTTAGTAGACTTAAGGTATGGAGATCCAAATTACGGAAATACCCCTTATCCGGAATACCCTTGGTCCCGAGCATTCTGGATAATGGGTCCAATACCTGTACTTGGTCCCAACTAAGATATAATTAATCCTTATTGGAGGCAAAACAATCCTATTGGGTTTAATTACTGTTTAAATAATTTTTTTTAGCAGACTTAAGGTAGGAGATCCGAAATACGGAAAGACCCCTTATCTGGAAAACCCCAGGTCCCAAGCATTCTGGATAACGGGTCCCATACTTGTACTGCATACATTTGTAGCGTGGACCCAAATGTGAATAGGACTTTAGATAATGTTCCAAAAAATGCCAGCATTATGCAATAAAGGCTATTAATACTTCTATCACCCACTGCATTCAGTCTGTTACTAACCATATCTATTAACCATAAACACAAAGATTTTACATAATTCAAGGGGGGATTCAAATGTGGGTGCCCCAACCGTTACAGCTGCAAAGGTGACATTCAAGCCTGGGAAACCATGCCCTTAACATAATATGCAAACAAAACGTTTGAAGCAAAATGGAAGGGAAAGTACGAGACGTGTAGGCACTCACTCCGTCAATCCGAAACCCACGAAAAACTGAAAGTTTTGCCTTTTTTTTTTTTATAACCATTAACAGAAAGGAAGTAACGTTGAGTTATCTCAGGGAAGTGGTTATATAAAATGAAATATAAATGGAGCAATGATAAAGAATAAAATATGGGCTGTATGCCTGAGTGACGAACAAGACTTGCAGTTGTCTATTTTAAACCGAAGTTTAACCGCTTCCGCACTGTCAGGGGCAGCATTGCGCAGCTGAACCTATTTGATATAAAAAACCTGTGTTTAAGCTTTATAAGACACAACTTTCCACAAATCAACCCACTTTGTACTTTTTTATACATTATTTATAATTGTTCTAAACCTTAAGATGTTTAATCTCCACAATAATTTTCAGCTTATTTATAGTTACATAGTTAAATAGGGTTGAAAAACGACTCCATCAAGTTAAACCCACCAAGTAAACCCAGCACACAACCTATACTGACCTATCTATCCACTCACATACAGACCCATACTGACCTATCTATCCACTCACATACAGACCCATACTGACCTATCTATCCACTCACATACAGACCTATACTGACCTATCTATCCACTCATATACAGACCCATACTGACCTATCTATACACTCACATACAGACCCATACTGACCTATCTATCCACTCACATACAGACCCATACTGACCTATCTATCCCCTCACATACAGACCCACACTGACCTATCTATCCACTCACATACAGACCCATACTGACCTATCTATCCACTCACATACAGACCCATACTGACCTATCTATCCACTCACATACAGACCCATACTGACCTATCTATACACTCACATACAGACCCACACCGACCTATCTATACACTCACATACAGACCCACACTGACCTATCTATACACTCACATACAGACCCATACTGACCTATCTATACACTCACATACAGACCCATACTGACCTATCTATCCACTCACATACAGACCTATACTGACCTATCTATCCACTCACATACAGACCCATACTGACCTATCTATCCACTCACATACAGACCCATACTGACCTATCTATACACTCACATACAGACCCATACTGACCTATCTATCCACTCACATACAGACCCATACTGACCTATCTATCCCTCACATACAGACCCACACTGACCTATCTATCCACTCACATACAGACCCATACTGACCTATCTATCCACTCACATACAGACCCATACTGACCTATCTATCCACTCACATACAGACCCATACTGACCTATCTATCCACTCACATACAGACCCATACTGACCTATCTATCCACTCACATACAGACCCATACTGACCTATCTATCCACTCACATACAGACCCACACTGACCTATCTATCCACTCACATACAGACCCACACTGACCTATCTATCCACTCACATACAGACCCACACTGACCTATCTATCCACTCACATACAGACCCACACTGACCTATCTATCCACTCACATACAGACCCACACTGACCTATCTATCCACTCACATACAGACCCACACTGACCTATCTATATACTCACATACAGACCCACACTGACCTATCTATCCACTCACATACAGACCCACACTGACCTATCTATCCACTCACATACAGACCCATACTGACCTATCTATACACTCACATACAGACCCATACTGACCTATCTATCCACTCACATACAGACCCATACTGACCTATCTATCCACTCACATACAGACCCACACTGACCTATCTATCCACTCACATACAGACCCACACTGACCTATCTATACACTCACATACAGACTCACACTGACCTATCTATCCACTCACATACAGACCCATACTGACCTATCTATCCACTCACATACAGACCCACACTGACCTATCTATCCACTCACATACAGACCCACACTGACCTATCTATCCACTCACATACAGACCCACACTGACCTATCTATCCCCTCACATACAGACCCACACTGACCTATCTATCCACTCACATACAGACCCACACTGACCTATCTATCCACTCACACACAGACCCATACTGACCTATCTATCCACTCACATACAGACCCACACTGACCTATCTATCCACTCACATACAGACCCATACTGACCTATCTATCCACTCACATACAGACCCATACTGACCTATCTATCCACTCACATACAGACCCATACTGACCTATCTATCCACTCACATACAGACCCATACTGACCTATCTATCCACTCACATACAGACCCATACTGACCTATCTATACACTCACATACAGACCCACACTGACCTATCTATACACTCACATACATAAACCATATATACCAACATCAATACTAACTGTAGATATTAGTATCACAATAGCCTTGGATATTCTGCTTGTTCAAGAACTCATCCAGACCCCTCTTAAAGGCATTAACAGAATCTGCCATTACCACATCTCTAGGAAGGGAATTCCCCAACCTCAATGCCCTCACTTTGAAAAATCCCCTACGCTGCTTCAAATGAAAGTTCCAGTTCTCTAATCTAAAGGGGGGGCCTCTGGTGGGAAAAAGAACATCCCCCATCTGCCTATAATCCCCTCTAATGTACTTGTACAGAGTAATCATGTCTCCTCCCAAGCGCCTCTTTTCCAGAGAAAACAACCCCAACCTCGACAGTCTAACCTCATAGTTTAACCCTTCCATCCCCTTAACCAGTTTAGTTGCAGTCTCTGCACTCTCTCCAGCTCATTAATATCCTTCTTAAGGACTGGAGCCCAAAACTGCACTGCATACTCAAGGTGAGGCCTTACCAGGGACCTATAAAGAGGCAAAATTATGATCTCATGCCTTGAGTCAAGTCATTGCTGCATGGCTCCTCATTCATAGAATATCTACAATATAGGCTACAATATGGAGAATAAGTAAATATCACGGTGCCATTGTTTGTTCCTGGAAAGAGTCCCAAGCCATGCAGAACCTCCTAAGACAAGGAAACTGCAGGTGAAAGCTGTTGGCATGGAGTAGTGTGTTCCTGGTGATAGGCTTTATATATATAAATAATGCAAAATCCATGCTAAAACTTATATACCAGTATAAAATGCTTACTATATGGGAGCCATACATAAGAAATTGCCCCAATCCAGTTGATTGCAGTAGTCTCCAAACAGTTGAACAGATGGCAAAGTACTGTTACAAATCGAAATTTAATCAATATCACAAAAAAAACACTTACAATGTGGTCTAGATTTCACTGACATCCAGCAATAACGTGTAGAAGAACAAACAGAAATTGGGCGCAGTCCACCTGTATATGAATTTGAACATTGCAAAAAAAGATCTGCACTCACAGGGCTTATGTATTTATTTGTTAGACAAATAAATGCACATTGAAAATCTTATAAGCCATGTGAGAATGGATCTTCTTCTTTGCAACGTTGGAATACAATGTTGTCTCAATATGGGTCTGTAAGAAGGTAAAATATGTTTTGTTCAAGACATCTGAGCTAGTAATAAAGTTAGTTGAAGGAGGGCATAAAATAGCAGGAAGTAGGAGGGTGGTGGACTTTTTGGCAGTACATCCTGTTGTGTGGTTTCTAATCGCCAAATAAAAAGAAAAGTTGGTTTCACAATCGAGTCTTCTAAGTGTCTTCTTCAATTTTACAGGTCCCTATCTCCAGAGACTTTAAGTGTCTCCCAGAGGGCCAAAAAGAAATTGCTGTATGAGGGAAAGAAGGCCCCAATATCTCTGAAGATAGAAAGTCCCATCAAACATAACATAATTGTACTGTAGTGAAAACTCCAGTTCCCATATAAGTAAAAAAATTATGAACCTTTCAACCAAAATTAAACAGCTGCTACCCCTTGATATTGATGTACAGAAAAATAACCACCACGTCCATTGCTTCTCACCAAAAGGTGGGACATCATTAAATTCAAATTTAGGGAACACATTCCTACAAACACTAGGGGGGAGATTTATTCATTTGAACGCTCCGAGCGTATTTTCGCCGTTTTTTTTGTGACTTTTCCGTATGCCCGCACAACTTTTTCGTATGCTTGCACAAAAAATTCGGAAAGGTTCTGCCGCTGTTTACAGTCGTTCGATCCGAAAATTTTGTGACTTTCGGATCACCAATACGATATTATCGTGACTAATACGATTTTTTCGTATCCAATCCGAATTTTTCCCATTCAAACTCGTGCTTTAATGAAAGTCTCCATCTTGCCTACTTGCCTACATGCTCCTACAAGCTGTTTTCTAACAATGATTGCTAGATGGATGTGAGAAATTCTCCATTTTAGCCGCCCTGTAAAGGTGCTCCTGGTGCATTTCCACATTAGTAGGCAGCATGAAAGCCAAGAACTCATTCATCATGGTATACCACTAATCTAAACAGAGCAATTTTGTAGATCTATGGAAACTGTGCAGATACCCTTTACTTAATCTACATTAACCAAGCTCTATTTAATTAGGGAAAACCTAGTGAGCTTTTGGTTTCTTCAGGTCTGAAATTGGACCACCCTGAAATAAGGCAAGTAACATTCTGCTAGAATGGCTTTCAATTTAATGCAGATTTAAAGTTTGCTTTTTATGTCAGAAACCAAAAGAATTTTGCTTAAGGGCTGCTCATCAGCAGATCATTATGCAATAAAACTCTGTTTTATCCCTAAATCACATGCTTCTGTGAGTTCTCTTCAGAGAGTCGAAGTGATGGGAAGTCATTTGCATCCATTGCATCTGCTATTCTTTAGGGTTAAAAACCAGTAAATATATATTCAGAACTAACAGATCAGTGAAGCTTTATGGCTAATATCAATGTCAAGTAAGAACAATCTATGCCACTTCTCTATATTTATTATTTATTTCTAAAGAATGTTATAGTGATGAAATGGAGCTTTGGAACTTTAACAGAAGTAGTTTGGTTCAATCGTTTAATTTCATTAATTTGCTGACTAGCCCAGTCAGAGAAAGAGAAAAAGGAGGGTCCATGTAGGAACGCTGAAACTCTACCAAAGGGGAGGGGGAAATTACATATTCAACCTGTGGCCCTTGAACTTCGACTCTCAGAATTATTCCAACAGAGTACACATAAATATAATAAAAAAAAAAAACATAAATACAAGAGTATTGTAGAAATGATACCTATATTGGCTAACAATAAAAATACATTGCAAGCTTTCGGAGCTCTAAGGCCCCTTCATCAGGCAAAATACAAATGAGAACTGGAATGGCACAACATTTATACTGTTAGATCAGAGAGATAATGTTGTGCCATTCTAGTTCTCATTTGTATTTTGCCTGATGAAGGGGCCTTAGAACTCCGAAAGCTTGCAATGTATTTTTATTGTTAGCCAATATAGGTATCATTTCTACAATACTCTTGTATTTGTGTTTTTTTTTATTATTTTTGACACCGGCTAACACGGTACTACAGTTTTTGTTTTGTGATTCACATAAATATATAAATTATCTGCCCATGTGTTAAAGGCTGTTGTCATGGGTCTTATCTTGGTCCAAAAGATTAACTTAATGCATAACCAAAGTTTTGGTTTTTCCACCGGCCTCACCCAAGGTTGGTGTAACAGACAAAACACTGGCTTTTCTTTGAGTTAAGGTGGCCATACACAGGCAGATTTTATCTGCCCATCCGGCTTCTTCAGTCCGAGTTGGCAGGACTGCCAGAACAGGTTTAAAAATCTCATCAGAATTGATGCGGTCCTCACTCCGACAGCCTGTATCCTTATCATTATCTGATTAGTCTGAACTCTCCCACCATATTGGGGAAAGACCTGCTCATTTGGTAAGGTCCCCAAACGAGTGCATTTTTTCAGTGTATGGCCAGCTTTTTTTTTATAACTTTTTGTAACTTATATTTTTATTGTTGAATTCACAAGTACAATTAGCAATCAGATCAGGCACTTTCTAGGCAATGTAAGTTACAGAGATTCAGCGATATATAATATCTTAGTCCTAGTAATTATTATGAGAATGACTGGAGTGTCTCTGGATCGTTATGGAGCCTTGCTGCTGATCCAGGTCCTTCTTTATCAGCCATCTCAAAGCCCAAACTTGAGGGACGTTGTATTCAACATACATTTTCCTATATAAAGGTTAGTAGAGAGTAAGAAAGAAAAGGGAAGAGGAAAGAGTGAAGGGATAAGGGGAGAAGGTAGCTGGCGGGTGAAGTTAGTGGGATAGAGTGATAGAGGGAGGAACAGTGAGAGAAAGAGGAGAAGGAAAGTAACAAAGGAACAAAACAAAACTTGCGCCTACATTTGGGTAAACGTTGAGGAAGTAAAATAATTAACTCTGGGATTAATAGAGAGTCTCTGGAGTATGGGATCTGTAGCATTCGGTGTAGTACAGCTTAAATCTTTTTGACTAAGATGAGTGAGTGAGTGTGGATTTCCTTCAATATGAAGGTATCTGTTATAATGTAGACTGCACCATAACACATGTGGGTGCTATCATTCTTCCGCATATATAAAATATCTAATAATATGTTCTATGTACTTAGCCCCCTTTCTCTTGGGGGAGAAGTGTAGATAATTCCCTTTCTATCAAAGGGTAATATTGCCTTTACCAAATGGCACAAGATACTTCTAGGGAGAACCAACCTACTAAACAGGACATGCTCAGTTTAATTGTAGTGCCCTGAAGCTATGCCACACACAGACTGCCAGCCTATATTTTATTTCAAGTGACGCTGAGCACTAATTATATGTTATTAAGGTAATCAAGCCCGAGAGACTGCAAAAGCCCCGTGTCTGCATGTACAACAGGGATTTGTAAACTTAAATTTTTAACAACACTAATCTATGTGGTCTCATTTCATATATATGTATTTAACAGCACAGCAACCTTTTTGTGTTTTTATGTACATTGCATATTGTAAGTCGCCTATTCAATTTTGATATGATTCCCTGTAAGGACAATAGTTTTAAAGGGGAACTCCAGCTTCCAAACCATAATGTTAAAGAGCCCCATACAACACCTTCAAAAAGTATTCATTTTTTAATATGCTAAAATCTAGCTTCAAAATGGTTCTTCTCTCTCTGCATCATTTGAAAGCCTGGCAGGGGAGGAGAGACTAAAACACTGATGTTACAAATTGTAACAACTCCTCCACAGCTTACAGACAGAATTCTGATTACAATAAGTAATATTTCGGCAGTTGGGAGGCTACAGGGGAAGGGGAACTGGCTTAACTTTTTCTACTTCACTATGACTAGCAGTGCTAAGCTCTGACCTTAACATTAACATTTACTATATTCGCATGTTGAAGATGGGATAATGAATAACCATTAACCTGGGTCAAAACGTGTTTAAGTTTGGGACATATAAACTTCATCCTGGGGTGCAGTATGATGTAGATGTGTGTATTGTTGTATTGGGCACACTACATATAACAGAAACTACATATAACAGAAACAGTGATCCCACTCAGTAAAGAGGCCCTTTTAGAGGCCCAGCATGTTGGTGGTGACATCAAGCAAAGATCCCCTCATTTAGAAACCTTGCGTGTATTTATAAAGTATATGCCCAGCTTTAGTTTCCACCTTTGGCTTCAAACAGCACCAATATGCAGACTTTTTAGTCATAATGTTATGTGCAAGTATCCTGTTGGTATCTCATCAGCACCTAAAATTATCTTCTGCCTTAAGCATAGTACTACATAAAGTGACATAAGAGGCAACAAACCCAGTTTATTAATGCCTATATCGGGGCTGACCAACTGGTGGCCCACAAGCCGGAAATGGCCCTTCATAGAGATTTTATGACTATCAATCTGCTCTGTGGCTCCATAGATCAGGTCCGGGCCAAGGTATTTTGGCACCCTAGGCAAGGATTTCAGTCGGTGCCCCCCCCATCCTGCATTACCATTTCCCACCTTACCATTAATAGTGGACACATTATAACACATAGATCAAGGCAGACATAAAAATGTGATTTTAAAGTATTATATTTTTATAATAAATCACACACAGTCACAGGTAACACATCAGCCCAAACTTACAACCAAATAATCACAGCAACCAAATAAACAGTAGCCCACATAACCCTTATCAGTTCCAGCACAGCAGTCCCCAGTCACAGAACAGTCACACATATTGCCCCATTCAAGGCCCAGATAGTCAGATAGCACTCATAAATATGCCTTTTTGCCATCATTTGCCCTCCCTTCCTGATTGCCCCCATGTACCTGTGCCAGGCTGCCAGCAGCCATCATATTGCCTCCATGTACATGTGCCAGCAGCCATCATATTGCCCCCATGTACCTGTGCCAGCAGCCATCATATTGCCCCCATGTACCTGTGCCAGCAGCCATCATATTACCCCCATGTACATGTGCCAGCAGCCATCATATTGCCCCCATGTACCTGTGCCAGCAGCCATCATATTGCCCCCATGTACCTGTGCCAGGCTGCCAGCAGCCATCATATTGCCCCCATGTACCTGTGCCAGCAGCCATCATATTGCCTCCATGTACATGTGCCAGCAGCCATCATATTGCCCCCATGTACCTGTGCCAGCAGCCATCATATTGCCCCCATGTACCTGTGCCAGCAGCCATCATATTGCCCCCATGTACCTGTGCCAGCAGCCATCATATTGCCCCCATGTACCTGTGCCAGCAGCCATCATATTGCCCCCATGTACCTGTGCCAGCAGCCATCATATTGCCCCCATGTACCTGTGCCAGGCTGCCAGCAGCCATCATATTGCCCCCATGTACCTGTGCCAGCAGCCATCATATTGCCTCCATGTACCTGTGCCAGCAGCCATCATATTGCCCCCATGTACCTGTGCCAGCAGCCATCATATTGCCCCCATGTACCTGTGCCAGCAGCCATCATATTGCCCCCATGTACCTGTGCCAGCAGCCATCATATTGCCCCCATGTACCTGTGCCAGCAGCCATCATATTGCCCCCATGTACCCGTGCCAGCAGCCATCAAATTGCCTCCATGTACCCGTGCCAGCAGCCATCATATTGCCCCCATGTACCCGTGCCAGCAGCCACCATATTGCCCCCATGTACCTGTGCCAGCAGCCATCATATTGCCCCCATGTACCTGTGCCAGCAGCCATCATATTGCCCCCATGTACCTGTGCCAGCAGCCATCATATTGCCCCCATGTACCTGTGCCAGCAGCCATCATATTGCCCCCATGTACCTGTGCCAGCAGCCATCATATTGCCCCCATGTACCCATGCCAGCAGCTATCATATTGCCCCCATGTACCCATGCCAGCAGCCATTATATTGCCCCCATGTACCCATGCCAGCAGCCATCATATTGCCCCCCATCTGTCCCTGTGGTAGCAGCAGCCAACACTTTATATTACCCAATTTGCCCCCCAATTCTGCAGCCAAAAAATCATATATATTGCTCTCAGGTGCCAGTACAGCACAAGTTAAGTTGCACAACACACATCACAGGGGGGTTGGGGACGGCGCTTTTAAAGAACAAGGCTGCTAAGGAAACTAGTTTTAAAAAAGAAAAAAATAAATGAAAAAAAATATTTTCACTTTAAAGCGCACCCCCCAGTGATTGTGCCCTAGGCAGCCGGCTACTCTGCCTTCCCCTAGTTCCGGCCCTGCCACAGATTTCATTGTATGACTTTATCATTTTAATAGAATCCGGCTCTTTAACACTACGTATGAGAGATAATTGGCCCACTGGATATAGTTGGAAAGCACTGCCTTATATAATAAGATCATTACCATCTCCATTCTCTGAAGAGCTAGTTTTACACCAGAACAAAGTATCTTTTCTTTGAGAATTACAGAACAAGATGAAGGGTTTACGCACATGGAAAGGGATGTTGAATAGCTCTTACATTGGATAATGAATAGAAACAGACTTGGGGCAAGACAGTGGTTACAAAGAACTGGTCACAGTTTCATTTGTTTATGGTTTTTTTAAATTATGCATACAGTTTGAAGATGGGGGATAGTAAACTTACATATAATTATATATACAGTATATATATACAGTATATATATATATATACTAGTTTTCTAGGTAGTAAGAAAAAGAATATTATTGTTGCAAGATTTTGCTTAGCACCACCGTGATGCAACTGTAAGGCTCTGTTCTTTATTGTTGGGTATAATAAATCTTCTGGATCTCCTAGCATTCATTCCGCCTCCTTATAGGATTCACTTAGGTTCTTTAACTTAATTTTTGTTTTAATCTGTGCTGTTTCTGAAGACACTAATAATCTTGTAACCATTTCACCATTCTGTCAACACTCTGAAACCAGACAGATTTGTCCAGTGGAGATATGAGAATGATAAACGAAAGAGCAAAGGATGTAGTAAACACTGGAAGAAAGATTTATGGGATGAGTAGAAAGCAAAGTAGAAAACCTGAAATGAGTGCAGGAGGTGTGAATTTGGAATAGAAGAAAAACAGGAGAGAGGCTAGAAGCAATTATAACTGAGTTAAACAGAGGAGGGAGTGAGGCAGATCAACTGAGGGAAACAGGAAAGGATGAAGGAAAGATAGAGGGTGCCTGGCACTTCTTTCCATAAAGCTGTACGAGAAACATTCTCATGTCTTCTAGGCTTTAATTGGAATGTGTCATTTGCCATTATATGTTTGTAACAGGAAAATGTTTGTCTGGGAGCTAGGGACCCTGTAAGGACGCGCGCCATTTAGCGCATGCGTCTAAGAATGCGCCAGACAGACGTCCAGGTAGCACGTGCAAAGTCGCGCGCACGTTGAAAAGGTGCGCGCGTAAAATCGCACGCACGGTGAAGGGGCGCGCGCGCAAAATTGCGCTCGGCGAAAGATTGCGCGCATGCGTCCGTACGTTGCAGCGTGCGTCTTGACGCCACATGCACTCGCGCTTATCGCCACCTTTAAATAATCGCCATTTTCCAGCCATCATTGCTTGGTTATCAAGTTTACTTGTGCCTGGCGTTTATTGTATCCTGATTCCTTATTGAGACTTCTGCCTGGATCTTCGCTTCTGAAACTCTTCTGCCTGCCCCGACTCGGACCCGTTTGACCTCTCCTCTGTACCTCGTTATTGGCTCTCCGGCCTCTCTCCACTGCCGTGCTCCCTGTCCTCATCCTCAGGCAAGCCTCCGGTTAGTGTGAGATGTTTGTGGGCTTACTCACTACAGATCGTCTGCCGGCTTGAATTACCTCCCACAGCCTGTTATCATTCCGCGGCCTGACAGACCCAAAGGAGAAAAGTGAGAATGGGGCATGGGACAGATACAAGGAGACAGTACAAAAAGGGATATTCTACAGTGATTCAAACTCTTCTGGATACACAAGCCTCTCCTGCCAATAAAATTATTTTGGAGATTTAACTTGTCTTCTGGAATGCCAATCTGTGCTCCCTGCCCTAGTCCTTTCCTGACTTAACTCCATTCTACTGATTTGGTACCTTACTTCTGGGCAGTTTCCTATAGGAACAGTCTTCTGGATAGTATTCCTGCCACTCCTCCTCTGAAACTCTGTTCTTCTTCACTGACTTTGATTCCTGAACATTTTTTCACCATAGAAATTATATTGTGTTAATAAAAAATTCTTCCAAGCACATAAAAATGTAATTACATGAGTGCAATTTACATAAAAACAAAATATATAGAATGCAAGCTCTTCAGGACAGGGATATCTTTCCTCTTAATCTTTCTTAACTAAATACTTGTACCCCTTCCTGATACTATTTTCTTGATATAGTTTGGATGCTGACCTGCTGGTGGTCCAGCAACCCATTTACATTCCACAGTATTAGCTAGAGATGCACCGAATCCCCTAGTTTGGGATTTGGCCAAATCCTGAATCCTTTGGGAAAGATGCGACCGAATCCTAAAGGTCCCCATACACCATAAGATCCGCTCGTTTGGCGATGTCACCAAGCGAGCAGATCTTCTCCCGATATCCCCCAACTACGGGTGGGCAAAAGATACAGATAGCGATAAGAGTCAAAAACACAAGAGGATGGAGGTCCCTGCCCCGTAGAGCTTACAATCTATATGGGAGGGTAACTTACAGACACAAATGGGCAAATATAAGTGCTGTAGGTCACAGTGGGTGACACTACAATATAAGTGATAACAGTACATGCCTAGTGCCTTCACCATATTTCTATAGCACACAATTTTGGCAGAAATCCCACTAGGAATAAATGCAATCTGGCATTATAAAACAGCAACAACTAGCTATTAGGGATATATGGAGCCTATCAGGCTAACTAGAACAGCAAATGGTCTCACTGGCTAAACCATCCAGTTTAAAAAACAGCCCTAGTCTTATAACTTATAGGTAGAGGTACCTTTCTTTGTGCCATAAGCATAAGCATAAGACCTGCCCCACTGAAATCCGCATAGTGGGGTAATACATTTATAGTTCTGCTGATATTCTTCCAGTGGAACTTATGTTTCCCAGAAACCAACTGTAGATCACTGGCAGAACCCTAGATAAAAATTATCAGATACTTTGTAGGCACTTGAGGGCCCCGTGTTAACCACAGGAACTAATATAATATTACAGTATTGCATTAAATACGTTGATGTAAAAGATAAATCAGTTGCTTCCTAATATTACGTTCAACACCTACATTTAACCTTTACAGAAATATTTTGCTCTTTAATATTAAAGAGGAAAGATTGTGTATTCTACACGTGCATGACCTAAAACTTTATGTGAGTCAAATCTGAATGGTCTTATGACTCAACCACGGAGCAACCATCTGAACTCACAGCAGTTCAGCTGAGCTCTAAAGGTGGCCATACACGAGCAGATCCGCTCGCTTGGCGATGTCGCCAAGCAAGTGGATCTTCCCCCGATATCCCCACCTACGGGTGGGCGATATCGGGGAACATTTAGGTAAAAAAAAAAATAATCCGATCGTTTGGCTAAACGATCGGATTATGTGGGCGGCAATGGGGCAGTCGGATCGGGGACCGCATCAACGAGCCGATGCGGTCCCCGATCCGACCGGATTTTCTAATTTCAGGCCAGATATCGGTCGGCCAGGCCGCTCTGCTCTCCCCATACACGGCCGATTAGCTGCCGAATCGGTCCAGGGGACCGATATCGGCAGCTATAGTCGGCCCGTGTATGGGGACCTTAAGTCTCAACATTTGATTTAATTTAACTGCAGGACTCTGAAGACATTTAGCTCAAGGCAATGGTCCAGAGACGTGCAATCTGTAACATTATTTACACTTAGACAAATTCCCAGATGACTTCATGGTGGGGTTGTCCATGTCTAAAACCTGCTTCAATGCTTTAAGCCAACTGTTATATAAACCTACTTCCCAAAAGCAGACACAATTAAAAGGGTTATTTCCAATAGCAGGCTTTGGAACAGATCCAAATTTCCACCAATCAGTGTTTGTACATCGGTTGTAGCGTTGTACATTTCCTCATAATGATGTTAGGGCCGGAGAACATAAGGGAGTATTAGGGATACACCCCTTTGTATTAAAATTATGTTTTTTTATATAGTTATAGTTAAAAAAGGAACAATATTTTTATTGTTAATAAAAAAAATGACAGTACCGGTATTAAATACCAAAACTCAATATACAGGGACCTGGGGTTTTCTGGATAAGGGGTCTTTCCGTAATTCGGATCTCCTACCTTAAGTCTGCTAAAAAATTATTTAAACAGTAATTAAACCCAATAGGAGTGTTTTGCCTCTAATAAGGGTTAATTATATCTTAGTTGGGATCAAGTACAGGTACTGTTTTATTATTACAGAGAAAAGGGAATCATTTAACCATTAAATAAACCCAATAGGACTGTTCTGCCCCCAATAAGGGGTAATTATATCTTAGTTGGTATCAAGTACAGGTACTGTTTTATTATTACAGAGAAAAGGGAATCATTTAACCATTAAATAAACCCAATAGGACTGTTCTGCCCCCAATAAGGGGTAATTATATCTTAGTTGGTATCAAGTACAAGGTACAGTTTTCTTATTACAGAGAAAAAGGATTTTTTTTAAAAATGTGAATTATTTGATTACAGTGGAGTCTATGGGAGCTGGCCTTCCTGCAATTCGGAACTTTCTGGATAATGGGTTTCCGGATAAGGGGTCCGATACCTGTACAGAGTTTGTAGATATAGCCCATTAGACAGCAAAAAGACCATGGAAATGCCAAGGCTGATCAGGCATCTTGTTTTCATGCCTTTGCTGACCTGATGACCATGGACCACATCCATAGCCCAATGCAGTTGTCAGTTGAGGAGTTCACTAACATGGCCTGATCTATTGACCAAGAAGGTCCATACACAGGCCACCATGCTGCCAGATAAGTCTGCCCTTGTGTCTTTTTCTTAAGACACATGACTACTATAAGCATTATTGTAAAAAAGCCCAATATGTCTTCCACCAAGATATAGAGATGCCCTGTCAATGTTATATACATATCGTTAATTAGTTCTAGTGCCCCACCTACAATTTCTAATGGTTAGTGCTGGTATTTGTGACTTCAGGCTACAGCATCAGTGTTGGACTGGTTGCCTGTAACTTTTGACTGAAAGGTGCCCTAATTCTAAACACCTTCAACAAATTAACACTAGTACTCCAATATCCTCTGACCCCATTCAGTTTCTCAATAGACTTGCAAAATTCCACTTAACTATTTTACATTATGAGTTGACAACATGTTTACATAAGCACTAATATAAAGAGACCCATTCATCAACATTCTCATTTATGTGGTTTTAGAGGTTCTAGAAACCATAAGAAACTCATAGGGGCACATTTACTAATCCACGAATCCGAATCACGAATGGGAAAAAATCGTATTGGAAATTTCGGAAGATCGCAAATATCACGAAAATGCTTACGAAAAAATTGTATTAGTCACGATAATATCGCATTGGCGATCCGAAAGTCACGAAATTTTTGTACCGAACAATTGTAAACAGCGGTAAAACCTTTTCCGATTTTTTCGTGCAAAGTCGTGCGCCGTACGAAAAAGTCGTGCGGACGCCTGAAAAAATTGGCAAAAATACGCTCGGAGCATTCGTGCCTTTGTAAATGTGCCCTATATTCTCTAAAAGCACGAATGGCAAGTTATTCATTATTATTATTTATTATTATATATTTATTTATTATTATTATATTATTTATTTAACAGCCTTTTAAAAAAAAGCACGAGTTAAGAGAAAAAACAGAAAAAAGGCGAAAACATGCACATTTTTTGTACTGTCGCACAAATGAAAGCATCAAAAAAACTAAAGAAGTAGTGAGGAGCAAATCTGTCCCGTTTCACCTTGCCAAAAAATTGCGAATCTTGCAAGATTCACGAAACGGCGAAAATGTTGCGCGTCAAAAAAAAGATGCACAACAATTGTTTTTGACACGCAACATTTTCGCCATTTTGTGACAAGTTTTTTACACGGGCAATAATTTTTTATAGGTGGGCGACAATTTTTTTATTTGGGTGACTTTTTTTGACGTGGGCGGCAATTTTTTGATGCATAGCAAATTTTGCCACAGCGGATTTTGTTGCTCTTTTCGTGAAACAATCCGCCAATGGTGAAACGCTGAAATTCGGGGCAAATCCACGCCTGATGAATTAATTCGCCCATCACTACTGAAAACCTCTAAAACCACGAAGCAAAGAAAGATTAGCCAATTGAAAAAGGGACAGCCGCCACTAATGTCTACATGATGTATTTTTACTTGATTTGAAAGTTTGTCGTTTTCATGCATAATAAACGGTTAAAAAAGTGTGTTTTTTACATGAAAAATTTGAGTTTTACCAAAAAAAAACCCCAAAAATTGCAGAAAAAAAAATAAAGTATGAACATTAGTAAATGCCCCTCCCCCCCAAGTCTTCATAGCTATGTAATAAATGATACTTATCTAAAATGTTCACATACCATACATTGTACTGTGTGTACTACATGCTTCCTTATTGAAGGGGGCATGCTATATAATTAATCCAATGGAATTATAAATGTATTACAAGACCTACTTGGTTTTGACAAATGCCTTTTTATTACATTATATCAGACCAGCCCTAACTTCCTGTAGAATAAGCCATGCTGTGCTTTAAAGAAGAATGAAAACCTCAGATTATTGGTGGTATTTTAGAGGTTTCCTCCCTTCTCCCACCCAAACCACACCAGTTTGCTCCCCATAATCCATTTTCCTTATCTGTTGAGAACAAGGGGTTGAAAGGCGCTATCTTGAGCCACTACACTTGTCCCGTGTCTGCAATCACAACAAAAATGCAGTTGGTTTTTTTGGGGGGCAAACTGGTGCAGAGGGAGCGAACCCTGAAAATACTACCCTTTATCTTAGGCTTTTGTTATCCTTTTGGTCTTTAAGAGGTTTATGTTTCCACGGTTTCTGATTGGAAATGTGGTCATTAGATGGCCCACATTCATGTGTTTGGCTCACATTCATGCTAGCATAAGTTGGCCATGCATGTTAGGAGAGGAGGTCACCAAACAAGCATTTGGCCACTTATATATTGGGCTAAATTGGATTGGTCATGCAGAGGGCCTACAGTGACCCATCAGATGAGGACTTCATCAATAAACCGATGTAGTCCTCACCAGATGGAATTTTGAAACCTGAGATTTTAAACCAGGTACCAATGGGACAGACCCTTCAATAAACTGTTGACTGAAGGGCCTCTTTTAACCATGTGACGAACCTCTTGTGGTTCATAAGTAATACTGTGGTGGGAATAGTGTACATCAGTGATCCCCAACCAGTGGCTCGGGGCAACACGTTGCTCACCAACCCCTTGGATGTTGCTCTCAGTGCCCCCAAACCAGGGAGTTATTTTTGAATTCCTGACTTGGGGGCAAGTTTTGGTTGAATAAAAACAAGATTTCCTACCAAATAAAGCCCCCTGTAAGCTGATAGTGTGCATAGAGGCTCCTAATAGCCAATCTTAGCCCTTATTTGGCTCCTCCATGAACTTTTATGGTGCTTGTGTTGCTCTCCAATTTTTTTTAGATATGACGAGTAAGAAAGGTTGGGGGCCCCTGGTATACATTATAATTTTATCATTATTAAATAGTGATACAAGACATATATTGTCACAATAATAAATATTAACAAAACTTGTAGCCTAATAGGAATATAAATACTATTCTGGGTTTTCCCCATTCTCAGATAAAAGTTTGCCTCAATTTATATTTGTCCCTCTCATCTGAAACAACATTAATTAAAAAAAGTATTGAACTTGAATGTAATTTACTCATACATATTTTTAGTCAAAATAAATATAATGTTTGTGGGAAACAGTCCAGGGAAAGGAAGACACATATGTTTATGTAGCTGGGTATTTGTTTTTCTGTCAACTTGTTCTACCCTTCCTGGGGACACAAGCAGGAATAAGGTGGGTACTCCTTCCCTCTTAGTGTGGGAGACTCTGGATTTCCAAGCCATAATGTTTAATATTAGTCCGTAACTTGGGTCTGGCAGAAAAGTTAGACATCACACATTAATAGGCAGCAGCCACATAAGAAAAAAATCTGTGTTAAGCATTGGCAAAGAAAGTGGGACACATTTACAAAAGACAAAGCACAAGAATTCAGATTTTCATGGAAAAAAAAAAAATCCCCAGCCCAGCTGTGTAGCTTTACTCTTCCATCAATGAGCAAAACAGCTGTTGAATGAACTTGGCACTTACACTACAGGAGGGTAATGCAAAGGAAGCTCGTCCATTGGTGATGGGTCAACACAGCTTATCCAGTACATACAGCCATTTCTCATAGCTACACTGGGGCTCTGGGGACACCGGGGCATAATCTTCTGGGAAAACAAGATTAATTGTAGGAGGAAATGTCCAGTGTGTAGTTACATGTCTTGAAAAAGGTTATTAGTCACCTTTTCTTTTTTTTTTTTTTTGTAATTTTTCTTTTATTGAAAAAAAGTAGTGGTACAAAGCAAATCTCAGGTATTGCTGGGATTATTACAGTAACTGTGATCCAGCAAAAATTAAAAACAATAAAGGTACATGTAACCTGAGTTGTTGTATTACTATAAGTAGTACAGTAGTGATGGGCGGAATGTTTCGCCAGGCATGGATTTGTGGATTTCCGCGTTTCGCCATTGGCGGATTGTTTCGTGAAACAGATGAAAAAATTTGCAGCGCGTCCAAAAATTGTCAAAAGAATAGCCGCGGGCGACAAAAGAATACCCGCTGGTGACAAAAGAATAGCCACTGGCGACAAAAGAATAGCCGCAGGCGACAAAAGAATAGCCGCGGGCGACAAAAGAATAGCCGCGGGCGACAAAAGAATAGCCGCTGGCGACAAAAGAATAGCCGCGGGCGACAAAAGAATAGTTGCGCTACAAAAGAATAGTCGTGGGCGACAATTTTTTTTTTGACGCGCAACATTTTCGCCGTTTCACGAATCTTTTGAAAGATTTGCAAATTTCTCGGGCAAGTGAAACGGGACAGATTCGCTCATCACTAATAAGTAGAAATAATTAATAAGTAAGTAATAAGAAAAATTTGCGAATGTTTCAAAAGATTCACAAAATGGCGAAATATTTGTGAAATGGGAAAAACGTTGCAAAACAATTCTTTTAAAGAGACAATTATTTTTGCTGCACGACAATTCTTTTGATGAGAGGCAATTGTTTTGATGAGAGACAATGCTTTTTGGCGCGAGACAGTTGTTTTGATGAGAGACAATTCTTTTTGGCACGAGACAATTGTTTTGATGAGAGACAATTCTTGACATGAGAGACAACTCTTTTTGACGCAAGACAATTCTTCTGATAAGAGACAATTCTTTTTGACAGGAGAGACAATTCTTCTGATGAGAGACAATTCTTTTTTGACGTGAGAGACAATTCTTTTGATGGGAGAGACCATTCTTTTGACACATGACACAATTCTTTTGATGGGAGACAATTTGCTGTGCGTCCAAAAATTGTCACAAGCGAGACAATTCTTTTTGACGCTCTTTTGACGTGGGTGACAATTTTTGGACCGTGGAGATTTTTGTCACCCATTTTGCAAAAAAATATGCAGCAGAAATTTGCTGCAAATCCATGCCTGGCAAATTTTTATTAGTAAAAGTTGTTAGAAAAAGCACTGTGCTGCAGATCTTTTCAAATTTTTATTGACAATGACAACCCCTTATCATATAGGGCAGTTTGTACATTGGTATAGTCTTGCGTATAATGTTCTCCCACATCTCAGATGTTGGACCGCCAGCTGTATTTCATTTCAAAACAATATTATGTTGTTTTTTTTCAGGATACATACAAAGGATACACAATAAGATTTGATCAGCTTTCCTGGGGGGTGGGGTAAAAGGGAGCAGAGGGAAGGAATACAAATGGTACATTAAGAAAACCAAATCGGACCAGCACTATGAGCCTCCAGTGGCTCAGTGGGGTAATGCACCAGCAGTTCAGAGAACAGTCCAGGATGTAGATCCAGACAGATTCTGACAAGAACATGGTAACTTGTGCCCAAGATTGTACATGGTAATTTTAGTTGTTAATAACTGGTGACGAGCGAATCTGTCCTGCTTCGCTTCGCCAAAAAACGGTGGAATTTTCGCAAAACGGGGAAAATGTTGCACGTCAAAAACAAAATTGTCGCCCGCGACTATTCTTTCGTCGCACGGCTATTCTTTTGTCGGCCACGGGTATTCTTTCGTCGCCCGGCTATTATTTTGACGCCCACGGCTATTATTTTGTTGCGCGGCTGTTATTTTGTCGTCTGCGGCTATTATTTTGTCGTGCGGCTATTATTTTGTCGCCCGCGGGTAATATTTTGTGGCGCGGCTATTATTTTGTTGCCCGCGACTATTATTTTGACGTGGGGACAATTTTTGGATGTGCGTTGAATTTTTCCGCTGTGGATTTTTTCATCCGTTTTGCAAAACAATCCGCAATGGCGAAACGCGGAAATTCGGCACGAATCCGTGCCTGGCGAAACATTTCGCCCATCACTATTAATAACCCCTTTAGCCTCTACAAAATGCATAGTACAGGTATAGGACCTGTTATCCAGAATGCTTGGGACCAAGGGTATTCTGGATAAGGAGTCTTTCCGTAATTTGGATCTCCATACCTTAAGTCTACTAAAAAATCAATAAAACATTAATTAAACCCAATAGGATTGTTTTGCATCCAATAAGGATTATTTATATCTTAGTTGGGATCAAGTTCAAGGTACTGTTTTATTATTTCAGAGAAAAAGGAAATCAGTTTTAAAATTCTGAATTATTTGATTAAAATTGACTCTATGGGAGACAGGCTTTCCATAATTCAGAGCTTTCTGGATAATGGGTTTCCGGATAAGGGATCCCATACCTGTACAATACTGTAATTCTAAATGAAATTGAGTATAGGTGTGAGGACAGACCAGAGATGACTGTGATATAGTAGCACTGCTACAATATTGCCATATATATGGATATATGGGCGTTTAAAGTGGGTTGGGGCAGTTGTAAACCATGTAGCTTCTTTGTTAATTTTAATTTTTGTTACTTAATTTGCTTTTTTAACTTTTCTTTGCCCAACATGTTAAGGCCACTAACAATTGCTTTGAAATAAACTATGCACCTCCTTTTTCCATCTGTGGCCATTTGAATAGGTGATTTCAGTAGATGGCCACCTGTTATAGGATTCTCACTGATCCCCTGTCAGACTGCTAATAAGGGTGGAATGGAAACACTGACCTACATCCAAAGATAGAACATCTGCGCGCTGAAAGAATCCCTTCTTAAGAACACTGGCTGAAATGAATATGATGTTGCTCGGACAAAGAATTTATCTATACAAAAATAACCCTGGTACAATGTTGGAATGCTGTCCTGGAATCTGAATGAAACCAGTATTGTCCATCTTAAAGGATCAGTAATTCCATAAAGAGTTTTTAGCTTTAATATTTATATCTGTTCATCTAGCACCTACATATAAACTATTTCTTGGCAATAAATATGATTTTATAGTTCTACAGAGAGGCATTATGAGAGGCATGTTACTTAACCCCCGTAAGAACGAAAAACATTTTTTATTTATATAATGTGTCTGTTATCTGCTAAGCAACTACCACAGATAGAGTAACCCTTGAGTATAAGCCTATCCGAATATAAGCCGAGGTACCTAATTTTACCTAAGAAAACTGGAAAAACCTATTGACTCGAGTATAAGCCTAGGGTGGGAAATGCAGCAGCTACTGCTTAGTTCCAATAATCAAAATAAATACCAATAAAATTACATTAATTGAGGCATCAGTGGGGTATATGTTTTTAAATATTTATTTTAAAGAAAAACAGTAAATTAGCTCTGTAAGTGGAGAAGAGGGTCAACAAGAACAATATGAGTACTACCCCATACTCATTGCGCATTAGCAAACAGGCAGCAGACCCAGTCCCGGAGGAGATGTAAGGGAAAATAAGTATTGCTAGTTGGAGCGGGCCAGGGCACTTGAGGGTCTGGTTGCGAGTGGCCTAATTTGCACACAAAGGATAGAGGGTGCTAGTCTGGAGGGACCTATGGCACCTGACTCAAGTATAAGCCGAGGGTGACTTTTTCAGCACATTTTGGGTGCTGAAAAACTAGGCTTATACTCGAGTATATACAGTATATGCATAAGTGAGGGTTTAAATTTGTTTTTGTGTTACTGGTCTACTTGTACTTTCTGGAAGCAGCATTTGTATCCGTCACGGTGCTCCCATGCGTTATTGTGCATTGGTTGCAGTCTTTGTGCATGTGTGGAAAGATGGCGCTATACACATGTGATGATGCTCAGCAGAGCGCCTCTGCATTGACACTGGAACGTATGTGCTTTATTTAGATGGCACATAACCTAAGCTAATAGCAAAGTTATCTTGGTCTTTTTTAAGTCCAGTTTTTTATTTGTACTTATCCGTACTGACCACAGGTTTGGACTAGCTTGTTCCAGACCTTGCTTCTGCCTCCTACCTGGATACCTTGACTTAGCTTTATATTGGCCACTGGCTAATTCTCACTACACATTTGATGCCTTTCATGTCTGGCTTTGGAAGCCTTCCATAGGACTCAATGGGACTTGACAGATCTAACCTGGTGAAAAGATAGTCCAGAGGAAAGTGTAACCAAAGCTTTAAAGAATTCCGAAATGTTCGCAGTCTTTGTGCAAAATACAATTTTTTCGTGGTTTTTCAACCAGAAAAAACTTTCGCATACATTCCGAAATGTTCTATAATGATGGGCAAAATGTTTAGCCAGGCATGGATTCGCGGCGAATTTCCATGTTTCGCCATTGGCGGATTGTTTCGCGAAACGGATGAAAAAATTCGCCGTGTGCGACAAAAGAATAGCCATGGGCGACAAAAGAATAGCCGCGGGCAACAAAAGAATAGCCATGCGACTAAAGAATAGCCGCGGGCGACAAAAGAATAGCCGTGGGCAACAAAAGAATAGCCGCGGGCAACAAAAGAATAGCCATGCGACTAAAGAATAGCCGCGGGCGACAAAAGAATAGCCATTTTTATCTTAAGGATGAGAAGCAAAGCCAGACAGCCCACTCATGAGAAGCCCCTGTCTCCACCTGCTGCACTTGCAGCCTATGTGTACAATGCAGTGCAGAGTGCCATACAAATGTTATGTTGTGCAGAGCACTGCAGCTCCCATGAATGCAGACTAAAATACCCAGGATGCCTGGAAAAAGAATTTGGTTTAAGAACATGGGCTACATTTTTACTCGTTGCTCTCATAGGTTATCATTTGCCTTTCGGGGAATGGTGTGTGTGTGCTAAATACGAAACATAACTGTTGCTGATTTTAGGATCAGTTTAATCAATGTAAAGTCCAAGTACGGCATACAGAATTTGTTTCCAAATTACCAGTATTAGCTGCTTTCCTGCATTAAATGTGAAATCTGTTTTGAATGTCAGAATCATGTGGGTTGGTGCTTTCCCTGTGTCCCTACAATATTTTGTGCCTTTTATAATTGCAAGAGCAACCTGGCAAATCTGTCTTCTGTGCTTTCACTTATAAAGGACTCCTGGCAGTAGTTTTCTCCACCATCATAACAGAACATGGCAACATTTTCCATTGTTGGTTTGGTTCTTTCCCAGACTATTTTCCAATCTATGCTTATTGGTGGCATGGCTTTAAAGTCTATAGAGTTGGGACTTGGCCTGTGCAAATGATACTCTCTTTCCTCTACCACAGAATAAAACAAAAATACTTTTAGTGGATTTGATGAATGTAATTGTGACTATGGGGCCCATTTATCAAAGTACGATTGAATCCGAATACAAAAAAATCTTATTTTTTCTAAGTTTTCGTACTGTGTGTATTTTTGCAGGTTTTTTTGCTAATTTGGGCGACTTTTTTCGTACTGTGCGCCAAAATTTACGCGAAAAAATTGTATTTGTCGCAACGAGTACGAAAGTTCCGGATTCATTCAAGCTTGAGTATCGTGACTTTCCTTGGGCCGGGTTGGAGCTGCAGAGTGCCATTGAGCCCTATGGGAGACTTTCCTTGGGCCGGGTTGGAGCTGCAGAGTGCCATTGAGCCCTATGGGAGACTTTCCTTGGGTCGGGTTGGAGCTGCAGAGTGCCATTGAGCCCTATGGGAGGCTTTCCTTGGGCGAGGTTGGAGCTGCAGAGTGCCATTGAGCCCAATGGGAGACTTTCCTTGGGCCAGGTTGGAGCTGCAGAGTGCCATTGAGCCCTATGGGAGACTTTCCTTGGGCCAGGTTGGAGCTGCAGAGTGCCATTGAGCCCTATGGGAGACTTTCCTTGGGCCGGGTTGGAGCTGCAGAGTGCCATTGAGCCCTATGGGAGACTTTCCTTGGGCCGGGTTGGAGCTGCAGAGTGCCATTGACCCCTATGGGAGACTTTTCTTGGGCCGGGTTGGAGCTGCAGAGTGCCATTGAGCCCTATGGGAGACTTTCCTTGGGCCGGGTTGGAGCTGCAGAGTGCCATTGAGCCCTATGGGAGACTTTCCTTGGACCAGGTTGGAGCTGCAGAGTGCCATTGAGCCCTATGGGAGACTTTCCTTGGGCCGGGTTGGAGCTGCAGAGTGCCATTGAGCCCTATGGGAGACTTTCCTTGGGCCGGGTTGGAGCTGCAGAGTGCCATTGAGCCCTATGGGAGACTTTACTTGGGCCGGGTTGGAGCTGCAGAGTGCCATTGAGCCTTATGGGAGGCTTTCCTTGGGCCGGGTTGGAGCTGCAGAGTGCCATTGAGCCCTATGGGAGGCTTTCCTTGGGCCGGGTTGGAGCTGCAGAGTGCCATTGAGCCCTATGGGAGACTTTCCTTGGGCCGGGTTGGAGCTGCAGAGTGCCATTGAGCCCTATGGGAGACTTTCCTTGGGCCAGGTTGGAGCTGCAGAGTGCCTTTGAACCCTATGGGAGACTTTCCTTGGGCCAGGTTGGAGCTGCAGAGTGCCTTTGAACCCTATGGGAGACTTTCCTTGGGCGAGGTTGGAGCTGCAGAGTGCCATTGAGCCCTATGGGAGGCTTTTCTTGGGCCGGGTTGGAGCTGCAGGGTGCCATTGAGCCCTATGGGAGGCTTTCCTTGGGCCGGGTTGGAGCTGCAGAGTGCCATTGAGCCCTATGGGAGACTTTCCTTGGGCCGGGTTGGAGCTGCAGAGTGCCATTGAGCCCTATGGGAGACTTTCCTTGGGCCAGGTTGGAGCTGCAGAGTGCCATTGAGCCCTATGGGAGACTTTTCTTGGGCCGGGTTGGAGCTGCAGAGTGCCTTTGAACCCTATGGGAGACTTTCCTTGGGCCAGGTTGGAGCTGCAGAGTGCCATTGAGCCCTATGGGAGACTTTCCTTGGGCCAGGTTGGAGCTGCAGAGTGCCTTTGAACCCTATGGGAGACTTTCCTTGGGCCAGCTTGGAGCTGCAGAGTGCCATTGAGCCCTATGGGAGGCTTTCCTTGGGCCGGGTTGGAGCTGCAGGGTGCCATTGAGCCCTATGGGAGACTTTACTTGGGCCGGGTTGGAGCTGCAGAGTGCCATTGAGCCCTATGGGAGACTTTCCTTGGGCCGGGTTGGAGCTGCAGAGTGCCATTGAGCCCTATGGGAGACTTTCCTTGGGCCAGGTTGGAGCTGCAGAGTGCCATTGAGCCCTATGGCAGACTTTCCTTGGGCCGGGTTGGAGCTGCAGAGTGCCTTTGAACCCTATGGGAGACTTTCCTTGGGCCAGGTTGGAGCTGCAGAGTGCCATTGAGCCCTATGGGAGACTTTCCTTGGGCCGGGTTGGAGCTGCAGAGTGCCATTGAGCCCTATGGGAGACTTTCCTTGGGCCGGGTTGGAGCTGCAGAGTGCCATTGAGCCCTATGGGAGACTTTCCTTGGGCCAGGTTGGAGCTGCAGAGTGCCATTGAGCCCTATGGGAGACTTTCCTTGGGCTGGGTTGGAGCTGCAGAGTGCCATTGAGCCCTATGGGAGACATTCCTTGGGTCAGGTTGGAGCTGCAGAGTGCCATTGAGCCCTATGGGAGACTTTCCTTGGGCCAGGTTGGAGCTGCAGAGTGCCATTGAGCCCTATGGGAGACATTCCTTGGGCCAGGTTGGAGCTGCAGAGTGCCATTGAGCCCTATGGGAGACTTTCCTTGGGCCAGGTTGGAGCTGCAGAGTGCCTTTGAGCTTCCAAAATCACGCACAGAAGGATCAAAGTCGGAAAGGTTTTTCCGCTGTTTGCGATTGTTTAGATAAAAAAAATTTGTGACTTTCGGATCGGCAATACGATATTATTGTGACTAATACGATTTTTTTATAACCATTTTCGTGACGTTTCCGATCATCGGAAATTTTCGCATCTATTCCGAATTTTACCCATTTCGGGATTCGAACTCGTACTTTGATGAATCAGCCCCTAAGGGGCACATTTACTAAGCCACGAACGGGCCGAATGCGTCCGATTGCGTTTTTTTCGTAATGATCGGTATTTTGCGATTTTTTCGGAAAATTGACGCGACTTTTTAGTTACCAATACGATTTTTGCGAAAAAACGCGAGTTTTTCGTAGCCATTCCGAAAGTTGCGATTTTTTCGTAGCGTTAAAACTTGCGCAAAAAGTTGCGATTTTTTCGTAGTGTTAAAACTTGCGCAAAACGCTGCGCCTTTTAAGTTTTAACGCTACGAAAAAAACGCAACTTTTCGCGCAAGTTTTAGCGCTACGAAAAAATCGCAACTTTCGGATTGGCTACGAAAAACTCACGTTTTTTCGCAAAAATCGTATTGGTAACGAAAAAGTCGCGATAATTTGCGAAAAGTCGTAAAGGTGCCGAAAAAATCGCAAAAAAAACGAAAAAGTCGCAAAATGTTCGTTTTCAAATCGGATTTTTCCAATTCGGACTTGGATTCGACCCATAGTAAATGTGCCCCTAAGTGTTGAATATTGCCCTAAAAGTATGGTATTTTGGGATCTAGGTTTAATATATGTATCTTAACTTATCTAACACTACTTTTATGCAATACTCCATAAAATGTATAGCAAGATGTAGGGACAATCAAGGCAGATTATGTCATACATCATTGATGTACAGACACTTTAGGCAGTTTGGGGTCATAAAAATCTGTTGGAAGGCCATATTTGGCCATCAAATGTAGTAGATGAGTAGTACTAGTTCTACAGTAGTTCTACAGTCCTCCAGCTGAAAGGGACTATTCTAGAGCAAAAGAGACTCACTAGAACTTTATCTTTTTATGATCTGCTTAAAACCTGCTATTTTCTGTGATCATTATAATTAGATATTATTATTTGGGGCTGTTCTAAATACAACATTTTTAGGATTGACTGCTCGAGCTGTTTCTCTCTCTCTGTTTGCACACACTTTCCCTTTGCTCCTGGGAAATTCACCACATCACAGTCTTACACAAAGAAAGCTCTTATAAGCAGATTGGGCCTAGTAGGGAATCAGCTAACCTCAATTTACAAAAAAACTCACCTCGGGATATATTTACCTCTATTTTAAGTGCACAGCTTCCTCACAACATGTCTTATTTCTCATTTCTAAAATTGTCTCTCGCTTCACTGAAATGATCCTGAATAAATGAGTCATGTGATGCTTATCAAGTAAATCTGAGAACTCAAGCCATGTTTGTTTTAATGTAACAACAATTAATGAAACTGCAAAGACATTTTCCAAAAAGTAAGGTCTACCAAAAAATGCATCTAGATGCAACGGCTGCCAGCTTAGGGGTTAAATGAAGAATTGCTGCTCATGTAAAGTTGGATTCTACAAGTCTTTTTTTGGACAATTCCCAAACACCAAAAGGAACTTGCTACATTTGCAAACCAGGGAGGAAACCAGGCTGCTCAGCTTACATGTAAAGCAGAAACCCACCACATCTCCTGGGTAACTGTGACCGAGAATATTTGCGGAATCAGAGAAATAACATACTTTCCCCCTCCTCAGCCGCCCTTAACACTGCGTTCCCCCCAAAGCTAAAGAACTCTCGGATCCAAGCACTCTGAGAAATCTGAGCCTGACACATTTTCTCTGGCAAATGTTTAATGCATTTTGTGCTGATTTTCCATACAGCCCCACTAAAAAGGAAGCCAGAACTTGGTCATAATTTCCTGTGTCCAGCAAGATGCTCTTTTATTGATGTTCCTCTAATCCATGTCTCTAGCAACAGTTACCCACTGTGAAGTACTTCCACTCTTGGATTTGCATGCCATATAACATCTACATTTGGTTGCTGGCTGGGGAAAACATACATATTCAAGTCTCACTACTAGACTGGTGCTGAGTACAAACTTAGTTCTACATTAAAGAAACAGAGATGAACAAGGGAGAAGACCAGGCAGCTCAGCCAGAGACAATGAGGTCCACTTAGTGACAAGCATTCAAAAATCAAAATGAAGGCGCAGACAGGCTGAAAAAAAAGATACCTATCCAGGAGAGAAGGAGCTGAATAATTCTCAAGGTACTCAAATACACTCAAAGAAAGACACCTCCGTAGCAAATGCATAAGTAGCCTGGTAACTTGTGGATCTAGTCCCAAACTAGTCCTAAACACCACTCACCAGTATTTCTCTGCATTTACTAGGCTTTATTGTCCTTTTTTATATCCTATCATAGTCAGAGCTCACTTGGGAGCTAAAAAATGTGAGATGAGCCTAATATGGCGTAGAAGCCAAGACTTGCAGGAGTTGTCCTTATTTTTCAGAAGAATAATACTCAAGGTACTCAAATACATGCAAAGAAAGACACCTCCGTAGCAAATGCATAAGTAGCCAGGTAACTTGTGGATCTATCCGATCTATGTATTTATATTATTAATTGAATTAAATGTTAAGGTTCAGTAGAAGCCACTTTTTTTCCTGGGGTGGCTTTGTCCTAGAACCTACCTTGTCCATAAGGAAAACAACTTTTGTTTCTCTGCATTTACTAGGCTTTATTGTCCTTTTATATATCCTATCATAGTCAGAGCTCACTTGGGGGCTAAAAAATGTGAGATGAGCCTCATATTGTGTAGAAGCCAAGACTTGCAGGAGCTGTCTTTATTTTTCAGAAGAATAATACTCAAGGTACTCAAATACACGCAAAGAAAGACACCTCCATAGCAAATGCACAAGTAGCCAGGTAACTCGTAGATGTACCCTATCTACGTATTTATATTATTAATTGAATGAAATGTTAAGGTTTGGTAGAATCCCCTTTCTTTACTGGGCCAGTCCTGTCCTAGAACCTACCTTGTCTATAAGGAAAACAACTTTTGTTCCAGTAAGGCATATTATGTACTTTTCTATGCAATGTGTTTATTTTAACGGTAGATTGAATTTGAACACGATATTTTCCTAGGGAAAACCAGCTCAACAAGAAAAATGACACATTGTTGTTTAATAAATGTAAGTACGTTTGACCTTTATATTTCTTACAAACCACACAAAGCTCCATACCATACTTTCATAGTCTATTTGCTAAAAACATTCTTTACAAACTTGGTATTGTATATCCTATACTACCTCCCAAAAGAGATCAGTGCAATTATAACTTAAAATGGGTTAATATGCCTACAAAACAGAACTAAGATATTCTGTACCTAAAGGAACATAAAAGCAACATTCCAAACCTATAGTTTGGCCAGTAAAAGTTGATCAACTATGTGCAGACAGCAGGTCCAAATGAGCCAGTAATCTTCACATGTATTAAGCTATGGCCAAGTATATTTGCCAGCCCAAAAGCTTACACTCTACAAGGGAGGAAATTAGACATGAGGTGAATGTATTCAATTGTGGTTTTCATCAATGAGAATTTGGTGGGCCTTCACTGTGGTCTACTGAAATCAAGGCAGTCAACCTTGTAAACTTGAAGAATGCTGGGGCACCAGTTATTTTACAAAGAAGTGCCCCATTCAAGATAAGGGTAAGCAAGGTAGACTGTAAGAAGAGTTTTTAAAGTTAATAATGACAACAAGTGCCATATAAACTCTAAAGGCAACGAGTAGCCAATGATTTTATTTAACAGTAAAAACATCTTCACTTATTAGGAAAGGAAGTATTATGCCCATCTCAAGGCATGCAGCCAAATGAGCCATCAACATCAATTAGGGCTAAACTGGGTAACTTTGCTATCTATGTGGCCCCAGAATAAGGCAAACCAGCAATTTACACAAGGTAAAATGTACTTTCTTCCCTAGAGTAAGATTTAACCACAGGGTCCTTTATATATGCAGAGATGTATAGCATATTCCCAGCAGTTGTTATTTTTGTATTTTCCTTTTACTGTGAACTTCAAACCACAAGGAATCAAAATTATACAAAAACACTTCATAAACATCTTTCCTCATATTAAAACTCATGAAAAGGCTATTACCCCATAAACCAACTAGTCATCTCCAAAAGTGTACTGTAGTTTCTTTTCTTTTTCTCATGCAATGAACTTTACAGCTGTGTAAGTCCCAGCACAAAGAAAATGAAAATATTTCAATATCTGAAAACTACAGTGAACTAAATACAACTGGCATAGCTGTTCATTCATTTTTGCTTTTCCCTTAATGAAAGTAACAAACATTGGGAACAATTTGAGACCCGGGGGGGTATAGGTGAAATTCCTATCTGTTATAGACTGCACGGTGGAGGCTTATAGACTAGTCCCAAACACCACTCATCAGTATTTCTCTGCATTTACTAGGCGTTATTGTTCTTTTTATATATCCTATCATAGTCAAAGCTCACTTGGGGGCTAAAAAATGTGAGATGAGCCTCATATGGTGTAGAAGCCAAGACTTTAAATAGTTAGGCATCCTTTCACCTTGGGATGACTTTTTCCAATTCTGTTCTACAATAAACATCTACTTATTATTTTGGGAAACCCATAGCATTTTTAATTACTTTTCTGTGTGTGTGGGGAGGCTGTTTTAGCTCTTGATAAACCCTTATGATTCTGAGCTGTTTTTTTCCATTATTATTTAAAATATTTATACAGTTGGATGTGATACTGATCTACAGTACTGGAGGAAATTGACATTTAATGCTGCAGATGTTACTATGGAAGTAGCAATATTTTTTGAGGATATTCCATGGGAATATCTGGAAGCTCAAAAACAAATGAAGGGGGTTATGAAATGTATGTGTAGCGTAAATATCTTCTGTTTCTTTGTTCTATAGTACAGGTATGGGATCCCTTATCCGGAAACCCATTATTCAGAAAGTTCCGAATTGGGGCAGAACAGCCCTATTGGGTTTATTTCATGGTTAAATGATTCCCTTTTCTCTGTAATAATAAAACAGTACCTGTACTTGATCCCAACTAAAATATAATTACCCCTTATTGGGGCAGAACAGCCCTATTGGGTTTATTTAATGGTTAAATTATTCCCTTTTCTCTGTAATAATAAAACAGTACCTGTACTTGTTCCCAACTAAGATATAATTATCCCTTATTGGGGGCAGAACAGCCATATTGGGTTTATTTAATGTTTAAATGATTCCCTTTTTCTCTGTAATAATAAAACAGTACCTGTACTTGATCCCAACTAAGATATAATTACCCCTTACTGGGGGCAGAACAAGCCTCTTGGGTTTATTTAATATTTAAATCATTTTTAGCAGATTTAAGTTATGGAGATCCAAATTACGGAAAGATCCCTTATCCGGAAAACCCCAGGTCCTGAGCATTCTGGATAACAGGTTCCAAACCTGTATAGAAGGCATTCAATAAAACATCAATTTCTATGGTGTAGGTATTATATTGAGATTCTGTAATAAGATCTTCCCTCTTGCTGGGTCAAACCTCAACTTCTAATGACCATATTGATATGTTGTATTACCTGGTTTAGGAAAGGTCTTTAGTCAGAATGGGGAGCCTCCAATGATATCATCATTATACTAAATGAATCTGCCTTTGCTGCTCAAGAATATGCAGAATATTAGGAATAACTTTATTTAATTTTTTTTCATTGTGAGAGCTGAGATCTGATGATCAGACTATCAATGACAGAACTTGTGCAAGAGACTTGGTACATTATAGTCATAGTGAGAATGTCTGAGAACCAAGAATGCCTTGGCCACCTGGAGGACCACTAAGACTGCTTCAGTCTTTTTGTAACCCTGAATAATGGAAACATGAAAATCAGAAGAAAGAGACAAGCTGAGGCCACAGTCTTTGGAGGTCCTTTGCATCCACTCCTTAATCAGCTTGTTTTTAGAAGGTGGTCGGGACCTTGCAGTTGATTATGGAGATCAGATACATGTTAAAAAACCCTATCTGAAATCCAGCAATGAGAAGATCTCTGGATTCAAAGCCCAATCTCCTGGGACTGGCAATTACTGGCTTATGTTCTGCATGGAGAAATGTACTTTACAACATTGTTAGCATTGTGTTCCCTTCCCAGGAGAAGATGCATTCTGTTTCCATCATAGCCTCCTGGTGCAACCCTGAGTTGCCTTCAGAAAAAGTTCATAATTGTAGGAAGGACTTATGCCAAGAATTTTAGGGCAGATGAAATCATGCAAGGGAAAGTACTGAACTGCATCAAAGTAATGTCTGGTGTTTGACTGACAAAGGAAAATGAAAATGGTTATTCCTGGTTTTGAGGGAGGAAAGAATATCTCCCGATTCCATGAATTTAGCTGGGTGAGTTGGACACGGGTCTAGAATGAGGAGGAAGATTCAATCCTTTTTTAGTACCGGGAAGAAGTTTGAGAAGAACCCCTTGAAACTCGGCCAAGGGAGACTGCAGCAAACCAGAAGGATGTATTGAATAACCAGATGAAAGCCTGGCTATTTACCTGTGGTAGAAATTTATCCTAAATGTTATCCTAAATGTTATCCTAAATGTTATCCAAAATGTCATGCCCAATGGAGTGACTGAGTAATAGAAGTAATGTCTGCAATTCCTATGTTTGCTATTGCTAGTTGTTGTGTAAATGATTAAATCAGACCATAAGACCGTTCGCCTTTGAGTTAACTTTTACTATGATATAGAGAGTAATATTCTGAGACAGTTTGGTCATCGTTTTTTATTATTTGTGGTTTTTTTAATAGTTTAGCTTTTTGTTCAGCAGCTTTCCCGTTTGGAATTTCAGCAACAATCTGGTTGCTGGGGTCCAAATTACCTTAGCAACCAGGGAGTAGTTTAAATGAGACAACGGAATATGAATAGTAGAGGACCAGAATGTGATAAAAACTAACATTAAAAATAAAACTGTAGCCTCAGAGAGTTTTGAAAGCTGCAAACAGAAGAAGAAGGCAAATAATTAAAAAATTATAAAAAATAAATAATGAAGACCAATTGAATAGTTGCTTAGAGCCATTCTAAAACATAAAAAAAAATCTGTGTGTTTAGTACTGTATATACTCGAGTATAAGCCGATCCGAATATAAGCCGAAGAACCTAATTTTACCTAAGAAAACTGGAAAACTTATTGACTCGAGTATAAGCCTAGGGTGGGAAATGCAGCAGCTACTGCTAAGTTTTAATAATCAAAATAAATACCAATAAAATTACATTAATTGAGGCATCAGTGGGGTATATGTTTTTCAATATTTATTTCAAAGAAAAACAGTAAACTAGCTCTGTAAGTTGAGAAGAGGGTCAACAAAAACAATATGAGTACTACCCTACGCTCATTGCACATTGGCAAACTGGCGGCAGTCCCGGTCCCGGAGGAGATGTAAGGGGAAATAAGTATTGCTAGTGGGAGCCTAGGCCAGGGCACTGGAGGGTCTGGTTGCGGGTGGCCTAATTTGCACACAAAGGACAGAGGGCGCTAGTCTGGAGGGACCCATGGCACCCGACTCGAGTATAAGCACATTTTGGGTGCTGAAAAACTAGGCTTATACTCGAGTATATACAGTATATGTAATTTTGAAATATTTACATGGGCTAGCAATATTCTTCATTTCCCAGGGTGCCACAGCCATGTGACCTGTGCTCTGATAAACTTCAGTCACACTTTACTGCTGAGCTGCAAGTTGGAGTGATATCATCCCCCTCCCAGCAGCCGATGAGCAGAACAATGGGAAGGGAGCAAGATCTCAGCTCCCAGTAGGTATCAGAATAGCACTCAATGGTAAGAAATCCAAGTTCGGCTTGGGACTCCTCCAGTTACATGGGAGTAGGAGAAACAATAGGTTAGCTGAAAGCAGTTCTAATGTGTAGAGCTGGCTCCTTCTGAAAGCTCAGACTCAGGCACAATGCACTGAGATGGCGCCTACACACCAGTATTACAACTAAAAATTAATTATTTGCAATGTAACCAGTGTAATTTAGAAATAAAAAGTACACCATAAAAATCATGACAGTATCCTAAATTAATGTTAGCTCTGTTTGTACATGTGTGCAAGTGTGTGATTCAGCAATCTTGTTGTGCAAATGTTTATTCAGCTTAGAGACTTTATTACCAGTAAACAATAAATCACACACATTCACTCAAGAGTTTCATTGTAAAAAGCACTATAAAAACTAAGGAATTGGAGCTGCTCGTAACAATGTCAGTGTTGCGCCAAGGCACCCCCATACACACACGCACTATCTTCCCACCATTTCCACTTGCAATTTGTAAGGAAACCAACTATTTACAGCTTAGAAACAACTAGTAAAAACAAAAAGTAAGGATAAGGGCTAGGTCACAGTCTCATAGCCATGAATTCCACTTGTCTACTCTAATGCTTAAAAATCTGACACTCATTGATATACAATGATACCCAATAGCTCTGAGGAGGCACACAGGTTTCTAATAACATACACACATTTATTGTTTAGAGTACATTGGGCGATCAGTCTGTACAGTGTTAAGTATTTATTCTGGGGGTATTGGTTTCTTTTCAGTTTTCCATTATAGGCGTCATTGGTAATGTGTTTAAATAAAGTCATGCAATGTCTTGTGATGATTATTATATCCTTGATCCTCTTCAAGTGGAGCTGAGGAGATAATAATTCAGGTAATACAGGTAATAAAATAGAAAATATTTGAATGTGAAAAATAACAGCTTAATGGTGCTAAAAGAAGGGTTTTGGAGATATGGAAGTCCAACTGGGAGACAGACATACTAAAGGATAACAAATGTGAATTTTTTTATTCTATTTATGGGGAATTCTCAGACGTCTACAGCTACGTGTACGGGGATTATTCCCATTTTGAAGTATAAGCACTAAGCAGATCTTTGAACAGAAAACATCTAAGCCACCTAACAGATATGGAGTAGTGATGAGCAAATCTGTCCAGTTTCACTTCGCTATAAAATGTGCGAAGCGTCAAGAAAGTTCCATTTGTCATAGTTTATTGAATGTTAGAGAACAAGCAATACCCTTTGATTTGAATAGGGAGCCTGGTTGTTGCTTCTGTTAATAATGTCATAGATACAAGACTATGGACAAATGTCGCTCAGAAGGACCTGAGAATCAGGTTTAGGCACTAAGGGGCAGTGCAGGAAAAAGCCAGGCCATCATTTTCACTGGACTTGGGAAACACATGCCGCACCATTCCCTGTCAAGTGTCTCAGCTGATATTCACTCCTCTGGCTGTGGCCATCAAGCAACATTGCCTGGCTTCTAGATATTTCCAGCAATGTTTTACATGACATATTTCACACTTTGTTTGTTTATGTCTAGGTGTGTTTGCTTTCTGCTTGTACTCATTCTGCCACCACTGTGTTTTGTTCACCATTGTGTCATTGTGATTAATGCCTGGCTCCCAAGGTGTTGAGTTAAGGGGAAATTTAAAAAAAAAAAAAAAAATAATATGGTTTATCAGATCATCAAACACGTATATCTCTCAAAGGTCACATAAGGCACCATGGTATTATTCCACAGACCTTGCTTACCCCAAAAAATTGTTTTTATATTAACTTTATCTTGGCTAGGCAAAGGCTCTTAGATAACTACCTCATCCAATGTGACCCTAATAGAAGGTGTTGGCACTTGTAAGTTGCAAGCTACATTTTAGCAGATATCATGCAACATTTACAACAAGTGACATTTTCTGCAGCCTTCCCAATATTATGTTTAGGTGGTACAACAGTGAAAAAAGCAGCATTTTCCAGTGTAAAACACTATTTGGTGTCAGGTGCCTCCAGGTGTAGGGCCCCAACTGCCAGGCTCAAAAAATCAATAACTTCACAAAACAAAAAACACCAATGACACTTCTGATGCTGTGAAACAGGCGATGAGTGCTTTATTAGCTCCCAAAGCAGCGGCAATGTTTCGGGCCTATACAGGGCCCTCTGTCAACCTTAATAATCTTAATAATGTCACAACCAAAGGGATCTAAACAGTTAAAAGGAGGCTAAGGCCCCCCATTAAAAAAAAAAAATTATTCGTTTAAAATGGAGTCTATGGGAGATGGCTTTCCAGTAACTGGGAACTTTCTGTATAACAGATTTCCAGATAATGGATCCCATACCTGTATCAGGAACAGTAACCTTCCACATCATGAAAAGTTTCTGATTTTCTTAGGATGACACATTACATTTTTGCTTTCATTAGACTAAAGATCATATGCTTTATGCACAGGACTGCTGAACCAGGCTTGTAATACAAAAGGCACCCTGACTGTGACAACCAGGTATCGAACTCACTGGAAGCCCCATACATTCATGGAGACGTTTACTAATGTTATTACTAGTCGTACACATACATCTGAATCTAAATGTAAGCATACCAATATGTACATAAAGCAGCACCACCACACCAACATCAGGGACAGTGATGGCCAAGATAAGAAACATATTGAGCTATGACTTCGGATCTTCTCTTTGATGAGACTCCCCTACTACTGAGCTAGTAAGCCTTGTGCTACAAATACATTATTTTGTAGCCTAATATGTATGCATTTGTTGCATCATATCTAATCTAGTTATATCAGATTATATTACTGTTATTATGTTGTTTCTTTAAGCAAAACAGTCAATTCACCTGCTATATGAATTGGAAAGTCCACCAAAAATACCATCCTTCCTATCTCTGCTGCCTTTATATCTAATTACATTGACATCATCTTTGAAAACATACCTGGGCAGTATTTCAATTGCTATGGCTCTACATACTCCATTATGTTAGATTTCTCCACTATATCAAACCAAAACCATATTCAGAGAGATGCACCAAAGACTATTCCATAATATTGACATGATGGTAAGATGCACATTTAATATACCTGATTTCAGTGCAATTCCATAGACATTAACAGGGATGCAACTGCTCTTCTTGAATCTTGCAGTTGGATGAATTGCAGCATTTAGCACCACCATAGACTCACCAGGTGTCTAAGTTGGGAGTATAAGCAAAGCCTAAGGCTTGATGTATATGGATTGAAAAATTGTCCCCTCTAAAATTAGAGAAACAGTTGAAACAAGTTCTTTAAAATAAGCCTATGTTTAATGACCTATTTTCTTAGCTGCATTAACGATATTAAAAAGTGATTATTGGGGGGAGTAAAATGTCATATTTCTATTTTATCCAATCACTTTGCGACTTAACCTTATTACTACAGCACTGTTTCAAACAGTTTAACATTTAAAAGCTCGGTTCAGCCCTCTGATCTTCGTTATGTACTTACTAAATATTATCCAAAGTCACAAACAAGGTAGAAATGCCAGATCATGATCATTTCAACCACCATAATGATTAACCAGGCAGCATTTGTGGCTGGGGAAGGTTATTTCCATATGCAGGTGGTGCTTTCCATTAGAAAGTTTCTATTTATTTTATTCCTGCATATATAATAATAGGGAGATCCTTGATAAGTTCTAGTGCTCTGTGTTATGGAAGTCTACCTATTACTGGTCTACAACAGGGGTCAACAATAGAAAAATTCTTTGGCACACCACTTACGTATTTTCATAGGGTGCTTTAATTCCTCAGCTGCTCCCAAGCCATTCCATGTACTTTACAAAGGGAAGAAGCACACCAATTTGTCGGCCATGCCTTTCAACACATTTTTTGCAGAAAATAAGTGGCACAAGCTTTCAGGGGTTACCCCCTTCTTCAGGTGCACCTGAACAACAGGGGTCCCCAACCTGTTATACCTGTGAGCAACACGCAAATGTAAAAAAACTATTGGGGAGCCATACAAGCATGACAAAACTTCCTTGGTGATGCCAAGAAGAGCTGTGCTAGTCTAATTGGTAGCACTATGTGGGCTGCTAGCCTGCAAGGAGCTCTGTTTGGAGTAACCCTTTGTATTTATAGCTCCAAAACCAGGAAATTAAAAATGGGCACTTAATTTGAGTCCACAGTGAGCAACCTCAATGGAGGTGGAGCCACTGGTTGGGAGATCACAGGTCTACAATCATTAATACTGAAAGTTCATCCTGCAGACCACTCCCTTCTACCATTCTCTTTTAAACTGTTGCCTTGTGGGAAAAATGATGGTCCCTTTCTGTTTGCTTTTAATTTGCTGGAGTTTTTTTATATCATTTTTATGATCAAAATATATCATGATGACGTCGATGGGGACTGCTGGTGATATTGGGGTCGGATAGTGACGTTAAACAATGGGAGAATGATGTTATGGGTGTGGCTATAACATCATGTGCCAAACAATTGGATAATAATTGTCTAGTTTTTATGATTCAACACTTGAAAAAATGGTCTGTCTGGTTCAGAGGGCAACTCCAAAGGCAGCTAAGCAGAGTATAAGTCAACTATGACTCCCTTCAGCAAAACCCCCTCTCTTAACCATCAAAGTCACAATAATCCTGCACAGAACCCAGCACCCAACAGGCTTACTGTCAATTAATTGTTCTACTGAAGGTATAGAGCTATTATTTAGAGTCATACAGAATGCTTGGTTTAGGAATTGTTCAAGTACCTACAGGTGTCATTTATATATTTAATAAAAATGCCTTCAATAAAAACACACCTTTTTAAAGGCACAGTAACAGAAAAAAATGCAAGTATTTAAAACATGAAATACTGTTTCATGGTAAAACTCTACTATAGTTTATATAAACAATGTAGCAATTGAAATAGGGCTAAATGGCACAGGTTAAATAACAGATAATGGATACTAAACACTTCAATCACTTTAAAAGTGTTATTTTTGGACCTGTTCTTGTGTCATCACTTATTTTTTTAAAACAGATTGTCAATGGATTTTTTTGCCCTTTTTTTAATATGTAGGTCAGGGCATATTTGTAGCTTTGGAAACTTATTTTACCGTGACTCACAAAAATAGACAGTCCAAACCTATTCACCGACTGTGGCCCAGAAAGAATGAAATACCCACTTTGCACATTGTCAGGTCTTTCTATTTGTGACATGGGCCCACACTTAGTCATGAAGCCACAGGCATGGCCCCAGTGCACGGTATGAAAGAACAAGCCCTCCTTTCTAGCCCAGAAACATTTACCCCGTGCTGACCGGACCATGCATATGCAAGGAATTAAATGCACTTGCACTGGTTTTTGAATACTTTATTCATTAACCTAATTCTTTTGATCTGACAGCTGGAGAAACAAGCGTACAGTAGGTAAATATAGAACTAGGTCAGCTTGTGATAGCGAATATTTAACAGGAAACCGCATTCATTTGCTACAAGACTTCACTTGTTATGCAGAACAAAATGGAAAAAAAAAAAGAGCTTGCTTAATATTTCACTGCCCGCTTTAGCTAAGGAAATGTAGAGGGAACAATAATCAAATAAATACGCTCTTTATGACTATTTTAAAATAAGCATTCAGTGTTAAATATATCCATGACATAATGATTTAGTAGACGCCCAGTTCATAGCGAGTGAAAGGAAACTCACACTGCTGGGGGGGGGGGTCTTTATATCTTGGGTTACTATTTTAAATAGGCTGCATTTCTCTACTGTACATATACAGCCTGTTGTGTCTACTGTGTTTCCCCAGAGTGTATATGGCGATCAGCTTAACCAATCACACAGCCTCTTGCACATACTGTATATGATGGGGTTGTAAGACCAGCATTCATCAGCAGAAGGGAAGGGATGTAATTATTTGCATTATCAACTCATATCAAGTGCATTTTTTTTGCCATCTGGGGCTCATTGCTCCTGATGGACTTTTTCTTCCAACTTTTTTGACCTTTTAAGGTCCCCATACACGGGCCGATTCTAGCTGCCGATATTGGTCCCTTAGACCGATTCGGCAGCTAATTGGCCCGTGTATGGGCACTCCCGACGGGCTTGCCCGATAAAAATATAACACTCTAAACAAGCATAAATTCCTCAAACTATATCATTCTTTCAGGAAAATGTATGCTAGTACAGACATAGGGGGACATTTATTAATGCACGAACGCTCCGAATGCGTCCGAATTCGTTTTTTTTTCGTAATGTGCGGGTTTTTTGCGACAATTTCGTACCTTGCACGATTTTTTCTTGGGCCAGGTTGGAGCTGCAGAGTGCCACTGAGCCCTATGGGAGACTTTCCTTGGGCCGGGTTGGAGCTGCAGAGTGCCATTGAGCCCTATGGGAGACTTTCCTTGGGCCAGGTTGGAGCTGCAGAGTGCCATTGAGCCCTATGGGAGACTTTCCTTGGGCCGGGTTGGAGCTGCAGAGTGCCATTGAGCCCTATGGGAGGCTTTCCTTGGGCCGGGTTGGAGCTGCAGAGTGCCATTGAGCCCTATGGGAGACTTTCCTTGGGCCGGGTTGGAGCTGCAGAGTGCCATTGAGCCCTATGGGAGACTTTCCTTGGGCCGGGTTGGAGCTGCAGAGTGCCATTGAGCCCTATGGGAGACTTTCCTTGGGCCGGGTTGGAGCTGCAGAGTGCCATTGAGCCCTATGGGAGACTTTCCTTGGGCCGGGTTGGAGCTGCAGAGTGCCATTGAGCCCTATGGGAGACTTTCCTTGGGCCGGGTTGGAGCTGCAGAGTGCCATTGAGCCCTATGGGAGACTTTCCTTGGGCCGGGTTGGAGCTGCAGAGTGCCATTGAGCCCTATGGGAGACTTTCCTTGGGCCGGGTTGGAGCTGCAGAGTGCCATTGAGCCCTATGGGAGACTTTCCTTGGGCCGGGTTGGAGCTGCAGAGTGCCATTGAGCCCTATGGGAGACTTTCCTTGGGCCGGGTTGGAGCTGCAGAGTGCCATTGAGCCCTATGGGAGACTTTCCTTGGGTCGGGTTGGAGCTGCAGAGTGCCATTGAGCCCTATGGGAGACATTCCTTGGGCGGGTTGGAGCTGCAGAGTGCCATTGAGCCCTATGGGAGACTTTCCTTGGGCCGGGTTGGAGCTGCAGAGTGCCATTGAGCCCTATGGGAGGCTTTCCTTGGGCCAGGTTGGAGCTGCAGAGTGCCATTGAGCCCTATGGGAGACTTTCCTTGGGCCGGATTGGAGCTGCAGAGTGCCATTGAGCCCTATGGGAGACTTTCCTTGGGCCGGGTTGGAGCTGCAGAGTGCCATTGAGCCCTATGGGAGACTTTCCTTGGGCCGGGTTGGAGCTGCAGAGTGCCATTGAGCCCTATGGGAGGGTTCCAAAATCATGCACAGAAAGGTCAAAGTCGGAAAGGTTTTCCTGTATTTTACGATCGTTCTGTGCGAAAATTTCGTGACTTTCGGATCGCCAATACAATATTTTCGTGACTAATACAATTTTTCCGTAAGCATAATCGTGATCCGTAAGCATAATCGTGATCTTCAGAAATTTTCGTATCCAATCCAAATTTATCCCATTTGGGATTCAAACTCGTGTTTTAATGAATCGGCCCCATAGTATTTCCATACCAGTAGTTGGACATTAGGGCTCAAGAGACAAACTGCAAACATTCTGCCTACAACGCACTATTCTTTCTCAGTATTTCAATGGCAATTGCACCCACGCTATGAATCTTTACGCCAAACATACGCATCATGTACAAAATGGAGCTCTGGATATGTAAATGTAATGGGCTACCCCCTGCAGGCCATTGCACACTATTCAGTAGGTACAAAAATGCATGCCTATGGGCACAACATTCTAGGGGAGCCCTTTGCTCAACCCCTTCCTAATGTGGGCATTACTTTTTGTACCCAAGTTAGCTTTGCCTTACATCTGTGCCCATTATTGCACTTTGTGCAGTACATATTTTGAATAAAGTGCCCCTATATATTCAACTTCATGCCTAGAAATTCTTAGAACCAATCAGATTTCAAGCAGCAGTCAGGTAAATGCAATGTTCTAATTGGCTGTTCTGGGTTACAAGACTTGTTGCACCTGTTCTGATATTGTCTCTTTATTCCCTTTTCTTCCACAATGCCGTGACTGTAAATATCTGAAGGTCTGTTTGATCATGGATTTATGGCGGTACACACACAATTGTGTATATTTAAAAGTTACCAATCAAGGGCTGCATTTGTTTTCTTCACTTTCCTTTGACAAGGTAAAGACTGTGTTTAAAGGACGTAATGTAATTAATCAAATCAACACCCTTTTGTGTCTCTGGCAAGTGCCCTAATGCTGGAATCATCGTTACTGTTCTGTGTCCGCAGAGCTGTCTGCTCGCTTTCTTTTAGAACAAACAGAGACTGTGTCATTGCACTTTTGTACTTTATTACGCTATTAACAAATATAACTACATGAGCAACAAACAATCAATTTGACCGATATGCCATTGCTTCTTGACTTAAAATAACCTAATGGATAAAAAAAACCTTGAAAGGATTATTAAAAAATACGGTAACCAGGAGACCTGAGTGAGCAAATAGCACTGAGCTTTTATGTAAGAGTTATATGTATTATGTGTATGAGTATAACACTGACATGCAAGGCCCTCGGTTGCCCTATACTAATATTCCACTTTAAATTTTAATGTCACCTTCATTTTAACTCTTTGACTCACTGCGCAAAATGAAATGACCTCTGCCAAAAATTGGCCAGATGTCGTTTGGACAGGATTGATTTTTCGTCGGGTTGGGGACAGCATGGGCTCATTGATGCAGTCCTCGCTTCGACTTTTCCTATTCCCTTCACTGCAATACAGTTGCATTAGCATGATATTGCTCACTAGAGATGTAGCGAACTGTTAGCTGGCGAACTAATTCGCGCGAACATCAGGTGTTCGCAAGTTCGCGAACTTTTAGCGATGTTCGCAATTTTGGGTTCGCCTTAGCTGGAGCCAAATTTTGACCTCTCACCCCAGAGCCAGCAGATACATGGCAGCCAATCAGGCAGCTCTCCCTCCTGAACCACCCCCGGACCACTCCCTTCCATATATAAACCGAAGCCCAGCAGCCATTTTACATTCTGCCTGTGTGTGCTTGATGAGTTAGCATAGAGAGAGCTGTGCAGGGGTTTGAGGGACAGTTTAGGCAGCTTTGCTGACTAGTGATCTACTTTCTACTGCTCTGTATTAGCACATAGGGAGAGAGCTGTGCAGGGGTTTGAGGGACAGTTTAGGTAGCTTTGCTGACTATTACTTTCTACTGCTCTGTATGTAGCTGCTGTGGGCAGCTGTCCTGCTGATCTCATCTGCTGTAACCCAATAGTCCTTGTAAGGACTGCTTTAATTTTCTTATTACTGTTACTCTTCTTTTCATTGTGTACTGCAGCTCCGTCTGTGTGTGTTGGAGACAGGTGTGCTGCTCATAGTAGTGCACTAAGCACCAACCACACATTCACATAATTTTTTTTATTTGTGTTTTTTTACTTTGCTACTGTAATTTATAGAGCCCAGTGCTATTAGTCTAGCTGTGTTGGGGACTGGTGTGCTGCTCGTAGTAGTTCACCACCAGCACCAACCAGAAATCACTTTTTTTTTTTATTATTATTTTTTTTTTTTTTTTTAATTTAACTTACTGTTCTTTAACGTGTCCAGTGCTGTTTGCTGTTATTCATAGTAGTGCACCAAACACGTTACACATAGTAGTGACATTGCATTGCAATAAAATCACCTGAGCGACGTTTTTCCACCAGCAATAATATATTCCGTATCCACTACTGCGGCGTTTTGTCTTTGCGTGTGAACCGGCTGTAACCTTTACACGACTTGATTGGCATGTAGACGCCGGAACGTTTTAAAGTAGTTTATTACACAAGTTTAGAAATGTAGTGTGATTTGGGAACGGGTTCGCTAACTTTTTTTGTGAGGTTCGCTACATCTCTATTGCTCACCCAAGGTGGGCATATCTTGGGAAAGATTTGCTTGTTTGGTGACCTCGTGAAATGAGCAAATCTTACCGTTTATGCCCAGCTTTAGAGATAATCAAAGTAACCAATAACGCCCTTAGAACTAAACAGAGTGTTCAGTGTTGGGGAGGTTTCTGGTGTTTTCTGGTTTTCAGTGTTCCCCAACCAGTTGCTCATGAGCAACATGTTGCTCCCCAACACCCCTTGGATGTTGCTCCCAGAGACCTCAAAGTAGGTGCTCATTTTTGAGTTTCTGGTAAGGAGGCAAGTTTTGGTTGCATAAAAACCAAGTATAATGCCAAACAGAGCCTCTTCTAGGAACCTTTTTTCATGCTTGTGTTGCTCCCCAACAATTTTCCCATTTAAATGTGGCTCACAGGGTAGTTTTAAACATTTTTCAGCTGGGTCATTTGTAGCTCCATTGGCAAGGGGCAAAACACTTTCTTAACAGATATTTATCACTTAAAATTGTGCAATTAAACTATTTCCCTACCTAGCATCAATTAATAACATCAATAAAACAATCATAAAGAGATTAAAAAAAACAAAACTTGGCAATGATAGTATGTCTTCAAAATGTACATTAAAACTCAACCTGTTATTTTTAGCGTATCTGAGATTAAATATATCCCAGATAATATGTTGACCACATTAGATGAATGAACAAGTACAAAAGATTATGGGATTTGCCTGGAGCCTCAGCTGACAGGTGTAACAATGCATTTCCTGAGTGAAGGACTTCATTTACAAAATGATTTCCTATCGGCATCAGTAGATCAGAATGAAACAGCTATTAGCAGTAGGGTTTATGTCCTCCTGGGTTATTTATTCCTCAGTGTTGCTTTCTTCCTCTGTGTGAGCAAAGTCTTAATAAAAGCCAATGATTAACTGATTCTGTAAGCAAGAAACTGATAGACTTTGGACTGGAAAGGACTCGGACATGAATTCAAATAGGTCACGCTGACCTCAGCAATCTGTGTTCACTAGTAGTTCCATTAGTATCCAAGACAGCAAATAACCATTTATCCCAAATTTCACCATAACTAGTCTTTCAGTGGACCCTACTAAATGTTGCATAAGCCTCACAGGTTGGGAAACTGTGATCTAAATAGTAGGTGTCTATAAAATTATAGATTTTTTTGTATAGATTCTGTATGGCATTTGCTTAATCGTCAGTATGCCACCAAACTTAAATAAGCTCATACTGTATACCAGTGATCCCCGACCAGTGGCTTAGGGGCAACATGTTGCTCCCCAACCCCTTGGTTGTTGCTCAGTGCCCCCAAACCAGGTAGTTATTTTTGAATTCTTGACTTGGGGGCAAGTTTTGGTTGAATAAAAACCAGATTTACTACAAAATAAAGCCCCTGTAAGCTGATAGGGTGCATAGAGGCTCCCTAATAGCCAATCTTAGCCCTTATTTGGCACCTCCATGAACTTTTATGATGCTTGTGTTGCTCTCCAAGTCTTTTTACATTTGACTGTGGCTCAGGAGTAAGAAAGGTTGGGGATCCCTGCTGTATATTATCCATATGGATCCTGTAGTCACCGTTAGATATTGGAAAATATATTCTGAGGAGTAGGATCTGGTTTTCAGGCAGAACTATGTGTATAACATGAGGCATGGGAATACCTTTTGAAGGCTTTCACATCATGTCTAGCATTGAGAGGTGCTTTTCAGCTCCGTTTAGCCCTCCTCATCCTAACCATGATGTTTTTTTTTCTGTTTGGTCATATGGTTACAAACAAATATTTCCTTGCATGAGAAAAAGCAAATATAACTCTACATACAGGTGTCAAGAAGTGAGATTGGTGATGAGTGAGAAGTTTGAATAGCAAAGAGAGGGACTAGGCCTACATTTTGCACCGAAAACCATGGTCCTCTGGTTAAACCACTAGAAGACAAGAATTCATCTCCAGCATGCTAAATGTTGTTTTCTACACATCAGAAGAAGAAAACCAATTCCCTATGGCAAAGATTATTTAAGGGAAAGCACTGAAAAATATCTACTGTGTTCTTCTAACTCACAGTAAGCTTTTTTATTATTCTCTCACAGCTATTAAATCTGTAGCCGGTCCAATTCTTTTTATACTGAGAGATCTATACCAAATATACTTAGGAGCATGGATTTAAAACATTCCTTCCAAATGACAGAAACAATAGTTTTACAGAGGAAACATCTTATATAAATGTACTGCGTAAAGAACTCTTATGGGCAACAGCAGCTGTAATCATCATTACAGAACAAAATGCTCTAAATTGCCTATCAATTTATGGTGATTTTATACAAGTATGGGATCCGCTATCTGGAAACCTGTTATCTAGAAAGTTCTGAATTATTCCATTATAAGCAAATAAATCAAATTTTTTAAAATGGTTTCCCTTTTCTCTGTAATAATAAAACAGTACCTGTACTTGATCCCAACTAAGATATAATTACCCCTTATTGGGGCAGAACAGCCCTATTGGGTTTATTTAATGGTTAAATGATTTCCTTTTCTCTGTAATAATAAAACAGTACCTGTACTTGATCCCAACTAAGATATAATTACCCCTTATTGGGGGCAGAACAGCCCTATTGGGTTTATTTAATGGTTAAATGATTCCCTTTTCTCTGTAATAATAAAACAGGACCTTGTACTTGATCCCAACTAAGATATAATGAATCCTTACTGTCAAAACAATCCTATTGGGTTTAATACATGATTAAATAATATTTAATTAGGCTCAAGGTATGGAGATCCAAATTACGGCAAGACCCTTTATCCGGAAAATCCCAGGTCCAGAGCATTCTGGATAACAGGTCCTATACCTGTATAAGGTGATTTTCACACTGCATGATACCATAATGTTACTATTTGAAATTACCTTGTATCCCATTGCCCTAAAACTTTGGGACAAATGTGGGGACCTTGAAATAAAATATAAAAGGAGAAAAATGAATATTACCTTCTAAATATATCAGCAAGACAAACAGTCACTCATTTTCTTAGATACAGTGGGAAATGTGTTACCCACAGAGCCAAAGGATGCCACAATGTTCAGCTTCTTGTGGGACTGATCCCTATTTCTCATATTGTGTTGTACAAACAATTCTTTAGACGTTTTGATCAATACTGTGCTGTCATTTCCAGTTGACAGAGACACTTTATGTTGACAGAAGATGTGGGTCTATAACGACCCATAGCATTTTCCATTAACTAAGTACATCTTTAGTGTGTTCGTTGCCATGATGATTACCAGTGATTAAATAGCCTAGGGGCCCATTTAGTAACACTTGGATAGTTTTCTGCACACAAGGAGGACAAATATTTAAATATATGTTTCATTTATGGAATTTAAGCATAGATCACCTGATCCAAAACGGCATAAACCATTATACTGTACCCTTTGGCCTATTGTAGCAAGTCATCCAGCATTCTGTAAAAATATTAAGATCTGTAAGGAAGATCCCCCTTACTTAGCACTCATAGATGCTCCACAAAACCTGAAAAATAAACATGAATACAGTGCTTACTGCTTAGGCAAAGCTGTATGCATAAGGGGCAGGCTACAAGCAGCACATACAACCCTTTATATGCCTCCCCTAGCTTGTGCATTATTCAGCTGCACAAGCTCAGGAGTGTCAATAGGAACAAGCAATAATGACATGTATTACCGATGTTGTCCTCCCCCCTTACCACCCTACAATCCTCCCTTTGTTCACAGGTGCTTTATAACAGCTTGCTCGGCTCAGGAAGATGTGGCTGTGGAGCTCAGAATAGTCACCAGGACAGGATGCCCTTCTTAGCCACCATCTCTGCCTCATAGTGCTCTTACACTTGTGTATAGGGCTTTAATAAATAATGTTTCTTATGTAGGGAAGAAGGGGTCTAATCCTTCACTTACTGTAGCTGGTAAAGTTAATGTCAGCCAGGAGCTGAGTGAGAAAGTAGGGAAGGTTAATAGACAAAACACAACTGCTCAGGTATTAAATTCCTATGGAAAAACATATACAAAATTACTGTCCCGTTCTAGTTATTTACCAGTGGTTTGTTATCTGAGCATTTCGCCATATATCAAACTCAATGGCAACACTATGTTTTAGCTGTGACTCGGTTCTGTGGAATGCATAATCTTCTCATTGGATCACACAACCAACATGACTGGTGATTAAACCTTGCCAAATATGGCAAATCTTTCTACGTTTGTGACATTTAATGCCCATAGTATTACCCTACAGTTCCTGGGAGGTTGACTCACTTCTTGTCATGGGCATTAAGCCAATAAAATGACTCTGATTGTCCCATAGCTGAAAGTAGGAACTTTGGGGATTTAGGAATTTCTATCTCAGAATACCATAGCTGCTAGAAATTCAAGGGATATTTACAAAACCAGTGTGGAGGAAGAAAGTAGTTCAATTCTCTGGGGAAGTAGGAAGTTTTATATATATAGCACTTAGTCCCTCTGCTTTTCAGAGAATCTGTGCACCACCCATGATGAGCTTTAAGTCCCAGTATCCATCACTTTGGTTGTATTACATTGTGCCCCTGAGCGGGGTGGGGAACTGGTCCCAGGGAACATAGAGACAGACAGTCATGATTTCCTTTCAATTTCTGGAATTAGGTATCTGTATAAAAAGCCCAACTGAATGAACTCATGCCAAAAATGGGGAAGAGGTATTTTTCCCTTTATGTAAATGTAGTTCAGCCATTCAAAAACCTTCAACAAACTAAGCAGCGGAAGCCAAACAAAACTCCCAGTTGTCAGCTGCTCATCAAACCTGACCACAAAATGGCAACTGGATAGCTTACTGGATCAATCACTGCTTAATTTGTTTAATAGGCATAACTATATTTGACCTTTCTTGCTTAAATAGCACTAAAGCTGTTCTTGAGCCCCATCAGTCAATCTCTTATTAGCAGTCTTTTTTTTTTTTCAAAAGGGACTGTGCAAACGTTTCTGTGTTGATATATGCAACAGGTATTCTTGCTAATGCTTTATCTAAATGATGGTCTATGGCGATTCAGCACAACAGGTTGGTACTGCTATCCAGGGTTATCCGGTGAGGGCCATTACCATTTGGCAGGAAAGCATAGATTGTGGTGTCTGTTCTTTCTCTCTACAAACAGACAATTTTTATTGGACACACACAGAATATTGTGGCACAAAATGTTAAGTCTAAGCAGACTGCCAAGATGATGACTATTATTTTTTAATGGCTAACAAATAACAAGATAATGACTATTTTATGGGGTTTATGGGGGTTGTGTAGTAATAAGCACCAAGTGTGCTTCAGGCCTAGTAAATAGCAACCAACCAGATGTATAATCACGAGCTTCCTGCTGATTGGTTGCTAGAAGTCCCTAGAACCCTAGAGAACTTTGCAAACCTATGGTACATTTAACACCCTTAAACCCTCTTATATATATGATTGGAAACCACTTTCACTGCTGCAGTTGTTGGGATCATTTATGAGTTTGTGGAACCCTGGAGTTACCACAGCCTCGACCATGGTTTAGTCTGGACTGGGATTCCAAATAGGCAATTTGCCCTTTGCACACTGAACTTGCGATTGTAGATGACCCTTTAAGTCAGTGATCTCCAACCAGTGGCTCTGAAGCAACATGTTGCTCACCAACTCCTTGGATGTTGCTCCCAGTGGCCTCAAAGCAGGTGCTAATTTTTGAGTTTCTGGTAAGGAGACAAATTTTGGTTGCATAAAAACCAAGTGTAATGCCAAACAGAGCCTTCTGTAGGCTGCCAGTCCACTATTAAGTAGCCAATTATAGCTCTTATTGGCACCCCAGAAACATTTCTCATGTTTGTGTTGCTCCCCAACACTTTTTCCATTTAAATGTGGCTCACAGGTATAAAAGGTTGGGGATCCCTGCTTTAAGTATACCAATGTCCTTAATATATAATAGACCCCAAATCTTTGAGGCAGAGATGCTAATCACTGAACCAACCCAATATACCACTTGCCACTGAGAAGTGTATCAGTTTCTTTTTCTGCACCCCCAAAATCAGTTTTAGGGTTCACATTACCTCTTGGCAATGAGCCTTATTATTTTCTTTGGGGATTCTATAGTCGATTTCTCAGCAAAACCATACCTGTAGCTTGGGGCTTCTGTAACAGTTAAGAATATCACTATATGTGTTCTGTTCTTCCTTCCGTTATACTTGGAAGAAGTCCAGTGTTTGGTTTATCGCAGACCATTTGATGTATGATTCTCTAATTAGGGAGAGACATGTATTTATTCTTTGTAAAGAAGAAGAAGAAATGAACTGTGACCAAACAATTTAAACACTGAGACGATAGCTAGGGTTTCATTTCCTAAACGGGAAACAAAAGAGAGAAGTGAATCACATGAAATAGGCACAAGGGTAGCCAGACTCTTCTAAATTCACATTGTTTGAGTCTGCGGACCATGTAATTTATAACCAAAGTTGTCGTTAACCACTTGCTTAATAAAATGAACTATTCCTACTGTTATTTCTCTGAAGGCTGGGTTTCACCGATATCCATCAGCAGACTGTCGGCTTTTTAATAAGACAGATGGCTTAAATATTATTGTCGCCTCTACGTGAAAACAGCAATAATCCAGGTCCAACTAGGAAGTCATAAAGATGGTCATGTCAGACTTAGGCTATTCAATCTATTGCACCCAGTCAGGCTCAGCACCAATGGTGGCCTTTCTCCCCGCCCCACTATGGAGTATTTATCCCAGTCTTTCCTGGAGATGAGAGGCTTGAGGAATCGCTGATGATAAAGTCTTTTGGGGGCTTGCAGGGGCTGCCAGTGTTTATGTCATAAAAATGCTTGGGGGAACACCATGTGCTATGAAATTCTGGGTGTCGATGGCACACGTGAGAGAAGTGAATAGGTAGTTTTACAGTGGCAGTGGGAGAGGCAACCACGGTTTGCCTACTCAGCCCCAGAGCCCATATGGCTTGCCAAAAAGAAACATCCAGTCTACTGGACCCCACCGAAATGTTTCCAATTGGGCCCAGCAGTTGCTCAGACAGGTCCTGGTGGCACCTAATGCCACTTCAATGGTACCTTGGTATGTATTTTTGTAAAACATGATCAGTTTACTCAAGTTTAAAGGGTCTCAAAACTCTATTCACTGAAACCTCAATTGCTTTTTAAAACCAACACCTAGGGGCAGATTTACTAAAACTCCATCATTTCTCATTATTTTTTTACTTTCAAATTCACTAAACACATTTTCCCGAATGTCTAATATGTACTAAAAAAAAGTCGCACGTAAAAGCCACTGCGAGAAAAGTTGTAAAAGACTCAACTTATTTGAATTGTTGCAGTGAAATAGAAAAAGTTGGCGTTTTGGAAGAAACCAGGAGAAATCTGTAAAGGAGACAAAAGAAAAAACTTCAAGAACCTTTGCCATTGACTTCTACATGAAACTGGCAAGTTTAATCTGCCAAATTGTCGAATTCAGATTTTTAGCTGTTTACATGCATAGTAAATCGATAGTCAGTAAATGAGCCCCCTAGACTTTTTTATGCTTTTCTACTAAGGCTGATGCCAGACGTGGCGTAGGGCTGATGTTTTCGGCAAGCAGATAAATGCTTGGCGAAAATACAGCCCTACGCCTGCTACTTGTGCCTGCACCCAAATGAATGAGATACGCTCGGGTGCAGGCACATGTAGCCGATATACGCAAAAAAATGCGAGAGAATACAAAGTCTCACATTTTCATGCGTATATCGGCTACATGTGCCTGCACCCGAGTGTATCCCATTCATTTGGGTGCAGGCACAAGTAGCAGGCGTAGGGCTGTATTTTCGCCAAGCGTTTTTCCGCTTGCCAAAAATATCAGCCCTACGCCACATCTGGCATCAGCCTAAAATGACAGCAAGGCTGTCTGCGAAGACTACCGATACTGTACTAAAACTGTCTTTTCCATGAAAAGTGATGACCAGACCTAATTGAATGCAGTGTTCCAACTTTGTAAAATCCCCTGGATAACAGGTTTCTGGTTAACGAATTCCATACCTATAGTATAGGCACTTATTGTAAATGCAGGTTTAGTTTACAAAATTCTAAGCTGGCAAAATTACCCCTTCATGGTAACTGCTTAGACCCTGCCTGTACAATTGTGGGTCAGGGAATTATCTGTGTTAACTTAGAATTATCCAAGGAGATTCCCAATAACATTTTGGTGTTAACTCATAAATGACATACAGTAATGGTAGGTCAAAGCATTGCAGCAATATGGAAATCTGCAATAATCTCCCATGTGTGAGGAGCATATCAATGTAACCTTCCAAAAATATACCACTGATTGTATTATAAATTATTTTCACTGACATACTGTATATAATACAGTACAAGCACATATTTGTTTCCATACATAGTTGAACGGCACATGCAGTGGGCATAGGAGCTCTTACTATTATGGACTATGGATAAATATCCCATGTGTTTCAGTCCCCATTATATACTGTATATATAGGCTATGTCCTCATATTCTAATACCTAAGAATAAAGCTTAGGAGAACATTAAAACCAACTCTCATGCACACGCACACCATACTTGTCCTTGACTGTAACTTTCCTTATATCAAAGTATATTTGTAAAGGGTCCAAGACTTATCTGGGGTACCCTTTCCTATTTAAATCATTGCAATTTACTGTATTATAAACCAAACTGGGTATGGAGCAAGGTCATAGGTAAGGTGGTACATTCCTTAATGGGGTTGCAAACGTAGTTCCAAGTCATTGAAGATTGTAAGCTCTTTTGGGCAGGGCCCTCTTCACCTCTTGTATTGGTTACTGATTGCTTTATATGTTACTCTGTATGTCCAATGTATGAAACCCACTTATTGTACAGCGCTGCGGAATATGTTGGCGCTTCATAAATAAATGTTAATAATAATAATAATTGAAGTCAAACACAGTGTAAGACCAATAAACCCATCCCAAATTCCTGATGATCTTATAGCCGTATGCTTATAATTCCAGCCCAGATAGCGGACACGTATGGTAAAAGAAAGAAACGCATTCTTTGCATTTTTACTGCAAAATATTACAGTAGACTGTAAACACATTGGTCTAAAGAGCTTTTCTACAGTGCAGAGAGGTAAAGCTGGTCTGTTGCCAGTGCTTGTGGTCTCAGTTTCCAGAGTCCATAGGTTTCATTATATGCTATATTAACTTGATCTAAATATGGCACGTTGAATGGAAAAATTACACTCACAAGACTGGAGACCTTTTAAATATTGCCTGAAGGAGTGTTTTCATGTCTAGAATTTCTGCTAAGTCAGTTTACTTTGGCAAAATAAAACATCCTCACATTATTGGGAAAAGCAAGTATTCTTCACGTTTGGCAATTATCCATTATCTGAAAGGGTCCTAGTAAAGGGAGGGCATTTGCATAGTACCTTCTTGCACAAAATGTTTTAATGTTATTTAATACATTGATATGGGTGAGTGCGTCTCTTATTTTGCCTGTTAGAATAAGGTTTCTTACACATGGGTGTTTTAGTATGGATTCCCGAGTGTTGGCTGTTTCATGCCTTCCACCACACCAAGATACATTCGTTACGTCTCGGAGTAACTTATAGTTACATAGTTACATAGGGTTGAAAAAAGACCAGAGTCCATCAAGTTCAACCCATCCAAGTAAACCCAGCACACCTACCTATCTATACACTCACATAAACTATAAATACAACCACTAGTACTAACTGTAGATATTAGTATCACAATAGCCTTGGATATTCTGATTGTTCAAGAACTCATCTAGGCCCCTCTTAAAGGCATTAACAGAATCTATCATTACCACATCACTAGGAAGGGCATTCCACAACCTCACTGCCCTCAAACTGAGCTTATTTTTTTCTATTTAGCTTTGAGATGCTGCATGTTGCACCTTACCTGCATTCTGTACCTTACCTGCATTCTGTATATCAGCGTGACCCAGTAAGTGCAAGCTACAAAGAAAATAATGGCCTCTGTTAGCACATTCATCCCTGTTTGAAAGAACACATAAAAAGCCACCACATGGTGTGTAGAAGTCCTTATGTCCAAGCCCAGAGTGGCAATCGGTGGGTTCTGGGCTTCTGGCAAATGCCAGAGGGGCTGCTGTAAGGTGCCGTAGGCACTCACTATTTATTGGGCTGGTGGGGGCTGTTTGGGCCTCTGTGTACTTGCCAGGGCCTATTTTGACTCCCAGTCCAGGCCTGGTAAAGTCAGTATTGCACCCCGTGCTTTAAAACATAAATGCTTTGGTTTTTCTGGATACAGGAGAAATAGTAAATCCTATACTGCCCAACCTCTAACAGTGATCCCTGTGCTGTACAATAAGAAAGGCAACTATTTGCAGGTTTTTGAGGTTAAACTGGACAGAATATTTTATTTACTATAAGAAAGTGTCCAAAGTTTCCCTGAAGAACAGACCACCATGGCTGCTAACAGATTATAAATACGAATATGAACATACAGAGTCCATTAAAAAACAACCAATAACTGATACAAGAGGTAAAGAGGGTCTACCATCACCTGAGACACCATGGCAAGGCAATGGACTGTTACAGGTTACAGATACTGTATAAGAAAACATTCTTGTCTGACCAATTTAGTTAAGTTTCTAGCAATAAATAGGGCAGGAAAGTGTTTAACCAAATCTTAACCTACTTGACCTTTAAACTGGACTTCCAGAATGGTTTAGTAGAAAAAAGTGGCATTCTCCCCTAATTTCACCCTAACGTTCCTTTAGTCTCGGCTTCCCAGCCACTGTTTGAAGTGCATATCTGTTGAAGTTCTAACACATTTCACACATGGCCACGCATCAGAAAGTTGGGCATATGATTGCACCATATTTCTAGTAGGTGCTGCCTATCACTGAAAACCCAATATCACAAGGAGTCACCTATTATAATGCCCTGTTCTTCCTTCTCCAAGTCGCTCAGTCCTGTGCTTTCTTTCCAGAATAACTGGTTAATTTCTTACTTGCTTTCCCAGATGGCACCAACCTGTAATAGAAATGGTTTATATCAAAGTTTAATACATATCAGGCACTCGCGCTTTATAAAATACCTTTTTTTACAGGCTTTTATGATTGTAGAGCATGTGATTAAGCAATCATTTATTAAACAAATAGAGATTATCTCCTCAGAGCCATGGCTTGGAACTAAACAATGTTTTTGTTGTGCTGAAAATTCATTTTTTGGGACTATATTCATTTTTTTTGCCATATAGTGTGGCACAGAGAACTGATATAAAGGGTTGTATTATAATCTCTATCAACTATAACAGTGAATAATATTCTATACCACAGGATACATACTGCATCAGTGATTAGTATGCAAAGTTATAATGCAGCCATGAACTATTATGACTGATTGTGCTGAGGTACTAAATTGGGAGATGATGAGTCCTTCAGAAGCAGTGTTGCTATATCACTGGTGACCATACTTTAGCAACATGGAGTGTTTTCCCACAGCGTACCAGAATTCTCATAGTGTGCTCCACTATGAGAGCACACTACAGTCTGTTGGGTGTAATGTGGGAAACTATAATCTCCTCAGTGGGACACAAAGCTGCTCCTATTTAATCCTAGATTGTTCTATAACAGGGGCTACCTGTTCCAATCTTTATCTCATTCCCAGGGTCTTTTCTCGCTCCTCTTCATTTAGGCTTGTGTTATCATAGGGCTTAATCTTCTTACTGAAGCCTACTTCCTCAGGCTCTCCAGCAGCATCCACCCCCCATGGAATGGGGTGCAAAAAGAGACAAAGCCATGTGCTAACTCTCCTTTTATAGACTATGGACTAGTAACTAAAACCACTACCCTGGACCTATGGGAACACATCCTCACTCCAAGACATATGCACACTTCCTTACAGTGAAAATGGTTAACTTCTTCATATCCCCTACATTTTTCTACAACTGTAAGGTTGATGTCCTACGGAGCATGTTAGTCGGCTGCAATAGATCTCTGCTATCGCAGGCAACTAGCCACTACGAAATGCCTTTCCACCAGAAACAGTAGGAGTCACCATTAGAAAGGCCTTTGCATTGCTTTGATTTTCTGAAGTTGTGCAAAACTGCCAGCAGGCAGGTGACTAACTCTTCATTGGACATCAGCCTTGGGGTCATAGAAAATGTAACTTCATCGCATTCAAATGAGAGAAAGCAGGTGGTGCTGCATTAACAATGTTGGGCTAATAATATCTGTTGGTCACTACCCTTGTTCTAGATCAGTGATTCCCCAACCAGTGGTTTATGAGCAACATGTTGTTCACCAAACCCCTTTGATGTTGCTGCCAGTGGCCTTAAAGTAGGCACCCTTTTATAAATTTCTGGCCTGGAACCAAGTTTTGGAAGCCCAGAGACACGGCTTTACTCCAAGCAGAGCCTCCTGCAGGCCACATGGGGATACCAAATAGCCGACCATACTAATCATTTGATATCCCAAAGAACTTTTTTCATGCATGTATGGCTCACTAACACTTTTTATAGCTAAGTGTGGCTCACGAGTAAGAGAGGTTGGGGATTCTAGATTATCTAGATTATTCTAGATAAATGAAAAGCCTAGAGGGTTATATACAGTCATTCTTTGTCAAAGCTTGGGGAAAACTCATGAGAAAAACCCATTCCAATAGTACAAGGAGGTAGAGGCAATATTAAAATACATAATTTATCATGATACATTTTGATAACGAATGGGTTAAGGGGGTGGGGTGAAGTACAGGGATCTATTTATATTTGGGCTGAGGTGTTTGTGCTTGGGGAAAGGGGCACATAACTGCCCTGAAATGTCAGCAAGCAATAAATTAGTTTGTGTAAAATGCTCAGTGCCCTGAAGATGTCTTTGTACATGGCTTTAACAGCTTGGATTATGTGACTTTTTTTGAAACTTTTACATACATATTTATGAAAGAAAAATGATGCCTTTTCATACTGGATGAACTTATATTTTATGTATATATATATATTTTATGTTGGCAGGATGTTAGACTTCTGCTCCCTCCTTTTAATATAAGCACACACTTGTGAGAAGGTATCCAGGGCCATGAATGCGTTACACCAAGAGGACATTAAATATATATGTGTATCTTTCTTTATAAAGCGTTACTTATGTACAGTAGAATAGATTAATACAAACAGGGGGTTATTATTTATATATATTTAATCTGAGTTTAATCCTTCAGTGTATCTCATAGCATCAGTGACTCACATTAGGTGGAACTGCTGGCTTTTCCTTTTTCATCTTTTTATACATTTAAGTACACATGGTCACATTCGCGGGTCTTGGAATGAATAACTTGAGGGGATGAGAACTGTGAGAGAATGAAAACTGTATCAATCTATAAATCCTTATATAGCAAATATCTACTCATTTTGATCCCTTTGGGATCGTCAAAGTCGCCATAGGATAGGGGCAATGCACACATAATGTATAGTAACCCATATGACCCTCCTGAAATGCTGCATGTTTATTATTGCTTGCCTAAATCCAGAGAGGTACACAGGCGGAAAAATTAGCTATATTTTTATATAGGGGCAAATAAAATTTGCCCTTTACAGGTTAACTAATGGGTAGTTCACCTTAAAAAGGTGGATTTACTGTTACTCTTGTGCACATTAATGCTATTCATGAAGCAACTTGCACACATGGATGCTAGGTAACCCTGGAATTACCACCAGCCTTGACCTGGTGGTAATTCCAGAGTTCTTCTGGTTGGTTATGTTCATGCACACAAGTGACTTGCACCATGCAAAGCAAACATTGATGCAATTATTGACTCTGTGCTCATTAGCATGCCAAAAGTGGTACCATCTAAGCTCTGAAAATGTGAACTGCTAATTTGCGCCCATACTGGGACAAGTGGCACCAGGCACAATGTAGTGGCCTTAGGAATTACAAAAACACTGCATTTTGAGCATGGTGATTTGCATCCAATTAATAAACCTTGCACTTGCCTCATAAATAAGTATCTGCTCAGCAATACTGCCCCATTAATGGCAATAAGTTAGTGTATTCATAGGTATATTCCTCTGCTACAGCATAGAACCATAATGAGCAATTGTGTTAACTTTAAGTGTGTTATAGAATGCCCTATTCCTAGCAACTTTGCCATTAATTTACATTATCTATTTTGTTATAGTTTTTGAATTATTTGCCTTTCTCTTCTGCCTCTTTCCATCTTCCAAATGGGGGTCACTGTCCCCGACAGTCAAAAACTATTGTTCTGCGAGGCTACAATTTTATTGTATTACTTTCCATTACTTATCTTTTTGGCAGGCCCTATCTAATTCATATTTGAGTCTCTTATTCAAACCATTGCCTAGTTGCTAAGGTAAATAAGACCTTAGCAACCAGATAGATGCTAGTATACCAAACTGGAGAGCTGCTGAACAAAAAGCTAAATGTATGTATGTATGCATGTATAACTTTATTTATAAAGCACCACAAGGGTACGCAGCGCTGTACAATCTTACAGAATACAAAATTACACACAGGGAGGACAAGTGATATAATAAATAAATACAATAAATACATATATGTATATATATATATATATATATAAGTGCCATGTGGTATGAGACACAGTAGGAAGGAGGTCCCTGCCCCGTAGAGTTTACAATCTGAGTGGTTGGGTAACATACAGGCACAAACTGGAAGGTAAGAGTGCATCAGGTATGGGCATTTGCCCTTAAGCGCAGGACTGGGCAAAATAATGTTTTAGTGCTCCAGAAGGTAACAGCTGAGTTTTTTCTTAAAGAGAGTGGGTGAGTGTTCCCTACGGAGGGATTCAGGGATAGAGTTCCAGAGGGAAGGAGCAGCGAGATAGAAAGGTGTAAAAAGACGGAGGCTCTGAGAGGAGCAAAGGAGATGACCAGGAACATGCAGGGAGACCAGTGAAAAAATGTAGTGAGGAGCAGAGGAGTGAAGGGCTTTGAATGTCAGCAGAAGGATTTTGTAAGCTATCCTTTGCTTGACAGGCAGCCATGCTAGTGAGCTTAAATGAGGCTGAGCAGGATCCCTCTTAGGAGAGAGCAGGAGGATCCTGGCAGCAGAGTTTAAAATTGATTGCAGGGGAGAGAGGTAGGAGTCTGGGTAAATAACTGAAAACTATAAAAAAATAGAAAATGAAAACCACTTTCAAAATGTCTCAGAATAGTACATCAGGGACCCCAACCATTCTTACTCGTGAGCCACAGTCAAATATAAAAAGACTTGCAAGACTAGCAACACAAGCATCATAAAAGTTCATGGAGGTGCCACGTAAGGGCTAAGATTGGCTATTAGGCAGCTTCTATGCACCCTATCAGCTTACAGGGGGCTTTATTTGGTAGGAAATCTTGTTTTTATTCAACCAAAACTTGCCCCCAAGTCAGGAATTCAAAAATAACTACCTGGTTTGGGGGCACTGAGAGCAACATCCAAGGGGTTGGGGAGCAACATGTTGCTCACAAGCCACTGGCTGGGGATCACTGGACATCATACTAAAAGTTAATCAAAAGGTGAACTACCCCTAAACAAGGTTATTGCATTCCAGATTGCAATTGGTTAGATACCTTGTCCATCCAGACTTGATGTCCCTTCCAATATTGGCCTTTTGTTTTATACTTTCTATACTGGTCATATTTGTTACCTATTTTGGTAATTTGGTGGAGTAGCGGTCTATCAGTTGAATCAATTACCTTGTGGCTTTGAGCAGAGCTTTAGCAAGGGACCGGTAAACCATTTAGATTCTTTAGAAGGGTCTCCTGATTTTTGATGATGTGGTAACCTTAAATTAGGTGCTGGCCCAGTGCATGGAAGCATGGAGTCCACACAACCAAGGTAGCATGCAACACAGACAATAACATTTAATGCAGTTCCTAAATCTGTCTTCTTTCTTCCATGGAAACTTCTCTGGGGGCACGCTAGCAACTGGATGATGAAAATTCCAGACCCTTCTGCATCAGCCCAACCTCTGACTCATCACGCATTTGCATTTTCAGACGAAAGATCCTGAGCAGACTGGCTTCCAATACGCACCTCACATTACCCTTCTAAGAACAAAAAATAAATAGTTAGCGAGGGGCTTACATTCAACATGCATGGTCTGCCTGGGAAATCAATGGATCAATTTCCTATTTAGAATTCATAAATCAAACTTTTTCCATCAAGTAAATTAAGTCTTCCAGAAAATGTGCATACGGGGCCAAATGAAAGCCTGTAAAAGTATACTTGTTTCTGAGAAGAGAAGATTTATTTAACAAGACCACATCTACGCTTTGTTCTTCCAATGAGTTTCCAACCTGGCTGCTTTGATTGACAGTGTAATTAGGCCCGGCTCTGCTTGCGGGTCACTAGGGTGAAACATATACATTAATCACCAAAGGCTCGCTGACATGTTTGTGTTTGACCCCCTGCAGCAATCTAAATAGGAAAGACAGTGATGTTTTTAGTGGACTAACATGTCATTTTATGAATCTGAAAAAAAAGCAAAAACAAAAAAAACAAACGTTGGCCTACGACAGGTGACAGTGTAGTCAGTATAGATTGGATTTCACTTGCAGTTATGGTTACTCTTTAGACTGACAAAAGTACATTAAGCAACTTAAGATAGTCATTGTACATGATTGCTACCCATTGCTACCCATTTGATTGCTACCCATGATTACTACACCCAATGGTATTTGATTGCTACCCATTTCGCATTCCTTCGTGCATGGATCTGAAGTCCAAAATGGGGACATAACATATACTTTATACTGCCATTTAGGCAGTAGTGAATAGCATTTGTGGTCCTTTGTATGCTCCTCTTGAGATGTATGTTCTGGGCACCCAAGAAATGCTCTTCTAAGTGCCACATTTGTGGCTACCCATCACCTATATACAGCTTAGCAGCCACAAAAGTAGTAAAAATACAACATTCCAGGCTAGTGTAGACTTCCAATCCCCTTCCAGCTCTGAAGGACATCTCACAGGACCTAACTGAGGATTCTGGGAGCTAAAATTCCCAACAGGAAGCCAGTGATATGCATCACTCTGAAGACACTATGGATTCTAATTCCTTTGCCAACATTTGGCACAGGTTTAAGTACATGTTGTAGGTTCTCTTGAACTGGGTTTAACTGGACCAGAAGACTATTGCAAGGTATGTGTAGGTAGAAACACACATTAACTGCTATAGCAATTGTATAAAAGTTCTAATGGAATCACTTCTGACTTGAAAATAATGACTGCCACATTTCCAAACTACTATTGCTTGCACAATCACTTTTAGACAAGTGACTCAGAAATCAATGGGGTCATTTTGGGCAATTTGGCTCTGTGTTTCTGGCCTAAACTCCTGAAATCTTGCCATGTGCGATTGGCCTTAAGGCTTGTGCTCATTTACATTTGCACAGCACGTTATTTATCATTGAGGAGATGAATGACCAGACCAAGTCAAAGTTCTAAAGGTCGGATGGAGGACACACTAAATCACATTTGCATATCTAATCTCCATTTGCTTGGCTGTTTATTTACACAGTGAGAGCCAAATGCATCTTCTGCTATCATTGGAGAGATCACTCATCTCTGCAAACTGGTGTTTGCACTGCTCTTCACACACTAAGAAATAACATTTTGGTTGCTAATAAATAAAAATAATAGCAAATTGCCTTCTGCAAAATTAATCTTAGGGTTAATCTGTTGATACACTACCGTTTTGATAGAAAATCTACTGCCTTCCAGTTTATAAGAACTTGACCCGCCCCCCAAAATATGCTAAAATTCACATCTTGATTGTACATACTGGTCAGAAATAATCTAGCTGATATTTATAGTGATGGGATGCTGTAGTAGGATGACTCTTTCAATAATAAAAAGTGGATTGCCCTTCCACAATGTGCTGATTATTATATATGTACCTTAGCCACAGCAGTTTGATCAACACTACTTGAACCAGTGGACAACAAACACCCTTCCACACACACACACACACACACTCGGAATGAGTCATTTCACAATGGATACGACTGCCTGGATCAGATATTTATTAAGGCAAATGGATAAAAACTGGGCAACTTTTTGTCGCACTCTTTTAACTCATTAGATTTAGCTAATTTGGCCACCAACACAGTGGGCCCAGGGTCAGACTGGGGGGTGAAGGGCCCACCGGGGCCAAATCTGAATAATCCTAACTTTGGCCCCAGTACCAATAATCAAATAATATAGCCTAGGTAAACTTGTTTGGTCAGGACCTCATCAATGCGCTGATGTGGTTCCTAGACAAAAAGATTTGAGCCTAATATGAAGCCTAATGTATTGATCAGGGATGACTTCCCATGGGACCCTAATAAGATGCTGAATCACTCTGGGGGCCAGTCGTCAGCTTTTATTGCCCGTGTATGAATTCATTTATAGTAGGAAGTCGATTTTGATTGTCCATATGGAAACTATTGGGATAGTGTTTACTTCAAAAAATGTCCTGTCTAGAGTTGATTAAAAGGGGACTAACTTCCTGAAATTCTGATAAAATATTGCGTAGAAATGGCAAATACGATGACTGGGTGCTTCCTTTTTTTCAGTTATTAGAAGTTTTGTTACATTTTATGGTTGAAACTTTCTATACCTTTCTAACAAAGCTTTGAAAGCATCCAAGATCCCTGACACTTTCATTCAACAAATGAACAAAAAACAAACAACAATGTTTATGTAATTTTATAAAACCAGGGGAACTGGAGAATTTATAAGACATTTGAAGCATTTTTGGTATCATCCCCAGATCAGCTTGACCCATTTTATTATATACTCCATAACCGGAATTTAGGGCTGTCAAGGCAAAAATCTGGGAAGACTGTAGATATAAGATTGATTCTCCCAGGCTATATTTTATCAGGCAACCAAGAGGGAGTTAGATTGTAAGCTCTTTTGGGCAGGGCCCTCTTCACCTCTTGTATCGGTTATTGATTGCTTTATATGTTACTCTGTATGTCCAATGTATGAAACCCACTTATTGTACAGCACTGCGGAATATGTTGGCGCTTTATAAATAAATGTTAATGTTAATGAGGGAGATATTAATGGTGCCTTGGGAATTCTCACTAGTGACTGCAAGTTGTGATATTATAATCTCCCCATGGCCAATGGCACATGCATGATTGTGCCCACCTCTGTGTTCCGTCAGTACATTTCCCATATATCCCAAATAAGTTTGGGATCTATCAACGAACACTACTGTCAACATTTCCATAAAGTGGTCAAAATATCCAATCTATGACTCTTTTTTCTTATATCTACTAAGGGACAACAATTGATACTAGCGACCCATTAATATTCCAAAACACCCTTAAGGTGCTATTTTTAAGGCCTCATTGTCCCATGAAGGGATTAAATACCTCCTAGCTATTGCAGTCCTTGTCGTTGGCTATATGTCTACTGACCCAAAGTCCTGTACCTGTGTTCTTTAAGGAACTTGCAAACCTTATAACTACAGATCCCCAGATTTTGGCCCAAACAAAGAATCAATTGCCAGCATGTTGTGTTGTCTTGTCAGAGTGAAGCCTCACAACTCCTACTAGTAGCAGCTACTTTTTCAAGGCTACTAAACTCCAGAAAATACCCTGTCATAGACAATACTGAGAATTGCCTCTGCTAAAACACACATAGAGACAATTATCAGTAAATGATCAACATTGTCTTTTTTAGGAGCCACGGCAAGTAGCTGCTACTAGTAGCTACTAGTGTGTCTTCACCCTTAATGCAATCACTGTATAATGGAAACACATTTAGTGGCAGCAGGCCCAACAGCTCATGAGTTAGGGCAGTGATCCCCAACCAGTGGCTCGTAAGCAACATGTTGCTCCCCAGCCCCTTGGATGTTGCTCCCAGTGACCTCAAAGCAGGTGCTCATTTTTGAATTCCTGGTAAGGAGGCAAGTTTTGGGTGCATAAAAACAGTATAATGCCAAAATGCCTTCTTCGGGCTGCCAGTCCACATAGGGCCTATTAAGTAGCCAATTATAGCTCTTATTGGCACCCCCAGGAAACTTTTTAATGCTTGTGTTGCTCCCCAACACTTTTTCCATTTAAAAGTGGCTCACGGGTTTAAAAGGTTGGGATCCATTGAGGGAATTCATCTTCTCCAGCACAGATATTGCTCATGTCGCTTCTTAATCCTGACAGTACAAACCTGTGCTAAAATCTGTAGTGATAGACATTGATTAATATCGCAAGTGATTACTGCAAGTTGCTATGTAATCATTTAGAATTCTGGATACTGTTATATCCACATCAAGGTATTCTGAAAATCAGAGAGAGAGGAACAGCACAGAGTGAACTATATATCTGGTAGATAGCTGATCCAAAGTATTGTTTCTAAGAACCCTGTGTCCTGGTGATTCAGAGTAGTTAAACACATCGGACACTTTCGGTTGTGCCTGGAAATGAATCATATAAATACCTGCTATCGATCAGTGTGGTTTTAGGCAAAACATTTATTAACTTTTGTTTCTTTTATTCACTTACAAATAATGAGTTACGCATTTCATCCGCACTACATGTAAATACATGATAAGCAAGAATAATAATCAGTTGAGGAAAGATTTACAAAAAAAGCTTCCACATAATTTTCGAGTTTTTGGTTGGGTGAAATATTTTCATTATTATTATTATTACTAAAGCATTTCTTTTATTAGTAACAAATTTTTCACAAATAATTGGAAGAAAAGTGATTTCACCACACAGACACCCACAGACTTCCATTGTGAGGCTTCATCAAGAGCAAGTCAAGATTTTCTTAGATATTGGATAACATTCACAACTCAGAAACATGTGTTTGGGGGTGCCATTAACCTATCAAGGGATTGAACCCTTCCTTGGGTGGAAATAATGGAAATAATATAGATCTGCTGACCCAGTTTAATGTATCTAATATGCAACTGAACCCCTATTCTAGATGTAATTTCAGAACCTAATAGACTTCTATTGGAAATCTGCACTAGGTAGTAGGGAAAACATAATTATGTTCAATTTTGTACAAAAAGTTGGGGGAAGACTTTGGCAACTAGGCCCCTATATCATTTTACATATAGTGCACTCTACTTTACCTTGGAAAAGGCTTCTGCTTGGCAAAGACTGAGCCAAAAATTCAGAATGTGATGGAGTTGGTACAGTGGAACCTGTAGAGATCCTTCAAGACAACATGATATTGGTTTGTGAGTACTGGAAACCTATTGTCTGGAAAGCTCTAAAAGTGAACATGCAATTCTTCATTTCCTTTTTCTCTGTAATAATTAGTCAGTACCTTCTACCTGATGATAATTAAATTTGTATAAATCCATAATGATTGAATAGTCCTATTTATTGAAATGCTATTTAATAGCCTTATGGAAGGTTGTTCCAAATTCTAGAAATACATTATATGCAGAATAGAGATGTGTGCCCGACCCTTACCTGCCTGCTCCCAACCGGAACCCTACCCGAACCCAGCACGCTGTCATTATTTATATACCCCCACAGACATGACCCACCCATCTCTAATCTCACCAGCAGGGGTGGGGCAGGCAGAAGTAAGTATATAAATAAGCTGACGGCCTTTGGTGCAGTTTTCATGGTAACATCACTACCCGCTAAAGATGTGCTGAGCTGGGCCAAACTCACATGACCTGTGAGTAAATCCCATGGTTTTAGTGCCAGCCTCCACATCACTAATGCAAAAAACCCATAGGTCCCAAGCACTTCGATAACAGATTCTGTGCTTGTATCGCTCTGTCCTTTACTTTTCCTGACTACATGTACCACTGAAACATGTCTGGGCTGTAGGGTTTTTATGTTTTTTATTAAAAACTTCACAAGAAAGAATTAAGATAACTCAGACCGACATGCCGGCCAATAATTACAACTTACAACCAAAATTCACCCCCCCAGTCCACTGGCCAAACGTCCCAATGAAGAACTTGATCTGGGCTGTAGGGAAGCTGACTACTGCAACATTGTTTTGAAGCGGGTTGCTTTCACTATGTTACATTTTTAAATTGAGCTTAAAACCCCTTCAAAATACAGAATAATGTACTTGTAAGGGAGCTGTGGATTTTAGGACTTCTAACAGACCGACAAAGCTGCTCTAGGCATATACTCTTAATCACCCGTTGCACTATGACTTCTATTCACTAACCTTTAAACTGATCTTACCAAGCAAAACTCCCAGTATTTGCAGCCATCACAGAATGAAAAATAATGTTATTTTGGGATCCACTTCAGTCGGCTGTCATTTAAAAAGATGGTAATTTTTTTTCTTATATTTACACATCTGGCACAAAATAATCTGACTTTTCTATTTGCTGAGTTCTACCAGCCGCCCACGTGCATATGGCTGCCTATGTAGCTGATGCCTTTAATAGATCTTCCATTCTATTGACATTTGTTGACATTTGCGGCGTTGTATAAAGATAGCATTGCCTCTTACAGGCTTAATAACACCCTTAAGAAAGTTATTACAAAAATTCATAAAACCAGATTGATATGTTAAAAAAGGGGCAGTTCATAGTAACTGAAATATATACTTGGAAATACTGGGACACTAGAAATGATGGTGGTGTTCCAGGAGCAGTGTTCTCTCTAAGCCAGTGATTGTCAAATGTTTTAAGTTCAAATCCCATTTGAATGTTCAGCTTTTAGCCAGGGCCCCCCTTGAAGGTCCAAAATTTGGTCATGAAATGAGTACAGATGTAGGAGAACACTGGTGTATCAGTAATTCCAACATACAGGCTCATTTACTTACCTAAATGCAGTGTGCCATTGTGGAAATTGCTTTTTTACTCGGAATGCAGCAGCATGCCCATAGTTTTAGGATCATTGTGGCCATCAGGGGAGTTGTGCTTAGCACGAATGCATCAGATGCATCAAAAAGTGCAATTGCATTGACAATTTCTAAGCCAAAAGGGCATCATTTCTTGCATTAGGTGTTAAAATGATGCCAAGCTAATTATTAGGTGCAATTTATCGGCACATTTTGATGCTAGTCACAGTGGGAAACTATTAAGGTGGTGGTAGCTCCGGGGTTCTCCCCACCAGCCAATGCTCTATGCCCCCAGTGGGTCAGCCGAATAGTTTGTGGAACCACAATCGTATTAGCACAAAGATGAAGAAGTTGTGATGCCAAAGCATGCAGCCTATGACAAGTTCCATAAACTAAAGCAGGGGTGGGCAAACTACGGCCCGCAGGCCACGTCCAGCCCATTGGTCTTCTTAATCCGGCTCATCGACTCCACAAGTCTCATTACAAGAGACTTGGCGTCTAGGGACGCACAAGTGGAAATGGCATAACACTGGCCTGGCCTGTCCCGGCCCGTCCGTAAGTCAATGTGGCCCCTAAACCAAAAAGTTTGCCCAACCCTGAACTAAAGGCATACGGCAGCAAGCAGCACTTCTATACAGGTCACGGAACTCCCACATGACTTCTAAAATCCCCATTGTCGTAGTAAGAAGACAAGGAAAGTGTTTCTGTTGCAGCACAATAAGCGTATAGTTGCGCTTGGCGCTGCTCACTCCTTACTGCCTTCCGTTACAAACTGTGCGCTGCAACTATTGATGCAGAGGAACCCTGGAGATACAACCACCTCCGGACTAGGCAGTAACTCCAGGGTTCCCTTTGCACCCAGCGTCAATAGGCACAGGGCACTTGAGCCTAAAGAATCAGATACAAACATCACCGGAAATGACATCAGACAGATTTCTGAGCAGTTGTGTGTGATTTGCTTTTGATTTTGGAGAACTAGATGCAATTAGATGCTTCTGACGTCAATAGTGCTGGTGGTGCTGCTGTTTTCTGATGATTTTGAGAGGCCTGTGTGCCACTAGCCTACCAATACACAGGCCTGGGTATGTGGAAAATATACACTGTAAATTGTAGGGAGGGAGGGTAGGGAGTGTTTTTCAGCCTGTAATATACGCACATTTTAATAAAACACCAACCTACACTTAGTAAATCTGTATTTCAAGGCAAAGACAAGTGTGGGATCTATACCTTAAGGCACCATGCCTAAATCCTACAAAATTGTTTTGCCATTCATACAAGTTTGTTGTAGCTTATTTTGATATTTTCTCAAATAAACACAATATTGCCCTATATGTACAGTATATAAGTTCTAGAACTTAGGGTACATTATTTTTAGTTCTATGATTACCCCAACCTTATCCCCCTTTTTTACTAAAAACCTAAATGCATTATTTTTCAATATTGACCCCATACTGTTACCATAGATAATTATTGTCAAATAAAGTTTTAGTGCCCGGGAGTCTATATCAAGGGGCGGTTAAATCTGGGGAAATTTTGAGATTCTCTCTCATTGTGCAGACCATAAACAACAGATATTGGGCTGTATGAGATTTTCCTGTGTCAGCAGTGCACTGGGTAGATGGGGACAGGGGATAACCTAGACCTTACCCTAGCCACAAGCCATTGGTCCACCCTAGCCATGAGCCAGATATTCATCATTTGTGGCCAGGCAGGCCCAAGCTTTATAGAAATACAGGAAATACAGTGTGAATCACAATTTAAAAATAGGTTGCACCCCTTTGACCTATGGCCACGTGACAGACACCCAGATCAGTTTTATTATGATCCACCACTGACTACATGGTCACACAGTACAACAGGGATATTAATATGGGATGTATCTAGAGGCTCATACAACATGTGGGACAGGACTTGGGGGGTCTAGGAAATTTGAAGCACTGGAAAAAATGTATGTAGATGTGGTTACACATTGCCCCAGTAGAGCTTCCAATCTAAGGTTCCCCATTACATGCACACTAGGGTTCCATCATGGCCCAGTTAACTCGTCTGATGTGTATCTGAAGAAACCTGGAACCCCCAGAGAAAACCCAGACATAGACATGCAGACACATAAGAGCTCCATGCAGAGAGTGTGCTGGTAACTGAAACAAGGACCCCGGCAGACCCCCACTCCTAAACAACACAAGTGATGTTCTGAAAGAGAAGTGAACAAGGGAACACTGGCTATGGAAAAACAGCCACCTATGAACCATGAGCTGGGATAGTGACTGCTTGTCCGCCTTTCTGCAGTATAAACAATACTTTGAACTTGACCTCAGATAAAGTACAAATAAAGATCCCTCTGGTTGAATCCAAGTGAAGTAATAGCTGTGGGTCTCTTACTAGGTTAAAAGTGGAAGTATTTTCTTCTTACATATTCAAAATAATATACTGTTGGTATCTTAAAGGACAAGTAAAGGGTAATACATGGGGGGGCAATACTTTAGGAAACGTCTTGTGTATTAAATCAGTAACTTTTTCCATACCGGTGCTGCTGTTTGGGTGTAGTAACATTCTAAAATGTTACTATTTCCAAGGAAAAAAAGGTAGCAATGTAATACACTGGTGTTCAGGGTTGGACAGGGTCAGTGGGACACCAGAAGAAATCTTGGTGGCCTCTGCCCACTGTCTGTGCATGGGGGGGAGCTGTTTGCTGGTGGCAGGAAGTTCAGAGCACCCAACAAAAGAAGCAAGAGAAGGTGCATGGTGCGCCTCCACGGTGGGGGTGGGACCTCAATTGCTGGAGTGCCGGGCTCTTGGGGTGACAGTTCCTGGTGAGTTCCAGATACACTAAACCTTTAGCCCAGTGACTTCCAACTTGTGGAACTGCTACCCCAGCAGGGGCCTGCAGGAGAACACCTGAAAACCCAGCCTAAGGTTCATTTATAGATGAGATTTGCCCTGACCAAACACTGAACCTCTGAGGGACACTGAGGGATCAAGGGACTGTGGAGTAATGCCACCCCACACCCTAGGTTAGGCCACAAATTCACAACAGTTAGCTATAGATAATGCTAAATGGTAAAGGTGCTATATCAGCCTATGATGTTTGCTGATCAGAACTGCCCTGTACTGTGGCAGGCCAAGTCGACACTGGATGTTAAAGAGTTATACAGCTCTTGCGTAGTGCAATGAAAATCATATAACATTACAAAGTCAAGTCTGGCAAACAGGGATAATGGCTCCGTGGTCTGGAGTATGTAGGACTCCTTCAACTGTTGCTGGACTACAGTTACCAGAAACTGCTGCCAACATATTTCAACAATTGCTAAAAGTCTACAATAGTGATCCCCAACCAGTGGCTCTAGTGCAACATGTTGCTCCTCAACCCCTTGGATGTTGCTCCCAGTGGCCTCAAAGCAGGTGCTTATTTTTGATTTCTTGGTTTTGAGGGAAGTTTTGGTTGCTTAAAAACCAATTGTTCTGAAAAAAGAGCCTCCTGTAGGCTGCCAGTCCATATAAGGAATACCAATTAACCAATAACAGGCCTTATTTGGCACCCCAGGAACTTGTTTTATGTTGCTCTCCAACCCTTTTTACATTTTAACGTAGCTCACAGGTAAAAAATGGTTGGGGATCTCTGGTCTACAAGCTTGGAAACAATAATATTAAATGTGTCACCATCTTGTCTGAAGGAGAGAACTAACTGCCCCAAAAGCTTTCATGTTATAATCTGCTTAATTAGCCAATAAAAGATTTATCTTACTCTTTATTTTCCAGTCTTGCCCTACTAGCGCCATCTTCTTTTTTACACTTACTATCCCCTACTCCTCATAACTGAACTCGACTGAGACCAGACCAGTACTTGCTAAAATGTGCACACTTTGAGGCCATTACTTATGGCTAGGATAAAGGACACATACAATGCAGCAAAGGCTAGAACAGTACAGAAGTACTTGGGCAATGTATCACTATATAGTTGGACTAGATTTACATTTCCCTACACTTAACAAACTTTGACATTTGCAATTGATAATACAGAAATCAGTTGTTATTCTTATATAAACTAGGTATATGACCGAAATAAAGTACATGAAAAGAGATTATTTAAAAACAGCAGAAAAAAGAGGATTAAAGAATTATTGCTATTGTCTGACAGTACCACTAACAAACACTAGGTGGCTCTCAAGAGGTATGGATCTGGCTTTAGATCTCATTGAGAGCAGGCCTCTGCTTCAACCTAAAATAAAATAAAGAAAGGCTGCAGGCCCCTGCACCTCTTCATTACAGTAAGGATCTGCCTGAAACAGTAGAGAATAATAAGCAGGGTCACAATTAGCAGAATCTATTCACCCCCAAAATATTATGTGCACCATGAGAATATGTTAAATATGCCCTTTTAGACTGAATTAACCATATCCTGATTTAATTAATTAACTCTGAATTGGCCATGCAGTTTTTTTCCCAGCACACTAGTAGCCAGTAGTGTCCTATAGAGCCTTCTGTCTAATCTAGGAGCCTGAGGCGCAAGGAGATGAAATGATTTGCCCGAAGATCACAAGGAGTCGGTACAGGAACTGAATTAGCAGAGCTTGGTCACAGCCCAGTGCCTTAACCCCTTTTCATTCTGATCATTTCTATGTAATTGAATAGAAACCCTGGGCACTAGAGCTGCTGTAGACCTACAACTCCCAGAATCCTCTGCAAAGAAAGCTGTGCTATAAGGAGGTACCACAGCATGGATGACTATGAATAACCTTCCCCCAGCCTGGGGAAAATGATTTATACACCAACACGTCTTAACTGCTAATAAAATATACAGACCATTGAAGTTATGTGGCAAGGCCACAAAGGCCCAGGCCTAGGGCGGCACAAACACAGGGGCGGCATGCCGCCCCGCCGCAGGCAAATTTTAAAATTTTGTACCCCTCTGTACTAATCTTGTGCTGGTTGGCATCTGCAATGTGAGTGTATAGATAGGTAAGTATAGGTTTGTGGGTGCTGGCTTTACTTGGAAGGGTTGAACTTGATGGTATTTTTTCAACCCTATGTAACTATGTAACCAAGGCGAGATTATTCAGGGATCCTGCTTCCCTTCCCTTTGCTCTTCAGCCAGGCAAAAAACAGGAATTCTGGGTATGTTCAAATGTTCCTATACATAAATGAATGGGTTCCATGTTTGTTCTATTCCAGGCCCTGTCTGCACTAGAGATGACCCCACAAATAATGGAGGTGTGATTACTCAATGGAATGTTCTTGCTAAGGGCCCCACCACTGAGCGCTGAGAGCCAAGTACAGATGCCGAATGGTAAGGCCAGCCCTATAAGAGCCCATGCACTGTGTGTAGAGAAAACATCTAATTAAGAAACAAAAGTAACCGAGGTGATAACGATGTGTAAGCCCTAATTAGCTGCTGGGTTTGGATCTCAGTTCGGATTCTGTTTTTGTTCTGTGCATGTGGGTTTTTGGCTGTGGGTTGGTGAGAGCTCGGCTGGGTACAGACAGTTACAGGCTGAACTTGTGCAAGTCACGTACAGTGTGTAGCAAGGGGAATTTGTGTGTGTGTGTAAGAGTGTGTGTGTGTGAGTGAATGTGTGTGTGTGTAACTAAAAACACCCAGTGATTCCCACACAAGGTCACCACCAAGTGAGTTGCTGTTACACAGAGAGATAGTGGGGCTGCTTGGGACAGCAGCAATGGGCCAGGAATCTACAAACAAGCGGAATTTATCTGTATCCGCACATTCCTCCAGACTCTGCCCTTAAACCTCTGGCAGACGAGGAATGTACGATAGTGTGGCTTGTCTGGCAGGAAATGAAGGGGGGCCCTTTGGATCAACAAGATGCAGAACGAGGCCTGCCAGCTATTGTTCCTACGCTACACTGCCGCAACAACTGTGGTCGAACTACAGATCTCAGCAGCCAGAGCCAGGGGCCTTGGAGTGAACTTTCTGGTGGATGTGGAAAAATTGGGGCCTAGAAACCAGATAACGGTACACAACCATAAATAGAAAAACAAAAAAAACGACAAGCTGCAAATCGTCTTAGAACCCCATTGTTTTAAATGTAATTATGTCCTTTAAATATCCAGAAAAGTTGGGGTGCAAAAGTACCTGGTTAAGGGCAATGACATGTGCAACGTTATAATCATTAACTGCAATGATATTGTACATGAGTGCTGGTACCAGGGCAAGCAACCCCCCCCCACTTGTCTCTTTGGCAGGACTCATACCACCCCCCAAAGGTATGTGCCCAGCCGCCCCACCACTCACACAATCAATCCCTAGGCACGTGCCTCTTTTGCCTATCTTTAGTTCCAGCGCTCTGTTGGTTTCAGGGTGGAGGGGGCCTCAGGCACCCAGTATGAGGGGTGCCCCTTCTGACAATAATCTGGTAAGCAGATTTATATATATCTAATCCCCCCCCTCTGCTGGTTTCAGGGTGGAGGGGGCCTCAGGCACCCAGTATGAGGGGTGCCCCTTCTGACAAAAATCTGGTAAGCAGATTTATATATATATATATCTAATCCCCCCCTTCACAATAAGGGCCCAGACTCTCTGCTTTGCTCACAGCACCCAACAGCACCCAACCATATCAGATGCATTTTTTTTATATGTCTGTCCTTCTATGTGATAAATATACTGCCCACTTCTTGCACAGTCACTCGCCTACACACTCAGCCAATCAGCTGCCTGACCTTGCGTGGTCACATTAAGGTCCTTGCCATAATTAACTAGTCAGCCTACGGAACATTGCATAGGTGGTACTGCGTGGCGGCACCAACGCATGAAGTAATAGGAACGGAAAATGTACAGTACCAACAAGTGTGTGTGCCTATAGTTTCCATTAGGGTATAAGCATACACAGTAACTGCCCCTCCCCTGCACAGCTTTATATATAGAGAAGGAGAAAATAAGACCTTCTCATTAGAGAGCAGCAATGGAACAGCACCACTTGTGGCCATAAAAAATTGTGCTATTCTATTAATGCTTAAGTTAAGGTTTGTTCACCTTTAAATTAAATTATAGTATGTTGTAGGGAGTCCTATTCTAAAAAATGCAATTGGTCTTCATTTTTTTTATTATTTGTGGTTTTTTAGTTATTTAGCTTTCTGTTCAGCAGCTCTCCAGTTTGGATTTTTAGCAGCTATTCGGTTACTGGGGTCCAGTACCCTAGCAACCGGGTGACAGGGTATGACAGGGTAGTTTCTAGACAAGCAGCTACTACTGAGAATTGCCTCTGCTAAAACACACAGAGACAATTATCAGTAAATTGTCAGCATTGTCTATTGTTGTAGCTGCAACAAGTAGTTACTACAAGTAGCAGTAGTCAGAAGAGATCGAGTTGGGCTCTTCTATGGGTCGTATATGACCAGCTTAAATCATTCAGCATCTCTGATTGCAACTAGCTACATCAACACTGGGTTTGGGCACAGGGGGTAGGTTTCCCTTCAGCGGGGAGGGGGGGGTTATTGCTATGGAATGCTCTGAGTGCACTATAAGATATGCCTATATATTTTACTGTCTCTTTAAAGGAAAGTTAATAAAAGATAAACCCTGATTGTAAATAGGCCAATGTGTTTCTGCATATGGAAAACATATTTAGCACTGATCAAATACATGGTGTGGGCAAAAGGCGATGCTCATAAACTTCATAGACAGGATGCTGTCCCAAAGAGCTGACAATCTAACCAAGGGTGCATGAAAAGGCCTGCAGAGACCGTAAAGCAATTAAGGCTGAGCTCCACTTGAGACCATAGAAAGTGTGCAATGGGGTGGAAATGGCCGGGGTGATTAATGGGCTTATTTTCTTTCAGCCGTTAAACAATAGTAGGAAAGTGACTTTGTAATCACAGAAAAGCTGAGCGGAGATTAGGGGAGGGGGAGAATATTTCACATGGATAAGAACGGATTCTGATATGTTAGGGTTACCGGCTTAGATACACACAGGGTACGATCATGTTCAGCTTGGTTGTGGTGGGGCTTGGGGTCAGCCCAACCAGCAGGTCTGTAAATGCTATTGAACTACAACTCCCAGAAAGCCCCATCATTTTCTGCTGTTAGTAGATACTGGTAGATGTAGATCAGGATACAATCCTTACTATACAGTCAAATTTCCTTACCTAAAACCATCTTGCCTTACTATACACACACACTATCCCTCTCCAACACCATCTTGCCTTACTACACACACCATCCTACAATTTCACTGGCATGAACATGGCTTACTATACACATTATACCACAGACCCTCTCCAGAGACAAATCTGTGAGCACAAGGAGGTTGTCTACTTTTACACTGCTGCTTTTAGGGGGCTACAAATAATGGGCCCTGTGGGTCATGGTAGCTCAGGTTAAATTAATTCTGTATGGTCAGAAGAAGTGTATGATCAGGCTGAACCAACTTTGCTGCTCTCTGCAGCTCCTTTTGACACTCATAGCGGGATCCTGAAGACTACCCATCAAAAATGTGTCATATCAAAGATAAACTCTGTTGCCATGGGTCAGTACTACATGGCAACAAAGTTGGCATCAAAAATCAGAGACTGTAGTGTATAAAATAATATTTTGGGGGAAACTTGGAGCAGTTGGGTGAAATGATACAAAGCTGCTGCTAAAAGTAACAGGAGAACTTGTTTGCCCCCTCTTCTTCCTGCTCTGAGTTGCAATTATAAAACACAAAATCCACCCTTGTGTATGAAAGCAATCAGCCCCCACCACCACCACAGCCGGGGCTAAAAACTCCCCCCTGTGGTGCACTACATCCATTAAACCCACTTGTGAGCTCAAAGATAAACAAAAGCCAGGGAGGGGGGTGTTGAAAATGCCAGTGCAGTGCAAATAGGGGGCTGCCAGAGCTTTTGAGAAGTGGAAGAGATAAGATTAAAAAAAAAAAAAAAGAAAGAGCTGGGGGAGACAATGGATAGTTAGAGGGAGAAATGGCTGTATTAACTCTTTCGCTGCTACAGCCTTAAGCCTTGTTTTGTACGATATTCGGTGCACGTATGGCGGCTCAACGAGACGACCGATATTGCAAAGGCTGCGGATATCAGTCGTCTCGCCTATCGGGCAGGTTAAAAGGTTTTGATCAGGCGCCGTTGATTCAGCCCTGAACATCAATGGAGAGTGGGAACGATCTTTCCTGCTACCAATGGTCGCACGAAAGATCGATATTGCTACGTGTATGCCCACCTTCAGGCTAATGTCCCACGCAGAGGTCTGTCGCCCGCGATAGATCTTTCAGGAGGAAACTTTTCGCAACTTCAGAAAGCTGATGCAATGTGCGTAGGCCTTTCCACCCGTGATTCCCTTTGTTGCCGGTGGAAAGGCATTTAGGAGAGAATAGTTGCCTGCGGTAGCTGAGATCTATCATGGGTGACTAATCTCTGTTTGGGACATTATCCTTAGGTTGGCCATTCATGGTCTGATATAAGCTGCCGACTAAGCCCCTATAGTGCAAGTAGGTTATTTTTGGACCACTGGGCTAATTTACCAACATAGGTGCATCTCTAGAACCCATGTCCCAATTTCCTTCCCACCGCCCTGGTCTCCCGATGCGATGTGAGTGTTACTGACTTAATTCCGAGTATAGGCGCATTCGCAAATGTCACTTCTGCCGAAAGGCGTGTGTACATAACTTAGCACACTAATGATCCCCCGAGAAAACAACTCCTGGGGTTGACACTTCTGCGTCTCTTGACCAAAGCAACCATCAGTCTACTGCAAGCAACTACCCTGATGTACTTAGCATTGTTAATAAATCAAGCCCACATGTATGGGGCCAGAACAACAGCCTGCCTGACTGATATCTGAGTGAGAACCAGCCACAAATCTGTTTGGTTTAACAGTTCCATTTGGCATTGAATGTTTTGGGTTGTTGATGTGGTATTTTCCATACAAGTCTGCATTGGCAGGCCTATACTGGGTTTCAAAATAGGCCCTGGCATTTCAAGTACACAGAGGCCCAAACATACCCCCATCAGCCCAATAAATAAAGACTGTCAATGGAATCTTACAGCAGCCCCTCTGGCATTTGCCAGACCCCACAGATTGCCAGTCTGGGCCTATGCATAAGCCCAATAATGATCCAATCATTGGCCCAGAGGCTAAAAAATTAGTTTAAAGCAATTCAAAGCCTTGTTGGTGGCCAAATCAGGTGAAGATCCTCTCGTTTGATGACACTTTTATGTCATAAATCTTTCCTGCTTTAGTCCAACTGTACCTCAATAACACCCATGTAGGCCAATGCTCTCTCTCTTATTCCTGCAATGCACTAAGGTGGTTGGGCCCACAGGCTCACAAGTCAAGAGAGACACTGATGGAAGGTCCTCATGTTCAACATGTTCCAGGCTAGGTTGTCACCTAATCCCTTCAACTTCAGATAGACAAGGAATTCCAATGTTGCAATGGCTGAGTAGCTTTCATTTCAGAAGCACATTGTACGGCTGCTTAGAAATGAGACCGACCGGCTACTGTGTGCCGAGTAGCCATGCAGCACAGGGCTTTCATATGTTTCTGGTTATAGTGGGATCGAGTGGCACAAGGGTTCTTGGCACTGTATGTGCCCAGTCCATCTAGGGTATATGGCTGCACTACACCACAATAATATTAGCTATATGTTGTAAAGATATAGTATATATATAAATAGTCTTCAGCTTGCTTTGGCTGTTATGGACAAATCCTGACTAGGCAAAAATTATTAAAAAGGGCTCCATCAGCTCTGGGGAGGGGGGGGTATGCAAAAAAAAAAAACAGAGCACCCAGATGTTCTTCATGTGAGTGAATACCTTGTTTTTGGATCGGAGATTAAAAGGAACAATGGGATATATTTCTGAACTGCTACAAGTTGCTTGTGTGGAATAGCCTACAGAAAACATTGCAATGCTTAGCATTCATTTGTACTGAGCACTAATCAGCCCTACATAGTGGTGGGTTAGGGGGTGACTGCCCCAGCAGGGCATTTTGGTGTCTGCAGCATTAAGTGGGAAGAGTGAGGGTTGGTAGAGCAAGATGGTGTCAGTAGGATTGATGGCAACACCTAAAATGATTAATATTCACGCTGCAGCCTTTCTAGCTGTTTTTGAATTATGACTCCCAGCTCCCACAGCCAAAGGTTGTTGCAGTTTAACAACAGCTGAAAGACCAAAAGTTACACAGTCCTACTTTATATAAATAATGAAGCCCTGCCAGTCTGTTTTGCCCCAGGCCAAACCACCTACAGGCCTGACCTTACAATACAAAACAACATTATGCATGTCTCATAGGCTTCATTATTTCCTGTGGGTCTGTGCTCCAATGTGTTGTCCATATGCCTTGCCCCATAGCAAACACTGCAACCTATTTCTCCAAAAACATAAATATATTCATCATCAGGGCTGTTGTAAGTAGAATGTAATTAAGCACAAATAGGGCAGGGCAGCAACAACTTAAGCACAAGTCCATGTGCCCCAATTATATTAAAATGCATGCTGCAGACTGCACTGAAGTGCAAGCAGGCAACCTGTGCCTGAAGTAATTGCTAAATAACCATTTAGCTTTTCCAGTTAATGAGTGCCTTGGTTTAAAAAAGGATACATGACACTGAATGAAATGAATGTTTACTTGCTTCTTAGCCTTATCTCTGGCTGTTGTGCACTACAAATCCCAGCATTCTCTACAGCTTGCAAATGTGTATCTGTTCCTGCCCTTGTATGATACAGGAGAGGGTTGTCAGCAATACTTTAAAACTAATATTTCTAATTCATTTACAGATATGAATTAAGTAGTATAGGAGAGGGAATGATCCCGGCTTCCTGCTAGAGGGAGCCCTCCTCACTGTGTGTGGGGGTGTATGTGTCTCACAGAGAAGTTACGAAATGCAGGAAGCCATTCAGATACTTCCTGGTTTCAAAGAAAACATCTCTCTTAAAGAGGCAGCATTACTTATGTGGAGGCTTCATTCCATGCACTGCAATAGGCCGGGCTAGTGACTAATACACTATTCACTTGTTTCTGCTGTAATTCTGAGAGTTGTAGTTCAAGTTTGCTAGAATGCCACACGCTAAAAATACATTTTATATCAGTCTTCTTGCTTTTTGGTTTTTTTCGTCTCGTATACCTACATGCTGAATTGTTAATTAGCAACTCATTAGAGCTATGCTGCAAAGCTGAACACAAGCAGATGCATTCAAAAGCGAGCTACACAAATATGCCCTTACGGTTTATGTTATATATAATATATATATATATATTTATATGGGCATAAAACACAGTCTATGGCAGGGATCCTCAAACTAAGGCCCGCGGGCCAGATATGGCTCCCCAAGGTCATTAACCCGGCCCCTGCTGCGTCCTCACCCATGGCTACTACCTGTCTGCCTCAGCGTGGTCCTCGGCTCAGCTGGGGCAGATAGGTAGTAGCCGGGGTAAAGTGGGGAGCAGTAGTTTTAGGACTAACTATAGTCTGGACCCCCAACAGTCTGAGGCACTGTGAACTGGCCCCCTGTTTAAAAAGTCACTAAGCCACTTATTGGGCTATAATATTTAGCATGTATTATGTATTAAGCTCCTGCAAGGAAGAGAAAATGAAATGCAGTTAGTGGGGCCACCCTGGAATTTCATGCACCCCGCAGGGAGGGCTGAAATATAAGCACCCACCACCCCACACACAAATGCCAGCATGGTACTGCGCTGGGCACAAAGGGCACTGTTGGATCGGGTTACTGCCTCACCTCTTCAAAACCAAATGCAGCTCAGTTACATTAGATGCATAATGCAGACCCCACTGATACCTGTGCAGCCATGCAGAATGATCTATTTGTTATTTATGCCTTCAAAAGGCAGATTTTCATGTGTGCCCTTTTTATAAAAGGTTGGAAGGTATCTCTGTCCTTCTTCAGAGGTTGAATTTAACCAAGAAAAGCCTATTTTTCCCTGCAGCACTTCAGCTCCCATCAGCCTCAGGCAGCCTGTCTCTTGTGGGAGATGCAGTTCTACAGCAGCCAGCACAACAGTGCTTACTTATAATCAAACCTCTGCCATACGGCTATGGCTACACTTAACATTATACACCATTCTATATGTGTACATGGACCAGGCCCCTAAACCGTAGGTAGGTGGTAACGTGGCCTTTAAATGCTGCTGGTTTGAGTCAAACCCTGGCTGCTCCCTGTAGCAGAATGTGGAGGGATTGTACTTCTTTTCACTTTTGAATACAAAGGCTCTTTTCCCTACCCCCATGCAGATAGGTGGAGTCCCCTTTGGGCTTTTTTTTTTTTTTTCCTTTCAGTAATAATAAGGTCAGAGCATTGAATGACATTGCAGTGACGTGATGCTCTGGGTGAAGCAAAGCCCAGTGCTGTGTGCAGCTCCGCCAGTTCCTCCTGTGGGTGAGACACAGCCGGGTCCCTAGCTCTGCTAGCTCTCCTACTTTTGTTACTACCAACTTGGAATTTGCCTGGAATCTTGTACAACCTTCATGTGTGTGTTTTGTGCCGTATTGCACACACACACACACACACACATGTAACCATACCATGAATTATCATGACAGTCTTTCAGTGGGTGCTGATTTAATTAATACATTGCTGTTGTAATTTTAATGTTGCTGCATTACCTCTACAGTCGCTCCTGCAAGCTCCTTTTTATTCTCGAGTGCAAAATAATAAATGGAGTGCTTGTGAGATCACTCTTTAGGCTTTGTTAATGGAAATCGGCGACCTTGTTTCATTTCACAACTTCCAGGCATAAACTGCTCCAGCCACACAAAAATCTGCAGCTTGAAAAGAGAAAAAATGTGCAAAAAGAAAAAAAAAGTTGCATGATTATAATGGGGAAGGGGTAGTTTCTCTAGCCTGATAATGAGCGTGCTGCTGTTTTGTGGGGTATGCACTTATGCTGCCTTACAGTAAGATCAGTGTCATGGAAAATCAACTGTCCTTAAATATAAAGGTTTCTAAAAACAGCCTAATGGCTGAGCTATTATGGAATAAGCAAAGCGGCACGGATACAGTGTGCACTGCTTGGTCTTGCTGAGGTGGGAAGAGGACAAATGGAAAGTTGAAAGTGGTGGTGGGTTTGGGGGGGGGGGGGGGCAGGTTTGAGAATTGTGACAAAGATATAATTTCCTGTTGTATACTGCCTCACTGTTTCCACTGCCCAAACCAGACAAAATAGTGTGTGTGTTGCACTAAAATGCGTATTTGTGTGCAACTGTAGGGCTCAATCCCGCCAAGTGAAGAAGTGTGTAAGGCAGGGAGGAGAAAAAGTTGTTGGGTGTGTGTGTGTGAGGAAGGGGGGGCGAGTGATAGGAAAAGCAAACAGCGAAATGGAACCTGGTGCATTTAAAACACACATCTGTTCTACTCACTGTGCAAGGCACTTGGTATGAACACACTCTGCAAAGTGCAGCCGAAGGCCTCCGGCACGGACAGGGTTAAAATTGCTCAACACAAGTAATGCCTCCTGGGGAAAGCTCTAACTGCACCCATGCTCATTTCTTTTAAAGAGGCACGCTATCAGTACTAGGGATCTGTGCCTGCTGGGCAGGTAGGTGCATACGGGTACACGACTGCATTGCTCAGGGTTGAATTTCAAATAAAAACAACAGAAAAAGTCCCTTCTGAAATACCCATTGCAGCCAGGATTCTTATTGTGGTTACACACTAGGTTTAGACTCTCGCCAGCTGGCATTGCACATGCTTGAGGATATACTTTATCATTTACAAGGGATAGGACCCCTGAATACCCATTATCCACAAAGCTCCAAACTATGGGAATGCCATCTCCCCTAGAGTGCACTTTTTAAAAATGATTTCCCTTTCCTCTGTAATAACAACAGGAGCTTGTACTTGAGAGTAATTAAGCTGCATGGATCCATATTGGTGGCAAAACAATCCTATTGGGTTTATTTCATGTTAAAATTGTGATACCTTATCCGCCCCCAGCATTCCCTATAACAGATCCCATACCTGTCCCAGTATCATTTAGGCACTGTGGTTCTGTGTCTGGCTCACAGTGGATTTATAACATTAGTGCATAATATCGTTTATATGCCGAGACCATGCATTAAACCATAAGGACTGCTATTAAAATGCACTGAACACAAACCAGGAGTCAAAAACTTTATTTTTCTTTTTTTAACGTAAAAAAAATAAAAAGTCAAATATGTTTGAAAAAGTCTTCCATTAAGACTTTTTTAATTTTTTTTTCTTTTGCATTTTTTTCTTGCACTCCCCCCTTCCCTCTCTCTCTCTCTCATACCAATTTTCTTTTTAAAGTTTTATAAGTCTGAGCACATGTGAGATTTAATCTTCTTGTCAATCAGTTTCAACCCCCCTCCAGTCTCTTTCTTCTCTCTCTTCCCCCCCCTCCCCTCCACTTCCTTATTTAAATCAGTTCAAACTCCACCCAGCCAAGAGGCTGAAACTTTATAAAGTCTAGCAAGTTGCTCGCACTAAGAATCAGAGGGATTTACTATAGAAGAGAGGGGGCAAGAAGGAAAAAAAAAAACTCCAAAAAGAAACATAAAAAGGAACTTAACAAAGTGAAGAGCCGAACTGCAGATTTTTTGGGGGGTTTTTTTTGTTTTTTTTTTTCCTCTGAAGACAGGAGACTGGAGCCCTCACTTGCAAGACACTGTGACTTTTATTTGTTGTTTTGTTTTAAATTATTGCAAAAGCTTCATCAACAGTTTACTAAGCTCTCAAGATGTCTACAGCATTGATTTCTCCTACAATCTTTGACCTAAGCGATGTTTTATGCAAGGTAAATTCACTTTACGTTCTTCCACTTTGTTACTTTGTAACTTTTTTGCTGTATAGCTCTTTAAAACAATCATGGCTCCTTTCCTAAGCGAGGATCCTATAATGTCTCCTGTGATGATCTATGTGTGTCTTTGGGGGTGGTTCTGTGTATGGGACAGTACCCCAGTACAGATGGGAGCCCAAAGCATGCAGCACAACTTTGTGGAACTTTTCCTTTGAATTGTGCTTTGCAAATGAAAGTCATGGGAACGGCAGGCAGGGCACCCTGGGAATGGAAATCCGTGCACGCAGCTTTTTTTGCACTAAATCCCTTGTTGCAGCTGCACAAAAGGGATATCTTGTGTAAATAATGTATGTATTGTGCAGCAGGGCAGAAGTTGTGTGTCTGTGTGTAGGAAGAGAACAGGGTAAAAGTTTAGTGTGGTTTAAATGCACAATTTCTGCCCTGTTGTCTGTCAGTGGGGAGCAGGGCTTAGATTTCTATGTGTGTGTTAAGGGTCAGGGTAGAAGTTTGTGTATGCGTGCTAGGAAGCAGGGTAGATAAAGGAGTGTGTTGTGTTGAGCTACAAGTTTGCAGGTAGTGTACAGCTGAATTCCACACGTGGGATAGGAACACCAAATTGTGTGAACCCGCTCCAAAGGCTTCATTTGTAGTTTCTGAAACTTCTAAACTTTCAGTCTTTCTACAGACACAAAGGTCAGATTGTGTGTGTGTGTGTGTGTGTGTGTATAGACTTAAGCTATATACCCTCCCTTGGAAAAATGCTTGTTGTCAGGTTGCAAAATAAAAATTTAAATGCTTTCCTCCCAAAATGTATTGGTAGATTTGCAAAACTGTAATGTTTGCCCTCTACCCCCTTAAATATCCCAACCCGATTGTATTGGCCAGATACTAGTGTTAGGGCTATGCAGAGCTGTGTGTTCTTTCATTTATACAATGAGTCCAGGGGAATCCATGGCAGGCTTTCTTTGTTGCTGTAACTTAGTGAAGGAATGTTTTTCCCTACAGTCCTTTTCTGTAAACTGTGGGCTGTAAAGAAGGGGGAGACTTCAAACAAATGTAGGCTTAGTTTCCCCCCTTTGTTATATTGATGTATCTGTACTCTAATGTATTGATCTACTAATTGCAGCTGGATTAAGAGAAGTTGTGGTGTAGTTATGCAGCAGGGCAGATAGGTCACATAACTGTACCCCAGCCCCCACCTATTATTGCTTAACCTGCTTAAACCCTTATTTTTTTAATCTTTATGTCCTGATGTGAAAGTAATAGTGTCTTTTAACTGTTTTATAGCTGTTTCACAGTTTTTCTACCCGTTTGTTTTTACAGAGCAACAAAATGTTGAACTATAACAACAACATAATCAACCCATCGACCACCAGTGTCCCTTTAATGGACAGAAAAGCAGTTGGAACACCAGCAATTGTAGGATTTCCAAGGAGACACTCTGTTACATTGCCTAATGCCAAGTTTAATCAAAACCAGTTCCTAAACAGCCTCAAAATGGAACCTTCCACTGCCATGGGTAATAAGGAAAACAAGTTTCGGGATCGCTCATTCTCTGAAAATGGGGAGAGGCTTCTCCAAAAGCCTGGTGGTCAGGTCAACTCCAGCAGGTACAAGACAGAGTTGTGCCGTCCTTTTGAGGAGAATGGATCCTGCAAGTACGGTGACAAGTGCCAGTTTGCCCATGGCATCCATGAGCTGAGAAGCCTGACCAGACACCCAAAGTACAAGACCGAGCTGTGCCGCACTTTCCACACCATTGGGTTTTGCCCCTATGGACCACGGTGCCACTTCATCCACAATGCTGAAGAACGTCGCTTGGTGTCAGGACGTGACCAAGCTCAGTTCTCTCTGTCATCTTCCTCTAAGATGGAGAGACCTAGGCTTCAGCACAGCTTTAGTTTTGCTGGCTTCCCCACTACCAATGGGCTGCTGGACAGCCCAACTTCAATCACCCCTCCACCTATTCTTAGCACTGATGACCTGATAAACTCTCCAACCTTGCCAGACTGTTCCAGCAACCCTTTCACATTCTCCAGCCAGGAGCTGGCCAGCTTGTTTGCTCCAAGCATGGGAATGCAGTTGCCTCTGAGCAACTCTAATGCCGCTGGATCCCCAACGTCCTTTCTCTTTCGCCCCATGTCAGAGTCCCCGCAAATGTTTGATTCTCCCCCAAGTCCTCAAGATTCATTATCTGACCAAGAAGGCTACCTGAGCAGTTCCAGCAGTGGCTCAGACTCCCCTACCCTTGACACCACTAAACGTCTTCCTATCTTTAGCAGACTTTCTGTCTCTGATGATTAAGCCAGTGGCCAGCTGTGCTCTTAACCCACCTTCCTAGCACAACTGAAACATGAACTGATCTCAAGAAAAGGGGATTGAAGTTTCACCAATGTCTCGCCCTGAATTGTCTTTGGTTCAACCACAGTGCCAAAAAAAGTTTACAAGAATGAATAGTGCCTTTTTTTCCACAAATATCCCAATATTTGCTGTCTTAAGAGGGCATCACACTGTTCTTCGTGAGCAGCATAAGTTCATCAAAAGATGCCACCTCCCTCTAGTGGCCCCTGCTCTTCCAGTCATTCCTAAAGTGCATTTTCCTCTTGCCATTTATTTGGCATCTGCTGGTTTAATGGCACCAAGACAAAGTTAGAACATCTATTGCCTATTAACAATCTTCCGTAGCCTTTAGAATGTACAAACCAAGGACAGATCTAAGATTTGTGATGGGACAAGAATGTGGAGAGATGCATAAGAGCCAGAAGGGCTTTAAAAACAGACTTTTTTTTTTTATAGATTTTGGTGCTACTCAGACCCTTCCAAACATGAGATTGTTGTGTAGAGGGTGGATTTATTGTATTCATTCCATAAGGAAAAAACCCCTTTCATTGTAAACCTTAGGTTGACATACAGTAGCTTTAATGGTTATGCTCTAGAGTACTTGTTTTAGGCTTTCCTTAGAGCACTCACGCCAACTTTTGTTTTTGTTTCTTGTTTTTTTTTTCTGGGTTTTTAATTTTTTTGTATAACTCAAAACAAAATTGGAGAGCAAAATTTTTGCTTGTCACTGCACAACAATATAAAAAAAAAAGCTTATTTAACTTATCAAAAAAACGTATTTATTGCCGAACAATATTCATTTTTTGTGTCATATTTATCAGGATGATGAATCCATAGAATATATTCTTTTATGTTTAAATTATGATCTTCCATATTAATCTTAAGATTGTGAAGCCTTCCCTTCCCCCACCCCTTTTTTTTTTCCACAGTTTAATATATTATACTACAATGACATTTTTTTGTTTTGTAACTTTACACCTTTTTTTTTCTTTTGGTTTATTTTAAGGAAAAAAAGACTAAAAAAAGGAAAATTAATTTAAAAAGAATGCAAAAACTTTTGTGTTGCATTATTTATTTTAGACCCCTCCCCCCTCCATTTTGTTTAGACTGCAAATTGAGTTTAATCTGGTTACTGCCTTTTATGTGTGTATGTAAATATATATATATATATTTCTCTTGGCCCTCTTTCATACTTTTGTTTCTGGGCTATAGCAGATAGGCACATTATACTGTAAGACAGTATAGTTTAATATTTTTGATCTATTTTTGTATAGCTTTGAAAGTACAAGGTAAATGGATCCTGTACAAGAGTGCCTTTGTTTTCTAAAGACATTCCAAACTGCAGTATATTGTCTTATTCTAGGAGCTGAGTTTTCCCTGTTTAAAGTGAATGAAACTGGCACTAAATAAATGAATGTAATTTTTGTCCTTTTTTTTTGTATGTTTTTTTTTTTTTTTCCTTTTCTGTTGTCGTTCACAATTGTGTGAATTTATTAAAAAGGAAAAAAAAAAGCTTTTTTTGTAACGACTGTTTGCAGTTTAAATCCAATAAAGCCCCAATTGTTTTTCAAAGAAAGTGTGTGTTCGTTTTCTACATGTGCTTATATCATGAGGGGGAGCTTGCACATGGAGCTGACTGTATTGAGGCATCTGCTCCACATGGTACATCATTCAAATGTGGGGAGGAGTTATGCGCCAGATGCTTCAGTCTGAGCCTGCTCTAGCTGGGCATAAAAGCAAGCATTTCATTCTCTACACTCCCTGTAACAACTGTATCTGCATTTCATATTTGGCATTTACAGCCCCAAGGGGGGGGGGGTTCTCTAGAACTCATCTAGAGAAGTTATATGTACAACAGGAGTTTGGTTTTCCAAAGCCTACAGGTCCCATGTAAGCCTCCCTTCCCTAGGCCACAGCAGTACAATAGGAATACAGTAAAGGTGACTTTTCTTCCATCAGTTTTCTAAGGGAAGGGGGGGGGGTATAAGCGGCAGCCTGGGGGCAGCAGTATGAAGGGCATGCAGTAACATGACAAGCCTTCAGATACACCTTGGAGCTTCTGTGTTAAACAATTTTAATGGATGACTGAGGAAGAGTTATGGATGTGTTTGCATTGTAAAAGCCGGGAAGGCCTCTTAATCCACCGGCCCACTTTTCCTGTTTATGAATGCTCCTAATCAGCTTAGTCACAATGATAGATGCTTGAATGCTGTTAAAGGCACAAGAACCCAAATAACAAGGTGAGCATTAATTGATTTAAGAGCTGTTTAATCAAAAAGGGCCAGGGGACTGGAAAACTTTTCTTTGCATTTCTGGGTAATACTGGAAAGGCAAGTTTGCTTTTATTTTGAATAGCCTATAAAAACAGTCTGAGCTTGTGACAGGACATATTGCTGCATTCTCGTCTTGGGGGCAGCACTAGATATGGCACTTGACCCCATCCTTGAATGCTCTGGCCAGGTAATCACCAGCCTGACACATGACAGCTGGAAGAGTATGGGGTGATTAGTAGGAGAATGGAACCCTCTGTGGATATACTAGAAAAGCACTGCATGGGCCACTTGCCTTTTAAGTTGTCATGAAGTGTTGATCAGGAAAAACTACTTGTTACTGTCACTTTAAAGCAGAAAATCCTGATTTCCCTACACTGGCCACTAGGTGTCTCAGCTATTTGCTCATTGCCAGCTTCAAAGTTGGTTTCAGCAATCACGTATTCATAGTCAATGGGGTTTCAAAAACATGCAGCGCTGTACATTTCATCTGGGGAAGTAGAAGAACAATATTAAAAACTCTTTGGGGGCTAAAATCTACAAAACGTCACACCCCAGTTATATTTCACGGGGATGGAAGGTATATGAGTAACTTAAATAATCCCTGGCTCAAAATAAAAATAGACTTAAAAAACATCAAATGCATAACCTGCTTTGCTTTTAATCTTAGATGGAAGATAATCATGCTGCATAGCCTGTATTAACACCCCTAGTGGCCATTAATAGATTGTGCTATTGCTCTCTGTGCAGTATAAAATAGCCATGGCAAGCAATATGGTATCTCCTACAGGATAATAAAACTTAATACTCTAAGCTCTATAGGAACAGGGAAACAAATAGTATAAGAAATAGGAACAGAGAAACTGAATGTTTTATTGCTAACTACAAACCTAAGTAAATGTTTGCATTTGATAAAGTAAAAAATATGTGGAGGTAGGCAACTGTCATATAATTCTGGTTTGGGGTTTTAGTCTCCTATATAGGAAGCTAGGTCCTCCCATGGGATGTGTAGAAGGTGTGGGTGCCCATCCTGGCTACTGTCTTACACACTTTTTAAACCTGTGGAACAGGACTGACCAGGCAAACTGCACTCACCATGACCTTGAGGCCTCTCCTAATGAGTGTGTGAGACCTGACATACATAGCTGACTGTAAGCTGAGCCAGCAAAGCAAAAAGTAGAATATTAGAACCCAAGCTGAATGCTGCTGGTCTGGATTGCAGAAAATAACAATTCAAGTTGATAAAACATAAAATCATAAATATGGTATATGGAACACTGTTCCGCTCAACTTTAAAATTCCAAGGAGATAGTCACCGAAGAGTCCTGGGACAATTATTTTACAGATATATTTTACAACAGGCATTACATAGGTCCCAATATAATTGATACAGCCTGACTCCAGACCTTCTGGCTCCTCTTTGCGTCTTCTACCCTGCCTATTTATGTTAGTTATTCTGCGGTACAGGTATGTGATGCATTAAAACAACTCCTAAACGAGTACCAGACCACTCATGTCTCCATCTAAGAATCTCAAAAGACATGACTGCCAAGGGAATCCAGTGTTTTCTGCTCTGTTACCCCAGTTAGTCCTGATCCAGCTTACAAGAACTTTTCCTAGCCATAGCAGTCTCCTCCTCAGCGTCTGGCAAAGTTGACCGGATACTGTAATGAGTGGAAGCGGGACCAGAGTAGTGAGGAGGAAATGGAGGCCTAAGGTTGGACCACAGTGACTCCTCCTCGTATTCTTTTTGATCCTCAAGACTAGAGGGAATCACTGTTCTGCTGCCCTATTACCTCTGATACAGATCACCCAGCTAAAAAGAACATTACCAGGTGCTAATGAGAAGACTGTCAGGGCCACAAACACCTATTGTTGCTGTAGGCTCAACTCAGAGTTAGAAAAAGTCCATGGCCTTTTGCCTTTATGCATGTTCTGAAAGATGTATGGGTGCTTAGCGGGGACCCTCTGAGCGGTCACAACAGAAACCTTCTGCTGATATATCTGAGAGGAAGAAACTGAAAGAACAGACAAATATTTACAGGGCACCACTTTATCAATGTAACATGTAATATATGTGTACAAAGTGCAGGCATGTTGCAACATTATACAGTGATCAATAAACATAATGAGTATTTTGGTTATTTAATTACAGTGCAAGGAGATCAGAAGGTCTCGTCAGTAGAAAAAAAGGCACGCAGAGAATACGGCTGAAGTAAATATTTGTTATCTTTTTCTTGGCTGCTGAAGAAGTAAGGGGTAGCTGTGAAAATTCAAATTGCTAGAGAAACATGCAACTAATGGAAAGAATATAAATGTCTCTGGAGAGATGTCTAGCTCACAGTCCCAGTCATATTCCACAGAGGCCTACCTGGCTGTCCAGATCCAGTGTAACTGCATTGTTTTCTTATTGAGGCTATTTTTAAGGCTCCTTTCAGTCTATGTTTGCCTACCTGAAATTTGAAACAATGAGGGTGGCTGGTTAGTCTGTGCTTGTGTAAGGTGGGTATACCCAGTCTGTGAGCTGTAACTACTTCTATAACTATATCACCCAGTATTCACTGACACCTGTTGGTTGTTATGGGTGTGGCAACTGCATTTCTTTAATATACGTAAAGGTACCTGTTGGACATGCCTGGTTGGTCGGCATGGATGGACATTTCCACACATCCATGTGTACACCATCCACTTGCCAAAATGAAGCATCAGCAGACAGCATTTTGAATTTGGACCAGCTGACTGCCATCTAATAGGATCTTCTAGTGGTCTGTCAACCGTCAAAGCTTACATAGATATCTAAATCTGCTACACTGTGCAACCTAATCTGGCCATGTATAACTACCTTGAGACAGAAATTAAATTTTTCTTATTAAAATGTTAAACTAAACCTCAGCATTCCCTGACTTTCAAGTCTTAAACATGCAGACTCGGTACCCTTGCAACCTAGGTACCTCAGTGCTGTAAAGTGAAGCAGTGGGGTTACACTCAATGGGATGACTTTTACACATTGCTACACCGTTGCACTGTAATAGAAGCTGAAAAAAAGTTGTAGTATTTGGGGGAAAATATCAGACATTAAGCAACATATTTGAAAATATTATCTTCTAAAATGACGCATTTCACGCACCAGATCTGTGTTTCCTGTGCTAAGCCATAGAACACGCCAATAAGCACTTCACTGTTTTTAAGAAAGGAAGTGACCGAGCTGCATTATCTGAGGAGGAAACAACAAATGAAAAACTAATCTCGAAAGATACACAAATATTAGGTTCTCCCTTTCATGGCCTAGCCTGGCATCCATTTCTGTCTCCTTTAAAAGATATTTTGAGACGTGTGCAATCAATTTGAGCAATGCAATGCAAACCGTGATAAGAAATGATGAAATAATATAAAACCAAAACTTCTGCTATGTGTAGCTTGGGAGCTGATAAAACAGAGTTAGTGATGCATCGTATAGGGCTGGAAACTGAAAAAAAAATGTTGCACAATGAAAGATATATTTTAGGCTATTCTGCTGGTGCACCACTGAAACAATCTTGCAGTAGTCAACTTTCCTTTAGCCAAAACTCTATTTCCCACAATGCCATGCACACTTCTGTGATTTTCCTTATTTATAGGTCTATTAATCACGGAACACACAAGGCGCTTTTGGAACTGGTCACATAGCTGGAGGAGAGCTGACTACTGCTACATGGTTTCAGTGGTACCTATAGTCAGGACCAAGTCCAAGGAGATAGCAACGATACTGCTTTCAACAGCAATTCCATTTACAAATACCTTTGATATAATTACACATTTGTAACTAATGTATATTGAAAAGTTGTCTGTGTTGACACTGCCCTTAATAAGAGGCCTAGGGCCTGAAAGTTGATAAAATACCCAGTTGAAAGGAGTCACAATATACCCTGTCTCATCTGGCCACATCCTTATTTTTTCAGTCTTTAAGTGTTGTGTGAAAGCTTAAAGCTATGGGGTGGCCAGATGGCTGACTGTCACCTGAGACACTTGCCAGGGAGCATTGGAGGCAGCATTTCCACAGCAATACTCACTGCTGCCAGTGCTCCTCATATGTTCAAATGACCCTTTCTAATAAGTAGTACCACCATTTTTCCTTAACTTGTATAGGGTTGTGAATAGAAACAGTTAAGGGGAAAAGCCTTAGACTGTTGAGTGTGTTAGAAAGAGACAGGCCAGGAAACAGAATGATTGGAAGAAGAAGCTGGAGTCTTCAGGTTATTATTTATATAAAATTTACAGAGATCTGTGGGGGGTGTTATGGTTGGGTAATGTTCTATAACTTAATTACAACTGGAGAACAATGTTTTCCAGTGGTGGTGGTGGTGGGGGGGGGGGGGGGCGCAGTGTTTTAGATTTAAAGGGAAAGTGTGCCAAGGTTGTTTGGACAAAGGTCCAAGAAGGGAGGTAATTTTGTTTTTCTGTTCTCACTTGGCTACCTATTGCTCTTGTGAAAATGTGGCCAGCATGGCAGGTAGCTTTCTTGGGGTTTTTGTCTGTGGGCAAGCATTCCATGTGGGAATAGCTGACTTAACTGATAAATATAGAATCAAACAAAATAGATAACAATTCCTAGCTGTCCTTATTCTCTCCAAGGTGGTGAGTGGCATTGGCCTGTTGTATCCCAGCCTGGGTGTCCTATTGTCTCCAACGTGGTGTGTGTTGGTGCCCTGTTACATCCCAGTGGTGTGTGTTGGTGCCCTGTTACATCCCAGCCTGGGTGTCCTTATGGTCTCCAAGGTGGTAAGTGAGGGGGTAGTGAGTTGGGTGGTACTTGGAAAGTTTTTCAGGTTTGCTTACTAACTTGATGCTGTATAGTCACGTGAAATATAAAGGTATAAATCATGTGTGTCCATATGATGTTTTTCCTTTTTTAAATGAATGCATGCCACAATAGCCTGTTGGCCACAGGTTGTTTTCTTATGAGTAATGTTATTGGATATATTTATGAAACTGTGATGTGCATGTTCCTCTGCTGAGTCATCAGTCATCTTTGCTAGTATGTGATATACTGTAGTTGTTAATGAGTGGGTATTGTAATGTTTATGAGTGTGTAGGTAGAAAGGAAGTTTATCTTACTCTTACCTGCCAAGGTTAAGTCCAGAGGTGATGCAGAGAGAGGTAATTCCTGGGTATAATCCATCGAGTCACTCCACAAGAATGCTAATCCTGTAGACAAGGGTTACTTAACTGTACATGTTACAGTATTTAATATAGGAAGCATGGAAGATAAAGGCTCCACTAAAGCATAAGTGAAGTGCTCTGGAGGCAGTTTACAAGTGCTTTTAATTAGTTTTTTGTGCTTTCGGTACAAGTAAACATCTACCTGTCACCTTACAAATGACTTATGGAAATCACCCTTTCCTTATTCCTCGTCTCAAGATGGATTCCTAACACTTGCACATGTGTATGGTAATGCCGCACTATCCTTGGCACTGAAGTAATAACAGGTTTGTTCTGGTCTATTAACCCATAAAAACCACCATATATGTTCTTACTAGACCTTGAGGAAACTTTCAACGCAATAGCGTTACACCCTGACAAAGGTAACAAAACGTGCAAAGGTTGATGAGATTTGTAACTTAACAATAGCTTGAGAATCACTGAGTATATAAATAGTACTCCTAATACCCCCAGCTATGAGTTTTTGCACCCTGATGTGTCAGTTGATGCCTAGAAGTTTGGTTTGCAACTCAGCAGTAAACCATAGGAACTAACCAACAGGTACTGGTCACCTGTTTAAAAGCAAACATCTTATTGGTTGCCATGGATTATTGCTCCTGGGCAAACTTAGTTCCTTTTATTACATATAGGGGCTTATGCTTATTGAGCATAAATACTGAGGCCTATTTTTGTCTTCAGTAAAATGCACCTGTATATGTGGCTGTTGCCCCATATTGCCCCTAATTACCCATCCAAAAGGAAAAGTTCATTGGACCTGTCCCATACTCAAGTGGCTGATGTTGACACTTTTGCTTGTGGTTGGCATGTGGTTATATTTCGTGATTTGTTCTTGTGGATGGCTTGTTGAGGCTCACTTCATCATCCTAAATCTTAGGGTAGATAATTTAATTCCCATACAGGTTGAAAAGATATTTTATTACACTGCAGATCCCATCTGCCAGCCCAGTTGGAAGCGATGTGGTTAAATATATTTTGAGCGCTCTTGCTTTAAATCTGGGAAATGTTTTGTTGGCAGAATCCCCTGCTGTTTTTATGGGGCAGTTAGGGAAATGGAACAGGAGGGATCTGGACTTGTGTTGAAGGAAGTGAAAAGGAGAGACAAAACCAATTTCTAAGGAAAGAAAAGCAGTCAACGTTTTATTTCTGGGTTTCTCTGCAATAAAAATGGTCCTTTCTGCTAGGGTCTGGTTTATAGTGCAGCCATATGTGCAGCTTCCAATGTAAACACAGGTACAAGGCGAACATCATAATATTTGTTATTGTTTCTAAGGATAACGTGAAGAAAGGGAAAGGCATGGCTTATAAAGTATTTAATTTAAGAAAAAATGTCACTGTAAACCTCTTGACTTCAGGGTGGGTGGGGGCTACATTTTATGACAGTGTGCAGAGAAAGAACAACGTTTAATTGCTCAATAATTAGGAATCATACTATTGAAGAAATTTTTCATAGTTCATTTTTCAAGTTAGTTTATTGTTTTTAAAATGTATATTTGCCATATAACGCTAATCAGGCCCATTACCTTGCTCTTATAGGTCTCTCTTGTCATAAACCAGTTCCTTTACCAGAGTGTGGAGTAAATACAGGCAAATAACAATGGTCCAATTATTAAGCTGGCCATCCACAATAGCTGCCATCTTTGCCACTTTATATTAGTAGAGTTATTGGCCCACAAATGGATAAAAACAGTGAAATGACCGATTGATATTTACCTGGTATCGGGTAGATATCTATTCCATCTGGTAAGGAATTAGGCCAGTGTTCCCCAACCATTGGCTCGTGAGCAACATGTTGCTTGCCAACCCCTTGGATGTTGCTCCCTGTGGCCTCAAAGTAGGTGCTCATTTTTGAATTTCTGGTAAGGGGGCAAGTTTTGGTTGCATAAAAAACAAGTATAATGCTAAACAGCTTGTCTGTAGGCTGCGAGCCACATAGGGGCTAATAAGTAGCCAATTATAGCTCTTATTGGCATCCTCAGGAACCCTTTTTCATGCTTGTAGTGCTCCCCAACACCTTTTCCATTTAAATGTGGCTCGCTGGTATAAAAGGTTGGGGATCCCTGCATTAGGCTGTGCATAGGCCCATATTATGATACAGTCATTGTCACTGGGGCTTGATTTAGCCACCCATGCTAAATGAGTGGATTAGATCTTTCCATGGCTACTTAATAAGATGCCTTTTTTACACTGAACAGTCCTGAGATTTGTAGAGCAAGTAGGTGAACATGCTGGAAATAGAGTGATGTGAAGTAGATGTGGTGCTGTCCTGAGTGTATCAAATGTATTTGAGTGCTCCTCTCTTTTCCACCTCATTTTGTTGTGAGGATCTTGCTTGCAACTTAGAATCTAAAAGGATTGAAGGAAGATCTAATATAATGTTATTTGACAGAAATAATTATGTAGAGATTGGTGTAAATAAACTCTATCAGACAGGCTTCTCACAGCATTTAATGGTTTTCAGGCAGCATGCCATAAGACAAAGATGGGAACTCCACCAAAAGGTAGAAGAATGAGAAATAAGGTCTGTGGTTAAAAACCTATCATTGCAAGGTTTGATCTTGCCCAAATATTTTAAATTATATTGGTACGTAATTAATGACTCAGTTGTTGGCTGGTGTCAGTGAATACTGTGGTCAGTTGCCTTACTGAATCAGTTGCGTCTGCTGATTACTGGGTGGGATATTAGCCAGAAGGGATTAAATAGAAAAGTCATACGATACGGTGTAGGCCACCTGCAGGCATTTCTGCAAACACTTTAATGTACGTATAAGTAGGCAGCCCCTCCCTGCAAAGCCCTTAACTTTCTAAGAAAAGCTGGGATGGTGAAAATGTAGCCACGAGCTATATTAGCTGTAAAACATAAACAATATACGGGTTCTGTAGTACAAAGGCCAACCTGTTGGGGATTGTGCATGCACAGTTTATTATTCATTTATACTTAGGCAAGGAAAAGTATAAGGCCAAGGACTCAAACATGACTCAGCTTCTTATCTTTGCCTTATACAATGTATTTAACTGTGAGGAGCAAGATACTGATTTCAGAAGAAAACAAAGCATTTGGTTGCCTAAGTGGAGAGGTGGTAATCAGTAGCATTATGGGAAGCCTCACTGTGATAGGCTGTATCATCAACTACAGCAGTGAGATCCAGCACTGGTCATAGGCCAACAATCAACACTAGTAACTCAAAAGCAAACTTCTCTGGGAACGTTCAGAGAGGGCACAGAGGAACAGTTCCTAGTATTTTCATGAACAATTGTCCTATTTAGCCCCAACCTAACAAAGGTGACTTGTACACCTATATTTTCCAACCAAACTGCATGATCTTTAATGTTGGCCCAATTAAGTGATTTAGCCACTCTGCAAATAGTACTACATTGGCAACTGGGAACACTGGGTCAACCAATGACTTAATTCAGGTTCTGCACAGGTCTATAGTTTGGTGTAGTAGGCCAGGTCTCAGGTCATACATGGTCAGCACAAGCATCATATTTATACCCACCAAGCTTTGTAAAGGTAAGACATCTATAAGCACAAATGCATTATTCACCAAGAAACTGGTCAGAAGAATGATGTTGTCTATGGTTATCATTATTCCTTCTCCTATCTTTAGCTCCGTCAAAAGGAAAATAAGGAATTTTTGATGGAATGCATTTCTTGCTCCCAGTATTTAACTAGGCATCATTTATATGCTACATCTGCTCTGTTAGAGGTATTTTAATGCAAGGATTCTAGCCTAACTAAATATAATCTGGCAGGTTGCCATAAGACTAACAGAAACCAGACATGGCGCCATTACTAAAAAAGGAAAAATCATGTCAATTAGGAAGATTAACTTTGATAGTGAATATATGCATGATAATGATAATTATTATTAACAAGTATGTATTATACAGATTTGCAATGTTACAGATTACACACAAATACATTAGGTAAAGAGGGCCCTGTGCATTAGAGCTTGCAATCTACTTTTTTGCCAAGGTATTGAAGTATAATGTCCTTGGAACAGATTTTACATCTCAGGATTATCAGTGTGAATCAGCAAAGAGTTTTGCTACATGCAATGTTCATTATGCCAAATTGTATTTCCATTTTAACACTGGTTTACCTGGGTGTTCAGAGCAGATTAGGCAATGAGGTTAATAAAAGCAGCTCTAAATGAAGGAAGTGCATGGGCATGTGTTTTTTTAAAAAAAATATAGGTTGGTAGGCATAACATTTGTTTGTAGAGTCCAGATATTAGTTGACCATGTCTTCATTGAACCCTAGCAATCTGATTTCTTATCCCTTTGCCGCATTTTGCCATTGCACTCCTCCCCAGTGATTCATCATACGTTTTGAACTGGTAGATAGACTATAGTCCTAGCTGTGGGACTGATGATTGAGAGTTGACAGTTGCACTGAGTAACCTGTTATTGCATGCATTATTCATTAGCTACTGGGGTTACTACTAAACTGCAACCCCAAACCACACACTCCCATCTCCTTCCTCTTAAACCTCTGGCCATATTATCAGCCCCAATCCACTCTCTTCCTTAAGTCCATATTCCCATGCTCTGCTCAGATTCTGATACCCAATCTCTACTCCATGCCTCAGTTCAGTTTTCAACTAACAAACACCACCCATGTCCCTCATTGCAATTCTCTGCCCAGCCTGCATCCCCATCTTCAGCTCCTCTGCTGGTTCTTTCCCCTCTCCCACTCTAGTCTTTTCAGCAAACATTGCCAGTCTAGGCAATAATGCCTAAATGTTAATCTGTAGATTCTGGCAAATGCCAGATGGGCTGCTGTAAGATGCCATAGAAAGTCACTATTGATTGGGCTGGTAGGGGGCTGTTGGGCCTCTTTATACTGGAAATGCTAGTGCCTGTTTTGAATCCCAGTCCAGATCTGATTGCTGTTATCAAACATCTCCATAACTAGGCCCGGCGTGCCCCAGTCTCACAATGGACATCATTCCAGAAGAGACCAGACTGACATTACATAGCTTCCAACTTAAGGATGCAACAGAATTCTCAGTTAAGGTTTCAGAAGTTAGATAAGTAAACAAGGCCATTCTCTAAAGCTGCAAAGATTTAGGGGAACAAAAGGAAGTGCCTCTCTATAGAAAGGGTGGTGAATACATATACTTTTCCTACCTGCAGAAATGAGTTCATACAATACAGTAATTCAAACATTCTAGTCAGAGAGACAAGGCTATTGTGAAGGTGAAATAAGATCAACTATTATATCCACCTATTCAGAGATTCAGTGAGCGGCGTAATGCAGCTGGCCACTGGCTTCTTATCTAACAGTAAAATTTGTGTTTTATTTCCCAGATAACTTGAGGTCTGTGAGAGATGTGCTACTCAGGTGCTCATACACGGCCCTTTATTCCCAGGTTTGTTGTGTTCTTCACCTCCCGTGGGAGAGAAAGGTGAGTAATCGTGAGCTGTACCTCCTCAGTGATGAAACAGGACACATAATCCGCTGTTCCCTTATGGGCCAATGCAGTCTTTGCATGTTTGTACTAAAACATATATTTCATGCATTTTTATTATTTGTCTTCCAGAACCCTACCTAAAATACAAAAGTCTTGTTAACCAGTGAATCCAACAAGCAGATTGTGCTGCGAGACTGGCACTGATATTTTTTTTATTTCCGTTTCAGCCCCCCCATTCTTCTTCCAGTACGTCATTCACATTAATGCCTGGTTGCTTAGAGCAGTAACCCCAACAAACAGGTAACAATTTACATGCCAAACTGGGGATCTTCAGAACATATTAGTAATATCCTTATCATAAGAATTAACAGAAGGAGCATATTTTCTTGTTTTAAGTGCATGTGAGGCACCTTATAAATGCAGCTTCTTCCTATTTCTAAGGGTAAATGTTTCAACCTTTTACATGTATATGAAACCTCCCTAGCTGGAGCAGTGCTTTCCAAGTTGTTCCTAGGGCCAAAATTTGTCTGGCTTATGTGGTGAAGGGCCAATAATGGAAACCTGTTTTAACCACTCCCTCCCCTATGTTATCACAAGAGCTTTTAAGAGCAGATTCACATTAATGGTGGAAGCACACCAAAAAAACAAAACAAATGGTTGGTGCTCACTGAATGGATATCACTCATCTCTCAGATGTGAAAGACGTTTATTAAGCCATACCCTTAAATCCATATTCCTCTTCCCCATGTGGATAGCATCCTCCAGCACATAATTAAACACCTTAGGGACCCCCTAACAAGTGTTTCCAAATACTAATAAACCCCCACCAGGTTCACCTCCCACAGGCAGCAAAGGGGAAGGCAAAGTAAGGCACATTGGGAGCATAGGGCAGGCAGAGTATTGCACACAGGTAGCATTGGGCAGGCAAAGTATGGCACACACAGACAGCATAGGGCAGACACAGGCACAATAGGGCACACAGAGGAAGCGTAAGGCAGAGTTTGATATGCACAGGCAGCATAGAGCACACACAGGCACAATAGGGCACACAGAGGAAGTGTGCGGCACACACAGGCAACATAGAGCACTCACAGGCACAATAGGGCAGGTAGAGTATGACACAGAGACAGCATGGGGCAAGCAGATTATGGCACACACAGGCAGCATAGGGCAGGCAGAGTATGGCACACACAGGCAGCATAAGGGAGGCCGAGTATGGCCCACACAGGCAGCACAGGGCAGGCCGAGTATGGCCACACAGGCAGCATAGGGCAGGCCGAGTATGGCCCACACAGGCAACATAGGGCCGGCCGAGTATGGCCCACACAGACAGCATAGGGAAGGCAGAGTATGGCACACACAGGCAGCACAGAGCAAGAAGAGTTTGGCACACAAAGGGAGCAGAGTAGTAATCATGACTGCACAAGTAACTGATCATGACCACTCCATGATAAACCGTTTGTACTGTACAGTGACACAATGACCCACAATGCTACAGTGCTGCTTCTATACTCTGTCTGAGGTATAAACAATGGGGGCAAACTTACAGTTTGAATGGATACCCTCGTGTCAGCTGGAAGGACCTACTGGTAAATAGAAGAGAGATTTCTATATGATCTAAAACCCTCTTCTCCAGCATAAACAAACCCAACTTGGCCAGTCTTTCTTTATAACTAAGGCTTTTCATATCTTTTACCAGCTTAGTTGCCTTTCTTTGAACTCTCTGAAATTCAGCAATATTTTCTATTTTTTTTAATAGCAGTATTGCCTAACAATCTAACAGACACAGTTAATATAGTTTGTGAAATGAATATGGTTAATTCCTTACTGTCAGAGGAAGTGAAGCCAGTGTGATGTACATTTGCGCAGGAAGTCTCCAGATAGCATCAGAAAAGTAAACCTGAAAAAAGGCATCATTGTTTATGCAAACACAGCTTCCTTATAAAATAAAGAACATCTTGTCCGTCGCATATCTCTAAACTTGTTTCAACCGCAATCATAATGTAATAAACCACTGAAGGCACATACATTTAGAAATAAACAATTTAAAGATCTCTTTATTGTACTGGCCTCTGACCTAAACTGTACATCAGTATTTATGTGTCTCTAAATGATGCAATATTCTACACCCTTCTGTATAAATGTGGTGGTATCCTTTTGCCAGTGATCTTTAATATGAGCCCTGACCTCAACCCAGATGAACCCCGTGAGATGAATTGTAATGCTGTGCCAGACAGTCCTGATCCAACCATCACCATTGCTCATAGCAGCTAATCAGATGCTTTGCTTTGGTTTTCTAACTGTTGAAATCTAATTGCTGATTGGTTGCCCTGGGCAACATCATCGGTAATGCTTCAATCACACTTTAAGGTGCTTGGCCTTTAATAGCGGTGACCCCTGCAGATCATGGTGACATATTTAGTGTAAGGTGACATATTTAGGGGTATATTTATCATGCTGTGTAAAAAGTGGAGTAAAACATTACCAGTGATGTTGCTCATAGCAGCCAATCAGATGCTTTGCTTTGGTTTTCTAACTGTTGACATCTAATTGCTGATTGGTTGCCCTGGGCAACATCACAGGTAATGCTTCACTCCACTCTTTACACAGCATGATAAATATACCCCTAAGTGTGCATTGGCTTCTCGCTGCCTGCATTTATGTACTGACTGGCACCACGTCAACGAATTTATAAAAATTGTCCCACGTTCAGTTGAATTCCTCCCATAAAGCCATGCTACCCAGTGGGCAAATATCATGATTTGATAATGCCAGATCAAACTCTAGCAGTTGAATCTGAAGTCCCTCTAAGCACAGAGCAGGTTAAAGTTGGCAACGTGCCTCAAGCTACAGCTGAACTTTTAGACCCAACACCCAACTAAATGCATTGTCTCCAGAAAAAAAATATATGAGATGATATCAGGTTGTGTATTGCATTGCACAGAAACCAGCTGCTTATCATATCATTGCCTTATCTTATAGGATCTGCTTTTACTCATATTTTGTGTTTAACTTGTATGTAAAAAAATGAGGCATGAACCCAAGAGGCTGTGGTTCACATAGGAAGTTATCATTTATCATTGCAGAATATTTCTTACACCTTTCCTTAAACACTGCAGCTGCATCTTCATAAAATCCTGTGCTAAAAGGTTATGCTTTAACCATGATACACTGGGCAAACTGACACCCACAATAATACTGATTAATGATAGATAAGAGCCAACTGGCTCAGCTAATTTTGCATTTTTATTTCTTATTTAATCTTCTTTTTGTGCAACGTTCCAATGCGACTCACAGCCTGTATGCAGAGCTAATATGCCTCCCCTGGGGATTAATAAGTAATTGAAATTCTTTCCACTATAAAAGAAAACACAATAATAATAATGTTTATAATAAAGCAATGCATGGATAACAACACAGAGTGATCTCCCCATGACCCAAGCTTATATAACATTTCAGGTACTAGAAGTCTGGGGTTCTTTCCATCCAACTAAAAAAATGCCTGTAGACTTCAATGGGTGCAAAAAAAGTTGAATTGATTTCAATGTGTTTCACAAATTGTTGCTATTTTGCGAATTTATTGGCAAAGTTAAATGGGACAGATTCAGTCATCACTAATTAAGACCATAAGTATCAGCAATCAAAACACATTGGGACTTGTTTATCAAAACTTGGTAAATCTGCCTGTGGGTAGTAACCTATAGCAACCACTCATTGCTTGGCTTTTTTCAGCAAGCTGTAGTTAGAATAATGGATGCAGCAAAATGATTGCCTGATTGATTACTGCCCATGGGCAAATATGGCCACCAAGGTTGGTCCACCTGAGTGATTGAGTCATCTAATATGGCCATATCTTGTATGGATAAAGATTTAGCATGGTAGTGTTTGCATGGCAATGAGATATACAGTAACTACTGATGCCCTGTCCCTCATCATATCCATTTGCAGGGGACATCTTTTGACTATTTAATTGATCCATTGTACCCATAGATCACATCAATAAGGAACCATATCACATCAATAAGGAAATATAGTTTACTATTTAGATGGGCAATGATCTTCCCACTAGCCTAAACAGTCTTTTTCCCCTTTTAATGACGGTCCAAACCTGTTTTGTCAGTCAAGTGGCACAAGAACCAGAATACAAATACAATGGATGTGTTGCAATAAAGGGTAATAGTGTTATTGTCATGATTCATGATAGTCTCATAGGTGGACAAATGAGTTCATTGAGTTCAGACAGAGCAATCGAACTGGGTATTACGTTCCCATGTTGCTTAGGAGGCAGCAGTCCTTATTTGTATTCCATTCTGGGATTTGGAATCTATAATATGACTTAAGCTGGCCATACACACACCGATAATATCGTACGAAACTTCGTTTCGTACGATATTCGGTGCGTGTATGGCATGTCGGTGAGTCGACCGATATCGCAGGAAGCTGCTGATATCGGTCGACTCGCCGATCGGCCAGGTTAGAAAATTTTGATCGGGCGCCATAGAAGGCGCCTGACCAAAATCTGCCGTCAGGGCTGAATCGGCAGAAGGAGGTAGAAATCCTATTGTTTCTACCTCCTTATCTGCTGTTTCAGCCCTGAACGGTGTGTGGCGGATCTGACGATGTTTTGTGCGACCGATGGTCGCACGAAACATCGTCAGATCGCCACGTGTGGCCATCTTAAAGGTGGCCATACACGTAGCAATTCCAATCTTTTGTGTGACTATTGGTCGCAGAAAAGATCGTTCCCTCTCTCCACTGACGTACAGGGCTGAGTCGTCAGCTATGGAGGTAGAAACAATAGAAATTCTACTTCCACCTCGCGATTCAGCCCTAAACATAGATTTTGCTCGGGTGCCTTCTATGGCGCCCAATCAAAATCTTTTATCCTGGCCGATCGGCAAGACGACCGATATCCGCAGCCTTTTGCAATATTGCTTGCCTCTTCGAGCTGCCATACAGACACCGAATCAGTGTGTGTATGGCTGGCTTTATTCTTAACTGTACAATAGCTAAATGTCTGTACTAGATGTACCTTTACTCTCCTTCTCTGTTTCTGTAGATATTATGAGCTCACCTTGGTGAACTTGTCTTCTTTTCTATGTCTGCACTGTGCAAAAACATGTTCTACTGGTTCATGTCACACCATGAATGACTTCAGGCCACATCAGCCAGCAGTTGTGCAGGATTATTATACAAAGCTATGACTTTCAATAAGCTTTGGTAGGAGGTGTAGAGAAATATTTACATTTTATTGTAAAATATAAAGATATTAAAAATTATGAAGGCGTTCCGTGAACATAAAAGGGTATAAGCTTCTTCAATATGTACTTTTATAGAGCTTAGAATGCTCTTTCTTTAATGACAACTTTTGAGGGAGCTAATTTTATAAATATTCTAGACACCAAAGGTATAGTGTGGTCCAGGTACAGATGCTCTGGATCCTTTGCCTCACTTTGCTATAATCCCACTATTATACACTGTTTTCTTTTTATTGCAGTATAACTCATGCAACTCACCCAGCTGTTGTGGTGGCCCAGGTGCTACATCCCTGACCCCCTTGCTTAGGCAGAACTTTTATAAACATTTCCCATAAGGAATACACCACTGGACCACCAATGTGTAGTATCATTTTAAAATGGAAATCTTTTATTAGAAAATTGCTAAAATACAAGCTTGACGTGTTTCACACATTTGACACTTATTTATAAGCATATGCCATTTTAAACTGATACTACATGTTGGTGGTCTGGTGGTTCTTATTTGAAACTAGGAATCTCTGTTGTGACTTCTAATATCATTGTATGTTAGAGTAGGGGGGTCAATATTTCTTGGAATCATGGGACACAAGTGACATCACTAAGCACTAATTATAACTGATGACATCACAAAGCACTGTTTATAAGAATATGGTCTGTTTGTTGCAAAAGACATTTACTTTTCTATAATGCAGGAATTTTTGCATTGTTTTTGTACCTATTGTGGGTAATGATGATTGATTCCCAGGAATGAATCTTTCTCTATAAATGTGCTAGTACTGGTAAGACAACATATCGACATTTTCCAACATATGTGTCTTCATCTACCTACACCGACATGAACCTGCTGAGATAATCATAATACTTGTAGAGGAAACAACAGAATGTACTAGTCTCCAATAGATGATCTTATCATGGGGGGGGTGAAAGCCAAAGTGGCAAGCTCAACATAAATAGAATCTATATTCATCTTGTAAGCTGTAAATTTCACAATTACGGAACAGTGCCATTTGTATTTGATAAGATATATTTAAACCCCAATTTGCACAGTGCACTAGGTTGCACCATATCTCTTGAAGCATCTATAGCAACAGGATGAAGAAACCAAGCTAACGTCAGCTCAAAACCTCACTCTCACTCACAGCGGAAGAGCCTCAGTGAACCGTTCAGCTATAAAGCTGCAAATGGGTGAATTATTTATGCTCTATACTATATTTTTATCCAGTGATTAAGTATATATGGAAAAAAAAGCCAAACTGTTAGGGTAATGGAGGCCTATGCATATTCTTTATTTTTCCGTGCCAGCCATGCTAATATCCTCCTTTCTTGTGTTTTTTACCCTTGACTTACAGCAAAATAAAATGTGAATCATGTGGTGGAGGGCCAGTAAGCCTTGTGGTAAGTCCTGTTATATATTACATGCAATGGTAATGTAGCGGTGAAGTAAACATGCTGCAAAACAAACATGGTGAGTAATGAAGAGCAGGAAGTTCAATATATTTACTACATGAATAAGCGCTATGTCTCATAACATAATTGTATAGGGAACCACTGATGCAAGAGAGAACTATAACAATTTCTAAGGCAGTTGTATAATGGCTAAATTATAACCTATAGCAATCTATCTTAGATCCATTGTGAAAATAGCACTCGTTAATACACCAGTTGCTATGGGTTAGCCTCAAAGTAGGTCCGCAATTTAAAATGTCAGGCTTGGAGACAAGTTTTGGAAGTATAGAGTAATATTTTTACTCAGGGTCGGACTGGGGGGACTGGACCGCACCCCCCAAGGTGCCTCCCCCGGCCACGTCCCCTGCCGCCAAGCACCCCTAACCCCCCCCGCAGGGGCCCCTGTTCGATGTCCTTTTCAGAATGTGCGCATGTGAACACATCAGAGGAGGACATTGGAGGCCAGAGGAAGTGGCAGTAGGGTCGGGTCTGGGGCACTGGGGCCCACCGGGTATTTGCCCGGTGTCCCAGCTGCCCATTCCAACCCTGGTTTTACTCCAAGCAGAGCCTCCTGCAGGCCAGTAGTCCACATTGGGATACCAAATAGCCAATCACAGCCCTTATTTGACATCCTCAAAGAACTTTTTTTATGCTGTTGCTCACAAGTAAAAAGGTTAGAGATTCCTGGCTTAGTGTATAGCTTCCAAGTAAGAGGACAGATTTAATAATGAAGTAGAAATGCTTGAGCACTAAGGGATGCAGTAGTATGCCCTTTTATGTCCCACCCATGAAGCACTTGCCCTCTATCATTGAAATTTGGATTCAAAAGTTCCTTTGGTTGCAGCAAATACAAAGCTCACTTTGTGGCCTTGGGCGCTAGAATGGGTGTTTCTGTAAAACCCATGTGCCACCGACATACAGTCCCCTCTGTATAAAAGGCGTCTGAGCACAGACAGGTACAACATTTGCACTAAATGGTAGGAGCGCCTGACAATTTTTTTTTGCACTTTGTACCTACTACTATGCATCATAAATAAGCCTCCATTGCAATATACAGTATAACCTGTGCACAATTGTTCTCTCTGCAGTGTAAGGGCGTTCTCCAAACTAAGTGTGGTGCATTGCATCATTTCTGGTGTGTAGCCTCCTCCAGACCAGACAGCTTGCACAATATACTGTTGTACATATGTGTCAGTATTGTACATTCCCAGGGGCATTTCTGCCATTAAGTCAGGCAGACATCACTCTTGCAAGGGAGGCAAATAACCACCGGTATCAGAAGTTACCTGCACTCCCACGGAGCACGTACATGAATAGAAAACACAATTTCTGTTTTAACTCTTTAACTGATTCTGCTGAGACCCAAACTTTACTTACCTCTGCAATTTTTAAGTTTATTTTAGGAGAATGTGCTTGTGGGGATCAGGAAACAGAATGTGATTTTAGTTTCAGTTTCAGATTTTGCCCTCTTTTAGTGCAAGAAATTACAAAAACCATGCATATTTTCTATTACTGGTATGGGATCTGTTATCCTTAATGCTCAGGACCTGGAGTAATTTGGATTTCCATATTCTGTCTACTAAAAAATCATTTAAACATTAATTAAACCCAATAGGTTTGCTTTGCCTTAAATAAGAATACATTATATCTTAGTTGGGATCAAGTACAGGTACTGTTTTATTATTACAGAGAAAAGGGAATCATTTAACCATTAAATCCAATAGGCTTGTTCTGCCCCCAATAAGGGGTAATTATATCTTAGTTGGGATCAAGTACAGGTACTGTTTTATTATTACAGAGAAAAGGAAATCATTTAACCATTAAATAAACCCAATAGGGCTGTTCTGCCCCCAATAAGGGGTAATTATATCTTAGTTGGGATCAAGTACAGGTACTGTTTTATTATTACAGAGAAAAGGGAATCATTTAACCATTAAATAAACCCAATAGGGCTGTTCTGCCCCCAATAAGGGGTAATTATATCTTAGTTGGGATCAAGTACAGGTACTGTTTTATTATTACAGAGAAAAAGGAATCATTTAACCATTAAATAAACCCAATAGGACTGTTCTGCCCCAATAAGGGGTAATTATATCTTAGTTGGGATCAAGTACAGGTACTGTTTTATTATTACAGAGAAAAGGGAATCATTTAACCATTAAATAAACCCAATAGGGCTGTTCTGCCCCCAATAAGGGGTAATTATATCTTAGTTGGGATCAAGTACAGGTACTGTTTTATTATTACAGAGAAAAGGGAATCATTTAACCATTAAATAAACCCAATAGGGCTGTTCTGCCCCCAATAAGGGGTAATTATATCTTAGTTGGGATCAAGTACAGGTACTGTTTTATTATTACAGAGAAAAAGGAATCATTTAACCATTAAATAAACCCAATAGGACTCTTCTGCCCCAATAAGGGGTAATTATATCTTAGTTGGGATCAAGTACAGGTACTGTTTTATTATTACAGAGAAAGGGGAATAATTTAACCATTAAATAAACCCAAAAGGGCTGTTCAGCCCCCAATAAGGGGTAATTATATCTTAGTTGGGATCAAAGTACTGTTTTATTATTACAGAGAAAATTTTCATTATTACAAGGTACTGTTTTACTATTACAGAGAAAAAGGAAATGTAATGGCTTTCCCATAATATGAAGCTTTCTGGATAACAGGTTTCCCGATAATGGATCCCATAACCATATGGTAACAATAGTCAAAAAGTATGTTCAGCCCAAGCCCTATTTATTAAACTCATCTCTAAAAAGCGGAGGCATACTGCCCCTTTAATCAGCATTCACATTCATAATACAGTTTCTAAGCGCTTGTTAGATATACTGGAAAGAATGTGAAAAATGGCAAGATGAAAGCAGCTGATGTGCCCTGGGCATAGAAAAAAAAAAGGTGTTAATCTACACTCCCAAAAGTCGCCATGATTTACCTGCCCCATTAGATGGGAGGCTGCTTCCCTAATAACATAGCTCACAGGCAGATGCAAACAGATGTACCTCTGTAAATAGCCAGAGTCGGATACAAATTCTTCCACGCTATAATTAAAACCTATTGGGCTACTTTGATGCTGTGAGTCAGGCTTTTCTCACTAAATGCACTTAGTGGCAAATCAGTTTCCACTCTGGTCTTTAGATGGAAAATGTATACTTGCATAGAAGCAATACAAACACAGGAGATATTTCTGCATAGAGTATTTTACTAAGCCTTAAATTAAGTATCTTTTGGGAACTTAAACCAAAAGAACGCATTGGCCTTAGGAATGCCAGACCTAGCATCTATAGGGGATTAAGATGTTTACATTTAACCTACAATTAAGCCCTAGTGACTCACCCATCATTATGTGCTTTTAGTAGGTTTAAACACTCCTTTTTAATGATAAGGAAAACTCCAGTGTTGCCCATGTTACACCATTCATAGAAAAATCACACTGAAGGCTATAGAGAGATTTAATTGGCAACACAAGTAGCAGAGGATAGCCACGGGTTACATCCTGTTGCTAACAAAGGAGTGTAGCCTGAGACACTGGAACAGTTGCCCCAATGGACCAAAGCATCAATGCACTGGTTCAGCCAGCTCTGGTAAATTCCATACTTAGATACAAGGAAGCCTTGCAATTAACTTTTGCCTTCATGAGTTGTAAGTTGAACATTGTCCATTATAACATCTAGGGTACCTATAACGCTATTATTGATGCCAGTCTCGTTGGTATGGGGACACTGGGCACAAATAGACTGAGAATATCTTATGCTACTGCTTGGGCATCATTTACCAATCTGGAATCATTTTCGACCACCTTGGCAAACCATGCAAGCTGCTAAAAACACAATTTTTGGGTGTCATCTATTACACTGGAATTCTGGGGCAAAACATGGCAATTTGAACTATAACCCAATAGTGTAATTTTGTAACATGAACAAAGAGTTGGCCAGTATAATATAAAGACCACATTTGCATCAGCCCAGTTAAATATAATCACCTCGGTTCCGTGTGGCTCAGGTATGATATACATATATGTTTTTGTACATTTTCTTTCATAGCTATGAAGTGTTTATGCCGAAACATCAGTCTGGTGTTACTAGACATTTGTTGTTGTTATAGAACTCGATGCAAGAATTTCAAATGGCTTTATGCCAGATTACACCTCTATTTACTTTGTGTCACAATAACAATTGCTGTTTTTATAAGCCTTTGTCTAATTGGCAGAGGGACATGTTGATGTGCACTAGTTCTCTCTCTCTCGCATTTGTTTACAGCAACACAGTCAGGACATTTAATTACCATGTGAAGAGAAAGGTGTCACAGACATTCAGCCAGTGGCCAAATAGTCAGACTTCTATAGAGCTTCCTATGTTTCTTCCCAGACAGACCCTACTCCCCTTTTGGAATCCTACCAGACTAAGATACATTACCATAGAGAGTATACTGAAAACCCCCTGTCTGAGTGTAATAATGAACTCATTTCGAACAAGCTTGTATTGTCTGACACAACTGTCAGTATGGAGGCAGTTCCCAACTGTGGGTTGCCCCCTTAGAAATGGGGGGGGGGGGGGGGCAGTACGAAAGTCAGTGTAGGGTGAAATTTGGGAAGAATGCTTTTTGCCCTCCTAGATACACCTGAAGGACCAGGCTGAATGCCAATTAGGGTAAGACTTGGGAAGAAAATATGTTTGCTGTCCTAGAGTTTATTGGATTAATGTCTGGAAGGCTGAAACTACAATACTTCAATGTATCTGTAACCTTCTTATGAGCTAAGGAGGCAACTGGACAAATGGTGGAAACGTAAACCAAAAAAATAATGTAACCACTATACTGGAGCTTTTTGTTAGTCCTTTAGAAACACTCAATGGGTGGACTTCTTGGGCTGGGTTTCTATTGTGCAAACATGTTTACTCAACTCTTTACAGAGCCTAAACAACATTCCCATCAGTCCCTCAGTGAAGCTCACAATCTAAGATCATATACACACACAATATGGTTAGTTTCATCCATAGCCAATTAACCTTAAGGCTAATGTCCCACGGGGAGATTTAGTGGCTTCGATTTTTAAAAAGCGAGTTCTGGCGTCACTCATCTTTTCCTAACAAGTGAGTACTAGAGATTTCAACAACGGAGCGATTCTATTTCCCACAAATCCAGGTGTCATATTCCCCACCCACAATTAGAAATGACATTCAGTGCAATGGGGAAATCGCAGTGAGTTCCCGCTCAGTGGGTTTTACTTTCAGCGTTTCCAATAGTTTTAACTGACAATGATTTCTTTGTAAAATCACTCGAAAAAGGGTCTCCTATTGATTCGGAGCGATAAGCAATTTGAAGTAGTATCGTCGGTTTAGGTACTGGCGATTTATATTCTTCTCTATGTAGAGACAAAACGAGCGACTTGTCGCTGGAACTCGCTTTTTAAAAACCGCAGCGACTAATCTCTCCGTGGGACATTAGCCTTGTGTTTTTTGGAGTGTGGGTGACAAACAAAGGAAATGTATGCAGACACATAAAAAACTTGCAAAAGCTTTGTTTTTATTATAAATTGAATATCAACAACAGTATTAGCATTTAGATGTATACATAAAACATATAAACCAAAAGCTGTGCTTCACACTAGAGATTCCTTGTTAATTCCTTCAGGGCCGGGCTGTCCAACTCTTTCCATGTAGTGGGCCAATCAATCAACAAAATGCATGTTTGTGACCTGGATAAGAGGAAAATAATGATGCCATAAGTCTATAGAGTCCATAGTCAGACAAGGGAGTGTAAAAATTCCTTGGAGCACTGCATCGGGCCTATGGGCCTCCATCAGAAAAGTCTTGCTTTATTAAGTTTTCAGTTAGTTCGTAGCCTCCACCATCAGATATGTCAAAGCTGAGAAATACCTGGGGAGATGTTCTGCACAGCTTTCCAGGGACCACCAAAGGTTAATTGGTAGGCAAGTCTCTATAATATCACATAGAGTGTCACTTGGATGGGCTTTATTGCCAGCGTAGTGACTTTCTTACAGAAATTGTCCATGTAGGCCATGTAGCTATGACTTTATTTGTAAGGGCACTGCTAGTAATGCTCTTCAGGGAGCTGTAGTTTAGAATGGGTTGACCTGGATACTTGTAGAGTTTTTAGAGATTATTTGAACAATGTTAATTGTTACTCAGGACATTTTGTGGCACAATAAATTTGATGCCTAAGGCAAATGTCCTGTCTACCCTACCTTATAATAGAACTGGGGTTAAAATGTTAGAATCAATAAAATGTAAGGTATTTAAAAATGCATGTGTGAGAAATTTGAGAGGAATTCTGTATCAGCTATTATCACCCATATTCTGGAGCGTATTGTCTGCCCATTATTATTTTCTTATTTTTCTTAGCACTGTACCTAACGCAATTAAAAAAACATGGAGCCCAAGTGATGGAGAAAGACTAAGGCTACAACCTGAAAGGGTTAAAAATACAAACAGATAATGTCCAATCTGCAATCTACCTTCTGCCAGAGCTGCAGACTATATATCCCTGATATATATACTGGAAGCATCTTGCCATTTTCTAAATATTTTTTTCTCATCGGTGCACTTCTGTGCTAGGGGCCTAGGTAAGAACCTTCTCTCTGCCTGTCTCTTTAACCAGCCCTAACTATACATGGAGAGGAAAGGAGTGAGACAAGCCTAGCTGACATAAACAAAGGACAAGAAGGGTCATTCAAAATCACAGAGGGGGTGCTTGGCAGGGTACAAAGTGCCATGGCAGCTTGTATATATCACATGAGTGGTATTTTGTTCCGTAGGCAACAGGCAGAGATAGTTTCCAGTGGTAATTGTATTTTTTGAGCTGGTGTTTTTCTGCTGGTGGAGAAAACAGCAAGTGAGACATTAGCTTTAGTCATGAATAAGGAAATGACCGATACTATGGAAGGGCACCTATGATTATGGGTAATAAAAGCAATAAGTAATAGTTATCAGCACTATTAGTTTTCTTAAGGAGTAACCCAGGCTTTGTCAATATTGCCCATAATCTCAAGTGTTTCATTCTCTTCCTCCTGCCCAAAATAAATATGTTCTTCCCAACATAACAATCACATCTATTATACATGATCTGGAAAGGAAACAAGATAAAGCTCATACCTGCTGCTACAAGTTCTGTTTTGAAATCACTCACTTCTAAGTACTTGGTAAATTTGGCTTCTGTATTGTTGGCTGATCTGATTGATATTTTCTCCAATCCATGTCCCATTATTAAGAGTTGTGCACTCACGTCCTCTGCCAACAAAGCAGTTAAGCTGCCTGTTCAAGAAAACAAAGGCAAAAAATATGCTGGCGGACTTAAAGGAGCAGGACATAATGTATTCTATGTGAGTCATCCATAAAATGGTCTTAGACTCATGAAGGCCTGGACGGATTCCTTTGTCAACATTGTACTTCATCCACTTTCCCTTTAAAGAAGGATGTTAAGGAAAAAATGTATGTGAAAAGCTGTGTTGAAATTCCCTGCAACCTAATGCAAGGTGTATAGCTTACACTGTCCTGTTTACAAAAGGGAAATAAAGGACCATGTAACCTGATGTAGTGCAACAAAGATGCAATGCAATTCTACACAGCTGGGCTTATAGACGAAGGCAAGAACACAGTGCTAAATGGACGCAAAACTAAGCAACACTAAGGGGATTTAGGGTTCATAGAGCATCAAACATCTGCAAGGCATAGACTTGTACATGTATTTAAAATAAAGACATTAGACAATTGATCAGATCTGGGTCCAATTTGGCCACCCGCATGCTGGCTAATGATTGGATCACACGGAGTGTTCTACAGGCCCGCTGTATGGGGACCAGAACAATATGGTTGACTTTCAGTAGAAAGACCAATAAGCTGAAGGACCAAGTCGCCAGTTTTTTTTTACCCATGTCTGGCTACCGTAAGGTTACTCTAATAAAAGTAGATTGTAAGCTCTTTTGGGCAGGGCTCTCTTTACCACTTGTATCGGTTATTGATTGCTTTATATTTTACTCTGTATGTCCAATGTATGTAACCCACTTATTGTACAGCGCTGCAGAATATGCTGGTGCTTTATAAATAAATGCTATTAATAATAATAATAATAATAGGTTACTACTGGTCTAGTAACCCAAAGCATCCAGTCAACAGGTAATCCCTGTTTGCTGACATCTGATTGGTTGCTCCCATTATTACAGTAACCTGTTAATTTGTTGGCTGAGCGCTCTATTCCTTTATAAGGCCTCATTTACCCATATGTTTTATTTATGAAGGTCACACCCAACCTGATTTTGCATTATCTGACTGACAGGGTGACTTGACTAATAACTGCCTTCCAAGGAGAGAATGCATGAAGCCAAAGTCCAGCCTCCCTGACTTTACTATTCCACGTATCGTCAGCTTGAGTTCTGGGGAGACATTTACAAAACTAGGATATCAATAGTAAACCATAGTAATTTTACCTCCATCATTTGTGATTCACAATAGCTTGTTGCAGATTGGTTGCTATAAGGGTTCCAGGGCCACAATACCTTCATTTTGATTTTCCCTTTCTGTTTGTCTATGGGAAATGTAAGTTTATAATTATTTACAGCTTGCTTTGTTTTTTTTTTCTAATTTTGATGAAGATATTACTGGCTCAGTTTTCAGAATTGGATATAATTATATAGATTGTATAGATCAGGACTCGGGCACAGTGGAGAAGGGATAAGATGGCTAAAATAGAAATGGTGGTTGGGGCAGATCAAGGTTTAATGGGTGGAACAATAAATGATTAGAATTTTACCGGCAAGTACATTGCCAGTAAACTTGAAATAATGGCCCTGGCCTTGGCTAGAGTTTTATTGGCTAAGATGGGTGGCAATTCTTTCAACAACTTTTCTTTTTCCCTCTAATATCCATTTTGTATTGTTATCCCCTTACACATAACCATCAAAAGCTATGGCTGCAGGAAAGGGGCTTACACTATGATACCATTATGATTGAGGCCAACTCAAATATCCAAGAATGGAACTATATGGGTGCAGTTTAAATGACCCCATGATTTGCTCAAAGACTTGCAATACCATTAGTCATTGGCAGTATACATTTTTCCTTCTCAGTTCAGTCATTTCAGTAAAAGGTCACTGTGCTTCATAGTAATTCTTTCATAAAGGTACAGGTATGGCATCCCTTATCCGGAAACCCATTATCCAGAAAGTTCCGAATTACGGAAAGGCCATCTCCCATAGACTCCATAATAAGCAAATAATTCTAATTTTAAAAAATGATCATCTTTTTCTCTGTAATAATAAAACAGTACCTGTACTTGATCCCAACTAAGATATAATTACCCCTTATTGGGGACAGAACAGCCCTATTGGGTTTATTTAATGGTCAAATGATTCCCTTTTCTCTGTAATAATAAAACAGTACCTGTACTTGATCCCAACTAAGATATAATTACCCCTTATTGGGGGCAGAACAGCCCTATTGGGTTTATTTAATGGTTAAATGATTCCTTTTTCTCTGTAATAATAAAACAGTACCTGTACTTGATCCCAACTAAGATATAATTAATCCTTATTGGAAGCAAAACAAGCTTATCGGGTTTATTTAATATTAAAATACATTTTAGCAGACTTAAGGTATGGAGATCCAAATTACGGAAAGATCCCTTATCCGGAAAACCCCAGGTCCCGAGCATTGGATAACAGGTCCCATACCTGTACTAATTGGATGCACAAAATGCGTAGGAAATATTTTTGAGCAGCTTAGACAGAAGTCATTTCAGACATGGATCCTTAGTGACTATTGAGCAAATTTGGAGGATCTGAGGATACTTCTGCATATTCTTCATACAAAGATTCTACATGTGTTGGCTAGTGACATGCAGACAAGGAGTTTTGCCTATTTCTGGGTCTATAATGGCAACACAGGAACATAACAATGTAGATAGAAAGAAAGGCACACATACATCAAGTTCAGCCCTTCAGCCAGAGATCTTCTTCTTAACATGTATATTATCCAGGTCAAAGGATAAATAGTTATTTTAATAACAGGTTTTGTAATAGACAATATTGACTCCCTGGCCCAAGCTGGAGGCACCTCTCACAGCTGGTTAGTGTGCTAATTGCCTGTACTGTAATTAAGCCTTTGCACTCCCAGGGAACTTGTGAATTTTAGAAGGTAACTGTGCACCAGACTGTATCCCTGATTATAATCCTACTTCTGGTGCTAATTATTATTGGGACGCTACGTGGCCCTTAGTGTAGAGCAATTTCCTTGATTTCTGTCAATCCCTGCAAGTACTCACCATAAAGGAAATCCAGGCCTTTGGTGTCGGAACTGAGAACCTCAAACTGGAACAAAGCTCCATTAACCTGAGTAGCAGCAACAGGCTGCAATTAAAAGCTAAAGGAAATCTGCAAGGGAATGGTAGGAATAACTGTGGGAATGGCCTGGCTGTGTGTTGTTTTCCTCAGGAAGAGTACATTGCTTTCATTACTGTAAGAGGAGGGTGTATTGTACCAGTCTGATCAACTTTATAATGAGCAAATGGCTGGTTGGTATGTACTGAAATATGTAGGACATGGAGAAGTGGCTTTCACTAAGGGGCACATTTACTAATCCACGAACGTCCGAAAGCGTCCGAATTAGTTTTCTTCGTAATGAAGAAATTTTTTCGTATTTTGCGCAACTTTTTCATCACCGTTACGACTTTATCGTATATTTTCCGCGACTTTTTCTCCGCCGTCGCGAAAAATTCGGATTGGTTTTTCCACCGTTTACAATTGCTCAATACGAAAAAATCGGGACGGCGACAAAAAAATTACGCAAAATACGGTAAAGTCGTGACGGCGACGGAAAAGTCGCGCAAAATACGAAAAAAAATGCAGCAGCGACGGAAAAATCGCAAAATTTTAGTTTCTAAAAAGTCGCAGAAAATATACGATAAAATTGTAACGACGACGAAAAAGTCGGGCAAAATACAAAAAATCGCGACAGCAACGAAAAAGTCGCAAAAATACCGATCATTACGAAAAAAATGCATTCGGACGCTTTTGGACGTTCGTGGATTAGTAAATGTTTTCCTAAGTGTAGGCCCCTGACCCACAAATACTTGAACCATACTACCCTAATTTGCTTTTCAAGAAACACCAGTTTCCAGTTGCTATAGGACCTAGATTATGGAGTCCATGGAAACTTCATTCATATTAGGGGTTGTTCACATGAAATGACTTTTTATATAATATAGACATTGATATTCTGAAACAATTTGCAATTGGCTTTTATTTTCGATGATTTTTCAGTTATTTAGCTTTTTGTCTGCAGCTCTCCATTTGGTGTTTAAGCAGTTATCTGGTTGCTTGGGTCTTATTTATCCTAGCAACCAGGCAGAGGTTTAAACGAGAGACATGAATATAAAGAGGGGGCCTGCATAGAAAGATAAGTTTTAAAAAGTAACATTACTAATAAAACTGTAGCCTCACAGAGCAATAGTTCTTGGCTGCCATTTGAAGGCTGGAAAGAGGCAGAAGAAAAAGGCAAATAATTAAAAAAACTATAAAAAATAAATAATGAAAACCAATTGCAAAGTTGCTGGGAATAGGGCATTATATATCCTACTAAAAATTAACTTAACTTAAAAGGTGTACCACCCCTTTAAAGACTTGGGCCTTCTTGTCAGCTTTCCTACATCTTAAATGACTTAACTCATTGGGGCTCATCTACTAACAATGGGCACATTTGCAGCTCAACAGGACTCATACCACCCAATCTATCGATATCGATCTATCTATAAATATCTATCATCATCTATTAATAAAATACCATATACTTATACATTGTATTTACGGTATCTGTTTCCTTTCTATTTGTCCTACATTTCAACATTCTGAGGTTTCCCACGGAGGAAATATTTAATAATGAAACACACTTCCTTGCTCTACAGCTTGTCTCGGATTAGCAAGCTGAATTATATAACTGTAATTTTACCTGCTCAAGTGCCAAGGCATGATCTGGTTTCCTGGTAAGTCATGAAAAGTGCACGTATTCCCTTTATTATTATTATTTTGAAGACATATTTATATAGCGCCCACAAATTATGCAGAGCTGTACAAAAGATGGTTATACACATCGAACATATAGATTACATACATAAAATGTAGCAGATATCCACTACAAACAAAGAAAAGCTCAATAGAGCTTACAATCTAAATGTGTTATTCTGTGCTTCATCCACTAAGATTATAAAAATGCTTCAAAAGGTTCTCATATCATGCAGAGGAAGGGACCCAATCCAGTATCCTATACCCACATTTTTCTATCATTTTATAAACTTTTACATGAACAAGCAAGGAGCGGAGCAGAAAACACAGTGATGAATTCAGTTTTTATTATTCAGTAACTCATTGAGAAAAGGAATTCTTATCTAAGAAAGAGAGTGTATGTTTGTGTAGTGGGCAGGCATGGAACTGCCATGTCTACTCATGCCAACAAACAGTGGAATGTTCCTTCTATCCATTTCTGTGCTGACATGCATTATTTGCTGGCTCTTTCACAATGAACTTGCACAAAGCGCTATAAAACGCTAGCATGCCGATGCACGCCTTCTCCGGGATTGTATAGCATAACACATTAGCGGACACAGAAAAAGAAGCAGGTCAGGAACAGGGCAGAAGTAACCAGGGAACAGAAGATCTAGGGCAGTGCTGTCCAACTTCTGTTGTACCGAGGGCCGGAATTTTTCCGACCTACGTGGTGGAGGGCCGATAATAGAAGCCAGTTTTGACCACTCCCCTTTTTGAAACCGCACCCACTTGAAACCACACCCATGTTATCACATGACCATACCCATATTAATGGTTGTAGTACAGCAAAAACCTGTCATACTCTGCCTGCCCTACCCTGCCTGTGTGCCATATTCTGCCTGCCCTACCCTGCCTTTGTGTGTGCCATACTCTGCCTTCCCTACCCTGCCTGTGTGTGCCATACTCTGCCTGCCCTACCCTGCCTGTGTGTGCCATACTTTCACTGTGTGTGCCATTCTTGGCTGGTTTGTGCCATACTTGGCCTGTGTGTGCCATACTCTGCCTGCCCTACCCTGCCTGTGTGCCATACTCTGCCTTCCCTACCCTGCCTGTGTGTGCCATACTTTCACTGTGTGTGCCATTCTTGGCTGGTTTGTGCCAAACTTGGCCTGTGTGTGCCATATTCTGCCTGCCCTACCCTGCCTGTGTGTGCCATACTCTGCCTGCCCTACTCTACCTGTGTGTGCCATACTCTGCCTTCCCTACCCTGCCTGTGTGTGCCATACTCTGCTTGCCCTATGCTGCCTGTGTGTATGGCACACACAGGCAGCCTACAGTGACACAATGCTGGCACTGCTCCTACAGTCTGCACAATAACTATATATTTAAAAACTTTTTAATTGCAGTACCACCTCAGTATATGTTCTTTTTGTAGTATGCAGGGATTATTTGTGGGTTTCTACTGCTCCTGAGGTGTGAACAGGGGAACAATGGGGGTGATTACAGCCTGAGCCTGAGGTGTGAACACTGCAGGGGGTGAACAATGCAGAGATTAAAAGGTGTGAACAGTACAGGGGATTACATATTTAAACAATACAGGGGTTTACAGCCTGAATCTGAGGTGAGAACCATGCAGGGGGGCAGTTAATCTCAGTACTGATACCATTTAAATCTTACACAAGAGTAAGCCATTAAAGCAGCCAGACAGGTGGGGGGCCACACAGAGGGGGGTCGCGGGCCGCATGCGGCCCGCGGGCCGCCAGTTGGACAGCACTGATCTAGGGGATAGATACACATGGAAGGCCTGGGGCCTATGCTCTTATACAGATCCTGATGTCAATGGCTCCTATTCTGGGATGAACCAAAACAAACTTTAGGTGTTGTCATTAAACCAATCAGGAAAATTCACTTTGTGGCCCCAGAGGTTCCATATCCCCAAATCCATTTGCTAAGAAAAACAATAGGTCTTATCACGGTGTCAGATGTTTCTACCTTGGATATCTATCATTTGTCATTAGCTTTTTAATTATTGCATCACAATGGATGCTGGCAATTAGCAGCACCCATATGAAAATAGGCTCACCCTATTGGTAAGCTCTCTGATGACCTTAAATGTGCAATTAATGCCTGTGAATATTTATTAAGCTAAACAGGGTGGCAGCTTTCTTCCACTTTCGAAACAACGTAGCAGGTACAGGTCATATCATTTTCCCAGTATATTTGGCAATATTAATGGCATCATCAGCTGAGTCAATGTCATGTAATGGTTATGCCCTTGTGGGTGGTGCTTTGCTGAATGACCCCAGTGAACTGCATTATATAAGAATAAAGTGATATGTGAACAGGGATTATCCAGAAAGGTGGCATTAACCCACAAACTGCAATTAATCAGAGGCACACTCAGCAATTCAGAAAAGGATCCAGTGCAACTGTACAAATGTGCAAGGAGTACCTTTAATGAAGGGCGTTAGGAGGAGTAGTATATATGGCTATTTTATAAAATATATAATAACGTATAAATATATGTTTAATGTACAGCAAACTAGTTCCCCATTATTAGCTTACAGACGTTCTCAGTTCTCCACAAACTTAAATACATACCCTGGTGGCCATACCCGCAATAGCAGTTGTGCTGTCTGTAGGGTGGATCAAGCAGTATGGCAACTGCCATATGTATTGATGCAAAGAAGTAGATAATATTTGGTACAAACAATAAACCCTTGAGCTTTACTGGTTATGGACAAATCTAAGTGTGTACTGGGATTTAAAATAAGGCCCTGGCATTCCAAGTACACAGAGGCCCAAACAGCCCCCACCAGCCCAATAAATAGTGAGTGTCTATGGCACCTTACAGCAGCCCCTCTGGCATTTGCCAGAACCCACAGATTGCCAGTCCGGGCATAGAGAGAATAAACATTTTCCTTATGAGGATATATTCTTGATTATTTAAGCTGAGCTTTATCAGGCATCCCTAGTCACTATACCTAATTCTTTGCCTCCAGTGCTGGGACTTATAAACCGTGAGGATGATAAAGCCCTTTAAAGGACAACTAAAGCTTAACTAAAAAAGTAAGCCATGAATTTTGTACACTATATTTTGGGCTACTGTACCAAAGCAACCACAGCCCTTTAGCAGGGAAGATCTGTGCCTTTGAAGATGCCCCAGTAACCTCCATTTTGTTTCTGCTGATTCCCTGCACATGCTCTGTGCTGCTATCAGTTACTTGAGCTTAGAGACTGACCTACAATATACTTTATACATACAGTTTATTACTAATAATAATAAATAAATTACCTAGTGGCCCTGAGCATTAGTTTCTGGACAGGTCAGCCTGATTTTCTGCTTCTCAACAGCCGCCCAGAGCCCACTGAGCATGTGCAGTGTCATTGAGACCCCTAACAGAATCCAAGATGGGATGTTCCTATAAAGGTCTGGATCATTACTACTATAGAGATTCTGAAACTTTAGGCTGGTGCAGTAAGTTCAGTATATAAAATATGGCATTTCAAGCCATATTTATTTTTTGGGTTTGGTACTGCTTTAAACGAGGAGAGTGATGTATGTTCAAGTTGCGGCAGCAGGGACAATAATTGGGAGGAGGTGGCAGGGAAGCTCAGAGTTAATGTTGAGATGACAAAAGCAGGTGACATGACTTCTGTGCCAAATACCTTCATGGCTAGATATGCGCTGTGAGTTCTTACATTTCCATCCGAGCACCAATACAGAGACTGCCGTGGTAGGTATTAAATCTCCGACATGCTCACACAGCATGCCACATCATCATATCCTCATATGCACTGCTTCCCCGAAGGATGTCTAGTTTGTCTACACAATACACCAGCCAAATAATGATATAAGACAAGCCTTAAAATGCTTGTATATTATGTTCTTGACCTAAACCCAAAATAAAAGCTATACAGTCACCGTGAAAATTCTGAAAGAATACTGCAGATATGGACTAAAAATCCTAACTATAAACTATGCTATATTGTCTTGGTTACCTGGTTCTCTGATCAGATACTCCTTATATTTGTTGTTTGACAACTGATTCATTAGTCTTACGTTTCACTACGAAGAGGAAATGCACCGGACCATGGTATAACTGTAGCCGGTCAACCTGCAAGGTAACCCTGCACATAGGCACTTCCACCCAACATTTCCACCAGCGTTAGGTTGACATGTTTAAGTGAGCTGTTGACTATACACAAAGAGATGAGTGAGGAAGTTCTACTCTCCCCAGCCATTAGCCAGGGCTTCTTGTCCAGTGACATTGTGACACCATGAAGCATGAATGGGCTCTCATCACTCCTTGTGTTGTGTATCATATGTCTGGCGGCAGACTAAGTGCTTATTGATGGAGGCTTCTATAGTATGAATTATCTGCTTTGTTTTAGGTAGGAGAGCTCTTGATAGGTAGCTGAATGGGAATATAAAGGCTTTCTATGCACAGATTATCTCATTCGCAGTTTCTAGTACAGGTAAGGGTTGTCAACATCCAACCCTAATTATTTATGATTGTAACTTTATCTTTTTTTTTAATTAATCATTACTTTTTTTTGAAAGTTCACATAATTACTTTGTTATTTATTGTGAGATGTTGAGTGGCAGTTTTGTGTATTGCATTTGTGATGCATTTGGCACAGGCATTGTACTGCATCTGAATAAAGATAAATAGAGAAAAATTCAGGCTCTGTTTCTTTAATAATCACCTTCATTCCAAAGTTTGGGCCTAAGACAAGCAGGGCAGCAATGTCCATCTTTTCTTTGGTACTTTTGATGGAAAGAGAGCAAAGGCCACTTTTCAAGTTGGATTTAATTTAGTGCGTGGTGTGGACTGAGATACCTGCACCACCTATTTGCTATGGGTGGATGGTGCTGGCCTTGAAAAAACAGCGAGAAGGGATGTCACAGTCCATTAAATTTCTTTAGGGGAAATGGTAAATGAGTGTGAAGCTCATCAAAACAATTTCATGTATAATTGTAAAAGAGGGACATTATTATTATTGGCTTTACACAACTAGAATGGACATACAACAATACACAGAAATGCAGTCAGACACAAAGAGACAACAGGGTCCTGTTTGGAATGATGGGGTTGGGCAATTCACATGCAGAAATGTTCTGACTTTTGCTCCGTGTTTGGAAAGGACATTGTACAATCCCACTGGGGACACAGAATCACAAGGGATCAGTGACTGTGTAGTCTCCATCAACATAGATATGGCAAGCCTCTGGAGCTACATAGGGACTGATTCAATTATAATAGAAAGACTTATCTTATTCAATGACAGATTTTCCCATACAGCCAGATGGCATTCAATAAAAACAACTTATTTCACTGCTTATCACATGGCAACTCTATTAAAGTAAAGTATAAAAGTTTTTTCTCCTCAAATTAAATCTCACCCATAAGTAAAAATGCTCGTGGAATTGAATCTATCCCATTGTTCCTTATCCTTTGAGTTAAACTTCACCTATGGGACTTTTTTCACCTAAAATATATTATGGTATATGTTCCATATCAGGACTATGGCACGCCATAGGGGTATATTGCGAGAGATGGATTTAATTAATCATTTCCTGCTTTCTAGTAAATTTAAGAAGGGCATAAGGCCAAAATCCCATTTGATTATTCTGTATGTGTCTTTGTGATAAAAAGAGTTTGTTTATTTATTTATTATTACAATCCATGTATGTAAATACTTACCCTGTATTCCATAATCACTTTGTTGCATGCTTTTGACCCTAACCGCTTGCCGTATAATTGTGCTGGGACTAATACCAAGTCACTCTTGATGCTCTAATGAGCTTTAGTGAGCTGAAAAGCTCTAGTATTGGCAATGTGAATGGAAGATTGCATTGGGCATTTTCCAGCTCTAAAATAGACCAGTGGAGAAAAAAAAACATGTGCCATGGGCGCTTGGTTATGAATAGGTCATTCTGCAAATACAATTGTTCAATTGTTTCAGTAATACATATGGCCAAATATAAATACATATACTTACAGTATAACTGTTTTTGGTGCTCCATCATAAAAGCAACTCAGAAGCGGTAATATCCTGCATTTAACTCTAACCATTCACAGAATATGTTGGTGGCATTTTCACAACTACCCGTGGATGTGTGTGGTATGTTTATGTGGTTTGCGAACAAGAGGGAAAATTTAAGGTGTGAATCCTTATTACCTTTCCTTTGTAAACTGCCTTTACTGCCACCTACGACCAGCAGCCTATTAGCACAACAGCTACTTCTCTGCCTTCATATGTAGATTTGGCTCAGCCTGTCACCGGGCAGAATGAGGAAATTCTCAGCATCAACCTTATATAATAAATGTTTCCTTAACATAGCTGCATAAATAAATTGAGGCTTTTGCTTCACTCTAGAATAAAAAATGAAGATACTCTAGGGTGTGGGACAAATTCAAATGCGCTTTGCAGGTGGTTTACTTAACTGTGACAATGAGCTATTAAGATTCAAAAATATTCAGCCCCCGCAGCTGTTTAAATAATCAATAAAGGGGCACAAACAGTTTCTAATAGATCTCTGACACCACTGCAGTCTGCTTGCTGGACCTTGGGAGCTGAATCTGATATCATTTGGCCATGTTCATAGACTGCCTATTGCACAAGTAAAGAATCTGAGCACACGCAAGATTGTGGATGGCAGCTCTGCTTCTCATGAACAAGTTTGGAGCCTTCTGGCCCATGTATAACCTAAAAGGATGTACCCACGGTTATCTGGATATCAAATGGACATGTTGAAAAATTCTATTGGCCAGAACCAGGTTCTAGATGTAGTTCCTTGGAGGATGGATCTGCATAGAACCCCCCATGCTATCCTTTGTGCATAAGAACATCAGTCCACTGTCAGCCATACCAGAAATATGTTAATTGTACTGACTACCAACAATTGCCCACCTACCCATAACAATGTTTTTTTTTGGATTCCATATATCCATGATTTAATAGAACATTTGTGATGCACAGCAACTCACATACCTATATTTTTCATGACTAATAATAACTGACCCAAAATAACTACCTTGTTTGGGGACGCTGTGAGCAACACCCAAGGGGTTGGTGAGCAACATGTTGCCCCGAGCCACTGGTTGGGTGTCATTGGACTAGAGAAACAGAACTTTCATTTAATGCAGTAGGTGGTTCTTCCCAGTGAGGATGGGGGAATGCCCTGGTGAGTTATTTTGTTATGGCAGATTCTGTTAATGTCTTTAAGAGGGGTTTGGATTACTTTTTGGACAAGCATAGTATCCAAGGCTATTGTGATCATAAGATCTACAGCTAGTTAAGTAGATATATGTGTGTGTGCATAGGTACACACTAGGATTAATTTGGAAAGTTTGAACTTGATGGACTTCTTCTTTTTCCAACGCAAATTTTCTGTGTAACCACAGAAACTGTAATATATCTTGTTATTCAGGCCGTTGGTCATGTAGCTTATAACCTAACCATCATCCCATGTGTAGCCATGTTCTCCCAAACAACTTAGTACCATGACTGGCAGTGGAATTTAGCACTTTTTGGTTTCGAAATCTAGATTTATAGATATAAGATATTTGATTTATAGATATGATTTCTTATTAAGCCAATGACTAAGTGCTTGATGTGCCATGTTTATAATAAGGACACTTACCATCCCTACTTATTTATGTGTAAATCACCTATAAATGCTTTTCAGATAATAGTTATCTAATAGCATGTCCTCATTTCCAGGTAACAAATGTCTTACAAGTAATTGCACAAGAGCTTGCATATGAATTTGTTAGAACCAATGGGATTGTTTTTGTGTGTATTCGTGCAGCTTATTTTGGGTTACTGAATGGCAAAGCTCAAAAATGTCCCTGTGTGCCATGGTCTTAGTAAGGTTTATGTGGAACATAAAGGGGAGAGCTCTAAGGTTTATATTGATTGAAAATTCAAGCAGGGCTTTATCTGACCAGTCTTAAGTCAAAGAAAGCTTTGTCTCTGGAGCACAGAAACTGAAATGTCACATGGGAGAGAAGCAGGATGACAAAGGCGGAAGAAGCTTGGAAACACAAAGGAGCTCAAGACAAGTTTGACTTGAAATTTAATCCCCACTTGTTCATGGTGCAGTCATCACTTGCTCAGCCTGATTCCAAGATTGCACATTATGTAATGTTAGTTTAAAGCAGAGCACACATATATCCACCTTTGTTTGAGAAGGAACAAAGCAAATGATCAAGTTTACATACACAACAGAATCCGTTATCAGCAAGACGTGGAGGAGGGAAAAAAAATTAATAAGGTTTGTTTTGCAGCCCTGGGTTCTATTTTGAGATTCAAGGACACATGAAGATCAAAAGAGGAAACAATGCATACTCACCCAACAACTTGCTCAAATGAGCCTGTGAAATGCTAGGTATTTACAAATACTCTGTTTTTCTAGGGCAGAAATTGGTAAAACTTACCTACCATAACTTTTTGGTTTTATAGTTGAAACAATAGCGCATATTTACAGTCTATTTTTACCCCACAGTCTTAAGGAGGTAAACATTAGACTTTCAGTATAGAAGCTAATATCTGGTTGTGGAGGCTCTGCTGCCGGCTTGGGGCATGTTCAATACAATATCTGTAATGTGTGTGTGCTGGTCTGGTAGCACTGGCCTGTGCCTAGGGCAGTGGCACTCATAAATACATCACTGTATGTATAATTATTTCCATTTGCCCTATGTAGGCCTTCCAGTGGCCATATAAAAGACCCTACATCTGACCAGGAAGGTCCAAAATGCAGGAAGGGTATCCAGTATAACTTAGAGGCCAAAAGGGAAGGTTTAATATCATATAGGGCAGGGTAAGCCAAAATGGGCAGCATTGACAAAATACAGTTATAGCATTATCAAGAATCATCTCTAAAGGTCCCCATACACGGGCCGATAGTAGCTGCCGATATCAGTCCCTTGGACCAATTCGGCAGCTAATCGGCCCATGTATGGGCACTTCCGACGGGCCTGCCCAACCGATATCTGGCCTGAAATCGGGCAGGTTAGAAAATCTAGTCGGATCAGGGACCGCATCAGCTCGTTGATGCGGTCCCCGGACCGACTTTACCTATACCCGTCATTATAATTTGATCATTCAGGCCCCAGGGCCAAACAATTGAATTAGCCTGGATTCTCCCGTTATCGCCCACCCGTAGGTGGGGGTATCGGGAGAAGATCCGCTCGCTTGGCGACATCGCCAAGCCAGCGGATCTTATGATGTATGGGGACCTTTAGAAGTGTTCATAGCCTAGTCATAGACATACCACAAAACTATCCCAGCGTACTCCCCTGTACTAAGCACACATCACAGTTACAATTCTAGTGTATCATAGTCCTTTAAGACTAGGCCGTGAGATTTAGGGGCAGGTGGGTGGGACACATAAGCTCTATGGATGTTATTGCCCATGTCAAGGTTTTTACAACTTGTTTCTATAAAACAGGCCAGTTCTGATATGCATTACAAGGGACATAAACATTAAACAAGCTGAGCAATTAAAGAAAAGCCCAGCACCCCTACTAGGGTTTCCAGGATATGATCTATTTACTGAGGTCTATTTCTGCAGGAAATGAGTTGCAGCTTGTTGTGCATCTTTACTTATATATTACTGGGAGCATAAAAGTGTCCTCTACAGATGCCGAAAGCCCTTCTGCCTCGAGTGAGACACTGTGTAAATGGTGGCTTATTCCTTCCCATGCTTCAGCACCTGTCTCTCTCTATATTCACCCACTAAACTAGTTGAATGAAGGCCATGGACTTGTGGTCCAGTGTGAGTCAACAGTCTTAGCACGTGAACTGCTTGAAGTGTTTCCCATTGTAGTCAACGGAAAATACGATTCCCAGAATTTGGTCCACTAATATCTTGTCTTATGTGCCAAAGTTTTAAGCAGTGCCAGATTGAAGATTTGACAGCTGAATTTAATTGCTGAGCATAACTTTCAGAAAATGCAGCCAACTGAACCACATGGGAGCCCTGCAGTGACTGTGTCATGTTTCTAGGACTTAGTAGAACTCCAGCTACTTATCTGCTGCCGTGCCTTTGACTCACCACCAATTTTTTGCAATTTGCAATTGGCCTTCATTTTTTTAATTATTTCACTTTTTGTTCGGCAACTCTCCAGTTTGGAATTACAGCAGTTATCTAGTTGCTAGGGTCTGAGTTACCTAAGTAACCAGGGAGTGGTTTGGATGAGAGACTGGTATATGAATAGGAGAGGGCCTGAATAGAAAGGTAAGTAAATAAAAGTACCAATAACAATAGTTATTGTAGCCTCACAGAGCAATAATTTTTGGCTGCTGGGGTCAGTAACCCCGGTTTAAAAGTTGGAAAGAGTTCTAAGTAGAAGGAAAGTAATTAAAAAAATAAATACTGAAGACCTACTGAAAAGTCGCTTAGGAATTATAACATATTAAAAGGTAACTTAAACCACCCCTTTATGATTATGAACTGGACATCAAGTAGCATGGGCATGGCCTACACTCATCATCCTTCTGTATCCTAGTACATAATCTCTCTTGTTTCTCCTTACTTTCCTGATTGTCTCTCCATTACTGACAGACTACAGAAGGCTATGTTTGCCAGTTTATATGGCTACTGGAACCAACTGGGTATGAGTAATGTGTTGCTCTAGAGCAGTGATCCCCAACCAGTGGCTCAGGGGTAACATGTTGCTTCCCAACCCCTTGGATGTTGCTCTCAGTGCCCCCAAACCAGGGAGTTATTTTTGAATTCCTGACTTGGGGGCAAGTTTTGGTTGAATAAAAACAAGATTTACACCAAATAAAGCCCCTGTAAGCTGTGTGCATAGAGGCTGCCTAATAGCCAATCTTAGCCCTTATTTGGCTCCTCCATGAACTTTTATGGTGCTTGTGTTGCTCCCCAAGCCTTTTTACATTTGACTGTGGCTCACGAGTAAGAAAGGTTGGAGAACCCTGATCTAGAACCACTGGTTGGGGATCTAAAGTTAAGGGCTGTGACACACGGGGAGATTAGTTGCCGCACAACAAATCTTCGTTGACGCAGGCGATTAATCTCCCCGCAATGCCATCCCACTGGCTAGAATATAAATCGCCAGTGGGATGGCATACGCGGCGCCACGGTTTGCTGAAGTTGCCGAAGTTTTCTCTCAAGGCAACTTCAGCAAATCGCAGTGTCGTGTATTTACATTCTAGCTGGTGGGATGGCATTGCGGGGAGATTAGTCACCCACGACAATGGAGATTTGTTGCGGCGCGACTAATCTCCCTGTGTCACGGCCCATAGATGTTACACTGTATAAGGCAAGAGGTCTTTCCGAGAAATCAGGCAGGCATATGGCCCTGTCTGATAAGTAAATAAAGATGCACCAAACACTGGAAAAAAGCTCACATGATGCATGGAAGCTGCACCTTGGAAAATGCTAATTACTAAAGAGCTGTCTCAGCACTGTACAAAGAATAAGCCCCAGCTGCAATAAACCAGCTCTGGAAAATAAATTAAATTAGTTTAAAATGTATGTACATACTGGAGGAGGTCATTTAATTACTTAGGCATTATGGCATATGCTTAACTGCTTTACCATTTAAGGAGAACTCTTATTTCTGCCTTATTGCACATGCAATATTATCTTCATTATCTTATCTGCACAGCAATATTCTTGCTGGTTTATAGCATTACTGTTATTCATCTGGCTTGCTTAAGATCCCTTAGCATTCATTTTTATTCTTCCCATAAATCCCACAAGAGGATGAAGTTTAAGGCTTTAATATAGCAACCGCTCTATGTAATGTTTAAGTGCCCTAGTCTACTGCCAATTACTCCCTTTACTGGGCCTGCAACATTATGAGTTGGCTCTCAGCCACATCTCAGTATAATTCTTATCAGTTATTTCCAAAACTCAGATTACCTATTATGGGGTTATGTAATAACAGGCACAAAGTCAAGTCTCCTATAGCAAGCAACCAATCAGCAGGTAGCATTTACTGGTCACTTGATTAAAAGCATACATCTTATTATACTCATGCACATGCCATTGCCCACTATACCCTATAATCCTTTCTAACCAATCTCTATGCTTAATTATCTTGCCCTAAACTACTCCCCCCCCCCACACAAATACACTGTAGTGCAATGTCCTTCTGAACTCTACTTAGCCAACATGTAGAACTAGAGCTTCCTGAATCAGCTCATCCTATTAATATGGCCCTCAAGCCAATTTTTACATGAAAAATGTTAATTGGCATTGCTAAAAGAAGAATTAGGAAAGCCCTTACTTTCCTAATCCTGCCTGGCATAAAATCATTTCTGTGTTATCCTATCCTAAGTAGTGATGAGCGAATTTGTCCTGTTTTGCGTCAAAAAATTCAAAAATCTTTGAAAAGATTAGTGAAGTGGCGAAAAATTTGTGAAATGGCAAAAAATGAGACGCCTAAAAAAAAACGCGTAACATTTTAAAGTGTGTGATAATTATTTTGGACGTGGGTGACAATTTTGTGACGCAGCCAGCATTTATTTGTTGTGCGGCAAATTTTTCCGCGGCAAATTTTGTTGTCCGTTTTGTGAAAAAATCTGCCAATGACGAAACGCAGAAATTTGCTGCGAATCCATGCCTGCCGAATTATTATTATTATTATTATTATTGGGCCCATCACTAATCCTAAGAAACTTACATTCAGAAACCCAGAGACAGAGGTTCTCCCATCCTATGAACCTGGGGCCCCCAAAATGGAAAAATGAGTGGAGTGGCCAAGTTGGATTAGGGGGTGTAGACACGTGTCATTGTGGTCCCATTTACTTGTTGGAAGAGCCCACAACCCAGAGGACCCAAGTCACCAGTGAGCTAATAATTGGGGCCCCGTAAGGCGAGGGCCCTGCTAACAGTAGTATGGGGCCCTATAATAGCTAATAGTGGCCCTGCATGCATTCATTGAATATGCAGGTAGATTCTTAATGTCAGATTGTATGAATGAAAGCTATTGTCAACTTGTCAGCTAGATATTGGGATATTTCCATAGCTCTCTGTACTACAAAACATTTCCCTGAGAATCTACTGTACAGCGCTGCGTACATAAGTAGCGCTTTATAAATAAAGTTATACATACATACATACATTATGTAATAAGTTTGCCCAAAAGCAGTAACCCATAGCAACCAATCAGCAGGTAGCATTTACTGGTCACCTGTTTCTAAAAAATGGTTGTTGTTGCCTTTTATTACATGTGGGGGCTAGTTCCTATGCCAGTACCAGGAAGCAACTTTTCATGGGTTCCCTGTGATCTACCTTTGCTCCCGGGCCTCAGTCATGAGATCTACCACAGTTAAAATAGTGCGACGTCTATCATTTGGTGCAATAAGCAAGAAAAACTATCAATCGCTGTTTGATACACATAGCCATATATAAAAGCAGTGCCAAATTTACATTTAATGCCCATTTAACATTATTCGAGTGCCAATGTAAAAGGATTGTAGTAGTTTTTACTTCCCTTCTTCATGGCCCACTTTGTAGTCTGACACAGAAACATATATATAGTGGAAACAAATATTTATAGGGGCCCAGTGGGGCCAATCTTCTATACTGGGATGAAACTACAAATGCTCCTGTGAGCGACTAATCTCCCCAAAAAGCCTTTCCGGTGGCAATAAAAGACCTACATATTGCTTCAGCTTTCAGAAGCTGCACAACTTCCTCCTGAAGGAAACTTCTTGCAACTTCTTGCGAAGCGATGCGCAGGCCTTTCCACCTGCAATTCTCTTCATTGCCGGTGGAAAGGCTTTTGCGGGAAATTAGTCTACTTTGGTAGCAGAGATTTATTGTGGGTGACTAATCTCCCATGGGACGTTACCCTTAAAGAGCATCACAGGGACATTCTTGACATTCAATTTTTGGCTCCCACCCAACAGCCTAAGAACGCCTGCCCTGCACTGTACATCTGTACAAAAACAAACCCCCCAAAAAAAGATTAGATTTACATTTTCTAAATTTACTGTTTTTCACCCCCTGCACATGAACTAAATTTAGATTTTCCATCTGGGATTCTGGGCTCAGTAACAAGAAACAGAGCTGGTTTTTATATTCTTCTTCCTACTGTGCAAATGGATGTTTCTGGTGACGGAGCAGTACCTTGCAGGCACACAATTAGAAACCATTTAATAAAACAGAGTCTCTTACTCATTCACCTCTTATTCATGTTTCAGCTCATTCCCTGCACCCTTATCTCCCGGCCTAGTTCTATACAGGACAGTGATGTATGTGCGCAGGCTTGGGCAGGTCGGTGCAAATGCTGCAGTAACAGGCATAAGGCTGGGGCTATGTAATAAATGACACCTTTGGCAAGAACATCAATCAACTCAAAGAATTTATATGCACTCGGCAGCGATAAGGCGCTTATGTTCCGCAACTGTAAAGATTACACGTTTATTATTTAATGTACTTTACTATAAAGATGGTTGTTTCTATGATTGTACAGGCATGAAAATAGGTGTGCTCTACACTCTTCTACCAGACCCCAGAAGATGTTCCAGATGGGTATAAAACCGACTAGCTGTGAGTTATTCCATTTAGTGAGGGAACTGGGGAAATTGTGAGTTGTGCCGGAGAATCTGCTGAAATGTTCTCAAATTCCAGTTTGGCTCTTATTTCACAATGGAAATTTTTCTTACCCATTTTAGGTATTTATTATATGCGCTTGGATGCAATAGAAAATTGGTCACATGAAAGATCGTTCCCACCCTCCACTGACTTTCAGGGCTGAATTGTTAGATATGGAGATAGAAACAATAGAAATTCTACCTCCTTCTGCCGCTTCAGCCCGGAATGTAGATTTTGCTCGGACGCCTTCAATGGCGTCCAATCATAATCGTTTAACCTGGCCGATTGGCGAGTCAACCGATATCCGCAGCCTTTTGCAATATCGGTCGCCTTGTCGAGCCTTCATACATGCACCGAATATCGTATGAAACAAGGTTTTGTACAATATAATCGGCTTTAGTTCATGAAATGAAGGTCATGAATGAGGTGGGACTGGGGAGAAATGGTGGGGGAGGAGTCAATAAGAAAAGAGTTCAGGATGAATGGGGACAGTGGTTAAAGGAACAATAACATCAAAAAATTCAAGTGTATAAAAGAAATTCCAATATAATGTACTGCTGGCCTGCACTGGTACAACTGGGGTGTTTGCCTCAGAAACACTACTATAGTTTATATAACAAATGCAGCTGTGTAGCCATTCAAAGGAGAAAAGGCACAGGCACATAGCAGATAACAGATAAAACACTATTGTATTCTACAGAGCTTATCCGTTATCTGCTATGTAACCTGTGCCTTTTCTCCTTTTTTCCAGCTTGAATGGCTGCCCCCGGGGCTACACAGCAGCCTATTATATATAAACCATAGTAGTGTTACTGTAGCAAACACACAACTTTTACCAGTGCAGGGCAACAGTACATTATATTTCATTTCCTTTCAAACGTTTTAATTTTTTGGTGTTACTGTTCCTTTAAGGATTTTGATAAAAAGATAAAGATAAAAACCTATACTTTTCCCCCATGCCGTCCATGTCCAAAGTGTGGCTTTTAAGTAGAAAATAACTTATGGAGGTCATGATGTATTAGTTAGTTCTGTGGTGGTATCTGTAAATAGGCAAAAGGGGCAATTGCTCAGGGTGCACCGGGACATAGGGACCGCCATCAGATTTTCTATTTGGTAAGACAAAGGGATAGGGCAGCACAGGGGTCATGAGTTTAATCCCAGCCAGGGCAGCCATCTGTGTGGGTTTCCTCCCACTCTCTAAGAACATACAGACAGGCTACTGACTAAATTCACCACAGTTGTGTGTAAATGCAATAGGGACTAAGAACTGTAAGCGCCTCTGGGGCAGGGACTAATATGCATAATCTCTGTAAAGTGCTGCAGAACTTTCTTTAACATTTATCTTTCTGCTGGAATGTATGTTCTAAAGGAATCTTTCTAATAAAAATCAGGTATCTGGTATCTTGTGCTGTCCCCATTTTATCAATCTATTACTGTATATCTTCTCTCATGGCTGTTGGCTCAAGGGTCACATACCCGGGCATTGGTGAGCACAGGCCATTTCTTCTTTATGTGGCTTATTATATTGAAGTTCCTGTGCTATCACAAATTTTCTGTAGCAGTGGGGTCCACCAGTGAGCTCTTTGCACTGGCCCAGTGGTACCTTAAAGTGGCCCTGGTTATTACAGCTGAAATAAAATCCATTGTATTGTCACAGCACATGGGGATGGGTCACTGGTAGGGGGAAAGGGATCAAAGGTGGAGTCTAGCCAATGGTGATGGATACCAATGATGGTTAATGGAGGTAGGGATGTGCTAAAAGATGGTGGAAATGGCACGGTGTATATTTGCAGTATTTTATTTGCTGTAGTGCTGTGTGCAGCTAGGGGAAATGGTATGGCCACCCTACTTGCTATATATGATGAACCACTGCTATTCACCAAGTTTTATCATTTGTGTTTTACAAAAGGAAGTATGTATTATAATGTTATGATGTTATTTAATATTGGACTTTGCCATGTCTAATAAAAGACAGTAGCCCTATAGCTTGAGTTTTATTTCTAGGCCTAGAGTATACATTTTTATTCTTGCCTATTCAGGAGTCATTTCAGGATAGCTGCTGTGGTTCCGAGTGGAGCATTTAGCGTGGGACTTTATCTGCTGCCATTTCAGGTGTCTCAGACAGCTGCTATTGGAGATAAATGTGTCACCTGCTGATGTCAGTAAGTTCTGCTTGTCTGACTGAGCAAACCAACCACTAAGGAACAGTGTGTTCTTGCCTCACCACCCTTACTGTATAAACACAGTAGGCAAAGTAGGTCATGTAGTGTGTTGCTAGGTATGAATATATATATTACTAAGAGAAGACAGTCTGAGAGATACTGTAGAAGAAAAAAGCAGTCACAGATTTCTGCTGAGCTATTCAAGGTATAATTAAATAAAATCTCTCTATACAGCTGTCCATTAAATAAATAAATACAAAGATAAAAAATAAGTAAAGGTATTGTGGCCCTTTAACATCCCTGATGCATCTCAGTCTCACTTTGCACGTTCCTCTCCTAGATGGTGATGCAAGCTTGAACCAATGTGCATTATTTCCAAATCTATTGTAGAACTGCATTTATATATATCCAGGGTTCTTTGGGAGTAAATGTATTTATTGTTTTATAAAGAGCCCATGCATTTTTCTTTTCCGTTGAAGTCTGTATTTTGCAAGATATGAAATATGTTACACAATCCCATTCACTGTGCCTAAACATGATATATAAGTAATTAGGAGCAGTTACAAATTCAAACATAGCTCACTGATTGCAACATGTTCTCCCCATATGGATGTAACACATGTTCATACCTGCTAACACCCGGTACTGGATTGGATTGCTTTGTTTGTTGCTTGACTCTAATTACTAGTCTGTATGTTGTGTGAGAATATTTTAGACATCATGAGAAGGTAGGATGATAAAAGGATTGGTATTCCTATGTTCATATTAGCTCAGGACACATTATATGTTCAAATACAGGTATAGGACCTGTTATCCAGAATGTTCGGGACCAATGGTATTCCGGATAAGGGGTCTTTCTGTAATTTGGATCTCCATACCTTAAGTCTACGAAAAAAATCAATAAAACACTAATTAAACCAAATAGGATTGTTTTGCATCCAATAAGGATTATTTATATATTAGTTGGGATCAATTACAAGGTACTGTTTTATTACTACAGAGAAAAATAAAATCAATTTTAAAATTCTGAATTATTGGATTAAAATGGAGTCTATGGGAGACAGGCTTTGTGTAATTTGGAGCTTTCTGGATAACGGGTTTCCAGATAAGGGGTCCGATACCTGTATCTGCAAATATATACCATTTTGGAGTGTACTGTATATGATCAACAAAACTGAGAGTAACCGGAGCTGCACCTCCTAAATCAGTGATCCCCAACCAGTGGCTCAGGGGGCAACATGTTGCTCTCCAACCCCTTGGATGTTGCTCTCAGTGCCCCCAAACCAGGGAGTTATATTTGAATTCCTGACTTGGGGGCAAGTTTTGGTTGAATAAAAACAAGATTTCCTACCAAATAAAGTCCCCTGTAAGCTGATAGGGTGCATAGAGGCTCCCTAATAGCCAATCTTAGCCCTTATTTGGCTCCTCCATGAACTTTTATGGTGCTTGTGTTGCTCTCCGAGTCTTTTTACATTTGACTGTGGCTCACGAGTAAGAAAGGTTGGGGACCCCTGCCCTAAATGCTTCTATTACAATTTTCTCATTTGTTTGGATGAGTGTTATATGCCCTGTACATGTGAAGCCACACATCAGTTTGTGGGTCCATCAGTCTGATAACCCAGTTTTGTTCTTGTGTGCTTCAGCCTTTAGAATCACAATCTGGGAATTTAATTACATTGATCTTTTTTAAAGGCTCTTTAAAGAATATGGTGGAACAATGGCTGAATTGTGCATAACACAGGCCCGTATTCTCCAGCCCTTAGTTTTGTTTCCATGTTTCCTGTGCGGAATAGCAGTGGGGTTAATAAACCAGGAACATTCTGATGATGTCATTGATGAGAAGCAAGTAGGACTATGTGAATGAGTGAACTTGGGGGTTATGACATGAACCAATTGGAATGCGGCAGTGGATATTTTCAGTCCCTATTATGTGCAAGGGTTTTGCCTTATCATTTCTAAAAGGAAGTTTTCCCCCTTTGCTTTTCTATATGCAGCTTTATGTCAGAGTCGGTTCATTTGAAAGACAGTTAGCTCTAATATATTGCCTATGTAGGAAGCACACACCAATGTATCAGTCATAATCTGACTCCAAGTCCTGCATAAAGAAAAACTGATTGCTGAGAGGGAATACTGAAAATGAATTTGATTATTTACAAAAATGGTACAGAATATTTAACTGACTGTATAGTAAACAGTTAATCCCCTTTGATGGTTGAATGTCACAACAAGCTGTGGATCACAACATGACTAATCTGTGTTCTACACACCCACAAAGAGACACATACATTTCACAATCCTTAAAGGAACAGTTCACTGGGTAAAACAGACAGACTGCACAAAATAAAAAATGTTTTTAATATAGTTAGTTAGGCAAAAATTTAATCCATAAAGGCTGGTGTGGGCAGATGTCTAACATAATAGCCAGAACACTACTTCTTCCTTTACAGCTCCTTTACAGTCTTCTTAGTTAGACTTCAGGGGGGACACATTGGACACAACTGCTCAGTTAGTTTGTGAGCACACAGGTCAGATTCAAATGCAAACTAACTGAACAGTTATGTCCCATGTGCCACTCTAGCCTCTTTACTGTCCCCAGCTAAGGACCCACAACTACCCATAAGTACTGGTGCCAGCAGAAGTAACTATTGCACAATTCATTCTGGCCTCCTAACGCTCCACTGCTACACCATGCAGCATGCTGGTGTGCTCAGGCCGGTGGGGCCACCGGGTTTTCTACCGATACATCTGTCCCATTTTGCTAGGAAAATTTGCAAAACGGTGAAAAATCCACTAAATGCATTTGTCACGTGAATGTTTTTCCGTGTGCAGAGTTGGCCTGGGCCTAGACCCGACCCATGCCGGCACTCCCCCGGCCGACCGTTCCTCTCCTGATGTGTTAAACTCATACGTGCTCAGGGAAGGATGTCGGGTGGGGGACCCTGCGGGGGGGGGGTTAGGGAGGCTCAGCAGGGGGTTAGGGAGGCTTAGCAGGGGCCCCTGCGGGGGGGTTAGGGGGTGCGGGGGACATGGCCAATGGGGGCACTTACATGGCCTCCAGGGACGGCAGCCCTGCTCCCTCCAGGTTGGGCGCGTCACTTTTTGCGATGACCGTGCCCATTTTGACACAACAACGGCTATTTTGTACGCGACCGCGTCTATTTTTTACACGCCTGTTTCCATTTTGACGTGACCACGCCCATTTTCATAGCAACTTTTTTTGATGTGTGACGGATTTTTATTGTGGTAGATTTTTGCTGAAGTTTCGCGAAACAATTCACCAATGGCGAAATGCGGAAATGCCTGGCAAAAAAATTCACTCATCACTTCTCCTATGTATCTGTGCACCAATAATTTCATTATCATGGAGGAGCGCCAATCATGGAGTGGTTTCCAAATCCCTGTTTTCCACTTAGGACTGGATTTTTGTGGAGTCTTATCGTGAGGCAGTAGTGGTAAGGCCATCTATCTTTGGCCATGGGGTAAATGATTCACTGTGTGAATAGCAGGCTCCCTTGGAACACTGGCAATGAACTTTTTTTTATCTAATAAAAGGACTAGCAGATTAAATCTCCCAGGACATGGTATATATTAAGGCTCCTTATGTTGATGAAGCGTGTTTGAAATGTATACATTTTCCAAGCTAGCACTGAGCAGATGATGTTTAAAAGAACGATGGGAGACGTTCCAACGCTTTTTCAGGAACAGCTATTAAACTTGTTTGCTTTTTACAAATAAATACATTACATATGGAATGTTCTACCAACACAGGGATTACACTGCAGTCATATGGTTGATATGAAGATTTTTTTTTTTTTTTTCGACATATGTCTCCAGAGACCCGTGGAATGCTATTGCTTCATTTTATGATCTCAGAATAGTAGGATCAGGAGGTACCACTGTGACAAAAGGGAGTGTTCTGCTGTCCAGCTTCTAAAGAATGAATTGGGAATGTGATCGGACGTGACCAGCTGACTAGGCATGGTTTCCATCAACGCATGATGATCCATGTTTATAGGCCTGGCAATATACCAAACAAAAGCTCTACAGCTTAAGGCTAATAAAGTGAAGGGAAACTTTCAGGGCGGCTCGTTTTTACACTTCAGAGCATTGAAAAATGCTAATTGTGAAATATACTCTGTTACTGATTAGGGGTTTCTTTCAATATTGATATAAATTCTCTGCAGAGCATACAGTATGGGCAAATGTTATGTTTCACAAATAGAATGATCTTTCTGAATATTTACTCATTTGTGCAAGAGCCACCATGCTACTTTATTTGAAAAAGGTAAAGTTAAAAGGCCAGTAACTCCTAAAATTGTAATTTCAGAATGCTCGGGACCTGTGGTTTTCTGGATAAGGGATCTTTCCATAATTTGGAAAAAAATATTTAAACAGTAATTAAACCCTATAGGATTGTTTTGCCTCCAATAAGAATTAATTACATTGGTGGGATCAAGTACAGGTACTGTTTTATTATTACAGAGAAAAGGGAAATCATTTAACCATGAAATAAACCCAATAGGGCTGTTCTGCCCCCAATAAGGGGTAATTATATCTTAGTTAGGATCAAGTACAGGTACTGTTTTATTATTACAGAAAAAAGGGAATCATTTTTAAAAATGTGAATTATTTGATTAAAATGGAGTCTATGGGAGATGGCCTTTCTATAATTCGGAACTTTCTGGATAATAGGTTTCCAGATAAGGGATCCCATACCTGTAGTACCAAAGTCTTAGACCTAGTCCACACCGGTGGACAAACTATACAGTAAAACCAAAAAAGTCCAGACTTTTTGTATGCAGGAAAAGCGATAAGGCTTTACTTGCAAATCGTGCAAATTCAGGTGTCATACAGCCGTCTTAGTCCATTTAAAGGCACAATTACATAACACACCCACTTCAACCAGGTGCAAACACAGACAATTGAAATGATACACAGCGATGTATATGCATACATATATATTTAAATACATAGAGGTATGGGTTTATTATCCAAAAACCCATTATCCATAAAGCTCTGAAATACAGGAAGGCAATCTTACACAGAGTTAAGGTCCCCATACACGGACTGATAGTAGCTGCCGATATCGGTCCCTTGGACCGATTCGGCAGCTAATCGGCCCGTGTATGGGCAGAACCGAGCGGCCTGGCCGACCGATATCTGGCCTGAAATTGGGCAGATCTCGATCGGCCAGGTTAGAAAATCCAGTCGGATCGGGTACCGCATCGGCTCGTTGATGCGGTCCCCGAACCGACTGCTCCATGGGCGCAAATGTATTTGGATTATTTTTTACTTACTTGCTACCCGATATCGCCCACCCGTAGGGTACTTTAGACGGGTGAAGATCCGCTCGCTTGGTGATGTAGTGAATGGGGACCTTAACAACCTGAAAGGCACTGTCTAAAGTACGGTGATCCAAATATTCAAACGATTGAAATGCACCTTATCTGGCAAACCCTGGCTTTATTGCCTCCCTGATCTCTTTTCCCCTGGCTCTACCTCCCCATTCTACATGCAATTTTCTCCTCCCTCGCTGATCTCTGTGTACTCTGTCTACATGTACTCTCCTCTTCCCTCACCGATCAACCTGCCCTCTCCTTCCCAGATCAATGCATGTTTCCCCATTCTCGTACATATCCTCTCTGTTCTCGGTGCACTCTTGCATATTGTATATCATGTCATAGTTGGCTTATACCCTTCATAGACATATTGCTTTTCTGAAGGTACAGTTCAGTATTAAGCACAGATTGCAAAGTTAGAAAATAGTAGTTTTGTTTAATTTTTTAATTTAATTTAATTTTTTAATTTTTTTTCCTTCTGCACCCCTTGACTCATAACATAAATACAGCTATTCAGTTCCAAGGATATTTGTTGCAGGAAACGTGTTTATCCCAAATCTCACCCTACTTAAACCTTGGATTCAAGGGGTTTCAAGTAGAGAAAATACAGTATTCATTTCCCCCACATATCACACTTCTATCTATCTTGCCTTCAGACTGGGCTCCCCTAGTCAAGGTGCCAGGTAACCCTTGGGTGGCCAGCCTCATAGTTTTGGAATCTCCACTGTAGGGGGAAGCAGGAGTGCGTAATGAATATAATTTCTTATTGTCCTAGAAAGGTTCATAAGACAGAAAAGATATGTGATTAATATGTATTTTAGGTGTATTTTCTTATGATGTTATCAATGCATAGAATGCATGGACCATCACTGCTTTATTTACAACCTTGTTATATTAAAGATATATTATCTTGGTGATATTTGCATAAGTTTGGCAGTTGACTCAAATTGGTCCTTCGCCTCCTATACGGACCTCTTACTGCTTAACCATCAGTTGCTTCTTTTCATTTTATAATTGGTTGCACACAGATGAAACCTCTCAATGTTTGCTATGTTATTAAATTATCTACGCTGGAAATAATAACAGCAGACAGCATTGTCATCCTAGTTACCTTCAATTTTTGTGACCAAATATTAGGGTATAGCTAACTGGGTCTGTAGAACATTCCTTGTATTTGGCATTTACATGTGTAAATTGTATACCGTATATACTCGAGTATAAGCCGATCCGAATATAAGCCGAGGTACCTAATTTTACCTAAGAAAACTGGAAAAACTTATTGACTTGAGTATAAGCCTAGGGTGGGAAATGCAGCAGCTACTGCTAAGTTTTAATAATCAAAATAAATACCAATAAAATTACATTAATTGAGGCATCAGTGGGGTATATGTTTTTCGATATTTATTTCAAAGAAAAACAGTAAACTAGCTCTGTGAGCAAAACAATATGAGTACTACCCCACGCTCATTGCACATTGGCAAACTGGAATCAGACCCGGTCCCAGAGGAGATGTAAGGGGGAATAAGTATTGCTAGTGGGAGCCTAGGCCAGGGCACTGGAGGGTCTGGTTGCGGGTGGCCTAACTTGCACACAAAGGATAGAGGGTGCTAATCTGGAGGGACCCATGGCACCCGACTCGAGTATAAGCCGAGTGTGACTTTTTTCAGCACATTTTGGGTGCTGAAAAACTAGGCTTATACTCGAGTATATAAAGTATATACAATATAATATACAATATATAGTTATAGCCTTATTCTCCTAAATATAAAATCAGCTAGTTTTAGGGTCACCATTTTTAAGTTCAAAAACCACAAGAACTAAGATACTCATGTGTGCGCTTTGCCTTGACTGAAGTTTTATTTATAGACTTTATTGGAAAACAATATGGTGGCTCAGGTACTTTAGTCAAGCCGAACAATATGGCGGCTCAGGTACATATTCACATATGTTTATCCTAATATGGTTAGGAGTGTTTCTTCTATAAAAACAGCACATTTATAAAGCTTTGTAGCACTAGTTTGGGCACGTGCAGAAAATACCTTGCAAGACGTACACAATTTCACTAAATTTTCAGGTTTTTAAGCCTTCTTTGTGTGTTTTTTTCCATTAAATCCAATGGATTTCACAAGGTCCATTGTGATATAAATAATCCTGTAAATTCCATAACACTTTTAGAAATAGGCGCAGCAGAGCTTTTTCATATTTAAGTGCAAACTGGAACTTGGATTTATTTCAGGAACCTTAATATTTAGTTAATTTAGTTTTGTGTAAATTAAGTGATTAATGTGTATTATTACATCAGTTGGACTAAATAAATCTCCAGATCTCAATGTAAATAGTCGTTATTCTGTGCTACAAATGTAACTTGATTTGTGGGGCCCATGAATGTGTGGGCTAGGCTATGCTGTTACAGACTTTATTGTTCCTTGGTATCAGTTCAAAGCAATGAAAATAGAAATGTTCCAGATATGTGATACACAGAGACTAGTTCCTGTTAGCTGTATATCTTGTAGCTCCATTAAAATCAGATATGGGCCATTTGTCTTGGACTTTTCTTTTCTTTTCATTTTATTTTCCGGCGGGATGACAAAACAGTGCAATAAAAAAACTTTAAAGTGATGACGGTAATGCAGAACTTTATGGTCTCATTTAATATTTGGTGGGATGAAGAACTACAGGCAGGTTGAGTCACTCCTTCCTTAATCCTTTTCATTTCCTCATAAGATCTTTAGTTGGATGTATCAGTGACCAACCAGGAATATACCAACAGGTGGAGAAGGGGGTATTACATGTACACTACACAGGAATATGAAGCACATGGTACCGGTATGGGACCCCTTATCCAGAATGCTCGGGACCAAGGGTATTCCGGATAAGGGGTCTTTCCATAATTTGGATCTTCATACCTTAAAGGTGGCCATACACGCACCGATATTATCGTACGAAACCTCGTTTCGTACGATAATCGGTGCGTGTATGGTATGTTCTTTCATCACACAGCTATTCTTTTGTCGCCCGCGGCTATTCTTTCGTCGACAATTTTTGGACGTGCAAGAAATTTTTTCATCCATTTCGCAAAATAATACGCCAATGGCAAAACGTGGAAATTCGCCACGAATCAATGCCTGGCGAAACATTTCGCCCATCACTACTTATGAATAATAAAGTTACTTAAGGAGACCTTGACACCAACATTTTTAAACCTACTGACTTGACTCCATTCCCTTTACTCTCAAACCTCTCTATTGGTGAGTGATGCCATCAATCACATAATGGGTGTGTCCAAGTTTAAATCTAGGGGGGAAGCTCAGGATTTGCCAGTGATTTCATCAGCCTATAACTGTGAATCCACTGATAGTTGTGACTTTCTGTTTTCATTGATGGTATTCTTTGATAAACTTCCATTGGAGATTGTAGATCAAGCGACGCATTGGGCCCATTAGCGCCTCATACTGGGATGGCTTACCCAGGGTTTTATAAAGGGAGAGATGCAGTAGAGCATTGCCGCTAAGAACAAGCAATTCACGGTACCACTGTTGTCATATGAGACCTTGGGTAGGGGCAGGCAGCACAGATTGAGAAGCAGAGGTCAAGCTGGCAGAAAGTAGCCAGTTAGTGCAGGGTTAGTGCAGGGGGCCATAACAGTGTAGGACTTGTAGCCCATTTATATAATATCTGAAACAACTGCAATGAACAAACTTAAAGACATGACGAACATAATGAAAGTAACTATGCAGATTTGGGGATTTTGCATCAGTGCATTCACAAGGTTTGCGCATAGACAATAACAGACCTTACAAAATACCAGTTTATTTGTTATAGCCCAAAGTCACCTTGCTAATGGAAATTACCTCTTATTGTACTTATATAGATGCCTGAGGCTGGAAACTACAGACCTGTAAGCCTTACATATGGAGTGGGAACAATGCTTGAAGGATTTCTGAGATATATAATAATTGTACAATAATTAAAAGACATTGGTTTACATGATCTCTTTCTTATACCACAATTTTACTCACTTATTTATGAAAAAGTGTGTGGGAAGTTGGACTATGGTGTTGTGGTCGATGTGGTTGACTTTGGCTTTCCCAGTGCTTTTATACAGGGCCAAATAAACAACAACTTTATAAACTCAGATTTATTGGTAAAGTTCTATCTGGATGATCGGAAACAGAAATGAGTAATCAGCGGTTTGTTTTCTTGTTCTCACATTGGAATTATAAGCAGCAAATCTGAGGGTTTGTAAACGGGACTTTTTCATATGATTTGAGTATTAGTTATTTAGAGAGGCATATAGGCAGGTCACTGGGCAGGCTGTGTAAGCCTAAGGGTCCTAAATAAACTGTTCATTTTGGTTATATATTTATATAACATGGCTACTCCCCTTCAATACTATGGGGAACTAAGTGACACTCCTGTACCAAGGGGATTCCAAGCACTGACAGGCACTTTATTGGAGGAATAACTTTCATTTTACTAGCCCTCTTCTCACTAAGCAATTAACACTTTATTAGAAATAAATGATGTATGTTCTCTACACAAAATAAAGGTCAAGTTGTACATTTGGGGTTTAACATGTTTGCCTGTGTTGATTGCAAAATCTACTGTGCCAGCTGCCAGCACCTTAGATTACATAGTTACATACTATGTAACCCAACACACACAAACCCATACTGACCTATCTATCCACTCACACACAAACCCATACTGACCTATCTATATACTCACATACAGACCCATACTGACCCATCTATCCACTCACATACAGACCCACACTGACCTATCTATCCACTCACATACAGACCCACACTGACCTATCTATACACTCACATACAGACCCATACTGACCTATCTATACACTCACATACAGACCCATACTGACCTATCTATCCACTCACATACAGACCCATACTGACCCATCTATCCACTCACATACAGACCCATACTGACCTATCTATCCACTCACATACAGACCCATACTGACCCATCTATCCACTCACATACAGACCCATACTGACCTATCTATCCACTCACATACAGACCCACACTGACCTATCTATCCACTCACATACAGACCCACACTGACCTATCTATCCACTCACATACAGACCCACACTGACCTATCTATCCACTCACATACAGACCCATACTGACCTATCTATCCACTCACACACAAACCCATACTGACCTATCTATCCACTCACATACAGACCCATACTGACCCATCTATCCACTCACATACAGACCCATACTGACCTATCTATCCACTCACATACAGACCCATACTGACCTATCTATCCACTCACATACAGACCCATACTGACCTATCTATCCACTCACATACAGACCCATACTGACCTATCTATACACTCACATACAGACCCACACTGACCTATCTATCCACTCACATACAGACCCATACTGACCTATCTATACACTCACATACAGACCCATACTGACCTATCTATACACTCACATACAGACCCACACTGACCTATCTATCCACTCACATACAGACCCATACTGACCTATCTATCCACTCACATACAGACCCATACTGACCTATCTATACACTCACATACAGACCCATACTGACCTATCTATACACTCACATACAGACCCATACTGACCTATCTATACACTCACATACAGACCCATACTGACCTATCTATCCACTCACATACAGACCCATACTGACCTATCTATACACTCACATACAGACCCACACTGACCTATCTATCCACTCACATACAGACCCACACTGACCTATCTATCCACTCACATACAGACCCATACTGACCTATCTATACACTCACATACAGACCCATACTGACCTATCTATACACTCACATACAGACCCACACTGACCTATCTATCCACTCACATACAGACCCATACTGACCTATCTATCCACTCACATACAGACCCATACTGACCTATCTATACACTCACATACAGACCCATACTGACCTATCTATCCACTCACATACAGACCCATACTGACCTATCTATCCACTCACATACAGACCCATACTGACCTATCTATCCACTCACATACATAAACCATATATACCAACATCAATACTAACTGTAGATATTAGTATCACAATAGCCTTGGATATTCTGCTTGTTCAAGAACTCATCCAGGCCCCTCTTATAGACATTAACAGAATCTGCCATTACAACATCACTAGGAAGGGCATTCCCCAACAGATATTAGATATTTTCCCTATATGGAGTATTTAATCTACTTTGAGAAAAGAGACAATTTTACAGTCTAATTCCTAAAGAGGTAGAGAGCCAATTTAGATCAAGGTGATACTATGACTATGTACCCAATGGGGGGAATCTGCCAGCAGATTTTCTATTTGAAGCATTTAATTCAAGTGACATCACAGCTTCATAGCCCAAAGAATATGAGGTACCAAACATGGCACAATAGAAATGGACGACCTGGTTCTATAAAGTTAATACTAGTATTTGTCAAACAAGATCTCATACAAATTATTAGGGGAGTATAGATTTTAGGCCTTTCTGAGCAATGAATAGGCATGTCTACGCCTTCTGCAAGAGTATGCTTGCTTCTCATTGATTCTTTCCTTATAAAGGCTTGACAAATACAGGGCTGTGTTGTTCTTTCCTTGTTCTTTTACTGTGAGAAATCTAAAATAGGAGGACGGCAAACAATGTTAAAAAAGAAATTTGTAAGACTCATGGAAAACCCCCGCCTTTGTGAAAAATCTGACAAAGTAAACTGACTTTGTGCTAACATATTGGCCTGTTGATACAGAAACGTGTTTGCAAGAAGCACAGTTGAGACCAAGAAGGAACATTTAATCTGCTATGTCAACAGGTTATGGATGAAGAGATTACAAAAAAGCGAAGTTGCACTATGCCTTGGTGCATGCCAGAGATTGCATTAGTTAGGTACTTAAGGAATGAAGCCAATTAAACTTTGTGCTAATATACACATATGTATCAAGTTTTCTGAGACTGTCATATGATCTTATCCACTTTATGTGGCAGAATGATGAGTTGTGAAAGTAGAAAAAAAGTTGGGTTATTGTTCTGTTATTTGCCCCAACTTTCAAGATCCAATATTCATTATCATTTATAATGTCATAATAACTAAAAGTGCTTCCATGCCATGTGGGTGGATCTGGAAATTAATCGTAGATTCCCAACATTTTCATGTTCCCACCTATTTCCATCAACTCAGGAAAGTGTCACACGTGGCTATTTAATATATTGGTGTAGTAGGAATAACCATGACAATGACAGTATAATATAATACACCGTCAAACTATTTTGTTTGAATTGTTGGAACGTAATGAGCCATACAATCAAAAACTATTTCGTTTTATTCTAAGTGCAATAAAACACCTGTCACCCGTGCATAAGAATTTATGAGTTTATTAGAAACTGGATCTTTCAGCTGTAAAACATATTCCACATTAGGCAATGCCTACTGATCAAGCCCCTCTTTTTTGTATGCTTGCCGAAACTGGTTGTGGCCACATTCTTTGTGTAATTACAGTAGTTTGGCCCGCAGGCCAAAAAATTGGATTGTACTTCAGTAAGAAAATGCTTGCATTGAGCTAATATATTGAGTCCGGTGATCCTTAGCTGAAGGCGGGTAGCCCAAATGAAACAGTGTATATACCCATAGGGCGTGACAGACAATCCAGTAATTAGTCTGATATGTGTAATGCAGACAGTAACTGAAAGGATTATTTCTAGCTAGTGTGAATGAGGACCATCTATTTGAAAGCTATTTGTCACTCTCTCTATAAAAGCATGTTTTTTTTCCAGCAGTGAGGAAAGGCCAGTGTGTAGGTGAAGCAGCCACATACTATACATGATATTCTCCTCATTCTCAAGGTGGCCAACCATAGTCGATGGATAATGGTTATGATCAGCGTCCAACTGCATCAAAGCAAAGCTCAAAACATTCTGTAGGCCCATGTACTACTTTGGCATAGTGGATATGGCTCCTCATCACCAGGCCAACTAATCAGATCGGTGCAGTTTTTTATGTACATTTATTGCTAAACACAGAGTTTGCACATAAATAAAGTAAATTATGGCCAGTTTCAAGCTGATGTGCCAGTGCCACCAGTTTATTCCAATAAGTGACCAGGGCACCCAAGTAAACTTGCATACTGTGCCACCACATCTTAGGTCTGGACTTATTTGGATTTATGCAGCAGAAGATAGTTCTTCAACAATAAAAGCTACCTAGTTTCTAGAAATGATCGCAATAAATGGAAAGTTGTGCTCACCACTACATTTTAAACTATTAGGCGGGGGTGCAATGAGGTTGTGACCATAAAATACATATAGACAGAGACAAAAGGTCCTCTGCACTCACCTATTATAACCTATTATCAACAATATAGGACATTTAGACATTCTGTGCATTAAGCTTCCAAGAAATGCCCTCCCCTTTTAAGCAAAACAGGGATTGTTTGTCCATATATTGCAATATATTCAAGCTGGCCAACTACGTCAAAGTCATTCCTGGTCTCTCCAGTCCTACACTCACTTTCATCTCATTCATTAAGAATTTTACTGTCTCAATATACATTTAACGAAGGAACTGAGTTTTACCTGCAACTTACTTGCTTTTAAGGTTAAAACCCCCAAATGGTTGCCCTTTTATTGGCTCTACTGAGATCACCTGACTGTAACTGGGAAGGGCAACCATTTGGGGGTGCACATGTGTTGAGTTTATTGACAGCGGGCGCAAAGGAATCCCTGAATCTACTGCATGGTCAGGAGATTGTGGTTTCTTCAGGGTTCCCCTAAATCAATAGGTGCATGAGTCGGAAAGGAAGACAAGAAGAACTGAGCGGCGCCGAGCACAACTATACGGAAATTTAAGGAGTGGGTTTTGATGCAAGTACCTTTAATGAAAGTATTTGTACATGCAACAGATTGCAGGGACAACAATTGCATTTGCAGACATACTTGAGTCCTACAAAGCCAGGTCTAGCAAGCCATGCAAGCCAATCATCAGATAGTTTACTGGTCATCAATTTGTAAGCAAATATCTGACTGGTAGCTAGACCTTGTGTAAATGATTCAATTTTTATTACATTTAACCAAGTCTTTTTTTTTTGAAGGGTTACTTTTAGTAGATTCCAATAGCACAAGCGCCATCTCTCTGTTCAGCAGATGGTGATATCCTGCAGTAGTCTATAGAGTACTGTAAATGTAAATATTTACACCAAAAGGAATGTTCTTTGGACACAGTTTATTATGCCCTCATACTTTACTGTATATTTAAAGGAAAATAAACCTAAAATGAACACTAGTTGTAAAGTAGCTGCTTCTTCTGTTATACATTAACCACTAACCAATAAAACCCTTGTTAGTAAGATGTATAAACTAATTTCACCTGAATTTATGAATTGCTTTTCTTGCATGTACTATATAGAAATGTATCATTCATTTGCCGTCTGTTCTGTTCCGTGTGTTGTGTGGGAATGTACTCTATATAACAATTGCTCACCGCAAGGGCCCTTCTGGCAGTAAAGAGGTTAACCAAATTAATCATAATCTGAAGAACAACTGAAAAGCATGGAAAGAAAAATAAATGTGCAAAATGAAAGATATGAAACAGTGCCTTTGGCCATAGCAGTTGATAGTTGCAGAAGGCAGTAATCAGGATAATGACAGAGATTGGGTGAGACATAAATACTGGGATTAAGCTATTGATTGGTGAAAATTACTGTTGCAGGGTGGGAAAATGCATCAGCAAGAAGTGAGCGTTTGACTTTACAGGATAAGCAAAGGGCACCATCCGTTGCCTCAGGCGTTCCATTTGCCCTGTTATAAATCACAGCTTAGAGCTGCTAAATAATAGGACTTCATGGGGGAACTGTGACAACTGCAAATAACTGGTTCCATGCAGTCGTCCTTTGCACAGGACTGATTGTTTCAAAAAACTCAAAACCAAATATAACAACATTTTAAGAACTGCTCGTTGAATAAGGTCTCCAGATAGGTGTACCTTTGCCCAATCTGCCTACCCACATGTGGCCCAGGTAGCAACAACCAGATCTGTGGGCCTACCAGTCTTATGAGATAAAAACAACATGGGTTAGGGCCACTTTGGTGCACCAAACAGGATTTTCAAACCAACCAGGTAGTTATCACTTGGGCAGTTCCTCCTAGTTACATAGTTACATAGTTACATAGGGTTGAAAAAAGACCAGTGTCCATCAAGTTCAACCCATCCAAGTAAACCCAGCACACCTAACCCACACCTACCAATCTATACATTCACATACATAAACTGTAAATACAACCACTAGTACTAACTGTAGATATTAGTATCACAATAGCCTTGGATATTCTGATTGATCAAGAACTCATCCAGGCCCCTCTTAAAGGCATTAACAGAATCTGCCATTACCACATCACTAGGAAGGGCATCCCACAACCTCACTGCCCTCACCGTGAAGAACCACCTACGCTGCTTTAAATGGAAGCTCCTTTCCTCTAATCTAAAGGGGTGACCTCTGGTGCGTTGATTGTTTTTATGGGAAAAAAGAACATCCCCCAACTGCCTATAATCCCCTCTAATGTACTTGTACAGAGTAATCATGTCCCCTCGCAAGCGCCTCTTTTCCAGAGAAAACAACCTCAACCTCGACAGTCTCACCTCATAGTTTAAATCTTCCATCCCCTTAACCAGTTTAGTTGCACGTCTCTGCACTCTCTCCAGCTCATTAATATCCTTCTTAAGGACTGGAGCCCAAAACTGCACTGCATACTCAAGGTGAGGCCTTACCAGGGACCTATAAAGGGGCAAAATTATGTTCTCATCCCTTGAGTCAATGCCCTTTTTTATACAAGACAGCACTTTATTTGCTTTAGTAGCCACAGAATGACACTGCCTGGAATTAGACAACTTGTGATCTACAAAAACCCCTAGATCCTTCTCCATTAAGGAAACCCCCAACACACTACCATTCAGTAGATAGTTTGCGTTTATATTATTTCTACCAAAGTGCATAACTTTGCACTTATCAACATTGAACCTCATTTGCTGCCCAGTTATCTAATTTTGTCAAATCGCTCTGCAAAGCGGCAGCATCCTGCATGGAACTTATAGTTTTGCACAATTTAGTGTCATCAGCAAAAATAGAAACAGTACTGTCTATGCCCTCCTCCAGGTCATTAATAAACAAGTTAAAAAGCAAAGGACCAAGGACTGACCCCTGCGGTACTCCACTAACCACACTGGTCCAATTAGAAAATGTTCCATTTACAACCACTCTTTGTACTCTATCCTTCAGCCAGTTCTCTATCCAATTACAAATATTATGTTCTAGGTCAATATTCCTTAATTTGATCATTAACCTTCTGTGAGGTACTGTATCAAACGCTTTAGCAAAGTCCAAGTAGATGACATCAACTGCCATTCCAGCATCAAGGTTCCTACTCACCTCCTCATAAAAGGCGACTAAATTAGTCTGGCAAGATCTGTTACGCATAAAACCATGCTGGCACAAACTAATAGTATTGTGAACTGCAATGTATTCAAGTACCCTATCCCTTATTACCCCTTCCAAAAGTTTTCCTACTACTGATGTCAGACTAACAGTCTAACCCAATACACTGCTGGTTCATTGGTCCATTTTATCAGTAGCCAAATGACCTGCCTGCAAGATTTTGTAGCATGGGAGGAAATCAGAGTAGCAGGAGAAAACCAACTCAAGTGCAGAGAAAACATTTGTGCAAACTCCTTGTAGATATTCCCCTGGATGGAATTGAACCTAGGACCCTAGTACTTCAAGGAAAAGGAAACAATGCTAACAATGCACGTATAGATTCAGGCTGTTTTTACTGTAAATCTTTATTAAGGCTTATGCCACATATAAAAATTAGTAGCTGTCACCTGGAGCTGGCTAGAAAAAAAACAAGTTCCAATATTACTTATGGGGCAATTAGCCATGTATGTCCTGCAGTCATGTCCTCACATTACACACCATATGACCTATACTTGGGAAACATTCAGAGGAGCACACACACCAACAGATTATGTTTACCCAATCTGGGCCATGAAATGGATAATGACACCATGCGGAGATGTTAATAAGCATTATCCTAAAATTGCGCTTTACCCTGCTGCTGTGCTTACGTACGGGATGGTGTAACTGGCGGACACACCTTCTGGCTCTGGGCCTGACCTGTCTTATCCCAGCTGTTCTGGTGCATCAGTGTTTGCAGTCAAATTATTTTAATAGCTATTTCACTCAACATATCCCTTTTCTCTTAAAAATGACAATACAACTTTTTAATGGATTTATAGTCCTTTTCTTCCTAATAACAGGGATGACTATATAAGGTCATGGAGATGGAATTACCGTAACTGGGAATATAAACCTGAACAATAAAAGAGTCATAAAGTTTACCAACAAAAAATCCCCATTGCGACACACCTGTTTCATTTCCCTGCATATTAGCTGTTACTCATTGTATATATTATTCCTATAGCTTGTACTGCAATGCTGTTTGTGCAGATGTAATTACAGACCTGCAGATACACCCTACTACCAAAACATAGAGGGGTCAGGGTCCCCCCACAGAAAACGAATATGATCACATGCTCAAATCATATATGAATGAGGCTTATCTGAACCAAGTAGTAAAAAAGTCAGCTGAGGATTTCAGATCCAAATTTTATTCATTGACCCTGAGGATGATCAGATCATTGGCTCGAGGTCTAAAGGGTTGCAAGGTTCAAAATGTTATATTTTATTTTAATTGTTCTGACAAATTGTATTACTGTTTTCTTACATGGTTTGTGATTCAGCATAAGGCTAGAGAAGGAGCCATATGTGGAGACATGATTGTTGAGGTTTGTCCCAAAAACTAAGGGGGCATCACCTTCTGTAATTGCTTATGGAAGCCCAAGGTTCAAATGCAGTCCCACATTCATATTGAAAAAATTGGTATATGGAGCCATAATGGTTGATGTATATCCCAAACACTATGGGAGTATCATCTTCTGTATTAGCCTATGGAAGCCCAAAGTGTAAATGCAGCCCTACATTCACATTGAGGAAATGGGTAAATGGAGCCATAATGTTGTGGAGCCATAATGTAGTGTTTGTGTATCCCAAACACTAGGAGAGCATCATCCTCTGTAACAGCCTATGGAAGCCCAAGGTGCAAATGCAGCCCTACATTTGTGTTGAGAAAATGGGTAAATGGAGCCATTATGGTTGATGTATATCCCAAACACTAGGGGAGTATTATCTTCTGTATTAGCCTATGGAAGTCCAAGGTGCAAATGCAGCCCCACATTCATATTGAGAAAATTGGTATATGGAGCCATAATGGTTGATATATATCCCAAACACTATGGGAGTATCATCTTCTGTATTAGCCTATGGAAGCCCAAAGTGTAAATGCAGCCCTACATTCACATTGAGGAAATGGGTAAATGGAGCCATAATGTTGTGGAGCCATAATGTAGTGTTTGTGTATCCCAAACACTAGGAGAGCATCATCCTCTGTAACAGCCTATGGAAGCCCAAGGTGCAAATGCAGCCCTACATTTGTGTTGAGAAAATGGGTAAATGGAGCCATTATGGTTGATGTATATCCCAAACACTAGGGGAGTATTATCTTCTGTATTAGCCTATGGAAGTCCAAGGTGCAAATGCAGCCCCACATTCATGTTGAGGAAAGGAGTAAAAGGAGTCATAGTGGTTGATGTATATCTCAAACACTAAGGCACCATCATCTTCTGTAATAGCCTATGGAGGCCCAAGGTGCAAATGCAGCCCCACATTTGTGTGAAGAAAATAGGTAAATGGAGTCATAATGGTTGATGTATATGCGAACACTAGGGGACTATCATCTTCTGTAATAGCCTATAGAAGCCCAAGGTGCAAATGCAACTTCACATTCGTGTTGAGGAAATGTGTAAATAGAGACATAATGATTGATGTATATCTCAAACACTAGGGGACTATCATCTTCTGTAATAGCCTATGGAGACCCTAGTGCAAATGCAGCCCCACAGTTGTGTTGAGAAAATGGGTCAAGCTTGGTGACATAGATAAACTAGTATAGTGTGAGTGTGCGTGACCAGTTTTCTACAGCATAAACAAAATATAATCTACAACAAATTCTTTAGATTTCATGACAATCTGCAAATATTTCCCCCCTTCTCTTTCTGCAAGATGTATAATTGAGAGTTTTGTCATCCCTAAGCCACCAAACCTGTTTGTTTGGATTAATGGAGCTCTTTGCTAGGCAATAATTTTACAGCATGAATTAAAAAAAAGTGATGAAGTGTGCTACTTCTATAGACTACCTTCTGAAATGTGCCAGAACATGAGTCACACTGTGTCAATAGTATTAAATACCTGCTTTTGTCTGGGTGCATTCAACCACTCTTAATTATTAAAGTAAACATTAAATAACTTGGCATTACAATGAAGCAGACAAAAACATACATGGTTATGTCATTCATACAAACACAGCTTGCTAAAAAAAAAAGTGGGAAATTACAATAAGAATGGAATCCACATTTTGTTAAAAATATATTGAGAATCAGAGCAATAGCGACCATAAATCATGTCCAACCTGTGTGGGCGTTCCAAAGGCTTTCAGCCTGTTGTTAGAGAAGAACTATTAGGTAAACAAATTTTAATTTGTACTTAGAGCTAATGTACTACAGGGTAAGGTAGCGGAGAGATTTAAATTGCTGGGTTAGCTTCTTTTCTATTGTTTAAGTCTATTTACATGCCTGAGGGGTGGAGCTTAATCCCTCTTGAAGGAAAACAAATGTTAATCGCCAAGTTGTTTGAGTATGAAAGAAGGTATTGTGTTCACCAGTTGCTGGTACTAGGGAGACTTTCCTCTATTTTCTTTATTTGCTTATCTGGCTGAGTATGGAGTATGAGAATACTCTTGCATTGAGCTTGCAAAGTCATGGTATCATCAAATGTAATTGTGTTTAAACCCAAAGGACATATAGCGACCCTGGCTCCCTAACACAGTAAGGCATCCTCTCTATGCATTCAGCTCCCATTGAACCTCAAGTGGAGTTCTGCTGGTCTGAGCAGAGGACACCATTGTCATGCAAAACAAATGCAGCTGCTGTGTGATGAAGTGGATGGCAACAATTTGAGCCCAAAACCTTGTGTACACACATAAAAGTTGCACATGCATAGAATTTTTTCACATATGAGTAATGATTGGTGGGCAGAACCAATAAGATTAGTGATGCCTTCTATAGCACTCTAATGAGCATGGTCTGACAGGGGCTGCCATTTCCATGACTAAAGGGAACATACCATTACTATAATTGCTTATTCTGCTGAAATGTTTCAGCCACGTCTAATATTCAGATTTGCGGAAAGCAGTTCAATGGGTTTTTTGTATGAAAGAAAACTACAGAGATAGAAATGATACTAGATACGGAGAGAGCTAATGCTAGATATGGTGTTCATATTTGGTAATGAATACAAACTGCTCTGAATCATCTTCATCTACCATACAAGCTAATGTCCACTTACTTTGATCAAGCTGGGTCTATCTAATTTGAAAAACATATATTGGTATTTTGAAAATAAACACCTTTTGGATACAGATTTTTGTATTTAATTTAAAAGGGGATGCCATGGTGATGCTCTTAGAGAAGAATAGTTAATGGACTTGCATAAAGGGAGTGACATCATTTCTCAGAAAGAGAATTGGCTCTTATAAGACAAACAATGCTAGCGACCACTCAAGCTTTCCTGATGAAGAGACGGCAGTGGCAACCTTAATGCATTGTATATGGCAAAGCTTCTTTTTGTACTAAGCCCTAACTTGGTGGTGCACAGATCATATTTTGTTGCCAAACAAACACAAAGAGTTAAATGGGCGAAGAACATAAGTTTTATGGGTTGACTTTATAAAGGTTGCTGCAAAGGTCTGTTTCCAGTTCATTTAACATGATCAACAAGAATGAAGTATTAAACTGAAGTATCAATCCATATCAGTAGCTGCCATTCATATCTCTATCTCAAGATGCAGATTCATCAATAGGATCTTCATTACGAATGATTTGGTGTAATAAATTACCATTTTTTCCAGTTCCTTGCTTCATTGCATTTATTTTCTGCTATTTTCTACAACGTGCTAAATTGAACTCTGACTGCCCTTGTCCATTCAGTGACTGAGCAAGATGGATTTGTAAAGCTGGCTAAGAGTGTCTCTGTTTAAAAGGCCATCCTATTACTGTCAAACTCAGTCGATAGAGATACAAAAAAAGCAGCCTGTCCGGCAACACACACAAAACAGTCCATATATTTATCATGGGCCTGTTTCATTCATTCATTAACATTTCATTCTGTAAATAGCTACATTAGACCTATATGGCAATGTCCCCAATAAGGCCTATCTTGGTCAGTAACAGAACATAAAGAGTTTTCTTTAAAATGTACCTAACTGTTCAAAAAACTGTCCATAATCCGTCCTAGAAGTAGTTACTTGGAAATTATAGAAAATCCACCTGGGAATAATATGAAGCACTTCAATTTTAAAACTTGGTTTCATTCCCAAAATTCCTGCTGTTTTATATACAAATTAAGAGATGGTCTCCTCACTCCAGATCTACATGTGCTCCACAGAAAACCATGCATTACACCAGTGATCCCCAACCAGTGGCTCGGGGTCAACATGTTGCTCCCCAACCCCTTGGGTGTTGCTCTCAGTGCCCCCAAACCAGGGAGTTATTTTTGAATTCCTGACTTGGGGGCAAGTTTTGGTTGAATAAAAACAAGATTTACTACCAAATAAAGCCCCTGTAAGCTGATAGTGTGCATAGAGGCTGCCTAATAGCCAATCTTAGCCCTTATTTGGCTCCTCCGTGAACTTTTATGATGCTTGTGTTGCTCTCCAAGTCTTTTTACTTTTGACTGTGGCTCACGAGTTAGAAAGGTACAATTACAATTTTCTCAATTGTTTGGATAAGTGTTATATGCCCAGTACATGTGGAGCCACACTAGACAGTTCAGTTTGTGGGTCCATCAGTCTGATAACCCAGTTTCGTTCTTGTGTGCTTCAGCTTTTAGAATCACAATCTGGGAAAATTATGACATTGATCTTTTTTTAAGGTTTAAGAATATGGTGAAACAATGGCTGAATTGTGCATAACACAGGCCCGTATTCTCCAGCCCTTAGTTTTGTTTCCATGTTTCCTGTGCAGAATAGCAGTGAGGTTAATAAACCAGGAACATTATGATGATGTCATTGATGAGAAGCATTTGACTGTGGCTCACGAGTGAGAAAGGTTGGGGGCCCCTGCATTACATGGATGATCCCCAGTAAGGTCAAAATTGGTCTGTAGTTGGGATCTGATCAGCATCTGCCTTGGCTTTTCTTCAAAACCCAGTGGTTAAGCTTCCACAGTGAAACTTTGCCTTCACTTGAGGCCAAAGATGCTTAATAGTACGTCCCATGCTCTACATTTTATTAACCTATTATGGCCACTATTAGCCCCATGTTTTTGCTTCATGTCTGCACTTGGGATACCATTTGCTAGCCGTTTGGCATAATGCTTCCTTACTGAATGCTCACAAGCAGAATGAGCACACTGATCTGTGCTGTGGGTTCTTACTGTGACCTGAATTGTCAGCGAAATATGTATGTTATAGGCCATATATTGTTGAGTCACATTTTGTGGCTATCGGAATTGTCTCACAGAATACTGCGATGCTAAGTTAAAAAGCGAAGTTAAAATGTAACGTGATATTTTCCTTCAGTCTACTTTGTGCCAACGTTGTTCTTTTTATTATCTTCTAACTGCTAAGGGCAATATCAGTCATATGATCCTTGAAGAACAATAAAAGATGAGAGAAGGAGGAATCATTTGATCTGCTATATAGTTTCTTGCTGTTATTTCTTGTAAACTTGTGTCAGGTTAGAGTGTGATGACGATATTACCAAGGAGAATGAATAAGCTGAACAAAAATGTATATCTGCATGGAAAAGTGGGGTCTGAAGAACATCTATAGGTATAACTCTAAAATGTAAAGTGTAAACAATGCAATGAATATTTTTTTTTTCTAATAGAATATGCCATTAAATAATTCAAAATGGAAAACTGCCTCTTTAGAGATGTGTCTTTTTTATTTTTTCTCAAACAGGTGAAGAACATCACAATGGAAGCTCAAGAGTATTGTTTCACTATGTATTTATGCAAGATCATGATCAGTCAAACATTATGACTTGTTTGTTTCAGTAACACCTTACATATAATAGATCCCATAACTGTGCTTGGTGTTGGTCCACAGTTTTAAGTTTATTGCTTTTAGATGTTAGAAACAAGATAATATCAATAACAAAGATACACCTAGTCCAGCTTCTTTGTAATCTGACTTTAGTTATGATGCAGTGCAAAGTTGTTGTGTTGCTGGTTTAGAGTCCAAATTACATGTAGTGCATTCTGAGATGGATCATTAATTACATAGTTACATAGGGTTGAAAAAAGTTTAACCCTTCCAAGTAAACCCAGCACACACAAACCCATACTGACCTATCTATACACTCACATACAGACCCACACTGACCTATCTATCCACTCACATACAGACCCATACTGACCTATCTATCCACTCACATACAGACCCATACTGACCTATCTATCCACTCACATACAGACCCATACTGATCTATCTATCCACTCATATACAGACCCATACTGACCTATCTATCCACTCACATACAGACCCATACTGACCTATCTATACACTCACATACAGACCCATACTGACCTATCTATACACTCACATACAGACCCATACTGACCTATCTATCCACTCACATACAGACCCATACTGACCTATCTATACACTTGCATACAGACCCATACTGACCTATCTATCCACTCACATACAGACCCACACTGACCTATCTATCCACTCACATACAGACCCATACTGACCTATCTATACACTCACATACAGACCCACACTGACCTATCTATCCACTCACATACAGACCCACACTGACCTATCTATCCACTCACATACAGACCCATACTGACCTATCTATACACTCACATACAGACCCACACTGACCTATCTATCCACTCACATACAGACCCACACTGACCTATCTATCCACTCACATACAGACCCATACTGACCTATCTATCCACTCACATACAGACCCACACTGACCTATCTATCCACTCACATACAGACCCATACTGACCTATCTATACACTCACATACAGACCCACACTGACCTATCTATACACTCACATACAGACCCACACTGACCTATCTATCCACTCACATACAGACCCACACTGACCTATCTATCCACTCACATACAGACCCATACTGACCTATCTATCCACTCACATACAGACCCACACTGACCTATCTATACACTCACATACAGACCCACACTGACCTATCTATCCACTCACATACAGACCCACACTGACCTATCTATCCACTCACATACAGACCCATACTGACCTATCTATCCACTCACATACAGACCCACACTGACCTATCTATCCACTCACATACAGACCCATACTGACCTATCTATACACTCACATACAGACCCACACTGACCTATCTATACACTCACATACAGACCCACACTGACCTATCTATACACTCACATACAGACCCATACTGACCTATCTATACACTCACATACAGACCCATACTGACCTATCTATACACTCACATACAGACCCACACTGACCTATCTATCCACTCACATACATGAACCATATATACCAACATCAGTACTACAGTAACTGTAGATATTAGTATCACAATAGCCTTGGATACTATGCTTGTTCAAGAACTCATCCAGGCCCCTCTTATAGACATTAACAGAATCTGCCATTACCACATCTCTAGGAAGGCCATTCCCCAACCTCACTGCCCTCACCGTGAAAAACCCCCTACGCTGCTTCAAATGAAAGTAATTATCCAGTTGCTACATTTTAATAAATAATATATTGTTTCTGCACCATGTAGGATGGGCTTAGGTTCACCCAGGTGTAGTCTTATTTTTTATAGGTTTAGAATACAATACAATGATTTTGAAGTTTTTTTTTATTTTAGAATAGCAGAACAAACACTGTAGAACAATGTCTAAACTAATTGCAAGAGATTGTAACAAAACTAAATTTTTTAAGTTTCACAAATATTACGTGGTGAGATAAATGTTTTATAAGTATGGATTAAGGCTTCATATGTTATTTATTATTAATCTTGGGAGAGACATTTTATGCCAATACATATTCCTATTCCTATGTGTACCACATTCTCAGGCAAACACAGGGTTACTAAGGGGGATTTCAAGTGTAAGCTATAATTGGACACAGACATCTGTAAACATTACATGTGATTCATCCTGTAGGGAACTTTCATTTTCTCTCTTCTGCAAAACTAAGATAATTTCGTTATTAATATAACAGCAAAATGCCTTGACTAAATCGTTCTATCATTGCAACCTAGGGTATTTTTAGGCATGCAGTCAAAGTCTGGGGTCTCTAGTACAGATATGTACCCAGCTTGCCCACTGTAAAGACTTTCTTCTTACTAATTTGGTGGTCCTTTATGAATTTTAATTCCTTTTCTAGCCTTTCCTTTTCTACTCTAACCTCCTCTTTTTCTTTATCTCCTCCCTTTACACCTCTTCCCCTTCCAATCTCTTAGTAACCATTAGGGATGCATTGAATCCTGGATTCGGTTTGGGATTTGCCTGAAGCCAAGCCTTTTTCAGTTGGATTTGGATTCATAAAGATTTGGGACTCGCCAAATTCTTCAAGAAAAGAGTAGAGACTCCTGAATCCTAAAATAGTAGATTTGATGTGTTCCTACTAACCAAAAACTTTGGTGATTCACCTTCCTGCAATCCCTATCTTCCCTTGTGCCAATCAACCATTCCATGGCTTGGATAAGGTAGTCTTTCCCCAATCAACCATTCCATGGCTTGGATAAGATAGTCTTTCCCCAATCAACCATTCCATGGCTTGGATAAGATAGTCTTTCCCCAATCAACCATTCCATGGCTTGGATAAAGTAGTCTTTCCCCAATCAACCATTAATCAATCAACTACCTTATCCAAGCCATGGAATGGTTTATTGGGGAAAGACTACCTTATCCAAGCCATGGAATGGTTGATTGGGGAAAGACTATCTTATCCAAGCCAAGGGGCTTGGATGTGGTGGTCTATCCCCAATGAACCATTCCATGGCTTGGATAAGGTAGTCTTTCCCCAATCAACCACTCCATGGCTTAGATAAGGTAGTCTTTCCCCAATCAACCATTCTATGGCTTGGATAAGGTAGTCTTTCCCCAATCAACCATTCCATGGCTTAGATAAGGTAGTCTTTCCCCAATCAACCATTCCATGGCTTGGATAAGGTAGTCTTTCCCCAATCAACCACTCCATGGCTTAGATAAGGTAGTCTTTCCCCAATCAAACATTCCATGGCTTGGATAAGGTAGTCTTTCCCCAATCAACCATTCCATTGGATAAGGTAGGAGTCTCCCAGTCACAGCACAGTCCTGTGGGGCCATAGAATGCTAGAAAGAACTATAAAGAAATTACCAAGTTACAATGATTGTAACTAGTGGAGAAAAAAACAAACATAGGGTAACACATTAGTAACATTTAATAAGTGTGGCAACTTGCCCATTATAAAAGGATATTGAATTTTCTACTGATGACCTACTAGTATAGCAGTACAATGGAACTTCATTCTCCAGAAAAATGCTACTGCATGCACAAAATGAATGAAGAAATCACACAAGGCTGCCAACAAGAAAGATACTGTAGTTACATAATTATATAATTACTTAATAAGCAAGATGGAATGAGGATTTAATTTCAGTGCTTTGTATAGTGACAGGCAGCCATAAAACCTCTGCGAAATAACATGCAGTAAGGAAATTTTCAGTTTTCATCTCATTGATGCAGTTCTTCTCCATACTGTTTGTTCTTGTTTGAAATTATGGACAGTATCATAAATCATTTTCATCAATTCTTAATACAGTAATTACTATACAAGGTTTATAATTGTCTTTTCTTCTTATTTAATTGAGAGGTCTTGGTCTCCTCCAGGGCTGCAGCTGTGAGTGGTCATGGTGTGTAAAACATTTTGCCAAATGTAGACCAAGAGCTAGGGCCCTGACACATTCCCCAGCCAGACTAGATTAAGGCTCTCACTGGGCTGGACTTTGTAAACAGAACCCTCAAAATTCAGAATTCAAACGTGCCACACACTTGAGCTAATTTAGTAACACTTGGGCAAATTTCCACCTCGCCCATTGGTCCATTGATCATAAGGGTCTCAGTTTCTGAGATTGTTTTGTTTTCTCTGATCATATACAACCAGTCCTTTCCTTCCTGTAGCTGTGTAATCATATTCAGTGGTCCAGTTTAAGAAATTGTTTATTTAAATTTTATGACCGGTATACAAATGTTAACCATGTGTTTGGAACACAAAGCTGCTCTTACAACATGTTATGAAAGCCCTGTTGTGTTTGTAATAAAAGCTCCCCAAACACTTCTTAAATCTGATATATTCTTAAAATACAGTGATGCAATATATCATTTCCACTAAAGCACACAGGCTTTTTCACAGCGTTTTTAGCTCATCTGTTTCCTCTGAAACCAACAGGGGTAATTTACTAATGCCAGGTGCATGACATCCAACAACATATGAAAAACAAATAACAATCCTAGTCCAGGACTACATGCGTGAGTAGGTTGTCCAACATGACCAAATGACTTTTTACATTACATTATACCAGGGTTAAGGTCCTAGAATAAATGAAAGGGAATGATTTATTTAAATATTTCCATCAATGAGACTTAAAGTTCTATACAGCAATCAAGGACCCTTGATAAGTGCACCAAGAGCCAGAATATTAAGTGACTTGCCAGGTTTGCAAGTTGCCACAGGGAACTGAACCAAGGTTTCTTCCACCAACTGCTAATAGCCAGGCCAAACTTTCCTAGAGAGAATGCCTAACCTAGCACCCAGAATTGGGAAACTGTTATTGGTTGGTTTGATGTGCAGAGAAAGCCATAGGCCATTGATGGACACAGAAGAAGTTCCTCAGGACATACCATTTGTAGCATTCCACAAGGAGCACCTCAGCTGAAACTACCGTTCTGGACTCATCAGCACCTATAGGGAAATCTACAGGGCATCTCCATAGATATTTACATAGCACAGTCCACTGGAGAGAATGCCTAACCTAGCACCCAGAATTGGCAAACTGCTATTGGTTGGTTTTATGTGCAGAGAAAGCCATAGGCCATTGATGGACACAGAAGGAGTTCCTCAGGACATACCATTTGTAGCATTCCCCAAGGAACACCTCAGCTGAAACTACCGCTCTGGACTCATCAGCACCCGTAGGGAACTCTACAGGGCATCTCCATAGATATTTACATAGCTCTGTCCCATTAAATCACATTAAATCATTCATCAATTTTCTGAATCATTTCTTTTTTTAAGAATCATTTAATTGATACTAAAGTACACAATATGTTGATTAGAATGTTTTTTAATATCATCACATTGTTTAGCAAATAATGATTTTGAGTGGAAGGTCTTCTTACTTTGATCAGAGCCCAGTCAATATTCTGCAAGACTGCCTCTTTTCATATACACTCAAGACTTATTGATGGGAATCCCCCTGGGGTTTCGTCTTTGGTGGGGATAAAAACATCTTTTATAACTTTTGAGATGTGCCGGCAACATACTTAGAAAGGACAAAACAGGGCATTCCCAGGACATTAAATTATCAATTGTGTCCTTTGCACATTGTAGTGAATGAATCTGATCTTGTGGGCATGAAATTGGCTTGGAATCAGCATTTACTGATTATAATCCAGATGAAATTCAGTCTGTTTACTCCAGCAGAATGATATGAGGATTAAGGGATCTGTCCTCAAAGAGCAAAATCCCTGTATTTAATTTCCCCTAATGAAGATTAGCCGAAATGTACAATCATGTTTGTGTTATGAGGGAGGGTATTGACACAGCAGGGAAATGTTTACAGGGATAAATAACTTAAACCTTGGCTAACAAACATTTCTGAAAAGATTTTTAAGGAGCAACTGATGAGTAGGGAATTTGAAAATCTGTGCAACAATAACCTCTGAACAATCTGGTATTTCTTCAAAATGTAAAAGCTCTTTTATTATGATGGGCAAAATGCAATCCACCCTGCTTTTATTGTAGTGTAATTGCTCCCACTGCTGGGAAGGCAAATTTTGGAGTCCAGTTCTAGAGATGAAAAGAAGTGCAAAGGATGTGGGCTTGCCATAGTCATCCACTTGTAGGACCCTCTTTTCCCTAAGGGCAAGATGGATGGTCTATAGGTGGATAGAGATGTAGAAAACTGTTCGCCGGCGAACTAATTTGCGCGAACATCTGGTGTGCGCGAACACGCAAGTTTGCAAACTTTCCGCGTATGTTCGCAATTTGGGTTCGCGTCGCGTTTTTCCGCTGTGTTTTTTCTCGGCGTAAAAATGCCGCGCAAGCCATACATGGCTTTTTTTTAGCAAATCCAGTTTCCATGGTGGTAATAGCGCAAAATAGCAAAAAACGCCGCGATAAATAGCGTGCATGCGGAAAATACCGCGCACACTATTTTATCGCGACAAATAGGTCTGCCAGCTGCCTTTGCGATTTTACGCAACGCTGTGTCAACAAAGTATTTTTCAGAGAAATTTTTGCCCTTGATCCCCCTCCTGCATGCCACTGTCCAGGTCGTGGCACCCTTTAAACAATTTTAAAATCAGTTTTCTGGCCAGAAATGACTTTTCTAGGTTTTAAAGTTCGCCTTCCCATTGATGTCTATGGGGTTCGCAAAGTTCGCGAATATTCGTGCTTTTCGGCGTAAGTTTGCGAACGCGTTCGCGAACTTTTTTTTTGAGGTTCACTACATCCCTATAGGTGGATGGCAGAGCTGGAGCCCTATACACCTGCTCTGTGCAAGGTACCATTTACCTGATGCACCAGGGAGCAGAACACAGGTAGGTACTACCATTAATAATGGAGCCCGGTAATATTTATATCTAATGAGTAACAGGTTAAAGAATCTCATATTGAAGCCATATTCAATGCTGTTTAAATGATTTGGTGCAACTCTTTTCTAAGCAAGACATTCAATTAATTTTTGTCCCAACACTACATCTAGGGGCTGATTTACTAAGACACGAATTCGAATCCGAATTGGAAAAATTCCGATTGGAAAACGAACATTTTGCGTCTTTTTCGTATTTTTTGCGTTTTTTTCGGTGCCTTTATGACTTTTTGGAAATTGGCGCGGCTTTTTCGTTACCAATACGATTTTCGCGAAAAAACGCGAGTTTTTCGTACCCATTACGATTCGCTCGTATCTTGTCGTGACTTTTTCGTATTGAGCGCTCGTAAGCGGCGGCCGAAACTTTCAGACTTAGCATGATTTTGGAAGCCTCCCATAGGGCTCAATGGCACCCTGCAGCTCCAACCTGGCCCAAGGAAAGTCTCCATACTGAAGCTTGAATGAATCCGAACGCTACGAAAAAACCGCAACATTTTGCGCAACTTTCGGAATGGCTACGAAAAAGGCGCGACTTTTCACGCAAGTTTTAACGCTACGAAAAAATCGCCAGATTTTACGCAACATTCGGATGGCAACGAAAAAGTCGCGATAATTTTCCGAAAAAATCGCCAGATACCGATCATTATGAAAAAAATGCAATCGGACGCATTCAGCCGGTTCGTGAGTAAGTAAATGGGCCCCCAAGAGTTTGTCCTGCCCTGATCTAGATGTCTTATATCCAAATGTAAAACCATGCTCTCAGGTTCTGAGTAGACCAAAACCAATCACATCTTCACACCCGACCCCCTTACAATTTGGCATCATAGTATTCAGTTTTTGGCGCTTACACAATGATGTTATCCAATTACAATGATGAATTTTGGTGCATTAAATAATTGCCCCAAACACTTTTCATCAGCGTCGAATTGTAAGTCTCCTTTATTGTGAGTTATTATTGGACTTTCTGGACCTTTGAGATTTTGTCTGGGTGATGGTGTCTGCGTGCTGCCTGCCCAGTGCCTGCCCGTACTTCCATTTCCTAATGGCTTCCCTGCCATCATCATCTTTTCCTATCTGCATACTTTTATTTAACCTCCTAAGCTATATGCCTTACAGTTACCTTTATCATTGCTCTATTTTAAACTCTTTCTTTTTGCATCTATAGCACATTGCAGACTTTGATCCTCTTCACTATCAAGAAGTCAATATATGCTGATTCACTCTTCTCATATCTTTCTTCTTCTTACTCTGACCTACTTGTTAGTAATCTGTACTTCTCAATTTTATCACAGTTGGTACTGCTAGCGTCCTCCGGCCGCCTTTGCCACTGCTTCACATCTGCATCACAACCATTCCGATTCATTCTCTACCTCCTTATTTCTTCCTAAATGGAATCTCAGTGTTTAACTTTAGCTTGCACAGCTTCTATCTATGCATCTCCTCTCTAAATATCTGCTTCTATCTCCAGATACACTATTTTTGACAAATTCCTCGGTTTGTTCTAATTTGTCTTTTCTGGTACCTCTGTCTACAGTATTTGCTGAAGGAGCAATTTTTTGCAACTCTCCACTCTAAAAATCTTATTTTTTTCATTATAACCATCATTATTACTATCTCATTTCCTTTTATGACTCTTGCATTCACTTATTCACTTACCATACATTTCCATTGTATACTATCTATTTCTGATTCATCATATAGAGTACACAAGCACTGATAAAATCTTTGTCAGTTGTGCCAGTCTTAATTGCAGCTAGCGTAGTGTAAAAAAAAAGTGGTTCTTGTGGACCCGGGACCCTGACAAGCTAAAGGGGCCCAATCCACACAATAATTTAACCTTTCTACGGAAAGTCTATTTCACAATGTCAAATACAAGTGTGATATGATGGAAGAAAAGATGTGGGTCATTGGGCCTAAAGCTGGACACAGGCACCAATAGAATTGTATGAAACATAGTTTTGTGGGATTTTCGGACCTGTGTGGGCTCAAAATTATTGTCCCAATAAATTTCATACCATGGCGAATGGTCGTTAAGTTGAGTGGACAGATAAGAAAATTTCAGTCGGATAACAATAAAATCTGTGCATGTATTGTGTATCTGATTATATCCTTGAGGGCCTACAATGCATTTCCAGGAAGTCACTTTCATACAATTGGAGCCTGACAACTATTTCATGTTTAGAACCTCTTTCGAGTTTTAGATTGTTGCATTTAAACATACAATTGATATCCGAATGTTTGTTGGAAGACAACTGGCCTTTAGAAGTTTAGGAGTGGTATGGAGGGGTTTCATTCTGAATTTAATCCCACCTTATAATGTGGTACTGTTGTCCCTTTATCCAATAGCATATTAAGTACATTGTTCAATATGAATTCCAGTCTGGAGAGGCCATTGAGTGCCATTATTCATGTTAGTGCTTTCATTAGTCCGCCTGTGTAATAAAGCACCTGCAGGGGATGTTTTAATGGATAACATGTAATGGCCCTGCACTTAGGAACTTGTTTAACTCTCCCTCCAGCGCTGCTGAGAGGATTAAACTGGACAAACGTCATGTTTGTGGGGGGAGGATTTGCCGGTGGAATCCTTCCCGCTATCATTAGTGCAAGGTTGGCCCCTGCACACAAACTATTTAGGAGACAAAGACTGAGCTGCCAATCCATTTAACAAGAATGTACAGTTGTTTCAGAACGTAATATAAATGTTAAAAAAGAATCAGTAACTGAAACAATATGCCCAGTGCAACCAGTCTTTCCTCTTTCTGAATGATTTTCCTTTACACATAGTAAAAATTTTGCAAACCCATAACCTCTAATTCTTTTTTCCCCTTATTTATTGCATTATAATTAAATCATACCTTCATTTTTTTAATTTTCCATTTGTGTTTATTTTTTTTTCTCCCATAGTTTCTATGTAAGCATTGCTGGCTCAGTTTGTAGCTACAGCCTTGCCTAGGTTGCCAGGTTCGCTCAGGCTGGCCACAACCTTTCTGTTCATCACCGCTTAGCCCTCCTATTGTATTGCAATCCCTAAAGGTGGCCATACACGCACCGATATTATCGTACGAAACCTCGTTTCGTACGATAATCGGTGCGTGTATGGCATGTCGGCGAGTCGACCGATATCGCAGGAAGCTGCCGATATCGGACGACTCGCCGATCGGACAAGTTAGAAAATTTTGATCGGGCGCCATAGAAGGCGCCTGACCAAAATTCTCCCTTCAGAGCTGAATCGGCAGAAGGAGGTAGAAATCCTATTGTTTCTACCTCCTTACCTGCCGATTCAGCCCTGAATGGTGTGTGGCGGATCTTACGATGTTTCGTGCGACCGATGGTCGTACGAAACATCGTCGGATCGCCACGTGTATGGCCACCTTAAAGGTCCCCATACACTGGCAGATCCGCTCGCTTGGCGATGTCTCCAAGTGAGCGGATCTTCTCCCGATATCCCCCACCTACGGGTGGGCGATATCGGGAGAATCCAGGCTAATTCGATCATTTGGCCCTGGGGCCAAACAATTGAATTATAATGACGGGTATAGGTAAAGTCGGTCCGGGGACCGCATCAACGAGCCGATGTGGTCCCCAATCCAACTAGATTTTCTAACCTGCCCGATCGAGATCTGCCCGATTTCAGGCCAGATATCGGTCGGGCAGGCCCGTCGGGAGTGCCCATACACAGGCCAATTAGCTGCCGAATCGGTCCAAGGGACCAATATCGGCAGCTACTATCGGCCCATGTATGGGGACCTTTATAAGCAGTGATCCCCAACCAATGACTTGCGGGCAACATGTTGCTCCCCACTCCCTTTGATGTTGCTTCCAGTGGGCTCAAAGTAGGTGCCCATTTTTATATTTCTGGTTGAGTTTTACTCCAAGCAGAGCCTCCTGTAGGCTAGCAGGCCACATGGGACTACCAAACAGCCCCTATTTGACATAACCAAAGGACTTTTTCATGCTTGTGTGGCTCACCAACACTTTTTACATCTGAATGTGACTCACAAGTAAATAAGGTTGGGGATCCCTGCCTTATAAGGAAGCATGACCCTCTTCTTATTGTAGAGGCCAACTTTTCTCTACAATAAAAATGAGTTGAAAGTTGAGTTCTTCATGAGCTCAGAGTGTATTACTGAATATTACAGATCTAGGGGCATGCTGTAACATTCCTTATATTATGTTCCCCTTTCCCATCGAGCGTGACCGGGTGAGTATGTGGTTTTGAAACATAATCTTCATTACTTTATTACAATTGATGGTTGCACAGGCTTTGCGGGGGGGCACAATTAAAGGTTCCTGAATAAAGGACTGCAGATTTAATTTGCCAAGCATTCCTGACTGTCAAAACAAAGAAGGGATTAATGGAACAACAATATGAAAAAATTCATTTTCTGCTATTGGAAAAATGTGGATTGTGATAGGGACCCTGCTGGTCTAAATAAAGATAGTTTAATCAACTAAAAGGTCATGTATAACATGCCAACATTTGGTAATTGAAACAATATATACCATAAGAAATCTACAGCATGACAGCTAAAACACATGTAACATATAGTTAACTTTCTCTGCCTAGTAATGTTTGCCAATCACAGCTGCCATTCCCATTGCCCACATTGCAATTAGTAATTGAACATCACCTTCTAGAGAGATACAGACATCCAAGGCATGCCCCCCCCCCACATACCTCTATATCTTCTCCCTAACTTTCTGCCTCTCTAAACACTTCCCCAAACACCATGAAGCTATTTACATGCCCTGGGTGCCCTTAAGCTGAATTATAGGTGAATCCACTAACCTGTGCCATAAATTACAGACATATGTATCTAGGAGTTACAGGACCCTACAGCAACATCTTTTTCATTTACCCCCTATGCTTCTTGGTCACTGAATCACTCTTTCGTAGAATCACTGTGTTGGAGAATCACTCTATTGAGGTAGACTGTGCCTCTTACCCCAGGTAATGTCCCTGGTCACTTAGCACCTGTTTATTCCTGATATAAATGTGCTCCAGTGAGCGACTAATACAGGTACTGTATGTCCTTTGGCTGAAGGTTGGATACTGAGAGTTGTAGTTCAACAATATCTGAGGGTTGTCTATTAGTGCTAAATGGGTGACCAAGTTGCCCAGGTTGACCTAGCTACAATAGCTACAAGTCTACTTTTGCAGAACCCATAATATCATTGCTGATGTTGCACAAAGGCTGTGATAGATGCACCACCAGGTATTGGGGTATACATTCCTGGACCTGTACATCAAGGCACAGGCTTTCCCAAACAACTGCCACCAAAAAACAAACAGATTCATTCTGAATATTTCTTGTAGCCCAAACCTCTGCCTTGTGCCTTATATTTTCACAGCAAATAATCAATATCCAATATTCTGTTAATTTTGCTCCATTGGAGCCCTATGTATGCAGGAGGCATCACTTGAGTTTTTAAGCTGTTACGGTATTTAAGATTACACCTTCTTCACCTTATGCGTTTCATGCTCCAAGAGCACTTACCCATAGGTAGGCTAGACTATAATTCAGTGCTCTTGGCGCACAAAATGTGCAGTGAAAATGTCTAAAATAACCATTTTTTTCTTTTCAACATACTCTTTGGTGACCTATGTGGAATCTTGAGTACCTTTCTTTGTATATACATTGATTTCCGCTCACCTTGCTGAGAGTCTGGGGCTAGTGCACCTGGACCACACAGTACTTTTCTTATTTTTGGTGAGTTTATTGTTTTCAACTTCGTTCTTCTCTGTTAAATGTATATATTTAATTGTTTTTTGTTTTCAAGCTGTTTCCAAGGTACAATTCTAGCCATCCCTGGTAGTTGTAGTATAGCAACAAAAGGATAGCCAGTTTGAAAACCACTACTCTAAGGGGTTAAGTGATACCATTTGGAGCTGTAAGGCTGAACCATCACAATGTGTGTATGGGGGATGAAGTCTTTAATCTTGGTTGCCAGGGCACTGTGATATGCACCACTGGTGCTGGGTACTGCAGGAGGTAGAGGATTGTGGAGCCGACACTGATCAAACACATCCACTGATAAGACCTCTCCGAGAAGGGCCTTTGTAATGATAAGACTCAAGGATTTAATTAAAAACGATTGCTCTTATTCTCTTCTAACAACTGCAGTGTTTGTGATACACACAGGGGAGGTGGTTATACAAGTGTGGGGTTTTCAGGAGCTTTGCCTGTTTCTTGGACTGTTCTAGACTTGCCGAATTGTGCAATCACCTTTTTAATTCCCTTTAGCAATCTGCTTTGTACTGTAACCAAGTACAGGCCTAAATTACCCTTTATATTGTCTTGGGTTGTTGCTAAGGTTATGACCCTTCCCTCCTCCCCCCCATCCCAATGATCTTTAAAAATACAAACAATATTTTAAAGGCTACTACGCACTTTCATTATCCTTTGATTTAAGATTAGTGCAGTAAAATACCAGTGCTTTATGGTATTTCTTTACATCAGACGTTACAAGATGCTGAGGAGCTGCCCCCTTGAATATACTGATCTGGGGCATTTGTTAAATTGAAAATTTGAGAACTTACTAGCTAGGCAGAATTCTTATAGTATAAGTGTACTGTTTTAAAGGTATAATTGGGTAATCTCCGTCTTTTTACACCATCCACACCCACTGCACTTTCTCGTCTTAAACCTTTCTATCTCGCTGCTCCTTCCCTCTGGAACTCTATCCCTGAATCCCTCCGTAGGGAACGCTCACCCACTCTCTTTAAGATAAAACTCAGCTGTTACCTTCTGGAGCACTAAAACATTATTTTGCCGCTTAAGGGCAAATGCCCATACCTGGTGCACTCTTACCTTCCAATTTGTGCCTGTATGTTCCCCAATCACTTAGACTGTAAGCTCTATGGGGCAGGGACCTCCTTCCTACTATGTCTCATACCTCATGGCACTTATTCCTTGTGCATTTATATATATTTATTGTATTTATTTATTATAACTCTTGTCCTCCCTGTGTGTAACTGTGTATATTGTAAGATTGTACAGCGCTGCGTACCCTTGTGGCGCTTTATAAATAAAGTTATACATACCTGTACAGGTTTAATTTTGCATCAGCTTGGTAACCAATCAGAAATGTCCTATATTTGCTCTAAAAGAACAAGTCTAATGAGCACTAATTCCTTATTGGCTGATACACGTTGCTATTAGTGCTTTCCCATTATGTTAATGCATTAACTGCACTTATATCTTAAGGCTATAGCTCATTTATTTCTATGATAATATTAAGCATAAAGGCCAGTGTTATTGAGATTAATGCTAATAGCACATGGGGGGCACAGGCCGAGAATCAGCCCCAACTCTGACATTAGGTTCCTTCTTTGCCTGCACCCCAAATCAGTGTGTAGGCCCGGGCGCAGTCACATATGGTTTGGGCTAAAAAAATAACCCCGGGTGCAGGCAAAAAAGAAATCTAATATTAGAGTTGATTATCAGCCTGCATTTTTTCCGCAGGCCAAGATCAGCCCCCGTGTGGCATTAGCCTAAAGGCATGTATGTGACAATTTTGTCATCACCGATCTATGTGAATGTGTGTGTCTGGCACATGTTTCCCAGCCGTACAATGTCTGTGTCAGGGTGTAACAATGTGTCTCTGTATGCGCAAACTGTTTGTGTTTTTTCTTGCAGTCTGCACCTGTTTGTGGAGTCACGGTCCCATCAATGACACTCGATACCCCTTCCCAACTGACTCCCAAAGCTGTGTTTGAAGAGCACTTTAAAAGACACTGCAGGCCAATAACCCAACACAATATATGTTTTCATCTTAGTTATTTAGAAAGTTACTAGACCATTCTGTTGCACGTTTGGCCAAACGCTGAGCTTCTTGAATATTTTTGATTGCACTTTAGCCTTGTTATGACGGCCGCACAGCAGTGTATACATGAAGGCTACTAATAAAAATCGGTAAAACCTCCATTATATGATAATTATTGTTATTATTATTTACATTTATTTATAAAGCGCCAGCATATTCCGCAGCGCTGTACAATAAGTGGGTTTCATACATTAAACATATAAAGCAATCAATAACTGTTGTAAGAGGGGAAGAGGGCCCTGCCCAAAAGAGCTTACAATCTACAAGGAAGAGCTTATTTGCTTTTGCCAAGAAGATGTTTTACCTCTAAGCTGTCTGACTGCCATATGCCAGTTCCTCCTACCTAGACTTGTGTGGATTTCCTCTCAAATAAACCAGAATAATTTATATGAATGCAGTTTTCTTTAAGAAACTTTTGCTGCTATGCTGCTGCAGAACTGTAACTCCCAGAGCTCTGCAGGTGGTGCTACTTGGAACAATAATTCTATAATACAATAGAATTACTAGAATAGGATAGAATATAGAAAAGGGCTGTCCAACTGGTAGCCCATTGACCAGATTTGGCCCTACCAGGCCTGGATTTGGCAGGCCACAAAGGCCAGGGCAGCAAAGATATGGGGGTGGCATGCCGCCCACTAACCACATCTACACTGGGGACAGTCCAACATGCGGGGGTGCAAGCGGCCTAGGGGCACACCACTTTTAAATTTGGCCCTGGGCCCTCTGGCTGCCTATAAGCTCTATGGACTGCTTTGTATGACATCATAAATTTGATATAATTCGGCCCACAAACATGTAGTTTACCCATACCGCCCAACTGTCCTGATTTTCGTGGCACCGTCCTGATTTTAACAGCTCTCCCATAGTCCTGGATACTTTTTCAAAAGTCCCTAATTTTGATCTCCTGCACTGAACACTAAAAAGAAACAAAGTTTCTCAAACTTAATTAAATAAGTAGACTTTTGGTAAAGCCCAGAAAACTTAACAAGCAACACCTGCACTTAGATACAATTAAGCTAAACAGGTCTCTTGGGGGAACTGAGACGTGCAGCTTAAAGGTCAATTTCACCTTTATTAGCAAAACTGTAATAACACATTAAACAAGACCTCAAAACCCTCAAAAATGTGTTCAAACATTAAATAACCTGCCAAAGTTTGTAAAAATGGGAGTGGTATTTAGAGGGTGTGGTCGCCAAAAGGGCCGTGGTTAAAAAATGTTGCTGCGCTATGCGCGCCATTTCTTTTTGTCCCTTTTTACCTCAGATGTTGGGAGGTATGGGTTACCAACTAACTGGCCCTCGGCATGGGAGGAGTTGGACAGCACTGATATAGAGGAATTAGTACCTAGGGTCTGGTCTGGAATTCTACTATACTCGGGCAGTGCTGTCAACTCCAGGAGATTGGCTCTTGGGGGGCCGTTAAAGTGCGGCACCGAAGGTCGTCCCCACTTCCCGGAGTTGGCGCCAATACTTGTGCACGCTACAGGAAGTGACATCAAACTCAATGTGCAAACGCTCCCTGTGCTCTGGCCAGGGCCCCAAAACTGCCTATCAATGTCCTTGCAATACCTATCCCCCCTTGCAGGCTTTAGCATTGGTCTGCTTTAATATTCAGGGTTAGTGCTAACTTGTTTTTGTGCACTGATATGTCAGAGCTTCAGAGATTAGTTACACAAGGGATTTCCTTACCGCCAGATAAATCTTCAATGCATTCCATTCAGAATTAACTGCAATCAGTTCCTGAGTGGAATATATTACCTTATTTGTTAATTAACCATTTCCCATATCAAGCTGTGCCCTATAATCTAGTTATGGCATGTTGCGGCGGTGCACAGGAGGAATGGGGAGCTCCACGTACCCGAAACCAGGCTTGTAGAAACATTTTCTGCTTGGAACCGTGGAAGTATTTTTTTTTTCTAATTTTAGCCTTGGTTTTTGATTTTTATCTTTGGTTAGTAGTGTGCAAATCTCCTTTGGTTTAATCTCCCCTCCTCTCCTTTGCATGCCCTGCTCTTCGTCCCACCCCCTCAGCCACTTTAGAACTCTCAGAACAAACAGGTTTGCTTGTAGCATGCAGAAGAGCAGATTTTCCACATGGCAGCTTAGCCTGAGAACAGGCCCATGCTGTTTAATCCCTTTCAGGTAGAAGACTGTCCCCTCTGCAGGCCATGTAAGACAATCCGCCGAGGCTTAACGTGACTTTGTGAAAGGGGATCAGGTGTCCGGTGTTACAAAGCACCCTCTTGCCTTTAACTCTTTCGGCCGTAAAAGGCAAAAGGCAGATAATGTTACCCGGTGATTAAACATCTAAGCGGCGGATTTCCACACTTAAACCTTATGCAGTCACTTCATTTTTTTCATAGGAAGACTTTGTACATACTAAAATGGCATTTTTTAATCCTACCGTGCCATGGAAACAAAATCTCTCAAGATTGGGAAATGGAAGCCTGTGCTTAATGTGCATGTTGGTCATTAGATGTAACTATGGGGGTCTGGGGGTACAATAGCATTGCAGGTACAAAAAGGGTTAATGCTGAGCATTTTGGAGCCTTACAGCATGCTGTGCATAGGTATTATATACACAGTGCCAGCTCTCCTCCAGGCTGGCACTTTATCAGCACACTGGAGTCTTTGTGCCATTTAACGTATTGATGTTTTCTCTCAATCTTTCTTGTCCCTGCAAACATTTATTCATTCCCTTAGTGGCCAGATCATGAATTAAATATAACACTAGTCACATGACCATGTGTTCTTTTTAAAGTTAAAATAAACAGTTTGCCTTGTGTAGAGCTCTTTTATCGGTAGAAAAGAAACATGTCACCCTGCATCATTGAGGGAGACTTATGGAGCTTCTCTTACCTGAGAACATTTATCAGTGGGTTCTATCTATTTAAAATAGTAATATAATATACAGGGATACTATAATGATATATAGTGATAAGCTTAGCCCATGTAATATAACCCCACCCAGTGAGCACAGGTAATGCACAAACAATGACACAAATGTTGATAAAGAGGCACAATGATGAGAACAATTGGGAAGTAGGGGATTTGTTATCTTTAGATTCTTACTAGAGATACCAATAATCCATTCTAGACAACGACATGAACTGAAGTACTAAAAATTCAGTACTTGGAACTTGAGTTCTGAGTTCAGTTCTGACCTGGGCGATATCTACTTACAGGGGTTGAAGTCTGGATCAAGGAGAACGCTGTGTACAGATCGCAGTATCCAAGGGCTTAAGAAAGTCATATTCAGGCAAAAGATTGGGGCAGGCAGCAATCAATGTAGTCTGAATCAAGTCAGAAACCAAAAGATCAAGTAATTTAGGAGCACCCAGGGACTCATAGAGTAAAGGCCCCCTACATGTTGAGATTTGCTCGCTTGGCGAGATTGCCAAGCGAGCGGATCTTCACCAGATATCCCCACCTACAGGTGGGCGATATTGTGGAGCGTGTAGGTAAAAAAATTATATTATCAAATTATATTGGCAGCAATGGGGGGGTCGGTTCGGGGACCACATCAACGCGTCGATGCGGTCCCCGATTCGACTGAATTTTCTAACCTGCCCGATCAAGATCTGGCCGATTTCAGGCCAGATATCGGTAGGGCAGGCCCGTTGGAAGTGCCCATACGTGTATAGCTGCCGAATCGGTCCAAGGGACTGATATCGGCCCGTGTATGGGGACCTTAAGACCCGGGTCTTTGGCATCTATGACATCATTCACCTACGCAATGACATCACTTTGCCAGTGCCACCTCACGTGGTGCCAAAGAGAAGAGAGTGCCATCAAGTGCTCCTTACAATCTACAAGGCATCTGTATATTCCCAGCTGCATCTGCCTAGGTTTCCACTAGGTACTCCAGGTTCCTTCAAAAACATACAAGCAGTTTAATTGGTTCCAGATGAAACTGACCCTAGTGTGTATATATTTTTTTAAAGTAGAAACACATATATATGAAGGCCTTTCTAGTGGCTTGCTGTCTGTAGAGTATAAGGATGCTCGAGACCTCATTTTGGTTACTGTTTGTGATTAGGAAACAGCTGGATTTGTTGTCATTGTTGCCAATTAGATCCATCTGCACAGATTGGTACTGTAAAATTCCCACCTGTTGACTTATATTAAAGTTGGATGTGAACTTATGAAATTTCATACATCTGGCTTGGATTATCAGATCAAAGTTTTAGCATGCAGCAGCTTAGTCTGAATGAGGCCCAAAGGAGAAGATGCACTATCTCCAAAGAAAGAACAGAAGGTTTGGTTAGCGCTGGTATCTGCAGGGGTCCAGGCCTTGGCTAAAGACCAGAGAAGAAAGTACGTATTAACAACAGATCGATCGATCAAAACGATCATTGCAGCCACGAAATGTGTTGATGTGTTTTTAATTGTTAACATTTTCCACTAGAACCCGCACATAACAGCAAAATATTAGTGGAAGAAATGCACGTAAAAGAGAAACCACATGACCCAAAAGAAAGGTTGATGATGGCTGATGGCCTTCCCTTAATTCAGGGCTTTCTGGATATCGAATTTTCAGATACGGGGTCTGATACCTATTCACTTTCTATAGCGTATCCCCACCATAGAGCATATGAGTAAGTCACAGTGCCTCAGGGATATGGTGATTGTCACCAGCTGTAGCCCTGTGATGACAGGCAGAACTAAGGCATTGCTCAGATTACATGCTGCTCATAACAGAACCATACTTGAGCCTTTGTGTCCATAAATGTTAGTTTTTGCCATTGTTGAAAAGCTGAAGGGCTCCCGAATTTTGTCAACTTGTCAATTTTTGCTGAACAGAGGAAGAACTTGGACCGCTGATAGCTACTGTTACGGAGCAGAACTGCAACTCCTATGGCAACAAGTCATTTATTTATTGTGCCTGTCAAGATGAATAGGTCTGCTGATAGGATATTAAATTTCCCTTTGTCCATGTCTACTTATGTCCATAAGCATGAGGAGGTAGCCTGAATAGTCATTTGTCCTTAAGTAGGCTAACAATGGATTCTAAATTCTTTTGTGAAATGGTTAAACTTAGTTATATCTGGTATCTTTTACCCTTAAGGGTGAAGACACACGGAGCTACTTAGTAGCAGCTACTTTTTCACGGCTACTAAACACCAAAAAATACCCTGCCAAAGACAACACTGAGAATTGCCTCTGCTAAAATACATATAGAGACAATTATCAGTAAATGATCAGCATTGTCTATGTTAGTAGCCACGACAAGTAGCTGCTACTAGTAGCTCTTTGTGTCTTCTCCCTAAAGGGAAGCAATCATGAATGCAAAAATGTAATATATATATAAAAATATAGTATGAGATTTGTTATCCAGAATGCTTGGGACCTGGGGTTTTCTGGATAAGAGGTTTCTGTAATTTGGATCTCCTACCTTAAGTCTGCTAAAAAAATCATTTAAACATTAAATAAGCCCAATGGGTTTGGTTTGCTCTGAATAAGGATTAATTCTATCTTAGTTGGGATCAAGTACAAGGTATGTTTTATTATTACAAGGAAATCAATTTTTTTTTTTTTAATTAAAATGGAGACTATGGGAGATGGCCTTCCTGTAATTCAGAGCTTTCTGGATAATGGGTTTCCAAATAACAGATCCCATACCTGTATAAGCTTCAGCCTGTGGAAAATAGAAATATTTTTAATTATAATCAATTGAAAATGTAAAAGTTATGCTTAACTGTCCCTATCTCAGCAATCTGTCTCTTTACGTGCAGGATTTGTGTCAGTGGCATTTTTTTTTTTTTTTGAAAGATGCTTATTTACTTACTTACCTGTATGTCATGTAGGCAAAGAGAGCCCAGACCAATAATGTTATAATTAGAGTTAACTGTCCAGTCCATAAAAACAACATGATTCCAACACAAATCCTGCATGTAGAGAGTAAGATTGCTGAATAGTAACTTGATTAAGGGTAATTGTGAATATTATTGATTATCTCAAAAATGTAACAGCGTTTTTTTAATTAACGGAAGGTGTCTTATTTCCATACAATAAAAATTATAACATTTAATGCTTGTTTTCATAATAATTCCCTTTTAAATGAAGCCTGAAGAAGTTTAAGAATGTTTCTATCCCCTTTTGCCTAGCTTTGCAGATGGTCGTGGCTTATATGCTCCTTCATAGCTTGCTCTGTTTTCCTTCCACTGCACACTGGAATGAAGGCAAAATCAAAGTGGTATAAATCATGCCTTTAGCAAAACACATGGGAAAAGGTTCATTTTGGCTTGTTATGGCTTGCAAAGACTTCTTGCAAACATGTGGTCAAGCTACTACAAAATGAGACCAATCAGTCACAGTTTTATGACTTATGTGCTGGCAGTTAGCCCTATAGCTACCACTTGGAGCAGGCAGTTATTGCAGTTCTTCTCCCTGCAGTCCATTCTCTCTAGCATTGTCCCTAAGATACATTTCATTTAAATCCGAGTCTATGCAGTCATACAATATACATACAATATCATACAATATAACCAAGACACAGGTTGTGCAAGGTTGTGTTGGAAATTGACCCGTTGAGGCACTGTGACAATATTAAGTCTAGTAGGCAGTAAATTTAGTGTTATTCTGGCTGAAAAAATAAAAAAAATATTAGCACTGATGTCTAAGGCTGGCCGTCCGAGGGGAAAAATCTAAAACTAATCATCCGATGGGACACATACACAAATTATATTGATCACTTTGCAGAAATATGGAGAAGCGCTGGCAAATTATTTATGGCACAGCCCTTCAGGCCCAGATTGTGGGCAGGGCACAACGACCTGAGTTCAAAATGTCATAGAGAGTAATCACAGTCTTAGCCAAACAGGGTGCAAATCTTACCCATAGTAAAGGTGGGTCCGGGTGCTCATGCCCCAGACCTTCAGCTGAGGGAGCCATCATGGAGACAATCACATGTAAGAACGTGTAGGCAGGCACTCCGGATTCCCAAAGTGTACAGCAAAAAGCAGCCAAAAAAGTAGTTTAAAAGGCAAAAAGTTTATTTAATCCATATAAACAAAAAAGCCTTACGTGTTTCCCATGCCTATGATTAAGTACCCTATTGGTACGAAACGCGTAAGGCTTTTTTATTTATATGGATTAAATAAACTTTTTGCCTTTTAAACTACTTTTTTGGCTGCTTTTTGCTGTACCTTTTGGGAATGCAGAGTGACTGCCTACACGTTCTTACATGTGATTGTCTCCACAAAGACCTGGGCCTAGGGCACCAAAGATCTGGGGGGCAACATGCCACCCGCTGGCATGTCTCACCCGATTGGAGATTTCTGACAGCTGTTTAAATCTCCCATCCGTCTAGTCCCAAGAGAAGCCAATAGATGCATTAATAGCATCGGGGAGGTACAGGGGTGCGACTGGCCAAGGGGGTGCTTTAAATCCGTCCCTGCAGCCGTTGACTTAATCTGTGTTTTTTTTGTTATTCTGTATCTTCATTTTGGAAAATGAGCATTGGTGCAATCACAGCAGAGACTGGTGGTTAACATGGGCGTAGGCATTTACAAAACATCATGTGATTTAGTAAAAAAAAATCAACTGAATTGCATGCAAAATCATGCGCGTGTGGGCAGCACAAAAGCAATAGCGCCTAAAGGATTTTGTAAAACAATTTTGTTGCTTCATTTCATCATTTATTTTCTAAAACCAGACTGATATTTTGAAACCCCTTATCTTCAAGTGGTATAGGAAGGAGGAGTTGTTTTAGTGCTGCTGCTAAAATAAAAGGATTATAAGACAATGATTGTTTTGCATGCCATGCATCACCGAGGCCTAAAGGCTGGGGGGGGGGGGTTGTTGCAGGCAAAACAAGAATATACAAAAACAAGCCATAAAGAATGTAATGTGGCTTCAGGCAGGAATGGCTGGCAGCAGAGTGGAGGAAGGTACATATTTATGTCTCTATCCCTGATGAAATAATCATCTATTAAAGAGAAAGTATGCCCCTGTTATTGTTAGACTGTATCCCCATATATTCCTTTTGTCAAATGAATGATGTATAATCTCTGTAAACTGCTGCGGAAATGTGTGGTGCTAAATAAGTAACAGTAATTTAATAATAATAAAGGAATACATATTTTAGTTGAAGTTGTCGAATTGCTTGGCCATGCACCGAGTTAGTAACTCTGCTACTACTACTACTAATAATAATACTGTTGTGGTACAGTAGCAGGGAAAACTCAGAGAGGAACATCTATCTCTCCCAGAATTCTCTGTGAGATTTGTAAAATAACAGGGGCTGTGTTAACCAAGGTTGGAAGAGCCAGTACCGGATTGGTGAGTCACTGTTTGTGAGCAGCGAGTAAGTGTGCACCCAGGAAATTGGAAATTTGGATTATTTTGACCTAATAGTGTATAATGATAATTATACAGACTCCCAGACTCTGCATTGGGTATCAAAATAATGAACTTTAATTTGTTTCTAGCACATGGGGCATCATGGTGGCTCTGTAAGAAGTTTCTATGTTCTTCTCATGTTTGTGTGGGTTTCATCTGGGTACTCCAGTGTCCCCCCCACATTCCAGTCATACACAGGTAGGTTAATTGTAAGCTATCTGGGGCAGGGACTGGTGTGAATGATGTTTAATCTATGTAAAGCGCTGCAGAAATGTATCAGCACTATATAAATAACAGGAAATAAATACAATTCTCTATGAAAGTGCCTTTTTTGTGGGAGAAAACCCTGCTATAAATACAACACAGGCACATACCTTTTTAAGTTACCCTGCATGTATTTTTTTTCACTTAAAACTATGCTAAATAGCTCAACTAACACAAACAATATGATCAGAGTAATCACTATCGGAGCTAGGACTCTCCATGCTGCTGCACGCTGGCCCATTCCCTCTAAGTTCCTATAACATTTGACCAGGAGCCAATTAACCTGCCTGAATGTTTTTGGTGTATATTTATATGAGGTGGCTAAAACATTGCCCATTATTTATAAACCAGTGGTCTATTTAAAAGATCCACTAAGTGCAGACCCATTACTCTTTATAACTGCAATTATTTCCTGTGCAACTGACATTTTCGGGAATACTCCTTTGTGCCCTTATTCATATATTTCACTGTTTATTTTGTATGTTATAAATCACTTTAAACAAGACCCAGGTGTTGTCGAACCTGCAGGGAATCAGCCAACATTAGGCCAGTATAATAGAAGATGTGCGTCTGTCATTGTTAAAGAAAGGAAAATGGGCAAAGTTTCTCTTTTTCCTTTGCTCATTTCCCCTGCTAAAGCATCCATTAAAGAACAATGGTACATCCCCATTTGCTCCAATTCAGAGGGAACAATTTTGGTTTTCTTTTTCCTTTTGCTTACAATGCATTGTGTTCTATATTTAAACAGCTGACGCTGCGGAGGACTGCAGTTTGTCAGGAACAAAGAAAGTAGATGTGAATAAGAGGGGGGTAGGATGGAATCTTGGAATAAAGCCACCTCTCCTGGAATGTTTTATAAATGAGAAACACAATTTACAAGGATCACAGTTGGAGGCTCATTGCAGCCCTCCTTCTCTATTCTTGAAGAGAAAAATTAGTTGAGGAAATGCATAGTTCTCTGTCCTTTTCTCTGCATGAGAGTGGAAGGGGACAAATCAGGGCACTTGTCTTGATAAGAGAGAGGAAAATGAACATTTTTTTTTTCTCCCAGAGGAATGGGAATAAAAAGGGGCATTCAAAGTTTTACAAAATTTGTGTTTTTGCTTGGCTGTAAAGGGAGTCAAAGGCAGGAACAAGGGGGTTTAGCAAGACAAGCGGGGGGGAATAAGCTTAGAAGTAAAGGAAATGTTGGCTAGTGAATTAGGTAGGGGAGAAGGAGAGAAGCCAAGGAGGGAATCGCAAAGTTGCATCAAAGAGGGAAAGTAGAGACTTTAGTGGGGAGCCTTGCAATGGAAGGCATCAAGAAAAGTTATCAAGGATTTCTGAAAAGTAATGTTTTATTGTGGGTAAAAATCAGCTTGGATGAAGAAAAGTGAAAAAAAGGGTATGGAATGGAAGGAGAGAAGGAGAATGGTGAGGTGGAGAGGGGTAGAAACATAAGGTGCTACACAGGCGAGTTTGTCTCACAAGCACTAGCTTTACAGTCCTGAGTACAAACAGCCGTGTTGGAGTAGCGCTTAAAGCTAAAGCTGGAGTGAACTATTCCTAAGTGGGAGAAAAAAGACTTTCAGCCAGATGGGAAGTAATTCTATTCATACATATTTCCAGTATACATTACTGGCCTAGCCAATATTTCTTTCAAACCCCTAAGCAACCCATGTAGGGCTTACCCAGCGTGCCCATAAATGCGCATAGCCAGTTAGAACTGTTCTGTTTCTTGCCAATTGCCCAAAAGGCCTAAGGGCTCATGTGCTGTTACTGACCCCACAGTTTTTTTAGCTTTACAGTCAGTTGCCTGTAAAACTTCTTTCATTAATGGTACTTGCATCAAAATGCACTTGGCTAATGATGAGCGAATCTGTCCTGCTTCACCGAAAAATGCACAAAACGCCAGGAGAATTTTCAAAATGGCGAAAAATCTGCGAAACACATTTGTTGCGCAAATTCTTTTTTTTTTAGTCTTTTTTCAAAGTCTTTTTTTCAAAGTCATTTTTTTACTCAACCGTGCCCATTTTGCCGATGCCGTGCCTACTTTTGACGCTGCCGCGACTTTTTTTGCTGCGCAACAAATTTTCTGCGGCAGATTTTTGTCAAAGGCGAATTGTAGAAATTCACTGCAAATCCATGCCTAACGAAAAATTTTTATCATCACTATTCTTGGCTAGTGATAAGTAATTTTTTTTGCCAGGCATGGATTCGCAGCGAATTTCTGCAATTGGCATATTGTTTGCGAAACTTCCGTCAAAATTCGCCATGGAAAAATTCGTTGCACGTTAAAAAAAACAAAAATGGAAGCAGTCGCGCCAAAATTGGGCACGGTCGCACCAAAAAAAGACACGGCTGTGAAAATTAGACATGGGTGACAAAAAAGTCACGTGACAAATGGGTTTCACAGATTTTTCGCCCATTTCGCGAATTTTATGGTGAAGCGAAATGGGAGAGATTAGCTTATCACTATTCTTGGCAGATAAAATTGCCCATTAAGACAAAACAGCTGTAATGCAAGGATTGTTTGTACAAGTGCCACCAGGGTCGGACTGGGCTGCTGGGACACCGGGAAAAAACCCAATGGGCCCCAGCGGCCCAGACCCAATGCTTACCAGTGCTCCTGGCCAATGGTGTTCCTGCCCTGACACATTAAACTTACGCGCACTCAGGGGAGGACGTTGGGTGGGGGCCCCTGCAGTGGGAGTTAGGGGGTGCAGTGGGGGCCCCTAGGAGAGGCGGTCAGTGGGGGCCCCTGGGGCAGTAGCCCGAGTGGGCCCTGCACCCCCCAGTCCGACCCTGAGTGCCACCCTCCTACCCTCTCCCCAGAGATGGTCAAGAGTGGTAAATATACCCAATCAAATTTGTGCATGTATAATCACCTTTAGTAAAAAGACTTGATAGTGTATGGGTGTATGTATGTGTATGTGCATATACTGTATAATACATAATATAAACTGTGTTTCATAGGGGGCAGCTTCCTCTTCTGCAGAACATGAAGTGATACGGGGAGTTCACCTTTCAGTTTATTTATAGTATTTTGCAGATGGAAGTGATATTATTTTGCCTTTGTGTTCTTCCAGAACTGAGAACTGGCATACAAAAACATAATAAATAACAACTTCAAACTAAATTCATATTCCAGGTTTAGTGTAAGGAGATCTAGCCCTTTCCTATTATGCATGTTTAGAAGGTTCCTTTCTCCTGAAAAACAGCAAATATTCAAATATCTAAATGTATAAAGTGTATGGATTTGTTCATCTAAGAAGCATACGATCCCCATCTTATGGGACTGTAGCTCAGTCCTACTTAGAAGCAATGCTAGCAGTAATTGAACCTATACAGCCTCCCAGTGGAACAGTGTAAGCCGTCTGTAACAGGTCAAGGTTAGAGAAAATTATACAGCTGTAATATCAGGAGTCGGCAGTGTCAGGGTTGGAGTGCTTGACAGTTGAATTCATATTAATGCAAGGAATTCCCTAGGGTTAATATGTCGGAATGAAAGAAATATGCTGATATTCATCAGAATAAAAAGTGTTTACTTAAACCTAAAAATAATAAAAGAGTTTATGTGGTGTAATTCACAACTATGTCCTTCTGTGATCACAATTTTTTCCACAAGCAACACCAAAAATGAAAAATAATGCTGCCTTAAACCTGCCAAGATTTTTAATTTTTGTAAAAAATTAAAAAAACGTGACCCATTTTGAGACAAAGTATTTATTTATATTTATATACAGGTATGGGGTCCATTATCCGGAAACCCATTATCCAGAAAGCTCCAAATTACGGAAAGGCCATCTGCCATAGACTCCATTTTAATCAAATAATTCAGATTTTTAAAATGTATTTCCTTTTTCTCTGTAATAATAAAACAGTGCCTTGTTCTTGATCCCAACTAAGATATAATTACCCCTTATTGGGGGCAGAACAGCCCTATTGGGTTTATTTAATGGTTAAATGATTCCCTTTTCTCTGTAATAATAAAACAGTACCTGTACTTGATCCCAACTAAGATATAATTACCCCTTATTGGGGGCAGAACAGCCCTATTGGGTTTATTTAATGGTTAAATGATTCCCTTTTCTCTGTAATAATAAAACAGTACCTGTACTTGATCCCAACTAAGATATAATTACCCCTTATTGGGGGCAGAACAGTCCTATTGGGTTTATTTAATGGTTAAATGATTCCCTTTTCTCTGTAATAATAAAACAGTACCTGTACTTGATCCCAACTAAGATATAATTACCCCTTATTGGGGCAGAACAGCCCTATTGGGTTTATTTCATGGTTAAATGATTCCCTTTTCTCTGTAATAATAAAACAGTACCTGTACTTGATCCCAACTAAGATATAATTAATCATTATTGGGGGCAGAACAGTCCTATTGGGTTTAATTACTGTTTTATTGTTTTTTTAGTAGACTTAAGGTATGGAGATCCAAATTACGGAAAGACCCATTATCTGGAATACCCTTGGTCCCCAGCATTCTGGATAACGGGTCCTATACCTGTATATTTATTTTAGGCTGCTCAGGTTATTTCATTTTTGCAATTGAATGAGCTCATTTAAAAAAAAGGAAGGTATATTTTCCCTTCACGTCTCCTAGTGCACCAACCATGACTGCCTTCATAATGAAACCCATAAATCTCAGGGGAAAAGTGCTCTATTATTTTCAGTTTCCCTGGGTAGGGAAGAATATCACACTGCCATACTGCTGCAGTGATGGCTGCAAACCCCATGTCATTACTAGGGATGCACCGAATCTGGGATTTGGATTCTGCCTTTTTTGGCAGGATTTGTTCGTATCCATGCTCTTGGCTGAACCGAATCAAAATCCTAAAAATCATGTGATTTTTTGTCACGTGAACACTGAAGTTGAAATTGTAACCCTTCCATACCCGAATTAGCATATGCTAATGAAGAAGTAACCCTTTCCTAACCTAATTAGAATATGCTTATTAGGATTTGGTTCGGTATTCGGCCAATTCCTTTACGAAGGATTCGGGGGTACGGCCGAATTTTAAAAAGTGGATTTGGTGTATCCCTAGTCATTACACTCTTTGTGACCCTCCCCGATTCCTCCTTGCACTAAATGTTGACATGATATAAGGCCCAAAAAATGCTCTGTGTTTTTTCTGCTTGGGTAGAAACTGGGGATGAACCAAACCCACTATTTTTGGATCCGGCCAAAACCTAAAGCTGGCCACACACGCACGATAATATCGTACAAAACCCCGTTTAGTATGATATTCGGTGCGTGTACGGCAATTTGGCGAGGCAACCTATATCGCAAGAGGCTGCTGATATCGGTCGACTCGTCGATCGGGCGGGTAAAAAGATTTTAATCGGGCGCCACTGAAGATGCCTGAGCAAAATCTACCTTCAGGGCTGAATTGGCAGAAGGAGGTAGAAATCCTATTGTTTCTACCTCTATATCTGACGATTCAGCCCTGAAGGTCAGTGGAGGGTGGGAGCGATTGAAAATCGCCACATGTCTGGCCAGCTTTAATCCTTTGTAAAAGATTTGCCGAATGCTGAACCAAAACCGGTCTTAATTAGCATATGCAAATTAGGCCACAGAAGGGTGAAAGAGAACCATGTGCGCAACATGCTTCTATGTTTATATAATAAAGAGTCACGTTATTTTAGGGATCTAGATTCGGTCGGACCAGGCACGTGGATTCTGCCAAATCTAAATTCTGCGGGTAAAGACCGAATCCTGAACGGAATCCTAGATTCGTTGCATCCCTAGTACAAACACCAATGGAGAAAAAGTCGACCTGCCCCTGTCTGCACTATCTTGAGTGTGCACTCACACAGGATCAGCTTGTTAGAGCACAAAATATTAGAGCATGCACTTTAACTCTGCCCATGTGTGCATCAACAGGTTGATCCTACGCCCCTCCGTGCACACTCAAGACTGGGTGGACAGGAATGGATCAGCCTTTTTCTCCGCTAGTCTATCTATCTCATAGGAAAGAATGTCAATTGTGACAGTGCCCATAACTTTAAAAAAATCCAGGAGTAGCTCATTATCTTCCTGATGATTTACCCTAGCCAAGCAATGCTGACCAGAAACAGAACCTTATCTCTGTTTATCAGTTGAACTAGTGCCCTTACATAATTCTGGCTGAATTTAGTTAACACTTTTGCAAGTAACTTGGACTTTCCTACTATCTTAGTCTGATGCCAATGAACCACTCCAGACTACTAAGAAATCATTGGCCTGTAATAGATGGACAACTCCACCATGAATCAAAGCATGGCTGCAATTAGTAAACAATTCTATCTCCCTTAACTTGAAATTAGAACATCACTGACAAAGTTTGACAACGGTTTGGGGTCCATGGTTCAAAGCAGGAATGTTGAACAGGGTCAACGTAGCCTATTAATGCCCCTAATCATTCAGTAACCGTTTCTATAGTGTGCCATCTCATCCACAAGATAGATTGTACTAGATTATACAATGGCATCATACAAACAGCAAACTTCAATGGTTATTTTTGTTGCTGCTCTGCCTAGAGTTTTCCATGAGTGACCACTTCTGGCTAACCTCGCTACCATTAGAAACAGGCTCAGCATATACAGTGGCTCTGGATTTTCACAAAGAACATTGAACAAGTAATAGACATTATTATTATTATGTAGAGGCTTATAGTAAGTTTAGGGAATTGCATTCAATTCATGAGAGCAGGCTAAAAGGTTGCATTGGTGCTTGCTGCATGTTTCAAGGGAGCATATATGGATACACTGGCATATGAGCAAAAGGAATGGATAACAAATGTTGATTTACCATCTACAGTATAGAGATAATTATTTTATTTTTGATTAACGAGGATCTTCACTTCTTGCTTTCTGAGAATTCCCCTAAAACCACAATTATATTCTGCTTACTGAACAAATTTCATGATGTGCGATTTCGCAAGTGGATATTCAGGCAACAGCTGGCAGCACATTGCTTTGCTGATTAAATCATATTTTATGTAGTCATCCCACCCCAAGCTTTTGTGTGGTGTATAACTGTTGGAGCAGTTTAACGGCCGTGCTTCACACACATTTTGAGCTCTGTGTGCCAGAGACAGTTCAGCTCCCTCTGCTGTGATATATACAGTTCAGTTTGTTTGTGCCCCTCCAAGGCTTACACATGAGCTTATACAGTTCCAAGGTCTCAGGTCTAATCAGTACCCTGCTTCTTGTACTTTGCAAATTGCCCTGCGGGTTGTGCCAAAAGGCTCTGCTCTTTGCGTTCCTAGAATTAAGCAAAAGATCTGTGTCCAGTGGCGCAATTACTGGGGGAAAGGGAGCCAGTCAGCGGTAGCTGTGTTTTCCTTTGAATATAGCAATGCCTCAAATCTATTACTTTTTTGCACTGTGCCCAAATGTTCGACTCTTATAATTCAGCACAAAGAGCTGCACATTACTCTGTACACAGCACCATCCTCTAACTTGTGCATCATTCATTAATCTAGCCTAAAGGAGAAGACACACGGAGCTACTTAGTAGTAGCTACTTGTCATGGCTACTAAACTCCAGAAAATACCCTGCCATAGACAATACTGAGAATTGCCTCTGCTAAAACACACTTAGAGACAGTTATCAGTAACTGATCAGCATTGTCTATTTTAGTAGCTGCTACTAGTAGCTCTGTGTGTCTTCACCCTAAAGGTGGCCATACACGGGCCGATTGTAGCTGCCGATATCAGTCCCTTAGACTGATTCGGCAGCTTATCGGCTCGTGTAGGGGCACAAACGACAGGCCTGCCGACCGACATCTGGCCTGAAATCGGTCAGATATCGATCGGGCAGGATAAAAAATGTAGTTGGATCGGGGACCACATCGGCTAGTTGATGCGGTTCCCGAACTGATTGTGCCTATTACTGGCCCTCTAATTTGATCGTTTGGCCCCGGGGCCCTGAATTCACCCGATATCGCCAATATTTGCCAGGCGAGTGGATCTTAACATGTATGGCCACCAAGCCCTTCCTGTAGGATCAATACACACAACCTGAATGATGTGGTAATGGAGTGGTGATGCTGCCATTGTTAGTATTCTTCACGTTTAAGCATAAATCAGCAAGAAAAAATAGTGTATGTGGACCTTAAGTTTTAAGTGGTACAGACAGCGCACTTATGATACAGGATTTGGTTGGCTTTTCACATTCTCTACAAGCATCTGAACTGAATCCTATCCATGTATGTGACCTTAGTGCTCAGCAGAGCTGAAGACAACAAGTTTGTAGTTGCATAAGTTGATGTCTTTATTATGTAGATGTAATAAACTGTAAATATGAAAATTGAGGATACAATTTATTTCAGCATTTGGACAATTCTGTGAGGAGGATTTGATATTAGACTGAATCTATACTGTACATGGATTCCGTGCATCCCTCTAATGAGGAGTGTTGGTATGGTGGTACTCACAGCAGCAATGGCAGCAAATGCTTTAAATTCATCTGGGTGAATGTTCTCCTTGCAGTCTAACCAGATAGGAGCAGTTGCAGCTTGAAGTGAGAGTACGATATGACGTGGCCAGTGCTGCAACAAATACTGACACCTTCACTTCTTTTTTTCTACTGAGAATTGGGACTGTCTAGCCGGCCATGAATCATGTAAGCAAATTACAAGACTGTCTCTTTGTGAGCTATGCAGTCTGTGCCCTGGATGGTAAACTTAGCAAAGCCAATGAACCTGATTGTAGGTTTTGTGAGGGAGAAATTGGGAGTTCCAAGAGGAAGCCCTTTATTCGCACCAGTAGGGGGGGTACACATGCTTAGCACTGATTGGTTATGATGGCTTACTTCTCACGAGCAAATTTGCCTAGTATTGATTACCCAGTATTGTTTTTTATGATAATTTCTCCACTGAGGGAATATATAATTGGAATTAGTGATGAGCAATAGAAATGAACAAATCGTTTTTGGCAAGCATGGATTCGTGGCAAAATTGTTTACCAAAACAGTCGCAAAATTTCGCCACGTAAAATTTTGTCCGTCAAAAAAAGTCACAGTCACATCAAAAAAGTCTCAGTTGTGCCAAATTGATCACGGTTGCGTCAAAATAGGTGAGGTCATGTCAAAATAGGTGCAGTCACATCAAAAAAAGTCACATTTAGCAAATTTTTCGCGGGTACAGCATGACTTTTTTGACGCGCACTATTTTTTTTAAGCGACCGCACCTTTTATTGACACAACCACTCCTTTTTTTGACACAACCGCAAGTTTTTGCCGCCGAAATTTGGTGGAAGATTTACCAATGGCGAAATGTGGAATTTCACTGTGAATCCATGCCTGGCAAAAAATGTGCTCGTCACTAGTTGGAATCGGTGAAAAGAAGAGGAGCCAATAGCAGCGGTTCATAGCATGTGTAACACCAAGAGCCAACATTGTCATCATTTACCACTAAATTCATTGGTACAAATGAAGCACAAATCCTACTGGTCCATGATTTGTCTAGGGCTATGCTATGCTCCAATCTACCGTAACCCTGCCCGCCCTGCTGTGAGACCCCACTCACTTACAACTACAGTTTCTTCTAATGACAGTTCTACATGACAGTTGTATGAACTAAAGAGCATTCGGTTGTTTCTATTCCTCTTTAAAGGGCATTTTAACCCAAAGAAAAAAAAACATGTAATGTTTGTAATATTTGTATGTCAGTGATATATTTCAGCTCAAATGAAGTATTAAAAGAGGAACCAAGAATGATGGTTTTCTCCTCTAATGTCCCTGGTGACATCAATAAGGATGTGAAAGAGGAAGGAGGGGTTTTTTTTTACAGTGTTCAAGTTAAAATACAATATTTCAGCACTCGTTAGGTTACTCGGCTTCATTGTGGTTTGGAAATATTATCATGAGAAGTTTCTAATTTTATCAACTTTTTATCAGTGCTCCTATAGAAAGGAGGAAGAGATTTACAAGGCTGGATGGCACTGATTTTAAAGCTACAATGTGCCCCTAAGCAAGGAGGCCTCCATACTACTGATCTCTATATTGTACTTAATAAAGGCAGAGTGATAATGAGTTATATCTTGAGCAAAGTCACAAGAAAAGCACCATTTCAGTTTTAGGGTGAAGACACACAGAGCTACTAGTAGCAGCTACTTGTCACGTCTACAGAAATAGACAATGCTGATCATTTACTGATAATTGTCTCTACGTGTGTTTTAGCAGAGGCAATTCTCAGTATTGTCTATGGCAGGGGATTTTGTGGGGTTTAGTAGCTGCTACTAAGTAGCTCTGTGTGTTTTCACCCTTAAAGGAAATCATCACATACAAAAGGTACTGTTTTTTCCATTTAATCATCAACATTATTTATTTATACAGTGCCATCAAGTTACATAGTGCTTTGAATTAATGTGAACAAGGGTCTTACAATCGTCAGGGGCGCTTCTGCCATTAGGCGAGTTGAGAAACTCGCCTCAGGCGGCAGAAGCGCCCCAGTTACCAGGGGCGACAAAAAGCCGCTCCTGGTAACTTTAAGAGCCGAATTTCTGGTTTTTAAACTGGAAATTCGGCTCTTCTAGTGCAGAGAGCGCAATTGCGCTTTCTGCACTAGCGATCTCACCGCCCCCGGACCCGCTCCTGCGCTCAGAAGGTAAGCGCTGGGGAGCGGGGGGGGGGGGGGCGGCATCCAGGAGCCGCCTCAGGCGGCGATATGTCCAGAATCGCCCCTGACAATCGTTTAACAAACAAATGTTACAGAGTAAAAATAGGATCAGATGGCCCTACTCGCAAGAGCTTACAATCTAAAAGGTTAGGGTACATGCGAAACATAAGGAATATAGAAACAGCTGGTGATTTATTTAAGTTATTGTCTGACCAATAAAGATACATAAAATGTGTTTCCTTAAATAGGCCTTTAGGGAGCAACTGAATGGTTGAATGGGAGTGAAGGGTCAGACTGACCCTTGCTGGCACTCCCCTAGCAGACTGTTCCTACCCTGACGCGTTAAACTTATACGCACTCAGGGGAGGACGTCGGGTGGGGGTTAGGGAGGCTCAGCAGGGGGGTTAGGGGGTGCAGGGGACATGGCTAGCAGGGGCACCTGCACCCCCTAGTCCGACCCTGGGCAGTGAGTTCCAGAGACAGACAGAAGGCCGAGGGAAGTCTTGCAGTTGGGAATGGGATGAAGCAATGAGAGGAGAAGAGAGGTGAAGGTCAGAGGCAGAGTGTAGGTTGCGTGAAGGAGTGTATCTTGAGATCCGAGTGAAATATAGAGAGGGGCTTAATTGTTAAGGGCCCTAAATGTGAGTGTTAATACTTTGAATTTTATTCGAGAGGATATTGGGATCCATTGAAGCAAAGTAGCTGTTGTGGAACAGCGAGATAGATGAATGAGTCTAGAAGGAGGGTTTAGAACAGACTGGAACTGTAAAAGGCGATATGTGGGAATAGCTGTAAGGAGAAAGTTGCTGTTGTCAAGATGGGAACTAATAAGAGACAGAATAAGTGTCACTATTTCCTCTTCTGTGTCCATGCAGTAAAAAGGCAACCTTGTGTGTGTGTATATGTGTGTGTGTTTCAGAAGTAATTTTCCTGCCGTGTCCTGGCACTGCTAGTATCAGTGGCGTCACAGGGTGTGAAGTGAATCACAGTGGCCACAAACTTATAACAGAGCAATATATAGTGGCCACTTGTAAAACAAGTAACTGTCAATAAATCAAAGCCACTCCTATGTTTTTAGGACTCTGAAGATTTTCATTCATCCAGGTCATGGTATATCTAGTATAAATAAATCTAAAGCAACTGGACTTGTTAAGTAATCATTGAAGACGTTTCACTACTCATTCGAGCTGCTCGGATGAGTAGTGAAACGTCTTCAATGATTACTTAACAAGTCCAGTTGCTTTAGATTTATTTATATTAGATATCCTATGTTTTTACTTACCCCTCACATACTCCATAGATCTATACCTTACCCAGCGATACCAGCAGGCCCAGGGCAATGATTTTTCTGGTGAGATCCAACTGCCCCTAAGAACCATTAAGCAAGTAAGCTTCAGTATAATAAGTGAAAAATGGTCTGTGTTTACTAAATTAGACCTGAGTCTGGTAAATGGATTATGTGTCAAAGACTCTTGAACTTAAATGGCTCCACTGGAGGCAGAACAGTGCATGTTTATATAATAGTTGATCTGTTTTCTCAGCTTTTAGATATTTATATTATTTGATTTCCTCAGTCTTGCATAGCTGATCCTTAATGGAGGGCATTTGTGTGCATAGCTTAGGAATTAGCATTTTAGCACAGCTTAACATGAGGCTTTGTAATTAATGTTTCTATTTCTGGCTGGTATCTCAGTATTGTGGAGAAGCAATATGAAATAGTTGTATGGGACCCGTTATCCAGAATGCTCGGGACCTGGGGTATTCTGGATAAGGGGTAGGATCTCCTACCTTAATCCAATAGGATTGTTTTGGTTCCAACAAGGATTAATTATATGTTAGTTGGGATCAAGTACAAGGTACTGTTTTATTATTACAGAGAAAAAGGGAATCATTTAACCATGAAATAAACCCAATAGGGCTGTTCTGCCCCAATAAGGGGTAATTATATCTTAGTTGGGATCAAGTACAAGGTACTGTTTTATTATTACAGAGAAAAAGGAAACCATTTTTAAAAATGTGAATTATTTCATTAAAATGAAGTCTATGGGAGACGGCCTTTCCGTAATTCTGAACTTTCTGGATAATGGGTTTCAGGATAAGGGGTCCGATACCTGTACTCTAGACCAATATGGCTGCAATATTAGCATCTCCAGCAAATGTCTGGGATGTTTGGAAACCATTTAATCATTTTGGCCGGGCAATACCAGAAGTGTTTGCATGAAGCTCTTTGTCATGTTGGTGAAGTGGTGAAATGTATGCAAAATGCAAGTTACCCATAAGGCAAACCCCCATACAATAAAAGGTAATAAGTTTGCCCAGGAGCAGTAACCAATAGCAAGCAATAAAACAGATGAACAGTCATTGCTTCCTGCTGATTGGTTGCTATAGGTTACTGCTTCTAGGCAAACTTAGTGTCTTTTATTACATAACCCCCTATATGTTTATGACCATCAACTGCTGTTGTGGCATCTCAAACCGTAACAGTCGAGGTTGTGTGAAGTTTCTCTTACCCTTCAAGGGTAATAACATGCTTGCTGTTTTGATTGCTGCCTTCTAAACAGTAAAAAATGATTATTAAAAACATTTGCTTCCACTGTCGCTGGCAATTATACTTTATGAGATTTTATATAGCACAGAAGAGCTAAGAACAAGTGAATTTTGTGCTAGGACATTAATATGGGTTCACTTATACCATAGTCAGTGCAGTTTACCAGCTGTTCCAAGCGTTTTGATCTCTGCAGATTCTCAGTGAGAAGACAGCATGTATCAAAATGCCTTCTATTCAACTACCTAGGTACTGACCGGTAAAGCTGGTGTTGTTTAAGAGTTCCGTTAAATTCAATATAATATTCATTTCAATATAAATTCTAAAGAACAAAGAAAAAATGTGATGGAAAATCCTCTACCTGAAACCCAACAACGAGGAAGGTCTTCTACATGATAATCACATAGCATTTTTCACTGGATAAAGACCCAGTCCTCCCATCATATAATGAAAATAACATCAACCAGAGCAAGCATCAAGTGTGATAAGGGGGGGGCTGCTTCCTGAAACATGTTGTAAATGTTGGCAAGGAATTGTATCTTACTCGTTCTTAGGAAGGCTATTAATAAGTGTGAAAGAGAGCAGAGACGTGCAATGAGACTGGTAAGCGGTATAGAAGAATTAAACTATGAGAAAAAACTATAGCAAACAAGGGAAAGTTGTGCTCACCACTACATTTTAACCATTAGGCAGGGGTGCAAGGAGGCTGTGAAAAAAAACTGTCAATGTTGGGGGGTTTTTTGGGTGGAAAAAGAGCGATAGAGCTCGAGAGGGGACATGATTAATCTTTACAAGTACATTAAATGGCATTATAGACAGATAACAGAGGCCGTCCCTGCATATATATACAGTATGTACTGGGGTTTATTTGGAGGGGTTCAACTTGATAGGCTTTAGTTTGGAATGAAAAAAGACAAAGTATGTAACTACGTGTCTATATGGTTCCTTGGACTGAGCAACTACATTTATTTGGGGAAACAATGAAGCAGACTTGTTACCAACAATGATTAGAGAGTCTTTACATACAAATGTATCATTGAAAAAGAGACCTCCACTCCATGATTCAGGGATCTTTTATACATCGGCAGGAAAAATACACTCAGCAATGTTGTGGCAGTAAATAGGATGAGTCTCAAGTATGGAATACTTCCCTTATGCTTTCAAATGTTTAAGAGTATATGATCAATGAAGTTGGCCACACAAAAATGGATTAGCATTGTTATTTTATAAAATAGCCAGATTGAGCTCACATTGCTTCTCTTTGTCCTAAACTCTTGGCTTATGGGCTGACAATTTATGTTGCATACAGGAGGGAGGGAGTTAGAAACCCTGACAATTACTTCCCTCTTCAAACAGACAGAAGGGACCGGTGAACACGATTTACTCTCAGTAGCTACTATGCGCAATCCAATGGGAACACATGGCTGTCACATAAAATGGTAGGCCAAGGACTCCACATATCTCTTTTGAAGAGAGACATCATGTTGGCATGTATTGCTCACCATGGCCATGTGAAATGCCCATAAGGAATCAAACCAATATGCCATGTTATTGTGCATAAGTTCTGCAATTTTGAGGTCTAATTCTGAGCAGTAACATGTTAGCTGATTGCCTATACCCTCTAAAAGATGTATCATCATTTCTCACTCAATTGTGGTATAAGAATGTTGCTTTTATAGTTGTTCTAGTAGCCAAAAATAATATCAACATTGAAACTTGCAGCAACCAAAGACAACATTAACCAACATAAAAAGGGAGTGGGCAGAGACTGGCCAATCACGGCTCAGAAGAAGTCACGCCCGATGCATGGCAGGTATGAAGTCACGGGGAGCAACATCTAGAGCAAGCGGACTGGAAAGAGAACACAAATCATTACATCTTCCCCACAGAACAGAATTTGCAGAATCATCTCCATGATTTTTATTAAATGTGCGCAATCAATTACTTTTCTAAGTGGATTTTAACTGATAAGGAAATTCTTAATAATTGGGGCACCTCTCACTCTTGTGATTATAATAGCTAACCCCACACCCTGGAGTGGCATTTTCCTTCTCAGCACGTAGTAAGCAAAGTGCCATCTTGTTGACTTTCCCAGGGATACCTTGTGGTTGGTCTGGGGCAGTGATCCCCAACCAGTAGTTCGTGAGCAACATGTTGCTCCCCAACCCCTTGGATGTTGCTCTCAGTGCCCCCAAACCAGGGAGTTATTTTTGAATTACTGACTTGGTGGCAAGTTTTGGTTGAATAAAAACAAGATTTATTACCAAATAAAGCCCCTTTAAGCTGATAGTGTGCATAGAGGCCCCTAATAGCCAATCTTAGCCCTTATTTGGCACCTCCATGAACTTTTATGATGCTTGTGTTGCTCCCCAAGTCTTTTTGCCTTTGACTGTGGCTCTCGAGTAAGAAAGGTTGGGGACCCACCACACCGTGTAACAGCAAGGATCCCAGGGAAAAACTACAGCTAATAATAATATCCCAGCTCAGGGTCTCAGGTTAACAATTATAGTCACTGGGTGGTGCTTAACAAATTGCAATCGTAAGTCATTAAGTCCTTCATTGTCCTAAAACGTTTTTATACAATCTGGGTCCCTGCTGCATATCTTTATATACATTGCAGTGGGGCATTACCATGATATGCACAGTTGTGGTAATGGACATGCCTGTTACAAATTAGGGTTTGTAAGTACCCACCCTTACCATTGGATACACAAGTTATGAATATTTGTGTGTGAGCACTTTTGCACCCATGCTCCTTACATTGAAATGCCATCCTTGAACTACTTCTGAAAGAATATTCCCTTATCTAACCTAGTTCTAGCACTTATATTGCAGTGACAACCAAGTAGACTGCAGCACTCAATGGAGAACTAAACCCTAAAAATGAATATGGTTTAAAGTGCCATATTTTATATACTAAACTTACTACACAAGGTTTCAGCATCTCTATAGCAGCAATGATCCATGTCTTTACAGTTGCTGCAGAAGCTCCTCATTTTAAAAGTGTCAGTGACACTGCCCATGCTCAGTGGGTTCTGAGCGGCTGTTGAGAAGCTGAGCTTAGGGGTTGTTGCAAATTATCAGGCAGATAATAAGGTGGGCCTGTAATATAAGATGATATTTGTATTCTAATTGCCATGCAATATGAATCTGAACAAATTACTAATCTGCCATATACTGTATATATAGTTATATTCATATTCTATATATTGTGAGTGGGCCCCTAAGCTGAGGTAAGTGACAGCAGCACAGAGTATGGGCAGGGAATCAGCAGAAAAGAAGATGGGGGGCTACTGGGGGCATCTTTTGGGGCACAGATATTCCCTGCTAAAGGGCTGCGGTTGCCTTGGGCTGGTATAGAACCTAAAAGCATAAGGTACAACATTTCTAGCCTACTTCTTTCGTTAAGCTTTAGTTTCCGTTTAACATCCTCCTATTTGTGTCTGTAAGTTGCTCAAGCACTTAGATTGTAAGCTGTATGGGCAGAGGAATTTCTGACACCTCGGCCGCCCTATGGAAGCCTGTCACCCCGTGCTTACCATTCCAAGTATCGGAGTTTAATAGCACTCTGCACTAGAAGACACTCCGATGTAAAAATAAGAAATTTCGGATCTTAAAGTTACCAGGAGCATCTTTTTGTGGAGAAACACACAGCAAAATTCATGAAAAAAATTCTTGCAAAGGTGCTCATTTTGCTAAATTTGCTCATCTCTATATAATACCCTTCTTACTTGCAATAAAAGACATATACAACTTGTGTTGTTTTAAATCAATAATGGTAAAATATCACTTACCTGGCTAGACATTACCTAATAGTGTATAATATATATTTTTTCATGCTTAGAGCAATTTCCTCCCAAACTGATATTGGGGGATTTTCCAATGTGGGGGGAACTCCTATATTTGAGCCATTTTTTTTAACTTAATTCTGAAAGCAAAACCAACAATCTTTTGTTTTGTAATTTTATCAAACATCAGCATTAGGCAGAGAGAGGTAATTTCCCAGACTGTATGCTGCAAACTAAATGAACTGCTTGGGGCACTGAAATAGAATATGCTGGAAGCGGGTTCTGTAGGGTTTGGGAACAGAACTGACAGATGATTTGAATCTTATCATGATAACAAAAAATCTGTCAAAATGTGATAAAATGCAGACAGAAGGAGGTGAGGCAACTTACTCATAGGCCACAGCTAATCAGATAATATGTAAGATAAGCAGGCAGTCCGAATGCAGAAATAAAATGACTCACTATTGCATCTGAATGAAATAATTAACTCAGGATCAGCCGGTAAGGTCCCCATACACGGGCGATTCTAACTGCTGATATCAGTCCCTTAGACCAATTTGTCAGCTTATCAGCCAATGTATCAATGGGTCTGCCCGACCGACATCTGGCCTGAAATCGCTTGTTCTAAAGGTCCCTATACACCTTAAGATCCGCTCGCTTGGCGATGTCGCCAAGCGAGTGGATCTTTTCCCAATATCCCCCTCCTACGGGTGGCCCTGGGGCCAAATGATCGAATTATAATGACGGTTATAGGCAAAGTCGGTTGTGAGACTGCATCAACGAGCCAATGCAGTCCCCAATCCGACTAGATTTTTAAACCTGCCCTATCGAGATCTGGATTTCAGGCCAGATATCAGTTGGGCAGTCCCATCGGTAGTGCCCATACACGGGCCGATTAGCTGCCGAATCAGTCTAAAGGACCGATATCGGCAGCTAGAATCGGCCCGTGTATGGGGACCTTAATTCAATCATTTGGCCCTGGGGAATTAGCCACGATATCACACACCCGTAGGTGGGGATATCGTGAGAAGATCTGCTCGCTTGGCGTCCTCGCCAAGCGAGCGGATCTTAGCGTGAATGGCCACCTTTACTACCAGGATGTGTATGTCCCCCACCCAGTGCCAGCCTGCTAAGAGCCATTGGCAAGAATCAGCGCCTACAGGAAAGAAACTGGCATGTCTACTATATGGCTACTATATAGGGCTTAAAGATTTTAAAGAACCTAGATTTTATGGGGCAACAATGGCTTCTGGTCATGGGTTTCTTCAAGGAGAAACTATAACATATTTATTATATAAGGATTATTTTGCACTGACTACAGTTTGGGTGTATGCCTATAATAATGCCAGTTCCAGTATGGGCAGCTTGTATTCTAATCACAAGATTCCATTCATTGTATTTATAACAACATGCATTGCATGTAACATATCCAATTTGCTGAGTAATCACAAAATACACTTTAATAAATAGTGGGTGGAATAACAGTTCAACACATTGAGAAGAATCTAGGAATGTCTGAACATGTTGGAGAGTAACAAGGCTTTTTATGGGAAAGTACGACTATAAAACCATCATCATCCTTGCAATCCCGATGCTTGTCACTGGGTTTTTATGAGAGTGTTTGAGATGAAAATGTGATATTGACGTGGTATGGGTCAAGCAAACAGAAACATATCAGCTGGTTTTTGCTAATGTTGTTGGCAGGAGTTAAAGACCTCCAGTCTTACTGATAAAGACTCCATTATGGAAATCCATCTTCTAGATATTCTAGATACTCTGAATCCTATTGTAATTTGTGTGTGTCTGTGTTTATTTCGCCTGCAGCCCATTCATTGCGATCATTAGCAGGCTTTTGGCAGGAATGTTCAGTCTACTACTTGCAGCAGAAATATCAGAGAAAGAAAACATTAAACATTACCATCAAGATAGACATTACCATTCGTTATCCAGAAACCCTGTTACCCAGAAAGCTCAGAGTAAAGCTGCCCATACACCTTCAGATCCGCTCCAGGCTAATTCAATCGTTTGGCCCTGGGGGAGTTATAATGACGGGTATAGGCAAACCTGCCCGATCAATATCTGGACGATTTTAGGCCAGTTATCGGCCAGGCAGGCCTGTCGGTAGTGCCCATACACGGGCTGATTAGCTGCCGAATCAGTCTAAGGGACCGATATCGGCAGCTAGAATCAGCCCATGTATGGGGACCTTAAGAGAAAGGCCATCTCCCATAGACTCCATTTTAATCAAAGAATTAACATTTTTAAAAAAAGGATTTTTTTTTTCTTTGTGCCTTGTACTTGATCCCAGCTAAGCTATAATTAATCCTTATTGGAGGAAAAACAATCCTATTGGAAAGGACCCTTATCTGGAAAACCCCAGGTCCACAAGCAATCTGCATAACAATTATACAGGTATGGGACCTACTATAAATTTAGCCAATATTGCCAAACTGCCAAGACACTCTAACTTACTGTATATACTCAAGTATAAGCCTAGTTTGTCAGCACCCAAAATGTGCTGAAAAAGTCACCCTCGGCTTATACTCGAGTCAGGTGCCATGGGTCCCTCCAGACAGGCACCTTCTCTCCTTTGTGTGCAAATTAGGCCACCTGCAACCAGACCCTCTAGTGCCCTGGCCCGCTCCCACTAGCAATACTTATTCCCCCTTACATCTCCTCCGGGACCGGGACTGCTGCCAGTTTGCCAATGTGCAATGAGCGTGGGGTAGTATTCATATTGTTTTTGTTGACCCTCTTCTCCACATACAGAGCTAGTTTACTGTTTTTCTTTTAAATAAATATTGAAAAACATATACTCCACTGATGCCTCAATTAATGTAATTTTATTGGTATTTATTTTGATTATTAAAACTTAGCAGTAGCTGCTGCATTTCCCACCCTAGGTTTATACTCGAGTCAAAAGGTTTTTCCAGTTTTCTTAGGTAAAATTAGGTACCTCGGCTTATATTCGGATCGGCTTATACTCGAGTATATACGGTATGTACATGCCTAAATTGTGTGCAACTGCCATCTTTTAACCATATTGTTTAAATAGCTAGGAGGTGTGAATGAGTACTAGCATCCCTAAACAGCTTTTGACCTAAGTCCTAAGTAAGGTTCCTCATTCATTACTCATTATTCAGACAAAATAAATTCTGGACAAAAGCAGCTTGTGGGGCCTCCTAAAAGGTGCAGTTTTTTCTGCTTAGTTAAGCCAAAAGGAAAGCCAAGGTAATGTAGACTCTCTTACTGTTCTATAGGTGGTCGATCTCAATTCTGACTTGGAACTACAAGCCCCAACAGCATTCATTTACTGTCCTTGTGATATGATTATTTGGCCCTCACAGTAAGCACAGGCAAAGGGAAAAGATCAGGGAAAGATCCACTTGTTTGGTGACCTTGATAAGCAACCTGATCTTTAAATGTATAGCCAGCTTTAGTAGGAAAACTGTTACTTAATCTTAAAATGTAGTGTACAAAACTATAATTATCAAATTATTGTGCTATCTGGTAGTGATGGGCGTGGAGGCATGGATTCGCAGCAAATTTCCGCATTCCGCCACTGGCGGATTGTTTCACGAAACAGATAAAAAAATTTGCAATATGTCCAAAAATTGTTGCCTGCGACAAAAGAATAGTCGCAGGTGACAAAAGAATAGCCGCGCAACAAAAGAATAGCCGCGCAACAAAAGAATAGCCGCGCAACAAAAGAATAGCCGCGCAACAAAAGAAAAGCCGCGCAACAAAAGAATAGCCGCGCAACAAAAGAATAGCCGCGCAACAAAAGAAAAGCCGCACAACAAAAGAATAGCCACGCGACAAAAAATAGCTGTGGGCGACAAAAGAATAGCCGCGCAACAAAAGTATAGCACGGGCGACCAAAGTAATAGCCACGCAACAAAAAAATAGCCTCAGGCGACAAAAGAATAGTCGAGGGCGACATTTTTTTTTGACGCGCGTTTCGCACATCTTTTGAAAGATTTGCGAATTTTTCGGCGAAGCAAAATGGGACAGATTCACTTATCACTACTATCTGGACCTAATCTAAATCATGGGTTGGGGTTGGGGCGACAAATGTTGGGCACCCCCCAGTGATTGTATTCACTTACCTGATACCTTAGGCCAGTGATCCCCAACCAGTGGCTCGTGAGCAACATGTTGTTCCCCAACCCCTTGGATGTTGCTCCCAGTGGCCTCAAAGCAGCTGCTTATTTTTGAATTTCTGGCTTGGGGGCAAGATTTGGTTGCATAAAAACCAAGTATAATGCCAAACAGAGCCTACTGTAGGCTGCCAGCCACATATAAATAGCCAATTATTGCTCTTATTGGCACCACCAGGAACCATTTTCATGCATGTGTTGCTCCCCAACACTTTTTCCATTTGAATGTAGCTCACGGGTATAAAAGGTTGGGGATCCCTGCCTTAGGCCCATACTCCTGTTAGCAGAAAACTGCAATGGTACTTCAATGAGCACCACGCAGCACCAAGAAACTGATAACCATCACTGGGTGGTGCCTAACATTTGGTGCCTAACACCAAAAATGTATAAAATTACAATATAATGTACTGCTGCCCTGCCCTGGTGCAACTGGTGTGTTTGCCTCTGAAACACTACTATAGTTTATATAAACAAAGATGCTGTGTAGCCATGGGAGTAGCCATTCAAAGGAGAAAAGGCATAGGCACATAGCAGATAACAGATAAAACCCCTTATTATATTCTACAGAATGTATCTGTTATCTGCTATATATCCTGTGCCTTTTCTTAGTATTATGTATGTATGTATATATTTATTTATAAAGCGCTAGATATGTACGCAGTGCTGTACAGTAGAATACATTAATACAAACGGGATTATTAAGATAATAATAGATAAATACAAAGTACAACAATAAATACAGATAGATACAAGATAAATACAGTTGCAATATGTTAAGAGTCAAAGATACAAGAGGATGGAGGTCCCTGCCCCGTAGAGCTTACAATCTATATTATGGAAGAATAATAATGGGTTATTTAGGCTGAAAGCAGCCTGAGATGGATGATCAGGGACACAGAAAACTCACCTATATACAGTATCCACACATCTGTGCTTATCTGCAGGCCTCTGATAGGAACATTTTAAAAAAAATATGAATAATCCCCCGGGCCCTTGCTGTACTGTACTGTGCACTTTGGTCAGATAGTAAATGGGGCTGTTTATCTTGCTGGATTGTGTAAGAAAACATTCAAGAGGATTACAGTACGACTTTCAGCCTGATAGAGAGCTGCCCTTCATCTAACCCCAAAGTAATGTAAATACAGGAATGTGCTTCTTTTATTGGAAGGAAATACATTGTGGATACTATGTGGATGGGAGCCAAACACTGTAAGATTAGGAATCAAGCGAAGGGAACTGAATGGGGAGAGGCCCATGAATGTGAGGAACCTGTCTTAATCCAACACACTTGCCAGTCTTAAGGAATTTGCTTTACAGCCAGTCTGTAAGTAGGAGACACATTGCCATGGCTACAAGAAAAAGGTCTAGATAGTTTCTGTTATAGTTTCTGTAAAGGATAGGTAAGTATAAACAGACTTAAATCTAATGACATGGGATATTTGGTTATCAGTACAGGTATAGGACCTGGTATCCAGGGATGCTCGGGATGAAGGGTATTCCGGATAAGGGGTCTTTCCGTAATTTGGATCTTCATACCTAAAGTCTATTAAAAAATCAATAAAACATTAATTAAACTCAATATGGTGATTTTGCATCCAGTAAGGATTAATTATATCTTAGCTGGGATCAATTACAGGTACTGTTTTATTATTACAGAGAAAAGGGAATCATTTAACCATTAAATAAACCCAATAGGGCTGTTCTGCCCCAATAAGGGGTAATTATATCTTAGCTGGGATCAATTACAGGTACTGTTTTATTATTACAGAGAAAAGGGAATCATTTAACCATTAAATAAACCCAATAGGGCTGTTCTGCCCCAATAAGGGGTAATTATATCTTAGTTGGGATCAAGTACAAGTACTGTTTTATTATTACAGAGAAAAGGGAATCATTTAACCATTAAATAAACCCAATAGGGCTGTTCTGCCCCCAATAAGGATTAATTATATCTTAGTTGGGATCAAGTACAGGTACTGTTTTATTATTACAGAGAAAAGGGAATCATTTAACCATTAAATAAACCCAATAGGGCTGTTCTGCCCCCAATAAGGGGTAATTATATTTTAGTTGGGATCAAGTACAGGTACTGTTTTATTATTACAGAGAAAAGGGAATCATTTAACCATTAAATAACCCCAATAGGACTGTTCTGTCCCCAATAAGGGGTAATTATATCTTAGTTGGGATCAAGTACAGGTACTGTTTTATTATTACAGAGAAAAGGGAATCATTTAACCATTAAATAAACCCAATAGGGCTGTTCTGCCCCCAATAAGGGGTAATTATATCTTAGTTGGGATCAAGTACAAGGCACTGTTTTATTATTACAGAGAAAAAGAAAATTAATTTTAAAATTCTGATTTATTTGATTAAAATGGAGTCCATGGGAGATGGCCTTTCTGTAATTCGGAACTTTCTGGATAATGGGTTTCTGGATAAGGGATCCTATTCCTGTATTAATAAAAAGGCAAGAATATCAGTAGGGTTCTCCCAACTCAATGAATCTGTTGAGTTTAAATTGGAGTAAAATTATAACATTTCACACATTTTGATTGTCAATGTGCACTGATTTTATGATCATCATTATGATTAGCTCTGATAACTATACTAATATGTAGGAATCCAGGCCTTTTAGTAATAATCTCATGAGCCAGTTGGGAAGGGACTCTACTTAGCGTCTACTTAGCTTCTGATTCTGCTAAGAAATAAATAAGCCTCATGCAATCTTTATTCTGTGGTTGGCTCCTTAAAAGAAAAACTATACCCCCAGAATTAACACTTAACAAATAGTTTCTATCATATTAAGTGGCCTATTAAAGAATCTTACAAAACTGCAATATATATATTATATATATATCAGTAAATATTGCCCTTTTACATCCTTTCCCTTGAGCCACCATTTAGTGATGGGCTGTGTGCTCCCTCAGAGATCACCTGGCAGGAAATAATGCAGCTGTAACAGGAAGTAGTGTGGGAGCAAAAGACAGAACTCTGTCCATTCATTGGCTGATGGGGCCTAGCATGTATGGGTGCCTTGGCTTGTTTGTGTGCACTGTGAATATGAACCAGTGGGGCATTGATGGAAAAACTGAGGTTCAAACTTGCCATCAAAATCTTGAAAAATACAGTTATTAGTCCTGATATTATGAAGGGAATTGAAACAGAGAAGCATCTTTTAATGCCCTTCACCAAGGTGGGGTTGTTTGTGTGTGAGATTACATTGTAATGGGCACAACTAAGATGGATCAGGGATGTGGTAGTGCATCCACGGGCCTTTTATTATTTCATTAGGGTCCCTCTCTACTTGTTTGCACGGCTTTCTGCCCAGAGGCCGAAGTGACCAGTGGTTTGAGAACTGAGGCCTCCTACCAGGGAGAGTCCTGCTAACTTAGTAGGATGGGGCCCCCATGGGTCCTGATGGCCGCCCTGCTTCACCTTTTTCTTGACCATTGTAGGTAAATGACAACACAACCCTGTACTAAACAAAGGTTGTAAATAAGCAGTAGCCAAAACAATTATATTAATAAGGCCTCATATGGAGTCGTGACATTTCGTAGATTGTTGTAGATTCTAGCAAATCCACAGTTTGCTGTTTGGGGGTTTTTGTCCATAGATTTTGGGGACTGAAAATGTTTGTTCTTCCCTGAAACTGCAGACAGAACCAATTGTTTGTGATACAGGTTTAGGACCCATTATCCAGAATGCTCTGGACCAAGGGTATTCTGCATAAGAGGTCTTTCCGTTATTTGGATCTCCATACCTTAAGTCTACTAAAAAATCAATAAAACATTAATTAAACCCAATAGGATTGTTTTGCATCCAATAAGGATTAATTATATCTTAGTACCTTGTACTTGATCCCAACTGTTTTATTATTACAGAGAAAAAGGAAATCAGTTTTAAAATTCTGAATTATTTGATTAAAATGGAGTCTATGGGAGACAGGCTTTCCGTAATTCTGGATAACAGGTTTCCGGATAAGGGATCCCATGCCTGTACTGTGTTTTCAGTCCACATTTATGCCGGGAAAAAGGGATACAGTATAAAGAATTTTACCAGTGGACAAACAATTGTACAAAGAAATCATTTTCTCTCATAGCACCTAAATAAAAGAAAGCAATACAAGTGTTTGTATCGTACAGTAAAAAGTCATAAACCAGCTTAATGAGATTAGTGCTACAGGGAGCAGAAAGCCTGTTAGTAAAATATTTATTCTTCATTTTCCTATGAACCAGTCTGAACATTTCCTCAGCAATAATAATAATGTCAAACAAATATGGTGTCCGCCGTTAATCAAGTAACGCATTGTCTCATTTTTGATATGTGTATGGAAAACTCACTTTTATTGAGTCACCGCTTTGACAGTTCTGCATAAACATGAAGCAATGCTATGGTGAAATCACCGCCTAAAAGGGACAGCTAAATATATAATTGGGAGAGATTGTTCATCTTTGTGTGCGCTCCGAAGAAAGAACGTGTTGTTTGGGATGGCCCAGAACAGTAATTATTGTAAATATATACCCAAGCATAATAAACATTGCAATATTCAATTCATGTAAAAATATCCAAAATGGCAACTGAACTAAAATACTCACAGAGGAATGATAAAAAATATGGCAAAGCCGTAACAAAGTATTCAGTGGCTCACCCTTCAGTGGAAAAAGATTACATGCTTTGTGATTTGTGCCAATCATAGTCTGTACAATACAGTTATTTTTTCAATTAACAAATCGTTCACCTCTGAGCAAGTCTTGCAAAAATGTGGGTGTCACGTGCATCTTTTTTGCGAAACTGTGCCTATTTTGCCATGACTGCATCCATTGTGCCGCGACTATGCGCAAATTAACGTGACCACAACCTTTTTTGACGCACAACGAATTTGTCCGCGTTTTCGCGAATGTTTTGAGAAACAATTTGCCAGTGGCAAAAGGCAGAAATTCGCTGCCAATCCATGTCTAGTGAAAAAATTCGCTCATCACTAGTCACAGAGCAAATTGAAACCACCTATGAGCAGGTCTTGAAAAATGCACTATGGGCAATTAGAATTTGTGATGTAGTAAGGGGCAATAATAAGGAGTAATGCAGTAATTGTAATTTTTTTCCTACCTTATTGAATCTTACTAATGACTCACAGAGTGTTTCTCAACGTTCTTATTTATTATTTGCTGCTTATAAATTGTTGCATAGTTAATTTGGGTTGAAATTTATCCAGAATGCTTGGGACCTTGGGTTTTCTGTATAAGAGATCTTTTATTTATCATTTAGATCTCCATACTTTTAGTGTACTGAAAAATGATTTAATAATTACATAAACCCAATAAGATCATAGGCATGAGCCTATGATTAAGTACCGAGCAAGGTATGAAACACGCAAGGCTTCTTAGCATATATGTGTACTTATCAAGAAATACCACAATGAATTTACTTTATACTTGAGCGTTAATTCAACTTTATTGGAACTCCGGAGTGCCTGCCTATCTCTATAGAATTGTTTCCTAACTGTCTGGGGAATGAGCACCTGGACCATCCTTTCACTTGGGTAAGCAACTCTCTACCTCTAAATGCTTAGTATTTACTAGAAGTATATAGTTCTATTAGGTTATTATGCTTGTCCAAGAAGTCATCCAAGCCACTCTTAAGCTGCCCTTATTTTTAAGATCCTGAGGTCACTTTAATAAAAGTCCTTCTGCCAGTTGTCTATTTAATTGCACAATCAATTCTCCGTTTTAATATAATGAAGAGAATGACAACATTTACAAAAGGCTAAACAAAGGGACACTGGCAGAATTATCATCTCAATAGCTGACTTTTTTATATTCCAAGTAGACAGCTAAAGATATATATATACTATTTTTGTAATGGCTTTTTTGTTTTATGCCTAGAAAAATATTAAAAGCCTGTTGCCTTTTAAAATGTATTGACACTATGGGGCACATTCATCAAAGTTTAAGTTCGAATCCCGAATTGGGAAAAATTTGGATTAAATACGAGAATTTCTTATGATCACAAATATAATGAAAATGGTTACAAAAAATGGTATAAGTCACGATAGTATCAAGTTGGAGATCCGAAAGTCACAAAATTTTCGTATCCGAATGATCGCAAACAGCAGGAAAACCTTTCTGACTTTGATCCTTCTGTGCATGATTTTGGAAGCCTCCCATAGGACTCAATGGCACTCTGCAGCTCCAACCTGGCCCAAGGAAAGTCTCCCATAGGACTCAATGGCACTCTGCAGCTCCAACCCGGCCCAAGGAAAGTCTCCCATAGGGCTCAATGGCACTCTGCAGCTCCAACCCGGCCCAAGGAAAGTCTCCCATAGGGCTCAATGGCACTCTGCAGCTCCAACCCGGCCCAAGGAAAGTCTCCCATAGGGCTCAATGGCACTCTGCAGCTCCAACCTGGCCCAAGGAAAGTCTCCCATAGGGCTCAATGGCACTCTGCAGCTCCAACCCGGCCCAAGGAAAGTCTCCCATAGGGCTCAATGGCACTCTGCAGCTCCAACCTGGCCCAAGGAAAGCCTCCCATAGGGCTCAATGGCACTCTGCAGCTCCAACCCGGCCCAAGGAAAGTCTCCCATAGGGCTCAATGGCACTCTGCAGCTCCAACCTGGCCCAAGGAAAGCCTCCCATAGGGCTCAATGGCACTCTGCAGCTCCAACCCGGCCCAAGGAAAGCCTCCCATAGGAATCAATGGCACTCTGCAGCTCCAACCTGGCCCAAGGAAAGTCTCCCATAGGGCTCAATGGCACTCTGCAGCTCCAACCTGGCCCAAGGAAAGTCTCCCATAGGGCTCAATGGCACTCTGCAGCTCCAACCCGGCCCAAGGAAAGCCTCCCATAGGAATCAATGGCACTCTGCAGCTCCAACCTGGCCCAAGGAAAGTCTCCCATAGGGCTCAATGGCACTCTGCAGCTCCAACCCGGCCCAAGGAAAGTCTCCCATAGGGCTCAATGGCACTCTGCAGCTCCAACCTGGCCCAAGGAAAGTCTCCCATAGGGCTCAATGGCACTCTGCAGCTCCAACCTGGCCCAAGGAAAGTCTCCCATAGGGCTCAATGGCACTCTGCAGCTCCAACCTGGCCCAAGGAGACTCTCCCATAGGGCTCAATGGCACTCTGCAGCTCCAACCCGGCCCAAGGAAAGTCTCCCATAGGGCTCAATGGCACTCTGCAGCTCCAACCTGGCCCAAGGAAAGACTCCCATAGGGCTCAATGGCACTCTGCAGCTCCAACCTGGCCCAAGGAAAGTCACGATACTGAAGCTTGAATGAATCTGAAACTTTCGTACTCGGCGCGACAATACGATTTTGTTGCAAAGTACGAAAAAGTTGCAGAAAATACGCACAGTAGGATCAAATACGAATCTTTTGTAATTCGTACCTGTTGTACTTTAATAAATAGGCCCCCAAGTGTGTATTAGTAAATGTAGATCAGGCCTGGACTGGGATTCAAACTAGGCCCTGGCATTTAAAGTACCCAGAGGCCCAAACAGCCCCCACCTTACAGCAGCCCCTCTGGCATTTGCCAGAATCCACATATTACCAGTGTGGGCCTAAGGTCACCTTATTGTCATCAAACAAAAGGATCTTTGCCCGATTTGGCCGCTTAAATGTTGGACCAAATTGTTTGGCCCCTGGACCAATGATCTGATCATAATGAATGGCAATACAGGCCCATCAGAAGAAGACTCAATCAAAACACCAATACAGTCTATGTCCGACAGGAGTTTCAAACCAGCCATGTAGATATCTGCCTGATTTTCATTATATATATATGAGAAGGGCCAATTCTGCAGCTTACATCTTCCCATGTATGGCCAGCTTTAAAGGCACAAAGTGAATCACTGGTGGAAAGGCCTACGTGTCGCTTCGTTTTTTTGAAGTCACGCAACATTTCCTCCTGCAGGCAACTTTGTGTGACTTCAGAAAAACAAAGCCTTTTCCACTGGTGATTCCCTTTGTTGCCGATGGAAAGGCATTTTGGAGAGATTAGTCATCCGCGGTAGCAGAGATTTATCTTGGGCAACTAATCTCTCCATGGGGCATTAGCTTAAAGGTCAGTAAGAAAATGTTGGCTCATAAAATTCACTATAAATAAAGTACACTACTTTGGCAACAACGATTTCATGGATATCTTGACTTTAATAAAATAAGAAATGTTGGTGTCAGTGGAGAATACACCACCCTATTGACTTAATACACCAACACCTCCCAAGGTGGAAAAAAGAGATTTAAGGTTGTTCCGTGTATGGCCGACTTTAGTCTCTCTCTGGGCACTACTGCCCTTGCAGTTCCTTGTCCACTAAACAAGTCTGCAAGTTGTCTTGTGACAAAGTGTATTAAATCTTCTCACCAGTGTAAGATGGGTAGTCAGGTCACATGATAACTTGTTTTATCAATTGGCACATCGGCAAGGGGAGAAGGTACCTTCAGTGATTGTTATGGCATCATGCTTATAAATGCAAACATGAATTCTTCCAGTAAAAAGGAGCATATGCATACACATTGACTAATGCACACACAAAAGTCCATTAAAATAGAATGGCAGTATAATATTTTTCTAACCATAAAATTAAAAAGCCACGTACAATAGGATGCATTCATTTTACAGTCGTTTAATTGAGGGAGTGAAATGATGATTCTGCCAATGTCCTTTTGTTTAGCCTCTTGTTGTTAATGTTGTTAATCTCTTTATGATGTTAAAACAGAGGATTGATTGTGCGATAAAATAAACAGACTGGGCTGCAAGTTCAGGCAGAATGCCTCATGTTTCTTTGAGAGTGACCTGGTGAACTTACACTTTTAAAGCCCTTAAAGACCAGTCGTATTGATGCAACATTATTTCCAGTACAGGTATGGGACCTGTTGGTGCAAGTATCACTGGTGTGAGTGGCCAGCGGGCCCCAAGGGGGTGCAGACCCGGGTTTGATCGCACCCTCCACACCCCGGGTAGTTCTGCCACTGCTCAGTAGAGTAGTATTCTAGGGTCCTCTGAGAACACACTGGTGGAAAATATCTACCCCAAATCCTACACAGTCCTTGTGATTCTACCAATCAGGAAATAACCCCAGTGCATCCTCGTTGATGCTTAGGATGTCTTGACTCTATTAGGCTGATGCCACACTGGCCGAAAAACGCTTGCTGAGAACACACCCCGCTACTGTAGATTTACCCTACCTTGTGCCTGCACCTGAATGAATGAAATACGCTCTTCGGCGGATATCGGCTACATGTGCCTGCACCCGAGCGTATTTCATTCATTTAGGTGCAGGCACAGGTAGGAGCGTATGACGCTATTTTCGGCAAGCGTTTTTTGGCTTGCCAAAAATATACGCTATACGCTAAGTATGGCATTAGCCTTAGCCCTGACAAACCTCCTGTGAAAACACCTGTTGATGAGAGACAATTCTTTTTGGCGCGAGACAATTCTTTAGACGAGCTAAACAATTTTTTTTTACGTGGCTCGTGAAAATATTTTGGTGAGAGACAATTCTTTTTGAAAAAATGCAATGGCAAAAAATGGAAATTTGCAGCGAATCCCTACCTGGCGAATTTTTTCGCCCATCACTATTCCCCTTGAGCGCACCATCCTCTAAGGTTGCATTTACACCTAAAAAGTCCACCAATACCGCTATTTCAGATGCAATAGTGAGCCTCTAACACAGATCTAATTGTTCTGCAGTATTTCTGTACTTCGCTATTAAAGAAAGTTATCAAAGAAAGGGCTCTTTCGATAATCAGAGAGAGATCAATGCCACACATGCTGTTTCTCTAACACTTTTCTCTTCTGCAAAGCACATACATTGGCCTTGCTGCCCCTGAATGCCGTTTTAGAGCAAAGAAGAGACGCATTAGACTTAGGGGCTGATTTACTTACCCACGAACGGGTCGAATGGAGTCCGATTGCGTTTTTTTCGTAATGATCGGTACTTTGCGATTTTTTCGTATGTTTTGCGATTTTTTCGGATTCTTTACGAATTTTTCGGATCCAATATGATTTTTGCGTAAAAACGCGAGTTTTCCTATCCATTACGAAAGTTGCGTAAAAAGTTGCGCATTTTGCGTAGCGTTAAAACTTACGCGAAAAGTTGCGCATTTTTCGTAGCGTTAAGTTTTAACGCTACGAAAAATGCGCAACTTTTCGCGTAAGTTTTAACGCTACGCAAAATGCGCAACTTTTTACGCAACTTTCGTAATGGATACGAAAAACTCGCGTTTTTACGCAAAAATCGTATTGGATCCGAAAAATTCGTACAGAATCCGAAAAAATCGCAAAACATACGAAAAAGTCGCAAAATATTCGTTTTCAAGTCGGAACTTTTCCAATTCGGGTCGGATTCGTGGGTTAGTAAATCAGCCCCTTAGAGTGAAAAAATGGGATTAAACCTTCACACACTATATAAGAAATGCATAGTGGTAATTCTTTCTCAAAACCTGAATTTCCCAGCATTAGGAATAAACCCTGTTCAGTGTAGCTGGCACTGAGCCACTATGAGCTGAATGTGGCTAAAGCGAATTCTTTTGGGAACCAATGTTAGTGAACAAGCAGCATATCAAAAGCACATGGTTGACTTATCAAAGCAACCACCCACTGCCATTGAAATAAAAGTCTAATTGGCCTTGGTTTGTTCCCAGTGGATATTCCCAGTGGCTAGTTCAGTGTGAGATCTGACAGCCACATCAGACTAGTTCCATTCATTAGGAATATTAAAACTCACATAGAATAAATGCGCTTTTCCTTCACCATCAAAGCACTAAGGTGGACTGAACTCCATTGAGTTCCATGTATGTGCAAAGGGCATTATTAACCACATAGAATTTTTTCCTACTTTTGGAAACTATGCATAATAATCTGATCCTCTTTTATGTTTAACCCACTTCTTTAATTCTTTGCAGGAATTAGAGCGACTGCGTGTGTGGGAACTAGAGAGTCGTGCAATAAAACACAATATGAGAAAGGCACCAGGATATTTTATGTCCATTCTATGTTCCACTGTCTCCTGTGAAACATCTTAGTTCCAATTTAATTATTGCATTTATGTGAGAAATACATAATACATAGAAATACATTTGGGGGTTCTAAGAAATGACACATATTTATTTATTTTTTTCCTTTGCCCTATATGCTGAATTGAGGTTTTTGCAGTATTTTCTTAGTGGTTCTTAGTTCTTTTCTGTGTGTGCCTTTATCCTGAATGCATGCTTTTATGAGCACTGGTTTACAGTCAGCCTTCTTAGGACATGTGAGGGAACTTGTGCAGATTCCATTGGTATATTTTAAAATGAAGAAATCAGAGTGGGTCATCCCCTTCCATGTTAATCGTCCCATGCTAACCCTAGAACAGGCAATCTTGAATAGTTGAATGTCAAGAATGCCCTCCTTTTTTGAGGTGGTAAGTTGCCCAAAATAATAGTATCATATAGCAGGTTCAGCTGCCAACTTTCCCCAGTAGTATTATATATTGTTGGGATAACCATTAGTGATGGGCGAAAAGTTTCACCAGGCATGGATTCGCGGCGAATTTCCGCGTTTCACCATTGGCGGATTGTTTCGCGAAACGGATGAAAAATTTCGCCGCGGAAAAATTCGCCGCACGTCCAAAAATTGTCGCCGGCTTAAAAAAAGAATAGTCGCGGGCGACAAAATAATAGCCACGCGACAAAATAATAGCCGTGGGCGACGAAACAATAGCCGCTCGACTAAATAATAGCTGCGGGCGACAAAATAATAGCCGCGGGCGACGAAACAATAGCCGCGCGACTAAATAATAGCTGCGGGCGACAAAATAATAGCCGCGGGCGACGAAACAATAGCCGCGCGACAAAATAATAGCCGCGGGCGACGAAACAATAGCCGCGCGACAAAATAATAGCCGCGGGCGACGAAACAATAGCCATGCGACAAAATAATAGCCGCGGGCAACAAAATAATAGCCGTGCGACAAAATAATAGCCGCGGGCCAAAATAATAGCTGCGGGCGACAATTTTTTTTTGTCGCACAACATTTTCGCCGTTCCGCAGATCTTTTGAAAGATTCGCAAATTTTTCGGCGAAGCGAAACGGAACAGATTCGCTCATCACTAATAACCATGTCTCCAATCTGCATTTAGCGCCATGGAAAAATTCTGCAGATTGGTCACATGAGTGAAAGAGGTAAGGTGGCCATACACGAGCCGATTTCACTCATTCTGCAATGAATGATCTAATCGGTATACGATCAGTTTGCCATCTGATTTACCATACACGCACAACGATTATTTGAAAAGATATCGTTGTATTGTTGACGTAAAATACAGAAAGATCATACAACTATGTATGATCCGATATTGTGGCGGAAGCAGTATTTACCCCTGTCTGCCCTAAGCTCTGTGTGTGCCAAACTCCTGCCTGCCCCATGCCCCTGTGTGTGCCATACCCTACTCTACCAGTAGTTCTGGGGAGCTTTGCCAGCATTTTGGAAATGGTTGCAACTTGCTGCACTATGCAAAAAACATGTTTTATTAAAGATTATGTAATATGTAGCGTTCACATACGAGCGAAAACTGCATTAAGCAAATTAAGGTTCCACAAAGAATGTTTGTGTACTTCAGTATTTGTTCATTGACTTCCGCTGGCAATCATGACACGCGCAGGGAAACGACGAATATCTGGCACTCACACCAACTGGCAGATTTAAAAATTTTTAAACCCAGTTGATCAATTTTTTGCCCGATAATGTCGACCAGATAAGTGCCCCAATGATCGCTTGTACACTATCAACTATACGATATAACAATATTATCGGATCGTTCTGGAATCAGTCGTTTTAAAGTAAAAATTTGGCTTGTATATGGCCACCTTCAGCACTAAACCTCATCTAACCATATCTAAGCGCTGGCAGCTGGCCCAGTTGTACACGTAACAAAAGATATCTTGGGCCTAGCCTTAAGCATTTGTACTTTTATTAAATATAAATGGATGGGGCTCTTGCCAGGACAAGCTACAGCCACAGTAGAGACAAACAATATGACATATGAAGGCAAATATACAGATAAGAAATGTTCTGTGTGTGCACAGTAAGCTTTGCCCTCTTACTTCTTATCTACGGGTAAACAAATGCAAGACAAACACTTAAAATAAATATTTTTCTTTTAAAGGAAATCTATACCCCCAAACAATGTAGGTCTCTATAAAAATATATTGCATTAAACAGCTCATTTAATCCTGCTTTATATAAATAATCCATTTCAATTAAAATATACTTTTTAGTAGTATGTGCCATTGGGTAATTCTAATGAGAAAATTGCCATTTAAAGTACTAAGGGCTGTCCCTTGGGATTGTACATGTCACAGCGCACACAAACAAGCCAAGGGCACACATACATGCTAGGCCCCATCAGCCAATGAATGGACAGAGTTTTGCCTTTTGCTCCCACACTACTTCCTGTTACAGTTAGAGCTGCATTATTTCCTGTCAGCTGATCTCGGAGGGGGCATACAGCCCATCACTAAATGGTCGCTCAAGGGAAAAGATATAAAAGGGCAATATTTACTGATATACAGATATGGGATCCATTATATGAAAACTCTTATCCAGAAAGCTCTGAATTACAGAAAGGCTGTCTCCCATGGACTTCAGTTCTAAAAATCTGACTCATTTTAATAAAATGATTTCCTTTTATTATAATTGTATTTATTAAAAGAATAAAACAGTACCTTGTATTTGTTCTGCATCCAGTAAGGATTAATTATATCTTAGTTGGGATCAATCAAATTAGGATTAATCACATTCTGGATTATGGGTCCTACACCTGTATATATTTTAGTTTAGTAAAATTCATTAATAGGCCACTTGGTATGATAGTAAATCTATCCTGAACTCTGTTGGGTAAGTATTTATTCTGGGGGGTATAGTTTTTACAATAGGTCATATTGTAAATATATGGAAATCTGTGAAAATATGTATAATAAAGGACCCCATTATTCAGCAAAAGATAATTGGGCTAATTTGTGAACCCACGTGCAGCATGAAAAATGCAGAAAAAGGCTTAATTGGTGATTTTTACTTGGGTGTGTGCAAATAGCCACAGGCCTCTGAGCTCCATTTTGGAGCATAGAGACCTTTGGCTCCCTTCACTATTATAGTGCTGACTGCATTAGTCAATGCTGTATTAGTGAGGGGCAAGTGGTGGGGAGGCACGTAGGTGTCCACCCTCCCACCCAATTCCTTGCATGTCACTCAGACACACAAGGTGCAGAGCATTCACCGAAAAATGTGTGAAACTATGGGAAAATGTGCAAAACCGCTAAAAATTTGCAAAACACTGGTGGCACGCGCCTTTTTTTTATGTGACTGTGCCTATTTTGACATGACTGCACCTATTTTTATGCGACCTCACCTTTTTTTGATGCAACCGCTAATCTTCACGCCAAATTTCGCTGAAGTTTCGTGAAACAATTCGGCGATGCCAAAATGTGAAAATTTGCTGCAAATCCATGCCTGCCGAAAAAACTCACTCATTACTAGTTGTATGTTATTAGCACAAATAAATTGGTACCAAACAACAGATGGAGCTATTTTAAATGGTACATTATCTAAACCTATTGTAGATGAACAGCAATCATGCTGCACCGTGTTAAATTGAATTTACCATTAAATCAATTTCTTTATGTTTGTTGCTATATTGGGCATAGGGTTAAGACTGAATTTGAATTTAAAAACTTTATTAGGGATTCCAATTTTTGTAGAGGTGGCATAATCCATGGAAAAATCAGCACAACTGGACCACTTATTTGTTCCTACTTTGATGTTAACTGTATTTAAACAACAAAAGAATGATTATATTTGCTATGATATATACAGTATTCTCACAATGGAACAAATACATACTCTAAAAAATGTTTGTAAATGTGATTTCTATTAAAAGTACTATCTGTCTGTGAGAAGATCAAGGTTCTAATGAAGATTCTAATGAAAAAGGGCAATGCGTCCACTTGGGAAATCTATTTTGCCACAGTAGAAATGGGGATCCATAGCACATTCCACTAATGCATGCAATTACAGCTACTATTTATCATTAAGAGTGTGTTTGGTTCATTTAAATGGCAAGCACCATTATGCCATATAGTCCATGCAACTGGTTCAACCTTTGCCATTTATCAAGCTGGGAAATAGAGTATCTGTTGTGCCAAGTATCCCATTTGAAAAACAATGCCACTTCAGACCAGGTGTAACCTCTTCACTACCGTGGGATATTCTCTTTGTAAAATGAAAGGAGGTGGGTCAGGTCCTTGATTTCCCCCTTTCAGTTCACTAAGGTGGTAATAATGGAATGAATAGTATCTGGAGTCCACTTTCCCCATTATGTGCACAATCACAAGGGTCTAGTGACCCAAACCTTTGTTTGTTAGGGAATGAGGGTGGATTAGACCAAGCCTGAAGCTATTAGAGACCTGTTGCAGTCTGTATATGGAAAAGGTTGTACAGTACTGCATTTAAGCTACTGATATGTCTGCTAGTATATTGGTCCCTATTGACTGCCTATACCTGAATTACATCACAGCACTTTCTTCTGCAGATTCCAGATACCTTTATCTCAATAAATTTCCCTCCGCAGATTCCAAAATTAGGTTTTGGATAGGGTTGCCACATTTCAGGTTTAGAAACTCAGAGTGGGGGGTCAGGCTCTGAGTGGGGGGTCAAGTCACTAGGGTGGGGTATAGGTGTCACAGGGCCGGGAAAATTTGGGTATGGGGCCATGATATCAGAGGAGGGGCTGTCCAGGTTTAGGTTCAGGAGATAAGTCTAGTTTAGGAGCTTGTGGCCAGCCAGTGAGGCAAGGACTACATAGACAAAGTTAAAACTGCAATGTGCAGAATCAGGGCCCACTAGGATTTTCCCTGTTATCCCTGTGGCCCAGTCCGACACTAAGTACCTTCATAAGGCAAATCCATTGGGGAAATTCCAAATTGATGATATAGTTACCCTTTATTATCATACAGTAAAACTAATTTGTGTTAGGATGGAGTAGCTGTCAATCATAAAATTCTTATTTAGCTCCACCTAGAGACCTTAGGCTGTAGCTATATCTAACAATGTCACAATTTCTTGTATTACCACGGATGCTAAACATATGAAATCTCTTTGTGTAACCAGTAATGCTCTCCAGGTGTATGCCAAACCCGATTGTATATTATTCTTTCCTTAGCTATATTACACATAAGAGCCACAATCCTGTACTAATACATTACTATAATTATAAACTTCATAGTGCACAAGCTGAGCAGTGTGTGTGTGTGTGCATGTCATAGTAAAAACCCACAATTTCTGCAGTGCCAAAGGTAATCAAACTCAAAATTGGAATGGGGACTTAAGGCTTATTCATTATATCTTTGTAATAATAAAACAGTGCCTTGTACTTGATCCCAACTGAGACAAAGGAAATCATTTTTAGAAATGTGAATTAATTGATTAAAATGTTGAATATATATAAATATATATATATTTTTTTTTTTTTTATTGAGCATTAATGGGTCTTAATGAAAAAGTGCAAATGTATTAGGTACTATATATAGTTATATATATAACCAAGGGCAATATCTGTTTCCCACACATATACTCCAGATCCAGTTGTTTCACCCCTGTTGGAACAAAGATCCAGCTGCTCACACAGAGATACTCATAACACAAATCTCCTGCTGAGTGATATACAGAATACATAAAAATATACAGAACATGTTCAAATATACAGACAAAGCCCCACATGCATGGATAATTCTATACTAGGATTATTATAGGATAATTCTTACTTGGCGCTTGTTCAACACATATATTTGTCTTGCTTCACCCTGAAAAAGAGTCATTGCTTGTGACCTAGCTAAACTGGAAAAAACAACATGTTCCATCGAAGATCTCCTCAGTTAATCATAATTATGCCTCATGTGAGTTTTCACTTCTTTTCATCCTGGGAGTGTTTAAGCAAACAAAGCAACAAGGAAAGGCCTATCCAAATATTTTCTGCAGAAATGTTCAATCATTGCTTGGAAGGGTGCTCTGATAAGATGCGCTAGTGCCATATACTTTGTTGCTGAAAGGTGCTGAGGGTGAGTTACCAGTCAGTCAGGGAGAAATAATTGGTTTAAATGTGTCAAACTGCTGCAGATACCAAAAGCTAGGAGCTAGGGAATAGGGGACACAGTAAATTGAGACGAATCACTTAGATTGTAAGCTCTATGGGGCAGGGATCTCCTTCCTACAGTGTCTCATACCACATGGCACTTATTCCCTGTGTATTTATACTTATTTAATGTATTTATTATAACACTTGTCCTCCCTGTGTGTAATTACAACTACAACCTTTACTCTGGTGTTTGATTTAAAGCTGGAAAATATTTCAGATAAAGGAAACATGAAAGAGACTTTAAGAAAGAGACTTATTGTGTCAAGTTTTTTCCTTGTAAGCCAATCACTTTACTGTAAAAATGTGTTTTCCATTGGAAATTACCTACAGGTACAAATATATATCAGTTCTGTTTAGTACAGATATTATCTTTCCTTTTCATAGGAAGTGCAGATGGACTGACGGATACATTCTAAGACTAATGTCAATATCACCATCAGTGGTGGGATTTAATGACAACGATCAAGGAGGGCCCACAGCCCTAAGTTGTTATTTGCTTATCATCTCTACCCTTGTGTAATCTTGCTAAGATTAATTGCTATCAATCACCAGAGGAGTTCTATTCCTTCATTTTCATGCAAACTCCATACCTAGGTATGACATAGAGCAGTCAGACCTTCTCACCTTCATATTATACTTGTAATAAAACCTGCACTTTCCAAAAGGCATAAGTGTTAAGATGGCCTAGACCTCATTTACTGTACCTATATGCTTTTTATTGTTTACCCATATCCCTTTCCTCTAACCTTAAAACAAAATATTTGTTTACATATTATATTAAAAAAGGTCTACAATATGTGAAGAATTCATTGGTCAACTGAGGTCAGTATATTATGAGGCAGGAAGAGGATTAGGTTGAGAATAGGGAGACAAAGTACAAACCCACAACACAAGGCAAACTGGAATAATGGAACATGAAAAGTGTCTTGAACCAGAAAAGAATTATATCTCTAAAATAGCTGAGAATGAGGAGAAACAGATGGGACAAAGGTTCTCATTAAATAAGAAGGACCAGCTAGGGCAGCCCTGCTCATAGAGATATTCCACCAAGGTGGAAGTGGGCAGTGTTTTGTAGTAAAGTCTCAGCTAGCACATCTACAAAAAAAAGTGTTTTCAAGACACCCAGTTCATAGTTAAATATAAAATAATCATTTATGAATGTGTTGCCTGTGAATCATACTTGGAAATGTTCAGATTCATCAACTTATTCTGTTCCTATAACAGTCTTCTTTCCACCTTGCTCGAAGGAAAGAAAAACCCAAGGCAGTGGAAAAGGTGTGGCTAATGAGCCTTTCCGTAATGGATCATTCACCTCTAAGCGCAAAGTCAGGCCAAGGGCTCAGGTGAGGCCGTATAGGAGTAAATGGGCTGTAAGTGCCTCTCATAAAAGGCACAAACGGGCCTTATGAAGCTATGGATAGGTGTTATCCTTCATTTATATTTCATTGCATTCTCCAAAACTCATTAAACCTTGGTTTTGGAAAATCAGGAACGTTCTGGAACATATTTTCCTTACTGTTCCGGGACGTTGCAGAGATTACCACACATTTGTCATAATCATTTTTTTAACCATGCTGACTTATATGCTAATTACGACAATAGTAGAAGGGTAATGCAATTAAATGTATCAAATCCTTCGGCTGGCATTTATTTCCTCATCACTGCCCATCAAGTTCTGGCGTGCCCAACCTTCTCTCCAGTAATGCGTGGGAACATCATTGAACTACATTTTAGGTGTGTTACTTGGCTCCTGCTGCCCGAATAACACATGGATTGCTTTGTGCCAGTCTTAACCAGACAGGATAATTAGTTTTGACATTTGGATGCTGGAAGAGCACTCTTATTAAAACAGGAATAGGCAACATTCGGAGCATTAATTAGAACAATATCCACTAGCTTTGATGAGGCAAACGCTCAAACATTATGCAGTTATAATTGAATACATACAAGTAGTAGCTTTTAACATCCAAAATGTTTGTTGTGTTAATTGTGGCAATTACTACAGGAATTACACTAGTGAGAAATACATTTTAGGGCCTACAGTGTAATAACTACACTAGGTGAGAGGCTTTGTTACGGTAGCCATACTTTATAAGATCCCCTTGATTGCCAAGGTCGCCAAATAAGCGGATCTTTCCACCGATAAGCCCACCTAAGGTTGACATTATTGGACCAATTCGATCATTTAACTCTGGGGAATAGGATCCATCAGATCAAGGACCACATTAATGAGCCAATGTGGTCCCTGATCAAATGGGAAAAATCAAACCTACCCAATCGATATATGGTTGGGTAGGCCCAATGAGGATCCCTATTCATGGGCAGGTAAGCTGTGAAATTGATCTATAGGGCATGAATTCAGAAGCTTAAATCTGCCAGTGCATGGCCACCTTTACATTGCTTTATTTGGAGACTCACTGGAGGACTACACAACCTCCTTCAAAATACAGTGGTGGTCATTTACATACCAAGCTGCATTTGTGGCTGCAGAAATTTCCCCATAGTCAGTTGAAGATACTGGCATCAACATTTGCCCCTTGGACTTATGTATTGTCAGCACCTCTGGCTTTTTCCTGACTTCTTTTACATCTTTTCACTCGGGAGAACCACATGAAGCTACCACCACCACCAAATCAGGTGGTAGCTCAAGGGTTCCCACACTGTCTTGCATCATTGGGTGCACACATCACTCTTGTACCGAATGGCATATACCGGATTGCGTGCACACCTGCATCAATTTGATGCATTGGTCACAACTGCCCTAGATGATGCAACAAGGCTGGAATTCTGGGGAAAAACACTTCATTGTCTGCATTAAGTATGGAGGTTCTCAAGGCTGTATTCACCCCCCAGCTCCAGTGCCAGTTTCAGCAGAAACTTTCTAACTGGGGCTGGGAGGATCTTTAATTTTTTTTTTAAAGAAAATCTATTATATAGGCACCCAAGGGCTGCCTTCCCCCAAAAGCTGCCGCCCTAGGCACAGGGTCCTGGGTGCCTATGTATCAGGGATCCCCAATGTTTTTGACCCGTGAGCCACATTCAAATGTATAGAGAGTTGGGGAGCAACACAAACATGAAAAATGTTCCTGGGGTGCCAAATAAGGGCTATGATTGGTTATTTGGTAGTCTCTATGTGGACTGGTAGCCTACAGAAGGTTCAGTTTGTCAGTACACCTGTTTTTTATGCAACCAAAATTTGCCTCCAAGCCAGGAATCTAAAAATAAGCACCTACTTTGAGGCCACTCGGAGCAACATCCAAGGGGTTGGGGAGCAACATGTTACTCACGAGCCACCGATTGGGGATCACTGAATATAAATACAGCCCTGGAGGTACTCATACAATAGTTATAGTTGTATCGTGCCCCCTGGGTATGCATATGCTAAACATAGTGCCATGCCCTCTTCCGTCCAAATCTTAAAACACTTTCTGTGAGTGGAAGGTTGTTTGGGGAAGGGAGTAGAGTTAAACACTGTCAATTGCTGTCATTTATTAGGTGAAATCTATTGCAGACATCTCCCCTCCTCCTAACACACACACATTGGTCAAAAGCCAGACATATAACACTGTTCGTTTATTTCATTTACAAACTGCAGCAGAATTCTTTTAACAGCAACCATCTCATGACTTAAATAAACACTCCTTTTCCATATTGGAGACATATATTGTCCATATTTCCCTAGCCTGTAGGCACTTTCCATGACTGCACCTTCCTCTGGAGACATGCACCGCTGCTGAAGGCACAAACATCATTTGCCTTAAAATGTTTATCAGTGGGATAGGCTCTCAATAAGCCCGAGTAAGTAATATAATGTCTGAGCAATCTGTCATGCTGCCTGCCAAACAGGTCTTGCAAACTTAAACATGTCATGTAATAGAGGGTCCAGCTGGGCTTTTCTCATAAATATTCCTGTTGCTGTTGCTTGAAGTTTCTGAGAGTGTTCTAAATGCATTCACATAATGTGGATTTTGTTTTGTTTTCTTAAAAGAAAAATATTTATGGCCAAGTCTGGTTTTGGGGGAGGTGCTTAGATGTACCCACAGAGAGGTTTAATCCATTGGTCAAAAAAGTAAAGTGTTTGTCAGTGATAGAACCTATTGTGCATCCATTCCTGAGTTATGGGGGGTTTTCCATTATTGCCTCTGCACTTCCTTAATTCTTTATTCTGAGACAATTTGCTATTGGTTTTACTTTTTGTGATTTTTCAGTTAATTTGCTTTTTAAATCAGCAGCTCTCTTTTTGATGTTACAAATTGTAACAACTTCTCCACAGCCAGCATTTAGGAACTACATGCACTACATCCACATACAACCCACAATGCATTGCGCTGTGATGATCCTTTCCTTATTGACATCATGTGTGCAGGGAATTGTGGGATTGGGAGGATGTAGGCTGAAGGCAGGCTGAGGACAGTCGACTACTGCTACATTTTTTTTGAGTCTCAAAGTAGTCAGCCAGATCAGCAGGGGAACAGGGGGCCAGGCTTAGGGAACTGTTCCAAACCATATTATTACATTAACAATCATAAAAAGACTCCATATTTTTTTAATTGTTCCACTGTAGGGACCTATAGCGTTAAACTGCCCCTATGGCTTTAAACCCTACTACATCCTTATTTCTGCTGTTACTGGGCAAAGTCCCATGTATCAGTCTAAAGTTATGCACCTATGCCTTATTGTTTTTTTCAGGTTGACCACACCTCTTGCACTCTCATATAGTGTTTAGCAGGAGGGTGTGGCTTTCTCTTTGGGTGCCTCAGGTGAAGGTCCACTGAGCCTGGGATCAAAACAAGGCCCCATTAAAGCAATTATTGCCCTAGAGTCACCATGTGAAGCCGGGACAGGGACCCTGTGAACGAGGACCAGTTAGATAGTTACTCTTGTAGAGCACTTTCTAGGAAAGTGAGATAGAGAGGGAAGGAAGCAAGAGCAGTTTTGGCTCCATCAAGGAAAGTAGTTGGAAGTACCCTTCCATACATGTACTGTTGCCTCAGCATAGGGCCACCGTTATGACATAGGAGACAGGCAATACCTAAACCCTGATCCACAGTCGGCTAGAGGTATTCAACCTGAGGACTGAGGTATCTATCCTGACTGCTTCCAGAGGGGTGCCAAGCTGACCCAGTGCTGCCTGCCTGCCCAGACTCTAAAGGTGCACCCTCTCTTTTCTGTCCTACTATCATATACCATCTGTTTGTGAGTATTTGATCCAACCCTGCCTCTTTATTTGTCTCTGACAATAAATTTGTTCTATTGTTAAACTGCAGGAACCTTCTGGCATCCATCTTTTGCTAATCTGCACTGCACACACCTACAGTGAATTGTAGTTACACTACACCCCAGCTCTGCAGGTCTCTTCCATCTAGCGAAGGCCCATCCTGTCTAAGAGAGACTCATGTACCCCTATACTAGCCTGGGTTTGACTATTTTATAGCCAAATAGGGGTTACACCACTTTAAAGGTCCTCCACTTGATCTATGTGACCAGTGAAGCACTAAATAATATGTCAATACTGTACCAAAAGGCATATTTTATATTCCATGATTTATCTTTCTGTAGTGGATTTTAGCAGTCTCAGCAAACGCTGTTGGTTCGCTCCCATTTGCTGGAAAACAGCAGCTGCTGCAGAGTTTTAATAAGGTGAGGGAACGTTTACACAAATATTTCTAGATGTTACAATGAGTTTATTCATAGAGGAACAAGTGCATTAGCTTCAGCTCTTGCCAAACAAACATATTTCAGTTCCCTTGCGCCAGATAACTTGTGCCAAGCCAACGTGCCTGCTCCACACTTCCACCTCCCTCTGCCCACTGCCACTGTGATTGGGTTCTCCCACACTTTTGCTATTTATAATAAGGACAAAAACTGTATCATCAGACTTGCCAACACTTAAGGGGTCATTTGCGACCTCCTAGGCAAGCAAGCGAGTGGGAGTACAGGGGGTGTTGTTGCAGCTGAGGCTGCTTGGATGGCCCTGTGACTGAGGACTTACAGGCAGGAGGTGGGGACCTGGAATTGTTTTGTGCTGTAGGGCCAGACCCAATAATGTCACACCACTGTATATGAAAATAGATGTCTGGTAAAACAAGAAAGTCACTGCAAATAGCAAGTCATCGCCCATTCTTAGATTTAACCCTTCCTATGCAACAATCATTTGATCCTGATGCAACAAGTGTTACCATATGGCACGTTTACAGACGTACAGGTGCTGCCAATTTGCTTCCACTGAACTTCCACAATATATATATTTAACCAAGAAGAGCACTCAATAGCAAAATAAATTAGCCGCCTGGGTGTTGATAAATATGCATAAATACAAGAAAAAAGTATCGCACTCGCAGGACTTGTGTCAAAATTCAAAGAAAATTTATTTTAGTATCCCAACGTTTCGGTCACATTTCATGACCTTTCTCAAGGGAGAACAAACAAACAGTGGAGTATATACAGTATATATATATATATATATATATATATGTATACCACCTGTATATACCATTATATCAGCTTGCACATGCCAGAACTGGAAGTGGCATCACTGGTAACCATAGAGACATGGCACAGTCACAGATATAAACATATACAGAAGCAGGAATACCACCATTACTTGTTGCCTAGGCAACCCCCAATATTATTACATCTGGGGTTTATACTGATTGGATGGTACAAACCCCAGATTCTGGAACTTAAAGTTGCTCTGCTTTCTGTAGTGGGTAGGTGCACAGATGTACAGATTTAATGGAAGAAGAGCAACATCAAAGGGCATATTTATTATAGTGTATAAGCCAACATCACCGGTGATGTTGCCCATAGCAACCAATCACATCTTTGGTTTTGTTTTCTAACTTGTAGCTGACCATTCAATTTTACTTGCTGATTGGTTGTTATGGACACCATCACCGGTGATGTTGACTTACAAACGGTAATAAATATGTCCCCAAGTCTCAGAATCCTTCAAATCCCATTAGAACAAAGTGTTGAAGGGTTAATTATATATATATATATATATATATATATATACACACAGATATACATATTATATATATATACAGAACTGGGCTGAGGCACACACATATAGGAGTTACAACCTGGGTGCAAATCAGAAAAGAAATGAAAACACTGATGCACACCAGGAAATTTTATCAAAAAAAGTTACTCATTTTATTAGATCGACGTTTCGGTCCTCACCTGGGATCTTTATCAAGATGGATAAAGGTCCCAGGTAAAGACCAAACATCGATCTTATAAAATGAGTAACTTTTTTTGATAAAATTTCCTGGTGTGCATCAGCATTTTTTATCTATCTATCTATCTATCTATCAATATCTATCTATCTATATATAAAACCAGATTGGGTGTAATTGAGAGCAAAACTTAGGTAGCCATATTACACTGATTGTGTACACAGGGAACCTAGGGAATGAACCCAATCAAGGCCTCACAAAATGGACACAATGTTGAATTATGCTGTACATTTGCTGTATCCAACTTCATAAGAAATCTATGGATGTAATCAGGCTGCACTGGCAATCTGCAGAATTTAGAAATTACACTAGAAAGGCACTGCTGTAAGATGCCATATAGAGTCATTATTTATTAGGAGGCTGTTTGGGCCTATGTGTAACTGAAATGGCAGGTTCCATTTTAAATCTCATAGTGTCACAGCAGTTAGTGCAGCTTATATACAGGCACTGAATAAGTACGTTTTACTGCATTTAGACCAGTCTGTAGTGTGAATAACCCTTCTCTTTGCCCAAATAGGGAATAACTGTCTGGAAATACAAATGAAATTGCAGCTTTAGTCTTCATGAAGATGGAAAAAAATCATTTATATAGCATTGCTAGCGCCTCAGAGCTTGTTTTCTATAGCTCTGTCAGCTTGGTTAGAATGTCTGTGAGTGAAGGCGAAAACCTTGTGACTTTATTGCCACAGAGAAGCTGAAAATATGTGCAAAGTGGGCCAGTTCAGCTAAAATGCAAGCTGTTCCTTGTCAATTGTTCCATTAAGTGGGACACAGAAGAGGGCCTGCAGTGTGTTGCCATGGAGCCCCCCATAGTCAGCTGGGGCAGTTCACTGAAGAACTGAGAGCTGGTGCTTTTCCCCTGTGTTTGTTTGGGCAGAAGTCCCTTGCTACTGTCAGAATAGCTGTTTTTCTTTTTTTTACTTTAAGAGGGAAGGGGGATCCAAATGAAACTCAGGAAACATCTGCTGTCTTTGAGGGAGATAGGGGTCAGAGAATGTCAACCTCACCGGCACAAACAGAAAGAGAACTGCTGGGCGAGTATGATAGAGTTTTCTGCATGGCCGCCGTGCCAAATGATATGTCAGTATGGTGACAGAGGAAAAGGGGAAAAAAAACAAATCAACGGCTATCAATTTTACTAACTTTTGTTGCATGGCTCAAGGTTAAAATGTGTTAACAAAAGACATCAAATTGTGTGGTCTTATTTTTCAGCCGCAGCACAAAAGGCCTGGCTAATAAATCCCCCAAACGCACACACACATATACACACACTGTGTCTCACACAACTGCATTTACAATGTTGCATCCTACTGGAGGGAGAATTCACAAAACAGATATATATATTGCTACTCAGAACAACCAACCAGTTTTGTTTTCCTTAGACTTACTGTGCTTGACTAATCAGATTTATTACTTACTACAGGGTCATACTCTACTATAGAGCAACACCAGTTTTCTTCATTATCCCATAATGTCTAATCCTATGGCCCTCGGTGTCATGAAAATGTACCCATGAACATTGCAAAACTGGATAAAAATACAGTATATCACACAAACAGCCCATATGTAAAACATTGTTTCTTCTAAATTATCGGTTTTAATGAAAATCTACCTATCTAGTAGTATGTGCCAGTTTAAATGGGCCGACCCCCTGGCCTGTACAATTCACTGTGATCACACACACACCAAGGGTATTGCTAGGTTATATCAGCCAATGAATGGACCGAGCTGTGTCATTTACTCCCACTACTTCCTGTTACAGTAAGAGCTGAATTATTTCCTGTCAGGTGATCTCTGGGGGAGCACATAGCCCATCACAAAATGGTGGCTCGAGGGAGTATTTGTAAAAGCATGATATCTACTCATATTTATATGCCAATGGTGTAAGATTCTTAAATAGGTCACTTATTATAATATAATATTATCTGTTGGTTAAGTATTCATTTTGAAGGTATACTTTCCTTTAAAGTTCATATGCCTAGGGAAGCTGTAATGAGGTATTATGGGTACACGGGGACAAGGTGACCAAGAAAAGCAATATTTACTAGTTTATCTCTCTTTTATTTGAGCCACACCTGTCGAAAGCCGGCCATACACGCACCAATATTATCGTAAGAAATCTTGTTTCATATGATATTCGGTGAGTGTATGGCAGCTCAAAGAGGCGACTGATATTGTAAAGGCTGCGGATATCGGTCATCTCAGCCCTGAATGTCAGTGGAGGGTGGGAACGATCTTTTGTGTGAAAAATGGTCGCACAAAAGATTGTTATTGCTACGTGTATGGCCACCTTAACTTGGACTGCCCTCCAACCAGCCCAGTGGTTAAAGGGGAAGGAAAGGTAAAAACTAAGTAAGCTTTATCAGAAAGGTCTATGTAAATACAGCCATAAGCACTCACGCGTGAACAGAAACGAGTCCTCTGTCAAAAGATTTGCTGTCTCTGTTTTCCTGTGCAGAGACACGCAGCTCTCTCCTCTCTTCCCTCTTCTGCTCCCCCCTCCCTCAAGAATGCTAAGAACTCCCCCCCTTAGGAATGTGGGTCTGAGCCAATCAGCAGGAAGCATCCTCATAGTTTTACAAACTGAGCATGTAAACCAATCTTGGTGCAGGAGCGAGGCATTATGGGAACACAGCTCAGCGTTTTTTTTTCCTATGAGGCTTCTTCTGATCATCTAAACGGGTGAATTATAGGGAGACTTAAGGGCACTATTGAAAGAACTGAAGGTATGCCTGCAGCTTGGGATTAACTCTTTATTAGCCTTTCCTTCTCCGTTAATGAAAGAAAAGTAATAGAGACAAACATAGAACTAGTTCAAGGTTGTCAAATGATTAACATTATCCCTTATGAGTCTATGCATTATAGGGTTCATTTACAAAGTTTTTGCACCTTACCCACCACCCTTAAAGGAACAGTAACACCAAAAAATGAAAGTGTATAAAAGTAACTAAAATATAATGTGCTGCTGCCCTGCACTGGTAAAAGTTGTGTGTTTACTTCAGAAAGTCTACTATAATTTATATAAATAAGCTGCTATGTAGCCATGGAGGCAGCCATTCAAAGGAGAAAAGGCACAGGCACATAGCAGATAACAGATAAAACACTATTGTATTCTACAGAACTTATCTGTTATCTGCTATGTAAGGGCTCTGGTACACGGGGAGATTAGTCGCCCGCGGCAAAACTCCCTGCTCGCGGGTGACTAATCTCCCCGAGTTGCCTTCCCCCTGCCATCCCACCAGCGAACATGTAAGTCGCCGGCGGGATGGCAGACGCAGCGGGGCGATTTCGGGAAATCGCCGAAAAAGCCTCGCAAGTCTTTTTCGGCGATTTGCGCGAAATCGCGCCGCCGCGTCTGCCATCCCGCCGGCGACTTACATGTTCGCCGGTGGGATGGCAGGGGGAAGGCAACTCGGGGAGATTAGTCGCCCGCGAGCAGGGAGTTTTGCCACGGGCGACTAATCTCCCCGTGTACCAGAGCCCTAACCTGTGCCTTTTCTCCTTTTTTCCAGCTTGAATGGCTGCCCCCGGGGCTACACAGCAGCTTTTACCAGTGCAGGGCAACAGTGCATTATATTTTTATTACTTTAAAGCTCTTTAATTTTTTGGTGTTACTGTTCCTTTAAGTGCAACAGTTTTAATCCGCAAAAACAAGCACCTGCTTACGTATGCCATGCTGGCTAATAAGCCATTATATTTCAAAAAGCGGTTACACCTACAGATAATGCAGACTATGGTGTTTAACTGTGCTAAAATTGTCTATGACTTTCCGCAGGTTATCGAAGAGAATATTCTTGCGTAAGAATATTCGCCGTGTCAAAGTTTACTAAACAGCCATGTATGTGGAAATCACTGCAATCGTTCACAGTAACTACGCAAGCGTACCAATTTACGTCGGTGAGTTGCGAATATTCTGGCGACAAATTAATTTTTTGAATATTTCTGCTATAAAATAGTCTTCTTTTATGGTGTTTGAGTTTGCGACTATTTAGGCTATTAAAGTCTTGTATTATGGCGTTTATTTTTACTGACTAATTTATGGCTAGATATGCATCTTCAAAACTGATAATCTTTATTAAGTGATTTAGAAGATACCATCAACAACATAATAAACATATTTTACCCAATCAAACATGTATTCATCATATAATCCATCCAGTCACAAACCTTACCCCCCCCCCCCATTAATACAATCATATAAACCAGTTTCACCAGTACATAAATGTACAATTTAATCTAGCCAATTACAATGAAAAAGAATGATAAGTAAAAAATAGTGTGTTATGGGATATTTCCTGTCCCCTTCCAAAAGGGGCCTTTTTTTTACCTTCTGCCTTCTGGCAAAAAATAGTTTAACCAGGGCCGGATTTGTGATTGGGGTGCCCCGAGGCTGCCCCCTAACCTCAATCGCGCATGCGTGCACCACCCCTCCCCCCCCGCGCAAGCGCATTACAACTCATACAGAGTATTGGGGAGAGGACGCGCTAAAGTTTATGTGAGTCCTCTCCCCATTGCTCTGTATGTGGGCAAAATTTTCTGGTGCGGCAGGGCGGCATGCCGCCCCTAAATTTCTGCCGCCCTAGGCCTGGGTCTTTGCGGCCTCGCCACAAATCCGGGCCTGAGTTTAACGCTACTACATAGGTGGCGTTAAAACCTGGCATTAATTAGTATGTAGGGAATTTTCTACCGAATGCGATAACTGCGCCAGAGTAATAGCAAATTTATATTTGTCGCCATTTAGTAAACTGGCATTAACATATTTGGCATTCATTTTGTCTATAAACTGTGCAACTAATTTTAACGCACTTTAGTAAACGGACGCCTATGTTTATATATTTAGTGCACACAGTTCTATTCAGCAAGGATAACAGTATGGTGTGCATCACTTAAGCTTTCTACAATGTCATGGCATTCTAAAGTAAGAACACCAAAGTGCTTTTTCATTTTGTCTTTTTTCTCCCTCGCTTTTTAAGCTTTTTTAACAGTCTGTAACCTTATTTTGGCCCAGGAATAGCATGTAAAGTAATATTTTATATTGTGGCTGTCCAGCCTGCAGTATTCAACTCTTGCAATGTTGATGGGGGGGGGGGATTCTGGCAGCCAGGCCAGAGGGGCTGCTGTACGATGCCATAGTCACTCACAATTTAGTGGGCTGGTGGGGGGCTGTTTGGGCCTCTGGGAGCTGTAGTTCAACAGACCTATAAAAAGGCCTCAGATGAAGCTCTGTTAGCTGTGAAATCTATAGGGCTGACAAAGCTGCTTGAAAATCTAGTCTCCCTTTGTCCCAAAGTAGTTAGGCAGGAGTCACCCCCAACTGATATACTGTATGGTGCTGGGAATTTTTTGTCTTCCACCCCAACCAACCAATATTAGTATGAATAATAAGTAAAAGAGGGTAGTATGTACTGCTCAAACATTTCTTAAGGTGGCCATTCACGCCCTATTTCACATGACTTTTTCTGCAATGAAACATAAAGAATCAACTGATATGCAAAACATGGGTGTTTGTGTGTATTCGGGATAAATATGAATATAAATATGTGCTGGAATGTTTGAAGAACAATATGACACCGGCCTGGATATGAAAAAAATGGCTGCATTATTCATTGTAATGGAACAGTCATTTATTTTATATCTTTACTTCAAAGAGGACACAGAACTCTATTCATCTTGAAGGGAATGTCTCTTTAGCTTCTTCAAATGCAGGAGGAAACTTTCCATATTTTTATTTCCTATTAGTTATATAGTACCAACACAATTTTGCAGTATTTTCATCATTCACATCAGCCCCTGCTCCAGAGGAGCTTACAATCTAAGTTCCCTATCACATTCACATACACTAGGGTCAATTTAATCAGAAACCAGTTAACCTGCCTCTATGTTTTTGGAGTGTGGGAGGAAACAAAAGTACCCAGAGGAAACCCACACAGACAGAACATACAGATAGTTTGCCTGGCTGGGATTGAACTCAGGACCCCGGCGTTGCAAAGAAAGAGTGAGATTCAGTGAGCCACCATGTTGTCTATGAGCATATACAGTCATTTACATAGGGATAAAGAGACATTGATTATAGGGTTAAGTAATAAAAAGTACAACTAATCCAACACATTTACTCACCTATAGTAACTAGTCAGCAGGTAGTATTTAAAAGCAAACATCGTATTGGCTGCAATGGGTTACTGCACCTGGGCAGTGTAAAAAGTGATGTAAAATAAATGTATTTAACCTTACTCTATAGGCCTCATTTGCAAAGACAAAAAAAGGACAGAATTGGTCTTTTTTTTTTTTTGCACTTAATTTTTTTTGCATTCGGTGCCTCGTCCTTTCTGCCTGCCCTTAGGCAGGGCTTAGCTGCTTGTTCTAGAGCTGCTCTCTGCATGAAGCACTTGATTTTAAATATGGTGTTCAATGCAGAGTGCAGCACAAAGGGGGTAGCAAGTGCTCCTAGAATGATCTTTAACCCCATATGTAATAAACGTTTGCCCAGGAACCACAACCAATTAGATGAATGCTTTTAAACAGGTGACCAGTAAATGCTACCTGCTGATTGGTTGCTATGGGTTACTGCTCCTGAGCAGGAACTTAGTGTCTTTTATTACATAACCCTCTAAGAGGCTCTTGCACCACTTAGTGTTTTTTTCCTTGCAACTCCAGGGTTGTAAATAACCCCCTTATGTATAAAGGTATGCATTGTGATTTACTGCAGAAATGTACTTTTTGTAATCCATTAAGCTATTGGGCTGAGAAGAAACATGCATCATGACGCGTCAAATTATTTATGCCACCCATGCCATATAGCACCCAATCACTGTATTTCATGCCATGTTTACTGTTTTATTACTACAGAGAAAAAGGAAATCAGTTTTAGAATTCTGAATTATTTGATTAAAATGGAGTCTATGGGAGACAGGCTTTCCGTAATTCGGAGCTCTCTGGATAACGGGTTTCCGGGTTAAGGGATCCCATACCTAAAAAAAACAGCACGTGGAAGGTATCAAAAAGGCATTTTCAAGCAGTTGCTGATTTTTACACAGAAAAATGAATATGCAAACTTGGATTCGGTTCGGTATTCGACCAGTATTTGGGGTTTTTGTCAGGGTTCAGTTTTGGCCGAATCCATGGTCCTGGCCAAACTGAATCTGAATCCTAATTAGCATAAATTGGAATATGCTAATTAGGATTCGGATTCGAATGAATCCATCGGGGTAGATTCAGGAGTTAGGCCGAACCCCAAAAACTGGGTTTGGTGCATCCCTAGTGTGTATATATATTTACACAGTTTGATAAATAGGCCCCATAGTGCCTTACATATAGGGGTTAGAGCCTGCTGAGAGAGTCCATGTGAGCCCAGCATGCTGAAACTACCCTGCAACAATCACCAACAGCCAGTAGGGTGTAACAACCCTCCTTGTTACAGTCTAGTCATCTTTAGTGCAGACAGTCACATCCATTGCCATCAGAAGAGCCAATGTCAATGACAATGAGGCCACCTCAACCTTATATCCCATCAGTGATATCCCCCTTGGTAATTCTATTCCAAGTACCTGGATATAACACATCCTCTTCTGTGCATAATCTAAAGCCTTGATCGTTGTCATTGGTTGCTTTTTTTAAATGCTTCCAATAATGAAAATAGGAGCAAATGAAAATCCTCTCTACACCTACAGGAGTGAAGATGTTAAGAAATAATCCAGCAGCCCTACACCCCAAGCCTCCACCCTTTTTATTTCTGTCCTGAAGCATTTGTCTTAGCAATCACACGGCCAACAGGTCTTAGCTTGCAGCCTGCAGGAAACGTATTTTGTTATGGAGGAGCACCCAGCTCTAACACAACAAGCAAAATAATGACCGTGTGTTTATTTTTCCATGGACTTGAGGTGAAGGTGATCTTGCAGTCCTGCATTTGTTCATGTTCTTTTTCTGGCTCAGCAAAAACACAGAAGAGAGAGGAGGAAGGGCAGTCAGCATGAAACCTCTGAATCACTAGAGAAGCAGAAGTACTGTCATGTTTCCATTAGCAGTTCTGTTGCCAATGGAGGCTTCAGCTGTGTGTTAGTGACCCCATAGGAATTGCTTGGGATTTTGCATGAACCGACTCAGCATTTATTTACAGATAGGGGCTAATAAAATTAGCATCACGTGTACCATTGGGCAATGTTATTTTATGCTTTCATTAGTCTTGCCTTGAATTATTAAAGTAACACAGTTTACAAAAGATAAATGATATATTTGTGCTGAAAAAGCTGATTCGCTTGCGTTTAGAAAAAGTTGTGGTCACCGCTGTGCTTGTCTAGTGCAGTGTTTATGGACAGGCAGTTCTGTGCTGCTTTATGGCTGGCGTTGTCTGCAGCTCAAAGATCAATATAAACAGCTCAGCAATGCAGATAAAATAATAGTTTAAACATATAATATTATGAAAAGGGGATATCCTGAGCACTAACTAGGGCTAGTTAGGTATCTAAAATGCGGAGTAGCAGATATACCTGGTAAATGTGTTTAGTTATACAGGTTTGACTTGTGGAAGCATTAAGAGACTGTGTTGTTCTTTTGTTATGGGGGAAAGTACAAAGTGAAGGTACAAAGTGTTTTTTCCCACAATGCACTTTTACACCCATTTGACCAGGGAGTTGTGCTTACTGCTAACAGGCATGGTACTGGTATATGGCTATGAGGGTGTGGGTCTGCGAGCAATGCATGTGGGCACATCAGTGCTCCCTTGGAAATCATTTTAGAAGAAAGCTATGGATAATGCCCAAAACCCCTCTCACTATGCCAACCTTTCACTACACCTCTCTTATTTATAGGTATTCATTTTCTTCCTAGAACTAGGGATGCACCAAATCCAGGATTTGGTTCCAGATTTAGCCAAGATTCGGCCTTTCACAGCAGGATTCAGCCAAATCAAGGCCTCACCTTGAGTATGCAGTGCAGTTTTGGGCTCCAGTCCTTAAGAAGGATATTAATGAGCTGGAGAGAGTGCAGAGACTGCAACTAAACTGGCAAAGAGGATGGAAGATTTAAACTATGAGGTTAGACTGTCAGGGTTGGGGTTGTTTTCCCTGGAAAAAAGGCGCTTGCGAGGGGACATGATTACTCTGTACAAGTACATTAGAGGGGATTATAGGCAGATAGGGGGTGTTCTTTTTTCCCATAAAAACGATCAACGCACCAGAGGCCCCCCCTTTAGATTAGAGGAACGGAGCTTCCATTTGAAGCAGCGTAGGTGGTTTTTCACAGTGAGGGCAGAATCTGTTAATGCCTTTAAGAGGGGCCTGGATGAGTTCTTGAACAAGCATAGTATCCAAGGCTATTGTGATACTAATATCTACAGTTAGTACTGATGTTGGTATATATGGTTTATGTATGTGAGTGTATAGATAGGTCAGTGTGGGTCTGTATGTGAGTGGATAGATAGGTCAGTGTGGGTCTGTATGTGAGTGGATAGATAGGTCAGTATGGGTCTGTATGTGAGTGTATAGATAGGTCAGTATGGGTCTGTATGTGAGTGTATAGATAGGTCAGTGTGGGTCTGTATATGAGTGGATAGATAGGTCAGTATGGGTCTGTATGTGAGTGTATAGATAGGTCAGTGTGGGTCTGTATGTGAGTGTATAGATAGGTCAGTGTGGGTCTGTATGTGAGTGTATAGATAGGTCAGTGTGGGTCTGTATGTGAGTGGATAGATAGGTCAGTATGGGTCTGTATGTGAGTGGATAGATAGGTCAGTATGGGTCTGTATGTGAGTGTATAGATAGGTCAGTGTGGGTCTGTATGTGAGTGGATAGATAGGTCAGTATGGGTCTGTATGTGAGTGTATAGATAGGTCAGTGTGGGTCTGTATGTGAGTGTATAGATAGGTCAGTGTGGGTCTGTATGTGAGTGTATAGATAGGTCAGTATGGGTCTGTATGTGAGTGTATAGATAGGTCAGTGTGGGTCTGTATGTGAGTGTATAGATAGGTCAGTGTGGGTCTGTATGTGAGTGGATAGATAGGTCAGTGTGGGTCTGTATGTGAGTGGATAGATAGGTCAGTATGGGTCTGTATGTGAGTGGATAGATAGGTCAGTATGGGTCTGTATGTGAGTGGATAGATAGGCCAGTATGGGTCTGTATGTGAGTGGATAGATAGGTCAGTATGGGTCTGTATGTGAGTGGATAGATAGGTCAGTATGGGTCTGTATGTGAGTGGATAGATAGGTCAGTATGGGTCTGTATGTGAGTGGATAGATAGGTCAGTATGGGTCTGTATGTGAGTATATAGATAGGTCAGTATGGGTCTGTATGTGAGTGGATAGATAGGTCAGTATGGGTCTGTATGTGAGTGGATAGATAGGTCAGTATGGGTCTGTATGTGAGTGGATAGATAGGTCAGTATGGGTCTGTATGTGAGTGTATAGATAGGTCAGTGTGGGTCTGTATGTGAGTGGATAGATAGGTCAGTATGGGTCTGTATGTGAGTGGATAGATAGGTCAGTATGGGTCTGTATGTGAGTGTATAGATAGGTCAGTATGGGTCTGTATGTGAGTGGATAGGTCAGTGTGGGTCTGTATGTGAGTGGATAGATAGGTCAGTGTGGGTCTGTATATGAGTGGATAGATAGGTCAGTATGGGTCTGTATGTGAGTGTATAGATAGGTCAGTATGGGTCTGTATGTGAGTGGATAGATAGGTCAGTGTGGGTCTGTATGTGAGTGGATAGATTCGGTGCGTCCCGAATTTCATATTATGTATGTAGTATCCTCAGTACCGTGTTATACAAATTGATGAATAAAATATTATAGAAAAAAGAAGTCCAAGAAAAGAATATTATGCAATGTATGATTACCTAGAACCCAGTATATAACTATATAACACTTACGAAGGCTAGATGTTAAATTCAGGGTTCCCTTTTGCTTATGACCCAGTGCATAATACAGTCCTCCACTTTGGAACTGCCTGAAATGTCTCTGCATGTTTATAGTTGAGCACTTAGCATTCTGTTGTAAATCTGCCAGAAGCCATCAATTCCAGTACATAAAGGACTTCACATTGCAGCTGGTAGACTCAGCTGGGGTCTGGTGCTGAAGTAGAAACAGGCAACTTTAACTTGCCCTGAACATAAATTGTAGAGTTGCCCGAGTAGGGATTCTCAGTAAATAGATATTAAAACAAAATATCTGCCAAAACATTGGAAATAAGAGCACTTTAGGGCTGATTCCATGCAATGTCAGCATACTTGTGTAGTTTAGCTTAAATAATCATAGACTTTGTGCTAAATAGCTACATGTCATAGCCTTTACCTCATTGCTCATTTTCTCAGGGGTGTTTTATAAACCACTAACAGCCATTACCCTAATCATAGTAACATCCCCAAAATAGATCAGAAGGAGTCATTATGTATCATACCCACAGAAACATCTCATCAGCAGATATATTTCTCTTAGGCAATGTAGATTTCTGATAGCAGCAAACAAGTCATCAAGTCAAGGCATGCAGATGTGAGGCAAGGAAAGCAAATGACACAAACATAGGAACATTGGGAGACATTTATGAACTGGCAGCAACTGGCTGAATGGTTCCTGCCCAGAAATGCCAACTTACTGCAGGTATAAATGCCAACTTACTGCAGGTATAAATGCCAACAATTGAGATGAAAAAGTGAAATGTTCAATGGGACTCTCTAGATTTTTAAGATGAAACAAACACAAAACAACCTCTTTTCTTAAGGTTTCAGTTTGTCTAGTGGAAATAGGTATGATTGAATAACATGTTTTGATGGAAAAAGAGATGATTCCCAGTATCCATATTTCCCCCACCATCTGTTGTATGGGTTGCACCAAGTCTCCTCTTTCCAGCTTGGTTCTTACCAGCAATGTTGAAAGGAACATATTGGGCCACTCAAATATATGCCATTTTCTCTATATATCTGAGTAAGAGGATTTCTTTTTTTCTGGGGTTTTTTTTCCTCTTTTTGGAACTAATAAGAAGGCATTTCTTAATACAAACATCTGAAAAAAGTTTATCTATTTCAACCTTTTGTCCAAGTATATACTGCATACCATTTAGTAGTTGATATAAATATATCTGTTGCATCAGTGTTGTGATATATCCTGCAAAACAGCAGTTGGACCAGTTTATGAATCAAATTCTTTCTCATAAATCTGGCCTGTTTTGCTTCGCCAAAAATTTTGCGAATCATTGAAAAAGATTTGCCAAATGGCAAAAATGTTGCATGTTACCATTTTTTTAACTTACGATTTCCTCTCAAGGAAACTGCTGCGATTCCGTGGAAATCGTGGCGCCGCGTATGTCATCCCACCGGCGATTTACATTCTCCCCGATGGGATGGCAATTCGGGGTGATTAGTTGCCCACGAGAAGGGAGATTTGTCACGGGCAACTAGTCTCCCCGTGTGCCAGAGCCCTTACCCTAACTTTTCCCATTAATGGATGCATAACTTTACATTTATCAACACTAAAACTTATCTGCCAATTGATAGCCAATCCATCAAAACCCACCTGCATAGATTTGTAACACTACTGTACAACTGCCCCACTTCCTACCTACTACGTCTTAAAAAGCAAATATATTTTTTTCCATGACCTGCCCTTCATGAAACCATGCTGGTTACTACTTATAATGCCACTTACCAGGATATGTTCTTTGTATCTCAAATATTGCCATTTCACATGTTTTTATCATTAATATACTTTAAATATTTTGGGGGATTGCTCATTGCAAGTAAAGCAATCACATCTCAGTTTTTTTACATTTGCCTTCTTTATTGATTCTTTTCATGGCACTTGTGAAAAGTAGAGGTTTTAAAAGGTGCATCTGCCTCTATAATATAAGATGCTTATTTTTTTTTGGGGGGGGGGTTAATCTCAAGTACCCCTACACCCCCTAAATGTTCATTGCACTAATTTGTACTAATTTAAATGAGCACAGTACTAACTTGTATGCATATAAGTAAAGATAAAAGTCAGTTTTGTAATTGTTTAGCCATAAAGAATAGGCCACATACAGTATGTTGTCGATAAATCTACTACATAACCATAACTCTAATTTTGTAAGTCACTTTGTTATTTGCTGACCGTCTGCCTGCTTGACCAGGTCTTGTAGTCTCTCTGCTATGTGGACCATCTCTATGACTTTAGAAGCACCAGTAACCTCTCACAGAGCATTTGGATATCAAGTGGTAAATCTTGGCTGCCTTTGGGCAAGGATTAGTCCATAGGTCTAAGTTGTTGTTTTACAGTAAAACAAGTTTGCTAAGACAAAATTCCCAGGACACCCTTGTTTGCTTGATAGCTAGATAATTACACTAGTAAAAATGCAAGCCAGGCTTGGTGAATGAAGGGCTTTCCTTTAGAAATTTATAGGAAAACCAGAGACAAACACATGTAACAATAAACAACTAGACCCTAAGGGCTCTGGCACACGGGGGAGATTAGTCGCCCGCGATAAAACTCCCTGTTCGCGGGCGACTAATCTCCCCGAGTTGCCTAGCCCTGCCATCCCACCGGCGAACATGTAAGTGGCAGACGCGGCGGGGCGATTTCCGGAAGTCGCCGAAAAAGACTCGCGAGTCTTTTTCGGCGATTTGCGCGAAATCGCGCCGCCGCGTCTGCCATCCTGCCGGCGACTTACATGTTCGCCGGTGGGATGGCAGGGCTAGGCAACTCGGGGAGATTAGTCGCCCGCGAACAGGGAGTTAATCGCGGGCGACTAATCTTCCCCGTGTGCCAGAGCCCTAAAAGCCAGACCCTTACTTTACAGATTTGGAGTTGAGATTAGATATCCAAAGAACTCCAGTCTCTGGAGGAGCTGATGTGCATACAGATGCATCTGGCGTAATTGCTAAATAACACAGACATCAACTGCTCGTGCTATTGTAGAGTGTTCAAAGTCTCTAAGCAACGAGAATATATGGCATTGCTTAGCAAGGGCCAACGCTGAACACTTACAGCAAACTGTGCTTGGCAATAAATGACTCTCCATCTGTTCTGTATTGTCCAGATTGGCTAAGGGATAGGTCACCACCCCCATCCCTTTAGATTAGGACGCAAATAAAATGCACATTACTGATCACAAATGCTGCAGGTGTATTTTAAAAGTGCCCAGGGAAAAGTTGGGCATTTTGAAGAATGAAACTATATGTTTGGGGTGACAGCATGTCTAGAACTCACTTCTTTTTTGCATCAAGGATGTGAATAAAGAAACCCATGAATTCTTTTAATAAAGTGTCAGACTGAAAAATCTGAGCTGCTGTTGAAATAACCATTGGTCTGCCAGAGACCCCCCGCAGACTAGACCTAACTGTTTATAGTCAAATTGTGTTCGGTCTACTGAAGATTTGTTGCTCTAGGTTAAAACTTATCAAATATTTTTTCGTCTGGACTTCATTCATTATGGTTAAAATGAAGGATTAAAGAAGGTACGGATTTCACTGCCAAAAATTTCTTTGTGAAACACACCCATACTCCTCTGTATTGTGTTCTGATAAAGTTGTTGCAGGATGGAAAGAGTCACTGTGAAAAAAACAACCACTAACTTCAATGCGTTTCACAAATTTTTCAATGTTTCTCAAATCGGGACAGATTCGCTCATCACTCAATAGAACAAGTGGAGAGACTGACAACTAATATCTGGTCATAAAAACGTATTTGTTTTACACAACTACAAACTCTGCACTTACAAATAGGAATACCTATTCTGGCAATGTGGTGGTGGTTCCCAAATGGTGAAGCTCGCCCCCTAGGGATGGTCAGAGAAGAAGATGGGGGGGCCCAGATAGAAGACCAATTAGGGTGAGCGTTGAGGAGAATGCCTACTGTAATGGGCCAAGAGGGTATAATAACCACTTATGGTATCACCTCTATAGTCCAAAATCATGAAGGCAGGTTAAATGGATTCTGATAGGTAGGGCTCATAGACTGGAAACACTGATGAAGAAACATTTTGGCATTTTATATTTTTGTGCACTTTACGTAGGATGGATATAACTGAGTAATTAGTATACCACACTATCATATTTTTCTTCCTTTCCTGAGCCTTCGGATCTGATTTCAGTTTATTCTTGTAGCATAACAGTACCCTTAGGCACTGAGGAGTGCAGACTTTGTATCTTCCTTAATAAATAGCATGGAAACTGTAAGTCTATCATATGCACAAACAACTTCTGGGATGCAAAGAAATGTATTTCATAGTGTGGGCAAGTTTTGCATCTGTCTGATGGCACATCATTTAGTCAGGTAATTGTCTTCAGTATGGCAACAGCAGCAGATTAGTAAATGTTAATTTGTGATTGTGGGTTACTGGATCGGAACAAGCATTGTTATTTAATTACATTAACTGATAAGTGCTTCCTGAAGCTGTGAAAGCATGTTTGTAAAGTTCCCTAAGCTGAATGGATTTAAGGGGACTGCCACACAGGGTGATTTGTTGATTTCCCCAAAAAACCTCTTCCCCTTGCCTTACCTTATGATCATCGCAAGTAAAAGGGATTTTATAAAGATTTGTTGCCTGGGATAGTGCAGATTTACTGCTGATGACAAATCTCCCCACAATCCAGTACCCTAAGGGCAGGGAGACCTTAAGTGGATCATCCACTTTCCAGAAAGTAGGTCTGCTTTCACCTGCTCTGTCAGGTAGCCCCATTGACAGGCATTGGCCTATATGGAGGTACACTGAGCAGATATAATTGCGGAAACTCAAAAGCTTGCATTTTTTAAACAAAATACTCTCAGTGTAGCTCCACACAGGCCAATGCTATGCCTGTCAATAGGGTTACAGGATCGAGAAGATGATAGTGGATCTGTTATTCTCTGCCTTCGTTCAAAATGCAGACAGAGGAAAATGGATGATCCACTAAGTGTTGCCCTTCCCTAAAGGTGACCATATAAAGAACAATAAAGTTCAGCTCCTCCGGACAAACGTGGCAGCTAATTCAGCCATGTATTGGGCCCTCCCAGTATCCTGCCTGACCTATCTCTGGCCAAAAATGTGTATTTTGCAATCACATTATCTTTTTGTGTTTTACCATACATAGACAATCACATTTTAGAAGCATTGGCTTCATAATAAATTGTAACAGAAAGGTCATGTGACATGATTTTGCCCTACATTAGATGGGTAGGCACATTACTATAATGGCCCCGACCAAGTTGAAAGCTGCTGGACGTGTGAGGGGCTACACATGGTATGACTGCTTTCCTATTGTCCTGATTGATCAGAAAAACAGAAAGTGACGTGGAACTCTGAACCCTATTCACTTGTATGATATTATTGGTATGTGCATGGTCAGCATTAGAATAATGAATGGTGTATGTTCGGTTCCCCCTATGAAGTAGAAAATTAATGGGTAGATCATTTTCACTGAAGAATTTAAAGATACCTTTATAAACCCTAAAGGTCCCCATACACGGGCCGATTCTAGCTGCCTGCTGATAACTGCGGGGCTGTCTGACCGATATCTGGCCTGAAATTGTCCAGATATTGATCGGGCAGGTTAATAAATCTAGTCGGATCGGGGACCGCATTGGTTCGTTGATGCTGTCCCCGGACCGACTTTGCCTATACTCGTCGTTATAATTTGGCCCCCCCAGGGCCAAACGATCGAATTAGCCTGGATTCTCCCGTAGGTGGGGGATATCAGGAGAAGACGATCTGAAGGTGTATATGGGCACCTTTTGTGACCTATGGCAGACAATACTTTGTAGATAACATTCACATGTAAAACTTTGCATGTTTTTTTTCAGTGTAATAAACAAAAATGGCACCATAGCTGAATTTGGTTTTACCTTGGAAATTCTAATTTTGTTCAAACAATGGCCAAATGGAAAACTTTACCACTAGTAAAAACATCTCACCAACCACAGATAAAATCAGTCATCCATCCATGTCACTTAATGGAATAATTTTCCTTGGTGACTTAGGTCGTATAAGTGTTATGTACAGGCCAGGATTGCAACAACTCCTGAAGCATTGTAGTTGCAGAGCAGTTCTGTGATGAACCATGGAACACAAGCAATTTCAGGTTGGCATTACTGCTTATAAAAACCTCGGCCTGTGACCCTTCCCGGCAAGAACTGTAACTGGCAGACAATGCTAATTAGAGCTGTGCCCTTTCATGCACAAACAAGTGTGGAGGCCGGGGACCACCCAAAATAGTCCATTGTTCTAAGACTTAGCAAAGTTTCCGCTTTTTCCAACAGTGCTTTATATCAGCCCTCCGCACTTTAGAATTCATTAGGGTTGAGTGGGAAGGACCAGAAAAAAGATAGTTATTAGCTCCCTTTGTTTGCTTGGATGTTAAAGTCACAGAACCACTTGGGGATGATGTTTGAGGACAATTCATTGTTGGTTGAGAACTTTCCAAAGAATTATTTTTTTAAAACTTTAAAATATAAAAGAAGATAATTAGCTCAATTCAAATTAATAAGAAAGGCTCAACGACTCTCGAGGCCTGAATGCTTTAATAGTAGTGGCATGTAACGGGGTTATTTAACTGAGGGGCCACTAGGAATAATCTTGTCATCCATGTAAAAATCCTTAGTATTCTGTGTTTCTATTTATTCTCTTTTATTAGATACCTTTAGTATCTAACACGTTGGTCTGTCCCTAGCAACCATTCAATTAATCTCTATGTAATTATTTTATTTTCTGTTTTCTTTCTGGCTATCTGGCTGACAGAAAGAAGCATAAAAAAAAATAAAATGTGGGGTCACTGACCTACCATCTCTCCTATTTATTTTCCATTTTGACTTCCAGACTGCTATGTTGTTGCTAGGGTAAGTGGGACCCAAGCAACCAGATATCTTTTGTAATTCCAACTGTAGGTGTTCACCAGCTCTGATGTAGATAAACCCTATTAACCTAAACCTGTATAATTAAAACTGCTGCAAGTTTGTTGATTGATTTGATAATCACCAAAAACATTTTCATGCTTAAGGGAAAGTCATGCCAAGGGAAAAATCATTGGGCATGTTGGTTTGCATAAAAATGTATAGCAGTAAATCGCAGGGAAGCAGTTTTTTTATACTGGTAAAAGAAATGAAAAAGGGAAGCAACAATTTTCCTCTAAGGAAAAGAAAATATAAATTGTTTTCCCCTAATGTAAGTAAATCTACCCCAAAGTGTTTCTTGATGTGATGCAGATGCATACAGTTAATATATGACAATATGTTCCACAGTACTGAACTTAATGTGAGCAGATTCCTTTTTTGTAATTTAGTTGGTAATTTATAGATACAGCCAAACCCATTAGAGGTCTGTACTGAAGATGATGATTGGTCCAAAGGAAACAAAATGCTAATTGGACCATGGTTCTTGTTATAGTGGTACTCTCCTGATAACTACCCTGTCATCACAACACAACACACTTTCATTGGGCATGGCCCCTTAATAGGTCATCAGTGATTCCCTGGCAGGCATTTAGTAATATCAAGTATGGGCAGAACTTGTAGATGCTGAACAACTGGCTGAAATCTCAGGCCATTTGAATTTTTACAGATACTAGACTCTAGGGCAAAGTTTGCTCTATAAAACGGTGAAATAAAAATCTGCCATTAGCATGAAACCCTTAACAAACTCCTTATAAGTTTTATTGATCTATAGCAGAAGTCCCCAACCTTTCTAACCTGTGAGCCACTGTCAAATGTAAAAAGACTTGGAGAGCAACACAAGCCCCATAAAAGTTCATGGAGGAGCCAAATAAGGGCTAAGATTGGCTATTAGGCAGCCTCTATGCACCCTATTAGCTTACAGGGGGCTTTATTTGGTAGTAAATCTTGTTTTTATTCAACCAAAACTTGCCCCCAAGTCAGGAATTCAAAAATAACTACCTGGTTTGGGGGCACTGAGAGGAACATCCACCATGTTGCTCACGAGCCACTGGTTGGAGATCACTGATCTATAGTAAGGAGAAAAACCAACCCAAAGCTAAAGATAATGATGCCTCAAGAGGGGAAAACCTAAACCAAAAAGGCACTAATAAATATTCCCTGACGCATTATACACAATTTAAGGTCTTTACAAAGGGGAAGTTGTTTGTTATGATTCTACCTGCTTGAACCACAGGAATTGAACTGCCCCACCCACCCCACCTCTTCCCAAGATAATTTCCCTTTCTTTGTTCACCCCCTGCAAGTCTTCTCCTGTGTTAACTTCTTCACATTTGTGACTCCCAGCTAAACTTGGTTTTATCAGTCTCTAAACAGAATGAATTTGACCCGGCTATAGGTTAAATGGGCCCCTTGTCAGGCTGCTATAGGTCAAATGGGCCCCTTTTCAGGTTGCCCTTGCATTGCTAGCTCCAGGAATTTTCTTTTCTCAAACATGTATACATTGCATTTGAGCAAAAACAATGTGTTCAGGGCCCTCTGTGTCTGTCAGTATCACATCTTTGTATAATTTCATGCTAGTAAATAGCAATTCTCTGCTCTCTGCAGGAGATACTACCCCGCCTGACCAAATGTTCCAAGAGAAACTCGAGACTGTACCTGAATATTTTTCTGGTGGGTTATATTGGAAACATAACATAGGTACATAAATAGACATGAAATATTACTAGGTAAACAGGCTGAATCACGAGAGAGAGATGATTAAAGGGAAATATATACAACTTGTAAATGGAGTTTAACTCGAGGGCATGGCTCACAGTGTGTACAAAACATCCCTTTTCTGTTTAGTTTCATGCTAGTAGCAGTTGCCATATTGGTGTTTCAGCTGAAAAAATTGTCAGAGACCAAAAATGTGCATTTTCTTTGTATCAATATCCTTAAAGAATGTGTATCCTTATGCGGTAGCCTCATATATATATATATACTGTATATATATATATATATATATATATAGACATAAGAGCCAAGACTTTAGGGCCAGGCAGTGGTATAAAACCATAAAATGTTATTGGTGTACAACAAATGACATATTATTACTTTGTATAACAAACGTTTAATACGCGTAGTATTCTTGTTGGAGAAGGTCATGCTGTGATCCTCCATCTCTTGTTAAACAATAGTTACAAGGGGTTGTAACTGACTGATGCAGTAATTGATAAGTAATTTTGCTCTTAACATGTTTTCCTATGGCAGTGTTCCTAAAATGTCCAATAATTTCACTCTCTGGAAAGAGGTGATAGAAAATATCACAGCATATTTTGTTGAAATCATGGTAAAATCACTATTTCTGCACACCAACATATTCCGAAGCTTTTAAAAGACTTTACAAACCATACACTGCCCCAGTGGAACTTACATTCTAAGGTTCCTATCACATTTTCACACATTTGGGTCAATTCTATCAGAAACCAGTTAACCTGCCTATATGTTTTTGAAGAAAACCCACACAAGCACAAGGGCAGTATAGAAATCCTTTGCTCATAGTGACCTTGCTGGAATCAAACCTAGGACTTAAGCACCACAAGGCAGCAGTGCTAACCATTGGATCAGGCATGTTATCAAAGGAAGAATCAGGTAAGACTCAGACTGTTGATAGTAGTTTCTTTCCATGTAAGAGGCTATGCTTTGGTGTGGGGGCTGGCACACTTGTGTGGGGGCTGGCACACTTGTACTGAGCTTGCAGAGCTCCCCACTCAGGACTTGTTTATTGGGACTCAACTTCACTAAACTTCTGCTTGATGGATTTAAACCAGGGATCCCCAACCTTTTATACCTGTGAGCCACATTTAAATGGAAAAAGTGTTGGGAAGCAACACAAGCATGAAAAGGGTTCCCGGGGGTGCCAATAAGAGCTATAATTGGCTACTTAATAGCCCCTATGTAGACAGACAAGCCTATAGAAGGCTCTGTTTGGCATTATACATGGTTTTTATACAACCAAAACTTGCCTCCTAACCAGAAATTAAAAAATAAGCACCTACTTTGAGGCTACAGGGTGCAACATCCAAGGGGTTGGGGAGAAACATGTTACTCACGAGCCACTGTTTGGGGATCACTGATTAAACCCATTAGGGCTCATGTATTTCCACAAGTGCAGTGAAAAAAGTGTAGTTTTGAGTGGAATCCAATGTTTTTTTCCCACAGTGCAGCTTTTTCCCCCCCAGAATTCCATTGTCATTGAGGTTGCAAAGTGACAATTCTTTTGCAACAAAGTTTGCTTTGTATCATTTACTAACTGATGATTCAGATTGGAAGGCAGGAATTACTGAGCAGCGCCAAGTGCAACTAAATGGAAGTGCAAGGAGCGCATTCTGACGCAAGTACCTTAAATGAAAGCAGTTATACATGCAACTGACTGCGGGGAGACAACTTAGTGGATCTGAGATTATAGTTGTCTTGTTTCAAGCATAGGTTTATTAAATAGCCTTATGTATTGCTGTAATACAATTAATTTATTAAAAAATATAATGTCATTATGCAAATTCTATAGTGTTTTTTTCTGCAATACAGGTTATTGAACCTGTATTGCAGGAAGTCTAACTTGCTATAGTCAATTTACTTAATGACTATTTGCTCAAGGCTGTACTAGATGTCCATTGAAATTGTTTATGGGAATAGGCCTCATGCTATTTATGTACACACTGGAGGGTATTTATTAAGTGCAAGGGCAAAGTGCAAAGTGCACTTTTGTGCCCTGTGAAATTCTGTGTTTCCCCCATGAGTACAGAACTGCATTTAGCTGCATGGGGGCATTTAGGGGAAGGTACCTACAGACATCCCCCAACTTAAGTGCTACCACTATAGAGGTCTTATATTCCTATTTATAGGCAGTTTTCATTATATTTGCACCAATTGGCCTTTTCTCTCAGATACATTGGCGAAAAAACAAAATTCTGCTGATCGCCCCATGCGCAATTACCCATACAGGTAGCAGCAAGTGAAAGCGATTTGTAATTGGGCAATTAGCTTCTTTTTGAGCCAAGCTCTAATCAACATTACATTGTTAAGATAGCAAGAAATAAAAAGGAAAATGTTCCTCTTACCATGTCACCAGATGTGGGTCCCTTTCCACTGACATGAAATTCTCTTAATCCTATCTAATGTCTCCAGAAATGTAAACCTTTAGCAGATGGTATCCACACACACCTTATGCTACATGCAAAAAAAGCCCTTGAAAACAAAAACAGAAGGTCTTATAAGACAAGGAAAGTGAAAATTTTAACTTTTTTTGCCCTGGGTTCTGTTTATGTAAATACAATGCCACAATCTTACCTGCATTTCCCAGGGATCCCCAGGGATTTCTCCCGCTAGACTTGCTCAGTAAACTAATATTTTCCAATTTTAGCCTGCTGTGCATTTATGTAAGTCTAGCAGGTCTAGTGCAGTGCAAGGGATCCATGAAAACCAAAACGTTTTTGATAGCCTTATATTTTACAACAGAGGGTACATTATCCCTCATATAAATACAGCTGCTCAAATCTATGGCAGTAGTAATGCTATAAGTGTTTCAGGTGCCAATAAACCTCTATAGCTGGCCAGATGGAAGACTATTTTACAAATTTCCTTGTGCCAACAACCTCACAATTGTCACCGACCTGCTCTGCAGACTTAAGGTGCCCATACACGTTAAGATCCGCTCGCTTGGCGAGGTCGCTAAGCGAGCGGATCTTCTTCCGATATTCCCCACCTAGGGGTGGGCAATATTGTGTGGATCCAGGCTAATTCGGTCGTTTATCCATGGGCCCAAATGATCGAATTAGACTGCCGGTAATAGGCAAAATCGGTTCAGGGACCGCATCAACGAGCCAATGCGGTCCCTGATCCGACTAAATTTTTTAACCTGCCCGATTGATATCTGGCCGATTTCAGGCCAGATGTCGGTTGGACAGGCCTGTCGTTTGTGCCTCTACACTGGGCGATAAGCTGCAGAATCGGTCTAAGGAACGAATATCAGCACCTACAAGCGGCCTGTGTATGGCGCCTTAACTCGGCAAGTGAAAGGCTGTATATGTGACAGTTCCTAATCAACATTTTACATAAACTGAAGCCATGTAATAGAGTCATCCACGGGTCTAATGCAATAGACCGCAACTGACCCAAACCCACCAAGCAGTGGTCCAGTTTAGAGCTACTGTGTGTCTTGATGAGCAAATCCAAACCGGCCTGACTACAAATGATACAATTCCTGACCCTTCCTCTACTGAGCTTTATGGGATCCTTACAGTGATGCCACTTAAGACTGAAGTGCCCCATCTAAGCACCAAAATTGAATGAAAATTCTACTTTTTTCACCATCAACATCCTACCTCAATTCCCCCTGCATTCTCTGGATAGGGTTTTAGGACCCCCTACTTTGCATGTATTCCATGGGTACCTAAAGGTGGCCATACACACTAAGATCTGCTTGCTGATAGCGGATCTTCTCCTGATATCCCCACCTATGGGTGGGGCCAAATGATCAAATTAGAACGACCGTTGGTCGGGGACAGTCCCCGATCCGACTAGTTTTCACACCTGCCCGATTGAGATCTGCTCGATTTCAGGCCAGGTGTCGGTCGGGCAGGCCCATCGTTAGTGCCCATACATGGCCCGATAAGTTGCCAAATCGGTCTAAGGGACCGATATCAGCAGCTGGAATCGGCCCGTGTATGGCCATCTAAATCTACCATGTGATATCATTATTTACATTATGGGTATATGCCGTGTCCACCTCCAGTTTCCTGAACTTTGTTTGTCTGATTGCCCTTCATTAGAACAATGTATCAATGTTCAGTGTATAGAAAGAAAAAATATTTTGCACGCAGCCAATAATATTCCCGACTGAAATGGAGGAGATCACAGGAGATTCAGTAAACTTGCCAATGTAAATTATTTAATATACAATGTATATTCAATGTGAAAATATTTATACATTTCATTTCAGAAGTCTATTTTAAAATAAATGAGAAAAAAAGCGTATCATGCCTGTTTAATGTATGCAAATGTTTCTATTGAAAGAGGGTAAAAATGTCACATAGTTGTTCCATGTGGAAGCAAGCTGTATTCTGGCAATGTGGAACACATCTCCCACACAGGTTTTACAGCTATTATATGCATATAATACAGGTATGGGAGCTGTTATCCAGAATGCTCGGGACCCGGGATTTTCCGGATAAAGGATCTTTCCATAATTTGGATCTCCATAACTTAAATCTGCTAAAAATCATTTATTTATAATATTGAATAAACCCAGTAGGATTGTTTTGCCTCCAATAAGAATTAACTATATCTTAGTACCTTGTACTTGATCCCAACTGTTTTATTATTACAGAGAAAAGGGAATCATTTAACCATTAAATAAACCCAATAGGGCTGTTCTGCCCCCAATAAGGGGTAATTATATCTTAGTTGGGATCAAGTACAGGTACTGTTTTATTATTACAGAGAAAAGGGAATCATTTAACCATTAAATAAACCTAATAGGGCTGTTCTGCCCCCAATAAGGGGTAATTATATCTTAGTTGGGATCAAGTACAGGTACTGTTTTATTATTACAGAGAAAAGGGAATCATTTAACCATTAAATAAACCTAATAGGGCTGTTCTGCCCCCAATAAGGGGTAATTATATCTTAGTTGGGATCAAGTACAGGTACTGTTTTATTATTACAGAGAAAAGGGAATCATTTAACCATTAAATAAACCCAATAGGGCTGTTCTGCCCCAATAATGGGTTATTATATCTTAGTTGGGATCAAGTACAGGTACTGTTTTATTATTACAGAGAAAAGGGAATCATTTAACCATGAAATAAACCCAATAGGACTGTTCTGCCCCCAATAAGGGGTAATTATATCTTAGTTGGGATCAAGTACAGGTACTGTTTTATTATTACAGAGAAAAGGGAATCATTTAACCATGAAATAAACCCAATAGGGCTGTTCTGCCCCCAATAAGGATTAACTATATCTTAGTTGGGATCAAGTACAGGTACTGTTTTATTATAACAGAGAAAAAGGGATTCATTTTTAAAAATTAGAATTATTTGCTTATAATGGAGTCTATGGGAGATGGCCTTTCTGTAATTCAGAACTTTCTGGATAATGGATTTCCGGATAAGGGATCCCATACCTGTACACACTTTCAAATCAGATACATTTTTAAACAAAGGCTGCCAGACAATGAACATAATGAAAACTATTTTAAAAAATCATATTTTTATTCTGCTTGGGGGCCTTATATACTAGAGACAAAAGTGCAGCACATTTTTTTAGAGAGAGAGAGTACATACGCTAACCAGTATATATTTTGGTAGCAAATCTCAAAGTCATGATAATAACTTCTTTAAGAATAGGGGGAAAAAAACACCTTCTGGGTTAAATGTGTTATGTAAGAGCGGAACAAGGCTACCTTATGTCTATCAGCTTTGGAACTACTTATAATATGTCTGTAAATAACAAAGCCAAACACATTCTCTCGAGGAATGCCAGGGAAACCAGATACTTCAATGTAAAGGCAGCTAATTTATGGGAAAACACGTAGGAGCGCAATGTTCATCTGTCAACATAATCCTGTTACCGGGGTGGGAAAACAATGGGAAACAATGTTTAGTTGGTCTGTGGGTGAATGGCTGGATGGTGTATGTGATCAATAAATCCATATGTAGCACATTGAGCCACGTACTATCGCCATTTGTGTTTTCACAACAGAATAGAAAGGATTTAGCTTTACCCACAGGATCTGTTTTTTCCAGCAATGTATTCAACAGCTGCAAATTAAAGGGGCAGTTCATCTTAAAATGAACTTTTAGGATGATGTAAACAATGGTATTGTAAGATAATGTGCAACTGTGAATGTTTGTGCAACCGTGGGAATTTTCTCAAAGCCCAAATACGTCGGAATCAATGGAAAGGCAAAATGATACTGCGGTTAAAGTATAAGCTGTGCAGTAGCATATATATTGCCATATTGTTAGAGAAGCTATAACAGTTCTTTATAGAAAAACATACTCTCATGTTGCCAATTTCTTCCAAACTAGGTGGCAACTTCTCTATCATATATATATATATATATATATATACCCTCTAGATATCATTTCTGCCAGTCGCTTAGGGCACAAACTCTCCAAATCAGGCTCCAATCCCATAGGTTGATAGTGGAAGACAAGAGGTGAATAAATGACCTCTGCTGGGAGTGTTTTATTGGCGGTGAAGAAAGACATGATATACATGATGGCTGAATGGCCAACCATATGAAGTGGTAAAAGGTAAAACTTTACATATCCAAATGCCAATGAGACTAACAGGAATATAAATGAGAAAGAAAGTTTGCCAGAGCTCAGTTTGCATTTAAAAATAATTTTTACAAAAAATGAGGTGTTAGTACCACACCAAAATATGTAAGCTCACGTGCCACGTCAAGGCCCCTCATTGTACGTGAGTCCTACACTGTCTAATGAGCAATAGGTCTTACTACTCAGTCACATTGTTTGCTGGGGGACTTTATTTTAATTGCATCACAGACTCAAAGTCATTAGACAGTGTAGGACTCACGTACAATGAGGGGCCTTGACGTGGCACGTGAGCTTACATATTTTGGCCAAAGTGTGGTACTAACACCTAATTTTTTGTAAAAATTATTTGTAAAGGTAAACTAAGCGCTGGCAAACTTTCTTTCTCTTTGTGTATAATTAATGGCTTTTTATCGTTTATAGCAGCTGGTCAACTCCAGATTGTGGGTTAGACCGAGCGCTGGCACAATAGTGTGTTTCTAGCAGCTGGTCAACACTACAGCGTGGGTTAGACCGAGCGCTGGCGATTTCTTTCCGAGGAATATAAATGAACCCTACCAAAATATCTGAAATGCTTGATTTTGAATCAAATTAGTCTGTCATTGTCAGGCCTTGCATTAAACACAGAAAATGAAAGTATAGTGGCTTATTCTGAACACTTACCCCCATATGTAATAAAAAGCACTGTGTTTGCCGTGTAGCATTGACCCATAGTAACCAATAAGATGTTAGAATTTACTGGTAACTTGTTAAAATTCCTGTTGTTTGGTTGCTGTGGGTTATTGCTCCTGGGCAAACTTAAGTTCCCCATACACTGGCAGATCCGCTCGCTTAGTGATGTCCCCAAATGAGCGGATCTTCTCCCAATATCCCCCACCTACGGGTGGGCGATATCGGGAGAATCCAGGGTAATTAGATCGTTTGGCCCTGGGGCCAAACTATCGAATTATAATGATGGGCATAGGTAAAGTCGGCCCGGGGACCGCATCAACGAGCCAATGCGGTCCCCGATCCAACTAGATTTTCTAACCTGCCCGATCGAGATCTGCCGATTTCAGCTCAGATATCGGTTGGGCAGGCCCATCGGTAGTGCTCATACATGGACCGATTAGCTGCCGAATCGGTCCAAGGGACTGATATCAGCAGCTACTATCGGTCTGTGTATGGGGACCTTTAGTGACTTTTATTACACAACCCAAGTAAACAAATGCAATGGAAAGTAGTCAGCTCCAAGTTTAATACTAGCTACCAGAATACATGTCTTATATAATGCAGGAATAAGTAGAACTGATAATGGTCTGACTTGTGGCTTGTAGGCCTTAGTGTAAAATTAGTTTTGCGGCTCCTGTTTAGTTTTCGTTGTTGCCCATGTTAGACTCTGCATTGACTTTTATGTCCCCATTTTTATAAGAACCCAGAGAGCCAATGTGCATTCTTGTAATTATTATTATTATATTCTCCCAAACACAGTAAGTGATTATCCCGTAGATTTGCCCTGATCCCTCCCATACTACCATTCCTTCCATAGTCACTTAAGCCTCATGAAAATCTAGTAAGATAAAAATCTTTTTGTGACCAGCTTTTATGGGAATTAACCATTTATTAATTCCAGCCCAGCCTTTATTTAAAATGGTAAATGGTAATTTGGGAACCAAAGTTGTTAATGAAGGGTGCTTTGGACTGTGGGGAGGTGCTGGGAGCTGAGCTGCTACGTGGGGGTAAAGGATTGGTTGTTTGTTCTATGGGAGGGATGGTATATAATAGAGGAACACCTTACCTACCTTTTCCGTCACCATCAAGGGCACCTGGAGTGCTGTGCGGGCATCGGCAGCTTGTCTGGCACCCAAAATGGTGACCAATCATGCCATCCCTTTTTTTTTGTTTTTGTAGTTGGATGGTTCATGTATATTGTTTCATGCAAGAAGTTAATCTTGTTCTATTATCCAATTTTGTTATTGATTGGGTACATTGTCACAGCTGCGGGTAGGTATTTTTGAATTTGGTCCTTGCCCTTTGGGGGTATGCTTTAATAGGTTGTACTTTACATGCCCACCGCTTAGAAACTTATTAACTGGTCTTCATTTTTTATATATTATAGTTTTTTAAAATTATTTGCTTTCCTTTGCTACATTTTTCCAGCTCTCACTACATTTTTACTGTTATTCTTACTTCTCTTTTTAGCCCCTCTCCTATTCATATTCTTGTATTGTTTTCTACTGCCTGGTTGCTAGGTTAAATTGGACCCTAGCAACCAGATACCGGCTGAAATTCCAAACTGATGGGCTGCTACAAAAAAAAAGCTAAATACTTTAAAAACAGCAAATAAGAAAAAAAAGACCAATTGCAAAATGTCTCAGAATAGCACTCACTATATTATACTAAAAGTGAATTCAAGGTGAACCTCTTTAATATAAATCCAAGCAAAAGGGACTGTGTTAAAAAGATTATTAGCTAATGTAATAATAAAGAGTGCATATGGAGCACAGCATCTCTTTCACTATTGTGGGTTTCCTGTTTTGCAACTCTGATTTATTAACCTGTGCCCTTTGTCTGCCTCTAGGCAATGCTAGCAAGGCCTGAGACCTGTTTCCTGGTTACTTGATACAAGGCAAATGTGTGTAAACAGAAAGAAAGAATACACCGTCAATATACAAACAGTTACGTGTATAATACAATTTGAGGCTTTAGTTCATATTCATGGGGCACAAAATAATTACAGACTGTGGGCGATGTTGTGTAGGCACATCAGAAGCCTCAGTGTTTTTGTATTAGCTTCAGTGTTTGTATCCATCTGTGGGTTACAAGGAGTGTTCTAGTCCAGCTACAAATTCAGATAGAGAGATAAATCTGATTGCATTTAAATAACGGGGATAGGGATGTACAAGTCTTTGCCAAGTAGGGTCAAATGGCATAGCTTTGCTTGGTAGCTATGGTTCCACAGAACTAGCTTGCTCTTGTTATTAGTGCCTAAACACTGGGGAGTCAGTTACACGGGGAAGCTAAGCTCGAGGGAAGCAGGGGATGGTCTGGTAGACGAGCCACCTGGACATTACTTGATGCCTAGTAGACTGAGGGAAACTGATTGGTTTGCAAAAGCACTACTAATTACTTGTCATTTGTTTTGTTCAAGGCTCCTAAGACACCTTAAACTGATCAACTAAAAAGATCTAACCAGCTCTAGGCCTAAGTGATTGTGGAGGGTCGCTCATGCTTTAGAGACATTTTTTAAGGCAGTTTAATGAAATCCCCTTTTACACCCAATAACATCTCTCCGTGTAATTGAGGTCTTCGTGCAAGTGGTTCCGGCAACATGCATAATATAATTGCTGCATACTTAAAGCTGTATTTAATAACTATTATCACAATAAAGGGCTCATTTGCAAATGGCAGAGTGGGTTGCATGATGGAATTGATTGTGTAAACATATACAATGCCTTGTCAATAGTGCTCTATAATACCACACAGTCAGTGGCTTAACTATAGAGGAAGCAGAATATGCAGTTATGGGGGATAGGGGACAGGGGGGCATGGACCATGGGATATGCTACTTTTATAGCTCTAAGAAATCCCTTCTCCTCAGGCAGGAAGGTCTGGGTAGGTACGTGCCTGGCCCCTCCAAAGTTTTTTCACAAGGGCCGGCACAGCGTTGTTACACCACACAGTGTGGAAAAGGAGACATAAAACATTAATGGATACATACAAAAACATTGAGCAAGACTAGCAAAAGTTTTAGGCAATGTCAATGGAAACTATCTCTATCATGCTTTTTGTGTTTTTTATTATGGCCCCATGAGCCATTGCCCCTAAAGGAAAACTATACCCCCAAACAATGTAGGTCTCTATAAAAATATATGTGTAAATCCCTGCTTCACCTAAATAAACCAGTTTCATAAAAATATGTGCAATTGGGTAATAATAAATAGAAAACTGCCATTTTAAGAATTAAGGGCCTTTGATCATAGGAGTCACAGTGCATACAAACAAGCCAAGGCACACATACATGCTAGGCCCCCTCAGCCAATGAATGGACAGAGTTCTGTCTTTTGCTTCCACACTACTTCCTGTTACAGTCAGCTGCATTATTTCCTGTCAGGTGATCTCTGAGGGGGCACACAGCCCATCACTAAATGGTGGCTCAAGGAAAAGGATGTAAAAGGACAATATTTACTGATATATATATATATATATACAGTATATTCCAATTTGGCAAGATTCTTTAATAAGTCACTTAACATAATATAAACTATCTGTTGGTTAAGTATTCCTTCTGGGGGGTATAGATTTCCTTTAATATGAATACATTTGTGCTCTACACTTCTTCTTGGAAGAACTTGGACTTCTTCCAATGTGTATTATCATTTAGTGAACTATAAAGAAGTATCAGCAATACCTATATAGTATACTTTGACTATCTTGGCGTGGATTTGCTGAACTCAAATAGCCTTACGGAGGCCCTTTTATAGCACATGACATATTTTGGAAAACATTATTCTTATGCAGTTAATGTGCTGTACCATTTGATTATTGTGGTCAATTTAAGTACAAAGTATTTGCACATTGCTTACTTTAGAAGCCTATTTCCTACTCTGTCACCAACAACTTAAGGATATCAACACTTGAAACCACTGGCTGTAAAAACCCACCTCACCATTGGGACTAGTAAGAAAAATGTATAACAGGGCTGTCCAGCTGGGGACCTGCAGGCCATATGTGGCCCTTCAAAGCATTTGTTATAGCCAACAAACTGAGAAAGGCTTTCAGTTACTTCAATGTGTGACAAAAAAATTAGACAGCATTACTATACTATACTAAATACACTAGATCCTACAGCCACTGACTAGGCCAGGGGTCCCCAACCTTTCTTACACCTGAGCCACAATCAAATGTAAAAAGACTACACACAAGCATCATAAAAGTTCATGGAGGAGCCAAATAAGGGCTAAGATTGGCTATTAGGCAGCCTCTATGCACCCTATAAGCTTACAGGGGGCTTTATTTGGGAGTAAATCTTGTTTTTATTCAACCAAAACTTGCCCCCAAGTCAGGAATTCAAACATAACTCCCTGGTTTGGGGGCACTAAGAGCAACATCCAAGGGGTTGGGGAGCAACATGTTGCCCCTGAGCCACTGGTTGGGGATCACTGGACTAGGCAATGGGGCAGGAACTCAAGCTGTATTTACACAATTCATAGAAAATCTGGACCCTCTATAACAAGCTGTATCACTTTTTTCTAGACAAAAGGCACTACGTCCGGATTTACCAAATCCTCCAGAATACTGGCCTTGGGCAATCAAACTTAGTAAATGAAATCAACCAAAATTCTGTTGCTGTGCTATTCAATCACAAAACAATACTTTTGCTCAGCACCACCTCCAAACAGTTGATGGAGCAAATTGGTCTTGCACAGGTCACTGAAGGTCAACAGCTGACCTTATCAGGCATTGTGAAAGATCAAATTAAATTGATTAATAATGGTTGCCATTGTGCCATGGTTGGCTTGATAAATTGGTTGTATAACTGAGGGTCCGTGTGAAAGGATTTTAGATCAAACTTTTCAATTGGTCTTCATTACTTATTTTTATAGTTTTTTAATTATTTGCTTTCTTTTTCTGACTCACTGACCCTGACAGACAAAAACTATTGCCCTGTGAAGCTACAATTGTATTGTTATTGTTATTTTTTATTTCTTATCTTTCTATTCAGGCCCTCTTGTTTTCATAATCCACTCTCTTATTCAAACCACTGCCTGGTTGCTAGGGTAATCTGGACCTTAGCAACGAGATACCTTCTGAAATTCGTAACTCGAGAGAACAATTGCAAATTATCTCAGAATATCTCTATGACGTGATCCCCAACCAGTGGCTCAGGGGCAACATGTTGCTCCCCAACCCCTTGGATGTTGCTCTCAGTGCCCCCAAACCAGGGAGTTATTTTTGAATTCTTGACTTGGGGGCAAGTTTTGGTTGAATACAAACAAGATTTCCTACCAAATAAAGCCCCTGTAAGCTGATAGGGTGCATAGAGGCCCCTAATAGCCAATCTTAGCCCTTATTTGGCACCTCCATGAACATTTATGGTGCTTGTGTTGCTCTCCAAGTCTTTTTATAATGACTTGAATGACTGTTGCTCGCAAGAAAGAAAGGGGACCCCTGCTCTAAATCATGCTAAAAGTTAATTCAAAGGTGAACAACCCTTTAAAATCCTTTCAATATTGGGGCTATTTGAATTACATCTGTACTTATATTCCACTATGTAGACTCAAAATGCAGGACATTTAAATTCCCCTTTCCTCCCTGCAGAACTAATTCTTTTACACAGCAGGAGAAACAATGGTAAATTCCAGTTCTTATGCCAAACCAATGAGTATCCTTGGCTGCTGATTCTGAGTCACTAATGACCTTTAATCTAACTCAAATGTTAATTAGGCACCATGGAGCTATTCATGGCTACTTTCAGCTGTTTTTCATGGAAATGAACAAATAGAATTTATCTGCCAGAAACGGAGATAGGGTTCACTGACTTATTGCATGATAATTGTACCCTAAAGAACTGCGGCAAGGGATAGCTGGGCTCCACAAACTCATTGTTTGTTTTTAATTCCACTCATACAAGTGAAGCGGTTTGTTATTGATGGCACAAACTGCTGCTGTGTGTCAATATGTTGTGTAGAGTTTTGCAATTTAGGTGTGGTGATCCCACATCCTCTTTTTGTCAGAAAAAATAGGTTTTGTTTGAAATGTGTATAAAGTATAAGGAGAAGTCACAACAGTTGCTCACCCACCAATCAGCTCTTGGCTTTGAAACAGATTGGTTCCTTTGGGTTTCTAGACTAGCTGCAAACTTTGTAATGTTATTACATACACGTCCTAGGTACATTAAACCTTGCAGGCCTAACTGGCAACTTGGAAGCTTTGCAAGCTTTATCCAATACACAAGTTTAAACATTTTTTTCATAATGAAGTGGACTAAGATGTTGTCTTCCTGCCTAGGTATAAGCAATTTGGCTTAAACCTAGGCAGGAAGAGAACATCTATGATGGCCTGCTACAGTCTGACCCCCCAGCTTTCACCAAATACAGTGGTGTGAAAAGCTATTTGCCCCCTTCCTGATTTCTTATTCTTTTGCATGTTTGTCACACAAAATGTTTCTGATCATCAAACACATTTAACTATTAGTCAAAGATAACACAAGTAAACACAAAATGCAGTTTTTAAATGAGGGTTTTTATTATTTAGGGAGAAAAAAAATCCAAACCTACATGGCCCTGTGTGAAAAAGTAATTGCCCCCTGAACCTAATAACTGGTTGGGCCACCCTTAGCAGCAATAACTGCAATCAAGCGTTTGCGATAACTTGCAACAAGCCTTTTACAGCGCTCTGGAGGAATTTTGGCCCACTCGTCTTTGCAGAATTGTTGTAATTCAGCTTTATTTGAGGGTTTTCTAGCATGAACCGCCTTTTTAAGGTCATGCCACAACATCTCAATAGGATTCAGGTCAGGACTTTGACTAGGCCACTCCAAAGTCTTCATTTTGTTTTTCTTCAGCCATTCAGAGGTGGATTTGCTGGTGTGTTTTGGGTCATTGTCCTGCTGCAGCACCCAAGATCGCTTCAGCTTGAGTTGACGAACAGATGGCCGGACATTCTCCTTCAGGATTTTTTGGTAGACAGTAGAATTCATGGTTCCATCTATCACAGCAAGCCTTCCAGGTCCTGAAGCAGCAAAACAACCCCAGACCATCACACTACCACCACCATATTTTACTGTTGGTATGATGTTCTTTTTCTGAAATGCTGTGTTACTTTTACGCCAGATGTAACGGGACACGCACCTTCCAAAAAGTTCAACTTTTGCCTCGTCGGTCCACAAGGTATTTTCCCCAAAGTCTTGGCAATCATTGAGATGTTTTTTAGCAAAATTGAGACGAGCCATAATGTTCTTTTTGCTTAAAAGTGGTTTGCGCCTTGGAAATAATTTTGGTCGGCCGGCCACTCCTGGGAAGGTTCACCACTGTTCCATGTTTTTGCCATTTGTGGATAATGGCTCTCACTGTGGTTCGCTGGAGTCCCAAAGCTTTAGAAATGGCTTTATAACCTTTACCAGACTGATAGATCTCAATTACTTTTGTTCACATTTGTTCCTGAATTTCTTTGGATCTTGGCATGATGTGTAGCTTTTGAGGGGCTTTTGGGCTACTTCTCTGTGTCAGGTAGCTCCTATTTAAGTGATTTCTTGATTGAAACAGGTGTGGCAGTAATCAGGCCTGGGGGTGACTACAGAAATTGAACTCAGGTGTGATAAACTACAGTTAAGTTATTTTTTAACAAGGGGGGCAATCACTTTTTCACACAGGGCCATGTAGATTTGGAGTTTTTTTTCTCCCTTAATAACGTAAACCTTCATTTAAAAACTGCATTTTGTGTTCAATTATGTTATCTTTGACTAATAGTTAACGGTTTTTGATGAGCAGACACATTTAAGTGTGACAAACATGCAAAAGAATAAGAAATCAGGAAGGGGGCAAATAGTTTTTCACACCACTGTAGCCATTGCTAAATGATTCATGATGGTATGCTGAATTCTGAGCCCACATTTTTGCATTGGTCAATGATTCATTTTCACTTCTGTAATAAATATTTTTATTGAATTTAGCAGCAAAGTAAAATAAGAAAGGTCAAGTCTAAAAAAAAAGAAGTTGTAAAAGTTGCAAAAAAAAAAGTTGCAAAGTTGGTCATACAGCAGAAGATTCACATGTCTGGCAACGTTGACAAACATAGTGATCTTTTCCCGATATGCCTGATGTTGTGTTGTGCCGTATTGTGCTGATAATAATAGAGGCCAATGCAGACTGTTGTGAGAGGACAGCATTAATGGGCCAATGTGGTCCTGTCCCAAATCAAATTTAAAATCAGCCTGATTTTCAGACAGATATCAGGAAATCAGGGAGGCCCAATACACGGCAAGCTACACTGCCAACTTTGTGTGAGGGGCAGCTAAAATCTGCCTGTGTAGGGCCATTATGTTAGGCTAGGTTTTCTCTGCCTAACAAGATGGGGCTGCTGAACTTAAATATCTTTTTGAATAAGTCTGATATTCACACAAATATTAATCCAGAGTAATGTGGCCGCTGTTTCTGGGTTGGAAATGAAAACTTCTTTTGTAACAACACATTTGTTAAGGGGTTTAATGAAAGTGTGACCTAGAAAGACATAAGCTTTTTTTCCACCCCACTAATAATGTAACTAAGAAACCCCATACTGAGATTACCATACTATGGGATACTTACTATATACAGGGTCTTTCTTGTGTGAATAAAGGAACCGACAACACACTGTCAAAAAATCTTGAACCAAAAGAGATTAGCAAACCTAGGATTAGATTCAGATTTGGTCAGGATTTAAAGGGATACTGTCATGATTTTTTATGGTGTACTTTTTATTTCTAAATGATGCCGTTTACATAGCAAATAATTCACTCTACCATTTACATTTTATTCTTGAACCAACAAATTTATGTTTTAGGTTGTAATATTGGTGTGTAGGAGCCATCTCAGTGCATTGTGCCTGAGCTTTCAGAAGGAGCCAGCCCTACACATTAGAACTGCTTTCAGGTAACCTATTGTTTCTCCTACTCCCATGTAACTGGAGGAGTCCCAAGCCAGACTTGGATTTCTTACTATTGAGTGCTATTCTGATACTTACTGGGAGCTGCTGTTTTGCTCCCTTCCCATTGTTTTGCTGATCGGCTGCTGGGAAGGGGGGTGATATCACTCAAACTTGCAGCTCAGCAGTAAAGTGTGACTGAAGTTTATCAGAGCACAGGTCACATAGCTGTGGCACCCTGGGAAATTAAGAATATGGCTAGCCCTGTATTAAATTTCAAAATTAAATATAAAAAAAATCAGTGTTTGTGTTTTTGAAAAAACAAATTAGAATGCAGGATTCTGTCTGTTATGTGTTTTGAAAAAAAACATGTTTTCCCATGACAGTATTCCTTTAATTTGGTGGCTTCATCCTGCACTTGTAAAACCTCACTTAGAAATACCAGGATAGATAGTGAGTTTGGTGTAACTGTATCAAATCTACCCCTTACATGTTCTGCTAGAGCAGTGCTGTCCAACTGGCGGCCCGTGGGCCGCATGCGGCCCGCGACCCCCCTCTGTGTGGCCCCCCACCTGTCTGGCTGCTTTGATGACTTACCTTTGAGTAAGCTTTAAATGGTATCAGTACTGAGATTAACTGCCCCCCTGCATGGTTCTCACCTCAGATTCAGGCTGTAATCAGGCTGTATTGTTTAAATATGTAATCCCCTGTACTGTTCACACCTTTTAATCTCTGCATTGTTCACCCCCTGTAGTGTTCACACCTCAGGCTCAGGCTGTAATCACTCCCATTGTTCACTTCTTCACACCTCAGACATAGGTACTGTAGGCAGAGTATGGCACATACAGCCAGCATAGGGCAGGTAGAGTATGGCACACACAGGCAGCATATGTCAGAGAGGGTATGGTACACACAGGAAGGGTAGTGCAGGCAGAGTATGGCACACACAGTCAGGGTAGGGCAGGCAGAGTATGGCACAAACAGGCAGGGTAGGGCAGGCAGAGTATGACACACAGAGGCAGCATAGGGAAGGCAGAGTATGGCACACACAGGCAGGGTAGGGCAGGCAGAGTATGGCACACACAGACAGCATAGGACAGGCAGAGTGCTGCCTGTGTGTGCCATACTCTGCTTGCCCTATGCTGCTTGTGGGAGGTGAACCTGGCAGGGGTTTTTTGTGGGAGTTTGTTAGCAGTTGGATGGTCCCTAAGGTGTGTAATTATGTACTGGGGGTTGCTCTGCTATCCACAGGGGAGGAGGAGGCGGCATATGGAATTATATATGTATATCTTAATATGACATAATTCTTTCACATATGAATGATGGTTGATATCCCCACAGTAAGGACCAAGCATTTGGGATTTTGCTGTGCTACCACCATTGTGATAAAATAGGTGTGGTTTGAAGTGGGTGTGGTTTCAAAAAGGGGAGTGGTCAAAACTGGCTTCCATTAGCGGCCCTCCACCATGTACGCTAGAGAAATTCCGGCCCTCGACACCGTAGAAGTTGGACAGCACTGTGCTAGAGGAAGACAAACAAAAAAGAGAAACTGGAGAAAGGGTAGGGAATACAGAATTAGTAGAATATCAATGGAATGTGACAATGGACCAGCAGGAGTCTGGCCAAGAATTGGCTTATGGAAATCACAGAGGTACAAATGAGAAAGGTGGTGAGGATCAAGCAAGAAAAAGATTTAGACGATGACTAGGGTCGTGGGCTGGGGATTACCTGGGGAGAGAGGTTACAGACCATATAGGGAGAGAGGTTACAGACCATATAGGGAGAGAGGTTACAGACCATATAGGGAGAGAGGTTACAGACCATATAGGGAGAGAGGTTACAGACCATATAGGGAGAGAGGTTACAGACCATATAGGGAGAGAGGTTACAGACCATATAGGGAGAAGAGAATAAAGACAGCCTGGGAGTAATGCAGCAGAGGGACTTAGAATAGGGGAAGGGGAACAACTAGGTGCATATGGGTAAAGGTCAGCTGCCAAAATAAATGAGAGACTGGCTAGGAAACTGACTGGCTGGGGAGAGGGACCAGAAAGGTTCAAATGTTTGATAGGAAGGCAGATGTATGGTACAGGAGGAGTTACGTAGAGCTCAACTGAATGAAAGATGTAGACACATAAGAGCACTTCCTTGCAAACAATGTAGGTAGAACAGAGTCAGGGAATAAGACTTAAAATAGAAAGAAACAAAAGGTGGGAGAGGGGGGCCCTTGAGAGAAGAGTGTGGATTGTTCATAGAGAAGGTATCCAAGGTTAAAGTAAAGGAGTGTTAATAAGCAGGTATCTTTGTGAAACACATTTAAATGGAAGCAAATGCTACTTTGCACTGCTCCAAGCCTTAATGAGCCCAACAATATACTGTAGATAGGAGGTACATTGTCTTCATGTTCTACTGGAGTATTTTGCTCTTAAAATGGTTGTTTCTGTGCCTGTGGGTGGGAATGAAATCAATTCAGAGCACTGAGGAATTGCCAACAGCCATCTGCATCTGGAAGGGCAAAAAATCAGATATAAAAATTAAACCTCGGATGATGGTTCACAAACATCTTATAACTAAAACACAATTTAAAAAACAAAGCTTTATCCTTCAATGTGTATCATAATTTATCTTTTACAAAAGATGTGTGGAGCAGTAGTGTAGAAAGTCACACTTGAACATAATCGTGGTTGTGAGAAGGTAGAGACAACAGAGATTTACAAACACAAGTTCTAAATTTTACCTGCGCAGATACCCAGAGCAGCCAATCATATTTTTGCATTTATTAACATGCAGCAGACTGATCAAAACTAATTGCTGATTGGTTGCTGGACTAGTATGATTTAACACCTGTCTTCATTGTTTAGGCCTGAGATTTTTAGTCCCTTCTTTGTACTAAATCTGGAGTTACTGGTGGGTTTACTGACATGTGACACAGGATCCACTGTCTGAGTATTATGAGATCCAGATGAGCACTGCTGGGAAATCTAATAGAGGCTGCTTAAAAGGGATGATGTAATTTCTTGCAAATATGAGTTTAGCTCTTTCTTTATAGTCATGTGTTACTGTTTAATGTAACGCTACGGTATCTGAGCTCGAAGGTTTTATAAGCTGATTTAGAAAGACTTACAGAGAAGAGACAAATGTAGCAGCGTAGTCTTTGAAGATGGTTTGATCCAGGCTTAGGAGGCCCACCTGATGTGATTAAACTACTAATCCTAATATATGCCAACAGGTCAGCTGTAGGCTGCTGGGAACTGTAGTTCATCCATATATGGAGGTCCTCTTGTTGCTTTTTCCTAATTGTCAGACAAGAGCTGGAATCTAGGTGAACAAATCATTTAAGTCTCTGTATAGAATGCTGAACAGATGTTATTTGGCCAATAATATTTGTGTATTAGCTTCATTCCAATGGCCTTGTGTGCCAGGTAACCAACCATACACGTGCTTATCATGGCGATTAATGACTGGGATTTTATATTTCAAGCTCTAAAGCAGGGATCGCCAACCTTTCTTACTCGTGAGCCACAGTCAAATGTAAAAAGACTTGGAGAGCAACACAAGCATCATAAAAATTCATAGCGGGCCAAATAAGGGCTAAGATTGGCTATTAGGAAGCCTCTATGCACACTATCAGCTTACATGAGGCTTTATTTGGTAGTAAATCGTGTTTTTATTCAACTAAAATTTGCCACTAAATCAGGAATTCAAGAATAACTCCCTGGTTTGGGGGCACTGAGAGCAACATCCAAGGGTTTGGGGAGCAACATGTTGCTCACGAGCCACTGGTTGGGGATCACTGCTCTAAAGCGTCAGTATTCAGACTTGCAATATAATTGTAGAGGACAACGTGTGTGGCCAACATGAGTGCTCTCCCTGCATTGCACATGCTATGTATCCTAGGGTTTTTTACATTTTGGCTCTTTGACTTATATAGTATATTCACCTTACTTTTACCTCAAGTACAAATCAGTATATTATTTATTTATTTTATCCTTTTATTATTTTGCAGGTAAGTTCCCTATGACATTCACATAACACACTAGAGGTAGTTTTAGCAGTAGCCAGTAAACTGCTTTTATACTGGAGTACACAGAACAACCCCAAGGGATATTTAATGGATTTAATATCTCACTGAGTATAGTCTAGTGTCTCACAAATCTCATTGTTACTCTATTCAGCAAATGTTTGGGGAAGTCCAGAAGTCACCTCTTCCTTTTAGCCTAATCTAACCACTTGACACTACTGCAACCCCCATATACAGTAATTTCATTTCCCTCTTTCAAAATAAAACAGACTGCACAGTTTGTATTGGATATTAATTTTACCCACAGAGTATTATACAAAACAAGTAAACAACTGTATTTTTAGACTTTTTTTATCTGCAATAACAGATAATAATGTACTGTACATGTTTTATCACCTAATTGTAACCCTAGCCTACTCTCTCTGGGCAAGTGGTCCTGGAATTCCCAGTCCTGTACAGCTTTTCATCCATACCATTGTACCCCAAGTGTCTTTTATGACCCATTGGACCAATAAAGTATACAATCAGTTATCCAGACCCAGACTTTTCCCTAAAAAATGATTTTTTACAAAGAAAGTCATTAAAAAAAAACCAATTGTTTGCTTAACAATCGACCTTCCTGTGCTTTAGAGCTTTTATAGTATTAGAGTAGTAACTATACCAAACTACTATATTATAGCTTAATATTATTTAAATACTGATAGTAATTCTGTGCTAAGAGGTGGATTTAAAAAACCTGTTGTTATAGTAACCAATTACAGGATTTTTATGCATCGCTTTAAAGAGATTACTCCTGATTCATATCAGACCCTGATTATCAGTAGTGATGAGTGAATCAAGAAATCGCCGGAAAAGCAACAAAGCAGCAAAAGTTAGCAAAGCTCGGTCAACTTTGTTTGCTGTGACTTTTACACATTTATCCGATTACTGCTACATTCAAAATTAATCAATTATTGTCAGAATAAATATTTGCAAAATATTGGTTCCAGGTACAATGATCAGAATTAAATGGAGTAAGACTGATTTGTATGGATTTGATCTAATGCCATTAAAGGGGCCTGTCACCCTAAGAAATAATTCCAAATCCTATTTTATTGTGTTAGTTGAGCAAAATTAACTTTGCTTCCACTGTATACATTTTTAAAATCTTGTTTGCTTCTTTTGGTACCCGTTATTACAGCATACAGACAGGTGCCATTTGGTGGAACTGATATCAAAACAAGCTTAGCATCATCCCAAAATCTCATGTATGCAATGGAAAAAGTAAGAAAATAAAATGGAATCTCTGCACAGACTCATCCCTTCCAATGTGCCTCCATGGTGTACAGGGGAAAAAAAGAAAGGAGGATCTGATGCACGTGCCCATGCATAGGCTACGCAGTTATAGACAGGGCATGTGGGGAGGATGTGCAGAAATGAAAGTGAAAGTGGATGTTGGCATAGAGGCAGGGAATGGAAAATATGATGGACAGCTGAGATTTGTAAATGAGCTTATACCTAGAGATGAGCAATATTTTTGGCAGACATGGATTTGCGCCTCATTTCTGCGTTTCACCATTGTTGGATTATGACGCGCGTCAGTAGAAATTTTTTTTTTTGCCGTGCACAGTTAATTTTTTGCCGTTTTGCAAAACTTTTGCAAAACTTTTGAGAAATTTTCGGTGAAGCCTAATGGGACAGATTCGCTCATCACTACTTATAACAGGTAGGGAAGATTGATTAAATACAAAGAATTTGATTCTCATATTCAATTTGGCTTGTTATACAGCCGTTATACAGTTTTTATGTCAGGGTGGAAAGTCCTCTTTAAATAAATCATTTGGGCTTGATCAATTCATAATGATTAGTGATGAGTGAATCTATCCTGTTTTGCCTTGCCGCAAAATGGCAAAAAATTCACAAAATGCATTAAAATTAATAGACATTTTTTTTTCCGCATGACAAATTCTTATACGGGTGACATTTTTACATGATTATTTTTCTAAAAAGCGCGTGTTTTGGCCTATTTTTTTGTGGCAACATTTTTTTCTCGCTGAATTTTTGCGGCAGTTTCACAACATTTGCATATGGCGAAATGCGGAATTTGGCTCCGAAACCATGTCTGACAAAAAAATTTGCTCATCGCTAATAATGGTGTTTGATAAATCGGCTCCTAAGAGCAATATACTCCTTAGACATCTTGCAATAACTAGACCACGTTTAGAATTTCCTGTAGAAGCCAAAGTTTAAATTTTATAAAAAAAAATTATATTTGCGTAAACAAATTCAGTTTGGTGAAAACCTCTAGCAGGAAACCTGTTATGTAATAGGACATGTCTTTGGGCGCTGTGTAAATCCGTAAAAGGCCTGATATTGGCTTCCATTCTGGGATCCTGGCTGGTTTGTGTTGTAGGGACACAATTGATGCCAGAGTGCAATAATCACTTACACGGTGTTCCCCCAAGTGCAGGAATGTATCACTGATGGCTTTATGCAACACAATCTCGTTCCTTGTAATGTGAAAAAAGAAAGATTCCACGAAGGAATTTCCATGGAGCTGACACATTCCTGATTGCCCGTGAAAATGCTGGACAGGTGGTTCTCCTCGCTGACACAAAAGAGAGAATAATTCACACGTGTGTTTCCAGCTCATTCCTGTGGTTAGTTGCACCATGGAAAAATAACTCCAGATTGTGGTGTATTTTAGTTCAAAACTCTGGATTCTTTTTTACTTCCTATTCAGACACACATAGGGTGCTGCTTGGTGTATTCAAGGGGAACTCCACCCAAAACCAACTTTTTTTTTCTTAAAGGAAATGGTATCCCAAGCAACATTCTAGTATATTAATTAAAATACTTTTACAGTTATATGTATTGAAAACAGTATTTGCCTGGACGTTAATATTCTCTGCATTACTGATTCTGGCTAGTGATGGGCGAATTAATTAGCCAGACATAGATTTGCGGTGAATTTCGAATTTCGCCATCGGAGTATCATTTTGCAAAACGGACGACAAATTTCGGCACGTAAAAATCAAGAGTCAGTATCAGAAGTGAGTGCAGAGAACAAAGTGGGATAAACAAATTTTGATGCCAGTTGCAAAAACAGATAATACAGATATCCTCTTGTATTGGTTGTATTTTTGTATGTAAACAGGGACCTTTTCAAAAAGGCTGGCAATATAAAAAGTTTTGGACATGGAGTTCCCCCTTTAAAGCAATTAAAAAGTTCTTTCACTGAGAAAAAAATGTAATATTTCTTGTAAAATAAAACTATGCAGTCTTAAAATGAACATGGTGTATTTAGTGTACAGTGTAAAGGGATATTGTCACATGGATACCTGAACCCCAGGTTTTGCCAAAAGAAGTATAAATTGGGCTCTGCTCCAATTACATTTGGTTTCATTTTCTATAAGCAGCCATAGGGTTAGTCAGATAGACATATGCCACATTGTGCCTTGTTACTGGAGTGTGTCATTCCCTTGTGTCTTACTTTTAGCTAAAGCACAATGGGCAGCACTATAAGGAGCAAGGAAACCCTCTACCTTGCACTGCCCATTGACAAGGCACAAACCTCAAGCCTCCCTTTGCATAGTGTGCCCAATTTTCAGAGAACAGGAGCACTGGCTCAGGGTATCACGTAAATAATTGTAATCACTGGGGAAGTGCCTAAAATTTTGGCATCCAAGTGATTTCCCCTGTCCTTCACCTTTAAACTGAATTCCTAGTCAGTATGCAGAAAGCAGCAATGCTTTTATACTATAGATTGGTAAAGGGCGGCCTAGTTGGCCCAGCTTTGATGTGGTTTTCCGTGGCTGAAAATATAACTATGCAGACATCATAAGGTAAGGGGGAAGTCCGACTTGAAAATGCAGTTGCGTTACACACTTTGGGTGCAGTGGAGAACTGATGCCATTCTTTAAAGGTCCATGCATCTAAAGGCACTTTATGCACTTCTGCATAGTTGTGCTCAGAGTTGTAACTTCCATCCCATCTCCTCTTGCAAATCACTCACAGTGTGCTTATAGACACAGGGGAACACCAGGGTTTGCACAGTGGCCTGCATTAATTGACACAGTGAACTTGCACCAGGCCCAGACTGGCAATCAGTGGGTTCTGGCTATTGCCAGAGGGGCTATTGTAAGATAGACATAGACACTCACTATTTATTGGGCTGGTGGGGGGCAGTTTGGGCCTCTGTGTACTTGAAATGCCAGGGCCTATTTCAAATCCTAGTCCAGACCTGCTTGTACTTTAGCAATCAGACTCAGAACTCTTGCAGAGACTTTTGCACCAGAACCAACCTGCCTTAGTATTTCTTAAGCTCTGCATCAATCTTCTCCCACCCTATCCAATCATAATACTCTGGCAGGTCAAAGAATCGGTGTTAAATGTCTCCTGAACATCATCTTCCCTTCATGAACTGATATTGGTTGCTGATCATGGTGTAAACAAGAGGCCATTGTTACTGAGTGTGCAAGTGATACCATAGAAAAGTCTTTCACAGTCTATTGGTCTTGGAGTGGCCTGCAAGGCATTATCTTGCAGTGGCTGCTTGACCCATTCTTTTTAGTGAATAACTAAGGCAAGTAGCAGAGACATTTCCAACAACAGGCCTGGCGTTTTAAAAAACTTTGCAAATGGAACTGCACCAATTCCACGTACCCGCCTTGAAAACTACTAGACTCCGGGAGGCAAGCCAATATGTTTTGAGTAACAGGAAACCAAGTAATCCTCAACCGTTTTATCAATACGTTTTCTCCAGCTGGATCCAAGTTGCTCACTTCATCATTTCATCTGGTGAACTTAAATATGGAGAGACAAAACCTGTGATTCCAGTAAAGTATACATATATTTTATATGTGTGCCATTTACAGATATACTGGGGACACAGTGGAGAAATATAAGTGTAACTTTGTACCAAACTAACCACCAGACATTAACTAGCCAAAAGGCACTAACAGCTGGCCAGCTCATCAAAGTTAATCGCTGTCTGGTTGCCCTGGCTAATGGCACCCCATCTTGGTGAATCTCCCAGGTCTATGATCTTACATTATTGGGAATACAGGTATGGGACCCATTATCCAGAATGCTTGGGACCTGAGGTTTTCCGCATAAGGGGTCATAATTCGGATCTCCTACCTTAAGTCTACTAATAAAATTATTTAAATAGTAATTAATAGGGATGTAGCGAACTTTAAAAAAAAAGTTCGCGAACATGTTCGCGAACTTACGCCAAAACCCGCGAATATTCGCGTAGGAACCTTGATGCTGGAATGGCAGTTGATGTCATCTACTTGGACTTTGCTAAAGCGTTTGATACAGTACCTCACAGAAGGTTAATGATCAAATTAAGGAATATTGGCCTAGAACATAATATTTGTAATTGGATAGAGAACTGGCTGAAGGATAGAGTACAAAGAGTGGTTGTAAATGGAACATTTTCTAATTGGACCAGTGTGGTTAGTGGAGTACCGCAGGGGTCAGTCCTTGGGCCTTTGCTGTTTAACTTGTTTATTAATGACCTGGAGGTGGGCATAGACAGTATTGTTTCTATTTTTGCTGATGACACTAAATTGTGCAAAACTATAAGTTCCATGCAGGATGCTGCCGCTTTGCAGAGCGATTTGACAAAATTAGATAACTGGGCAGCAAACTGGAAAATGAGGTTCAATGTTGATAAGTGCAAAGTTATGCACTTTGGTAGAAATAATATAAACGCAAACTATCTACTGAATGGTAGTGTGTTGGGGGTTTCCTTAATGGAGAAGGATCTAGGGGTTTTTGTTGATAACAAGTTGTCTAATTCCAGGCAGTGTCATTCTGTGGCTACTAAAGCAAATAAAGTGCTGTCTTGTATAAAAAAGGGCATTGACTCAAGGGATGAGAACATAATTTTGCCCCTTTATAGGTCCCTGGTAAGGCCTCACCTTGAGTATGCAGTGCAGTTTTGGGCTCCAGTCCTTAAGAAGGATATTAATGAGCTGGAGAGAGTGCAGAGACGTGCAACTAAACTGGTTAAGGGGATGGAAGATTTAAACTATGAGGTTAGACTGTCGAGGTTGGGGTTGTTTTCTCTGGAAAAGAGGCGCTTGCGAGGGGACATGATTACTCTGTACAAGTACATTAGAGGGGATTATAGGCAGTTGGGGGATGTTCTTTTTTCCCATAAAAACAATCAACGCACCAGAGGTCACCCCTTTAGATTAGAGGAACGGAGCTTCCATTTGAAGCAGCGTAGGTGGTTTTTCACGGTGAGGGCAGTGAGGTTATGGAATGCCCTTCCTAGTGATGTGGTAATGGCAGATTCTGTTAATGCCTTTAAGAGGGGCCTGGATGAGTTCTTGATCAATCAGAATATCCAAGGCTATTGTGATACTAATATCTACAGTTAGTACTAGTGGTTGTATTTATAGTTTATGTATGTGAGTATAGATTGGTAGGTGTGGGTTAGGTGTGCTGGGTTTACTTGGATGGGTTGAACTTGATGGACACAGGTCTTTTTTCAACCCTATGTAACTATGTAACTATGTAACTTTGCGAACCCCATAGACTTCAATGGGAAGGCGAACTTTAAAACCTAGAAAAGCCATTTCTGGCCAGAAAACTGATTTTAAAGTTGTTTAAAGGGTGCCACGACCTGGACAGTGGCATGCAGGAGGGGGATCAAGGGCAAAAACTTCTCTGAAAAATACTTTGTTGGCACAGCGTTGCGCAAAAAACGCAAGCTATTCTAGCGAAAATACGTGGCTTTTTTGCTATGTCGCGCTAAACACCATGAAAACGGGATTTGCGGAAAAACGCCATGTGTGACTTGTGTGGTGTATTGTACAATACTTTTGCGACGATAAAAAACGCGGCGAAAAACGCCGTGCGAACCCAAACTGCGAACATACGCTGAAAGTTCGCAAACATACGCGTTCGCGAACACCCGATGTTCGCGCAAATTTGTTCGCCGGCGAACAGTTCGCTACATCTCTAGTAATTAAACCCAATAGGATTGTTCTGCCCCCAATATGGATTAATTATATCTTAGTTGGGATCAAGTACAAGGTACTATTTTATTATTACAGTGAAAAAGGAAATCACTTTTAAAAATGTGAATTATTTAATTAAAATGGAGTCTATGGGAGACGGCCTTTCTGTGATTCGGAACTTTCTGGATAATGGGTTTTGGGATAAGGGGTCCCATACCTGTACCATGATAAATCCATGGTCAAATCCATGGCATTCACATCTGACATGGATTGAGATATTTTGTGCCATCACATCAATTCTCTATGAATATCCAACCTGCAGCTTTTCCTGAACTACAATTCTGGAAAGTTCTTTGCTTTCTTTTGGGCAATATGGAACGGTGGCGGAGTTAACTCCAGCACTTCACTGTCATTTGTCTTTGAATAGGAGAAAGAGTTACTGCAGCGCTCAGCTCTTTTTTCCCCCCTACTTCTGAAGGATATAAACAGGAAATTGCTAAGCAAAAGCAGGTGGTGCATGCTGGCTGCTGAACCAAAGCAGGAAATAGCCGAGTGGCTGAATGGATTTAAAGGAATGCTATCCCTCCTCTTCCCCTGAGCATTTAGATGACTCTTATCCTCGCTCCCTCCAGCTCTCTTTACCTCCTCCCACGCTCAGCCCTCAGGACAAGATCTTTCTAAACTGCCAACACCTTCTCATTCAGTTGCTCTCTCCCCTCACCCCTTCTCATATGTCACTCTGACAGCCATCAGGGGGCAAAAGAAAATAAAGAAGGAGAGAATGAGGGGAAGAAAAAAAAAAAAGAACAAAACTAATTAAAAAAATCACTTGAATGATGACTAATGTGTAATTTGTGCCAGAACTCCCGGCACACAGAGTTTGTAGCGGTGATACAGCCTGGTACCTGCGTAACAGAGTCTGAAGGGATTGGAATCTAATATTTTACAGCAAGGATGGGTTGCACGTCTGGATTATTGGCCCTCAGGCAATGTTTAACTCCTTTGTTCCTCGAATGAACTGTAATGCTATTCTTTGGGAAAGACTTTTTGCAGTTCTACTCTGCAGATAAAATACCTGCTCAGAACATTGCGGTGTAAAACCGTCAGTGTCACCGAGGCAGAGCTTTCTTTTTTAATGTTAATTTTTATTAGGGGCAATGATAAAATAATGAAAATTATTATCATAATGTATATTTATATTCACAAGAGTCTTTGCAATCATTTATAACAAACACAGATGTTACAGTGATTTAATAGGCAATGCTAAGTAAAGATTGCAATACATGACTGCCAAAGGAGCAAATCTTTACCCGCTTTGGCCTTCAATAGTGATGGGCGAAATGTTTCGCCAGGCATGGATTTGCGGCGAATTTCCGCGTTTCGCCATTGGCGGATTGTTTCACAAAACTGATGAAAAAATTTGCCGCACGTCCAAAAATTGTCGCTGGCGTCATAAAAAGAACAGCTGCAGGCAACAAAAGAATAGCCATGCGACAACATAATAGCCGGGCACAAAATAATAGCTGTGCAACAAAATAATAGCCGTGAGACAAAATAATAGCCACGGGACAATTTTTTTGCCGCACAACATTTTGCTGTTTGCGAATTTTTCACCGGTACGCAAAGTGAAACAGAACAGATTCCCTCATCACTAGCCTTCAACATTGTGGGCCAAATTGGGATGATCAAATTGTTTAGCCCTGGCCAACGATCAAATCAGAGTGATGACCTATTAGGAGAAGTCTGAATCAAAGCATCAATCCTTGTCCAACAGGATTTTTAAACCAACTGTATGAATATGTGCCCAAATCTCAGTTAGATATGGATTGGGCAGAGTCAACAGGTTTTATTGGCCCGTGTATGGCTGGCTTAATGCTAGAGTAACAATAACAATTACCTTTTCATTGTGTCGGGGCTGTCCAACTTTTCCATGTTGTAGGCCCATAACCTGATTTTAAAACCGTTTTGAGGGCCAGTGATATCATAAACAGATACCTATGGAATGCTTGAGAAGATTAAAAAATGCTTTTGTGGACCTCATATGGCCTGAGGGCCTCTAGTTGGACAGCCCTGTATTATGGAATTATAATCTTACAGCAGTGAGGTCAACAGTTTCAGTCATTCCCTGACAATCTATAGCTCTTGTGGATCCAAGGGTGTCATATTTCAGCCACAGCTGGGGAGACACAGATGGGAAAGTTTTGATTTAAAGTATTAACCATTTTTATGTTGACCTGTTTGATCAAACAAGTGGATCTTAAAAGAAGTTGAGAAGTAGCTGTTGTTTTCATGTCTACCAATGCATCATATAAAAGTTGAGAAGGGACATTAGCAAATTATTTTTTGTCTACACCTATACAGGAAGGTATGTTGAGACAACCACCCATATCCAATTGGTTGGGAGGTATCTCCAAGGTCTGTCAAACTGCCTGCCATCCTCCTGAGGAAGTGAAACACATAGAGAATACTTTCAAGCTTAATATGTTGGTGCTGCAAGGTAGACATGTTTGTAACAAGACAAATATTATCTCTTAACTGTCCTGTTTTCATGGCACAGTCTCAAATTATGAACTAAAAAGGGGTGGGTCTGATCAGAAAGGTGTGGGGTTTTAGTAAATCAGGGAGTGACCTAAAATCTGCCAATTTATGAAATATCTTGAACATTGGGAGAAATAATACTCTTTAAAGCTAGAGTATATCTAAAAAAAAAATGCAAGATGATATCATCAGCAACCAGGAAAGTAATCTGTACTATTGGCTGAATGGTCCTTTTGACTTTGACTATAATGCAAACCACAGTCTTCATCCCTCCAGCTGGAGTTCCCTTCAAAGATGTGTTAATTATTGTTACAAGTTTAACAGATATAACTGTGAATCATATTATGTGCAGTAAGACTACAGGGGTATTGCATTACAATAAATACGCTACATATGGTTTGTGCATCTTATTTCAGTTCCACCCTAAAGTGCAATGCCTAATGACATGATCACACGACACTTTAGAAAAGAAAAAAACAGATATATAAGGTAACCCCTTCTTTCCCTTAGGGGACGAAAAACGTATTGCAGGCAAATCTGGCCTAGGGGGTTATGGGTTTTTTTTCTGAAACATGAAGATAAGAGGCTGTGGGAAACTTTTGATGAAGGTAGGATGCTGTTTACACAAGCTAAAAAAGAAAACAGGCAGAGAATATCTTTGGCTAGAGGCTATTTATCTCTTTGTTTTTTTCCAGCTGACACTAAAGACCTCTTGTGTATATGTTTTAGCAAAAGTCATTGATAAGAAAGAGAGGATGGAAATAAATAGATTAGCACAAAGGATGCCTTTTGTTCCAAAAATTGCAAAAAAATATAGCTTATCTCTGTCGAGTCTTTGTATTTTCCATTTGACCCACAGTTTAAGGATATGTCACCTCGGCTCCTAGAAATTAACCATAGCAACAGATTCCTTTACCATTCTTTCCATGTATGTTATTGTCATGTTTGAAGGCAATAGTAATGATTTCATTCAAAGAACCATTTGACCTGCGTACTTCCATTTGGACAACTCGAAGCGGGGGTACTCACATACTCAAATTCTCACATTTGGACAGGTTGACAGGGTTTCCAGGTTCAACAAGCATTGAATAGGGTTTAACAAGTTTAGTTCTAGTATATGGACTTCACTTACATGTATTGTTTCTAGATGCTCATTAGGGATGTAGCGAACCTCAAAAAAAAAGTTTGCGAACCCGTTCGCGAACTTTGCGAACCCCATAGACTTCAATGGGAAGGCGAACTTTAAAACCTAGAAAAGCCATTTCTGGCCAGAGAACTGATTTTAAAATTGTTTAAAGGGTGCCAGGACCTGGACAGTGGCATGCAGGAGGGGGATCAAGGGCAAACATTTCTCTGAAAAATACTTTGTTGACACAGCGTTGCGTAAAAACGCAAGCTATTCCTATGTATACGCAAAGGCAGCTGGCAGACCTAGCAGAAATACGCAGCGTTTTTTGCTATTTCGCACTATTAGCACCATGGAAATGGGATTTGCTGAAAAAACGCCATGTGTGGCTTGTGCGGCGTTTTTAGGCCGAGAAAAAACACAGTGGAAAAACGCCACGCAAACCCAAATTGCGAACATACCCGAAAAGTTTGCGAACTTGCGAACACCCAATGTTCGCGCGAATTAGTTCGCCGGCGAACAGTTTACTACATCTCTAATGCTCATACAATAATTCTGCAGTTCATTTTGTGCAATTGTAACTGTTCGTTTATCAAATCATAATGTAAAATATTATTAGCTTCAGAAAATATCACTAGCTTGGATGATGCTGAAGTTGAAGCAATCTTTCTTTTATAGGAAGGGCATGTGTTACAGTTGGAGAGTATTTTATTTAACAAAAATGCAACATCATCTATATCTTTAACAGGCAGATATGGCATTTCCTCCAGCAACTGGAAGAGGTCACAGGCCAAGCAGTCATATCGTGCAAGAGCATATTAATCACAGGGGCATGATATCTGATGCAAGATAAGTGTCACCTCATGCTGTTTTTTTATGCAGATTATTCCCTGGTCCATGTAAATGTATCAGCGTTTGATGAATTAGACTCATAGAATAACAAAAGCCTAACGTGATATTAATTTCATATGAGAAAATATTGCCATGATGGATGAATGGGTTCCAGGGTGCTGATTAAGCTCAGTAAAAGCGTTGGGCATTTTGGTAAGACATGGAAGAATGTAAAATGTAATAATGCGTTTGATCTACTGGATTTTTGGAAACCATAAAGAAAATATAGTGTAACATATAGGAAATGTAAATCAGGGGGCTTGACCTATCATTAATCTGCTCCCTTCCCTTGGAGACAAAAGAAAACAAACTGACTGACAGCTTGAGAGGCACCAATGTATCATTATGATCCCTTTTTTTCCATCTGGGTTGGCTGTCTAAGCAATGTATGAAATAGCTGCCTTATGAATGCCACACACATGCTGCACCTTGCCACAAAGATCCTGATACCATATATACATTTTTATGCATAAAATAGTGATGATAAAACCAACAGACTGGTCTGACATAATTCATTTAATATAATGTAGTCCAACATAAAACATCAAATAACCAAATAGTTTATGGATTCTTTAGATAGACATATAAGTGGTCATTTACAGAAACCCCTAGATGAAAGTGCAAGGGCACTAAGGGATTAGACAGAGTGCCCTTTGGTGTTCATTCTAAAAGTAGTTGTTTCTGGTTTCTAGCTACAATCTGCGCTTAGTGTAATTAGTGTAATTGCTGTAATTACGGCGCTAGGTGCAAAGTGCAACGCCACTGGGTGCAAGGCAGCCCTGTCCTTACATTCTGCCATAGGGAAAGTGTTAAATATAGAGCTCTACTGAGGCCTCTGTCCATGATTTTAAACTAGCATGTCTGAATGACGTACAAGTAAGGAAATGGGGGTACATGCCTACTTGCCTTCCTTCATCCATCCCTTAAGAATATAGGACTGCCTTCAGCTGGCTGAGCTACCAAGCCCAGGCAGCCCTGTATTCACGGGGGTTATGCAGGTCTCTTTGCTCCACTTAGGGGAGGGTTTTTAAAGGTGCAGGGTAGAGTGCAAAGTACAAAAAGCATAGATTGTGCCTGATGCACATAATAAATGACTCCTATAATATGGAGTACTAAACCAAGCCCTCCAGTCTACAGTTGGACAGCCCTGTTTTGAAAGTTTAGTTGTTTTCCTTTCTCTTGGTAATCCTTAATTTTTTTTATAGACTTAAGGTAGGAGATCTGAATTACAGAAAGACCCCTTATCTGGAAAACCCCAGGTCCCGAGCATTCTGGATAATGGGTCCCATACCTGTATTATCCAAACACGTTTCTAGTTATTGGACCATTGGCTAATACTGCAGCTGCTTTCATGTCATCAAATTACTGAGATCAAGGCAGCACTGCGTACTCTCCATAATACGGGATATGGCGATTGCAACCACGTGGCCTATTACTGAGTAGTATCTAGCATTTATGGTTAGCCCTGTTAATATCTCATGGGAGAGACATAATGAACTGACGATACATTGTACACTTTCATACGATGATACATTGCACCAGGTAATGATGGTTTTAAACAATTGTACCGTTCTCTGGGGAGGGCTAAATTGTACTTGCTGATATACATGCATGTTATATCCAACCATACACCTAATTAATTGGCTCAGCTAGTCTTGTGTTCCTTTGGGGATCAAATCCTTGTAACTGAGTTATGAGCACAAGCACTCTATTCATTTTACACAGTATATATCAGCACTATCTGTTTTATGCTTATTCTTTTTCAGGACCGCAGTTGAACGCAGTTATTCTGTACAGCAGTGCATTTATCATGTACCGTAACTATAACTTGTCTGGTGTTTGCGTACTTTGACTTTAAAACAGAGGAAAGAACAAAAATTGCAACCAATATTCTCACCATGGTGCCCATTTCTAGAGATGTAGCGAACCTCACAAAAAAAGTTCGCGAATCCGTTCGCGAACTTCTGCCAAAAAGTGCGAACTTTGCGAACCCCATAGACATCAATGGGAAGGCGAACTTTAAAACCTAGAACCTTTCTGGCCAGAAAACTGATTTTAAAGTTGTTTAAAGGGTGCCACGACCTGGACAGTGGCATGCAGGAGGGGGATCAAGGGCAAAAATGTCTCTGAAAAATACGTTGTTGACACAGCGTAGCGTTTTGTGCTGTAAAGGGCAGAAATCACACTACATTTCTAAACTTGCGTAATAAACTGCTTTAAATTGTCCGGCGTCTACATGCCAATCAAGTCGTGTAAAGGTTACAGCCGGTTCACACGCAAAGACAAAACGCCGCAGTAGTGGATACGGAATATATTATTGCTGGTGGAAAAACGTCGCTCAGGTGATTTTATTGCAATGCAATGTCACTACTATGTGTAACGTGTTTGGTGCACTACTATGAATAACAGCAAACAGCACTGGACACGTTAAAGAACAGTAACTTAAATTAAAAAAAAAAATTAATAATAAAAAAAAAAGTGATCTCTGGTTGGTGCTGGGGGTGAACTACTAGGAGCAGCACACCAGTCCCCAACACAGCTAGACTAATAGCACTGGGCTCTATAAATTACAGTAGCAAAGTAAAAAAACACAAATAAAAAAAAATGATGTGAATGTGTGGTTGGTGCTTAGTGCACTATTATGAGCAGCACACCTGTCTCCAACACACACAGACGGAGCTGCAGTACACAATGAAAAGAAGAGTAACAGTAATCAGAAAATAAAAGCAGTCCTTACAAGGACTATTGGGTTACAGCAGATGAGATCAGCAGGACAGCTGCCCCCAGCAGCTACATACAGAGCAGTAGAAAGTAGATTACTAGTCAGCAAAGCTACCTAAACTCTCCCTCAAATCCCTGCACAGCTCTCTCCCTATGCTAACTCATCAAGCACACACAGGCAGAATGTAAAATGGCTGCTGGGCTTCGGTTTATATATGGAAGGGAGTGGTCCGGGGTGGTCCAGGAGGGAGAGCTGCCTGATTGGCTGCCATGTATCTGCTGACTCTGGGGTGAGAGGTCAAAATTTGGCTCCAGCTAAGGCGAACCCAAAATTGCGAACTTCGCTAAAAGTTCGCGAACTTGCGAACTTGCGAACACCCGATTTTCGTGCGAATTAGTTCTCCGGCGAACAGTTCGCTACATCTCTACCCATTTCAGCATCCAGGGAATTTATACAGTAGATTTATTTCTGTTGTTCTGCTTTCCTTTCCTCTTGCTCTTTGTTCTATTCTTCTTTTACTTGGTATAATTTCTCTATTCTCTGTGTTTTTCACCTGCTTTTATTTTCTCCCCTCTCTTTATACACAATTGCCTCTCTCCAGTGTCTCTTCTCCTTTAATGCTTTCTCTCTCCCATCCTTATTTCTCCCAATCGTTTGTCTCCCCTCTTCTCTTCTATTCTGATCAATCTTTTTTCACCATCATCCTTATGTTCCATTCTTTCCTCTCTTTAACTCTTCCCTTCACCCCTTCTCTGCTCTTCTGTTACATTCATCCCTTTATCTGTTATTCACACCTTCAACTCTTTTTTTTCTTAAATTTTACCCACCAACTCTTCCCTATTTCCTTAATTATCTATTCTGAACTCACCCTGTTTAATTCTTCCTTTTATTCTCGAGAATACACACTTCTATATCTAGAAGAGGCCAGGGAAGATGGAAGGAGTACACAAAATGAAGGTCATACTGAGGTGATCCAGACCAATAATGCCCCATTGCTTTGCCCTCCTATCTTTCTTCTGGTCTGCCCTGGACTGCTCTTCACCTCTTGTATCGGTTATTGATTGCTTTATATGTTACTCTGTATGTCCAATGTATGAAACCCACTTATTGTACAGCGCTGCGGAATATGTTGGCACTTTATATATAAATGTTAATGTAAAAATGTAAATTCTCTCTTCCTTGCAAAACTAAATCTCAATTTTAGGGACAGGAAGTTCTTGAGTGAGAATGGAAGCTCTACTGCAGGTGGCTAATTGCTGCCCCCTGGAGGACTGCAACTTGAATATGGGTTCCCAAATCATTTATTGGCTAAAATACCCCTATATGAAATACAGATTAATTATACACTAATGTCAGACATAGTCCACTGTATATAAAATTTAGAAAATACATATTGTGTGCACAGGACATTTTTGATGGCAAATGTCTATTTGCTGCAGCTGTCTACCCCTAATGGGTGTCAACTAATGTATCTTATTGCCTTCCTTACTATCTGCATCTATTCCTATGTTCTAAAAAAATATGCTTTACACCTATAGGCTAGGCAACACAGAGTCATTGTATTGCAGTTACATGCTACCTTCCAGTTAAAGAGAGGGGATTGATCAATACACCATGGAGTGCTCCTACAACCTGCCTTTTTGTTTATTTCTGTCCGTTCCAATTTAACGCTTCAAATATTCTATGTGTACAATAAATGAATTTGAACACCCCTTAAGATTGATCTACTGCTGCAAAGCACTATTAAACAGTGTTGGCAAGTAGAATATGATTACTTACTAGGGTGTACCTTGCACTGACTACTACTAAAGCTGGGGCACACATGGTACATTCGATTTGGTCTGCATGAGTTCATATTAAGCACCTCTCAATCATTCTAGGCAGTTAACATCTGACCCAAACAAAATTCACTGTCCATCTTTAACCATGGAGGATATTCTTATAAGGAAGTAGAGGGGGTTCCATTTGTGCTCCAGTGATCCAGTTGCCCTCCTGACAGTTCATTGAAGGTCCTTGCTCCTTATCTACCTTAGTTAGGAGCATGCTGGGTTGTGCTTTTTAACTGTCAACAACTTTTTTTCCCTACACAGGGCTTCAGTGGTTTTTATCAATTTCCTGCTTGACTAATATAAACACATCAGCAAATGGATATCTTGAATTGGTTGGCAGTCTTGTCCACCATCTACATAAAATTGTAAATCTGTGTTGAGAAATGCAGGGTGCACCGGGTGAGTTGTTCAGTGGTACTTGTTCTTGCACTGGAATAAGGAATGATAAAGAGTATAGAAAGGAAATGTAATTTATCTTAAGAAGATCTCATAAGGAACCCCATATATCCTACTCCGTGAACCTTTACAATTCTCTGTCAGATACTTGATACTGTAGCTTTAGGTTAAGATTGGAATTATCATTTATAAAAGAATTTTGATTTACTACTTAGAGACAAATGAAACCATAATCCAGAATGTAATTTTAACAGATATTTTGCAATGACACCCTAGCATTTATATTTAAGTGGATTCCATTTTCAGACACTATATGGCCCACTTATGAAGGGCGATGTATGAAGGGAGTTGGCACTTACCTCTACTGACTTCCCCTAGTTTTGCTGAACTGAAGCTGTCTGGTGAGGTGGGATATTGACAAGCAGGTCGGACCATCATGCATTGCAAAACTGTAAGCCCCCCCTGCACATCCCTGCATGGGCCTGTGCTCCTTTAGCATCTTCTCCCCCATTCCTCACTGTGGTGGTTGAGGGGCCATCAAAGGTGGGAGGCATGCCTTGGGTGCCACTTAAGCTGGGCCTGGTACTGGCTCAGGGTGGATAACTGCATGTCCCCTCCTCCCTCTGTTGCATTTCAATATGCAACAAGAGGTACAGCATGCAAATTCAGTAAGGTAATAATATACAGAATTATAGAAATTGTATGTTGTGTGGTATGGTGACAAAAAGGTCCCCGGTTTCCTGGGGAAAAGTGATTGACAACAGGTATGTTGGGCCACGGATTCTCAGACATTTTTACTGAGGTGAGACCAGCAGTGTTTTGGGGCATAGAAACACTTTGTTTCTCTGCAGTTTTTTAAATTGTTGATCCGGGGCTGGTCTTACTGGGAATCCGCAAGAGCAGGGTGGGTGGATTCCCAAATCCATAGGCCAGGTTTTCAGGAGGCCCTAGGCCTATTTGTAGTACACCTGAAGCTGTGCAGGGGGGCTGATGAGCCTGTGTGTGTGAGAGAGAGACACGCTGCTGGATTTGCTCAGATTCAGGAGAAAGAGAAGCATTTATTTTTGTGTTAGCCAGGAGGCTTGATATTTCTGTTCAAACTGTTGTTTTATACCCCCTGCGAGGGGAAACTTCTGCAACCGCTGAAAAATAAACGCGGGCAGGAAGCCCTTACACCGGTCTTGGTGTGTGCAGTTGCCTCATTTGCAGCCTACCAGCGAGTGAACCCCCACAGTTGTTATGGTTCTCTGTCTAAAAACCCCATTGCCTGTGTCATTTGTATATTACTCTTCTAGAGGAGACTGTACCACAATGCACCACTAAGCACTACAAGCATATCTGGCTGCAGCAGGGTTAAGCAAGATTATGTTCTTTGTCTAAATGGCTGAGAGATTCTAACAGAGAAGAAAGCGCCATAAAACAGTAGAAGGTTCCTGGCCAGACTGATGAAAAGGGTAGATTATGGTAATGACTGCATACTGGGAACCAAAGTTCCAAATTTCAAAAGAAGGATTATATGAAAATATTCTTGCAATGCTTAAAAGACAAGGGAAATTGGTTCAGCCAAAATACACTTGCAATCCCCTGCCGCTGTACAAGTGGGAATTATTGGGCTTAATAAGAAAACAAGTGGGCCTCATGTCAACAAATAAAATTGGTTTTGCGATATTGTATTCCTTTCTGGCATTTGGAACTTTCCCTTGTGAAAATTGCACAGATCCCAAATTCTGAGGTACTGTAGTTACTTGTTAACTGTTTGAACAAGGGTATTCCTGCAATAAACTACATAAGTCATACAAGGTTAGAAGAAACCAAGTTCCTTAACATGTAGTAAAGGTATTTTGTACATGAGGATACAGTTTATAATTAAAAAATGAATAGTTAGAACCAAAATGGGTAGAGGCAGGGTAGTCATTTAGGCCCCTTGCTTACATTGCCAATGGAGAGAAGGATGGTTTGGCCATTTGCCCCCCTAGCAGTACTGCAACACCAAGCCAAGAACTTGTGCTCCACGTAACTTCGTTTTTTGCTTAGACAGCTATTCCTGGCAATGTTGGGTCCTTTTAGCACTGGGGGACCCTTGAAGATGTTTATGGTGCAGTCTTTCTTTGTGTAGACTTCTTTCTGCCAGTACTGTAGTTTTTGTGCAGGTATTTTTACTTGAATTACTAACCACCAATTTTTTGTGTACAGAAATGCAATACTGCCCCAGTTGTGCTGGCAAAGAAGTGCCCAACATTTCTCAATTAAATGAGAAATACATGAGATTGCTGGTACTGATGGCTGTAGAAGCACTCTCACATGTTTTTCATCCAAGGCGAAATGGGAGTGTCGGACTTAACCACTAGTTAAATTACATCAACACAATTAACACCCTATGGGCCCTTTCTTAAAAGAGTAGTGAAGACCAAAAAAACCAATAAGGAATTAAAAAAAATAGTTGTCCTGCATAATCGGGCATCCTATGGCCTGTTCAGTATCTGTAGATTGTAAGCTCTTTTGGGCAGGGCTCTCTTCACCTCCTGTATCGGTTATTGATTGCTTTATATGTTACTCTGTATGTCCAATGTATAAAACCCATTTATTGTACAGCGCTGCGGAATATGTTGGCGCTTTATAAATAAATGTTAATAATAATAATAATAATATGTGTTTTGGTAATGGCACAGATTGTGTAGTGTTGGTCACTAACCATTACTGTGGAAATAAAATATGGTCAATTTTTAGCCTATATTTACATGAGCCTCCATGAGGTTCTTTTTTTATAGGGCTTTAATTACCCCTTCCTCAACTGCATAGTTGAAGCATGCCATTTTCCAAGCATTCCATTGTCTCTCTGGTACCATAAAACCAACATCTCCAAAGGCATGCCACATTGTATGAGAATGATGGGGACACAGCACGGTTATCCATTCTCGTATATACAGCAAATACACTAATTTACACATTTAATTTACTTTACTCATTCTTGTATGTTGAAAATACCATACTTCCAGTGCAATTTGCTGTTTTTGGAAAGCATGTGGTGCTACGATTTCAAACACACAAACAAGTTTATAACCAACATACTTATACAAGTGTCTCAATTTTCACTAGAAATAAACAGAAAGATCCCAGAGCTAAAAAATGTATGTCCTGGAAAAAACACCCATTGACTTATTATCTTGGCACATGTACAGTATATATGGGGGCTGGGACTGAAACTTGATGAACAGATAAATGAAATAAAATAAATGAAAGGAAATGTAACCATCCGGCAGCATGCTTTGATGTTCAGCTTTAATTTTATTTTTCCTATCAAATGCTGGTTGCAAGAATTATTTGGATTTAGTGCTATAATGAGAAGTGAAACCAAAATTAGTTCGGTGTTTGCAGCTTTTCTGACTCACAATTTTCTTTTGTTCTAGGAAATGGGAGTATGACAGACTGGAGTAACATTGTGGCAAATGAGTGCGGTTATAGAAAGGTGTTGTGTAAGACTGAGAGTTCATACTGGTTGTAGGTTACATAGCCAGTGACCCAGGAAATGCCCCAGGGCTTGTGGTAGTGACTCACAATGAGGAAAACCAAAGCCAGGTAAGATGGCAGACAAAGGCAAAGCCTAGAAACAAATGAGTTATAGGGGCAGGTGATACGGAGAATCCAAACACAAGCCAGTTCTCAGGACAGGGGACAGACGGAGAGAAAGTCCAACAGGCAGCGGTCAGAGCCAAGGAATGCACAGAATATAACAGGAACTCAAGCAACTCCAAAAGTATGGCAGAAACTCAGGAACACAGGAACCTAGGGATCATGTTAGTATGGCATGTTAGTAAAATATATAAAGGAACTCAGTCATTAAGGTCTCTGTTCCCAGAGCTGATTTACTTGGCAATGAGCCTAATCATTTAAGATGATAGAACAAGAACCTAGATGAGCAACAAAAAAGAAAAGAGGGAATAGGGCACACAGGAATAATGAACAGTAACTGGATACGAGGAGGAGGTGAATAAGCACAAGGCACACGAGAAACATGGAGGGAAAGGTGAGAATGCGGGAAACAAAGGCCAACAAACGAACCTATGATTTTAGCAGTTCAAACACTGAACTAAATATTGGAATATTGTTGGAACTCATTTCAAGGATAATATTAAATTTCACATAACAATTACTTTACACTGCTGAATAAAGATAGGGTAAGGCATACCCTGTATTGTTGTCTACATGTATTTGTCACCGAGTACAAAGCTCTGCTCTGGTTTGTAAAGTTTAAGGAGGGGAAAACTTGGCATTGCCAGAGAACTTCTGACAAACTGTCTGGACATTATCAATGTCAATAAACAAATCCATTCTCTGAGTATGAATGGGTCTAATTCCAAATCCTATACAAGGGTTGGTGAAAAGTAGGCATATCATATGAGCAGGTAAGTTACAACTATTCCCACTGTCTGTGATTTGGTTCAAAAGCTAAAGGTGGAAAACCAGTAGCTATGTTCCACTTCTGATACTATGTACAACTAACAAACAGTATGATCTCTGATGAAGTTTGGTAAGATTCCTTCATAGGCCACTCAATATGATATAATCTGTTGGTTAAGTATTCATTCGGGGGGTATAGTTTTCCTTTAAAGAGCGCATCCCAACAATGAAAGTGCATATACACTTATTTTGCCTTTTTTTAGACAGCCTCTTACATCTGTGAGACTGAACTCCTACAGCTAATTTTGCCCCCCATTGTTTACCACTGTCCCCACCATTCCAAACATTAATTTCTATAAGAACTGCCTTAGAAAAGAGTAGGGGTTCTAGTCTTGTCATTTGGTTTCTGTGGGTGTCAACATTTAGTTGTATACATTACCCATATTTCACTCTACAGTCTTCATATATGTATTTCTTTATTTTGGATCAAAAAAAGCAAAAAGAGAATGCAGAGCAGGCCTCCATTTATAGACTGGTTTTATTTATTATTGAGGACTCTGGGTTTAATATAGTCCCACAGTCCCACTCTGGAATAAGCCAATGGATGCAGCCTAAACATATTTGCTATCTGTAAACTGAGAAGACAGTTGAAACCAGATTTTTATATTGCTTCTTGCTTTTTTTGCACTCCAGATGTTTTACCTTCAGCTCCGTCATCCAAAAATAGATTGTGCAATTTTTACATGATGTCAAACAAACAGGACTTTTCCTTATAATGTAAGTCAAGAAAATAGCAGTGTTTGCAAAGTTCCTCTGATTAAAATGGCATGTTCTCTAACCTCAGAATAATTGCAGGCATGTGATATCCAGTTGGTTTCTACATAAACAAAGGCTGTGGAGCAGCTTTAATTTAATAGGCTTGTGGGAGCCCAAGGCCAGAGCAGAACTGGGGCACACCCCATAATGAAATTATATATTTATTTCATGTTTTAGGGTCCTTGTTGTGTCCTTCCCTAGGAACATGCAAAGAGTTGCTTTAGCTACAAAAAGTTGCATATTATTAATATATAATTTAATATCAGGGCATTTTCAAGTTCTGCTTTGTGTTTGGATACCAATAACCGTTATACTGATCTGAAAATCTCTTATTCACGTGTGTCCAATAGCTGCGTGGACAAAAATATATACATACATATATTTTACAAACCCCTCATCCCTCCACCTTAATAGTCTGGGCATATTGGACATGTGTCCGAGTATTTATTTTTCCTACTTACAAGTGGGATGTAAGTTCTATATATCATAACAGATAAATGTAATTATGCTCACAACCACTTTCTCCCTACCACACCAGTAATGGATACTTCACATCACTTCTCTCATGTCATATGCTGTGTGTCTTGTCACTGATAAATAGGCTTATTGTTTGTGTATCCGTGTGCAATTATTGTGTAATTACTGTGCCCCCCTAACTAGTCATATTGTAACATTACTCTTTATCCAGCATTGCTTTCATTTTTCTAACTCTGATGCCATAGCAGGGGATCCAGTTTAGTTTAGAATTAGGCTAATTATTATAGGCCCAGTTTATTATACAAATAGCTGTTTGTAGTAAGGAAACATCTAATTTAAGAGATAACCTAGATACACCATCTATTTATAGCCACATTTAAGGGATAACATTTCCAGTACACACAAGTTCGTTGGGAAACAGGCTACAATATTTATGCAATGACATTACCTAGAGCTACAAATTGCACAACAGTTGCAGCGTCTACTCTAGGTCAAGTAATGTCAGTTTTGGGCCATGTGATTCACTGCTATCATCTGAAATTAGTTACTGTTATATGCTTAATTATACTTAATCTTGGTACTATAACTATAAGCAGCCAATAGGACAACAAATGATTTTATTTTGTGTATGAAGGAGAAAATGACTTGTGAGAGTGTAAGAGGCTACTGCCACCCATGTGTAGCTGATATTTTTACCTGACAAATGAGTTTCAGTACTTTCTCCTGCAGACATTGTGGGTTGGCATTATTTTTGCCATAGTGAAAAAAATAGAAAGCTTTTAGATAGGGTCCTTTTTACCCTTTGCATTTATTATCAGTAGTATTTTTGTAGGTAATCTAATGTTTAGTGTATACACCCATCTATTCTTCAGCTATGCAGAATATATTGGAAATTCTCAAATATATTATTACTATTATTATTATTATTATTATTATTATTATTATTATTATTATTATTATTATTATTCATAATAATATAATTACCCAGCAAGAAGCAAAGCTTAGAATGTCAACTTATGATATCACACACACACAAACACACATATATATAGTATTTTAGTATTAGTATTTTAGATTAGACATAAGCAGATGCATATGTTTTCTTGGTTCTGTCTATAAAAAGTGAATTGCAATGAGTCTGCACCTCACACAGCCACATACCAGTCACTTGTTGCTTTAGGACCAGTTTCAAGCAAGACAATTTTTCCAAGGACCAGCGGGGGGGAAACGCACATTTTAGGCACATAATAAAACACAATAAACTAATCAGTGCATAGTATATAATTATTACACATATAATGCAAATGTAATTATTTTATAGTATGCACTTTATTTCTATTATTACATTGTAATATATAAATTATAATACAACTTACCATAATACAGAATCAGTGGGAGACCCGAGCTTGTTTCCCTGCAACTAGGCGGTTATTATGTGCGTGATGCGTGATCCACGTCGTTATTCACGTGACATGTTCATTCACGTTGTTATGTGCTGCCGTGTTCATTCGTGTCTTTATGCATACAACGCTTCGTTCTCTATGTCATGGGCACAACGCAAATCCACCACAGCCGGGATCAGAGACAGGCCCAGTGCAAAAGAGCCCACGGCCTGCCACTGGTCCATGGTCCGCAGCGACTGGGGACCCCTGGTGTATCTGACTGTTAGAGAGATCTCGCACAAGCCCCCCCCCCCCATAGTGTAACATTAATACAGTACTGCTTAACCCTTGTACAAGGTAAATATTGTATTGAGTAAAACTGACTCCTGTGCTTATATCCTTGAGTACTTTTAGGGGTATATTTATCATGCTTTGTAAAAAGTGGAGTTTAGCATTACCGGTGATGTTACCCAGGGCAACCAATCAGCAACTAGATTTCAACAGTTAGTAGCCAATCAGATTCTTTGTTTTGGTTTTCTATGAGCAACATCACCGGTAATGTTTTACTCTTGTTACACAGAATGATAAATATATCCCTAAGATTAACACATTTCCCTGATTTTACATTTTCCTTCATTTTATACCATTTTTTGTGGTCCCCTAAACAATGTAAAATCGGGGTTCTACTGTTTTTATATAGATGTGTATATATGGCCACAATTATTATTATGTTTACAGAATGTATATAAATGACATTTCTTTTCATCATATTGTCTGTTTAAGAGAAGATCTGTCTGTCTATCAATCTATTTATAAATGTACATTCAATTCATTGGAATTATTTCCCACACTGCTGGGGCAAGAAACACAGGAACAAATGTGCTACAGAGACATGGGGAAGCTGCAGACAAAGTTGCTCTACCTTGCTTTGTTTTTCTCTTTACTTTCTTTTTTTACTTATGCAGACAAAGATTAGTTACACTCGCCATGTTCATGGGCAATTAGTCTCTAGGTTACCGACCAGTCATTATCAGTGGAATACCCTGTATAACATGCAAGCAGTTTGCCTGAAATAAGCATGGAATTGCAGATTACATGGATCCAGTGTTTAACCATCATGGCTTCAGAAGAAAATAGAACAGATGCTTAAAGCTTGTTTTTTTAGATTACTTGTTTTATACGGGAGAGGGATTGAATGGCCTTGCCAAATAAAGACAGAATAACTCTGATAGAAACTATTATTATCTTGTAGAATTCTAGGAAGTTTTGTCTTTTGGGAACCATTATACTGAGATAAACCAAATGTTCATTCGAAAGGAAACAGAAAGATTATGCTCTTGTGATTTTCATTTTTTTTAGATATCCTGACCATAACAGACAAAACAATGATTTGCAGGTGAAAAAAAAAAATTGTGCTTGCTGGCAAAAATGTTCCAAAGGCTTCAGCTAAGTCATGGATTGGATAGCAGCCCTTCTCACTGAGATATTAACTCGTCTGTTGACAAAATGTCATGGAACAAAATGAAATGGTTAAAATATTAAACCATAAGTATGCATTTTATGCAGCTTTTATCAACTCACAGTAGGAAATAATGGGGGTAATAGACTCTAGTTGTGAGATAATCTCAATATTATTGTGTTTGTAGTTTCTCTAACTGCTATTGGACATTTTGTGGCTGAGAACAGGTATGGGAACCATTATCCGGAAACCCGTTATCCAGAAAGCTCCGAATTACGGAATGCCTGTCTCCCATAGACTCCATTTTAATCAAATAATTCAGAATTTTAAAATGCATTTTCTTTTTCTCTGTAATAATAGAACAGTACCTTGTACTTGATCCCAACTTAGATATAATTGATCCTTATTGGATGCAAAACAATTCTATTGGGTTTAATTAATGTTTTATTGTTTTTTTAGTAGACTTAAGGTATGGAGATCCAAATTACGGAAAGACCCCTTATCCGGTATACACTTGGTCCTGAGCATTCTGGATAATGGGTCCCATACCTGTAGTAATGAGGCATGGCCATGCCAATGGGGTGATCAAAAGAGACACGCCAAGATAGTAATAAAACCATACAGAATAATGTGCAAGGACAGAATACAATGGAAAATAAACTAGCATTTTAATGGAATAATCCAAAGTCTGTATAGCTAGCTTTGCCCCATAATAAACATGTATATTACAAGATGGATTGAAACCAGTAAAGTCAGAATCGGTTTCTGGAAGAGCTTCTCTGAGCATATTACTCTATGTATTAGTAACACTCCAAACTCTGATTTGGGGTAAATATTCATTATTTTCTGATGCAGTATTGTCCAATTTAGGAAGGGAGGATGAATGTTTGCATGGAATCTTTATGGTCACCTATGGTCAGCATTTTACTGCAACATGTCCTGCAATAATGTTTCTACTCTGCTCGTAGAAATGAATTTAACATTAACATTAACAGTTATTTATAAAGCGCCAACATATTCCGCAGCGCTGTACAATAAGTGGGTTACATACATTGGACATACAGAGTAACATATAAAGCAATGAATAACCGATACAAGAGGTGAAGAGGGCCCTGCCCAAAAGAGCTTACAATTTATTAAAACCATTCTAATATTCTAACAGAATATGCAGGCATAATCCACCCCATGGTTACAGGGTCAATGTCTGATGCCATTACTGGTGTCATGAATATAGAAACTTGTCCCTCGTGTGCAGCTTATGCATTATGATAGCCACCATAGCCATCAAGGCATCAGCAGATTTGGACTGAGGTACAAAGATGGCAGAAAGCAATCACATGTCTCCTTAGTGCTTGCCATTTTTTCTGCTCAAGGTAGGTGTGAATTACAAGGCCCCCTTGTGTTCCACATTGCACGCTGCATCTTGCACTGGTTGTGCTAACAATGGTGCAACTGTTACATGGTGCAGAACATAATTTGAACTGTCATCAAACAGGTACACATGTTTTATGAAGGAGAGTCAGCTTGTAAACCTGACCCAAAATCAGTGGCCCCTAACCAGTGGCTTGGGAGCTTACCAGCCCCATGGATGTTGCCCCTAGTGGTCTCAAAGCAGCTACTTAGTTTTGAATTCCTGACTTGAAGGCAAGTTGGCATGTAGCACCAAACACAGCTTCCTGTAGGCTGCCAGTCCACATAGGGGCTACCAAATAGCCAATCATAGAACCCCCAGGTAAATTTTTCATGCTTGTATTGTACCCCAACTCTTTTTACATTGAATATTGTTTACAGGTAAAAAAAGTTTGGGGACCCCTGTCCTAAATGATTAAAACAGTGCTGTACACTTACCCTTTATTAATTTTAATGACTATGCAGGTGTTTAGAAATGAACATTTCTGACTTTCACATCACATGAACCTATCAACTAATTGACTTTGCAAATGAATACAGAACAATACAACTGTTATTATTGCAGCGCAGTTTGGGTTACTCCACTTTTAATCACACTGAAACCACAGATGTGATTTTTACAAGGGCTGATGGGAAAATAGGATGCCAATTAATCTATCCACACTACATTCGGCATTACATTCTCCTCCATCCACAAAAACACAGACACAGGATAGCTGCCAACTATACGATTAAATGTAATGCATCAGCAAATACATTGTGTACTGGTAAACTAGTTTAGCTCGAAAGAGTGAAAGAGGAAACCTGGCGATTTTTCTTTCTCTGATTTTCACATAATTAAATAATGCAGTTCACAGCTGTGTAAATCCCACAGATCAGAGAATACTATATGTTGTGATACATTTTAAGAAACCGACAGACAAAAGGAAGTCTCCAAGCTTCAGAAACGTATGTAATAGAATCCCATGAGAGTGACGCTATGAGAGTCCTGATGGAAAGTATCTTTTACCCAGGTTTAATGCATGTAAAACCCATAAGCCCGGCCAGCCTCACTTTCCCTAAGTGAAGGGAACCCACTTGGGACACTATGTTCTAAAGGAGGTGTGGGTATGGATCTCCTTTGTTCTGTCAGTAAAGCTTTCTGCTGGGGGCTGCTGTGATAGGGAACACACATGTTTCAATGTAATGTAATTTACTGGAAATATAATTCAATGTACAGGTATGGGATCCTTTATCCGGAAACCCGATATCCAGAAAGCTCCGAATTACGGAAAGCCTGTCTCCCATAGACTCCATTATAAGCAAATAATTCAGATTTTAAAAATTGATTTCCTTTTTCTCTGTAAAAATAAAACAGCGCTTTGTATTTGATCCCAACTAAGGTATAATTAATCCTTACTGGATACAAAATAATCTTATTGAGTTTAATTAATGTTTTATTGATTTTTTAATAGACTAAAGGTATGAAGATCCAAATTACGGAAAGACCCCTTATCTGGAATACCCTTGGTCCCGGGCATTCTGGATAATGGGTCCTATACCTGAATTATAGAATGTCCAGGTGAATACTAGGAAACCCATACTGCAAGCTGCTCATGGTGAGACTTCAGATGACCCTCCCTTAGATTGTGTACACCTATTGTTTACAAAAGGGACAAAAATTAATGTTACAATTTTAAGAACATGCCAAGGGACTCATCACATTCTACATCAGTGAATGATAGGGGAAGTGTCTGCCTGGGGCAAAAGGGGTGCTTCTACTGCTCATGTCGTTCAGGAAGGATATTACTTTGTTATTCTTGCAGCATTTAGTTGGAATAAAGTGTTAAGTGAATGCCTTTCCCTAAGGGAAAACTATGCCCCCAAACAATGTAGGTCTCTATAACAATGTATCACATTAAACAGCTCCTACATAAAACCCTGCTTCATCTAAATAAACAATAAAAATATACTTTTTTAGTAGTATGTGCCATTGGGTAATCATAAATAAAAAATTGTCATTTTAAGAATTAAGGGCCGCCCCCTCGGATCATAATGTTCATGGTGCACACATACATGTTAGGTTACGAGCCAATTAATGGAGAGAGTCCTGCCTTTTGCTAGCACACTACTTCCTGTTACAGTTAGAGCTGCATTATTTCCTGTCAGCTGATCTCGGAGGGGGCATACAGCCCATCACTAAATGGCGGCTCAAGGGAAAGGATGTAAAAGGGCAATATTTACTGATATACAGTATACATTCTAATTTGGTGAGATTCTTTAATAGGTCACTTAACATAATATAAACTGTTGATATTCATTCTGGGGGTATAGATTTTCTTGAAAGAAAATATACAATTATTTGGGAGTGCCAAATGTTAGGCAACCCCCAGTGATTGTTATCGCTTACCTTATACCCTGGGCCGGTGTCCCTGTCAGCAGAAAACTGCACACAAGTGATCCTCTTCCTCCTGTCTTCTTACTTCACAATCTTGGGGCAGATATATGCACATTACAGTGAAAAGATGGCTTTTTGTTAAAGTTCGGCTTTGGTAGTCAAACCACTAGACTCTGACTTAAGTACTTCTAGGTTTTTTTGTGATTGCTATAATGTCAACCCATTGTAGCCATAAGTAAGTCATTTACTTTTTCTGGGTCTCAGACAACAAAGTTAGATAATAAGTTCTATAAGACGTACACTTGCTCTTTCACTTTGTCAGTGTGCTTCACCGTATGCCAGTTTGGGTGAATATTACCCTGGTCACTGAGTAGAAGTAATATGAAACCATGCGATGAATCTTACATGGCTTTTGGCACTTTTTCAAATGTTCTGTGGAACTGGGCTCCTGTTATGGGCAAAATAACTGTTGTGATATGATGAACGTCATGATTAGAGGGGGTTATAGGCAGATGGGGGGTGTTCTTTTTTCCCATAAAAACAATCAACGAACCAGAGGCCCCCCCTTTAGATTAGAGGAACGGAGCTTCCATTTGAAGCAGTGTAGGTGGTTTTTCACGGTGAGGGCAGTGAGGCTGTGGAATGCCCTTCCTAGTGATGTGGTAATGGCAGATTCTGTTAATGCCTATAAGAGGGGCCTGGATGAGTTCTTGAACAATCAGAATATCCAAGGCTATTGTGATACTAATATCTACAGTTAGTATTAGTGGTTGTATTTATAGTTTATGTATGTGAGTGTATAGATTGGTAGGTGTGGGTTAGGTGTGCTGGGTTTACTTGGATGGGTTGAACTTGATGGACTATAGTGTTTTTTCAACCCTATGTAACTATGTATGTAACTATGATTTGTATAATGTACTAAGTCAAGTATCTTCTTTTCTTAGTTACTTTGTCCAGCAAGAACCACTGACTTCCATATTTTGGCGAAGATTGTGTGAGTGGTATAGTTCAGCTTGGAGACCATTTACCTCCATCAGAGATGTATATTTACATATATCAGGAGAGTAGCAAGTGCTAATACACCTATTATTACAGTATAGTGTTACAGAGGAGAGGAATTGAGGTCAGGTTTACTTAAGTTTGATTTTATTCATGTGTGCTAATAATTTGAAACGTTTTGGGTACCTTTTTCTCTTTGTGCATTATAATTCTTCACTTACAAAAACTTGCAAAGGCAAAATAGTTGCTAATTTGCAAAGAATTATTCTGGGATATGGCAATATCTATGGGAAACGTTTACTAATAATGGCAGCCTATGTGAACAAAAATCATTACAATAGAAAAAAAGAAGAAATCAAGATTTTTTTGTGAATTTTAGTAAGTCTGGCCCATAGTCTATGGAATGATTGAATAAGTTAAAGTGAAAACAAAAGGCAGAAAAATACCAAGATGTGATATTGTGGGTCTCTGCAGGATAGTTACTTGCTATGCAGCCAGTGAATATGCGACTGATAATACCTTGAAATTCCTTCTTTCTTGTATTGTACACATAAGCACGGGGGACTTCCTTCCCTAATTCAAAACATTTTTCACAGCTTCCTTTGGAATATTGCTGGAAAAGTAGCTCTGCAGAAACCTTTCCTTTATGAATAGCAGGAACTTTCACTGTTGAGTCACGGCAGGACTCACAAGTAAAAGAATTCCAGAATGTCATGGAATGACCTCTTTTTTTTTTTAGTTTGGTAGCCCATGGAGTTTATTACAAAGTCAAGAGTCAGGAGTCCGGCTGTGGCAGATGCAAGTATCAAAAGCAGAGGTCATGCTAGGTGACAATAAAGACACTGTCTAGAATTCAATTAGAAATTGTAAGTCAAATAGTGATTAAAAATCAGGGTAGGGAATTCCCCATAGACAACAGGGAAACCTCGCTCAGACAATCACTGACTGTGCAGAAAGGTAGGAATGGCCAGAAAGTGCCCACGACCAATGGCTTCCAGCAGAAACAATGCTGATCATCTTAGAAAAGAGCAGACGTGTATAAAGGAAAGGAGACATTGTGGTCTGCACGCAAAACATTATATAGTGCACTCAGTTGTAGCACATTCTCTTTTCCAAGATGTAGGGTGGGAGAACCTTAACAGATATTGCCTGTGGGCAACCTGATTGTATTTTGAAAAAATACAATAGAACCCCCATTTTATATTTTTCAGGGGACCAAAAAAGAATGGTGTAAAATTCAGGAAAATATAAAATGAGGGAAATACCTTATGTATTATATATTGGTGGGACCACCAAAAATGCAATGTAAAATGAGGGAAGTTTTAAAATCATGGTATGTAAAATCGAGTTTTTACTGTATTTATTAAGCCTATTAAATATACTGGGAAAATAAAAGTGAAAAAGTAGACACCAGAGGGGTTACAAGTACTGTATATACTAATGCCCCGACACAAGTGATAGAGCACTTGTGACCTTAAGAGCTATAGTTTAGGATATGTGTATATTGTGTATGTATATATATCTATATATATATAGAAACAACAACAAGAGATCCTCTGCACTCACCCATTATCAATATATAGAACATTAAGACATTCGGTGCATTTAAGCTACTAAGAAATGCCCTTCCCTTTAAGCAAAACAGGGATTGTTTGTCCATATATTGCAATATACTTCAAGCTGGCCAACTGCGTCAAAGTCATCCCTTTTGACCAGTTCCTACACTGACTTATGCGATTCATTAAGAATTCTACTGCTTCAATATACATTTAGCCAAGGGACTAAGTTTTACCTGCAACTTTCTTGCTTTCAAGGTTAAAACCCCCATATGGTTGCCCTTTTATTGGCTCCACTGGGATCACCTGACTGTAGCTGGGAGGGGTGGGAGCTACAACAAGGAGCTGGCCACTGCTCCTGTATAAGCTATAGCAAAAAAAGGGAAAGTTGTGCTCAACCACTAAATTTTAAACCATTAGGTTTATACAGTAGAACCCCCATTTTACGTTTTTCAGGGGACCATGAAAAAAAGATGTAAAATCAGGGAAAATGTAAAATCAGGGAAATGTGTTAAGGACACATAAATGTCAATGATTTAAAGGAAATAAGTACAGGAATATTTTTTTATTTGCAACACAGTTCCTTTACTGAGTTATTTCACAGGTTTTAGCAGAAGTACTGAAACAACTTTTTACAGTACTGTAAAACATTTTGCATTTAATGCATGTGTTTACTAAAAGTTTGAATATCACTATAAATTAATAAGATGCGGAAAAGAATACTGTACAGCACTGAAACAAAAATCTGTACTCTTTTAAAAATCTGCACCTTGTACAGCTGTTCCCCATACTTGTGCAACTCTCGCGGTATTTTGTACGCTCCCGTATAGGTACGCATGCGCAGTATGAAATATGAGGCGATAGTGGTGATGCTGACCTTCCTAAGATGGTGCCTGTGATCGCAAGACATGGGGGAAACTTTAATTCCTAAAGTAAGCTGTATTTTTACCTTAAAACTAAGCGATTTGCTAGGGAGAGGCATGATAAAAACAGTGTAAAATGCGGGAAATACAAATGTAAAATCCGGGAATAGAGCCCATAGGAATGCATTAAAATTGGTGGGACCACAAAAAAACGGTGTAAAAAGCGGGAAAACTTAAAATCAGGGGATGTAAATTGGGGGTTCTACTGTATATATATGCACTCAGAGTCAATGGAAGGGTTGAACCTGATGGTCTGTTGTCTTTTTTCAACCCAAATTAACTGTGTAACTAAGGGTAACCCTTAGCATTCATTAAGCCAGCACTTACATGTGGGACTTGTGTGTGTACTCCCTAACTTGCACTTCTGAATACATATGCCTGTGTGCCACCCCCAGCCCACTCCTCATGAATACAGTGCTGCCATACATAAATAGTGCTGTCTTCATCTGGAAAACTCATGTCTCAGAACTCCATTCTGGATCTTCCACTAATTCCCAGTCAGCGCACAAAATGAAAAATGGTGTGCCTGTTTTTATGCACTTTGCACCCTGCTTTGCTGTCTGTAAATCATCCCTCCGGTCTACTAACCCATAGCAAGGTAGCATTTATGGGTAAGCCTTCTGAAAGCAAACATCTGAATGGTTGTCGTGGGCTACTGGACCTTGCAAAATTGCAATTACATTGCCCATCTATAACTTATGTCAGAAAAGCCAATGTCATAGATTAATTGTAGTGAACATGAAATACTGTTATACCAACAGTCGGATTCCATCTATATTTTCTAATGGTCATGAGTATATATTTTTTCATGTTTTATACCTCTTTATACATCTTTTCATTTTTTATACCTGCCATGCATTATTCATGAGTTTTCTTACTGGTAACCTATCTGAGGTAAGCATTATAACAATATGTAGGTTTTGTTTTTAAAGACTAATATGCAGCAAAGAACAATGTTGAGATACTCTAGAGAATGAATAGATATAAATCATTTTTAGGACTATAGTGTAAGGCCATAAAAACGCGCTCATAAAAAAGGCTCAGTTAAATCTCCCAATAAATTTCTTCTGTATATTTGCTCAGTTCTAGAACAGCTGGTCTGCATTTTATATAGAGAATCCCTTATTCCCATAAGATTGACCTCAGTGGACAAACATCACTTTTCAACTACAATGTGGGTTGGGGGGATACATAAACTGGCATGCACATATTGTGATAATAGACAGATCCATTGCCCATGTAAAATATTTATTGAATGGGGTGTGTGACCCTTTGAACCAAAGGAGCTCTATGGGGTATAGGTGGCATGGGTGATCAACCAGGACAGGACTCATTATGAGGCACAGGAGAATGTTGCTGGGGTTTGAAAATTGAATTGATATTGTTTTAAAATTAAAAATTGGGGTGAAAATTGCCAGGGTGTCTGCAATGCCCCTGGTAACTAACCAAGCATACATCTATGTTGACCAAGTGCTTTAAAGAACAGCAAAACCCCCAGAGAACACCAGGTCCCAAACATTTAAGAATATAGAAGCCATACCTGTGTTTCTTTGCCTATACAGGTATAGGACCTGTTATCCAGAATGCTTGGGGCCTGGGGGTTTCTGTATAAGGGATCTTTCCGTAATTTGGATCTCCGTACCTTAAGTCTGCTAAAAAATCATTTAAATATTGAATAAACCCAATAGGCTTGTTCTGCCTCCAATAAGGATTAATTATATCTTAGTTGGGATCAAGTACAGGTACTGTTTTATTATTACAGAGAAAAGGGAATCATTTAACCATTAAATAAACCCAATAGGGCTGTTCTGCCCCCAATAAGGGGTAATTATATCTTAGTTGGGATCAAGTACAGGTACTGTTTTATTATTACAGAGAAAAGGGAATCATTTAACCATTAAATAAACCCAATAGGACTGTTCTGCCCCCAATAAGGGGTAATTATATCTTAGTTGGGATCAAGTACAGGTACTGTTTTATTATTACAGAGAAAAGGGAATCATTTAACCATTAAATAAACCCAATAGGGCTGTTCTGCCCCCAATAAGGGGTAATTATATCTTAGTTGGGATCAAGTACAGGTACTGTTTTATTATTACAGAGAAAAGGGAATCATTTAACCATTAAATAAACCCAATAGGGCTGTTCTGCCCCCAATAAGGGGTAATTATATCTTAGTTGGGATCAAGTACAAGGTACTGTTTTAGTATTACAAAGAAAAGGGAATCATTTTTAAAAATTAGAATTATTTGCTTATAATGGAGTCTATGGGAGATGGCCTTTCCGTAATTCAGAACTTTCTGGATAACAGGTTTCCGGATAACGGATCCCATACCTGTAATAACAGACACAAAATTGCAATATTGGCTTTGAAGTCCTCTGTATAATATCTGTAAAGGTTATATGAAATTGCATATTAGATTATGATGAACATGATTCAATAACACTATGAGGCAGATTTATTATGCTGTGTAAAAAATGGTAACAAAATTTGGCACACATCGCCAGGCTTCGCCAAGTAAAAAAACGGCGTAAATTCGGCTAATTTTTTTTTCCGCCGTAACTTATGCTAAATACAGTCGGAAAAGCTGCCCATTTACATTACACAGCTTTTTACACAATTTTTCGTTGAATTTCATTGTACACAGCATAATAAATAGGCCCCTGTGTGTATTCTTTGTATTGAATAAGGTCAAAACACCAGAGTTACATAGCTTTCTGTTTAACAGCATTTCAGCATTGGCAGTATTTCGGAGAGTTTTACCAAGACTCCGCACTTTTTTAATCCTCAATGGTTGTCCTAAATTATGTATTATTTCTATAAATCTGTATATCACTAGTTTTGCTAAAATCAACCTGTCCCTAGTCAGGTTGCGCCAGTTTGTTGACAACGGAGCTTTAGAACCTTACAATTGGCCAAGCCAACTACTAACTTTCAATATGAACTGCAATCAAATTGTGCAAAACATTCAATGAAATAATGTTCATATGTTCATAAGTGACTTGAAACATGGACACGTAATCACTAACTATAATGGACCCATTTTTTGCTTCTAATTTTGCGCTAGAGTTTCCCATATGAGAAATGATCTGATTGGGAATAACCATAGCAAGAGGGTTGCTTCAATACCAAATCAATCTTTGGGAATAGACAGAATAGTGAAAGATTGCCACAATCTAATATATATATATATAGCTATATAAGAAGAGTATATCAGAATTCAAGGGGATCAATACATTAAGCAGGAAAAGGCAATCATTTACTTCTATTTTAATAATATATATAATATATAAGTTATTATATTAAAATGCCTTTTAATTGTTGTCTCTGCAGGTTCTCCTAGATTTTATGATGGATGGTGGCTTCTCATTGCAGTGATAATTGCTTGGCCATGGTTTGAATGGAGAGGCATTTGAAATATTTTATAGTATTGTCTTGAAGCGGGCAGTATAGCAACCTACATTCCAGACCATATTATTTGTCCATAGCTATTGTGCGGGGGCAAATAACTTACACATTCTTATATGACATCTTAATAGGAGATTCATAGTATGACCTCACTTTGATGCAAAACTTAGAAAGCTCATGTTACCCTTAAATAGTGAGAGCACATCCCCTTTAGCTCAATAGCATTATTATGGAAAATTTAGCTCAAGACAAGAGCTCTGGAAAATGATCCAGTCTAATTGAATTATACCCCTAAAGGGGAAAGGCAACCTATTACTTTGACAAGCGGTTGGATTCCTTTTCTCTTATCTCACTGGGCAATATGCGGGCTATGTGTAACTTGGAATCCTTTCTCAATGCCTAATGAAGAGTTGCACTTACTCTACATGAATATTCTACTTAATACGTCCCTTTAGGGAAAGAGATGCAAGGAAACAAGTTGTATCAATTTTATTATTTTATTAAAGTTGGCTTTTAAACACCTTAATAAGCATTTCTAGTCATTAACTTGAAGACACCCCAACCTCGAGGTGCCTATTAATCATTTTTGTGTGTTTGTATAATGTGATCCTACCGGACACAGCCTTTATTTATCCTTCTGAGGGTTCTGCTACTTAGAAGGTCTCGCGAGTTCTCCCATGAGCCTAAATGAAATAATCTCGGTTCCAGTTTTTAAAAGGAGTCATTTGTGTTACTCCTCACCTCACACCCTTCCACATTTCGCCTCCTTGTTTGGATTGCACAGAACATCTGCAGCTTGAAAGGTTTCAGATGAAAGATGTTGGCAGTCAGGTTATTTTTGATTGCGCCTCTTGTGTTTCTTAAAGGAAAAGGTTCGGCCCCTCCTATTTGCCAAGTTTAAAAAAAAAAAGAGAGAGAAAAAAAAAAAAGAAAAAAGATCATGTTACAGGTACACCATATGGGTGTTGGACTCTCCACTTTTTTAACAGTGAATGATTTGTTTTTATAGTCTAATGGGTCATCTCTAAGGAATACTATCACTCACAAAAACAAATCCATTGTAGAAGAGAGAAAGCTACACCAGATCAGTGAACTGGATTTATGAAAGTCTTAATGGTAATTTAACATCTAAGAAGGCGAGAGAGGAAAGGAAATTCTATTAAACGGGTTATTTATACATATACATTTTAGAAGCCTAGAAATATCTTAATAATTGAGTAATGAGTACTAGTGATGAGTGAACCTGTCCCGTTGCGCTTCGTCGACGGGAAAATTAGCGAAATTGGGCAAAAATCTGCGAAACGCGTTGGTAACGTGACTTTTTTTTTTTTTCACGTTTCTTTTTTTGTCGTGCACGTCCTTTTTTTATGTGACCATGCCTATTTTGTTGCAACAGCACCCATTTTGTCATTACCGCACCCAATTAGATTCAACTTTTTTTCTACAAGTGTCAAATTTTCGCAAAAAAAAAAATCACTTATCGCTAATGATCACTAGATTTCGTCACTAGAAGATATGATGATGAAAATGTTTTTAAAAATTGCTGAAGAACAGGAATTTGTCACATGATTCTGGATGCCAGCAGGTGATTGGGAGAGGTTCTGCTATATGAGGCACGACAGTCTTGGAGTCATAAATAAGAAGCAAGATGGATGTATTGGGGGCTGAGTCTGAGTTCATTTCACCTACAGAAATATTGATTATTGGCATTAGCCATCTATCTGATTAGCTTATTCAATAAAGGCAATTATCTAGAAGCTATAATAGTGCTTATGCTTGTGTGGATATTCATAAACTTTAATATTAATTATCCTTTATTTATATAGTACTGGCATGTTATCAAAAGTTATAAAAGTTATGAAACGGTTACGGATATTGTTAATTATTCTCATTAGTTCCTGCCCTAGTACAGTTCACACTTTACACAACCCACTAGGGTATGTTCCTTAAGGCCTGTCTGCCTTGAGGAAACCAAACAAACCAGATCATGGCACACCCTTTTTAAGTGGTGGGTGCCATTCCAGGACATAAATAATAAAAAAACACAAATACAAAAGTATTGTAGAAATGATACCTATATTGCAATCTTTCAGAGCTCTTAACTGGACCATTCCACCTTTCATTTGTATTTTGCCTGACGAAGGGGCCTTAGAGCTCCAAAACCTTGCAACGTAGTTTTTAAAAATCCGCCAATGGTAAAATGAAGACTGGTGGTCAATGGTAATTATCTTCCACAGTTTGTGATGTCTGCTCACTTCAAGTGTTATTGGTAATGTAAATAAAAGGGATTTGTTTTATACTAACCTCCCCCAGATGGATATATGCATATTCCAGTAACCAAATATTATAACCTACCAGCTTGTGATATAGCAATTTCAGTCGACTGGTCTTTGCTCTACTTTTTTAACCAAGGCAATAGCTGTCTTTCTAACGAAGCATCAGATTTGTGGAAGATATGCTCAGGGGTAAAAATCAATTTGCAGACAATGTGTCATGTTTATATGAGGGGAAACATTTCCTTCAAGCAGAATAGCCACACAAGGAAAAAAAAGGGGATTTATCCAGCAAAGCCTATCTTCTGACAATTGCGCCGTCCCTAGGTGAATTGGTTTCACTCACGGTTCAGTGCCTAAGTTCAGAAGTTCTTATTTATCCCAATCCAGCCAAAGTCCATCATATTGTTATACTGCAAGATTTCTCAGGAGGATTTAGCAAAGGTCTGAAAACATGTGCATAGCTCAGACTTATATCCAGCAATGAGTTGCTTAAACATAATTCTTTATTAGGGGATTATCAGAAAATGAAAGGCCTATAACTTCTAGGTATATCCCTTCAAACCAAGGGAATTCCTGTTCTTCAAATCCTTTTTTTTGTCATCTTGAACAAGTGGAACAACAGAAAGGGGACCTTGTATGGTATCTGTCTGTTTGGTCAGTAATCCAATGGGTCAGATACTATAAGGGCTTAACTGATCTTGTCATGCAGCAGCAGAGAACACTATGCAACAACATGAGATTTTGTAGGATCCTACAAAATCTGATCTCCACTGCTGTAATGTAATGTTAAATCAGATAAGGTTGGATGTTTTCTTTCATTCCTGCATCTATATCCGACAGTCAATGTATTTTCAATGTGACCACATGCATTCTGTTGATCCTACACCATCCGACAAAGGCTCCCATAGCATTTAGCCCTAAGGAATCAACCCATATACAGTATGGCTGCCCTAAACAATTTATAGGTCCTTAGGGTTTTCCACTTTATCACTTCTCTGTTCAAATCCTTCAACTCACATTATGCCATCTATACATCTATATATAGAACAGATATGAAACCCCCCTCTTAGTTTTAGTGGTACTTGTCTTTATTCCTTTGCCCTGTTTAAACATTTGTGCCTGTATGTTACCCAACCACTTTGATTGTAAGCTCTATGGGGCAGGGACCTCCTTCCTACTGTGTCTCATACCACATGGCATTTATTCCCTGTGCATTTATACTTATTTATTGTATTTATTATAACACTTGTCCTCCCTGTGTGTAATTGTGTATATTGTAAGACTGTACAGCGCTGCGTACCCTTGTAGCGCTTTATAAATAAAGTTATACATACATACATACATTTGTGGGATGAAAAACAACTTCTAAAAAGCAAAATTTGAAATATGAAATCTATTATTCCATCCATTATATACAGTAATAAATTGTCAGAGACACACAGCTATTGTGCTGGGCCAATAACATGCCTTAATTTAAAAAAAGATATCATTACTTTAGTAAACGTCATGTGACTTAAATAATAGAAATGCACTGTTACTATGACAGCATATTTATTAATGTATTACAGGTAACAGACCTGTTATCCAGAATGCTTAGGACCTGGGGGTTTTCCAGATAAGGAATCTTTCCATAATTTAAAAATCATTGAAACATTAAATAAACCCAATAGGATTGTTTTGGCTCCAATAAGGGGTAATTATATCTTAGTTGGGATCAAGTACAGGTACTGTTTTATTATTACAGAGAAAAGGGAATCATTTAACCATTAAATAAACCCAATAGGGCTGTTCTGCCCCCAATAAGGGGTAATTATATCTTAGTTGGGATCAAGTACAGGTACTGTTTTATTATTACAGAGAAAAGGGAATCATTTAACCATGAAATAAACCCAATAGGGCTGTTCTGCCCCCAATAAGGGGTAATTATATCTTAGTTGGGATCAAGTACAGGTACTGTTTTATTATTACAGAGAAAAGGGAATCATTTAACCATTAAATAAACCCAATAGGGCTGTTCTGCCCCAATAAGGGGTAATTATATCTTAGTTGGGATCAAGTACAGGTACTGTTTTATTATTACAGAGAAAAGGGAATCATTTAACCATTAAATAAACCCAATAGGGCTGTTCTGCCCCAATAAGGGGTAATTATATCTTAGTTGGGATCAAGTACAGGTACTGTTTTATTATTACAGAGAAAAGGGAATCATTTAACCATGAAATAAACCCAATAGGGCTGTTCTGCCCCAATAAGGATTATTTATATCTTAGTTGGGATCAAGTACAGGTACTGTTTTATTATTACAGAGAAAAGGGAATCATTTAACCATTAAATAAACCCAATAGGGCTGTTCTGCCCCCAATAAGGGGTAATTATATCTTAGTTGGGATCAAGTACAGGTACTGTTTTATTATTACAGAGAAAAGGGAATCATTTAACCATTAAATAAACCCAATAGGGCTGTTATTCCCCCAATAAGGATTAATTATATCTTAGTTGGGATCAAGTACAGGTACTGTTTTATTATTACAGAGAAAAGGGAATCATTTAACCATGAAATAAACCCAATAGGGCTGTTCTGCCCCCAATAAGGGGTAATTATATCTTAGTTGGGATCAAGTACAGGTACTGTTTTATTATTACAGAGAAAAAGGAAATCATTGTTCTAAAATCTGAATTATTTGATTAAAATGGAGTTTATAGGAGATGGCCTTTCTGTAATTCTGAGCTTTATAGATAACGGTTTCCATATCACATATATTTTGTGTAAATAGTATCACAAGTGTTTGCTCATTATCAAACAATCATCAACGGACTAAAGACAATTAGCCCAAAGACCATGTTTTTCCCATCCCTTTCTCTTCTCTGATTGGCTCAATGGCCGAGACAGGTGGCAGATTCCTATGCAGCTAAATGAAAGGCTGGGATATTGTTTTCATGCTTGGCTGTGTAACAGCTGTTTCTCAGGCAGCCACTTTCTCCCATTTAGAAGGGGTTAGCAGGCAAATTGCTGAAAACATAGGAAACTCTGAGAAAGAAGTTAAGGATTAACACATTTTATTAATCTGTAATTCCATCCTTTGTAAAAAGAAAAAAAAAGTAAAAGACAGCCTGGTTTATTAATTATGGTAGTGTTTAAAAAGGGAACAAGCCTATTGCGCTTTTAGTACATGATAAACTATGTGAGTTGAAATTAACATGTGAATAGCACATTATAATGACAATAGGCCTGTTTTGCATTACTCTAATGAATTCAGTGTATCTCTTGCCTCTATATGCTCCTATTCAGGCAGGGAAAATGGATGGGTGCTTGGATATATTGGAGGTACTGCATAGCTTTATAATTCCCGTTTCTTTCCCAGCGCCAACTCCCAATCGCAACTCTCATGTAAATGTCTGCTACGTATTTGACTGCAAAACAGCTCATTTTTGTATTTCTGGAATAGTGGGCAGCAAATCAGTTTGCCATAGTTCGGATCTACTACAGTCAAAGACGTTGAAAAATTCCTAACAACACTCAATATTTTGGAGTAATCAGTAACTCCTGGGTAATTTGGTAGTAGATGTCAAATGATAAAAATATATTATAGATGGTTTATTAAATCATATTGATTACTTTACTTCACAATCATTTAGATTGTAAGCTCTATGGGGCCGGGACCTCTATCCTCTTGTCTCTTTGATTCTTAACTTATTGCAACTGTATCTTGTATTTATTTGTATTTATTGTTATACTTTGTATTTATCTATTATTATTTTAATAACCTCCTTTTATATTCTACTGTACAGCGCTGCGTACATAAGCATCACTTTATAAAAAAAGATATACATACATTCATACATACAATAAATATTCTTTAAATTAAAAACTCTGAGGCTGAAGTGAGTACATGTTATTTAGAACTATTTTAGAACTTGCGAAAAATCATAACGGTAAACGGTAAAGTCCCAAAGGCAGCAATTGTTAGCAAGTCTTGGTCATTTTTATTAAAAATCATATTAATTTGCTTAGTTTTGGGGAGGGGTGGATTGTGGGTTGGAGAACTCCAGGGCAAACATAAAGTCTTTATACAGGTATCGGACCCCTTATCCGGAAACCCATTATCCAGAAAGCTCCGAATTATGGAAAGGCCATCTCCCATAGACTCTAGACTCATAGATTTTTCTCTGTAATAATAAACAGTACCTTTTATTTGATCCTAACTAAGATATTATGAATCCTTATTGGAGCCAAAACAATCCTTTTGGGTTTAAATACTGTTTAAATATTTTTAGTAGCCTTAAGGTAGGAGATCTGAATTACAGAAAGACCACTTATCCGGAAAACCCCAGGTCCCAAGCATTTTGGATAACGGGTCCCATTCCTGTACAAACTTCATGGCGATAGCACACTGATTCTAAATGAAATGGAGTGTGCCAACTGCAAGGCTGTAATGCTAAGCACTGTATCACCATGGGACAGGACACAGAAAGGTGGGGGGTAAAAGAGGCATGACACTAAATATGGAGTTAGCCAAGTATCTTATAAGGTACAGTTATACAGTAAGTAATTTGTGCAAAAGAAATATCTATCCAATACAATGTGTCCGCAGCACTCTATCTTGTCCCTCCACTGAGTGCACAGTGTCAAACCCTTGCCAGAGGGGAAGAGAATACAAAAGAAAAGTCACCAGCACCAGTATGGAAAAGTTCATTAGTAGTGAAAAAGGTTATGAGTTGCATATGCTTGCAAAATGGACCCAAACACCATCGCTTCTTTTTGAATTATAAACTTTTATCTGCAGATCACAATGTATTCGATGTTTTGGCTCACATTGGGGCCTTTATATGCTTGCAGAATAGCCACTGAAAGTGGGCAGACTCATACACTAACTTGTGCGCTCATCTGCTCGCAACGGGGGTGGTAGGTTTCTGTACGTGCTGGGCCCCTCCAAAGATTTTTTGCTGGGGGGGGCCTGGTGGTGTATTGATACACCACTGCTGCACCTTGGTTCTTTGTATACTGGGGGTCTATATAAAAGCCTACATTGGGGCCTTGAACACATTGTCATTTCCAAATAAAAGTTTATTATTCACAAAGAAATGGCGCAGGTCCATTCTGCAACCATATAAAGGTCCCAGTGTGGGCTGAAATATTGCATACATTGTGATCTGCAAATAGAAGTTATTATTTTTATATTATAGGTTTATAAGAAATTTTACAATTCTAATTCAGAGTTGTCTTTCAAGCCATAATTTGCTGGGATAATTCAGTAGACTACAATGTTCATAACTTTTTGCCTTAGTATTTGGCTGGTTTACTGAATAGGGAGCTGCTGCTTACAGCTTTCTGATCCTTTTTTCTAGTGTTTCCCCTGCTGTGATGAGGCCTAAAGTGTTCATACACTGGACATAAACTGCCTATGCTTTTATTTGAATTAAATATAATTGAAAAAAAGATAACCTGTAATTCCGCACATCAAGTGATTTGCCCTGGATTTAATAAAGCTGACAGAAGCAGATTTTTCTTGATAGATTACAGAGGAATAAATCAGTTAAAGAAAGAGAAAACTTACAGAACAATGACTTATTTTGGTACTTTCTTCCAATTAGTGTCAATCTTAAATGACCAAACAGAGCAAATGCCAGAGGGGAACCCCTTTGATGTATGACTGTGACAAGGCTGCACTTTTATGGGTCATCGCCATTTCAGATTATTTAATGAAGGTGTGTGGAGCTGAGTGCAAATTCACTTTTATATTGGGTCTGTCTCAAAAACCATCCTGTTTATCTGCAAGTACTGAGCCGTGTGTCTTGGAATAAACCGTTATTCCAAATGTGCAAATAACTTTTGCACATTTTTTAACTAACTAGCCCTGTTAATAGGAGTATTGGCAGGAGAGGGGCTGCACAGTTCAATCTGGGAATATTATAAAATAACAAACCTTGGCATTCCTATACAGATTGTGCCACAGCAAAATACTGAGATAATATTTTCTGGGATAACACCAATAACACCTCCCCCAACCGGCACTACCAAAAAGAAAAAAAAAGATGGTTTCAGCAATGTGGTGGGACATCAAAGGACTTTTTAGCGTGATGCTTTCAGTCATGTCAGGAAGCACAGCATGAGAAGAGTAGGGGGAAAGCCTTTCAGATAGTTAATTGCTTGTCTTCCAGCAATGGGACATAGGAACCGTATTTCAGATGCAGTCTGGAGTCATACAACTATACATGAATGTAGATGGCAGAATCCTCTCAGTGAAAGCCAGGCATTACTGTATAACTGTATTACTGTACAGGTATAGGACCCATTATCCAGAATGCTCAGGACCAAGGGTATTCCAGATAAGGGGTTTTTCCGTAATTTGGATCTCCATACATTAAGTCTATTAAAAAATCAATAAAACATTAATTAAACCCAATAGGATTGTTTTGGCTCCAATAAGGATTAATAATATCTTAGTTGGGATCAATTACAAGGTACTGTTTTATTATTACAGAGAAAAGGGAATCATTTAACCATTAAATAAACCCAATAGGGCTGTTCTGCCCCCAATAAGGGGTAATTATATCTTAGTTGGGATCAATTACAAGGTACTGTTTTATTATTACAGAGAAAAGGATAATCAGTTTTAAAATTCTGAATTATTTGATTACAATGGAGTCTATAGGAGACAGGCTTTCCGTAATTTCCGGATAACGGGTTTCCGGATAAGGGATCCCATACCTGTATAGAGTGTCCCAGATAAATTTATTGTACTGAGCATAATTGTACCATAGGGCACACAGGACACAAGTCCTCTATTTTTACTTGTTTTCTGGAATCTTTCGAAATCTTATAAAACAAATAAGACTGACTAAGCTTATTGTTTGGGTTAAGGGGCAAATTTCATGAATTAAGTCACCTGGGGAATACTGTCCAATAATAATTATGTCTTATGAACATAGCTTCATGACCAACTTCCATTTGTGAAGCTCAGTAAGTCATCTAGTTGCATATCATTAGAAATCTCTGCTTCAAATGATATGGGTCAGTGTTGCCTTTAGGTCAGTCATAAGATGGAAGGTGAATAAACAGAGGAAGATTTGCTGGGACATCCCATTGACTCTGTCTGTGGTATTTAGCCAGACCCATTGTTGATGTATGCAGTTCATTGCGCAATACTCAAGTTTCATTAGATCACATAGTCTCTATTGCCCTTATGCCATCTAGAACAATGTACATATATAAAGGTCAATGTATATGGAAATCTCATTAAGCTCTATGGCAAGGTAAATGTTCTGGTGTTCCTTTCTATCCATCCTGAATTCAGTTATGAGTGTCAGCGACACTGCACATGGTCAGTGTGCTCTAGGCAGTTGATGAGAAGCTGAGCTTAGGGGTCATCATAAATTATCAGGCGGAAAATAAGGTTCTCCTGTCACAGAAGTTGATGCTACAGGGCTGATGATTAAATTCTGAGGCTAATTGCACTGGTTTCAGAGCCTCCATGTAGTAAGTATCTGTATTCATTTTTAATTAGCCTTATACAGTATTGTGACATTTATATTGTATATATACAGTATATTATGAGTCGGCCCCTAAGCTCAGGTAAGTGACAGCAGCACAGAGCATGTGCAGGGAATCAGCAGAAAAGAAGATGGGGGGCTACTGGGGCATCTTTGGGGGCACAGATCTTCCCTGCTAAAGGGCTGTGGTTGGCTTGGGCTGGTACAGAACCTGAAAGACAATGTACAGCTATGTACTCTACTTCTTTATGTAGCTTTAGTTCTCCTTTAATCTCACAGATTGTCTTAAACTAACTTCTTTTTTTTTACCCATAAATATTCCCAGAGCAAACAGATTAATTTAATTAAAAAAGCTTCCCATGATCATTTAATAAAGCCTTTATTGTAGGTCTATTGGATGCTTTCCCTTTAAGATAAATTGCTCAGTTTCAAACATCTGCCACAAAGCTATTATATATTACACAGAAACAACTTAGAAGATAGGAGCAGCTGGAATCCAGTGGGAAAGAGAGGAAACTCTTTAAAGAGAAAAAAAACCCCTTGAGTTACATAAAGGCACAGGCTGCCCTGAGTATCCCATTCTGATTAAACTGAGAACATTTTCAAGGACACGTCAGCTGTAAGGCTTTTCACACACTGACCAGTTGGTACTGTTAACAAGAAAACATTTTGTTATTGCAATGAGAGAGAAAGCAGAGCAAAGAGATAATTTCCCACTCAAGGAAAAGCAAATAATATATGTTGGTGTGAGAAAAAGAACCACATTTCCTTGCCTATATTTATTAGTTATTAATTTCCTGGTATTTATACTTGCAAGTCATGGATGAATGGTTATAAGGCACTGAGCTAATGGATCAGTCCAGTTAGACCACCATAAAGCTCATCAATAAGGCACTGAGCTAATGGATCAGTCCAGTTAGACCACCATAAAGCTCATGAATAAGGCACTGATCTAATGGATCAGTCCAGTTAGACCACCATAAAGCTCATGAATAAGGCACTGAGCTAATGGATCAGTCCAGTTGGACCACCATAAAGCTCATGAATAAGGCACTGAGCTAATGGATCAGTCCAGTTAGACCACCATAAAGCTCATGAATAAGGCACTGAGCTAATGGATCAGTCCAGTTAGACCACCATAAAGCTCATCAATAAGGCACTGAGCTAATGGATCAGTCCAGTTAGACCACCATAAAGCTCACGAATAAGGCCCTGAGCAAATGGATCAGTCCAGTTAGACCATCATAAAGCTCACAAATAAGGCACTGAGCTAATGGATCAGTCCAGTTAGACCACCATAAAGCTCATGAATAAGGCACTGAGCTAATGGATCAGTTCAGTTAGACCACCATAATGCTCATGAATAAGGCACTGAGTTAATGGATCAGTCCAGTTAGACCACCATAATGCTCATGAATAAGGCACTGAGTTAATGGATCAGTCCAGTTAGACCACCATAATGCTCATGAATAAGGCACTGAGCTAATGGATCAGTCCAGTTAGACCACCATAATGCTCATGAATAAGGCAATGAGCTAATGGATCAGTCCAGTTAGACCACCATAAAGCTCATCAATAAGGCTCTGAGCTAATGGATCAGTCCAGTAAGACCACCATAAATCTCATAAACTAATTTATGTTGCCATACAGATGAAGATCCTTGTGGTCATCAAATGAGGGGATTTTTTTGCCCACTTTTGCTACTAAACTGTGAGCTACTGAATATATAGCTAGTTAGCTATATATTAGCTAAACAACTAATCTCATTATTCTCAGACAAAACCCACTGAATACATTTTGCTGAAGAGCTATACTTGAACAGCAGATGAAGTAGAAGGGTTAGGTATGAGCTACAGCACATTACACCGGTACCACCACATAATAAAGTGAAATCGGATCAGAAATAGAATCTCTAGTACATTATTCAGTGAAAGGCACTGGATAGACACACAATAAAATTCTATACAGTGAGAAAGTGGCAGCACAAGCATATTATACACAGAATGTCATATTTTATACAGTGACAGGCAATGAGTAGTGACCACCCAGGCACATCAAAAACAGTGAAAGATAATGCAACATTAGGGTTACTATGCATGCAAATTTAATTTATAATGCCCATAAAACTCATAGCAGGATGACACTGTGGCAATTCCATGTATAATATCCCCAGAACTTATAAGAGGATGAACACAGTGGCAATAAATATGATACCCCCAGAACTTTTATGAAACTGCTGAAGCCAAAAAAATGCTATCAACGGACAGGAGACTGGGGAAAAGAAGCCAAACTGGGTAACTCCTGAAAAAATAGGGGGGTTGACAGCTCTGGTACTGTAAACAGAGAGAGCATAGAGAGCATCACAATAAGAGAGAACCACTTGTATTTACAAAGTCATATTGCTATAGAAAACATAGTGGCAGTTTATTTCACACATAGTATCCTGCTATTTACTACCCTGCTGTTTCTGCTTCTCTTCATGCTGACTGCCATGTGATTGCACTGGTATTTTCCAGGGAGTTTAGGTATCTGTACCGATAAGCCAGGCACATTAGAGCAGATGGAACAAACTTATTCTGCAGGTAAAGGATTCCAGCCTCACACAACTGAAGCATTTTAGTAAACCTAAAAGCTGTGCCTTTTCTACAATTTTAAATGTGCAGCAAACACTGGAAGACCATCATCCTTCCATTCCACCCTTGCCTTCCTTGCCTTGATAGGCTGAGGCAGAGAGAGGATGGTTCTACACCTGAAAGTCGAGCAGGGATTGGACAGAGAAACTTTTCAATCCCTGTGCGGATCTTAAATACAAGGCAGTACTTCTCATGTGCTAAACCAATAGGATTGCAGCTCTCAGGTGCTGGAAACAATTCCTGCCAATGAGTGGAAATTAAATTAAGGCTCGGGCTTCCTAAGAGATTCACAGGGCGTTGTTGTCAGCCTGGGGACTGCAAAAAGGGGCATTATTCCCTCTGGACTGCAATTCTGAAACAGGGTAGATCCCTGCCACACAGGGACGGATGATAACCTTAATATAAAAAAAACCCTTCTAAAGCTTCTCAGAGGGGAAAAAAATTCAGACAGACTCCAAGATGGCAATCGGACCAGTTCCTGGATCAACTTATACTAAGAGCTATCTCCCATACCCCTGTATTCCCTCACTTGTACTGAGAGCTATCTCCCATACCCCTGTATTCCCTCACTTGTACTGAGAGCTATCTCCCATAACCCTGTATTCCCTCACTTGTACTGAGAGCTATCCCTCCTACCCCTGTATTCCCTCACTTGTACTGAGAGCTATCTCCCATACCCCTGTATTCCCTCACTTGTACTGAGAGCTATCCCCCCTACCCCTGTATTCCCTCACTTGTACTGAGAGCTATCTCCCCTACTCCTGTATTCCCTCACTTGTACTGAGAGCTATCTCCCATACCCCTGTATTCCCTCACTTGTACTGAGAGCTATCTCCCATAACCCTGTATTCCCTCACTTGTACTGAGAGCTATCTCCCATAACCCTGTATTCCCTCACTTGTACTGAGAGCTATCTCCCATAACCCTGTATTCCCTCACTTGTACTGAGAGCTATCTCCCATACCCCTGTATTCCCTCACTTGTACTGAGAGCTATCTCCCATAACCCTGTATTCCCTCACTTGTACTGAGAGCTATCCCTCCTACCCCTGTATTCCCTCACTTGTACTGAGAGCTATCTCCCATACCCCTGTATTCCCTCACTTGTACTGAGAGCTATCTCCCATAACCCTGTATTCCCTCACTTGTACTGAGAGCTATCTCTCCTACCCCTGTATTCCCTCACTTGTACTGAGAGCTATCTCCCATACCCCTGTATTCCCTCACTTGTACTGAGAGCTATCTCCCCTACCCCTGTATTCCTTCACTTGTACTGAGAGCTATCTCCCCTACCCCTGTATTCCTTCACTTGTACTGAGAGCTATCTCCTATAACCCTGTATTCCCTCACTAGTACTAAGAGCTATCTCCCTACCCCTGTATTCCCTCACTTGTACTGAGAGCTATCCCCCCTACCCCTGTATTCCCTCACTTGTACTGAGAGCTATCTCCCCTACCCCTGTATTCCCTCACTTGTACTGAGAGCTATCTCCCGTACCCCTGTATTCCCTCACTTGTACTGAGAGCTATCTCCCATAACCCTGTATTCCCTCACTTGTACTGAGAGCTATCTCCTATAACCCTGTATTCCCTCACTAGTACTAAGAGCTATCTCCCTACCCCTGTATTCCCTCACTTGTACTGAGAGCTATCTCCCCTACCCCTGTATTCCCTCACTTGTACTGAGAGCTATCTCCCATAACCCTGTATTCCCTCACTTGTACTGAGAGCTATCTCCTATAACCCTGTATTCCCTCACTAGTACTAAGAGCTATCTCCCTACCCCTGTATTCCCTCACTTGTACTGAGAGCTATCTCCCATAACCCTGTATTCCCTCACTTGTACTGAGAGCTATCTCCTATAACCCTGTATTCCCTCACTAGTACTAAGAGCTATCCCCCCTACCCCTGTATTCCCTCACTTGTACTGAGAGCTATCTCCCATAACCCTGTATTCCCTCACTTGTACTGAGAGCTATCTCCTATAACCCTGTATTCCCTCACTAGTACTAAGAGCTATCTCCCTACCCCTGTATTCCCTCACTTGTACTGAGAGCTATCTCCCCTACCCCTATATTCCCTCACTTGTACTGAGAGCTATCCCCCCTACCCCTGTATTCCCTCACTTGTACTGAGAGCTATCTCCCCTACCCCTGTATTCCCTCACTTGTACTGAGAGCTATCTCCCATAACCCTGTATTCCCTCACTTGTACTGAGAGCTATCCCCCCTACCCCTGTATTCCCTCACTAGTACTAAGAGCTATCTCCCATAACCCTGTATTCCCTCACTTGTACTGAGAGCTATCCCTCCTACCCCTGTATTCCCTCACTTGTACTGAGAGCTATCTCCCCTACCCCTGTATTCCCTCACTTGTACTGAGAGCTATCTCCCATAACCCTGTATTCCCTCACTTGTACTGAGAGCTATCTCCCATACCCCTGTATTCCCTCACTTGTACTGAGAGCTATCTCCCATACCCCTGTATTCCCTCACTTGTACTGAGAGCTATCTCCCATACCCCTGTATTCCCTCACTTGTACTGAGAGCTATCTCCCATAACCCTGTATTCCCTCACTTGTACTGAGAGCTATCTCCCCTACCCCTGTATTCCCTCACTTGTACTGAGAGCTATCCCTCCTACCCCTGTATTCCCTCACTTGTACTGAGAGCTATCTCCCCTACCCCTGTATTCCCTCACTTGTACTGAGAGCTATCTCCCATACCCCTGTATTCCCTCACTTGTACTGAGAGCTATCTCCCATACCCCTGTATTCCCTCACTTGTACTGAGAGCTATCTCCCATAACCCTGTATTCCCTCACTTGTACTGAGAGCTATCTCCCATACCCCTGTATTCCCTCACTTGTACTGAGAGCTATTTCCCATACCCCTGTATTCCCTCACTTGTACTGAGAGCTATCTCCCCTACCCCTGTATTCCCTCACTTGTACTGAGAGCTATCTCCCATACCCCTGTATTCCCTCACTTGTACTGAGAGCTATCTCCCATAACCCTGTATTCCCTCACTTGCTAAAAAAAACCTCCCCAACACTGCAAGACAGACCAGCAAACCACTCGGTTTCTCATCTGTGCTTAAATTAAATTACCTCTGTGATTGCTGTTGGCACTGTTTATTGGAAAAGACCAGCGTATTCAGCAGTGGCTTGCAGAAAAGCTTGGAACATTTTTTAAATATGTATTCTTTTCCTGGAGCCAATAAAGATAATATCTTTATAGTGACTTTGCCTCTGCAATAATACTTCTGCAGGTTACTGTAGTGCGGCCCCCCTAAATTGCCCTTCTAATCTGAGAAAACATCTGCTGAAAATCCTTCCCTGTTAAACACATCATGCTGGAAATTCCCTGCTACAACTGTCTGACAGTGAATTACACCCCCCCTTAATCTTCCTTGCTGGCTATGGACCTGTGGCTATAGCCCCAAGGGATAGTGTTTGGTTGGGATTCACGTTACAATAGTAAATTCTTCTGATGCTGGTGAGACATTGTTATTGACCTTCCTATTGAAAAAAAGTGCTGATGCCCCTTCACATGTCACTCCTTGATCTTGCAGGGAACCACAAGGTGACCAAAAGGCTCATAGTGTATGTACAAAAGCAGCAGTATAATGTAAAATGGCATTATATATGGAGGCATAAATAAAAACACATGTACATTTGTGGGCAATATGTTGTATTTCATTAGGTTAGGAATACCATATATTTCTTGATTTCAAGAATGTCTTTTTAAGTCTGTCAAATAGGACTAAGTGATAATGTGCCTAGTTACATTGCCATCCCTACTTTTAGATTAGAATGTGCATTGTTTCTTTGTATGAAACCTGTATTTTTTTAAGGGGGGTGGGTTGGAGGCAAGTAGTGCAGGTAGCAGGTAGTGAACATTTGTTTGGTTGTCAGCGTGGATAATTTGGGTACTTTGGAATTCTATATCTGCCAGTGCAGTTCTAGATGTAGATTGAGGCTAATATGAATCTGATGTGACCACCAGTTTGCATGAGGGGCCATTGCTGGTGTGGTCAGTCTCTGGTAGGTCCTAGTGAGAGCTGTACATCTATGATTCTTACCATAGTACAGATATGTATACTGTGTGTATAGTAGAATGTTCTTTACATAATTGTCTAAAAAAACTGGTGCATCATCCAATGGTCCTCATGGTGCACTGTCTCTATTGCCTACTGAAAGATATATAAGGTATTTCTGCACATAACAGAGGTACAAAAGTAGCCATTTGTATATAAAGTAAAGGGTCTGCAGACCCTGCACCTTAATATTAAACCATGTTTACATGTAAACTTATTGGTGTTGTAATCAATATTAAAAAAGTGTCAGCTTTCTCATAACATCCTTCTTGTTGAATTTGTCTGAAAGGAAATCAGTAGGTGGTTTCACAATCAGTGCAATGGAAAACCTTACAGATGGATAGAAACCAAATTGAAATCACAACAAGATTGTACCCCTATGTTGTACCACTTGGAAAAAAAAGCAAACGTCTACTCAACTACTTATTCTAAATGGACTAAATGTTGCATATGTGATGCTTGCCCTGTGTATAATGGATTGCTAACTTCTTGGTGTGCTCCAGACTAGAAAACCTAATCAGAACATTCTCGTGATGTCATGAGTTGGAGGGAGGAGCTAATTATCAATAAGTCAGCATTCATTTTTCTATGGATGAAGCAAGGCCATCCATTTAAGGAGAAGGAAAGCTACAATCACTGGGGGGTACCAAATGTTAGGCACCTCTCAGGGATTGTAATCATTTGTCTGATACCCTGTTCCGGTGCTCCTGTTAGCAGAAAACTGCACCGGCCTGGGGTACCTGCGAGCGAGCGATCCTCTTTATTTCATCTTCCGGCATGAAGAAAGAAGAAGGAAGAGGATCACTCACTCGCAGGCACCCCAGGCCAGTGTGGTTTTCTGCTAACAGGAGCCTGCCCGGGGTATCAGGTAATCACTGGGGGTGCCTAATATTTTGGCAACACCCACTTATTGTACCTCTCCTTCTCCTTTATTAACATACATTTTTCTAAATAGTAACCTGGCCAAAACCAATTTTTAGGGGCACAAGAGCAACAATTTTCAGATGTTGGTCTTGGAGATCTCTCCTCTTAAAAAGCCATGGCAGGGGAGGAGCTACAAGACATCCGCATTGATCAGTAGAGACTTTTCACAAGATAATACAACAATGCAGTCTATAAAAAAATATGACCAGGTAGTAATAGGTAAATGAGGTAAAATAATTAAGGCTACAAATAGAAAAAAGAAAAAATAGCGGTGCTCCGCTATTTGTAACTATATACTCTGGATCTATTGGGAGAGGATCTGCGTGCAGCACACTTGGGGGCATATTTATTATGCTGTGTAAAAAACGGCGAGAAAATTCATCACACATCGCCAGGCTTCGCCGTGTAAAACCGGCGTAATTTTTTATGCGTTTTTTCTTCCACCGGAACTTATGGCAAATAACGGCGTAATATTCGGCGTTCAGACGGCGATCTTTTCCATTTATTTTACACAGCTTTTTACTCCGTTTTTTCGGCGAATTAGTTTTACACAGCATAGTAAATACACCCCTTGGTAGGGGCGGTAAGTGCTCCTGTGTTTTGCTATATTTTTGCTAAAATAATTAAGGCAACATAGTAGTTTTATCTTGAGGTGGGTATGGTGGCTTGTTCTGATGATAAACTTGTGACCCTGTTTTTAAAAATGTATGCATCCACAAAGGATGAATTTGGGACCAGGGAATGTGCATGGCTCAACCCATCTCCAGATCAACACAGTGGTCTCTAGCAGCTCACACCATCTAGGGTACCAAAACACAGCCATTAGAAGGTTGGCTTCTGTGTCTGTAGAAGTCCAGACTAATATTTTTTGTCGAACTTTCAGAATGAGGAAAAAGAAAGTGACTTGTTGATGTTAAAGCTCAGACTGTTTGCAGACATCCAAGAATGTTCAGCCCAGATTAACAAAAGAAATGCCAACAGTAATCGTGGAAAATGAAACTTACATGGGGATAATCCAGGGTAAGCAATGAATAGAGGGTTTCCTTTCCAGATCTAACTGATGCCCCAGCCATTGCTGACATGATCTAAGAACAGCTGGCTGTTATTCTCCATCCAAGACACCACAGCTGGACAAAAACCTGGGAAAAACAAACCACAGTCTTCTGCATGCCCTTTTCATTGGACATAGTCTTTGGCCAAAACTAATGTAATCAGCTCCACATTCAAAACACATTTACTCTAGTGGAATAAAATTATTACGATTTACTGTAATGCTGTTCCACTGGATTCATCATGCCTGCATGAAACATTTGTCCTCTCTGTTGGGCACTTGGAACTTGACTGAGATTTAGCCCCAAAGTAACGATTCTACAGCAAACACTTCAGGTACATTTTGTGGCAACGATGTACCTCACCGTAGAGCATACGAGTTATGGAGTAAAAAATGAATATGTTATGGGTTAGTGCTGATTCGTGAAAAGGCTGCAAGCAATGTTGAGTGGGGAAGGAATATTATTGTGGGAATTTCAAGTGCTGGATAATTTTGATCTGTTAGATTAGAGTGGACAACTTTATCAACTTGAAATTGGTTATATAATATTTTATTAGATAAAAATATTCAGAAAATGACCTGTATAATTTTAACCTGTTGAATAATATAGTCTGCCCCTGAATCACATTCAGAGAAAGAAAGCAGAGGTAAGTAGTCTTCATCTTGGCCGCCATTTTGGCTGCAGCCTTTCCAGGGGGAGTAAGGTTTTAGTCAGTAAAAATATATGCAGTTCAGAAGAGACTTTAGCGGGAGGTGCAATTTTATGGGTTTGATACTATGAACATATGCATTTTTATTGGGGGGCATTAGGAAAGGCAAAGGGATAGCTGGAGATGTCCAGCCACCTGTTGAAATAGAACAGCGTGCACTTTTTGAGAAGGAATGCTGGAAAAGGTGTTTTAAATTAGCAAACACACAATTAGTCACACCAGCAAACTGTAAATTACTCACATGGATTTACATATCAGGTATATCTCTCCTATGCATGCTCAGGTGCCTCACTCATAAATTAGCTGTGGTCTATATAAGCCAGCCCAATTATTACTACTACCACCACTACTATGAATTTTACTTCTAGTGCTATTATTACTGCCTGCTCATAGATGCTTTAGCACATTAACAAGAGGCTATTATCCCACTGCTACTATAGGCACCATCTCTCCCTACTATACCTGCTATCCCACAGCCACAGTCCCTTCCCAGAGGCTATTATCCCACTGCTACTATAGGCACCATCTCTCCCTACTATACCTGTTATCCCACAGCCACAGTCCCTTCCCAGAGGCTATTATCCCCCCACTGCTACTATAGGCACCATCTCTCCCTACTATACCTGCTATCCCACAGCCCCAGACCCTTCCCAGAGGTTATTATCCCCACTGCTACTATAGGCACCATCTCTCCCTACTATACCTGCTATCCCACAGCCACAGTCCCTTCCCAGAGGCTATTATCCCCCCACTGCTACTATAGGCACCATCTCTCCCTACTATACCTGCTATCCCACAGCCACAGTTCGTTCCCAGAGGCTATTATCCCCCCACTGCTACTATAGGCACCATCTCTCCCTACTATACCTGCTATCCCACAGCCCCAATCCCTTCCCAGAGGCTATTATCCCCCCACTGCTACTATAGGCACCATCTCTCCCTACTATACCTGCTATCCCACAGTCCCAATCCCTTCCCAGAGGCTATTATCCCCCACTGCTACTATAGGCACCATCTCTCCCTACTATACCTGCTATCCCACAGCCACAGTCCCTTCCCAGAGGCTATTATCCCACTGCTACTATAGGCACCATCTCTCCCTACTATACCTGCTATCCCACAGCCCCAGTCCCTTCCCAGAGGCTATTATCCCCCCACTGCTACTATAGGCACCATCTCTCCCTACTATACCTGCTATCCCACAGCCACAGTCCCTTCCCAGAGGCTATTATCCCACTGCTACTACAGGCACCATCTCTCCCTACTATACCTGCTATCCCACAGCCACAGTCCCTTCCCAGAGGCTATTATCCCCCCACTGCTACTATTAGCACCATCTCTCCCTACTATACCTGCTATCCCACAGCCACAGTCCCTTCCCAGAGGCTATTATCCCCCCACTGCTACTATAGGCACCATCTCTCCCTACTATACCTGCTATCCCACAGCCACAGTCCCTTCCCAGAGGCTATTATCCCACTGCTACTACAGGCACCATCTCTCCCTACTATACCACAGCCCCAGTCCCTTCCCAGAGGCTATTATCCCACTGCTACTATAGGCACCATCTCTCCCTACTATACCTGCTATCCCACAGCCCCAGTCCCTTCCCAGAGGCTATTATCCCCCCACTGCTACTATAGGCACCATCTCTCCCTACTATACCTGCTATCCCACAGCCACAGTCCCTTCCCAGAGGCTATTATCCCCCCACTGCTACTATAGGCACCATCTCTCCCTACTATACCTGCTATCCCACAGCCACAGTCCCTTCCCAGAGGCTATTATCCCACTGCTACTATAGGCACCATCTCTCCCTACTATACCTGCTATCCCACAGCTACAATCCATCTTTAGAGATTAGTATCACAACTGCTTTACCCTTTTCTGTTGTGATACAAACATACTTGGTACAGGCACTGCAATTAGAAATATATTGCTATGCTATGAGCATTAAAATGAAGAGGAGTATTACAGATTTTCTGACTTAAGGGAAGAGCTCAAGTGCAGACATGAATATAAATCCCCCTGAAGGGTTAAGGTAAAACTTTGCATGTACCTGCTATATAAAACTGTCATGTAATCAAACCAATGGAATGTACTCTAATGTATACATGAGCAAACACTCCCTCAGCGCTGGCCCAAGCCCTGGCTCTCTGTACAAGAGCACACAAAGGCTTTCTTTGTTCTCCGCTGTTTATATCTGCTGAACATTCCCTCTGAAGCTAGGGCCAAATCCCTTCTTTACTGCAAATACTTTACAACAGGGCATTGTTGAGAAGCAGATTGCAAAAGATCAGGTTACTCTCTTTTTTCTGTATTATTTGGAAAACTCCCTTTCTAGCACAAAAGGTTGGAGATTACAGTTTGGCTCTTTTATTAACCCTACAAATCTATTTTTTTTATCTTTTAAATTCAGTTCTATAAAAAGGCAATTTTTTACAGCCAAGAAATAACTGGCATATAAAACCCACTTGCCTCTGGGTAGTAGCACAGGTTGCAGCATGTGCAATGTTGGGGCAGCCTGTTGTCACAGTTGCCTATCCTAGCCCTCAATTTACTGGCATGAATGAAACAAGGGTAAATAAACTCCCAAATAGACAGAATACCAGGGGCATTGATTTGAAGTTCAAAGTAGCAACACTTTGATAATGATACAGGTATGGGATCCCTTATCCGGAAATCCGGTATGGGATCCGTTATCCAGAAATCACCCATAGCCATTACTCATAGGGGCTGATTTACTAACCCACGAACGGGTCGAAATGAGTCCGATTGCGTTTTTTTCGTAAAGATCGGTATTTTGCGATTTTTTCGTATTTTTTGCGATTTTTTCGGCGTCTTTACGAATTTTTCGTTACCAATATGATTTTTGCGTAAAAACGCGAGTTTTTCGTAGCCATTACGAAAGTTGCGTAATATCTTGCGATTTTTCGTAGCGTTAAAACTTGCGCAAAAAGTTGTGCTTTTTTCGTAGCGTTAAAACTTATGCGAAACTTTGCACCTTTTAAGTTTTAACGCTACGAAAAAGGCGCAACTTTTCGCGTAAGTTTTAACGCTACGGAAAAATCGCAAGATTTTACGCAACTTTCGTAAAGGCTACGAAAAACTCGCGTTTTTACGCAAAAATCGTATTGTAACGAAAAATTCGTAAAGACGCCGAAAAAATCGCAAAACATACGAAAAAGTCGCAAAATGTTCGTTTTCAAGTCGGAACTTTTCCAATTCGGGTCGGATTCGTGGGTTAGTAAATCAGCCCCATAGACTCCAAATAATTCTAATTTTTAAAATGATTTACTTTTTCTCTGTAATAATAAAACACTATCTTGATCCCAACTAAGGTATAATAAATAAACCCAATAGGCTTCAAATAAGGATTAAATATTTAAATGATTTTTAGCAGCCTTAAGGTATAGAGATCCAAATTACAGAAAGATCCCTTATCCAGAAAACCCCAGGTCCCGAGCATTCTGGATAACAGGACCCAGACCTGTATATATTAAAAACGTTATACAGGACCATGAAAGCCTGATGCATTTTGAGGAAATCCTGCCTATAATCATAGGCATAACAAAATATAGACATGACAGTATTTAAAGCGTAACAAACCTCACTCTCTAATGAAAATAAAAGTATTACATGAAAAATAACATATTTGAAACCAACATAGAGTGACTTGCACCACATCCCTAGGTGCCCAGTGCAGTTTAAGGGGTGGTTAACTTTTAGTAAAGAATTGCCAGTTCTAAGCAACTTTTTAATTAGTCTTCATTATTTATTTTTTATAGTTTTTAAATTATTTACTTTCTTCTTCTTCTGACTCTTTCCAACTTTCAAATGGGAGTCACTGACCCCAGCAGCCTCTGTGAGGCTACAATTTTATTGTTACTTTTTATTGCTTTTCATTCAAACCACTCCCACTTTTCATTTAAACCACTCCCTGGTCGCTAAGGTAATTTGGACCCAAACAACCAGATAACTACTGAAATTACATCAGTTATCCAGATTTGCTGAACAAAAAGTGAAATAGTTAAAAACACAAATAATAAAAAAATGAAAACCAATTGCAAAGTTCCTGGCATGAATAACTGCATTTGCAATAAACTTTGGAGAAGAACACTTTTTCTCTAGGAAATATACCAAGTCTGATTTTTGCCTTAATTGCTCTTAATTTTCATATAAATGTTCATTCAATCATATTAGGTCTTCACCATTTCTATGGCCAAGCTAAATATTGAGATTATCACTCGGCATATAATTTAAAACTGCTGTTACTTTGTTCTTTCGATGTGTACCAACATTCATTTCATCATATCTCTTGGCTTCTTCTACCACCTTTATGCTAACAACATATAGACCCTCTTCTTATATCCCCCCAAACCTGGCCTTTCCTTATATTCAACACAACTGTCTAAAAAGCCACTCTATACCCAATCTCCCACATCAGGTGTCTAGGTATAACATCACTTCTTTTCTACATCCACAGTTAAACCATTGATCAGACTACTGCAAGCTATTACTAACTGGCCTTCCAGATGATGTTCTCCACAATGCCAGCTGCATCTAAACCATTCTCTTCTGTGTAACTATTAAAGGCTCTCTCCTGGGCCAACAACAATTATAACATTTTCATTGTATCTTTCAAATCTCTGCATTCCTGATTTTATTCTTATATATGTTCTCATGTCCCTATATACTTCTTCTCAGTCTGCTTAGCTTGGAGCAATTTACTGTACACACAGCTCACCACAAAAGCTGGGCCAAAACTCATTGGCCCACAACTCTGGAATGTTCTACCATCTTGCTTTAAAACACTTTCTATATTAACCCTGTTCTCAAATCACCTTAAAGATTTTTATTTCTGTTCCTCCAAACCCCTGACATATGCTGTTGCCCCCCTTTTTTATTTCTGTTTGTCACCTCTCTCTCATAGATTGTAAGCTCTTTGGTCAGGGACCTTATTCCAACTATGTACTGATATTCCTAGCACTCATATTTTCAATTATACTTACTGTTTAATTCCGATTAACTGTACCAGTGTTTCTGTTTATGCTTTGTAAAGCATTGCACTCACTTGCTGTATGAAAACCACAATCAAAATACAAAACAATTTGGCTTCTCTTTGAAGTTGAAACACTACTAGTACAGGTATGGGATCCCTTATCTGGAAACCCGTTATCCAGAAAGCTCCAAATTACGGAAAGCCTGTCTCCCATAAACTCCAGTTTTAAAATTCTGAATTATTTGATTAAAATTATTTTAATCAAATAATTCTCTGTAAAAATAAAACAGTACCTTGTAATTGATCCCAACCAAGATATAATTAATCCTTATTGGATGTAAAAAAAATCCTATTGGGTTTAATTAATGTTTTATTGTTTTTTAGTAGACCTAAGGTATGGAGATCCAAATTATGGAAAGACTCCTAATCCGGAATACCCTTGGTCCCAAGCATTCTGGATAACGGGTCCCATACCTGTACATTAATTGACTTCTGATAGCCTTAAATGCCGTATTTGTGCGCCTCTGCTAAATTGCAACCTTCACCCGATCAGATACTGGTGTGAGTAATTGAGCAATCTCTGTAAATGTATGGAACATTTCAGCACTATATATGTAATTGAGATGGAAGACATAAGGGGTAAATGAGATCATGCGAGAAACACAAGGACAAAATATTAGCAAAAAAGCAAAGTGGAAACACATCCAAAGTAACAGATAAGGATAACTGGAAAAAGCTAAATTGGAGTCAAATAACTAGACTAGATATAAAAGAAAATATGGAAAAGCTCCAGATTGTGGTTAAGACCAAAGCATACCACCCCTCCCAACTATTGCAGCTAAAAGAGATTAATGTAGGCTCCCTTGCTTTTGTGACTTAAATATGAATATCTAAAACTAATTAAATTAGCAGACTAAAACATAAACTGTTATATCTAAGGGGCAGTTCTCCCTAAAAAGATGATGAGAAGAGTGGCAGATCAGCAGGAGAAGGTCGGAAAAAAAAGACAAGTAATGAAAAATATAAATAAAAAAGTCTGGTCTCAGGACTAATGAGTTTGTGGGTTTTGGGGTCAGTGGTTCATAGGTCAATTGAGCACATTTGAGTCAAATTGCAGTTGGTCTTTAGTGTCAAGTTTTGCAACTTTGGATTCTTCAGTTCTTCTCAATGGTTTTGCAAATGATGAAAAAAAAAGTTGGCTTCACATTCGGAAAAACGAGTGGAAGTGATATAGAACTTCCAGTTTCAGGAAACAGCTGCTTGTGACTTCCATGCCAACATGGAAGTTTGCTCCTTATGTAAAGTCATTATTTCCTTTCTAGTCTGCCTCTTCCCAATCTAATAATCAAGTTTCTCTCTGCTTGCTATGGTTAGTAAACTTATTCTTTTCATTTCTCTATTATTATTATTATTATTAACATTTATTTATAAAAAAAAGGTTACCCTTAGTTAGACAGTTAATTTGGGTTGAAAAAAGACAACAGACCATCAGGTTCAACCCTTCCATTGACTCTGAGTGCATATATATACATACACAATATACACATATACTAAACTATAGCTCTTAAGGTCACAAGTGCTCTATCACTTGTGTCTGGGGCATTAGTATATACTTGTAACCCCTCTGGTGTCTACTTTTTCACTTTTATTTCCCCAGTATATTTAATAGGCTTAATAAGTATTATTATTAACATTTATTATTAAGCGCCAACATATTCCGCAGCGCTGTCCAATAAGTGGGTTTCTTACATTGGACATACAGAGTAACATATAAAGCAATCAATAACCGATACAAGAGGTGAAGAGGGCCCTGCCCAAAAGAGCTTACAATCTACAATAGTTGTATTACTTATTATTTATAGTAATTTCTAAAAGGAACCACTGTCTGGTTATTGGGTTAATGGCCCTGGCAAGTAGATTCAACTTGCCTACATATATAAAAATCACCAGTTGGAAAAATGTTGACCAAATTGATGAACAATTGCTCGTGCATTTGCTTTAAAGTGGCCAGATTTCTAGGCCTGCATTTTGCAACTTTTGTAGCCAGTGATCTAGTGATCTAGAAAGTCTAGTTCCTACCTGTCTACAATACACTGTTACTGTTTATAGACTGTCGTTATGCTATGTTATATAAGGCTGTAAAGACAAAAGCAAAATAACAAGGTTATATAACTTAACACTGTAATGGAAATATTGTGAAGGAAAACAAAGCTTTCACATGCTGACAAACATGAGAAAGGCATTTCTGTCAGTGCTGGATTTTTGTAATTATTTGAACTATTACAGAGATATTAGTGCATGAGCGTTAGCCCTTATCTCTTAGCTTTAGCATAATCAGGCTATGACCTTATGGCCACAGTCATCATAAATCAGAGACTTCAGCTCCACAGAGAAATATATTATACTGTCCATACTGAAAAAAAATTCTAAACATGAGAGCAATAGATAATTATGGAACCCCTTACTATAAATCTGTTCTCTACCATAGTCTTCAAGCCTTGCTGTTTCTTTTCAGGGACAAAACAACACAGGATTAATTTGCCAATCCTGGGCACAACGCAAAGGTGCAAATAAGACCAGTATTTATTGCATGCCTTAAGGAAGGGGCGTGTGAGAAGATGTCTACTTCCTGCCCACGAGTCCTCCCTTCTAGATACAGTTCTGACAGTCACAAGTCTCATTGTTTTCATACATTTATTCATTCGACTAGAACATAAAAATGAGCAGTTTGCAGAAAATATACAGCAGTATATACAGGAGGTATACCACAAATACCAATACATTTTATATTAATATCAAATTGTGGTAAAAAATCAGGACAGTAACCCTTTAATACAAATGGCCACTGCAGTAATAAAATATCAAAGACGTTATATAAAAATATATCAATAAAGATTCTCATTCATCCAGGTCATGATATACTGTATCTGAGTGGCTTCTTCAGTTCAAAAAATAATAATTTTTTTTAACTGATGAAGCCACTTGGGTAAGTGTTAAAACATTTCGTAAACAGGCACAAAAATTTGCTGCAGAAACATTTGTATTTTTGATAAAAATAAATGCATTATTTTCCATATTATGTTCTAGAGACCTCCAAAAGATTTCATGTCTGGCTAAAAGCACAAGAGGAAATCTCCCTTTCTTCCCTATAGCTAAATCAACTTTACCCACAGACTGGGTAAGTTACCAAATACTTTACCTAACTAGAACATACTTAGAGTTTCCCAGGAAGGAAGGAATTCTATCAATAGTGCCTGCTTGAAAGAGGTGATATTGCAGGAGAATCAGAATAGCAATATCATGTAAAATACCACCCAGAGCACCTTGTAGAATAAATGTAGGGTCGGTTGGTCGGTTTCATATATAATACCCAGAACTTGTGATGAGCGAATCTGTCTTGTTTCACTTTACTGAAATAATTTGATTTACTTGTGGTAAATTTTTGGTCGAAGAAAAGTAATTTCACCTCACAAATTTCCAGGGAACCAGAAAAAAATCTGGAATGAAAATAATAAAATTGAAGAATTCCATAACTTGGTCATTTCCCACCCATACTTCCTGCAGGTTGAGAGATCTCAGCAGCTCTTTCTACAGTTATTGCTTAAAAGTTTGCATCTCTGCTTCAAACAAGACTAGCCTTCTTATACTAGCAGCTCCATATGTGCCCTTATATGTCTAGTGCAGGAGCCCCCAACCTTTCTTACTCGTGAGCCACAGTCAAATGTAAAAAGACTTGGAGAGCAACACAAGCATCATAAAAGTTCATGGAGGTGCCAAATAAGGGCTGTGATTGGCTATTAGGGAGCCTCTATGCACCCTATCAGCTTACAGGGGGCTTTATTTGGAAGTAAATCTTGTTTTTATTCAACCAAAACTTGCCCCCAAGTCAGGAATTCAAAAATAACTACCTAGTTTGGGGGCACTGGGAGCAACATCCAAGAGGTTGGGGAGCAACATGTTGCCCCCGAGCCACTGGTCAGTGCACCAGAGGCCACCCTTTTAGATTAGAGAAACAGAAGTATTGGTGGTGTAGGTGACTCTAATGTGTGCATATAGGGGTAATGAGTAGCATCCCAACACCGGCAAGGACTTCGTTTTTATTTAATTTGCAGATTAAAAAAAATTTGAAATGCACACTTCATTTTTTATGAAACACGTACACTATATTATAGCCTGGGAAATTTCTACCCAGGGTTGGCCTGGTGTCTCTGAAGACATCCAAACTAACTATACACTATTTTGGTTTTGTCGAAAATAGTAACAAATCCAATGTAGCTTGTGGCCAACCTCAATATCAGACAATATCAGTTAAACAGAGGCCAGTTAGAAATTATTTATTTTTGCTGGAGGTGTGGCGGCTGTCCTTGTTGCTCTTTAGAAAGGGAGCGGCATTATGTCAACAAGAGGTCTATGTACCAACATACTTCTTCTGACCATGTTCTGTGTATTTCATTTGTCCACACTGCTCTGGTAAAAAATAACCACAGTATGACAGTAGTGCAACATCTTTAGTTCTCATGATGTTGAAATTCCCAAATGTTATCTTGCGGTTTGGTGCATTTATTAGCACTGTGGTACTGTATGCATTCTCACAAACCTCGCCACCCTGTACAATAAAAGATCTGGCCAACCCACTTATGTGCTGGCCCACTCTCTATAGGTGGTCATACACAGGCAGATTTAAGCAGGTGCCTTGAGTCTTTTAGACTAATTTGGCATCTTATCTGCTCGTGTATAGGGCGCTCTGACCAAATGTCATTTGAGCAGGTTTGATTTATCTGTTGGATTGATGACTGCGTTGGCTTATTGATGCGGCCCTCTGACTTTTTGTATCCCCTGCATTATAATTGGATCCTTTGGCCCTAGTGCCAATTAAACACATTACCACAATATCGCCCACCCAATATGGGCATATCGGGGTCATGAGGAAGAGCGAATCTTACCATGTATGGGCACCTTAACTCTTGCTGTCTCAAGTGCTATGAATGGTCAAAGTTTGAAATGATGGTGTGCCCCAACAGTACACATAGCAACACCCACGGCAACCTTCACAGTGGCCTGTTAGCGAGGGGCAGCCACTGAATCTTCATGCCAGCTATAACGATTCACTTCAATTTATTTTGCAATCATAGCAACGCATGGCATAATAAGTTTAAGTATAACACATCCAACCTGTCCACTTGAAGGGACTTATTGTATAATGTTTCAAGTTTCAAGTTTTATTGTCATATACAAATAACAATGAAGCATCATTACTGTAATGACATTTTTTTGACCCGTGTTCCTCCCAACTTTACATAGACAAAAAAAAAAATACAAATATTAAATATAATAAAAGTGTGCAATAAAGGTACAAGTATTTACAATAATAAAATGCAATGCAATATTTGAAATTGTGCAGTGAGGATTTAAAGTGGCTTTGCTTAAAGTGACACTGGGAAGAGTCCAGTAGTTATGGGGAGTGTGTGTTGGTTTGGGTAGAATGTCAGCAGTTCAGAAGCCTGATGGCTTGTGGGTAGAAACTGTCTCTGTATCTGCTGGACTGTCTCTGTATCTGCTGGGCTGTCTCTGTATCTGCTGGGCTGTCTCTGTATCTGCTGGTACATGGAGCCAGGACTGGTACTGCAGAGAGTCACCAATCACAGAGCTGCTTTTAATAGATAATACAATTAAAGAAAAAGACCCCCTGTGATGCTTTCAACCCATGGAACAGTGGTCCCCAACCAGTGGCTCGTGAGCAACATGTTGCTCTCCAACCCCTTGGATGTTGCTCCCAGTGGCCTTAAAGCAAGTGCTTATTTCTGAATTCCTGGCTTGGAGGCAAGTTTTTGGAGGCATAAAACCAGATGTACTGCCAAACAGAGCCTTCTATAGGCTGCCAGTTCACATAGGGGCTACCCTATAGCCAATAACAGCCCTTATTTGGCACCCCAGGAACATGTTTCATGCTTGTGTTGCTCCCCAAGTCTTTTTACATTTGAAAGTGGCTCATGGGTAAAAAAGGTTGGGGATCCCTGCCATAAAAAATGCCCTCTTTGTCCTGAGAACATGTATCTCTGTGTATATGCAATTGGCTTCACAGAGGCCTGTTACCAAGGGGCAGCCACTAACTGGACCTTCATGCCTGCTATAACATCTCACTTATAATTTATTTTGCAATCAATCAGTTCATAACAATGCTCCAAGGCTACCAATAGAAAAATAGAGGAGCAAGTTTGAAAGGTCTAGTAACCCAATAGCAACCAATCATATTTTTACTTTCAAACAGTAGACTAGTAAATGTAACTTGCTTGCTGGTTGGTTGCTATAAATTACTAGACTTGCTACTAAATAGTCTAAGGATAAAAATGCCACATAAGTAGGTAAAGTGCCAAATGTATTTCCCTTGATAATTAAGCAACACACACTGTATATTATCCAGTTTTCTAAATGTACCAGGACACATGAAAAACTACTAAAGTCCATTCGCCGCAGACACATTAAAAAACAACATGTTGTGAGGCAAATGTGGCCTGCAGCTGTGGGACACTGAGGGGCTGCACAGTGTGGGATAAGGTATGCTTCTGTTTCAGAGCAAACAAGTTTATTTATTGAAGAGGAAAGAGGTGTGACTTGCAGAGTATTTTTTTCTGCTGTGTTTTTACTTATGACGCATTTTTCGTTCAAATAAATGAGCAGCAGTGCAAAACAAACAAATAAACAAGCGCCTGATTCAGTGCAGTAGCTAGTCCTGACATAATGATGGAATTTACCATATAATGTATATTTACTGTACCAGCATGCAAAGTCACAACCTACAGGAAAAACAGGCAGAAAATACACATCAGTAAAGATTTCTGGTACTAGTATAACTGCTTTTTATGTGATTTCTCCATTAATGCATTTATTTCTCATGTATAAGCCTTTTCCTTTGCATTAGCTCTACACTAAAGAGGAAACAATTAAAGTGGTTACAAACCCAAATGTAAAATGTTGGCTAATGAAGAGCAAATTAATTTTTATATAACTTTCCAATATGCAACTGTACATACATAACACATTTTCAATGAAATATTTGTTAATGTAAATTCTATCAAAAGCACTGTCTGTCTGGCCTTTGCTACACTGCTGGTCCTGACTATTGAAACAATGTAGTAGTAAGCTCCCACACTTGTGATTCTCCTTCTGTACAGGTCAGTTATAGAACATGCAAGGGATTTAAGCATAGGGGGTAACTTTTGTGTTTGGGGAGGCTAATTAAAGATTTCTTTAGCACAGAATATTCCATGGTATCCCAGGGCCAATTCCATGTATAATACCCCAGAATACATGGCAAGATAAATGCAGAGGCTTTTCTTTTACAATAAATTACAATAAATTGCATGATAAATCCATATATATTACTCCAGGACACGACAGAATTTGCGGCAACTTTCGGCATTTCGTCATTCACGGATTGTTTCACTAAACAGGCGTCAAAAATTGTTGCCCATGTAAAACAAATTGCTGCATGCGTAAAAACATGCCGTGCGTCAAAAAAATGACGCGTGCCACAATTTTTTTTGACGCACGACATTTTCTTCTGTTTTGTGATTTTTTGCCATTTCACAAATCTTTTAGAAGATTTGCACATTTTCTGAAATTTTGTGAAAAATTCGCGCAATGGGCAAAATGTTGTGCGTCCACAAAAAAATTGTCACGCGCAACAATGCTTTTGATGAGAGAGACAATAAAAATGATCTTGCGCCAAAAAGAATTGACGCACAACATTTTTTTCCATTTTGTGAATTTTTTGACGTTTCACGAATCTTTTAGAAGATTCGCAAATTTTCCGGATTTTTCCGAAATGGGGAAAATGTTGTGCATCAAAAAAAGAGTATCGCCCGCAAAACAATACTTTTGATACGCAACAATTCTTTTGACGAGAGAGACAATTCTTTTTGGCACAAGATAATTATTTTGGAGCGCGACAATACGTTTGATGCTCACAACAGTTCTTTTGATGCGGGTGATCATTAATAAAAATCCACCAATGCCGAAACACAGAATTCACCGTGAATCCATGCCTGGAAATTTTTTTCGCCCATCACTACTCTTCAATACACAGAACACATTATATGCAGTGCCAATTCCATATGAATGACCCCCAGAACACATGGCAGTATAAATACAGTGCCAAATCTATCTATAATGCCTCCATGACGCATGATAATATAAATAAGATGTCATTTTCATATATAATATCCCCAGACCACATGGCAGAATAATTGCAGTTTTAGCTTCAAGTATAACACATCCAACCTGGTTATATAGCACATTCTTCGTATGCATAATGGGAACCAGAGTCTCTGCTGGAAGGGAACTGACTTATTGTACATTATTGCAATGGTACATAGTCAGGACCAGTAGTGCAGAGAGTCACCAAGCACAGTACTGCTTTAAATAGCAAATACAATTAAAGAAAAACTTAAAAATCACTAAAATGAACAACATATTTATATCTTTCTTCTCTTTAAGACAGATGTTTAGCACATTTTTTAAACCCTTCTTGTGCTCCAACACTTGGTAGAGCCCCCATAGCTTTGTGGCAGTTATATAGATATATGGTGGTCTTCACAGTGACTGATATTGTTCCAGGGATACTACATACAGCAAATAAGCCTTTACTCTCAAATTTCACTCTGACTTGCCTTTACAAAAGCACTCGGCCCCACTAAGGGATTGGTTCCCACAGTTTGGCAGTTGGGACACAAGCGCCAGCATATCATCATAATGCTTTCTTATTTATTATCTGGGAGACTATGGCAGCTAACAGGTGGGAATGTATTACCTCTCACTCTCATTTGGAAGAAACATATCCAAACTTTCTGCCTGTGGAATGGAGGGGGTTAAAGAAAGCGGCAGAATTCCTGCAAGCTCTAGAGGTGTGTGTACTCTCAGTGAACTGCTTGCTGGAGCTCAGCCAGGGCAGACCAAGAATGTTGAAAACAAGCCCATCTTGTACAATGGTCAGCTATCACACCAGGGTGAACCGTTCCGGAAGTGAAGCTACAATTCAAACAGCTGGGATCGTCAGCATTCATCTCGTTTAGGACTCATTTCTGATTCCCGCTTTGTTTAATTGGCAAGTTTGTGCTCAAAAATTCATATGGGATTTTGTATTGAAGTCAGTTGTCAAAAACGGTGCAAACCGCTTGTAACGTTAGAGGCCACAGTCAAAAGGCAAAAGGCTTGGTAGACATCTGATATATCTCTATGTGACGTAAGGAAAGATATAGAGAAGCCAGTTCTGTATGTAAAATGGATTTCATAATTTCAGTGATTAATTAGACGTTCTTGGCCATTAGTTACAGAGTTATGTATAAAAAATTAGCTCAGTTTAGAAGTTATATCGTTCATCTTTAAAGGACAAGTAACAGTAAAACTAAATTGATGCATTAGACTTTAGATTAGAGACAGGTATGGGACCTGTTATCCAAAATGCTCGGGACCTGGGGTTTTCCGAATAAGGGATCTTTCCATTATTTGGATCTCCAGACATAAGTCTGGTAAAAATGATTTAAATATTGAATAAACCCAATAGGATTGTTCTGCCCTCAATAAGGGGTAATTATATCTTAGTAGGGATCAAGTACAGGTACTGTTTTATTATTACAGAGAAAAGGGAATCATTTAACCATTAAATAAACCCAATAGGGCTGTTCTGCCCCCAATAAGGGGTAATTATATCTTAGTTGGGATCAAGTACAGGTACTGTTTTATTATTACAGAGAAAAGGGAATCATTTAACCATTAAATAAACCCAATAGGGCTGTTCTGCCCCCAATAAGGGGTAATTATATCTTAGTTGGGATCAAGTACAGGTACTGTTTTATTATTACAGAGAAAAGGGAATCATTTAACCATTAAATAAACCCAATAGGGCTGTTCTGCCCCCAATAAGGGGTAATTATATCTTAGTTGGGATCAAGTACAGGTACTGTTTTATTTTTACAGAGAAAAAGGGAATCATTTTTAAAAATTAGAATTATTTGCCTATAATGGAGTCTATGGGAGATGGCCTTTCCGTAATTCAGAACTTTCTGGATAACGGGTTTCCGGATAAGGATCCCATACCTGTCCTATCACAGTTATGTAATAAAAGGCACTAAGTTTGCCCAGGAGCAGTAACCAATAGCAACCAATCAGCAGGTAGAATTTACTGGTCATCTGTTTAAAAGCAAACATTTTATTGGCTGATATGGGTTACTGCTAAACATATGTCCATGTTGTGTATGTTAGCAACCAGGTTGCTGCTGACACTGGGAAACATAAAAGGGGGAGTTATTTTTCAGATAAGTCTATACACTGTATGTTGACCTTCTGTACTTTTTCTTATTCTGCCTACTAAATACAGAGATATTCACATGCTTCTTGCTCTACATATAGATTTGCCACTTAACCAACAATTAGGGCCTTATACTCACTCGAAAATCTTTGCAATTTACTTCTTGTATACCATTCAATAATAAATTAATTAGATCTTATCAGTGCATACCAATGGTTGCTAATGGGGAGTCCAATTTCTGCTTTGCCCAAGTCCTACACAGGGGGCTTGCATGTAAAATTGCTCAAAGCATATGTATGGCCACATGAAATATTTAATAATGTTTCAGGGAAATTATTAGAAGAAGTGCCCATTCAGGGTCAGTTAGAAGCTCATCTATTGGGGGGTTCCACAAGTAATTCATTTCATCATACAGTTGGTAACCACAGGTTTCTGGTTAGTAACTCCAGGCATTGTGCCTTAAGCGTAGGCTACAAACTTAGACAGTGAGTTATTCTGCTCATTGAATGCTAAAGTTTGACCAACTAGTGCCCAATAAATGTTGCATGTGAGTGTGGCGCAGGGTACATTTCTGTTATTATGGTTTTAAACAAGCATGCTTCATTTGATGTTCTTCAATGGCCTTCATGTGTTATAACCAGCGAGGAAGCTACATCTACATGTTCTCTGTGTGTCTTCTAGTGCTTAAAGTCTATGGTGTTTGCCATGCACACATTCACAAACCCTATTACCTCTTCAGAGATCAAGGAACCTCTCAAAATTCAGTGAGCCAATAGCCAAACCGCCATTGTCCAGCCGGCAAGTATGAATACTATAAAGCAGGGCTGCCTGACACCTTGTAACCCTCCAGCTGCTGTGAATGACAATGTCTAGCGTTACTCATTAGTTGAAAGCTGCAGTGGAATGCTGAGAGTTGTTTCTCTAAACAGCTGCAAGATCAGAAGTTTGACACCTTAGGTTTAAAAGTGATGTGAAATATTGACACTACATGCATGCACTGTGCACCCATGCCTGAAGAAGAGGGAAATCTTCACACTTTAGCTGCTGAGGGCTTATAGTAGAAGCATATTAAGTATCCAGAGTCTAGCCCGGGATTCCTTTAAGTCTAGTGACACCCAACTGGGAGGTCAGCCAAGAAAATGAAAATGATCTACATGCCACAGTTCACCCTATATTTCTTTATGCCAGCTGTTTCCTACACTTAATTGTCCATGCATCTTTAGGAACAGATGTGCTTCCGTGTTCATTTTCTACTAAATAAATTCCATTTTGTGATTTCTGGGGCTTTTGCTGCCCTTATAATACTTTTAAAATAAATCTAAAAAATGATAAAGAAAGACATTTGTTTTTCACAATTTACAATAAAATGCACTTGAAACTTTCATTCAGGGTGGGACTGAGTGGTAAGAGGGATCAGGGTGGAGGCCCACTGGGTTTTTTCCTGGTATCCCAGTGGCCCAGACCAGATCCCTCTTACCGATCCCCCAGCCACCAGCGTGTTTAGGGGAGGATGTTGGGTGCAGGCCCCTGTACGGGGTTAAGGGGTGTGGTAGGGGGAGGGCGATGAGGGCACCTTGGGGGGTAAAGGGCCCCAGGGGCAGCAGCCCCGGAGGGCCCTGCACCCCCCAGTCCGACCTTGCTTTTATTCAACTATATATAGTGATGAGCGAATTTTTTCACCAGGCATGGATTTGCAGCGAATTTCCACATTTCGCCATTGGTGAATTGTTTCGCAAAACTTCTGTGAAAATTTGCAGTGTCAAAAAGGGCGTGGTCACATAAAAAAAGGGCGAGGTTGTGTCGAATCGGGTGTAGTCGCTTAAAAAAGGCGCGGCTGTGGAAAAAACCGCGGGCAACAAAAAAACGCAGGCGACAAACAAAATGCGTGACAAATGCATTTCGCTAATGTTTTGCGTTTCGTGGCTTTTCTTGCTGTTTCGCGAATTTTATAATGAAGCAAAACAGGACAGATTTGCTCATCACTAATTATATAATGAATTGATATAATGAATTATATAATTGTAAATAACTCATTTTGAACTATGCAATAACACAATGTATTAATTGCCTTATACAGTGTATTGGCTAATGATGTTGTTATTCTTTAAATACTCTTTCCCCCCCCCTCCCCCAGAAGTAATAGACAAAAAGAATTAATATATTATAAAAGATTAGTTACATATTATACAGAATGGATTATCAGGACTGGAAAATGACTTGTTCAGTGGTAGGAATAGATATGTCTCAGGAGTGGCAAAGGCAAGAAGCTGTAGACCATAGACCTTGATCATATACCAGTATAATATCAGCAGAATTAGCTCTAATTTTTCTCTGCTCAAATTCATTTTCTCTGGACATTCCTCCCACACCAACGTACTCACTGTTGGTTTCAAATTTGAAATGTTCTTTTTATCATGATCTCAAGTAACAATGTAATCACAGAACTGCTCAAATGTACAAAACGTATCAAAAGGCACATTTGCTGGAATCACACTTTCAGAAATCACATTTCCTTGTTTGTAGCTATTCTTCTCCTTAGTCATCTGCAGTGAGCGATAGTCTCTCATATAAGGACCTGCTGGATAAGGCACATAAAGAAGACGTGTTTTTTTTTTTTAGTAGTAGATTTTTTATTTTTTTATTTTAATCACTCTATTGGTTTGTTAATGAAAAAGACAGATTTTGTTTGACAACACTGGGGTCTGGACCTTGATATTTAAAGATTAGTCATAAAAAGAGTTGTACTATATTTACTTGGGTCATTAAAGGAGAACTAAAGCTTAGCTAAAAAAGTAGGGCAGAAATGTTATACATTATGTTTTGGGCTTCTGTACCAGCCCAAGGCAACCTCTGCCCTTTAGCAGGGAAGATCTGTGTCCCCAAAGATGCCCCAGTAACCCCCTGTTCTGCCCCCAATAAGGGGTAATTATATCTTAGTTGGGATCAAGTACAGGTACTGTTTTATTATTACAGAGAAAAGGGAATCATTTAACCATGAAATAAACCCAATAGGGCTGTTCTGCCCCCAATAAGGGGTAATTATATCTTAGTTGGGATCAAGTACAGGTACTGTTTTATTATTACAGAGAAAAGGGAATCATTTAACCATTAAATAAACCCAATAGGGCTGTTCTGCCCCCAATAAGGGGTAATTATATCTTAGTTGGGATCAAGTACAGGTACTGTTTTATTATTACAGAGAAAAGGGAATCATTTAACCATTAAATAAACCCAATAGGGCTGTTCTGCCTCCAATAAGGATTAATTATATCTTAGTTGGGATCAATTACAAGGTACTGTTTTATTATTACAGAGAAAAGGGAATCATTTAACCATTAAATAAACCCAATAGGGCTGTTCTGCCCCCAATAAGGGGTAATTATATCTTAGTTGGGATCAATTACAAGGTACTGTTTTATTATTACAGAGAAAAGGGAATCATTTAACCATTAAATAAACCCAATAGGGCTGTTCTGCCCCCAATAAGGATTAATTATATCTTAGTTGGGATCAAGTACAGGTACTGTTTTATTATTACAGAGAAAAGGGAATCATTTAACCATTAAATAAACCCAATAGGGCTGTTCTGCCCCCAATAAGGGGTAATTATATCTTAGTTGGGATCAAGTACAGGTACTGTTTTATTATTACAGAGAAAAGGGAATCATTTAACCATTAAATAAACCCAATAGGGCTGTTCTGCCCCCAATAAGGGGTAATTATATCTTAGTTGGGATCAAGTACAGGTACTGTTTTATTATTACAGAGAAAAAGGAAATCGTTTTTAAACATTTGAATTATTTGCTTATAATGGAGTCTATGGGAGATGGTCTTTCTGTAATTCGGAACTTTCTGGATAATAGGTTTCCGAATAAGGGATCCCATACCTGTACATGATAGCTCTGAAAACAGTGCAATCAGCATGATACTTCAATATCAGCCCTGTAGCATCAGCTTATATGACAGGCAAACCTAATTTTTTGCTTGATAATTTGCAACCCCCTAAGCTCAGCTTCTGAATGTCACTGAAACTTCTAACAAAGTTGCTCCTGTGCACAAATATGAAGGCCTGGATCATTGCTGTTATAGAGATGCTGAAACGTTGGGCTGGCGCCATAAATTCAGTATATAAAATACAGCATCTCTAGCCATGTTCATTTTTGAGGAGTTCTCCTTTAGGTAGATCAGACGTAAGAAGAGACTTGGGGTATATTATAATTGGCTGATCTGGGACTAAAGAGTGGACCTTGAATGCAAAATGCCTGAAAACTTCTTACTTGATTGAAGTAAATGAAAGAAAAATTGAATATCTCCCTTCAGAAGATATTGCATTATAAATGGCATAAAATAACATCCCTCCTCTTTATTTATCCTCTTCATTTCTCCCTTCTCCTCACCTGCTTCTTTCTTGCTGACCCCTTTCCTCTTCAACATACACACAAGGCCAATCTATCTGATCTATGCTATATGGCCATCCACGTGTAGGGGCAAACTGCACAATAGCTGGGTGATTGACCCATGGTTATAATAAAGTTGAAAGAGATTGAAAAAGAAAGAAATGTGTGGGTCGCCCAGCCTCTGGCCCATCCACTAATGAATAGCATTGGAAAAGGGGGTCACAATAGGGTGACTTCTCTTGATGTTTAGTTGACAATGGAACAGTTGACATCCTAAACGCTTTGCAGTATAAATACATCAATCAGACAAATAATTTAGTTAATGGCACTGGCAATTATGGTATTAGAAATTGGTTAGGATCATTTAATAACCTTTAGAGCAATGATCCCCAACCAGTGGCTCAGGGCAACATGTTGCTCCCCAACCCCTTGGATGTTGCTCTCAAAAACAAGATTTACTACAAAATAAAGCCCCTGTAAGCTGATAGGGTGCATAGAGGCTGCTTAATAGCCAATCTTAGCCCTTATTCGGCTCCTCCATGAACTTTTATGGTGCTTGTGTTGCTCTCCAAGTCTTTTTACATGTGACTGTGGCTCACGAGTAAGAAAGGTTGGGGACCCCTGTACTAGAGATATAAGGGCACATATAGAGCTGCTAGTAATATAAAAAGTAATTAAAATAAGATTTAAAAAAAATTAATGACAGCATTAGAACATTTTTGTTTGCTGTATATAGTGTTACTATATTAGATTTGCTTCTCCAGTCCAGTATAGTGTGTGGTATTTTAATAGAAATCAGCATGTCGCTGTATGCATCTGTTTCTTATGTGCCTCAGACTTTGTTTTTCACCAGTGGGTAATTTATGAATAAGGGAAGTTTGATCACCATGCATTCCCAGCCTACTCACAGTACAAAATGCTACAAAATAGAGTTGCATAATTTGAAGTTAAAGCCAAGGTCAGTCAAAGAGCCAGCCAATCTTTGGTTTGGCCACTAGTAATCTACAAGAAATGAAAAGCTAACTCCTACAGACTAACATCAATGGAACCATTGTGAAGACAGCACGGCAGCACTTTGTTTTATCAAGTAAATACAGAACCTGAAAGCAGAACAAAGCCATCTGCCTGTAAACACTCGCAATGTGGTCATCAGTAACAACGCAGATCAGAGGGACTAGAATTTGATTTTGAAGTTATTTTGTTATCAACATTTAAACTTTGAAATGTTACTGAGACTTTTCCTATTACATAAGGTTATAAATAAGCAGTAACTTAATGTTGACTCCCTACAGCTTTTTTTTGTTATATACAGAAAAGGGAAAATAAACCTCATTTCTAAACTGTGCCAGCAATATTGTGATTTGGTTTTCCTTTGAAGGCATAATACATTGTGTAAACAGTTCACTGCCAATGGACCTTTTCTGCAAAAAATCTAAAGCTGGTTGCACAGGGGCGAAGAAACTGGAACCTGATAGGAGTGAGGATGAAGTGGGTGAAGACTCAAGGACAGAACAGGATGGTGCGATCGTAGAACCAAGTCAGGACAGCATTACAGAGTGGACATAGAGAAAAGGGCTGGAGGGTGACAAAGACAGGAACAGGACAAGGAACCAGACTAGAGCAGGGAACATGGATAGGAACAGAACTAGAAGCACAGGAGCCAGAGCAAGGAGGCAAGAGCCAGGGGTAGTGCCTCAGTGCTCAAGTAAGGCCAATGCTCAGGCATTGAATTTGAAGAGGACTGGGCTTATACAGGGCAGGGTAAGTCCTAAATGGCTGAACCCAATCCTCCAATAAGGATGAAATAGCTATAATAATAATAGCTAGGGAGAAATAGCTAAGCCAGGGATCCAGAAGGAGCATGAATGAGGAAATGAGCACTTTCCGGCTGCTCTCCTGGTCCAGTGGTTAAGAAGAGCAACCAGGAGGTCCCAGATTCAAACCCCAGCAGAGCCTTACAGATAGGAGCTAATCATACATAATTGTAGAAGACAAAGTAACATAGGACAGATACTATGTTAAATGATGCATTTCATGAATATAAACGCTATATAAAAAATTGGGAAAGCAGCAATTAGGAAGGCAAAGATAGAAAAGGAACCGATTGTAGCAGAGTCTATGACTAACCCCCAAAAAAGTATATTAATAGTAAAAAGATGTAGGTTAAGAGTGTGGCTCTATTAAATAATGTAAATAATGTGGTCATACCAGATAGAGAAAAGGCAAATGTGCTTAATCAGTTGTTTCAGGGTATACAAGTGAGGAGTCAGAGTTTCAAGACCCACCTAATAGGGGCAAATGGCTCAGCTCAGTTTAGTCAGTAGTTGACCCAGAATATGGTATATAAAGACTTACTCAAAACTACTGTATGTTCTGGAGAATTGCTTTATGAGCAGCAATTAGCTTTATGAAGTATAGGTCATGCCAGACAAATGTAGTTATTGCTTATATGATACGGTTATGTATAGTAGATGTGATCTAACTGAATTTTCCCAAAAGAGTTTGATACAGTACTCCACAAACTGCTTTCTAAACTAAGGTTTGTTGGGCTTAGTAAAGTTGTTTGCTAGTGATGAGCAAATTTTTTCGCCAGGCATGGATTCGAATTTCTGCATTTCGCCATTGGCAATTGTTTCGCAAAACTTCTGGGAAAATTTGCAGCGAAAAAATTTGTCAAATTGGGCGTGATCGCGTAAAACACAGGTGTCGTTGTGTCAAAATGGGTGCGGTCGCATCAAAAAACCCATGGGCGACAAAAAAATCACGCGAAACACGCATCTCGCAAATTTTTCACCATTTCGCAAATTTTCTTGCCGTTTCACGAATTTTATGGCGAAGCAAACCGGGACAGATTCGCTCATCACTATTGCTTGCCCATGGATAGGAAACTGGCTACAGGATTGTGTTCAGAGGGTGGTTGTTAATGGTACATTCTCTACTTGGAGTAAGGTTCTTAGTGGGGTCCTTCGGGGTTCTATATTGGGTTCACTTTTATTTAACATGTTAATTAATGATTTAGGTAAGGCTATTGCAAGCAATGTATCTGTTTTTGCAGATGATACAAAACTATACAGCCCAATTAATGCTATCCAGGATGTGGCATCCCTGCAGCAGGATCTTGACAAACTGGCAATCTGGGCGGCTAAGTGGCAGATGAGATTTAATGTTGATAAATATAAGGTCATGCACCTGTTAACTATAATGGAGAAGGACATCTGGGTCCTTGTAGATAATAAACTTGGCTGTAGCAAGCAATGCCAGGCAGCAGCTGCAAGGGCAAACAAGGATTTGAGCTGTCATGGCAAGAACCCACCTATAAAATGCTGTGCAGTTTTGGTCTCCAGTGCTCAAACAGGATATTATTGGATTAGAATGAGTCCAAAGCACAGCAATTAAGCTGGTAAAAAAGTATAAAAAGTCTCAGTTATGAAGAAAGGCTGGCCAAGTATGTATAATAAATAAGGGGGCTATATATGTATATATAGTTTATGTATGTGAGTGTATAGATTGGTAAATATAGGTTGTGTGTGCTGGGTTTACTTGGAAGGGTAGAACTTGATTGGCTCTGGTCTTTTTTCAACCCTATGTAACTATGTAAGAGTTACCCTGAGATCAGTTGTTCTAGACAGACTACTGAGCATAATTGTAGAACATAGAAACTGCTTCAAATTCACAGTACCAAGAGGGCAACCATTATTGGTATATTGGACTTAAACTGATATCATAGGATAAAAATATTGATTATAAAGTAACAGGAAGGTCTTAAGAATTAATGGTTTGATGTGTTTCATGCTGTACACACTTTCAACAAAAATGTATTACAACTGATCATTGGATTTTTGTAAAATTAATCATCTATATTTTAGTTCAAAAATTATAACAAAATCACTTTATGTATGTATGTATGTATATCTTTATTTATAAAGCGCTACTTATGTACGCAGCGCTGTACAGTAGAATACATTAATACAAACAGGGGGTTAAAGATAATGGATAAATACAAAGTACAACAATAAATACAATAAATACAAGGTGCAGTTGCAATAAGAGTCAGAAACACAAGATGAAGGAGGTCCCTGCCCCGTAGAGCTTACAATCTATATGGGAGGGTAACTAACAGACACAAATGGGCAAATGTAAGTGCTATAGGTCACAGTGGGTGACATTACAGTATAAGTGCCAGTTATGCACATAATAGCAGTGTGTATATATAGGCTTGGGATGCTAATAAAGAGAGAATAAATAAGAAAGATGTAGACAGCTCTCCCAATGATGTATCAGTGTCAGGTTAAACTAAGGATAGGTCAGCATTCAGCAGCTGTCTTTGATGTGGAAGCTGGAGATGTGCTCTGATGAGGAGGTCATTGACATTTTGATGGGGTAAAAGGTTAATGGAAAAGTGAACTGCTAAGGGACATCAGAAAGCGATGGCCAAAGAAATTGGTTGGGCTGGTAATGAAAATGGCAAGTTATAAATAATGGATAATTATGATCATAAAGGTTAATAGGAGAGTTGTGTTGTGGAATCAGTAAGAGGCTAGAGTGATGATGTATCCTAGAATAATGAAAATCAAGCAAGAGTTGACTTTGAGGTCAAGAGCTCAACTCCATGGACTCTTTTATGAGTCAAAAAGGCACCAGAGCAGAAACCAATAACTTTGATCAGACTATTACAGCTATTGAAAAGAATGATGTCTTTATAAAAGAAATTGGAATTCACGTTGGATCATCAGCTCATGTGACCTTAAACAAATAAACCTACCTACTGATATCCTTGCTAACTCTCCAAACTGTACTTCTCATCCTACAGGGTGGGAACAAGAGAGAAGGGCTCCACTGCTAATGGGTGGGCCCCCATAGTCCTTCATTTGCAAAATAACAATAAGACAATAAACCACAACACCCTTACAACAACAGAATCTTTCCAAGCTACTTTGCCTCTCTGTCACTGCATTCATTACACTGTAAATGGTTCAAGCCTTATATTATGGAGGAACCCAAACTAAAGTCTAGATAGGGTAAGATTTAGAGAAAAACTTATTTCTTGCTGTTCTGCAAACTGTTAGAACTATTGCAGGGTTTTTATTGGAACACTAGTGTGGGTGAATTTCAGATCAGGGATTGCCCACCTACATCCCCTAAATAGCTGGTCAACTAGATGTTCACTTTAAGTCCAACGCTTGCTAGAGGCCCACACATTAGATATCCTTATCTAAACTCTATTTAGGTTTTGCTGATTTTAGTCTTTTCTGGCTGTGTGGGATTTGAAAAATATCAGGATAAACAGTAACCCTATTCTGAGTGCACTATAAATGAAGCATACGTTTTACCATTTATCCAATCACGTTAGCAACATTCTGAGAGGCCTGATCATTACTGCTGCACAGTTTAACATGAAGTTTAATCTTTCCAGCCAACCTGCACTCACAATAAATTAATTCAAAGAAATGAGCCTGAGTTATTTGTGCAAATTTTAATGAGGCTCTAAGCAAAGCGGAATAGGAGATGCATGGGAGGTGGATAACACAGCGGGGTTACAAAGAACTCCAGAGAGCACTTAGACATGTTTTTGAACTAGGGGGGCAACTGAAAGCGTCTGGTTCTGCAAGAGGCCGTAAGCACATGGAACTCATTAGCGAGCTGTAGCAGACATCCAGATATCTCCCAGTCACTAGATACAGCCCCACACCCCACTTGGCTAGCAGCTCCTATTCTGGGTTGTGTAGGAGGATTGTGCTGTAAATGTTTATTTCCAATTAAGCAGAAAAAGGAGAGGAGTTTTGAAAACTTGTGCTGCACTTCAAATAGTTTTCTTTTACTGTTGTTCTTCCAAGTTTACTTTCAAATAACATCTATGCAGCTTTCCTGTTCAGTAAACGGGATATTGAAGAATAAATAAATGCATGCAGCTTTTCTTCCCCCGGTTATCTATAAATTACAGTCAGCGCACCATGCAGACTGAGAATGGAAAGAACTGGATCATGGCAAGTATTAACATCTGACAATTTAATATGAGACTCTGTGAAACTTATGTTTCACAAAAGAAAATTTAGTCACTGAGAAGAAGGTAAAAATAATGTTAACTGGAATTTTTTTAAATGGCAAATCAATATTATAGTAATATTATGGCACAGGGCACTATTCAGGTCCCTTCTGTGTTGTCCAATTCCTCCGGGGGAATAGTGCATACACAGAGTTCTGCGCCAGGGTGTAGGGTGCCATCAGATATGTGAACCATGTAGGGAAGAAATGCCCTGAGATCACCAAATGAGGGTGATTTGGCCACCCACATACTGGTCCAAATCAGGCTAACTTGATTGTTGACCTGAGGGCCAATGCAGAGCTATCATACAAGGGATATATTAATAAGTAGTGATGGGTGAAAAAATCTGGCAGGCATGGATTTTTTTCCACCTTTTGCCAGTGGCGGATTTTTGCGTGAAATGGGCAACAAAATTCGCTATGGTAAAATTCACCCCAAGTCCACAAATTGCTGCCCGCGTCGAAAGAATTGTTGCACGTCAAAAATGAATTGTCTTGCTCGTCAAAATAATTGTCATGCATCAAAAGTATTGTTGCGCGTCAAAGAAATGTCTTGCGCCAAAAAGAATTGTCTCTCTCATCAAAAGAATTGGCACTCATCAAAAGAATTGGCTTGTGCCAAAAAGAATTTTTTTGATGCGTGACATTTTCCCGGTTTCACGAATCTTTTGAATGATTCGCAAAATTTTCAGCAAAGCAAAACGGGACAGATTTGCTCATCACTATTAATGAGCTAATGCAGTCCATGCCCAATGGGAATTTCACATCTGCCCAATAGATATCTGCTGCTTTTCAGGCCGATATTGGTCAGGAAGGCCCTCCCGAGAGGGAATGGAAAGATGTTATGTATTTTATTAATTAAAAATTAGTTGAAAAGCTTGGGCAGCTGCTACAATAACATTTTGCTTGAGTTTCAGCATCAACGCTACTTACAATAGTACATTACAGAGGTTATCTCTTCCCTCAGATTAAACTCTTTGGTCCCTAAAGTGGTCAATTAACCTCACTCACGCTCCTTAGTGAATTATAGGCTGATTACAGAAAACATTAAAGGGTTCTTTTACTAAAAACCATACGCAAATGCTACAAATTAGTGCTCAATTATCCAGCATGTAAGTATAAGGCAGAGATGGCACCTACACGCCAATATTACAACTAAAAAATACATTTGTTGGTTTAAGAGTAAAACTTTAAATGGTAGAGTGAATTATTTGCTATGTAAACAGTGTAATCGAGAAATAGAAAGTACACTATAAAAATATTGACAGAACCCCTGTAATAATCAGTTAGTTAACTTATTAGGTATGAGGGCCAAGTGTTTCCTGATAACTAAAACATTCTTGCAGGGAGTCTGTTTTCTTGCTGATGCTCACTTTTCTAAAATGCAGGCAGGGGTGTGACTATAGCAGACACAAACTCTATGACTATTAGGGGACCAAGGAGGTATAAGGGGTCTAGTAGTGGACACAAGGTGGTTAATTCTCCTACAGGCTTGGGAATTCCCAATTTTGTTACCTATTACCAAAGCCTTAGGAGGGAGATCTCAGTTGGCAGATTGAACTTTTCCTCTGTTTCTGGGCTTTATCCTAGCAGGAAGTGGATCTGCCAGAAGGACTGAGGTTGAGGTAGGCCTCTAGATAGGAGTCCAAGTTGGGCTTTATTGTTAAAAGAGCTGGAATGTTACATTTCAACACCTTGAAACATTTCTCTTCAAAGAGGCACTGCAGGAAACAGCTTGTTTGTGAGTGCATGAGGTAAAAATATAACTGTAGATAATATTTTCTTTAATATGATTTCTGATTAAACTGAACAGTTTAGATACTCTGATGCTTTACCCTTTCTGCCCCCCCCCCCCACCCCCATCAGTGCCGCTCATTATCGTCTATGTTACTGAATCTCAGAGAAAAAACTCAAAGATATTTACAATGAGAAATCAAAAAGAGACATTTGTAGAGGCTTGGAGAAGTTATCAAATACTGCATGTATATACAAATGGGATGGGGGGACTCCGCTTAGCAGGGCCGGAACTATGGGTAGGCAAGATAGTCAACTGCCTAGGCCACAGCTGCCATGTATTTTCAATGTATTTTATTTTAGTTGTAATATTGGTGTGTAGGCGCCATCTCAGTGCATTGTGCCGGAGTGTGAGCTTTCAGAAGGAGCCAGCGCTACACATTAGAACTGCTTTCAGCTAACCTATTGTTTCTCCTACTCACATGTAACTGAAGGAGTCCCAAGCCGGACTTGGATTTCTTAACTGCCTAGGCCACAGCTGCCAGGGAGTTCAACCCCCCCCCCCAAATTTCTTCACTCCTACCTGCAGGGGTTGGGCGGGGGATAGTTAGGGACAGTATTTGTGTTGAGTGGCACTTCACTGCCACTGGTGGTAGAGGGGGGGGGCTCCAACAGATGAAGTTCTCAGCCTTAGAATTAAGACTGCTTACTTTACTAAGAAACCAGGCAACAGGTTGAAAGTCAAAATGAAAGATGAATAGAGAAGGCAGAACAGAAAGATAAATAAATAATGAGAATATTAAAACTGAAGCCTCACAAACAAATTATTTTTGGTTGCCAGGGACAGTAACCCTAAAAACCATGCAGCATTGTAAAAGAGTTAGAATAGGGAGCAATTAAACCAACATAGAATAAAAACGGTAAATAAAACGTCTTAGAGAGATGTTTATATCTCAATTTACTTTCAGTGTGTTGGAGATGGACCTGCCCTAAGAGTGCACTACTTTTGTTTGTAACCAGTAATAGCCCATAGCTGTGTAACCCTATCCACCATCCATCTCACACAGCCATTACCCTGAGGCCATTTTTTAATTTGTTCTTTTCTTCTCGCATTCAGATCCCCGACAAAATCATGTCCATGACTAGGAATCTCTCTGCCATTCACATAAGCAAGACTTGTTCTGTGTCGCCATCAGAGAAGCTTATAAATCACTTCTAATGATGTACATGTAGAAGGGCCACAGCTGCAATGTATGATTTATAATGGCTCATTCACAGAAATGTTTTCTTTTAAAATGTATCTTTGTAAAACTCAGATTAAATTGATATATTTTAAATTGTGCTAAACATGAATGGAAAAGCATTCAGATACCCTATCTATCTTGCAAACTTTCTATATACAGGTATGGGACCTGTTATCCAGAATGCTCATGACCTAGGGTTTCCTGGATAAAGGATCTTTCCATAAGGTCTCTATAACTTAAGTCTGCTAAAAATGTAAACATTAAATGGAGTCTGTCATGATTTTAATGGGGATACTTTTTATTTCTAAATTACACTGTTTACATAGCAAATTCCCTCTACCATTTAACATTTTATTCTTGAACGAACAAATGCTTAGCTGTTACACATTAGAACTGCTTTCAGCTAACCTATTGTTTCTCCTACTCCCATGTAACTGGAGGAGTCCCAAGCCAGACTTGGATTTCAATCAGGTATTTTGTTTGTGCTGGAGTTGGTTATTTGAGTTAGCTCTAACACATCTGCTAGGAAACTCCCCTAAAAGATGTATTTCACCTACCTGTCAATCAAAATCTGACCCCGGCGTCAGCATCAAGAGAGACTGAAGAAAGAAAAGTTGCTGAGAAGGGGATAGTGAAGAGTAATTTGATTATTCCAGAAATGGTATAAAACTTTTAATTGCTAATATTTAGGAAGTTTCTCATTTCCATGAGACAGAGCTTATATTACATTTTAATGTTCAAGTTTTTATTAAATACACTGTCTGAGCTATGGATTCAAAATACACAATAAAATCCATATACATATATTATTATCACATCATCCCAATGAACCAGGAACTTCAGAATGTAAGCACCATTGGGGCAGGGATTGATGTGAATGATATGTACAGTAAAGTGCTAAGGATAAATATAGTTCTGTATAAATAAAGGATTATAATAATCAGAAAATATTTAAGAAGTAACACGACTGTTGCCAAATACAAAAGATAGCTCCTGATCTTTCCACTACTGACCCTTCCACTTAAAGCTTAGGAGTGTTTGCTCATTCTATAAGTGTTTGTCTGTTTTATAGTACAGTTATCGGACCCCTTATCCAGAAACCCATTATCCAGAAGATTCCGAATTACGGAAAGGCCATCTTCCATTGACTCCACTTTAATCAAATAATTCACATTTTTAAAAATGGTTTCCTCTTTCTCTGTAATAATAAAACAGTACCTTGTACTTGATCCCGACTAAGATATAATTACCCCTTACTGGGGGCAGAACAGCCCTATTGGGTTTATTTAATGGTTAAATGATTCCCTTTTCTCTGTAATAATAAAACAGTACCTGTACTTGATCCCAACTAAGATATAATTACCCCTTATTGGGGGCAGAACAGCCCTATTGGGTTTATTTAATGGTTAAATGATTCCCTTTTCTCTGTAATAATAAAACAGTACCTGTACTTGATTCCAACTAAGATATAATTAATCCTTATTGGAGCCAAAACAAGCCTATTGGGTTTAATTACTGTTTAAATAATTTTCTTAGTAGACTTAAGGTAGGAGATCCGAATTACGGAAAGACCCCTTATATGGAAACCCCCAGGTCCTGAGCATTCTGGATAATGGGTCCCTTACCTGTATCTCCTTATATCTGAATAAAAGGAATTCTGGGAATGAATCCCAAAGAGCTCCAAGAAAATCCCATTTACATGGGTTTATCCTATAGGCTAAAGCTCACCCACCAACTACAGACCGGTTTCACCCATTGCGGTTTATATCCTCCTATAGGGGAAATGACTATTATGTTACATATAATGTTACCTTTGGGTAATTCATTTATATACCAGAAAGTCATACACATAATATTATCTTAGGTGACTGGTCTTTTGACACCCAAAGTAAAAATGAACTGTGTATCTTTGTTTGGTTGAAGTTTGTATTTGTATTCCTTATTCCAAATATAACCCAAGTTACTTTACATCCCGCACAAAGAAACCCCAAACCACATCAATGGCTCTGGGCTTCACCACAGAGAAATTACATTACATTTTAAAGCATCTGCAATGTTTTCATAAAGATGAACAGCCTAGGAGAGAAGGAGTTAAGAGCTCAGCCTGCAAAATGCTTTCTGCTGAGCCTCAGTATTTGATTATATCTCCATGCATTTATACAGTGTGGATTTGTAACTCTTGCCTAAACTGACTCTGATCTTTAATGTATATCTAAAATCCTTGCAATAAAACAAAAGTGTTTTTTTCCAGGTATGAAGCAAAGACGCTCATAGGAGTACCAGGAATCAACTCCCTCGTGCAAGTACAGAATATACATTAAATCTGTATGATTCATTCATTCATTCATTAAACATCCCATGCTGTTTTGCTTGCAAAATCAGTCTCTAGAGGGTTTTACTGACATCAGCTGACTTGATATTTGATGATCTCTAAAAAAAAAATCAATGTTATATCATGGTATTATACTTCTCTGGAATGATCTTTCCTTCAGATGATGCCACATTGACGGGAAGTTAAAAGCAGTGGCCTAGTAGGCAACACACATATAGAACATTTTCTTTGTGCTTTGGGTATAATAATAGTTACTTGATATACTTCATATGTATTTAAAATGCACAAAGCTTGCCCAGGTGCAGTAACGCATAGAAACCAATGACAGAAGACAAGTAAATTCTGACTGCTGATTGTAGAGAAGAACTGTAGCAAATTTAGCTCCTTGTGTTACATAAGCAAACATAGCATGGCATATAAATAGTTAGCGGAAGTTTGGAATTAATCACTTAGCCTTAATGGAAAACTATACTGATAATTGTCTCTACATGTGTTTTAGCAGAGGCAATTCTCAGTATTGTCTATGGCAGGGTATTTTCTGGCCTTTAGTAGCCATGACAAGTAGCTGCTACTAAGTAGCTCCGTGTGTCTTCACCCTAAAGCAAAAAATTTGCACAGGCACAATGGCTACTTTCATCCGTGCAACTTCCGCCACCACCAAGGGCTTAAATTCAAGAAAGGGGATTCAGCCAATACTAAATACAAGGGTTTGGTGCACCCCTAATATCTAAATGTCACTCCTCAGGTTTTTAGATGGAGTAGCTGTCAATATAGAAACAAAAAATTTAGTCAAAGCAGTAACATGTTACTGAAACTTCACTATTCCAAAAGCTTTTATAACTGACACATATAACGATTTCGGCTATTCTTTTCTGCTCAAGGAAATAATGGGATTTTGCCAGTTTTTGTAATATTTTTGGTCAATGGGGAAGTAGGAAAAAACGTAAACTTTTCCATCCTGTATCGAATCAGAATAAAATATTGTTGTTAGATTTTTACAGCTTCAATTACCTTCAAAAATGTTCTACTAATTGGATCCCTTATCCAGAAACCCACTATCCAAAAAGTTCCGAATTATGGAATAAAAAATGATTTCCTTTTTCTCTGTAATAATAAAACATTACCGTGAATTTGATCCCAACTAAGATATAATTAATCCTTATTGGAGGCAAAACAACTCTATTGGCTTTATTCAATATTTAAAGGATTTATAGCAGATTTAAGTTATGGAGATCCAAATTACAGAAAGATCCCTTATCTAGAAAACCCCAGGTCCCGAGCATTCTGGATAACAGGTCCCATACCTGTATAACAATGCATAAATAGGACCCTGTTTTCCAACAGTTAATTGGTTTTAATCCATCTGATGACATATGTGAACAGGGCCTTCTCCTACCATTTTTATTCAAGTCACGTGATCAAAAATTTCACCCGCGCCAAAAAATTTGTCGTATGCGTTCATAAAATGATGCACGTCAAACGAAAAATTGTCAAGCATGTCAAAAACCGCCAATTTTATTAGACTCGCATCATTTTCACTGTTTCACAAATTTTTCATCGTTTCACAAATCTTTTGAAAGATTTGCAAATATTTGCTCATCACTAGGGGGGAGATTTATTACGACACGAAAGCTCCAAGCGTATTTTCGCCGATTTTTTGCACTTTTTCGTACGCTTGTGCGTCTTTTTCGTACGCTTGCGCGAAAAATTCGGAAAGGTTCTGCCGCTGTTTACAATCACTCGGTCCAAAAATTTCGTGACTTTCGGATTGCCAATACGATATTTTCGTGACTAATACAATATATTTGTAAGCATTTTCGTGATATTTGTGATCTTCAAAAATTATCGTATCCAATCAGAATGTTTCCCATTCGGGATTTGAACGCGTGTTTTAATGGATCGGCCCCTATGTGTTATAATATAAAGGGGACTACACCCAAACACAACTTAATATACAGTTACAATTTGCACCATTATAGTTTTAGTCCCTCCTCCCCTGCCAGAATTTCAAATTTTGGTTCAGAAGCTGGAGTTCCCCTTAAATGTATAAATTGCTGCTCTGTAGAAATAAAAGATGATGATGTGCATCAATATATGACATTCTGTTATCCATTATCTTTAATAATAAAAAGTACCGGGAATACATGAATTGCGAAATGAATTAATGTTTGTTTTCACGCCCCTGCCAAAAAAAATTACTTATTTAAAATGAAAATTAAAATAAATATTGCACAAAAAATCGAATCTATTTTGCATCCCCATTTTTCACGACGCTGTCAAACAGAATGCTTTCCTTCAGAGTGAGTGTGCAATTAAAAATAGCTAATGTCATGTTTAAGCAAAGTCTGTTTATAAGAAGTGGAAGAGTGGATTGTTAAACAAACTAGACAGACCTCCTTCTAGACAAGGCTTCCTGTATTTCTTGGCATATTCTATTTAAAAGGCCATTGGAAAGTGCACAACTTTATGGTCGGGTTTAGGGGGAAAAGAAACCCACAAGACACATTAGCGAATGTTTAAAAAAAAATCCTTTCTTGCATATATTTCTCATTTTATAGTATGGGAAATCGGAGGTACAGACCTTACTCTTTGTAGCGATGAAAAATGAGCCCCATTTAATGGATCTTTTTTAATACATTTTTTTTTAATTTTGAGTAATTGTTTTACTCCTGAGGGGAAGTGCGAGGGGCTAAGAATATTTTTCTAACCTCCCACTTTCTACACAAATTTTACAGCTAAAAGAGTACAAAATGTGCTGTACAAATAACGGAACCGACATATGAAGACAATCAAGTAACGAGCTGCCCTATATACTGCTATAGACTTCTTATAGGGGGATTGACTATTTGTAAAGATGTCCCATTCTGCATTACCAACTATCTGTATACACTTATGATACTGTTTGAGACTAGTACAGGTATGGGACCCATTATCCAGAATGCTCGGGACCTGGGGTTTTCTGGATAAGGGGTCTTTCAGTAATTTGGATCTCCTACCTAAAGTCAGCTAAAAACATTATTTAAAGGAGACATATCCTATAAAAATTAAGAATGTACCAGTGAATTATACTCCCCTAGATATAGAAGGAATGTGCTTAAAAATGTTGTGTTTCTGACTGATTTATTGAGAAATTCCACAAAAACCCCACTAGCCCCGCCCATCTGTTCCACTTCCTGCTGGCTGAATTCTCTGGATGAGCTGGGGAGCCGGCGGCCCTCCGTACCCTGCACTGTAGGATAGGAACCAATCAGCAGCTAGGCTGACCTGATAGGGAACTGAAGCCTGTCTGTGCTTGTGTGAGTGCAGGGCTGTGATTGGCTCTCCCCCTCCTACTGTGCTTCTGGCAGGGACCGTTAGGACACACTCACTCTCCATTTCGAACTCGGACAGAGTAGCGATAGGATCTATAGGGAGCTCCAATAAAGGGGCCATTGTTACAGATAGTATTAATGTTTAGCCCAAAGTGAAACCAGCACCGTATATTATTCAGAATTGCCTACAAAATTAGGGTTTTCCCATTTATCCAATATGTCTCCTTTAAACAGTAATTAAACACAATAGGATTGTTTTGCCTCCAATAAGGATTAATTATATCTTAGTTGGGATCACTTGGTAATAATAAAACAGTACCTGTACTTGATCCCAACTAAGATATAATTACCCCTTATTGGGGGCAGAACAGCCCTATTGGGTTTATTTAATGGTTAAATGATTCCCTTTTCTCTGTAATAATAAAACAGTACCTGTACTTGATCCCAACTAAGATATAATTACCCCTTATTGGGGGCAGAACAGCCCTATTGGGTTTATTTAATGGTTAAATGATTCCCTTTTCTCTGTAATAATAAAACAGTACCTGTACTTGATCCCAACTAAGATATAATTACCCCTTATTGGGGGCAGAACAGCCCTATTGGGTTTATTTAATGGTTAAATGATTCCCTTTTCTCTGTAATAATAAAACAGTACCTGTACTTGATCCCAACTAAGATATAATTACCCCTTATTGGGGCAGAACAGCCCTATAGGGTTTATTTAATGGTTAAATGATTCCCTTTTCTCTGTAATAATAAAACAGTACCTGGATAACAGGTCTCACACCTGTACATTAATGGTAGTGATTTAGTGATGGATGAAATAATTCACCAGGCGTGGAGTCGCTGGGAATTTCTGCGTTTTGGCATTGGCGGATTGTTGCTCAAAAATGTTGCACAGTGACTAAAAATTGTTGCACGTTTTTTTTACTCACACAACGACAATCTTTTGTCATGTGGCAAACTTTCCCGCAGCAAAATTGTGTCGCTGTTAGTGCAGTAGCAAGCCTGAGAAGCACCTTGGGCACTACCTTACTCTGAGTTGAATAAAGATTTGACAAAGCGTTCACTTCAAGTTCAAGTTAAGAGCCATACACTTAAAGGAACAGTAGCACCAAAAAATGAAAGTGTTTTAAAGTAATTGAAATATAATGTACTGTGGCCCTGCACTGGTAAAACTGGGGTGTTTGCTTCAGGAACACTACTATAGTTTATATAAATGAGCTGCTGTGTAGCCATGGGGTAAGCCATTCAAGCTGGAAAAAAGGAGAAAAGGCACAGGTTACATAGCAGATTACAGATAAGACACCATTGTATTCTACAGGGTTTATCTGTTAGCTGCTATATTACCTGTGCCTTTTCTTCTTTAGAATGGCTGCCCCCATGGCTACACACCAGGGTTTATATAAACTCTAATAATGTTTCTGAAGCAAACTCAAAACTTTTACCAGTGCAGGGCAGCAGTACATTATAGTTTAATTTCTTTGAAATATATACATTTTTTGGTGTTACTGTTCCTTTAATGCCCTCTCAGAAATCCTTTCTATTGTACAACAACTTAGGATCCTACTAGATCTTAACTTATGGTCTCTTATTACTTAACTTAGGGTTTCTTATTACTGTGCATCTTGGTAGAGCCAGGGTGTGAGAGTCTGCTTGATCACACCTTGCCTCCCTTCCTGTTCACAGCATCCTCTGCTTAATAATATTGGGTCCCACTGCTCCTCTTAATGGGTTCTCTAGTTAGGTCTGGACTGAAATTCAAAATAAGGCCCTGGCATTTCAAGTACACAGAGGCCCAAACAGCCCCACCAGCCCACTAAATGACTGTCTATGGCATCTTACAGCAGCCTGACTGTCTCTTACTGGCAAGCTGTATATTGGGGCTGCTGTAAGATGCCATGGACATTCACCATTTATTGGGCCTGTGGGGGGTTGTTTGGGCCTCTGTGTACTTGGAGGGCCAGGGCCTTATTTTGAATTTCAGTCCAGACCTAACTAGAGAACCCATTAAGAGGAGCAGTGGGACCCAATATTATTAAGCAGAGGATGCTGTGAACAGGAAGGGAGGCAAGGTGTGATCAAGCAGACCCTCACACCCTGGCTCTACCAAGATGCACAGTAATAAGAAACCCTAAGTTAAGTAATAAGAGACCATAAGTTAAGATCTAGTAGGATCCTAAGTTGTTGTACAATAGAAAGGATTTCTGAGAGGGCATTAAAGGAACAGTAACACCAAAAAATGTATATATTTCAAAGAAATTAAACTATAATGTACTGCTGCCCTGCACTGGTAAAAGTTTTGAGTTTGCTTTCAGTCACCAAATGTGGTTTTGAAGGAATTTCACCATTGCTGGGTACACCATTACTGGGTGTATGGCTAAAGAGAAAAAAACATAGAGGAAAGTTAGAAGATCCCCTCATTAGCTAATGTAGGGCATAAGCAATAGTCAGGGCAACATCAAAACATACCTCACTAGGAAAGAAAGATGTATTTTAATGAAAGGCAGATTGCATGAAATTCATAAAATGTGAAAAATCACCCTATTTGGGTAAAGCATATGAGCAAACTGGTTGGACTATCCTAGAAGCACCTACCCCTTTCTAGAAAGTTCCAGCCAAGTCAATCAGGCTTATAAGCCATCAATTCATAATTAACATTGCAAACTGCCACAAATGACTTGTCAGCTTGGAACATTATCAGTGATGAGGTTGGTGTTACTTTGGTGCAAACAATTAAGACTAAAATATAAGCAAGAACATAACAGAAAAAGGAAATAAACATGCAAGACTATTATTCAACATGTTTATTATTACAGTTACATTAGAAGATGCCTATGTAATACTTGTGTAAGAAATTGTGTAAATGAAGACTTTGACTGTGGCTGTGGTTTTGGGAACTGCCTAGATAGTTTGCTGGAACTTGCAGCTATATTTATATTTTTACTAGAAAAAACAACTTTCCTGTTGACATTTTACCAAGCACATAATTGTGCAGGAACAGCAAAGAAAAAAAACATTATCCACCATCTAATGTGCCTTCGCTTTACTTTCAACTCTGCATACTGTCGTTCTAGCTTTCTTACTAGAAACAGAAAATCACTTCAAAAATTGAAATCGTATGGATGAGCAAAAAAGAGAGATCAATGCCGAAACCTGTGTTTTCATTTACAAAGATCTGTTGCCATTTCCCATAGGCCTCATACTTCCTACACCCTGCCGAGCCTTTTTATAAGCCCCTTTTGTAATATCTTAACAGGCAAACGTCCAGCATTCACAAGGAGGCCCATTGTTCTCCGCTGACTGTAACCCACTTATTAAAGCTGATTCACTGTAAAAATAAAACAAAGGGGGGGGGGGGCGACTATTTTGTGCTGTGTGAACAATGAATTTTAAAACCCCCAGTTGTCCGCTGCCAGCGCCAAACTGATTCTCTCACTTTGAATGGAGAAGGGGGGGGGGATATATTTTAATCAGTTCAGTTTATGTTAATCTTTTGATATTCAACATAAAATTAAATTCTGATTCTTGTTCAGTATTCTTTATTCTTTCCACGCAGGCTGATTCTGTTCAGTGCACAAGTTACAAAGGAAAACAAAGGAATAAAAGGGGTCTTTGGTTTAACTCTGTAAAGGCTGGGCGAACTGTCTCAATAAATGCATTGCAAAGCATAGCATTAGTATTCAGCCAGGGTACCGAGGTCTGAATTGCAGTTCAGCTTCTCTAGGAGAATAAACAAGTGTGGATACTAACTGCCTTCATTTAAATTCCTATTGGTTCTCACCGTGGCAGTAAAAATATCATTACCTACCACTGGCTATATTAGAGAACCATATAACTATATGACACTTCCAGAACCAGGCAGGCTCTATGTTCCCAGCAGTTCTAAGCAGTAAGGCCTATGACATGTAGCATGGAGTTTTATGGAAACAACAATACATGCTCCTGGAATGCCCGCTTTAGCATTTCTAAGCAGAATTTCCTATTAATTGGACATAAAGTCGGATTCGAAAACAGTTTCTGAGATCACTGAAATGTTAAAAATGCCCTTTAGGCATTAAACCTGATTCTTTTATCTATTTCAACCACAGGTTTACAGGTATTTAACTGTTCTGCTAAAGGCAAATGAAAATGAGCCAATGGCCTCTTACACAACCTCCCTGGCTTTGGAACTATTTAGATGTTTAATGGATCATATAGAAAATGTTTATTATGTTTAACATAACGAAAGTGCATTCACCATATTATTCTACAATAATGATGTTATACAATAAAGTTGATGGAGTTATAGGAGAGTTATAGGAAAGGCAATGGGCCTTTGAGGACTTGAGTTGAGTTTTATTCATGTAGCCCTCCTGCATGTGAATAACCACAGTTCTAATTATAGGAGAGTTGTGGCACTCGGGAGATGTGCTCATTCTGATGTCCAAAATCAGCTCTTGAACATCAAGCAACAACTCATAGAGCTTATTCAGGCTGGCAACAGCAGCAAGTACAGCAGTGATCCCCAACCATTGGCTCAAGAACAAAATGTTGCTCACCACCCCCTTGGATGTTGCTCCCAGTGGCCTCAAAGTAGGTCTTCATTCTTGAATTTCTAACTTGGAGGCAAGTTTTGAAGACCATGAGTACTATCAAACAGAGCCTCCTGTAGTCTGCAAGTCCACATAGGGGCTAAAAATAACCAATTACAGTCTTTTTTGGTCACCTCCAGGAACTTTTTTCATGCTTGTGTTGTTCCCCAACTTTTTTATATTTAAATGTTGCTCACAGGTTGAAAAGGTTGGGAACCCCTGAAGTACAGCATGACTGGTTGCTCCGTGCTCAGTACAAATATGATTCCTCCAAAGACTGATGGACAGAAGGGAAAGAAACATGGGGAACCAGGTAAACAGCCACAAGGTGTGCTCCCATAATGCTCCCTCTCCAAGCCATGTGCTTGTGTGCATATACACATTGAGGCCAGTACACAACAAATTGTGAAGTGGGAACTAAGTGTGAAAGTTTTTATGTGCGGCTGGCATCTCATTGAACCGCTTGGGCTGCTAAATGGTTTTGATAGTGCTTGTAGGGATCAGAAAGTAGAATGTTACCTATGACCACTAAAACAAGGCCACATAACAACTATGACCATATAAATAGTCCCCAGGACATGGGAACCCGCACCACACACCATCTTCCACCCACATATCTACGGAATATCCAATGAGACTATGCCATCTATTATTGTGGTCATTTTACCTTTTCTTTCTTCTTTACTACCTTAATAAAAAATTTAAGTTACAAAAAAAAAAGAAAGAAAGTAGAATGTGACTTTTGCCTCAGTCTTAGATTTTGCCCTGTTTAGTGCAAGAAATAAGAAAGACCCGACTTCCTAACCAAAACAATAGGCAAACAGTATCCATTCAACTCATGTTGAAAAAGGGGGAATACGATCCCATTAGGTCAAACTGTAAAGCACTCTGATTTGTTTTTTCACCTTTACAGCCATTGATAGTAGTAATTAGGTACTGGATAAAAGATTTACAGTATCTTTAAGATATAATATACAGGTATGGGACCTGTTATCCAGAATGCTCGGGACCTGGGGTTTTCCGAATAAGGGATCTTTCTATAGTTTGGATCTCTATGCCTTAAGTCTGCTAAAAACCATTTAAATATTGAATAAATCCAATAGGGTTGTTTTGCCTCCAATAAGGATTAATTATATCTTAGTTGGGATCAAGTACAGGTACTGTTTTATTATTACAGAGAAAAGGGAATCATTTAACCATTAAATAAACCCAATAGGACTGTTCTGCCCCCAATAAGGGGTAATTATATCTTAGTTGGGATCAAGTACAGGTACTGTTTTATTATTACAGAGAAAAGGGAATCATTTAACCATTAAATAAACCCAATAGGACTGTTCTGCCCCAATAAGGATTAATTATATCTTAGTTGGGATCAAGTACAGGTACTGTTTTATTATTACAGAGAAAAGGGAATCATTTAACCATTAAATAAACCCAATAGGGCTGTTCTGCCCCCAATAAGGGGTAATTATATCTTAGTTGGGATCAAGTACAGGTACTGTTTTATTATTACAGAGAAAAGGGAATCATTTAACCATTAAATAAACCCAGTAGGGCTGTTCTGCCCCCAATAAGGGGTAATTATATCTTAGTTGGGATCAAGTACAGGTACTGTTTTATTATTACAGAGAAAAGGGAATCATTTAACTATTAAATAAACCCAATAGGGCTGTTCTGCCCCCAATAAGGGGTAATTATATCTTAGTTGGGATCAAGTACAAGGTATTGTTTTATTATTACAGAGAAAAGGGATCATTTAACCATTAAATAAACCCAATAGGGCTGTTCTGCCCCCAATAAGGGGTAATTATATCTTAGTTGGGATCAAGTACAGGTACTGTTTTATTATTACAGAGAAAAGGGAATCATTTAACCATTAAATAAACCCAATAGGGCTGTTCTGCCCCCAATAAGGATTAATTATATCTTAGTTGGGATCAAGTACAAGGTACTGTTTTATTATTACAGAGAAAAAGGAAATCATTTTCAAAAATTAGAATTATTTGCTTATAATGAAGTCTATGGGATACGGCCTTTCTGTAATTCAGAACTTTCTGGATAACGGGTTTCTGGATAACAGATCCCATACCTGTATAGATATAGTACTTTTATTAACATTCAGTCTGCAATTTACCATGAACATTCATGACCAATAAGTCTAAAGCCCTCTCTGACCATGGAACCAGCTCATTCAATCTAATTCTAATAAAGAAGGGTTGCACCACTCCCACTATCTGTCATTCCCCTTACATACATGCCTGAAATGCATTTCCTACATCCAGCATGTTAAGCATCAAATCTGACAGAAGATAAGAACCTACAGGCCCATGTAGCCTGCCCATTTTGTTTAGGTAGACTTGTAATTTGTAAGATTTAAAGCAGATAACTGATTGTTATGAACATAGTCTATTTTCCAAGCATTTGATCTGAGCCAGCTTTATACTGATTGCTAAAAGCTAGAGCAGATGCCTTTCACAATCGTGTTCTAACAAGTACAGAAGAAATTATGGGGTGGATAATTTAACCGTGATGTGACTCATATGTGAGGAAATGTGATGTTATCAACACTAAAACATTTTACTGGATCATCTTAGTTACAACTGATTTGTAAAGGGAAATGTCATTTTAAAGTGGGCTCGCCATGGTTAATATACCCAATGTCCCCCTTTTTAGGCTAAATGAAGGCAGGTTCTAGGACATATATACACTTTCCCTTACTATCACCCCACTGAAGGTTTAGCTTTTACAGAGAATTACTGGACCATGATTATAATTATCCATCTATGAGATTCGTTTTTATCCTTAGAGTCAGTCAGATTTTATTACTATATATGTCATAAAGCTGTTTTTGGCCCAACTTCTGTGAACTAAAACTGCCATCCCTGCCTGTCATTGAATATTTTGTAGTGTTTGCTATTGGCCACACCTTTTGCATACAGCCATATGCTGGTACCATAGCCTAAGAGCATATTTCACCATTTTGCAGTGTTGTTCCATTGATGACAGATGTAACCAGTATGATCCCAAAAGGAATTCAGGTTATCTCGAGCCATCTCACTCAAATTACTATCTTAGCAGACGGCTGCACAAAAAAAAGCATTTTGATTGAGATCCCCTCCTCATTTGTTTGAAAAGCAGAAGGAATTCAGAGAAAGTATCACTCCTAAAATTTCCATTTACATGGAAGGAATAGTTGTCTGGCATAGCCTGACATCCCCCTTTGGGAAAACTTTTGGCTACAGTATATGAGTTTTGCTGAATTCAACTTGTCAACAAAACATACGTACCCTTTCCTTTCTCTTCATTGGTATAGGCTACACACATGTTCTTTCCATTTATGTATACAAGCAGTTATTCTAACAGGGAATCATGTGTAGCACCATGATGTGGGTATAGAAGAGGCTGGATATTTTATCCAGCATGATGTGCAGAACATAGCATTGGTGGGCACAGATGAGGCGGTAAGTACAGGGCTCCATTGCAGCCTGCATCCTCTGTCATTCCCTAGCTTGCATGCCCGAATGGCTAGGGGACAGGAAGACAGGGTGGAAAGTGCACCTGTTTTTTTGCACTTTGCACCCTTCCATATAGCAAAAGACCCCTATTGTGACCTTTAGCAACTGACGATTCTTCCCCAGTTTCCCTATTGGGGGAACTCAAACAATAACAGATGCAAAAGGGGATCAGCACACCATGCTCTGCAGAAAAGGAAAAGATACAACAAAGCAAATTAGTAATTTTCTCTTTTTTTTAATTGATATCCCATATAATTCGAAAAGGCTTGAGTCAGCATTAGAATTTCTGGCTTACAGACCCCTTTTTTTCCATTTAAACACAGTTTACTACAGTTCTAAAGATAGAATTATATTGGTAAGATTGGAAAAAAGAGCCAAGATTGGACCTGCATGAGAATGTTTCCAAAATGTCTCCAAAAACAATAGTTTCCTACTAGGAAAATGTGATTGTTACTAATCCCAATGTAACGGCACAGCAATATTTTTGTATTAAGCAACATACATGAAATGAATACTATAGACCCAACATACTAGATTTACTGAAACTGGAACATTTCTAATTCATTTCAATTAAAATTCTAATAAACTCGTTTCCATGAATGTCTGGCATTTACTAAAATATCTGAAATGAAAAAGCACGTGTGAGAAAAGTTGAAAAAATTCAGATTTTTCAACTTGTAGCATAAGAACTGCGACTTTTTCGAATTGTCACACAAGAAACCTAAAGTTTCAAAGCAAAAGAAGGATCTTCCAAGGGAAGGGACATCTGCCATTGACTTCTAAATGATCTAGGCAAGTTTTAGCTGGTTAATAGCGATGAGCAAAATAATTTGTCAGGCATGGATTTGTACCAAATTTCCACGTTTCGCCATTGGCGTATTTTTTTTGTGAAATGGGCGTCAAAATTCGGAGCGGGAAAATTCACTCTGCGTCAAAAAAATGTCACCCGTGTCAAAAAATTGTTGCGTGGGTAAAAAAATTATGCTCATCAAAAAAAACTTGCACGCATAATTTTTTTGATGCGCAACATTTTCGCCATTCTGCAAATCTTTTAAAAGATTCACAAATTTTTGAGCAAAGCAAAACGGCACAGATTCGCTCATCACTAATGGTCAGTTGTCGGACTGCGATTTTTAGCCATTTTGACTCTTGAAAGAAAAATCTTGAAAAAAGCCGAGCACTAAAAAATCCAAATCAGGGGAAAAAAAATCCAACGGTTACTAAATAAATGACCCCCTAAAGATGGACTTTAACTTTTTCAGCCTTCAATAAAATCCTCTAATGAATTCTAAGTATAAATAAAAAAAATACCCATGAGAAGCTGAGAAATCTCAGCCTTACATCTGCCAGAAATGTGGCAATATTCTTTACATAACTGTATGTTTTTGGTTGTGGGAATGCATAAACTTGGAATAAAATGAAGCATTCCTCAAACCACTATGTTTAGACAATATTTTCCATGACTCAACAGAGAAGTCAGAATCAGGCAGAGTCTGAAACCATTGGATTTACACTAAAAATGAATACTTACGGAGCTTTGATTTTCCATTATTCTCTAGCCTTAGCTGTGCAGCTGCACTGGGGACTGGGAATGCATTGTAAATTCATTTCATTTAAAGATATATAACCTTAAAACAGTAAATAATGATGATCCCACTACAAAACAAAAATGCAGTTTCCCTATATAGATTATAACAGAATGTTCGTCTGTGTATCCTCTGTGCTAGCGTGGGAAAAATATCCATAGCTTGAAGAGATCTTGCAGTCCATTTTGCAAAGGGAGAGATGGAAAATGGCTGTAAATTTACTTTGCACACAATCCTCTCTAAAATGTTCAGAATCGGATAGAGCAGCTTTCTGCTGATGAACGCAGCACATTAAGGGGCCCATTTACTAAACAATTTTGAAATAAATTCAGATTTTTTCTAAATTATGGAACATTTCGGAATGTATGCGAAAATTTCGCTAAAAGTTTTTCGTAGTTTTCTGTGAATTTCCACAAAAAAACGTATTTTGCGCAAAGAATACGAACATCTCAGAATTCGTTAACGCTTTGGTTACACTTTCATCGGGACTATATTTTCGCCAGGTTTGATCTGTCAAGTGCCATTGAGTCCTATGGAAGGCTTCAAAGCCAGAACTGTTTTCATGGTGTTTACAACTTTTCGGCCTGAAAATTTCGTGACTTTGGAACACAACTGCAATATTTTTGTACGAACAATAAAAGCATTGTCAAGGCATTTTAAAATTACAGAAATTATCATGGTTACTTCGAATTTATACCATATTGATTTTCAAGGCCAGAAAAAAATGCATTTTAGTAAATGTGCCTCTAAATGTTAATATATAGGGACTAGATACATTACCTTCTTCTAATGGGGGCCCAATATAAAATAATCAGCTTCATATTGCAGGAAAGAAAAATGGGCATCTAGTACAGGTATGGGATCCCTTATCCGGAAACCCGTTATCCAGAAAGCTCCGAATTACGGAAAGCCCGTCTCCCATAGACTCCATTTTAATCAAATAATTCAGAATTTTAAAACCGATTTCCCTTTTCTCTGTAATAATAAAACAGTACCTGTACTTGATCCCAACTAAGATATTATTACCCCTTATTGGGGGCAGAACAGCCCTATTGGGTTTATTTAATGGTTAAAGGATTCCCTTTTCTCTGTAATAATAAAACAGTACCTGTACTTGATCCCAACTAAGATATAATTAATCCTTATTGGGGGCAGAACAGCCCTATTGGGTTTATTTAATGGTTAAATGATTCCCTTTTCTCTGTAATAATAAAACAGTACCTGTACTTGATCCCAACTAAGATATAATTACCCCTTATTGGGGGCAGAACAGCCCTATTGGGTTTATTTAATGGTTAAATGATTCCCTTTTCTCTGTAATAATAAAACAGTACCTGTACTTGATCCCAACTAAGATATAATTACCCCTTATTGGGGGCAGAACAGCCCTATTGGGTTTATTTAATGGTTAAATGATTCCCTTTTCTCTGTAATAATAAAACAGTACCTGTACTTGATCCCAACTAAGATATAATTACCCCTTATTGGGGGCAGAACAGCCCTATTGGGTTTATTTAATGGTTAAATGATTCCCTTTTCTCTGTAATAATAAAACAGTACCTGTACTTGATCCCAACTAAGATATAATTACCCCTTATTGGGGCAGAACAGCCCTATTGGGTTTATTTAATGGTTAAATGATTCCCTTTTCTCTGTAATAATAAAACAGTACCTGTACTTGATCCCAACTAAGATATAATTACCCCTTATTGGGGGCAGAACAGCCCTATTGGGTTTATTTAATGGTTAAATGATTCCCTTTTCTCTGTAATAATAAAACAGTACCTTGTAATTGATCCCAACTAAGATACAAATAATCCTTATTGGATGCAAAACAATCCTATTGGATTTAATTGCAGTTTTATTGATTCTTTAGTAGACTTAAGGTATGGAGATCAAAATTACGGAAAGACCCCTTATCCGGAATACCCTTAGTCCCGAGCATTCTGGATAACGGGTCCTATACCTGTACAAAATTAAGAGGCCTGTGGTAGTCTCTATCGCAGTGCAGTCTTTTTTAAAAAAAATATTTCCCGGGTGAATGGGTTCAGTCAACGCACAAATCTTTCTTGTGGAGGCACATTGATCAACATTCTGATTTTAGTGGCTTTGGAGGTTTTTGAAACCACAAATAAACTCATTTCTACTTAAACCACAAATATCTAGTCATTTATAGTGATGAGCGAATCTGTACATTTTCACTTCGCTGTAAAATTTGCAAAATGACAAGAAAATTCACAAATTCACGGCGAAAAATCTGCGAAACGCATTTCTTGCACTATGTTTTTGTCGCCCGCATCTTTTTTTGCGTGACCCAATTTGATGCGACCGTAACTTTTTTTGACATGCGGCAAATTTTTTCCGTGGCAAATTTTCACAGAAGTTTCGCTAAACAATTCACCAATGGCGAAATGTGGAAATTCCCTGCGAATCCATGCCTGGCAAAAAAATTCGCTCATCGCTAGTCATTTATTAAAAGATCCAAAAATAAAAAATACAAATGCAATAAAACATTTAACAAAAATTAAAAGAACATAAAAAACCTTGAATTTTTCATTTCGTAAGAATTTTGGCACAGTTGCAAATGAAAAAACCCAAAAACCACAAATTGGACAGATTGCTACAATTTGCCCAGGACAGCTTTAATTGACTTCTACATGACCTCAACAACTTTTAGATGGTGTATTTTTACATTTGTGTTTTACATGGTTTTGACGCATAAAAAATGGTGAAAAATTTGTGTTCCTTATACGTAAAAATAGGAATGTCAGTAATTGGGCCCCTTAGGGGGAGATTTACTAAGGCACGAACGCTTCAAATGCGTCCGAATGCGTTTTTTTTTCGTAATGATCGGGATTGTTGCGACTATTTAGTCTCAGTCGCGATTTTGTCGTATTTTCCGCGACTTTTTCGTCGCCGTTGCGAAAAAATCGGATTGGTTTTTCCACCGTTTACAATCACTCAATCCGCAAAAATTGCGACGGCGACTAAATAGTCACGCAAAATACGATAAAGTCGCGAAACATATGAAAAAGCTCAGACGGCGACGAAAAGACGGCGAAATTTTCGTTTCCATTCCGAATTTTTGCCATTCGGGATTCGAATTCGTGCTTTGGTAAATCTGCCCCTTAGAGTTCTAATAATGGCACAAGGTACCACTTCCTTCCCCAAACTTTTCAATAGATGCTCTTCCTTTTCCAGAGTGTCTTTCTGTTGATTAATGGCAGCCACTCTCATGTAGCAAACACAAAAGGAGACTATGGGGCAGATTTACTAATCCACGAACGGACCAAAAGCGTCCGAATGCGGTTTTTTGTAATGATCTGTATTTTTGCGACTTTTTCGTCGCCGTTGTGACTTTTTCGTATGTTCCGCAACTTTTTCATCGTCGTCGCAACTTTTTCGTATATTTTCTGCAACTTTTTTGTCACCGTCGTGAAAAAATCGGATTGCTTTTTCCGCCGTTTACAATCGTTCAATACGAAAAAATCACGACGGCAACGAAATAGTCACGCAAAATACGATAAAGTCGCGACAAATACGAAAAATCACGACGACGACGAAAAAGTCGCAAAATTTTCATTTCCAGTACGATTTTTTCCCTTTTGGGATTCGTGGATTAATAGATCTCCCCCTTAACCATTAATGTAAGTCATGGTGGCATGAAGGGTCCATACTTTTGCCAGTGTTCTCCAACAGTGACACCTCACTGGCAATTACTTTGAATTAGCATGCTCAGCAGAAGTCTAGTTTGCATCTTGGGCATCAGTCAGCTAAATAAGGTTGGAATTAGGGATGTACCCAATCCAGGATTCAGTTCGGAATTTGGCCAAGATTCAGCTTTTTTCAGAGGATTTAGATTCGTCTGACTATATGTATATATATGTATATATTGGATATATTTACTAATGGGATATGCAATGACAGATGTGTCAGGAGATATATCTTTGTCACTCATTGCCTGATTTGCTAGACCATTCAGGTTTTAGTACTCCTACTAACACTCTTTTATCTATATATGTCCATTTTGTGGTTTTCCACATCACTCGTCACTTCAGATGTTGCATTCTCAGCTCATTGAGTATAAATATTTCCCGTCTGATGCTTGAAAAATATTTACAACTTACTGGTGGCCTAATGTTTATATGGAGGGCACGATGATGTCACAGGGAGGGTTATCGCAATCATTTTTCAAGGTATTTCAGCCTGTGGGGAATTTGGGGTTGTTTGGTATGTCTTGAGAAAGGTCCTCTTGGCAGGACAAAAACATTGACTTTAGATAAATAATTTTTGCTCACAATTACAAGTCCCATGAGTGCTCCTGATGCTGTTACATGGATATATATGTATACTTTGAGTTATACAGACAGAAGGCTAACATGTAACCCTTTTTGCTTCCAACAGCTGAAGCATAAGTCAGAACACTAAATTAAATGATTCTATAAGAATTTGAAGAGTTGAAACAAGCAGGGTTCTAATATCATAATGTAAATGTATTCCAAATGATGATATAGAAATTAATATAGACCTGTTTTATTACTTTTTTGTACTAGACCCCTTTATTCAACATTTTTTAAACCTTTTTTGAATCTTGCATGGGATATGTCAAAATCATTGCTAAAGCCTAGCCCACCTTTAAAGACTCGCCAGCTAACACGACGGGGCAAATGGTGATCTCACATATTAGCCTGAGGATAGCCAGAAAACGCAACACGTAAGGTGTACATCAATATTACATGAGGCATCCCCTGTTTATATCAGCCTGTTTCAGTTTCTGTGGGAGCTTTTAAACCTCCCTGACCTTAAGCAATACTGTCGAATTATTACAATCATTTACAACATCTGTGTTGCATTGGAATGTTGAAGGTTGTTTACGAAGACCAGCCGAAGAACAAAAAGAAGACGAGACAACAGTAGACAACTGAAAATGTATTGCCAAATAATATACATGCAGGCCTGAATTGATTGATTAAGGTCTAAAAATGGTAAGTTCAACTGTTTTTGAAAAATGAGCAACAGAAGTATGCATTATTCTATTTTGGGACAAACAATTGTAAAAGGTTAACAAACAAGGGAGCTATGTAGACGTGCTCACAAAAATTCCTCAACCTCATTGCCTAGAGCAGTGATCCCCAACCAGTGAATTGGGGGCAACATGTTACTCAACACCATCTTTGATGTTGCTCCCAGCGGCCTCAAAGTAGGTGGCAATTTTTAAATCTCTGGCTTGGAGGCAAGTTTTGGAAGCACAGAGACACAGTTTTACTCTAAGCAGCGCCTCCTGCAGGCCAGCAGTCCCCATGGAGCTACCAAATAGCCAATCACAGCCCTTATTTGATATCCCCAAAGAACATTTTTCATGCTTTTCATGCTTGTGTGGCTCACCAACATTTTTTACATCTGAGTGTGGCTCATGAATAAAAAAGGTTGGGGATCCCTGGCATAGAGCCTAGTGATGAGCAAATCCATCCCGTTTTGCTTCGCCGAAGACTTTGCGAAACGAAAATTCACAAAGCGGCGTAAAAATTCACAAAATGCATTTGTTGTGCCACTTTTATTGACGCGACTGTGCCCACAACTTTTTTTGACACGCAGCTAATTTTTTCATGGCGAATTTCCACAAATGTTTTGCCTATTGCGAAATGCAGAAATTCGCTGCGAATCCATGCCTGGCAAAAAAAATTGCTCATCGCTACTACAGCCTCCTCCATGCAAGTGACATCATTATACTCCGAGAAGACTTCTGATGACCTTATATCTTTGTATCTATGTATATCCATGTATTATTCTAATGACAATCATGCATAATATTCAGTTTATTTCATAAAAGCAGCAGCCACTACAATAATGAATCAATTTCCAGATTTGCAGATTTGAAAATGAATAATAATGTTTTTGAAAATGTGGAGATTATGCATACTGAGTAGTGATGAGCGAATCTGTTCCGTTTCGCCGAAAAATTAGCGAATCTTTCAAAAGATCCGCAAAACGGTGAAAAATTATTATTTCGTCGTCCGCGGCTATTATTTTGTCACGCGGCTATTGTTTTGTCGCCTGCGGCTATTATTTTGTCGCGCGGCTATTGTTTAGTCGCCGCGGGTATTATTTTGTCGCGCGGCCATTATTTTGTCGCCTGCGGCTATTATTTTGTCGTGCGCCTATTATTTCGTCGTCCGCGACTATTATTTTGTCGCGAGGCTATTGTTTCATCGCCCGTGGCTATTATTTTGTCGCGCAGCTATTATTTCGTCACCCGTGGCTATTATTTAGTCGCGCGGCTATTCTTTTGATGCCCGCGACTATTATTTTTTGACGCCGACGACAATTTTTGGACGTGCGACAAATTTTTTCATCTGTTTCGCGAAACAATCCGCCAATGGCGAAACGCGGAAATTCGCCGCAAATCCATGCCTGGCGAAACATTTCGCCCATCACTATTACTGAGCCAATTTTAGGAGCAAATTAAGCCAGACTTCATAGCCACAATCTAGCAATTTAACTTCAGTTAGGATATATAGGCTATCCTTTTGGAGTTTTAGAACCTACATGGAGTTCCCTGCATATTCATGGGATTCAGTACAATATATTCTCTGTAATATAAACATTAATACAAACCCTACAACTGTTGGCAGGTATATAACAACGTCTCCATTTATTTCCCCTGACCACTCGTTTTAAAGGCACATATATATTTTCAAAAAAAACTTGAACATAAAAAAAGCCAATCACAGGAACTTTCCATATAATGATCGTCACCTTTTTAACCAAAACTTTACTTGACCCGGGGCACACAGATGTGAGTTATCCTGCTTCAAAGTATTTTCTGTAACAAAGGTTAAGAATTCATTACAGCTCAATTTATAGGCTCTTAGCAACTCAGAAAACACCTCCACATTTTATTAATGGATCTGCTAGCAAAATTAAGGACATGTTGTAGAAAGCAGATGTGCTCCACGCAAATCAGGATGAACAATTATAGATACATATTGCACAGATCATTATCTAAACTCTAAAAATAATATATAGACATATATGTATATAAATATTTCTATGGAGTGCTTGCTATTTGACCAAATTAATCTAAACTCTAACTCAGAATATACTGTATATACTCGAGTATAAGCCTAGTTTTTCAGCACCCAAAATGTGCTGAAAAAGTCACCCTCGGCTTATACTCGCGTTGGGTGCCATGGGTCCCTCCAGACTAGCACCCTCTGTCCTTTGTGTGCAAATTAGGCCACCCACAACCAGACCCTCCAGTGCCTATTGTTTTTGTTGACCCTCTTCTCCGCTTACAGAGTTAGGGGCACATTTACTAAGACACGAATCAGAACCGAATTGGAAAAATTCCGATTTGAAAACGAACATTTTGCGACTTTTTCGTATTTTTTGCGATTTTTTCGGCGTCTTTACGACTTTTCGGAAATTGTCGCGACTTTTTCGTTACCAATACGATTTGCGCGAAAAAACGCGAGTTTTTCGTAGCCATTCCGAAAGTTTTTCGTAGCATTAAAACTTGCGCGAAAAGTTGCGCCTTTTTCGTAGCGTTAAAACTTAAAAGGTGCGACGTTTCGCGCAAGTTTTAACGCTACGAAAAAATCGCAACTTTTTGCGCAAGTTTTAACGCTATGAAAAATCGCCAGATTTTGCGCAACTTTCGGAATGGCTATGAAAAACTCGCGTTTTTCGCACAAATCGTATTAGTAACGAAAAAGTTGCGACAATTTTCCGAAAAAATCGCAAAATACCGATCATTATGAAAAAAACGCAATCGGACGCATTCGGCCCGTTCGTGGGTTAGTAAATGTGCCCCTTAGTTTACTGTTTTTCTTTGAAATATATATTAAAAACTATATACCCCACTGATGCCCCTAATTTTATTGGTATTTATTTTGATTATTGAAACTTAGCAGTAGCGGCTGCATTTCCCACCCTAGGCTTATACTCGAGTCAATACGTTTTTCCAGTTTTCTTCGAGTATATACGGTACTAGAGTATATCCCTTAAATATAGTTCTATTGTTGCAGAAATGTCTATACTTGAAACAAAATACAGGTATGGGATCCTTTATCCAGAAACCTGTTTCCCTGAAAGTTCAGAATTACGGGAATAGACTCCATTGTAATCAAATAATTCACATTTCAGTTATAGACATTTTTTTAACCTCAACAAACCATCAACAAACATGAAGTCAGTGTAACGATCGAATATGTCTTGCTTCACTGAAAAATCTGCAAAACTATGAAAATTCAAATGCAATGAAGTCAATGGGCATTTTTTCACAGCATTCTTTTTTTTTTTTGTGGTGACTTTTTCCGAGCAGAATACATTGGAGTCTGTGGGCATTTTTCTGCAGTGATTTTTATCACTCAAAATACATTGGGATCTATGGACGTCTTGTCATTGCGTTTTGTCATTGTGGCAAAAAATTTCCAGTGAAAGTTTTTGGTAGTTTCCGAAAATATTAGTTGATCGTAAAATGCAAAATTTCTCTGTGAATACCTGCCAAACTATTTTGCTCTTCACTATTCTTCATTAATAGGAGACAATGAGAAAAGATTTAGTGATGAGCTAATCTGTTCCATTTTGCTTCGCCAGAAAATTAGCGAAGCGCTAGGAAAATTAGCAAAACGGCAACAAATCCGCGAAACGCGTTGGTAACGCAAATTTTTGCATGGCGCATCTTTTTTTTGTCACGTGCGTCTATTTTTGATCCGACCGAAACTTTTTTTGATGCACTGCAAAATTTTTTCCGGTGGATTTTCGCTGCAGTATCGCTAAACAATTCCCCAATGGCGAAATGCGAAAAAAAATCACTCATCACTAGAAAAGATGCTTATTGCTTTCTTTTATATTGTCCTTTCCTCTCTTTTGAAAAGAATTATTGGGAGTAAAAGTTATTTTCCCTTCCCTTGATATTCATTGTGTACTTCTAAAAATGTCAATAAAACTATTGAAAAGGGAAAAGAAGGTTAAATAAATGCAATGGAAATTAAATGATTTTGTTCAAATTGGTTTTTTTTATAGTGGTCAAAGCAGGAGAATGCAGTGAAAGCAGGAGAGAAGCACGAGGCGAAGGGGAAGGATAACTTTCATATCAGCTTAACACAAGGAAAGCGTGCACTGCTATTGTGTCTGACATTCTATTTATGCAGCTAAAAGGGTCAGAGTTGACCCTTACAGAAACCAGCTACTGTTTAAGGAAGTTCCAAGCCAGCAACTCTCTCCCAGCTGTCAGCTTGGTTCTATTGCTTTAAAAATAAAAAAAAAGCCAAAAAAAAAAAACCTTATGTAACACTTTTTTGGCTGTAATTTGGGGTATATACCAGGCTAGTTGGACTTAGAGCATGTGTTACATGCAACCGCCTTTCCCAGGATGGGCCTCCGCTACATGGGAGCTTGAAATGGAGGATGTTGTTGAACTATACCTCCCACTGCCACTGTGTAGTGTAATAGGTGTAGATGCTGATTTAGGATAGATAATGGACACCAGGAGCTCTTGCAGATGAACTAGATAATACTTTATTGTCCAAGACAATGATATTTCAGGGTATTCAATAAACTCACTCAGATGTTACACAGACCAGCATGCAGAAGTACAATAGGTATTGCAAATGCTCAACAGGTGGAATATGATACTTCCCTAGTATTTCCTTCTCATCAAGAGGTTGGGTAGGCAAAGCACCAACAGAAGGATAGGCATAGGCAGCTCACCGGCGTAGTCCCTTCTCATCAAGAGGTTAGGGCAAGGCATATTTGCTAACCTAATTCCCTAGCACTTCTGTGTCCCTACTATAAGGCAATAAAGGCCTAGTAGGAGGACTACTCCTTTCCTATTATCCTGGATGGGGCTAAAGACTGCCCTTGCTAGATAAGTCTGACTGATCTCACACCTCCTAGAGGGTGCTATTACAAATGTTGCTACGCTGTCTTTTCCTCGTTCACGGGGCCCTGTCCCCGACTTTAATTTGGATGGATGTGGTTACTGGGCCGGATCTGCACCCAGGCTCAATGGAGTGCTGCTTCAGGTAGCAGACCAAAAGAGGAAGTCACACCCTCCTGCCAGACACTATATCAGCCTGCAGGGGGCATGTACAACCAGGCTAAACCTATAAGTGATAGCTTTACAGTGTAAACTAAGTACAAGGGCTTCTGCCCAATAATAGTAAAGGTGTGAAGAGGTAGGGGATAAAGCCATAGTGTCACGACTAAGCAGGAAACGTCACTGGAAGAAGTCGTTGAGGAAGGACCTCTCCTACACCTCCCACTAAGGAACACAGCCGCTGGGGATGAAACAGGACTGGAGCCAAGTGAAGGAGTGGCAGGAGTGCCGAACCAGGCGTCTTAGGCAAAAACGGAAGGCAATCGGATGGTCAGGCAGGCAATAGGTCGGTACAGGCAGCAGGATTCAGAATCGGAAGTCAGGCCGGGTCAAAATAACAAATATCAATCAGGAAACAATGCTTGGCGTCTTTCACAAGGAAAATGATCACTTCGCAGTGATCCTAGGCCTCTGGCGTCTTTTTAAGCGCAAGGCGCATGCGCGGGCGGCAAGACGCACGCCGGCGGCAGAGCGTGCGCCAAGACGCGCGCCGGTGTCAGAGCGTGCGCGTGCGTCAAGACGCGCGCCAGCGTCAAGGCGCGCGCCGGCGTCAAGGCGCGCGCCGGCGTCAAGACGCACGCCGGCGTCATAGCGTGCGCCAGCGTCAGAGCGCGCCCCCTTGCGACCAGGTGGACGGCCACAACGAGCAGGTACCTTACATTGCCCCCTCCCAAGGCACGGCCTCCGGATGTGCACTGGAGCGGGCTTTCCAGGACATCTCCTATGGAAAGATCGAATCAGCCGAGGAATTATTCTCTGGCGAGTAACCCTTCCATTGGACCAAGTACTGCAAATGCCCTCTATGGAATCTGGAATCAAGGATAGCCTGGACCTCGAATTCCTCCACACCCTGCACCCGGCTCCGGAGGCATCTCCACACGACCAGGGAATGGATTTCCTACCACCTTCTTTAGTAGCGAGACGTGAAAGACAGGGTGAACCCGAAGATTAGCAGGTAATCTTAATTTGAAGGTAACAGGATTGATCTGTTCAACAATCGAGAAGGGTCCCATGAATTTTTGGCCCAACTTCTTGGTAGGACACGAGAGCTTAAGGTTGCGAGTGGATAACCAGACAAGGTCACCAACCTTAAATTCGGGATTTGGCTTCCGTCTTTTATCAGCATGTCTCTTATAGCTAAGTTGTGCTTCTCGTACAGCTTGTTGAAGAAAGTCAAAATTGTGATTTAAAAATAAAAGTCTGTCTTGAGCTGCAGGAACCGACACTTCAGATAGACCTGGCAGAGAAGTGAGGTGAAAGCCATAATTGGAGAAAAAGGGAGTCTGTTTGGACGAGGTATGTATAGCATTATTATACGAAAACTCCGCTAAGGGCAAGAGCGTAGACCAATCTTCTTGAGAATAAGAGGAAAAACACCTTAAGTATTGCTCCAAGGTTTGGTTGGTGCGTTCAGTCTGCCCATTCGTTTGAGGGTGGAATGCGGAAGACAGAGCGAGGCGAATATGAAGCCCTTGGCACAAAGATCTCCAAAACCGAGAGGTGAACTGTGATCCCCTGTCCGAAACTACCACCTTGGGTAGACCGTGGAGCCGGAAGATCTCTCTAATGAACATCTCCGCCGTTGTAGCAGCCGATGGTAAGCCAGACAAGGGTATAAAATGAGCCATCTTAGTCAGCCCGTCAACCACTACCATAATCGTGTTAAACCCAGCAGACTTGGGAAGATCCACAATAAAGTCCATAGAGATCCTTTCCCAAGGTCTTTCAGGAACAGGGAGGGGCTGAAGTAGACCCATTGGGCGTGAATGTGAATTCTTGAACCGGGCACACGTTTGACAGGAAGTAACATACTTAGCACAGTCTCTCATCATCCCAGGCCAAAAAAAATGTCTCTTGGCAAGTTCCTGTGTCTTGTAAACACCCAGATGACCAGACACCGGGTGGTCATGAATAAACTTAAGTACCTCAAGGCGTAAGTCTTCAGGGACAAAAATCTTATTATTTGCTATGAGGTACTTCTCTTGGCGGACAACATCCCCCGGGGGGTTGACGACAGACTCAGAAGCATACTGGATCTTTTGTAGTAGTTCCGCCTGAAGTAGGAGAAAGTTGGAGGCGTGTAGAATCGTGCTGGAAGACGAATTGTTTTCAGGAGCAGGGAACAGGCGAGATAAAGCGTCCGCTTTCCCATTCTTGGAACCAGGTCTGAAGGTTACATGGAAATTAAATCTGGAAAAGAAGAGCGCCCATCTGGCCTGACGAGGCCGAAGTCTCTTTGCAGATCGTAGGTATTCTAAATTCTTATGGTCAGAGAATACTAGGATGGGGTAAGCAGCCCCCTCCAACAGATGGCGCCATTCTTGGAACGCCGATTTAATGGCGAGTAACTCTCTGTCTCCCACATCATAGTTCTGCTCAGAAGAGGATAGTTTCTTGGAGAAAAATGCAATAGGGTGAAGCAGACTCTGTACGTCATTTCTTTGTGACAACACTGCTCCAATGGCATACTCCGAGGCGTCTACCTCTAGAACAAATGGACGAGTGGGGTCAGGATGCTTCAGAATGGGTGCAGAAGTAAAGCGACTCTTGAGATCAGAGAAGGCTTGCTGGGCCTCAGGCGTCCAACAGAATATCTTTAGCGAGCTGGTAAGGGCGGTAATAGGAGAAATAATCTTAGAAAAGTTCTTGATGAATTTTCGATAGAAATTGGCAAAACCAACAAACCTCTGCACAGCCTTGCGGCTATTTGGTGTGGGCCAATCTAGAACCGCTGAGACCTTACGAGAGTCCATCGACATTCCCTCAGGGGAGATGATAAAACCCAGGAATTCTATAGTTAATCTCTCGAATTCACATTTCTCCAGTTTCGCGAACAGTTTATGGGCTCGCAAACGAGAGAAAACTTGTTTGACATGGCGTCGATGTTCTTCCAAGGAGGACGAAAAGATCAAAATGTCATCTAAGTAGACGATAACAAAAAGATCCAAGAAGTCCCTAAAAATATCATTCACGAAGTGTTGGAACGTTGCTGGAGCGTTACATAGGCCAAAAGGCATAACCAGATATTCAAAGTGTCCGTAACGTGTGCGAAAGGCCGTCTTCCATTCGTCCCCCTGTCGAATACGGACCAGATTATACGCCCCTCGAAGGTCCAGTTTAGTAAATACTCGGGCGGAGCGTAGTCTCAGGAACAATTCCGGTATGAGCGGCAAAGGGTATCGATTCTTAATGGTAATTTTGTTCAAATCTCGATAATCAATACAGGGGCGTAAGGAGTGATCCTTCTTTTCAACAAAGAATATACCTGCTCCGGCAGGTGAGGTGGATGGACGAATGAACCCCTTTTTGAGATTTTCCTCAATATAGTCCTTAAGAACGGTAAGTTCAGGTTCTGATAAAGGGTAGATTCGCCCAAAAGGAATAGCTGCGCCAGGAAGAAGGTCCACCGGGCAGTCGTAAATCCGGTGCGGTGGTAGTACATCCGCTCCTCTCTCATCAAAGACGTCTAGGAACTCGTGATAGGATTCCGGAATGAGCTTAAGCCGAGGATCGGAAGACAGGACCGACAACTCCTTCGAGGCCCAGTCATGACGGGAGCATTGGCCGGAAGGAAATGTTATTTGATTAGAGTCCCAATTGATGAGAGGATTATGTGCCTTCAGCCACGGGAACCCCAAGATGAGGGGATACAATGGGGAGGAAACTACATCAAACGAAAGAGTCTCACTGTGCTTCTGAATCTTTATTAACAAAGGAAAAGTCTCAATCAAAACTGGACCAGAAGAAATATCAGATCCATCTGCCAACTTCACCATCAATGGGCTGGATCTGGGTTTCAAAGGAATACAATGCAATCGGGCGAACTCCCGATCAATAAAGCAACCGCAGGCCCCGGAGTCAATCAGTGCTGGAACCTGGAGCGTCTTTCCGGACCACTGTAAAACAGCAACAACAGACATAAGTGAAAGTCCATTGACCCCTTCTGCACTGAGAAGAACTGGTGCTGAATTCTTACTATTAGGTCGCACAGGACAACTGCGAAGGAGGTGGCCCGAAGCACCACAATAGAGGCATAAGTTCATTCGTCGTCTGCGTAGTCTCTCCTCAGGTGTTAATGGAGAGCGGATGAGGCCGATCTGCATGGGTTCAGGCTCCTCAGACAACGAAGAAGCGGCCGTGGGAGGTGTTGAGGTGGATTTGGGGAACAAGGGTGCTTTGGGGAGCAACCAGCTTGGTTGCGAAACCCCGGATTTCTCCAGTCTCCTCTCCCTCAAACGCCGATCAATTTGGATCACTGTCCCAACAAGCGATTCTAGTTCGTCAGGAACTCCGACACGAGCTAGCTCATCCTTCAGAACTTCCGACAAGCCAACTCTAAACTGGTGTTTCAGAGCCGCTTGGTTCCATTGGGTGTCCGCAGCGTAGTTGCGGAAATCTGTGATATACTCCTCAACCGGGCGTCTACCCTGGAAGAGGGATCTGAGCGCAGCTTCAGCTGAAGCCTCTCTTTGGGGGTCGTCATACAGTACAGCCATCGCCTGAAAGAAAGCAGTAGAGTCACTGAACAACGGGCTGTCTTGTTCCAGAAGACGGTGGGCCCATGTCTGAGGCTCCCCAGATAGAAGCGAAATGGCAAACCCCACCTTAGACTGTTCAGTCGTATAAGTATAGGGGTTCAAAGTAAATTCCAGCTTGCAGCTATTCATAAAGGCCCGAAACTTCTTGCGGTTCCCAGAAAAGCGCTCTGGCAGAGAAAGCTTGAGCTTGGGCGTCGCTGGCTGAATAGCCCCGGGTGAGGGAGCAGCGGGGACATCAGCGGGATCTCCAGGCAAAGGCTGTAATTGAGCCTGGACAGAATGCAGCCCGGCTTGGAGTTCTTGTACCGCTTGAGTGAGGGCGGTCATTTGCTGAGTCAGCAGTTGCATGGCCGGGATTTCCTCAGCTCCTTCCATACTGGCGAAGTGATACTGTCACGACTAAGCAGGAAACGTCACTGGAAGAAGTCGTTGAGGAAGGACCTCTCCTACACCTCCCACTAAGGAACACAGCCGCTGGGGATGAAACAGGACTGGAGCCAAGTGAAGGAGTGGCAGGAGTGCCGAACCAGGCGTCTTAGGCAAAAACGGAAGGCAATCGGATGGTCAGGCAGGCAATAGGTCGGTACAGGCAGCAGGATTCAGAATCGGAAGTCAGGCCGGGTCAAAATAACAAATATCAATCAGGAAACAATGCTTGGCGTCTTTCACAAGGAAAATGATCACTTCGCAGTGATCCTAGGCCTCTGGCGTCTTTTTAAGCGCAAGGCGCATGCACGGGCGTCAAGACGCACGCCGGCGTCAGAGCGTGCGCGTGCGTCAAGACGCGCGCCGGCGTCAGAGCGTGCGCGTGCGTCAAGACGCGCGCATGCGTCAAGGCGCGCGCCGGCGTCAAGGCGCGCGCCGGCGTCAAGACGCACGCCGGCGTCATAGCGTGCGCCAGCGTCAGAGCGCGCCCCCTTGCGACCAGGTGGACGGCCACGACGAGCAGGTACCTTACACATAGGGAGCTTAACCCTATGGGTCCCTACACTTATTTCTGTGCAGAATGCAAAATGGACATCAAATCTGAGAATAAAAAAAATCCTTCTGATTTGACTGCCCAGATTCATGTATTCGGTAATTGTATGAATGTATGACTTTTCTTGTTTGTGTATTTATGTAAATTCACACCTTTCATATGTTTTACATTAGATAGCAGTCCAGCAGATTGCAACGGTTAAAAATCACTGAAAAATAATTTATTGGGAAAATGGATCGGAAACTGAGCGATTGATCGAAAAGGTAAATGAAGAGCTAAACATATCCAAATTTAGGCAAGTTTACCAAACATGATATATATTTCTAATCCATAATTCATAGTGCAGTATTTCTATGATAAAGATCAGTCAGTCAGGGTCAGACTAGGCCACCGGGACACCGGGAAAAAACCCGGTGGGACCCAGCAGCCCAGACCCAAGCCCTGTCGGCATTCCCCCACCCACAGGTGTCCCTCCTCTGATGCGTTTCACTTACGCGCGATCAGGGGAGGACATCAGGGAGTGGCTGGGGCCCCTGTTGGGGGGGTGGTTAGGGGGCATTGTGGGGGACGTGGCCGGCAGAGGCACCTTGGGGGGTGCAGGACCCCTGGGCAGCAGCCTCAGTGGGCCCTTCATCCCCCAGTTCGACCCTGTATCAAGTTGTCTATAGCATTCTATAAATGTGGGAGTATAAGAAGATTTCCACTTTTTTAGGGATAAGTGACTTGGTTGCTTGTAACATTAAATGGCTAAAAGATGTTTTTTCTTATAATGGTGCTCAACTGGACCATATAACAGCTGGATTGGTGTCAGGTATATTTTATCTCTTGTATGATTTTATTTTGTGCTGAAGGCAAGGTAACATAATTATTATGATAGTCTCTTGCTCTTGTTTATTGAATTTGTCAATTGTATCCACATGGTTGGACCCCAGATCTTTTTGTCTTTGCCTGAGGTGTCTGGAACTGCATACCCTATGGAACTCATTATAGCACTTATTTCCAGATCCATGGTCCCTCTGAGGAGGCCAGAATGATGATACCCGGCACCAGGAAAAAACCCATAACCCATAGACTTGTTGAACGGGCATCAGAGATTAGGAGAATTGATTATCTAAGCAACAAACAACAACTAAGGTCCCAAAAATTGCTTGCATGATTACCATACAAAGGCTAAGATATACAATAGGAAACTAACCAATAGATCCCCACCACATTGGCTTTAATAAGTCTAAGGAACCTCTGATCTTATTCTTACACTGCCCCAAATGATGGCAAGAAATAACATTCTACCATAATCCATCTTGCCATGGTTACAAATCACCTGATCCATGTGCTTTCAGTCAATAAACAATTGTATTTTAGAATATTGTACATTATACAGTCATTAATTCTTGAGTGAACATGATTATAACCCTGAAGGTAACCTATGTGTTTCACACAAAGTTTCACACACCTTAAGTAATGCAGTTCTATTGAATTCATCATGTGAAGAACACGGGGAACTCTTTTGAGCTGCAGGATTATGCTCAGAAATGCATTTAATAGATGTGTCCCTGAATCTTCAAGTGATCTGGTCACCTTATACTAAGTACCTCTAGGCACATAATTAATCCTACGTTATACATTGGTTCTACTGGGGGGGAGGGGTCACCACATGTTTATCCATGGGCATAATATTCTCTTCTGTTCTGATCATAATGGCTTATGTTACAGTTTTATCAGTGAGGTTACATGCTGTAGAAAACAGAACCATATTCTCTAATGATAAACCAACGGAGCAGAAGAACAAGTAGAGATGTATGAAACATTGTAGTGTTGCCATTTGGGAATGCTCTTTTGCCTTTGATTTTAGAATACTGAAACCAGAAATATTTACTATTGTAAACCCTGTTGAAAATAAATACAAATTGGTAATATTTCCTTGGCATCATGGGTATTTGTACGTAGTATTCAGCAAAAACTGCACTGAATTAGTGGTAACCCAATAGGGTCACAGAGTTAGTGCCACAGGGAATAAAAAACAAATGAGGTGGACACCATTACCGTATACTCAGTGCTGATATTAATAAATGAGCAAATGTCAAACAGCTGAACATATATTGAGCGTTTCCCTTCTCATGTCTTTACCAACACAAATTACGTGTTTGCGGTGCTCTATTTGCCTCATTAGACTGTAGATCACATCCCCTCTAGCATATGTACTGAGTCCTGTGCTGCTAGGAAAAGGGACCCGTGTCACGGCAAAGACCAGCTCTTTAATAAAACACTGCAGCAACTGTTCCCAAGCCTCTCTTGAAATACGTAAACGCTCAAAACCTAGAACCTTAAGGGTGGGAGTGCCTGAAACGCGTCGGATTTCAATTACTATTTTGTTTTTGCTTTAACTTGGAGTAAATAAAGAATTTTAACTCTCTACTTGACTTGCTGCTGCTGCTTTAGTTTATACAGTTTTCCATATGGGAATGTTTGTGTCCACCAACAGTGACATTTAATAATGCTTTAAACAACAAGGGGATGGAGCTTAATGGTATGTAGATGGAACAATGGGATAGGAAGCACATTCACCAAATCCTTTATTTTTGGTAGAATAATAATTGACATATTTTCTGCCTTGCTTGATGGGTTTTCTTATTTTTGTAGCAATATACCGACTCTTCCAATGAAGAAAATGTGCCTATTAAAGCTTATTAAACATTGGTTTTCGAAACCCAGAAACGTATTGGGCGGCTGTAATAAAATAAGTGTGTTACTGACAAAGAAAAAAAAATACAAGTTTTATTTTCATCAACCACTTTTACTTTATGATGCAATTTATCTCCTAATTTTCCAGAAAATTGTCTCTCTGATATTCTTACATCCGCTAAGCACTAAAAGTTTAAATTTCAAAGTTATTGCATATTCTCCTTCTGCTCAGTGACTTTGTTGGGTATGAAGTGTTACATTATCAGAAAATTCCTCTGACACATTACATTTTTTTGTTCCTATTAGTTGGGCTGAAGTGACAGGTTATTGGGCAATCGTACATGAAACGCACAATAGGCTCACAGACACTGTAGTTATTCTGGCAAGATGACAGCGCCTTCAAAATGGCATCATTGTTAATGAGAATGAATGAGATGAATCAGAGACATTGGGTCTGCTGACCCTTTGTGACCTCTCATTACACAAATACATTCCCTATTTCAAAAGTTTAGCCATGTTCCTTAACTGGCCTTAATGACAAAGGTCTTCTTATTTGTGATTATGAAAGGAGGGCTCATGAATGTAAAGTACTGGATCCATGAGATTTTAGTAGGGGTTTTACTGGGCCATGGCAAAGGAGACTTTAGAGTGGGTGGGCCTTGTGTGTCTTCCAGTGTCAGAGATCTTTGTGTCCTGAGGCACTTGATTCAGAAAATTACACTAAGCATTCATTGACATTGCTGTATATATATAGCTCTCAAAAGTCCATCAGACAGAATGTGATTTATATGTCTTTCATTGGGAAGTACTAGGCTTTCTGTGGGCTGATGGAAGTCCTTTTGTTTTCATGGAAAATATATTTGGGGCACTCCAGTAATTTCTGGCTTGGACAGTCCCCTTTGTTATTTAATAAAGAAAAACTGTATTTAAAGTGCACAAGGGGCCAATAACAAGGTTGATTTTAGGGTAGTTTTGCCCTAGACCCTAAATAACACATGGGGTCATTTTGGGAAATGTTGATAAAAGCGTAAAAGGCAAAATCCATAGCACGTCCATCAGGTATACCCTGCAACCCCTCTCCTGTTGTTGAAGAGCGGGTGGTGGGATGTTGGGAGTGGTACAGCAAAAGATGTAGGTAGATCATAATATCAATTATGGAGAATATCCATTGTGCAGTAAATTGAGATGAGGAATACCTTTAAACTACACTAGGCCACAAGCCAAGAGGCACAGGGACACTTCTGTCCTTTTAACCACCTGAAGCTGCCTTCCCCGTCACCCAATGTGCATACCATCCCATGCATTTGGATGAGGGTGAGTGGGGTAGGATAAGTAGTGCCGAGAGTTCAGTTGTGCTAAAATTGCAATTCATCATGAGAAATTAGCAAACCTTCATTTATTACTAGTGATAAGCCAAATTGCCCTGTTTCACTTTGCCAAAATTTGGCCAACTGGATTAGAGTCAATGGACATTTTTTTAATACATTAAATACATTGGACTCAGTTGGCATTTTTTTCTTGTTGGGTTTTTTCTTTTCATGCCAAATGCAAATGGAAGTTTTTTCTCCATGTTTTTTTTGCACCAAATGCATTGGAGTCAATGGATGTTTTTCGCCATGGTTTTTCTTGCACCAAATGCATTGGAGTCAACTGGTGTTTTTTTCTCCATGGTTTTTTTGCACCAAATGCATTGGAGTCAATTGATGTTTTTTTGCCATGGTTTTTCTTACACCAAATGCATTGGAGTCAATGGGTGTTTTTTTCTCCATGGTTTTTTGTGCACCAAATGCATTGGAGTCAATGGATGTTTTTTTTCTCCATGGTTTTTCTTGCATCAAATGCATTGGAGTCAATGGATGTTTTTTCTCAATGGTTTTTCTTGCATCAAATGCATTGGAGTCAATGGGTGTTTTTTCTCCATGGTCTTCTTGCATCAAATCCACCATCAAACACATTTTTTTCCAGAAAAAGAAATTGCATGGTGTTATTTTATCACCGGTTTTGTGACAACTTTTGCCACTCAAGAAAACAAAAATTTTGTATCAGGCAAAAACATTTATTACTACATTTAGCTATGAAATCCATGCCTGGATTAAACTCATAACAGAGTTTTATACCAATATTATATTTAATTAAAGAATAGAAATAATTACACCTGTAGTTTGGCCACTTTGCTGATTATAGATATGCAGAATGCCCTGGACTATTGCCATTATTAAGCCGTATTTTTTAGTAATGTTGGATTTGCAGCAAAGCACAATTGGGCTTAACTAGTTATGGGAAAGTGTTAAAAGTTGGGAGGTCCACTTAATGTTCAACTTGGAAACCAACATCTTTTTTTAACACGTCAGCTGAAAGTCAAAGAAAGGCTGAGGCCTGTGCTCTTTACATAAAAGGCTGTGGGAAAATTGGAAATAGGTTTACAAAGCTACAAATGCATATTTTTACGATACCACATGCTATCTGAAGCATAAAGCAGCAGAAGACGGAGCGCATTGTTCCACTACAGTCTCAGAAGTATTGATAACAGAAGAATTCATTTGAAAGAAGACATAGTTGCCACTTCTCTGCATGTCGGGCATTGTCACTGTAAGGCTATAGAAAAGAAATACTTCAATTATATAACCTGCTTCTTTCCCACATTAACTAAGGGCACTATTCAGCCTGTCATTGAAAATGAAGGACTCTGCTTGACACCGCTTCCCCTACCGAGGAACAATGTACAAAGTGTGTTTCCAACAACTGCAAAATGCTCTAAGGCTTCAAGGTGGTCAAGATACGTTAGAACAGCGTTTGATCACACAAAATTAAAAGCGAAGGACCATTCCATTTTTTCTATATCCGCTATGGGGTTTTTTTTTTCCCTAACCCAGTACAATTAAGCAAGACTACTTTTATTTCACTAGTTTATTCCACTTGGCTTCACCATTGTGAAGAAGAAACTCATTCCTGCAGGAGGCAGGGAGTGTGTACTGCTTGAACTGCAAGCTTCAAAACATGAATTATTCACCTCCTAATTGCACAGCCACATACTGTTGTGTACATGGGAAAATTGCATCACATGAATCAAGAGATGGGCTGTGAAGTACAATGAAATCTCAGTGTGAAAAGAACCTGTCCTCTTAAACTGTGCGGCACAGCCATTGCCGGAATAGTGTATCCCACAGTCATACAGCCTTCAAGTGGATGAAAGAATGTAGCACTTTGATAAGCCAGATGACATTTTTGCTGATAATTTTGGACCCAGGGCATATGAAAAATACATGAATATAAATATTAAATGAATGGTTGATTGTATTTAGTCTATATAAATTGTATGTACTTTACCTGTATTCTGCAATGCACCCCAGCAACAGATCAGGATCTATTAATGGGAAGGTATAAAACAGAAAATGTCAGAAATACAACTAAAAGCGGTTTAGAAACTAAATATAGTATGCCCTGTAATATACATTCTTTTGCACATAACCTCTTTGGGGGGAAGGACTGCTGAGATGATATGTCAACGGTGATTTCTGCAATAAGAATATAATAGTGCACTTGGGTTTAGTATCTGAAAGATTTATTTCAACTTACTTACTGAGTTGCACCCCCACGCCAATCTATGAAAAATCAGCTTTGATCATTGCAGTAAGACAATTTCTGATTGGTTACGGGACACTATTCATTAATGAAGTCTACTACAGTGAATTTTGTGTGGTTTAAGAGTTAAAGCTGGGATACCCAAACCTTAGCTAGTAACACCGGTACACAACACGATCCACAGTCCAAGACAAGTTTGCTCACTCAAATAACCATTTACTGTAACACAGGGGGAACACTCACATCCAGTCAGGTCACAGAGTAGGCATTTCAGTTCTCAACTCAGGTGCACAAATGCCAGTAGCAAATCCACATTCCCCAACCTTCCATGGCCCAGGCTCACCTGCAGGGAATCTCGTATCACCTTCCGGTCCTAGCAGTCCGGCACTATCCTAGCGCCCCTCTGCCCTACTCCAAATAAGCATTACTTTTTCTTGACTTGGGTGTATCAACCCTTTTTTATACCCTTTGCACATTATCCCCTCTGGTGGTCTGGGTCTGTATTACACATAGCTGGAACTGAATTATTACTACTGCCACCTAGTGGCCACATAGTAAAACACTTAAAATATTACATTAACTTCCTACACAACCCTCTATTGGAGACACAGTATAAACTCTGGCACCCTTTACTACCAAACTTGGGAAATGCTAGATATAAATACACAGAGCAGAACCAAAACAAGTACACTTCAACCTTCCAAACTACACCAATCCTATGAAATCTGTTTTTTTTTATCTTTATATGATTTATTATTGTCAGTGTCTGTCAGAGGTGTTTGGGCCCCAACGGCCCCCACCCCAGTCAGTGCTGCACTTACTTCATTAGCTGGGCCCCACTGGGTTTTTTCCCCGGTGTTCAGCTGGCCCAGTCCGACACTACTTATAGTAAACTTCTTAGTTGCTGTAAGGGTGTAGACATATATGGTGTACTCACCTTATACCCCTTTATTCTCCCTATTCTAAACATGGACCCAAAATATCAAATAACACTAAATTTATGGATCAATGTAGAATTTTCAGAATTCTTGCCCATTCATTCTACCCATTTTTAATAGAGAGCACAGAGAGGATCTTATTTTGAAATTTAATAAAATAAAACCAGTATTTGCAATGTTTTATTCTTTGGTGACTTTACTGCAAGGGCCTGGGCTGCGCTGAATTGTTATTAGGGGATTAAAATGGGGTAACGATATTTTATTAGGTGATGGTTAGAATAAAACAAGGGGTGGAATAGAATAAAAATAGACACTATTGTCAAACTATTGTCTCCAGCAGCTAGGTTTTATGATTGGGTTTATTGCCCCTTTGTTCATATAATCACTAATAAATACATGAGTTTCCCAAATTTGGCCTTTAGACCTGTTACTCTCACCAGACATAAATGCTTTCTAGTTGTTGATTCAGAAAAGATAAACCAATCGGTAACGTGGGTGAATCTGCTGAATGTATTTATTAGTTTACTGATCTATCCGTGCTACTGTGAGAATATCCACATATCATGTACAAGTGAAACAGAGGGAAAGGGTGCCACTTATCAGATTAGGAACCAATGTTAAGTACAAGTTTAGGAAGCAGAGTGATTCATACAGTATTTCCAAACCCAGAGCCTTACTCTAAAGTTGTAACCCAATCCTTTTAAGTATTGTAAATATGAATTGTAAGTAATATTTTCCTCTGATCAGTCAAAAGATGTGCTTTGCTGCACTAAACATAGCAACATATTTACACTAAATGAGTAAAGCTAGCGGCTGACTGGTTGCCATAGGTTATTACACTAGAGCACAATAAACCTCTATTTTGAACCCCCCTGACCACTTTGTAGCCCGTCATATTTATTTTTAAAGATACTTTGTCAAAATAAAATAAATAAACACAAATAAAGATAATTTTTTCCTTGGCATAATGCAAACGCAGAAATGCATAAATATTTGCAATTTGTGATTATGCCATACCTAACAAGCTCATAAGAACAATCACAGTGCGAATAACAATTTGCAATTATCTCTGCCCATGAAATACCCCAATCTTGCCCTGAATTAGAATAGAAACAGAGTCAGGGCAATATTTTCTCTGTGAGACTGCACACCACGATATTTTCGTACATCCGATAAAAGAATTTTCATGACATTTATCGAACATCAGAAATTATCGTGGTTACTCCGAATTTTTTGCTATCATGATTTTAACCACAAAAAAATCATGGTTTAATGAATGGGCCCCTTAATATATGGAAATCCAACATATAAAGACCCCCTTATCCGGAAAACCCCAGGTCCCGAGGATCCTGGACAACGAGTCCCATATGTTTATTTGCAAACAACGACCACGCACAGTGGCCTCACTCACACAAACACCCAGCTCCTTTTCTAGCCATTTGCAAACATATGTGTACACTGCCATCTCACCCCAATTCACAAAAAAACAAAAAGGACAGGCCCAGCAACCTAATATTTAGGCAGATGCAAAAAAAATAAATATGTGTATAAATTACCCCCAATTTCTTACAGCATTAAAGCCTATAAATTCAATCCATAACATTCTTCCAGCATAATTGAAATAAACTACATAGAATCAAATTAGGTGAAACACATTTATTTTCCATTTCCATCCTCTGAGCAATATGATATTTGTAAGGAAATCTTAAATAATTCACTGGAGGCGTGGAAGTATTTTTTTCTTTTTTTTAAGTAGAAACAGCTGTTTGGGTTGTTGACTTCAGCAATCTAGGCAACAGGAAAGCCAGTGGCCTTCCAGTCATCAGGGTAGTTAAAATGTTGCCTTGAGCTCTGTTTTTTTTGCATTCAGAGATAATTGGGCAGAAGAAAAAAAAAATACCACAGCTTTTCCATGGGGTAATGGAAGATATAGAGTGCTCTGAACTTGTAAATCACCAGTCTGGAACCACGCCTGGATAACCTATTCACAGCCAGCAGTCGGGTTAGAGCACATTTGTTTGGTGTATAAATGTGGGAGAGACATCAGTAGCAGCAAAGCTCAAATTGAATAAAAGAATAGTGCAGGCATTGGCCAACCCAAGCCCTCCTGATGTTGTGGAACTGCAACGCCCACAAACCTACTGAGAGCTGAATGCTTGATGAGGGCTCTTTAAAAAGGGGGCAATGGAGTATGGCAACTTCCGCAGAGGCCATCTTACTCTATGTAAGCAAGATTACATTGTTATCACATTATCACACCAAAATCATGGAATTTGTCTTAGAAATTCACAAATCTTTATGTGTACTACTACTACTTTTTAAAAAAAAATAATCTCTGGAGTAATAACTTACAACAACCAATCAGAAATTAGTTCACCTAATAAAAACAAACTAATTGGTCACTTGTTTACCTGCATTTGAGGAACCTCTATTTTGGCTTTATTGTTGTTATTGCTTTTTTATTTTATTTTATTTAGTTTTTTTTTTTAGAGGTTTAATGCTCTTAATGACTAATATTCCAGACCAACACCAGGGAGGGAAACTCACAGAGAGTACCTGGCAAGCACAACAAATAAGGCATGGGTTCTCTCGCTACGTGGCTTGCCCCAAAATGGGACCTCAAAGGAGGTCCAGCCTGGAGGCCATTTTGAAGCAAATGCTTATATGCTGTTATAGTTATTGTTCAAACTATAGCAGAACATCAGTCACAAATACCTAATATAGCTGCAAAACTGTGACACCAAAGGGGGCTCCCTCAGAAAATACTAGACCGCAAAAGGGGGGTTGTACACTGGATTTTCTTGCCTTCTATCTTGCTGCCTTATCAAGCCCATAAGACAGTTCAGTTACCTCTTGTCCTCAAAGTTGCAATTAAAAATCACATTTCATGTTGTCCATGTTAAGTAGAATAAGGTTCTCATGCTACCCGCTGAATGGTTATCATACTACCAAGCCTAAAACAAACTTTGAACATGACATTACATTCCCACAGGTATCTTAGTGAATTAGCTGATAGACTAGATAGAATAAGTAGATCTGTACTCCACAAAGAAGTTACATAGGTACTTACTGAGGCTTATTTATGAACATAGGCCCTAAATAACACCAGTGTAGGTTCCCATAGCCACCAATCAGATCTTCTCTGTTGTTTTATAACTTGTAATAGAATGTTTAATTGCTGGTCACTTGGTACTGGCAAATCAACCCTGATAAAGATAAGCCTTCCACCTTTTTTGAAGGGATTGGTCAGTGAATGAAAAAAGTATAGTAGACTGTAGGTAGGACAGATAAAATTCTCCTCAGGGATCAGTTAGGGTGAAGACACATGGAACTACTAGTAGCAGCTACTTGTCACGGCTACAGAAATAGACAATGCTGATCATTTACTGATAATTGTCTCTACGTGTTTTAGCAGAGGCAATTCTCAGCATTGTCTATGGCAGGGGATTTTCTGGCGTTTAGTAGCTGTGACAAGTAGCTGCTACTAAGTAGCTCTGTGTGTCTTCACCCTTAGTGTGCAATTATATTTTTGCCACATTGGGCACAATTTCATATGTGCCTACAACTATAATCATATGGCAAAATATTGCATTGTGGGTTAAAAAATATAATTTTTTTTGTATGAATTTGCCCTTTTCACACTGCACTTGGGGTTGTAATTGACCCATGGTGTATTTTGTTATATAGCCCTTGTAGACTGTAATCTCCAGGGCAAGGGCTGATGTGAATGAAGTATAATCAAATTTATAATATATCAGTCATTATAAATTATATAATACAGGTATTGACCTATTATCCAGAATGCTTGGGACCTGGGATTTTCCAGATAAGGGATCTTTCTATAATTTGGATCTCCATACCTTAAGTCTGCTAAAAAATCATTTAAACAATGAATAAACCCAATAGGGTTGTTTTGCCTCCAATAAGGATTAATTATATCTTAGTTGGGATCAAGTACAAGGTACTGTTTTATTATTACAGAGAAAAGGGAATCATTTAACCATTAAATAAACCCAATAGGGCTGTTCTGCCCCAATAAGGGGTAATTATATCTTAGTTGGGATCAAGTACAGGTACTGTTTTATTATTACAGAGAAAAGGGAATCATTTAACCATTAAATAAACCCAATAGGACTGTTCTGCCCCCAATAAGGGGTAATTATATCTTTGTTGGGATCAAGTACAGGTACTGTTTTATTATTACAGAGAAAAGGGAATCATTTAACCATTAAATAAACCCAATAGGACTGTTCTGCCCCCAATAAGGGGTAATTATATCTTAGTTGGGATCAAGTACAGGTACTGTTTTATTATTACAGAGAAAAGGGAATCATTTAACCATGAAATAAACCCAATAGGGCTGTTCTGCCCCCAATAAGGGGTAATTATATCTTAGTTGGGATCAAGTACAGGTACTGTTTTATTATTACAGAGAAAAGGGAATCATTTAACCATTAAATAAACCCAATAGGGCTGTTCTGCCCCCAATAAGGGGTAATTATATCTTAGTTGGGATCAAGTACAGGTACTGTTTTATTATTACAGAGAAAAGGGAATCATTTAACCATTAAATAAACCCAATAGGGCTGTTCCGCCCCAATAAGGGGTAATTATATCTTAGTTGGGATCAAGTACAGGTACTGTTTTATTATTACAGAGAAAAAGAAAATCATTTTCAAAAATTAGAATTATTTGCTTATAATAGACTCTATGGGAGACTGCCATTCCGTAATTCAGAACTTTCTGGATAACGGGTTTCCGGATAACGGATCCCATACCTGTAATACAATGTTGTATACTTCTTGCTCATAATAAAGGCCTCCTAAAAGCCATGGTCCCATAGAACAGCATGCTGTGCTGCATGGAAAGAGTATGGAATATAATGAAACCAGTGTATTGCAAGGAGTTGGGCCAAATGAGCCCCTCGGTAAAAACCCTGTTACACAATGTTACATTCCAATAGAGATATACTGCTCATAAAACTGACAATTACCACGAAAACCCAGAGATAATATAATTTGTTTTGGCCCGAACACGTATCTGGAATAGTCACAAGCAAGCAAACAGGGGAATTTTGTAAAGAAGATATTATACAGGCTAAATCCAGTTTTTGCCAGATGAAACGTCTGGTTATCTGCACTGGGGTAGTCTTGCGTTTGATAATTACAACTACCAGTTTCCCTCTGTGTATACAGCACCATTACCCATCCCCAACCCAACCCCCCTTGGTAAGAACAGGGGGGGAAAAAAAGTCCAAGAATAAAATTGTATTGTGCTTATTTTAACAGCTGTTACCTATCAGTTAGAACACACACAAATAGATAGGCCATGCATGGGAACTTTGGAGAAAAAAAAAATGATTTAACAAAAAAAAAAAAAAAATTAGCAATGGGAAAAGAGTGCCTTTCTGGCTCTATAAATATATATTGTTTCCATGCAGCCTGCGGTGGGGGCGCAACGGCAAAGGCAAAAAGATTCCAGCAGACAGACTGCAAGTGAAATGAAAAAGCTTAACGTGCCACAGATACCTGGCCGGGCAGGCTGAAATTTGTGACCGACGAGGTCCCGTTGCCTAGAGATCATAATGAAAAACAGTTTGCAAAACCGCTGCACTGTGAATGTCACTGATCTTACTGTGCCTCAGAAGTATTTATAAATCCTTAGCGAGTAACAGGAAACCCATTCAGCGTTCTGGCTTTGACTAATTTAACTTTCAGCCGCTGTACAAGAGGTTTCAGTCAGCAAATTTTGCCCCCCCCACCTCCACTTTCATAAAAGATACAAAATAAACAAATCCGCAGTCAACTTGGATTTCCAAGTTCACTTTGAGTTGAAGGGAAAATGTGCAGTCGTTTTGCTTGAGATGTTTTGTTTTTTAATCATTTAATTGTCTGGAGATATTGCGTTTAAATCCTCTCATGCATAAAAAGGATCTTTGGGCCCCTCAACCCTGGAAAGCCGAATAACGTCATCATGCCAAGTGCATGGGAATAACAACATTTGGCATACATTTTTGTTATGTAAACCCACCACTGTGACCAATGCTGTGCCGGATAGAAGGTCCACCAGTGTCAGACTGGCCCACCAGAATACCAGGAAAACTCCCAGTGGGCCCAGGTGTCCGTGAGCCCTCTTGCTCATTCAACCATTTGCCTTGTATGTCTATGCCATGGCCATTACTCAATTCTATATGAAAAGAAACAGAAGAAATGGAGGAAAGGATAGATAATAGTATGTAAAAGAAGTAATTAAGAGATTAAAGAAAGTGAGTGAACAGAGAAGGGGAGCGTGGACCTAAGGTCTAAGGTTTTTCTGGTGGGCCCTTGGCACCCTAGTCCCACACTGAGGTCCACCTTGTCTTGTTCCTGGATGTCTCTTTTTGGGCATTCTGCTTTCATTGTTCCTGTGTGTCCTGCTTGTTCAAAGCTGGTACAAGAAGATCTGGCTTTCAAGACAATACTACTTTTGCCCTTATATAGTAGCATAATAACATAGTAAGTGAGGTTGAAAAAAAGACACATGTCCATACATTTCAGCCTTTTAAGTCTATATGAATCCTGCCTAACTGCTAGTTGGTCCAGAGGAATGCAAAAAAAACCCTTCTGAAGCCTCCCCCAAATTCCTTCCTGACTCCAAGATGGCAATCTTACAGTGCTATCCATTACATACTTTATCAACAATGCAGATTAATCAAAATGTAAATTTTTCCATTTAGAATTTTGTTGCCTGATTTGTGTTGATTTGATCGTTTGGAGCTGGTAGTCTGCCCGGGGTCGCCACCTCATAAATCCATATACCACATGGCAAGCACAGTTAACACTTCCCTTTACCATGTGGTGCATTTTTATGCTTTCTACCGGATGGCTACATCATGTGTAAAGCATTCAGTTATTTTGTAATCCCTTGTTTTCTTCCCCAAGGGACACCAAATGCAGAAATGTGTCCATGTGTAGGCACCATAACAGATGGAACTGAGCTCTGCATTTGTTCTGCTTGTGGTTTGCGCTCTGTGAGATATGTTTCTAGATGGGCGATATGGGGCGTTGGATTAATATTAATGGAATGTTGGGAACACAACAATATATGGTGCTTTTCGTTTGTATTGATATGATATACAGGCTATGCGCTATATTCACAGGGCATATAGGGTTGTGCTACTTGTGGGTTATGTAATGCAAGGTGTAGGGCCCACAGTCTTTTGTCTGTTTTTTCCAGCTGAATCATTTGAAATGACTGCTTCTTGGCTTAGCATTAGCTTGATGGTTTACTGTTTGTAAGGCCACTCAGGGAAGCCCTCTGTTCAATGAGCTTTTCCTTCTCTCTAAACCTACCAGATTGCAGCTAGGGGTAGCAAGTGGTTTGTTAAGATGTAAATCGCCGGTGGGATGGCCTCACATAATGAATGGGCGGTGGAATTTTGCTTCTATATTGTCCGACACCTAAAAGGAAGATCTGGGTAAGCCAAAGATCTTAATCATAACCCTCTTCCCACACATCACATTTTCTTCCCTCCCTTCCTAGCATGGTCAAGTCTTCCCTGCCTTATAACCCTTGGCATCTGCGGAGCAAAACATGACTACTCAAAAAAAGTACCCAAATATTAGGTAAAAGTCTTTGTCATACACAGTACAACCCATATTGGGAAAGGAATAGGAATTTACTGGGTCCATTGGTGCTAGTAATAACAGGCCTTGATGAATATTAAGTGCCACATAAAATGACTGGTAGCTGTGCTTCCATGAAATAAAATTTATGCAGGTCCCTAAATTATCAGAGCAGAAGATAGAGTAAAGGTAGAGATACATAATACATGCATCTTACTACTCTGCTTTGCTGCTGGAGTACAGCTTAGTTATCTGGGGCATCTATAGATCTGGATGTTAAAGGGGCTGCAGCTTCTGCTCATTTGTGTTCACTTTCAGATCAGCTCAATTTGACTGTATAGCTCAGAGATCCCCAACCTTTTATACTTGTGAGCCACATTCAAATGGAAAAAGTGTTGGGGAGCAACACAAGCATGGAAACAGTTCCTGGAGGTGCCAAAAAGAGCTATAATTGGCTATTTGATAGCCCCTATGTGGACTGGCAGCCTACAGAAGGCTCTGTTAGGTGATTACACTGGGTTTTTATACAACCAAAACTTGCCTCCTAACCAGAAATTCCAAAATAACTACAACTGGGAGCAACATCCAAGGGGTTAGGGAGCAACATCCAAGGGGTTAGGGAGCAACATGTTGCTTATGAGCCACTGGTTGGAGATCACTGGTATAGATGGTCAAATGGAGTAATACCCAACACCAAAGCAGGGCCATGTTTGGTTATGATTACCTTATCAAAACTCTCTCTTTCCTATACTACCAGAATCTTTACCTCCCTCACAATCTTACTGCAGTTGTCTTACCCTTGCACCAAATACATTCTAGCATTTAACAGCAAATGGAACCCACAGGACGGGGTTATTTATTGAAATCAGGTCATTTAATCAACCCCTGTATTTTTATTGAATGCCAGTTCATGCAAACAGCGCTGCGTACATAAGTAGTGCTTTATAAATAAAGATATACATACATACATAACATTCATTGCATTTAAAACCTTGTTTCCACTTGTTTATATCTAGCAGTAGTATATTTGCATTTGCCAGTGTGTTACAATATCCAGGGTTATGCAGTAATTAATTAGCCTTCTGCAAAATGGCTTTTAACTGTTGGAACTGATGCAAAAATATTTCACTTCACTCTACCACCACATACTACATTGCATACTACTTAAACTGCAAAGGTCCGCCATGTTGGCCTATGCACTTCATCCAAGTTATGTGTGAATTACTGCTAAACCATAAGGCAAGGGATCCCCAACCTTTCTTATTGGTGAGCCACAGTCAAATGTAAAAAGACTTGGAGAGCAACACAAGCACCATAAAAGTTCATGGAGGAGCCAAATAAGGGCTAAGATTGGCTATTAGGCAGCTTCTATGCACACTATCAGCTTACAGGGGGCTTTATTTGGTAGTAAATCTTGTTTTTATTCAACCAAAACTTGCCCCCAAGTCAGGAATTCAAAAATAACTATCTGGTTTGGGGGCACTGAGAGCAACACCCAAGGGGTTGGGGAGCAACATGTTGCCCCCGAGCCACTGCCATTAGGCATACAATTCTCAAAAATGAATAATTTCAGTTTTATTTTTCACATTAGATTACTTTCTAGTGATTGGTTATACAAAAAAGCATGCCTACCAATGTGATAATGGGTCTGAACAGTCTCTTTCTCTGTAATACTATGCGGTAAATAGCTAATTCATTCCAGCTACAAGGCTAGAAGTGGCAAGTCAGCAGTTTCGCTTGACCCCCTGCTGCTACCAAATGACAGATAAGGATTTTACCCCTGAGGACACTTCCTTTCTAGCCTCTGGCCTGTTTGGACACGTGAATAAGCTTAAAGACCTGAATGGCACACAATCAAAACAAAGCACAATGATGGTTCTAGTGTTCCAGAACCAATCCCAGCTATTTATCAGGGAAAAATGACAAGAAAGGATTTCCTGAATTCTGTTACTACGGTTTTAATTGAAAATGTTTATTTTTCACTGTGCTATTCATAATCAATAGCAAACTCACGCTGACAACATACAGTTTAGCTTTTTCTGATTTTTATTATTTGGCCAAGGATTTTAATAAACTTTGTAAAAAGTTGTCATTTTAGTAAAACCACTAGTATGTACATTTTTTGTTTTTACATTGTCACTAATGCTGTCCTGAACAGGAATCCGTGCCCTCTGCAATAATCGCATTAACCTTGTAATAACTGTAGCACAGTTATAGCAATAATCGATATTATAATATTATTCCTTATATCTGTACCTCTTTTAAAACACACATATACTGACAATGTCAGACCATTCTTTTTATTTCATAGAAATGTTGTATTCAAAAAACGTTACATTCATCAATACATTTCCATTGGAAACTATCCCAACTGTATAGACCTTTGTCATTCTAGTGGTCGCTTTTAAAAATATTCCAGGGAAATTACAACCCACCTTTCTGTAGCTCTTTCCAGAGGTGTGGGTGGCTTGCTGGCTTGTAGGACATTCTTCTATGGACCTTATGGTGAAGCACGTCCCACCCTTCGACAGAGATAAGGTCTGAAAATTGTTCCAGGCAATGTTAGGGTGAAAGCACAAGGGGCAATTAGTCGCCATGACTAATTGCACTCCAATTTGCAGTGTGCCAATTAGTCACTGAGACTAGTCGCTCCTCTTGTCTTCGCCCTTACATAGACAATATTCTGGCTTTCTCTTCTTTCTCTTTGCATAGATTAATTGGATGCTCTGAATCATTGTTGTGCTTCACAATGACATTTCCACCAATAAAGTCCTAACCACAGGTGATGGAATGATGTTGTAAAAATCAAACAATTTTCTGAGTATATCCAGGGTTGGACTGGGCCATTGGGGCTCTGAGAAAAAACCCAGTGGACCCCACTGAGGGGGTGGGGGCCATGGTGGGGGCTCCTGGGGCAGCATCCCTGGTGAGCCCTGCACACCCCAGTCCAACCCTGAGTATATCTTATTCATATTTGGGGTTATCCGCTTACCTGTAAGAGGTTGAGGCCACAGTAACTAATAAGATATGGGGAAAAAATATGATTATGATATGTTTGTCCAAATTGTACAATATTTTACAGATATGCCATTAGTTAATCCACCAGACACTCCAAAAATCAGATGGAGGCAACTAAGATACTTAGAATGTTAGCTCTACAGGGCAGGGACCTCCTTCTTCTACCACATGGCACTTATTCCCTGTGTATTTATACTTATTTATTGTATTTATTATAACACTTGTCCTCCCTGTGTGTAATTGTGTATATTGTAAGATTGTACATTGCTGCATATCCTTGTAGCACTTTATAAATAAAGTTATAAAAAACATACTTACATACATATACATACAAATGCAATTTAGCACCAGTGGTAGTAAATGAGCCCTATTTATGCAGTTTGTGGAAGAAAAGAATTCAAATAAAAGAATTTCACAGTTGGATTAGTCAGTGTATTCTTTGATAGAAAGCTGAAATGGGTCAAGTGAAGGCTGCACAGCAAATAGCTCAGAACATCATTTATAATATGTGAGAAAGTGCGGATTACTACGTGTTCAAATGATTCTATTAAATCCATTGAATGTGTAGTTATTAAATGAAACCAGACGTGCAGTGTATGGGCAATCTGTACAAGTAAAGTAAGTGCGTAGGATACAACTAAAACATTTTGATTGGAAGTGCAGACTCTTTACTTTGATTACAAAGACAACATATGGGTGGCACATCCAGAAATCTGCATTATAGATCAAAGTCATTGGTGGTGGAAACAGCACATGGCTAGCATAGACAGTTCAGAAACATCAGACAGCACATAGATAACCCAACAGCAAATAAATGTCTAATGCAGCACAGGGCGGATGCAACGCACACGCAAATATCACAGGCGTTGCCTCAAAGAGCACATGTTGATAGTAAATGGACATCACAACGTAATAAAGCAGTCTAAACAGTATCATCAATAGGGACACGCCTGTGGCCTGAATGAGAGAAGCACAGATTTGATGATTATTTCTCTGTGACATAAGGCTTTATAACTGGTTACCATATGGCAAGGAAAAGCTGGATCTCATTTTTAAAAAAAGTCTAAACTTATGTCCATGTCTAATAAGCGATAAACAGTAGATAGCAGTTACTGGTCTGCTGTGTGAAAGCATCAATTTGGTTGATATACGTAGATTAACAAACCTGAAGCAAACTTGGTTAGCAGCGTAACTTATAGCCCCCAGGCCCCCTTGCACAAATATATTTCTGAGATAAACCAATGTTAACATGTATGTGATTACCAGGCACCCTGTGATCCATTTGTTCAGCCCGGAATATCGTATTTGTGTGGATTTTACCCAGATTATGCTATCAAATATGGGAACAGTATCCCCATGTATCTGTTCATTAATCAGCCAGGTTAAAAGAAAAGATCTGACCATATGTGGCCAGCCCTAAAACAGCCCCTCTTGAGGTGGCCACACACTTGGCGATTTCTGATCTTTCGTGCGACCATCAGTTGCACGAAAGATCGTTCAATCAGCCACTAACCGTTCAGGGCTGAAACGGCAGATAAGGAAGTAGAAACAATAGGATTTCTACCTTCTTCTGCCGGTTCAGCCGTGACAACAGATTTTGCTCAGGCGCCTTCTATGGCGCCCGATCAAAATCTTTAAACCTGGCCGATCGGCGAGTCGACCGATATCAGTAGCTTCCTGCGATACTGGTCGACTCGCCGACTTGCCATACACGCACCGAATATCGCACAAAACGAGGTTTCGTACGATATTAGCGGTGCGTGTATGGCCAGCTTTAGGCTGATGGCCAACGGAGTGATAAGTCACCCACTATAAATCTCTGATAACCGCTCTGAAATGCCTTTCCATTGGCAACAATAGTAGTCACTGGAGGAAAGGCCTATGCATTGCTTCGGCTTTCCAAAGTAGCATGAGGTTACCTGCAGGAGGAAACTTTGTGCGACTTTGGAAAGCCAAAGCAATGCGTATTATTGCCGGTGGAAAGGCATTTTGGAGCGTTTAGTCACAGTAGCAGAGATCTATATAGGGCAACAAACTCGCTCTGTGGGCCATCATCCTTACTTGTCTTTTAATTATCCCTGTTTAGTCTTGACTTAACCCGCCCCCCAAATATGTTGCACCATCAGTACTGTTCCGAAATTCTTCTTAGCAGCCTTTTTACTCTTCTGTACACGTGCAACTGGCACAAAGAAAGAAGGCGGAAAAGGGTCTCTGGCCTCGATGTACCCCAGGCCAGTGCATTATTTTGCTAACAGAATCACCAGCCCAAAATTTTCAGAAAAAGTGTTCTTAGTAGAGGGGAATATATAGATTTTTGGGGGGTTTTCTTATAGATCATTAAAAAAACTAAGGATTGTAAGCCCCCCATGAACTTGTAGGCCAGTCACGTTGCTGTTTTCTTGCAGTGAAATCATAAACACAACAGAATTCTTGTGCTGCCTGCCAGAGAGACAGTGGCTGATTGGGATAAGGCTAAATAGCTGCCAGAGCCAGCAATATTCTAGACTAGGAGGAGCTAAGAAAAAATAAATAGAAAATGTACTTTACATTCTTAATATTTACATTAAGCTAAGCCATACAGAAAATAAAACTGTAGTTATATTTATAGGAATTAGTTCCCCTTATGATATAAATGGGTAGAATGTATATGTGGGCCTGCACACACTACCAACCTCTGCCACACTGATCTCCCCCATGTGTAATTAACCCTCATACTGAGACAGCAGCCAGATCCCTACATGAAATAAAAGAGCAATGGAAAATAATTTTTTTTTTTTATTCATTACTTTGTTTATAGTGGCTATTTTACCTGATTCATGTACACTCGACTGATCTTGAATGAACTTTGCAGCAGTTATTTAAACATACTGCCAGGCGGCTTTGGTCTAATCCTGCATGTGTTTTAGCCAACAATGCAGCGATTAGGCGAGGATCAGTGAAAAGCTTTCCCCTAACTATTAGCGTTAACTACCTATTATCATACGAATTTGATAAGGGCACTGTTTTTAATCTTGGTCTGCTGTTGGCAAGAAGGTCAGAAGTCCTTAGTCCATGATTTGAGAAGCCAAGGTTGATGTTTGTCTTGTCATAATGCAACAATATTATCCTTACTCATTAAAGGGAAAATAGACTCTGCATGTAAACAGGGTTTACTGTACTCTAAATGTTCAGTGAAATATATAGGGTATGCTGTAGGGTAATTCAACCCAGCAAGGGCTGCCATAAACTTCATTGACACAGAACTAATGAAATACTGTTGTGCTTAATTGGCCCCAAACATCACTTGCTCAGTTTCACAAGGGTGGCACCATCTTTTGTCAAAATAGGGATCAAAAAGAAAACTAGCTACATAATTTTTATCTAAGCTTACTTATGCAGCCCTCTTTTGCTACTGCGTGAGATCTAGCACGCATTCACCTGCGTGTGGCGCTACAGGAGCCCTGTGCCTCCGCTATATGGAAGGGCAGGTACACTGATAACTGGCGTGCCTCCACCCAGGGTCAGGACAGGTTGGACTGTGGTACCCCTCCCTGGGAAACTTATCTGATCCACAACACACAAACACAGGAAAGGTTGATGGATTTATTGGCAGGGCGCTATACCTTTAAATTAGCAGAGATAGATACAGCCTGCCAGCCAGGGGCAACCTCACTCACATAACATACAGTAGGTGGTACTTTCTGAACTGCTGAGGGGAATCCCCCACTTATGTGGCAAGTACTTCAGAATCTTAAGAACTCCCTTTGGCTTTCCGTGCCCTGAGAAGAGCACGCTTTGTTCTTCAGAGCCCTGTACAGGACCCCCTTTCCTTCCGCACCCTAAGAGAGTGCGCTTTCTGCCACTGGGGGGGGGTTCCAATTACTTTATTATACAGAGCACTGTGTGAGCTCCCAACACCTTGCTTGTCTATCTGCTTCCTTGTTCCCAGCAGCACCCTCTTCTCTCACTTCCTTCCTGTCAGCTCACATAGGGGGTGGGGGCTCCTCCTCCTGCATAGTAACAACACAGAGAAGAGACAAGTATACACAGCTCCCCTACACTGAGTTGAAAGTACAGAATGCTATTAATCGTGGCACAAATCCCCCAGGCTGAGTTCCCTTAAGCACTCTACATGCAGCTTGTTTTTATTCGAACCTTATTGCCAATAACATAAGTGAAAGGCAGTCTTGCAGAGCCGCTTGTTAGTACATACATCCCATGATGCATGAGGCCAGATGGGCAAAATGTAACTCCATATGTTTCCCTGTGAGTTCTTGCTAAGGCATGGCCCTACACTTACACAAATCTTCCTTTACTGACAAGTATGACTGTACAGTTTATGACTGAGCAGTTTAGGAAAATATCCCTTTCAATTATTCTTTATTGGAACCACCAAACTCTATCGTACTCAAACTAGAGCAGTGATCCCCAACCAGTGGCTCAGGGGCAACATGTTGCTCCCCAACCCCTTGGATGTTGCTCTCAGTGCCCCAAAACCAGGGAGTTATTTTTGAATTCCTGACTTGGGGGCAACTTTTATGATGCTTGTGTTGCTCGCCAAGTATTTTTACATTTGACTGTGGCTCACGAGTAAGAAACGTTGGGGACCTCTGTCCTAGAGCATGGTGAAACATGTTAATAACTACATTTGTTTAAGGGAGAAATTAGTAATGGAAACTTCTTTTCTTATTTTGGTAGTCAAAAAAACAACCACTTCTTTGGATCCTTCCTTTATATCCTCTTTAACTGCTGGGATTTATATGTCGTAAGGTGGCCATACACATTAAGATCTGCTCGCCCGGCAATGTCACCAAGCGAACGCATCTTCTCCCGATATCCCCCACCTATGGGTGGGTGATATTGGGTGAATTCAGGCTAATTCAGTCGTTTGGCCCTGGAGCCATTGCAGGGTCAGGGCAGGCACAGGTCTATAAATAGAGGGAGGAAACCAGGTCGGGTAGGGTTCGGGTTGGGTGTGGGTTGAAGTTTTTTTTTTTGACCCGCACATCACTACTGACCACCACCAACCTTTTTATCTAGACACAGTGCACTCACAGTGGCCTTCATATTGACCTTTTTTCTTGCTTTTAACCTGTTTGGAAGCAGGATTTGGTGGGTTTGTTGAAAAACAATAAGATGCTCATATTTTATATAACAATATATGCAGTGTTTCCCCAAGACTAAGGGGCAGATACAGTGTAAAAAACAGTGACAAAATTCGGCAAAAACACCACCAGACTTCACATTGTAAAAAACTGAAACAATGACACCTTATTTCCATTAGTCAACTAGTCAAATATATAAAAGAAATACTGCATATTTTTTGTATTTCCTGTTGTCAGTGAGGTGTATCTTTCTCATGCTGAAATTCTGTGGTACCCAATGGCAGGCAGTCATTGTAAAAAGTTAATGGAATAACAGATTGAAAACAGGTAGGGCTTGGAACTTTGCGTTGTTTTACCTGACATGGGGTTTTGGCTCAGTTAGTTGCAGAAACTGGAAATTGGCTTTTACATGGGAATTAACAAGCTCAAAAAATATGTTACTCTACTGAAAAGCTAATGAGATGAAATCTAATACAGTGAGGTACAATCACGCGAAATTAAAATGGAAAAATATACATCAGCTGTTGGAAACGAAACTGCCCTTTAACAGCAAACAGTAAAAGAGTGTGTTTCATAGGGCTAATAAATCATTACACCAAATATAATTACTTTGTTCTCATTTACTGGTCACATGCTTACTATGCAAGACCCGAGTGGAATTCAGGATAACAAACACAAGTAAAATTGTTACCCCATGTCAGCTGTTAACAAGCCCAATCAGCATCATGCCGTATGCAATGTTCTTCCAAGCCAAGAGGAGATTTCATATAGAACTAGAGTTGAATGCGGTGATTTGAATTAATGAATTAAACAGATGTTAAGCTCTGTATGTGTGTGGTTGGTACATACAGTAAAAAAAATAATTGAAAACATGCAGTTAGGAAAGACGTACTCACCAGATGAGCAAATTATACCCTCTCTGTCACGTGAAGCACCTTTTTTTTTATATATGTAACATTCTCTAAGACCCTGTTGTATCCACCAATACAACAAAGGATCTTAAAGGTGCCAATGCTATTGAATCTGTACTGTATTTTCATAGTCCCAGGGTGGTGAACTGAATATAATTGTTGCATATGCCTGAGGGTGTTAGGGTGGTCAACAATTATATCCAATAACTTTACTCAACCTAAAAAGAATTTGAAGTTTAGCAATGCGGTAAAAAAAAACCTTATGTTTTTGACTTTATATTACGATATGCTCTTGTGTATAGATGCACACATGCAGTGAAGTGGATGTAGAAGTCACATGTATATAAATGTAGTTCTCAGCAAGGTCGAATATATACTGATCCAGGAAAATAAACCCAATAACTGCTCAGTAGTTAAAGCAGTGATCCCCAACCAGTGGCTTGTGAGCACCATGTTGCTTAACACCCCCATTGATGTTGCTCCCAGGGGCCCCAAAGCAGGTGCCCAATTTAAAATTTCTGGCTTGGAGAAAAGTTTTGGAAGCATAGAGACCCAGGTTTACTCCAAGCAGAGCCCCCATGGGGCTACCAAATAGCCAATCACAGCCCTTATTTTGCATCCTCAAGGAAATTTTTTCATGCGTATGTGGCTCACCAACACTATTTACATCTGAGTGTGGCTCACAATTAAAAAAGGTTGGGGATCCCTGAGTTAAAGTAACAGCATGGCAAAGAACCCATTTTATTGGTCTGGGTAAAAATGAAGTTAGAGGTGTTGTTTTGTCTGTTTTTTTTTTAACCTGACCCATTTGACAAAAATCACTGTTGTATATTTCATTGTTTACCCAATCATTCTATGTTTTTGATATCTTTTGAAAATCTGTGCAAAATGGAATTGTGTCTCAGGAAGAAAAAAATAAAGACGCTACAAAATTGTATTCCTGTTGTATGATCTTGCAAGAAACCAGGATAAGAGGTCACAGATCAAGTGGAACATGCCCTTCAGAAACCTCATTGTTCTCTTCTGCACAATATCATTCAGTTCACATGTTATAGCAGCGCAATAGCTTGTACAATGATACTTGTTCATCTTTTTCATTCTTTCTTGGGAAGTCATTTCATGGTCTAAGTGATCTTCTCTTCTTCAGTTGGTAGTGCTTGTGCTTCTCTTTGATCAGACTGAATGTTTACAACACAAAGCAGAACTATAATTAAGCATCAATGGTTTCAACTCATGGGGAATTCCTGGGCTGAATAAATGTGTCAACCTAAAGATGGTGGTCTCTTCAAGTCATGGATAATGTCACTGCCAGGGTTGTAAAGCCCAACATACATATCAGCTGGCAACTGCACTCTGTTGGCAACTTCAGCTTGCATTGACCAAATCTATTCAGTCTAATGAGAAATGTGATCTTTGGCCCCTAAACCCAAAGTGACCCTTCCACCTCAATACAACCATTGTCCAGTATAAAATGAAAGATGAACACAAACATATTGAGTATACTAATTTGAAAACTATTTTGCATGACCACCTTTGGAACCCCATAGAAATTCTATGTGCTGCACAAAACAATAGTTTAGCCATATATTATATCTAATTGTATGTTAAATTACAAGTCAACAAATGATAAGCTATGTTTTATGGAATGTTTATCTGATAATAACTAAGAAAATGTTGACCTTAAGTTCATACAGAGATTTTAGTAACTGTTTTTCTTTTTTTTTCCTCAAGGGCAGGTAGTAGTGATGTGCGAAATTTTTCGGCAGGCATGGATTTGCGACGAATTTCCGCGTTTCACCATTGGCGGAGTTTTCTGTGAAACGGGAGACAAAGTTTGACGCGTCAAATTGTCTTCTTAATGGGCGCCATTTTTGGCGTTCCACTAATCTTTTGAAAGATTTGTGTATTTTTCGCAAAAGTGAAATGGGACAGATTCATTCATTAGTCTTGAGCCCAGAGGAAACAAAGAAACATAATTCTAACCAGTGACAAGTAGCAGCTTCTAATATGCCTATGTGGCATACACCTTATTAGAGTGATGGCAGGCCAGGAGATGCCTTGCCCTTATTAAATATGTGCTACCACGGGAAACAAATCTGAAAATATCTTTCCCATAACTAACATTCAGGTTGCTGTATGTAAAGCATAACATAACATATAATTCAAAAGGAGTAACCCCAGTAGATGCCAGATGTACATATTAATATATTTTAAAGAAAGTGAAAGTGGTTGTTGGAATCCCATTCTCTTCTAGAATCCCTACTTCATAACCTAACTCTGGGCCCACAAATAATTTCTTATTAGAAATCCACTACTACCACCACAACCCCACCACATTCAGTCCTTCTAAACAAGCGGTTCTCAACCTGTGCATCGGGACTCCTTTGGGAGGTCAAACAACCCTTTTACAGTGGCCTCCTAAGACCATCGGAAAACATATTTCCGATGGTCTTAGGAATAATTTTATGGTTGGGGGTCACCACAACATGAGGAACCGTATTAAAGGGTCACGGCATTAGGAAGGTTGAAAACCACTGTTCTAAAGACTCTTTGGTTACTGCTTTAGAGGAAGGCAAGGAAATCCTTAAGCCTCAGAGAGGAGAAACGATCATTCCAGACTCTAGAATGATTGCTAACTGGATCAATTAGCTTTAGGCTGCCATGAGACTGTGTCTGTGTTTTTGATGGATTGTAGGGGCTAAAATCATTGTCTTGAGGCTCTCCAAATCCTTACTTTGCCACATGTGAACTGCATATGGTATGTGGTTTATTAATGGAAGCTCATTAGCTTCCCTTTACTGATCCATCTGAGAAATGCAACCAATCTCAATGAAGACAAGTTGAGTCATATTTATACTGAATATTCTGCAGAGCTTTAGAGAGATTGCTTATGATTTACATCATTACAAGCCCCAGTGGACCAGACCTACTTGCACAGGCAATGAATATCACCTTCTGTGTTAAAAAAAGCTGCATCCCTTTTTGTTTGCAGACTCATCCAAACAGGTAACTACCCACTGATACCAAGTTAAAGGAATAATGATTGACTTCCCCTTAGATGTACAGATTTGCAATCATAAATGGCATTCAGTTGGGTCTCATACAGCTAGCTTGTTTGTCAACGGACCTACTGTAGAACAGTGATCCCTATAGACTACTCAAAGCACACTATGATCCAGAAATCATGTATTTTCATATTTTAAATGCAGGAAGGCTTTCTTAATTTCACTGGAAATTGCTGCAATGCCTTCTCAGGGTGCTTAGAAACCTAAAACTGTCTAAGGAAAACACGTATTTGCTCTAATAAATCCTTCGATACTATTCCCCTGCCAAAATAAAGCTTGCTTGGTAATAGTTTGGGCAGCGAGGCATCATTTTGCCTCCAAACGTTGCCCAGGTTGGTGAACTTATTCTGCTTTTTTTGGGCAAGACTTCAAAAGGAAAAGGCAGAAACAACCCTTAATGAATCAGACTCTAAAAATGAGAAAATATGTGGCTGTTGCCTTGAGAGCATATGTCTGAGTTGGTTGCACTCCAGAGAGAGAAATGCGTAATGAGGCTACAGTTTCCAGTGCATTTATATTATAGAACGTTAAAGTAAAAACTTCTAAATCCTCTCTGCTTTACCTCTAGTTGTCTGTTGTCTCTAGAAAATAAAATATTGCAATTTTACTTTATACGCAAGCTTATGAAGGACTTATATCCTCTATTCCACAGACCTTTTTTGGTTTGTTTTTTGCTCTCCAGACTGCAAGGAGAGTATGCATTGATTGAAATGTAAAAAAAATGTGCTCAAAAAAGAAGTTTTTTGGTCTAATTAATTCCAAATTCCCCCCAAATCCTACTTACCCTTCTCACTATCTGCTGGCTGGATTCTCTGGATGTGCAGGGGTGCTGGTACACAGCTCACTGCACTGTAGGGTAGGAACCAATCACAGGCTAGGCAGACCTGATAGGGAACTGAAGTCCGTCTTTGCATGTGTTACTGCAGGGCTGTAATTGGCTAGTCCTTCCTAATGTTCTTCTGGCAGGGATATTTGGACACGCCTACCCCTCATTTGAAACATGGACAGGGACCAATAAAAATGTATAGGAAGCTCCACTACAAGGGCATTTTTAAAAGATTTTGATCATTTTTAGTGTTTTTTTAAACACTCATAGCATACATATACTATATGTAAAAAGAGGACACTATGTTTGTCCAGGAACAGTAAGTCATAGCAACCAATAATCCTGCTGATTGGTGGCTTTTAAGCACACACCTGTGACCAGTAATGGTGACCAGTAAATGCTTCCTGCTGATTGGTGGCTATGGGTTACTGCTCCTGGGCAAATGTATTGCCTTTTATTACATGACCCCTGTAGGAGTTTACCAAAAACGGGCCCTTAGGACAGGAACCCCTAGGACAGACCACAGGGTGGTGCTGGGAAGCAGGGACACTGGGATGACTGGGTGCTACATAGTTAATGGGGAGGATCCCTGTAGTTCGGGTTATGGCCACCGGGTGGTACATAGGCCCATATAAGTAACGCAGCCATGTGCTGTGGGGAGTGGTTAGTCCAGGGACTGCTCCAGTAATGGAGTGGGTGCCCCGGGCACAGTTCTTATATAGGAGTTTTGTAATAGATCGCTCTAGGAGTGATATGTAGAGCAGCCGAGTTTAGAATGGGCGGACATGGCCGCTAGAGGGTGAGCCCACAGCCCAAGTACCCGAAGCCCCAAGTACAGACCAGGCTATGGTTGAGGCAGAACCCCAAGGGGTGCAGCAAGGTCCGGAGGAGGCTGAGCAGAGTCCCGAACCCACTAGTGATAAAGGGGGACCACCTGAAGTAAAGTCTCTACCTCCCTATATAGCGGTTCTCAAAAAGAGGAATGAAACCTCTGAGGGAGCCAGCGGGGCCGCTAGTACCCCTAATCCCGGATGGGATAACCTGGATGAGACTGAGGAGGAAGACGTCTATAGTCCTCAGTTGTTTAAACTGCCCAACAGTATTCCTGCTCCTAGGAAAATTACGAAAGAGGAGGAGAAGGACTTTTGGGTCTTGCCTGGTAAGGGTGACCCCGATATATTCTGTCGAGTATCCAGGATACAGCGGGTCATGAATTACAAGATATTTAGGCTATGGGGATACTATATGCCGTACGCACCCCTTTGGGTGTACGATAAAATGGAGTCCCTGATGGACGATTGGGTGGTAGCGGAGATAGCAGCCAAGGAAAGGAAGGCTGGGAAGTGCCTGTACCACGCTGATCCCCTGAAGAAAATGGCGGCCTGGAAGTTTGTCAGGGCGCTGGAAAAAGAGTGGTGGTGGGGCCGCACTGTGCTACGCCACACCGTATATAGCTGCGGGAGGAAGAACCCAGAGCCGCGTTATTTTAGTACGGACGTTGAATTGCCCAGTGGGGTACAAGTTGAAAAGCCGCATCCACACTACTATGCATCATATATTGATATTCAGATGCGATTCGCATATATGGTGTGAGAGAGTCTTCTGTGGGACTTGTTTAATCCCAGGAGGGAACTTTTCAGTTCAGGGGTGTGTGACACCTACCGTTTAGGTGTGCCCCTCAGGAGGGACTTGTCCTTTTCCCAGGAAGGAACCGTCGGCGATGGGTAAGGAACACCCACGTCGCAGCCAACCGGCTGGTTGGGAGGAAAGTGCTGCTTCTGTCACGATTCCCGGAGGGGAGATTCTGAGTTAGCCCAGAAGGGCGCAAGTTTGCCAGATGCCCACCCGTTGGTGGATGAAAGGACCCAAGGTGGGATCACCTTGGGAGCTGGACTCCCTCAAGGAGGAGGGGAGGGCCAGGAAAAGAAAAAGTTGCCTTTATTTTCTTTGCTGCAAAATAAAGAATGTGTTTTGATGTTGGGAAAATAAAATGTCCTTTCTTTTCTTTTGAATGTGAAATGTCTAAGGGACAGAGACTCTTGTGGGACTTTCACAAAGACTTTGGAAGGTGGGATTGGTTTGCATGTCTCATTTTTCCTTTCCAGTTCATCCATTGTACCCTGGCAGTCTCCTGGAGGAGCTGTGAAGCGTGATGTGAAAACAACATGGTAAATGTATTGTGTTTCGTAGAATGTGTGTCAGCCAGGAGTTGACAATTTTCTTGTAGGGGGAGAATGTAGGGGTTTACCAAAAACGGGCCCTTAGGACAGGAACCCCTAGGACAGACCACAGGGTGGTGCTGGGAAGCAGGGACACTGGGATGACTGGGTGCTACATAGTTAATGGGGAGGATCCCTGTAGTTCGGGTTATGGCCACCGGGTGGTACATAGGCCCATATAAGTAACGCAGCCATGTGCTGTGGGGAGTGGTTAGTCCAGGGACTGCTCCAGTAATGGAGTGGGTGCCCCGGGCACAGTTCTTATATAGGAGTTTTGTAATAGATCGCTCTAGGAGTGATATGTAGAGCAGCCGAGTTTAGAATGGGCGGACATGGCCCCTCCAGGAGTAGTAAGCGAGGTTAAGACCTCCCGGCAGTACATCAGCCGGAGTGCAGGGAATTAAGTGGCTAGGGAAGGTGTACCAAGGCACCACCAGTCCAGGAGGCCGGATCTGAGGATGCCCAGTGAGAGTACCGGTGTGGGTCCCTGTGGGGTAACGTCCTAGCGTGAGTACCGGGGGAACTCTATGGTAGAGTGTCTTGCCGTGAGTACCGGGGAGAGCCCCTAGATGGGAGCACATGTCGGGAGTACCGTTGGGTAGGCCGACAGGAGATGGTACTCAATGAGATGTATGGAGATATACCCTGCACTGTATACTATGGTTAAGCTGCTCCTGGAGAGGTGTTCGTCCAATAAACCTTCTCAATTACTTTATTCATATAACCGTGTGGTGAGATCTATAAGTCCGGAAAGGTACACCAACCTATGAAGTTCCCAGGAGGTAGGATATAGGTCCATACCATTATCCCTGGGTGGAGGCACGCCATTGCTGGGAAACGCCTGTCCCTCAAAGTAAGCGGGGGCTCAGGGCTCCTGTAGCGCCAAGTAAGCAAGTAGTTCCACAGTATCTTCACAGGAGGGCTACACCCCCATAGTGTTTTATGTGTTCTTAATCTTCCATCAACGTTTGTATACTGGTTAGCCTTTCTAAGGGCTCTGGCACACGGGGAGATTAGTCGCCCGCGAGTCTTTTTCGCTGATTTCGGGAAATCACGCCGCCACGTGTGCCATCCCGCCGGCGACTTACATGTTCGCCGGTGGGATGGCGGATCATGACAACTCGGGGAGATTAGTCGCCCGCGAACATGGAGTTTTGTCGCGGGCGACTAATTTCCCCATGTGCCAGAGCCCTTAAACCAAAAATCAGTTTCTATTTGCTAGAAAGCTATGGATGTACACAGTGTAAACACAATTTGATTGCCAGGTTGCAGCTAGTATTTTTGCTACAGGACAACAATAACTGTAGGATAAAGCAGAAAATGAGGACCTTGGGCTGCACAGATGGGCAGGAAGCAAACATAATAAACTGTCATAGCAGTAAAATTTAATGTAAAACCTTCTCTCTTTCCCTTTTTGGTCTGGGTCCAAAACAAATGGAGGACTGGTGCCTCGTCCATCCGTAACCACGGAGAGGAAGGTGCCAGTCATTCATTTCCTTCAAGAGATTATCAAAGGAAAAGGGTTGATGGGGGGACCACTTACACTTTGCAAGTTATTTTGAAAGTATAACAAAGATATCAACGCTTTTAACGCCTCCACTTCTCCACAACACCTTGTACCGAACATATTTTTTATGTTATTGTATTTATTTTTTTATATCTCAATTTGTGATGTTTTATACAACAAAGATCATAATTATGGAAGGGCATTCAGGGGACTGGGTCCTTTCACTGCCCTTTGATACGAATGGTTTATGAATGGTTTACGAAGCAATAGAAAAATATTCAGCAGCAACGGGAAAAAAATGATGACTATTGTTAATAATGTCATTCAGCATTTTCAAAGAAATTCCATAAAAACCACACTGAATGCAAATGAGAAAAACAGCTGCGTGCAGTGACCCAAGGGTAAATGTCATAGCCCGATGTATCCACGTCAGAGATTAAAACAAAGAGTTGAATCTCCCTGTGAGGGCAGACACTTGAGGTTAGTTAGCCCCAGAACTTCATGGGTTCATGGGAAATAGCTGTGCCCATAGCAAATGATTTCTCAGAATCTGCTAGAGCAATCCATATCTGGCAATGCCAGAAACACGTGACTGCCAGAGGAACTCTACAGGTAGCACTTTGGATTCATAAGAGTGGCACCTGTCCAACCATAATGTTAGAATGTAACTGCCAAACTACATATTGTTATATGTTCAGTACCTTCATTGTTGTATGAAATCCCCAGAGCAGTAATGATATTAACAAGTCCACAGAGAAGCGTTTGATTCATGAAGGTGAGACAGACTGAAATGGATTTCTGCATCAGCTGTGTGTAATATCGAACAATTCATTTTTATCAGCTTCAGGCGCCAAAAGTTAGACTCCAAGATCTCTGGGACAGTGACTCATTGTGCCTAAATATACAGACTCTATTAATAAAATAACTGCAGCCAGTCTGGCCTACAAAGAACAGATCCAGTTACAAAGAGAAATTGCACACATTTCAGATAAAAAGTATATTTAAAAAAAAAAACCCAGATACACTGGCTGCTACCAATCACCTTACAGAGTGCAGAAACAATGCATCATATGATCATGAAATCATTTGTACTGTACCTTTACCTTTAGATAGCAACTTTCAGCTTGACAGATATAAACGGGATGCAACTGTAGGGACCCATAGGGTTAACAGCCCCTATGTCTTTAAATTTCATTGTTGCTGGGCAGATGTTATTACTGGTATAAACCAGCAACAAAGTCATTGGCTCTTTCCTTCCAAACCCAGGTAGCTTGGGACAGCATCCTCAAATGCATCTGTTCACTAATCTTTTTTTTCCTTACATTCAGACTATTAAATGACTGTGTGTTTAAAATAGGATTCTTATTCCAGAGACTCTAAAATATCAAATGAATAATGCAGAGTAGATACAAAGCGAAGTATATAGCCATCTTCATAAACTAGAATATAAAAAGAAATAAAGTCCCTACTTACACCAATGCCCTTATTGCATAGTAGTCATCCCTAAAAAACTGTCCCCATTGTTTTCCCTCTCCCCAGCCATCTTTCATTGCAGAGGAAATTCCATTGATGCATTTAAAAGTTTTCTGGAATATAATTATATCTTCTGGGTTTAGTTAAATGAGCCCTTCATACCAAAGCAAATTGAGTTGCTGGGTTGTTATGTTGGAAACTAGAAAGTGAGATAGATAGGGGCAGATTTATTAAGACACGAACGCTCGGAGCGTTCATTCAAAAATTCGTTTTCCCGCTGTTTACAATCGTTCGGAACGAAAATTTTGTGACTTTCGGATCGCCAATACGATATTATCGTGACTAATACGATTTTTACGTAAGCAGTTTTGTGATATTTGCGATCATCAGAAATTTTCGTGTGCCCCATAGTTTTAGCTAGTAACAGCAGCCTGTGGTCCAACCAGGATTGATAGTAGGGAGTAGCTCCCCCCTAGGATCTGCTGGCCTAAATAAAGGGAGCGCAGTACATGACATGGGAATCAGGCTTAGTTTATCTCCCTGATCCATGTCTGATGTATAGTAAGAGTAGGAATATGAGCAGTACATTATAGGCTGTGGGGTAATTCAACAAAGTGTGCTGAAAGTCTAGTAACCCAGAGCATTCAATCAGTGCACCGCTGATTGGTTGCTGTAGCTTGTTAGAACATTCTATATATTTTCACCCGAGTGTATGACCGATAACTAATATCATGGCTCCAGAGTAACTACCAGATCAGGTTTTATTGGACTCTTATCTGCATACTTTAACATCTTTCATTAATAAATAGTTAATATTTCCCTCTGTTATATTTTTGCCAAATACCTTTATCATGTACACTGTGCCTTTGAATTCAATAAACATGTTTTATGAACATGATGAAAACAAAATATTGTAACCCCCACACACTCTATTTAACGTACTAAAGGTACATAAAAGAAAATATTTAATTCTAAATTTTACTTTAAACTACTTTTAAATCCCCCCCTTTTCACATGAGGCTCTCTTAAATTTGGCTAGGCCCCAGCCAACCACCCCCAGCAACTCTTAATTTAATGGCATGAGTTTAAAGGCAGCAAAATGGATTAAATTGATAATATCTTGGCAACTCTAACGCTCTATCTTTGAAGCTAAGATATGAGTCTTGTTAAGTCATACAATCCCATGGAAGGAGCCAAAAATTAACATTTTATTGATGGTTTTAAGAGCTTGCAGATAGCACTGCTCAGCACGAAATTTCTCCATTCAGATTATAATCTGCTGTCAATAGATAATGGAATGCTTCACTAAACTGGGTACAGATTAAAATGAAAAGTCATAATATGGTGCCTCAGCGGTTAGCGCTGCTGCCTTGCCGCGTTTTAGGGCTCTGGCACACGAGGGAGATTAGTCACCCGCAACAAATCTCCCTTGTTGCGGGCGACTAATCTCCCCAATATGACATCCCACCGGCGAAAATGTAAATCGCCGGTGGGATGGCATACACGGCAGTGCAATCGCCGAAGTTGCCTCTCGAGGTAACTTCGCCGATTTCCGCAAATCACGCCAACACGTATGCCAGGGTCGGACTGGGGGGTGCAGGGCCCACCGGGGCTCCCGCCCCAGGGGCCCTGCAGGTGCCCCAGCTGCGTCCCCTAACCCCCCCAGGGGCCCCCCTAACCCCCCCGAAGGGCCCCCGCCTGACATCCTCCCCGAGCGCGTATAAATTGAATGCGTCAGGGGAGGAACAGTCAGTAGTGGGGAGCGCCGGCAAAGGTCGGACTGGGCGGCTGGGGCCCACTAGGGCCGGGGCCCACTGGGATTTTTCCCGGTGTCCCGGCGGCCCAGTCCGACCCTGACGTATGCCAAGGGAGATTTGTTGCGGGCGACTAATCTCCCTTGTGTGCCAGAGCCCTAAGGCGCCATTTACTAAAGGTTGAATTTTTTTTCAGATCTGGATTTTTTAGCGCTAAAAGAAATTTTCCTTGTGACAAAACTGTGAAAATTCCAAAAATACTCCATCTGAACCTTGTCGAGATCATGTAGAAGTCAATGGCAGATGTCCCTCCCCTTCCCTGGAAGATCTTTCTTTGCTTTAAATCGTTGGAGGTTTTCAGATTATTTTTTTTTGGCACGCATGGATTTACAGCGAATTTCGCCATTGTGAATTGTCTCCCGAAATTTCAGCGAAAATCTTTGTTGCGTGTCAAAAAAAAAAGCCGTGAAGAATAATCATTTTGCGGATTTTCCGCTGTTTCGCAAATTTTCTGGTGAATCGAAACGGGATAGATTCACTCATCACTATATGTGAAGCCAACTATATGGCATTTATATATATATATATAGGCATGGAGTGATGGCACACACAGGGTTTTCATACAGGAGTCATAGATTAAAAAAAAATAAGAGGTTTTTTTATTTAGACCAATGTTTCAGTTCCTAACTGGAACGTTCATCAGGGACACCCCTATATATATAACATTTATACTTGTCCCCAACTGTCCAATACTGCCATACAGTGTCCTTGACCTAAATTTATTTTACTGATATGTAGCCAATTTTGTTTTGTGCCTCCCCAACTCCCCAAAGCCATTATGATGACCCAGGCCTCAAATCTCTACTTATCTAATGCATAAATTAAGAGATAAATATCTACTACCAACATTCCTGCCTTCACTCCCATACACAAGTTTTCTACAGATTACATGAAGACAATGGGAAAATTGTTTTTTATGTATAGCAAAGAAAGTATGTTGCTCAAGGATCAGGCCTTTCTCAGAAATGTATTCCTATTGAAAGCATGATCAGCTGGGGGCACATTTACTACCAAATTTTTCTGTAGATTTCTGCTTACTGTAGGGAAAGGGTTCTAAAAATCATGGGCAAAACCAAAACTGTGACTGAGGGGGCCCAGCCAAGGGGGCAGTTAAGGTTAGAACTGGGCTCTCTTCGGGCACCAAACACGGGGAATACCTGTACAGGTATAGGACCCATTATCCAGAATGCTTGGGACCAAAGGTATTCCGGATAAGGGATCTTTCCATAATTTGGATGTCCATACCTTAAGTCTAGTAAAAAATCAATAAAACCCTACTTAAACCCCATAGGATTGTTTTGCATCCAATAAGGATTATTTATATCTTAGTTGGGATCAATTACAAGGTACTGTTTTATTACTACAGAGAAAAGGGAATCATTTAACCATTAAATAAACCCAATAGGGCTGTTCTGCCCCCAATAAGGGGTAATTATATCTTAGTTGGGATCAATTACAAGGTACTGTTTTATTATTACAGAGAAAAGGGAATCATTTAACCATTAAATAAACCCAATAGGATTGTTCTGCCCCCAATAAGGGGTAATTATATCTTAGTTGGGATCAAGTACAGGTACTGTTTTATTATTACAGAGAAAAAGGAAATCATTTAACCATTAAATAAACCCAATAGGGCTGTTCTGCCCCCAATAAGGGGTAATTATATCTTAGTTGTGATCAATTACAAGGTACTGTTTTATTATTACAGAGAAAAGGGAATCATTTAACCATTAAATAAACCCAATAGGACTGTTCTGCCCCCAATAAGGGGTAATTATATCTTAGTTGGGATCAAGTACAGGTACTGTTTTATTATTACAGAGAAAAGGGAATCATTTAACCATTAAATAAACCCAATAGGGCTGTTCTGCCCCCAATAAGGGGTAATTATATCTTAGTTGGGATCAAGTACAGGTACTGTTTTATTATTACAAAGAAAAGGGAATCATTTAACCATTAAATAAACCCAATAGGGCTGTTCTGCCCCCAATAAGGGGTAATTATATCTTAGTTGGGATCAAGTACAGGTACTGTTTTATTATTACAGAGAAAAGGGAATCATTTAACCATTAAATAAACCCAATAGGGCTGTTCTGCCCCAATAAGGGGTAATTATATCTTAGTTGGGATCAAGTACAGGTACTGTTTTATTATTACAAAGAAAAGGGAATCATTTAACCATTAAATAAACCCAATAGGGCTGTTCTGCCCCCAATAAGGGGTAATTATATCTTAGTTGGGATCAAGTACAGGTACTGTTTTATTATTACAGAGAAAAAGGGAATCAGTTTTAAAATTCTGAATTATTTGATTAAAATGAAATCTATGGGAGACGGGCTTTCCGTAATTCGGAGCTTTCTAGATAATGGGATTCTGGATAAGGGATTCCCATACCTGTACTAGCATGAATGTATTTTATGTTTCTGCAAATGAAACAACTGTAAACTAAATAGCTGTTTCTATTAAAGAAAGGCAACATTTAGCTGTTTAGGTACCTACTGTTGACATGAATGCACTTGGGCTGCTGATCCCTATTAATATCATGCACCATAATACAATAGAAACACAATGGAGACCAATGAAAAGTGATTACAAAGTTGGAAGCCATTTAGAATTACAATGGCTGCTTAGACAAGAATAAAACGACCACCCGAGCCAGTAGTGGAAAAAAGCAAAGAGAAACCAAATACACATTTATCATGTACTTATATAAAAACAAAATAAGAAGAAACTGTCCCTTTAAAGAACAAACCAACCTAAGGAAAAAAAATATGAAAGGAGATGAGACAGTGTGCAAATGAAAACAGCAAAAAATAATATCTAATGCTGCCAGGTGTCTGTCCACAACAGGGGAAGGGACTATTTCCTATTATTTTTGGTTTCTTGCCACTTATTGTTATTTCCTAAGATACTTATGATATTGTGTGCCCATCATAGTATATTATTTATGTGCTGCATTTCCTTTCATTCTCCCTACTTTGCTGCCAGTACTTTTTGTGACTGTGTTAATTTTCTGCCTATTACACTGTGTTTTAAATAAAGTAAAGTGAATAAAGTAGATGGTATCTGAAAACCAATTTGCCTCCCTACAGAAATGAATGATACCAACTCTCTTATGTCTCCTCCGTCCTTTTTCAACTCTTTTAATTTTGAGTTTAAAGTTTCTCAGCTTCTCCTGACCTTATTGCTGTCAACTTGCTCACTGAATCCTAAGCCCTCTATTACTATTACTAAAACAGCGTGCCCCTGCCCTTACTCTAGCTCTTACTTATATATCCAGCCTCTTGTACTTTCCCCTCTTTATTGAAGCCGGCCTGTGCCTGCTGCATGGTTCACAGTCTTTTGGCTGGTGCTGATCTGATGGTACTTTTATTCCATGGATGTTGCTCTTACTAGTTCAGCTGTAGTGTTTACAAAACCCCAGAGGTAGTACTCACTAATTTTGTGAAACCATTCCTAGCATTAGACTAAGCTCACAGTGTTCCTTTGATCCAGAAATCTCCCATTTTTGTGCCACACATAATTTTCCCAACACTTACTACTCCTACTGGGTCTTCCTTCCTCCAGGCTCTTTTTATTATTATTATTAACATTTCTAAAGCGCCAACATATTCCGCAGCGCTGTACAATGAGTGGGTTTTATACATTTGACATACAGAATAACATATAAAGCAATCAATAACCGATACAAGACGTAAAGAGAGCCCTGCCCAAAAGAGCTTACAATCATTCCCTCCAGCAAGTGGGGACCAAAAGAGACAGAAATGTATTAGCTTCTCCCTTTAAAGACAAAGGAATCAGGAGCCCCCTGGCAAGTTACTGAACTTCCAGGGAAATAATTTAACCTGGACAGAGAAACATCCCCCCCTCCCAACTAAAAATCTGGCCCTGCCCTTAGCTGGCCAAAAACCTCTTAGGGAACTAGCTAAAATAAAGGTTGGCAAGACCTATACCCCCCACATATATACATTATAATTGTAGTGTTATAAAAGTACAGGTATGGGACCTGTTATCCAGAATGCTCGGGACCTGGGGTTTCCCGGATAAGGGATCTTTCCGTAATTTGGATCTCCATAATGTAAGTCTGCTAAAAAACGTTCAAATATTGAATAAACCCAATAGGCTTGTTTCGCCTCCAATAAGGATGAATTATCCTTACATTATCTTAGTTGGGATCAAGTACAGGTACGGTTTAATTATTACAGAGAAAAGGGAATCATTTAACCATGAAATAAACCCAATAGGGCTGTTCTGCCTCCAATAAGGGGTAATTATATCTTAGTTGGGATCAAGTACAGGTACTGTTTTATTATTACAGAGAAAAGGGAATCATTTAACCATTAAATAAACCCAATAGGGCTGTTCTGCCCCCAATAAGGGGTAATTATATCTTAGTTGGGATCAAGTACAAGGTACGGTTTAATTATTACAGAGAAAAAGGAAATGATTTTTTAAAATTTTAATTATTTGCTTATAATGGAGTCTATGGGAGATGGCCTTTCTGTAATTTAGAACTTTCTGGATAATGGGTTTCCGGATAAGGGATCCAAGAAAAAATAATATTCTCCAGGGCAGCTTCAGAGTAAAAATATTTTTAGGGGGAGTCTATATACTGAGGTCACATGGAATAGTGGTTAGAATTTTTTTCTGGAAGAATGTGACTTGTGGCCACAATAAGTCAGAATGTAGCCACACAAACCCTTCTGAGCATCTTCTTTAACTGTATGTGTAGGCAAGGGTCAATTGCTAGGTCAAAATGCCTAGCTTTTAAAGTACAAGTATAGAACCTGTTATCCAGAATGCTTCGGACTTGGGGGTTTTCAGATAAGGGGTCTTTCTTTATTTTGCATCTACTAAAAAAAATCATTACATTAAATAAACTCAATAGGATAGATTTATATCTCATCTAGGATCAAGTACAATGTACTGTTTTATTATTACAGAGAAAAGGGAATCATTTAACCATTAAATAAACCCAATAGGGCTGTTCTGCCCCAATAAGGGGTAATTATATCTTAGTTGGGATCAAGTACAGGTACTGTTTTATTATTACAGAGAAAAGGGAATCATTTAACCATTAAATAAACCCAATAGGACTGTTCTGCCCCAATAAGGGGTAATTATATCTTAGTTGGGATCAAGTACAGGTACTGTTTTATTATTACAGAGAAAAGGGAATCATTTAACCATTAAATAAACCCAATAGGACTGTTCTGCCCCAATAAGGGGTAATTATATCTTAGTTTGGATCAAGTACAATGTACTGTTTTATTATTACAGAGAATTATTTTTTCAATGTAATTGTTTGATTTAAATAGAGTCTATGGGATATGGATTTGCTATAATTTGGAGCTAATTGGATAATGGATCCCCTACCTATAATAGCAAAAAGTTCATAAACAAATACAAAACAGAATAATTCAGTTCTAATAAAATATTTATGGAGAATTCAAGCCTTTGGTTTCTATATCACTTTGAGAGGGACCGCTGAATACACATCTCAGTTGCCTCCTACTTACTGAGTGATTTCCATTTCAAAAGTATGTTTAAATTTCTTATTGACAACAGCCATAAAATGTGTTGTTTCTAAATGCTTAATCTTCTATCCTTGGGGTATCTACTTGCGCTTAATAGATCTGCTGGAGCGTGAGTGATGTCTGGTTAAACCCTTGTGAGCTCCGGGAGATATCCATTTAAAGCTGTAATCTAAAATTCATTGTTACCCACAAGTCATGGAACACAAAAATAATTTGGGATTTAACATGCATTTTCTCTTTGTCAATCTTAAATGACCTTCTCTGTGTAGGATGGTTCCCACACTTTAAATGCATGGCTAAAAATGATCTGCTTATGAATTAATTAAAAAAAAAAATCAATTACTTACTGCATCACTCATTGGCCCTCTCTGTGTTTAAAGGGTTAGTTCTATATAATGCCAAAGTTAGTTAGAGAGTGGCTGGTATCGTTTTAAGAATTTTACAACTTGGAGAATAGCTGTTTTTATATAAATTAATATCCATTTGGTTCCGGGACAGAAAAATTAGATATTAAAGAATGAATCATTCTGTATAATACCTGAAATTGTGTTTTTACCTGAGTTACAGACACAAGTGCTGGAATGCTAAGGGGCACAAAAATGCATTCCTCATCTGTAGCAGCTATGGTAGGAGCTTGATCAGCGCCTTGCCGTAAGTTAAATGAATGCAAGGGCAGTGGGCAAAAATCAGGGTTGGATGCAAATCCCCATATTTTATTACCCATGCTGCAACGTCCCATAATTCCAGCATAATTATGGCTGCAAAAGTTGGTGTGTCCGCTTGTGTTTTGACACAAATCTGATGAAAGTTGCATCCAGCATGGGTTTTGTTCCAGCATTTTCATCACATTCACTGGATAAAGAATGGGGAACCCTAAAGCTACTGCAAGGTCTAGGGTGGTAGAACCTCTAGGGCTTTGCAAAGTCAATGGGCACAGCTGAGCGCTATTTATTAGAATGGGCTAGAGCGATCCCCAACCAGTGGCTCAAAGACAACATGTTGCTCACAACCCCTTGGATGTTGCTCTCAGTGCCCCCAAACCAGGGAGTTATTTTTGAATTCCTGACTTGGGGGCAAGTTTTGGTTGAATAAAAACAAGATTTCCTACCAAATAAAGCCCCTGTAAGCTGATAGGGTGCATAGAGGCCCCTAATAGCCAATCTTAGCCCTTATTTGGCTCCTCCATGAACTTTTATGATGCTTGTGTTGCTCTCCGAGTCTTTTTACATTTGACATGAGTAAGAAAGGTTGGGGACCCCTGGACTAAATGGTCATGGATGCCTGACCTCAATAAATTGCATCAATGATGCATTTATTTTAGCGCACCTACATTTGTGGACACGTTTCTGAATGACCGCTAATCTGACACAAAGTGCAAAGCACAGTTCATATGGATGTGCAAGGAAGCCCTGGGCTTAAGACTGCCATAGCATCTTCCATTATGATGAAAACATCTAAAAAATGTTAAACATATGGCATTTGTGCTTTAGTTAACATGGTGGGTAATAGTAATTAACTGAGGTAAGTATCAAGATAACAGTAAGTAATAAGATAACAATTGTATGTATGCAATTGGTTTGAACCCTTTTAGTTAGCCACAGAGACTCTTAAGGATTCTGTATTGATTTTCTGTTTGCCTGTTCATACAATTGCTAGGCCACAATATCTGTCAGACAATTACCTTCATCATGGCCCTAACTATTTTCTTTTAGTTTCCTCACAGTAGCAAAATTTGTCCTGCCTTCTTGCAGTATAACTCTAACTAAAGTAAGCCCTGCAAGATGAATTTGTAAGGAAAACAAAAAAACGCAACCTCTTGCAACTTCTTGACACTGGTATGGTGGCCCACAAACTCCTATTTGTTTATATAAATGGATATAGGTATGAAAAATAATGGGTCTGTTGGTAACCAACTTCCTTTGTTCACAGGAATCTCAATGACACAGGGGTGATCCGTAGGGAGAGAAGTGAATGGTTCCATAAGGAATCCTTATTTGCAAAAGTAAAAAAAAATTGTTTTAACTATACAACACATATTGGCACAGGGTAAGCCAGATGTGACTAGTTCAAACTTGTAACATTATTGTGGCTTATGAATAATATTGTCTTTCCCTTTGGGTTATTTGGCGTTTCCGAGCAATGATTCTAAAATTAACTTTAGGCAGCAGTAACAATATGAATAGCTATGACGCACAGAGCAATGTCAAAGTATTCAGCTGAGTCTGTGAACTGTATAGACGGTGCTAACCACTTGGTAATGCATTTAGCAGACTGAAGGGGAAAAGGACCAATTACAGTAATTCAATTAAAACTGTAAAATCTCCAAACTAATTGCCAATTGAAATGTTCTGCACAGGCCTCCGGTTAATTAGAGAATGTCCACGATGGCACAAAAGCAATGAATTAGCAATAATTGTTAACTTGGCATTTTCTCAGACACTCAAAATGTTTCCAGAGAATACTTATTCCTTTTTCACTTGGGAAGAAAAGTCTTGGAAACAGTTGTAGAGTGTTATTTAAAGTTTTTCCTTGTTTCAGGTGGAAATTGGGTTATAGACAATGTGCAGTTAACGGATTACTTCATCCCGTTTCCAAAGAATGAAATGATAAAATAAACAACCAATAAGGACAAATATTGCAATGAATAAATATTTAATATATGCAGTTATGATGTGCCACGTGGTCAGAGACAAAGAAGGAGGTAGGGGAAAGGGATTATTCATATAGAATCATTGCATATGTTTCTTTCCAGTCAGATTAGGGAATAGCAGTTCAAGGTAAAATATAGGGGTAGAGTTTTCACAACAGACTGACCATATGTGTGCAAAAATTGGTGTCAAATGGTAAATGGAGGGAAACTGTGGGTACAGAAATCTTAAACAAATTACTTACCCCCCCATTCTACATCCAGTGGTAATCTCTCAGGTCAAACTAAAATAAAATTGGGAAAAAATTATTATTTAAGCATTACAATGTGGCCAACAACATTGGAGATACTGAGCATTCTTATACAGCCTAAGATTCCCACTGAAAAGTTGGGTTGCTTTAAGCCACAGCCCGGTTCGTGCTAGCCCAAGTCAGTTATACAAGATACCATCCTTCATCTGCCCTACACCTAACTGTTGATCAGATCTTACCTAAATATAGACATCAAGGAGGTGTAAATGATAAATAAAGGCCCAGAGACCACCCCCAGTTGGCCTCCCTCTCCCCAGGATCACACTCTAATGCATCCTTTTATCTCACACACGGAGCACTGGGGATAGGACACACAGAAATCTCTAGCGCACCTAGACCCCAGCTCCGGATTTCAGCAAAGTTCAGGTGCAGCTGGGTGGCATGGAGTCCCAGGCTGGGCCTTTGTGGCCTTACCATAAATCCAGGCCTGATAAATAATCAGTATCCTGAATAATGTCCAAGGAATATCCTATAAGGCTGGAGAACAGGGCAAAAACCTTCTTTATGTCGCTCTAAAACTGTTCCTGCTATCGATGTACAATGAACCTACAGCTTAGCATCTTATAAGTTTTCTATTCTGTTCCTATTAAAACATCAGTGTACTGTATATAAATATGTATATATCAGCAATATCTAAATGAGTTGGTTGAAAACTAAAACACATAAATAATAAAATATTTTATTTAAGATTTTCTCACATTTCTCTCCTTTTAAACATTTTTTTAACCACATTTTTTTGGAAAATATTAGGCTCATCTAACCTAGAATCCCCTTAGTATATACTATGCCACTGCCACCTACTAATGCAATGCTTAATACCATGCCTCTTACCCCCTCTCCTTCAGTATATGTATTTCAATATATGTTTTATCTCTATATCCTTCTATTGTGCTGCAGAATATATTGACCTGTAACCCCTATTTGGCTGTGAAAACAGGCAACACCAGCTAGATTGGCTTTAGAGCATGGGGTACATAGGACTCTACACATCAGATGGGCTTTCGCTATGTGGAAATATCCTTAGGGTGTAGTGCCACTACAACTCACTTGGGCTGTGGGCAAATTAATATAAAGAATGGATGCCAGAAGGTTCTTCGCAGTGAAACATATATCAATCTGTTTAAGTCCATAGGGTAATAGCAAATACTCACTCAGAGGAGATAGCAGGTAAAAGCTCTGAGGATAGAAAGAGAGGATGTCCACTGGTTTATCCCACCTCTACAGAGCCTAGGCAGGGTAAAGACAACCAAACAGCAGGGCACCACTGTGGAGAGTAGTCTGGAGAAGTATCTCAGGTCCTTAGGATGTACCTTATCTGTTAAGGATCCCAAACAGCCGACTATGGATCAGGGATAGGAACTAACCTGATACCTGTGTCTTAATGGTAGTCCTGCACTAAGGCAACAGTGCCTGTAAGGAAGAGTACTGCCAGCTAATCCCTCCTGGTTGGAGCCAGAAACTGCTCTTTCTATCTGATCTCACTATCTCACTTTCCTATAAAGTGCTCTTAAGGATGTTCTACTAGTCTAGCTATTCCTTGTTCACGGGGTCCCTGTTCCCCGATTTTCACTAGAGTCAGATAGTTCTCTAGGGGTATGATGGCTTTACCGAGTCAACAGATGCAGCCAAAGAGAAGGATCCACCCCTTTGCTTAACACTATATTAGAGTGCCAAGATAGTGGTCTACCTATAAACCAATAAGACACAAATGCAAATGGAATACTAGATACATGGGTCTTTGCCCAGTAACAGAATAAAGAAGGAAATTGTCCACATAGGAATATTAACCCTATGGGTCCCTACAGACCATTTATAAATATTATTACTAATAACATAAATAGTTATAATAGATAAATAATAATAACACTATGCATTAGTTTAGCTCCAAGGTGCAGCAGTTTTATATATAAACAGTGCATTACACACACATTCCTTCCTTAGACTGAAAAACCTCATTAATATCATAAGGCTATATCCACATAAACATTAGCAAGTAGCTATGGATCACAATTGCTGCCAATGAACCTCATTTTCTTTATCACTAACCCTGTTACTACAATTCCAAATCATGTCAATGAACTGGAAAAATTTGGTTCCATAAGCAATATTAAGTCCTTAGCCTTAAAATCCCCTTTCCCCCAACAAACAATACAGGCTTTCACAAATGTTTCTTTACAAATGGGCTAATCGGTCCATTACGTATCTGGGAATTAGAATTACCAGAGCTCTCAGTGAATGGGTAGGACCTAATCTGCATGATCTTACTACTAAAAATAGAAAGAATCTGAAAAATTGAATAGTTTGTGCCCTGTTGTGGTTTGGCAGAATGAATGTAGTGAAAATGAATATAACACCCTGGATCTTTTACTTGGTTGAAGAACTTCTTCTCACACTGCCTACTTGTCTGAACCTCTTCAATACTGAGATAATGCATTTTATATACCAATGGCATATCCTATTGCCACATGTCTCCCATATCAGAGGTCACTATTGAATAGAGTGACAGACTGGGTCCATAATGTTGAATTAAAGCTCTGGGTGGAAAGTGAACTCCATGGTTCAACTACTTATTGTATCTATTTCCCATACATTGGACTGATTTAGTCAATAGGTGTATCCCATACAAAGATCGTGCTCTGCTGTCTTAGCACATGGGATAAATTGCCCCTCAAATATATAGTTACTAAACACCCTTCTCTCCATCATCGATATATATATTATTTCTCTCGGGTCTAGATTATAATCATTAAATACTGGTCCCATTTCTAGCCATTCACAAAAGGTAAAAGAAAAATAGTGAGACCTTCAATGTTACTTTCTAACGGCTCAAAAAAATCTCTTCCTTTGGTTTTAATTTACCTTTTTCACACACACCATGGTCTGCCAACAGTTGTCACCATACTGTCCAGTAGTGATGAGCGAATCTGTCCTGTTTCGCTTCAACAATAAATTAGCGAATCTTTCAAAAGATTCATGAAACGGCGAAAATGTTGCACGGAAAAAAATTATCGCTCCCGACTATTCTTTTGAAGCGTGACTATTCTTGCGACAATTTTGGACGCGTGACTATTCTTTTGACGCTTGCGACTATTCTTGCGACAATTTTGACCTCATGCCTATTCTTTTGACGCCCGTGACTATTCTTGAGAAAATTTTTGGATGCGCGACTATTCTTGCAACAATTCTGGATGTGCAACTATTCTTTTGATGCCTGTGACTATTCTTGCTACAATTTTGGACGTGCGACTATTCTTTTGACGCCTGCGACTATTCTTGCGACAATTTTGGCCGTGTGCACATTCTTTTGACGCCCGCGACAATTCTTGCGACAATTTTTGGACGAATCCATGCCTGGCGAAATATTTCGCCCATTAATACTGTCCAGTCCTACAGCTAGCTGAGCCTGGTCACATTATTTCACATATAGAAAGTGAAGAGGAACAGAAGTTGAAGAAGAATAGAGGAAGAGAACCAGGATCGGACTGGGGCACCGCAAAAAAACCTGGTGGGCCCTGGCAGCTCAAACCTGATCCCTGTCGCCCCTCCCCTAGCCACCGGAGTCCCTTCCCTGATGTGTTTCACTTATGTGCGCTCAGTGGAGGATGTTGGGTGAGAGGCGGGGGGTTAGAGAGACGTACAAGTGTGTAGTGTACAGACTGTGGTTTGACACTGAATTGGCAGCAAAATATGTGTTTCTTTTTTTGTACTGAAAATAAAAATAGGACACAAAATGTTATCTTGTGAAAAAGATCTTGTTTCCCTCAGTCCACCAAAGAACCATATCCTCTGGGGATCTGTTATTCTCCAGAACATGCACAAATCTGTATTACTGCCTCCCTGAGGAAATCCATTTTGAATGATCAGATCAGTTTGTCATAGCTCTGCTGGGTGTGTTATTTTACTGCTGTGTGTTATAAACAAAACACACTTCTTTTTAATCTCCCTGGAGCTAAAACATCTTTTACTGGCAGGAACAAAGATCTGGTTTTGGCAACTAAATGGATGTATAAAAAAAAAAGATATTTTCCTTAAGGGTTTATTTTCTGGAACAAGAAGGATCGGGTCATTAGCCCTTCTTTTCATTTTAACTTAATCCAAGGATTTTGCATTGTCCAAAGTAATATTTTCTAACAGCCGGCAAACTGGCTTAAAGGTCAACGTTAATAAAAACCCAACAGGCTGAACGTGAACATCTGCTTAAAGCCATATAATTCAGAGTCCTGGGTTTTGTTAAGTTTAAAAAATGATTTCCTGTATTTTATAGGAAAATTAACAGATGAATAATAACGTATTTAGACTAGAAAGACAAGCACTTCTATTCAGAGATTTCCAGTATAAGAGCTTGTAAACAATTTGAATTGGATCTATGCTCCTTTGTATGTCTGAATAAAAGACCTGGTTGCTAAGGCTCTAAGCAGTGCTGTCCAACATGTAAGAGAATGACGGCCATATATTACTGTACTTGGATGCTGAAAGGCCAACAAGTTAAAAAAAAGGTTTCAGTGTAAGGACTTTATCTCTTTCTGACTTTCCATCCCTCCTATTTCTGATCTCCATCATCTCCTCATTCTTTCAGTTGTCTCCTGGATTTTCTCTCATATATTTGAAATGACTTATCACTTACATATTCCACATAAACTCTGTTTTGTCCTTGCTTTCCTTTTTTGATATCTACTTCACTTATTTACTTTTTTATGGTGTGACATTAATTTCCTATTCTGTTGTTTTTTCTTTCTTTTATTATATGGACCTCTCCAACTTTCTTACCCCTCTCTTATTTTCCCCTTTTTTGTGTTCTCTCCATTTCACTCCTTCCTATCCACTTATATTCCACCCCTTAATCTTTGGCCTATTTGTCTTCTCCTCCACTTACTGTATATTCCAACCCTTAATCTTTGGCCTATTTGTCTTCTCCTCCACTTATATTCCACCCCTTAATCTTTGGCCTATTTGTCTTCTTCTCCACTTATATTCCACCCCTTAATCTTTGGCCTATTTGTCTTCTCCTCCACTTATATTCCACCCCTTAATCTTTGGCCTATTTGTCTTCTCCCCCACTTATATTCCACCCCTTAATCTTTGGCCTATTTGTCTTCTCCTCCACTTATATTCCACCCCTTAATCTTTGGCCTATTTGTCTCCTCCTCCACTTATATTCCACCCCTTAATCTTTGGCCTATTTGTCTTCTCCCCCACTTATATTCCACCCCTTAATCTTTGGCCTATTTGTCTTCTCCTCCACTTACTGTATATTCCACCCCTTAATCTTTGGCCTATTTGTCTTCTCCTCCACTTATATTCCACCCCTTAATCTTTGGCCTATTTGTCTTCTCCCCCACTTATATTCCACCCCTTAATCTTTGGCCTATTTGTCTTCTCCTCCACTTATATTCCACCCCTTAATCTTTGGCCTATTTGTCTCCTCCTCCACTTAAATTCCACCCCTTAATCTTTGGCCTATTTGTCTCCTCCTCCACTTATATTCCACCCCTAAATCTTTGGCCTATTTGTCTCCTCCTCCACTTAAATTCCACCCCTTAATCTTTGGCCTATTTGTCTCCTCCTCCACTTATATTCCACCCCTTAATCTTTGGCCTATTTGTCTCCTCCTTCACTTATATTCCACCCCTTAATCTTTGGCCTATTTGTCTCCTCCTCCACTTATATTCCACCCCTTAATCTTTGGCCTATTTGTCTCCTCCTCCATTTATATTCCACCCCTTAATCTTTGGCCTATTTGTCTTCTCCTCCACTTATATTCCACCCCTTAACCTTTGGACTATTTGTTTCCTCCTCCACTTATATTCCACCCCTTAATCTTTGGCCTATTTGTCTCCTCCTTCACTTATATTCCACCCCTTAAGCTTTGGCCTATTTGTCTCCTCCTCCACCTATGTACTACCCCTTTTCTCATGTTCTTATGTTCTGTTCCCTTCCCTCCCCAATCTAATTCTATTCCTACTGCAAAAATGTAGCCATAAGAAGGGACCTTAGAGTCCAGAAAGCTTGACACATAGGAAATCACATAGAACTTAGTGATGTGCAAATCCGTCCACTTTCACGTCACCGAAAAATGTGCCAAACTGTTTGTGAAAAATTCACTGCAAATCCATTTCACTCATCAATTAAAATTTCACTCATCACTAATAGAATTTTGTTCCCCTTATTAACTGGCTTAAATTGCAAAATTCTTGATTGCAGCGCTATTAGTGCTACAAACAGTCCCATGTTAATATTTTTTCCTCATTCTTTGAATTATTTTGTAGCTGCAAAATTGCAGCTACAAATAACTGGATCTGATCAATCCGATATCAACCAGCTCAAAGTGGGCATATAGGGGAAAAATCCACTCTTTTGGCAACCTCACCAAACAAGCAGATCTTTCAGTGATGGACACCTAAAATCTGGCCCCTCCAGACCAATATGGCAGCTTATCAGATTGTTTATTGGGTTTTCAAGAGGTCCTAGCCATTCGATATGTGGCTAAAAAATTGGCTGAAAATTGCCTGGATATCAATTGGGCAGGTTTTTAAAATACCATAAGAAAAGGACCGTGTCACTGTGATGATGCAGACCTCTCAACATATATTTATAGGTCCCCATTACGGTCCACTCATAGGCCCAGGGGCCAAGTAGGAATTTACCATGTATGCCCAGCTTAACAGTGACAGCATTTGTCTTTTCTTGGTCTCACCTTTATTAGTTAAGGTTACAAATAAAGAGATGCCTTTTATGTAAATATCAATTACCATGTTTTGACTGTTCTACCAAACCCTAAATAATGGGGTCTCACTTTTGGACTATCTCATAGATATGGGGCTACTCCTTAGATATGGGACTGTCCCACAGATATTGGAAGTGTTGCAAATACATCATGATTGAAAACTTGTACTTGTTTTGCCAGAAGCATTCATTGCTTTCACAACAATGTTAAATCCAGTAAAAGCTAACAATTTACCAGCCTTTCTTATTAAGATGGTGCAGGTATGTAACCCCTTATCTAATATCAGATTATTCCAAAACACAACATTCTTTAGAGGCCACAAGCTGCTGCCAAATCCAACAACACTATTCCATATCCCTGATAAGACCTGATTTAGAAGCAGGTTGCTGACTCACTCCCATCTTTCTGTCTTCCAACCCAAATATGAAGGTTGGAGCTTCAGCTCTTGATCTCTTACCCCATCAATCAGACCCTTCATATTTTAGCATATACATGGCAGGGACCTATTTTCCAACACCAGACACCTGTATGCAACACCCCACTGATTGTACTTACATTACAAGCATGGATGTATCCAGCTCTCTGCAATGTACATTTGAGCAGGAGCTTTCTAATCTCACTTCCTTTCCACAAAATGCTTTATCTTTCTATAGTTTCAACCAAAAATAATAGAATGACCATCCCATATAAACTGGTGATGTTTGTCTGCTCAAACCAACTATTTTACTCAGGTTGCTTTAGCATATATTTTTGAAGAATATTCCATATATTTGTAGCCAAGGACAGAATCAATTAACACTTTGAAATTTGAAACACAATGTAAATAATCCAGTTTCCTAATAAAGCATGTTAGACTTTCTTTTAGTGATGAGCAAATCCTGGATTCGCAGCGAATTTCTGCATTTTGGCATTGGTGAATTGTTTTGAGAAACTTATGCGAAAATTTGCAGAAAAATGTAATAAAAAGTGGGGGTTGTGTCAAATTGGGCGCTGTTGTGCCAAAATGGGTGCGGTCCCATCAAAATGGTCACGGTCGCAGCAAAATAGGCATGGACGAGTCAAAAAAAGATGCGCATGGCAAACAAAAGACACATGCGATAAAAAAGACATCTACGACAAAAATGTTGTGCAACAAATGCGTTTCATTGATTTTTCGCTGTTTTGGGAATTTTTCAGCGAAGCAAAACGGGACAAATTCGCTCATCACTACTTTCTATGTAATATGATGTAATAAAAAATCCTGAATAGAATATATTGTTTATATTGCAACATTTTAATTACTGAAGAAATCTTGGAAATCCCCGTTCCCTTCTGCATTCATTTCAGAAGCTTTCCACCAGGAAGTCGCCTGTTTAAAGAACATTTCCAAAATCAAATAAAATGTCCCGTGAAAGATTTTAATCTTTCTAATGTACTGCAATTCAAGCTGCCAAAAATAGAACAGAAAAGCTAAGCAGAATGAGGGTAATTACAAAATGAGATTCTTCTCAGCAGGAATGTGCATCATTTCGTTTTCAGAAATTGCCAGAGGGAATCTTACTTTGCCATTATTCTGATCTGTACATCAAAACGGTTGGAATATGCTTCTTTTTGTAGGCTTGCACAAGCACATAGTACATTAAGCGGCACTTTTGCAGTTGGAAATATTACAGTTTTTTCCAGGCATAGCCAAGCCCGCTCTTAGAGGAGATTTTGTGTAAGGAGCACCAGGAGACTGGTGTTCGTCCCTACCTCAAGGTCTTCTCTAGTGATGCACGCTCCTGCACATGCCTGTCCTTAGCGTGTACTGGCTCTAGACCTGCGCACGCATGCGCAGTGATGCTGCCGCCGCTTGGCGCTGCGTGGTGATGTCAGTGGACATGCTGACGTCACTATTGGCACAAATTTCAAACTTAAAATTGCCGCCAAATTTAAAAGCACTATTCAGGATATTTTCCTTGCCCAAGCTGGTTCTGTGTTACTCAAAGTCATCAGACAGTGTAGGACTCACGTGCAATGAGGGGCCTTGACGTGGCACGTGAGCTTACATATTTTGGCCAAAGTGTGGTACTAACACCTCATTTTTTGTAAAAATTATTTTTAAAGGTAAACTAAGCGCTGGCAATCATTCTTTCTCTTTGTGTATAATTAATGGCTTTTTATGGTTTCTAGCAGCTGGTCAACTCCAGATTGTGGGTTAGACTGAGCGTTGGCACAATAGTGTGTTTCTAGCAGCTGGTCAACACTACAGCCTGGGTTAAACTGAGCGCTGGTGATTTCTTTCTGTGTTTAGATCCTTGCTAAGCCTTCCTATTGATTGACTTTCTGGTTATTTGACTCCTTGCCTGATTTTGACTACGATTCTTCTCTGCCTGCCACTGACTTTTGCCTGATTTCGACTTTGCTTCTGCCTGATCCCCTCTTTACCCCGTTTCCAGGGCCTCAGAAGGACATCAGTGAGCACGGGGGTTGGCAGTTACAGGCTCCTGTACACTACAGTTCGTAACACTTTCTGTGGCATCCCAGTCCGACACTGATACTATCACATTTAGATTAAACAAAATTAACAGGGAATTCTCACAGTCTTCTCACACTGCTCCCTTTGCATTTGAGATGTACATGTTTTAATGACTGTTGTCCCTATAGACCTCAATGTTTGATAGGCCACCTGTTCCTTATCATATCTAGGTTCACAGCACACTAGACCATCTTAAAGTGTTTTGCCTACCCATGTCTATTACTTTATAAACATGGAATCAAAATACCCCAAATCCCTTTCCATTGCTCCATGTAATAACTACATTTTTGTGTAAGAATCAACAGTTCTGGCATTTTTACATGATAATGAGAAATGGAGGATGATGTTAGGAAATTGGACTACAGGTCCGAGCAGCTAAAATCTCCCAGTGTGCCACTGCCCTTATTATTACATAGTAGTTTAACTTCTACTTTTGCAAAACCAAAATAAATAAAACAAAATAAAGCAAATAATTACAGTATATCCATTTACTTTCCTTGAAAAACCTAATAAATTCACAGCAACTTTGAAAACCATCTGTATATCACTGGTATTTAAAGAGTGTATTTCACATTTACTACAGCTTTATTCTGAGAAGGCAAGTGGCGTGCACATGTTTGTGCAGTAAGTGCCAGCTGCTTCTATGTACAGAAGCATATTTTCTTAAGGACCTTCTGAGCGGACATAATCTGTACAGTCTTACAGCCTAAATACATTTCTCATATCAGTGAAATTCCTTAATGCAATGAGAGCTGTTTTAATCCTCGCCATATAATGAACCCTTGTTTTTGTATTATGTATATTAAATACCCTTTAAAACATATTTATTCTTTTTAACTATATTGGCAAACTGTAAATGTTTATTGGACAAAAGTTATTACAGAACTAATCAACCTTGTAAACCAATGCACATACTGGACTACTGGGTAAATACATTAAGTATTAAAATATAAACAGGACACACCCCAAGAAAGACTGCCCAATTCATTTATTCATAGCCTCTCTACTACAGATGAAGCAGACCCTTTAGGGTGAAGACACACTGAGTTACTAGTAGCAGCTACTTTTTCATGGCTACTAAACTACAGAAAATTCCCCGCCAATGACAATACTGAGAATTTCTTCTGCTAAAACACATGTAGAGACAATTATCAGTAAATGATCAGCATTGTCTATTTTAGTAGCCACAACAAGTAGCTGCTACTAGTAGCTCTTTGTGTCTTCACCCTTATAGAGTTTCACATTGTTTGTCTTTCTACCTTTAGCCTTAATGATAACGCCCTCATGTTCATCCACCAGAATGGCTAAAACAGAATTCCTAATAATTAACACAAAAAAGGGAGCTTCTTTAGGATTTGCTAGGAGATAGAGCAAGAGATGCCTTCATAAGATGAATTAGAAGTTTTGGGATGACAAGGAAGTTGTAGCCAGATAAGCACCCAATATAAATATTAGGAACACAATTATGGACTCAAAATGGGTAGCTGAGTGTTCTTTATAGAAATTTTTTAGACACCATCCCCCCTGGTAATTTGATCAAGCTACTGACATATAAAAATATGGTTCTGTGCTATAGATTTGGTAATATCTAAGCTGCCAATTTAACATTCACAACCAAATTTCATAAACAATAACGTTAAGACTGTGCTTCATTACTCCCTAGTAGGGTAGCCTGGAATTGGGAACATCTGGCAGAAACACATTGTACTCATGGCAGAGATCATGGCTTCACCAAGTCTACTTATGTCTCTCCAATCACTTGGTTATCTTTTATCTCTAAAGATAACCAAGTTATTGAGCTATGGAGAGACACAAGTAGAGCTCCATTTACCTTCCTGATTAAGATTTTACTATTGATTTCCATTGATCCTCATTGGGTTAAAGTCCTTGGCAGCAATGTTTAGCACTATTATGTGACTCTCTTTCTGAATAACACATTTTTTCCTCTTTGGATAGCAGCTGTTATAGCTTGGTAGCAAAATGCCCCATGGAATTTTTAATTTATCAAGAAATTTGCCTTCTAACAGAAAGCTTTAACATATTCATAGTGTGATAGTCATTTGTACTATCTGTCATTGTGCTTTTGTTAGAAATTATTTTTAGAAGGTGTTGGCTTTTTTACCTTAGTGCACTTTCTATATTCCCAGCATATTGCGTGACATGATAATATACACTACTCAGTGAGACTCTATGTGGCTCAGCAGGGTTAAAAACTTAGTAGGATGCCAGCTTAATACTTTCCCACCTAGGTAAAGTTAAGAACCAATAATATGAAGCAGTTTTCTCCATCATTAATGCAGTTTCTCTCCAGAGAACACTATGGTGATGTCAGGGCCTGCTGGGCTCCTGCCGGGATTGTAGTCAGGATCAAGGAGAAAGCTTGAGTTCAGGCAAGCAAATATTCCAAAATGCAGTATCAGAAGGGTTAAAGAGAGTCTCTTGGTCAATTTCAGGTCAGGGCTGGTGGCAATAGGGATAGCAGAGTCAGAAACCAGAGACCAGATAGGGAATGCAATTTAGAACTCACCCAGGCACTTGCAGAATAAGTCCTATATTCGGGCACTGAACCCTGGACTCTGGCATCTATTTATTTTGATTTTTTATGCCAGACACAACGCAATGTCATCACACAATTGCACACTGACATCATTGCGCCAGCACTGGGTCATAAGTGGCAACCACGGGCACCACCATTTTGGATGCGGTGCCAGGAGAGAGGAGAGCCATCGGGTGCTCCTTATAGGTGAGAGCATACAGATTAGTATATAAATATAATATAGGGATGCTTTCTGGTTCTACAGTATAATATCCTTGTCTAGACCATATACTATATCTACTGTCTTCCACAAATAATTGCCCATTTTATATTTAATTCAGTCTTTGTTGTGTCGTAACTATTTTCTATTTTTGACAAGGACATGACAAAGGATTAATGTTGTAAATGATCATTACTTTACTCCAATTCTGTGTATGAGTATGGGTAATCACCAAGTACTGATAACGTTGAAGTGGAAAACATTTGAGTCATTAGAAGGGGTGCAATTTACATTGTAATTATCTATTTCATTGCTTAATGTTCTGTTCATATGTAAATTTCTTTAATGAATATTCTCGCTGACATATTTATGTATTAATATGACCATATGTATCAAATGACCATCTTACTCATTAAACAATTATTAACCATTATTAAACAATTACTATGTTGTTCAAACTCACCCATTCTTTACAAGGTTTAACAATAATTTGGTAACCAGGGAGAAGGACAAATGATCCCTTCAGGAGTTACCCGAGAGAACACAGTACTAACAAAGAGCGTGGGCTTGTTAGAGACACTGAGACAAATGAATTGGTCTTTGAGTCAGCACATATGTGCTAAACGACAGATTGAGTTACAGGAGAAAACACATTTGGTGCAGCAGACGTCAATGGACTCTATGTTGCATCAAACAAATTCCCACCATGGTTCCTATCTGCTGCATGTCTGTGAAGGCCTGTACTCCATGTCATTTGTTGTCTGAAATGTTTTCTGAGCAATTGCATCCCCCTGTTCATTTAAAAGGAAGTTTATGACCCCTTCTTCAGTAGTACTATAGGACTGTTGAACTGCACTCATATGGCTAGACTATTTTTACAAGGCTAAGAAAACATGGCACAGATGTACAAATATAAGCACTGATCCATAGCTATTCTAAATTCTTTCGACAGGGTTATTGCAACATATTCCATGGATTTCAGTAGCTATTTGTGATTCTTTTTCTGAAACAGAACAAGAGCATAATATAATAAACATGTTTATAAGTGGCACTTACCTTTTAGTTTTATGGCTCATTTTGTCACCATGTCATCTCATAAATCACTTCCTTATACAGTCAATGGGAACAATAATGCACAGCTATAGCTAGAGTTATCCCATAGTGATATCCGAGAATATCCCAGCTAGCTACATGCCATATTTGTTAGCGAAGATACCCTGAGTTTCTTTTGGCAAAACTGTAAGTGCAATACAGGTATGGGATCCCTTATCCAGAAACCTGATATCCAGAAAGCTCCGAATTAGACTCCCATAGACTCCATTTTTTTCTCATTTAAACACAGAAGTTACATTTTTTAGACTCAATTTTAATCAAATAATTCAGAATTTTAAAACTGATTTCCTTTTTCTCTGTAGTAATAAAGCAGTACCTTGTAACTGATCCCAACTAAGATATAAATAATCCTTTTTGGATGCAAAACAATCCTTTTGGGTTTAATTAGCGTTTTATTGATTTTTTAGTAGACTTAAGGTATGGAGATCCAAATTACAGAAAGACCCCTTATCCGGAATACCCTTGGTCCCAAGCATTCTGGATAATGGATCCTATACCTGTAGTAAAATGCACACATATTGGTAAAAAAAAACATTACCATCTTTAACATTACCATTAACAAATGTCAGAAGTAAAGTTCTGTGTGACGACTTTTTAAATAAACCAACAGGGTTGCTCAAACCAAGAGACTACTACTTTTCCAAAGGGTGGAAGTCGCATTGACCTAAGATGTCTAGTTGATTGAACTTTTAAACTATAATGCAACTAATTCCACCACAATTCCACCACAATCTCTTATTGATGTGATCATGACACCATGAAGGACAAGATGTGCATATGTTGTGTGTCCTAATGTCTGTGTCTCAAAGAGTATTTACTTGGGTCTCAATTTGATCAAGGCACCAGAACCTTGTCTAAATGTTTATACATTTATATCAAGAAAATGAAAGCACTCACAGTATACTTCTTAAGCATTACCTGTTTATTCACAAAAATTTGTATATTAGTGCATTTGTACAGCTACAGCAATGGATAAACCACTGAGTTTATATTTGTTTAGCAAGTATGGGATCAGGGCACAACAAATGTATTTTTTTAGCTGTAATATTGGTGTGTAGGCGCCACTTGGTGTGTTGTCGCACTTAATAAATAAAGTTATACATACATACATTGTGCCTGGGTCTGAGCTTTCAGAAGGAGCCAGCGCTACACCTTAGAACTGCTTTCAGATAACCTATTGTTTCTCCTACTCCCATGTAACTGGAGGAGTCCCAAGCCAGACTTGGCTTTCGCACTACTGAGTGCTATTCTGATACCTACTGGGAGCTGCTATCTTGCTACCTTCCCATTGTTCTGCTGATTGGATGCTGAGAGGGGGGGATATCACTCCAACTTGCCGTGCAGCAGTAAAGTGTGACTGAAGTTTATCAGAGCACAGGTCACATGGCTGTGGCACCCTGGGAAATGAAGTATATGGCTAGCCCCATGTGAAATTTCAAAAGAAATATTTAAAAATCTATTTGCATTTTAAAAAATGCATTTCAATGCAGGATTCTGCTGGAGAAGCTCTATTAACTGATTGGTTTTGAAAAAAAAACATGTTTTCCCATGACAGTTCTTCTTTAACAAAACAACAAATAAATCTTTTTCTACCATTTTTTGTTAACTCAAAGAAGAACCCTTAAGGATAACTAGTACAAATTTGCTTGGGAGTGCAGTGTCCACTACCAAAAGCCCACACATGGACCAGGTCTAACAAAGCCTCATCTCTATATTCTGATGCAGTCTGAAATAATCACTATCAAGAAGACTGCTTCTTCCAGATCAGATAACCATACATTCAAGGTTGTATAGACTAAAACGAACTCTATCCTCTTATTTATAAGGTCTTTTAATAAACATCCACTGACAGAGAAGTTTATTTTGCCATGCCTAGCATGCATGAAGTTTTTTTTGTTTTTGCTTCTATAGCAAAAAAGGAACATTTTTGCTCATCACTTACATTTTAAACCTTTAGGCAGGGGTGCAATAAGACTGTGACCAAAAAATGTATACAGAGACAAGAGATCCTCCTATCAATTTACTGTACAGGACATTTAGACATTCTGTGCAATAAGCTACCAAGAAATGGTAGCAAAACAGGGATTGGTTGTCCATATATTGCAATATATGCAAGCTGCCCAATTACGTCAAAGTCGCAGGTAAAACTTGGTCCCTGTGTAAAATGTACAGTGAAGCAGTAGAATTCTTACTGAATTGGATGGAAGTGAGTGTAGGACTGGGCAAACCAGAAATGACTTTGATGTAGTTGGCCAGCTTGAACATATTGCAATATATGGATAAACAACTACAGAGGACCTTCTTGTGATCTATACTAATGGCATGTGGATGTCCCTTTTGATTAACGCAAAAAGGTTTTGCCTGGTATACAGGAAATAGTTTGATATAGTGGAGATGTTGTAGGGATGTCATGTTAGAAGCCTCAAGTTATATCTTCAAGCAATGAAATGACTACTTTCTAGCGCACAGGGGAATACAGAGTTACACTCATTAGACTAATTACAGGAAAATGCTAATCCTACGAGAGATCTGATTGCCAGTTTTCCTAAGTAAGGAGGACTTTCCCCTCTTTGATTAACTGAGAAGAGCATTAACTGGAATTTTTTAACCTTCACTGGATCAAGTGTAAGCTGTTAGAAGAAGTTGCACTTGATGGACATCTGCCCTCTTTTATTCAAAGGAAATTGGCATCTAACATTTATATGTTGCTGTTGACCTACTTTGTGTGTTGGGTAAGATACTAAAAATCCCCTCCCCTTTCAATAAAACAGGAATTGTTTGTCCATATATTGCAATATATTCAAGCTGGCCAACTACGTCAAGTCATCCCCAGTCTGGCCAGTCCTACACTCACTTTCATCTGATTCATTAGGAATTCTACTGCTTCATTTTCATTTTTAACAGGGACTAAGTTTTAAGAATCTTTGATACGGATGCACCTTTTTCAGATTCAGCTGAACCCCTAATCCTTCATAAAAGATTTGGCCGAAACCGAACCAAATCCTAATCTGCATAAGCTAATTAGGCTATGTAAGGGTTAAACGTAAAAAAAAATTTAACTTCTGTGTTTACACGAGAAAAAGTCACATGAGTTTTAGGATTCGGATTCGGTTTGGCCAGGATCGTGGATTCGTCAGATTCTGAATCCTGCCAAAAAAGCCAGAATCCCAAACTGAATCCTGGATTTGGTGCATCCCTAATCTTTAATGAATCAGATATAAGTAAGTCTAGGATTGGCTACATCAGGGACGTTGACGTAATTGGCCAGCTTAAATATAAAGGGATAATGCATAACTAAGCAAGAATTCATCTACAAAAGCATCTTTCTACTTGCCTCCAGCAATGAAAGAGTTTAGAGGGGCAGTATAACCCCTTTTTCAACATGAGTTCAATTAATAGGGCTATTTGCCAATAAACACACTTTTTGCCAATATATCTATGGTTTTAGGTGCATTTTGAGCTAAACAGGGCAAACAGGGAAACTGAAGGCACTCCATGTTTGCTCCTACCGAGGCATTTAATTTGGTCACCATTATACAATTCTCTCCATTTTCCCTTTGTGACTGTATCTATACCAGGCGTCATTATTCAGAGAGATTTTCTGTGTCTATCTACCTTGCAAGAACCAAACATGGTGCATATTTTTTATGATTGAAACATCTGGCCCTATTCACTGTACTTATGCCTTGTGCCTTCCCCTGCCCACCTCTCATAATTACATTAATATAGCACTGCTGAATGCTGGCAGCATTGTGTTTATCAGGGGGCTCGCAGGTCTCTGTGCTCAATTTTGGAAGGTTTATTTATCTTATTTATCTTATGTATATATTAAATAAAACAATTTACAAAAACCATGGGCAAGCTTTGTTACAGTCATGTTGAAAAAAGAGGAATACTATCCCTTTAACATTGCTGTTTTTTTGTATTTTTTAATCATATCATTAGCGTGGCACCATAACAGCAGCAGATCAAAACAAAAGTGTTGAATAATTATTAACTGCTCAGTCTGACGAGGTCTTGCAGCAAAATGATCTACATGCCCATACATTTTCCCAAGGGACCACATACGAACAATACTTAGTCAAAAAAACCATGAGAATGTAACAGAATATGTTTTCAATTTCCCACAAAAAAACAATGCGATGTTTCTTTAAACATGAATGTACCATTAGCAAGTGTTGCCGTCCGAAATTGTTCCCAGAATCCTCATGAGGCTCTGCAATCCAAAAACACCATTACTAAATTACCACAGTCCTTGAACAATGTCAACACTGTTATCCCTGTGAAAAGAAGCAAACTAGTCCTGTGCACCTGTTGCTCGGCATTTAGCATTCTTTGTTGTTCATTACTGAGAACACCACTCCATGGACACACATACTGCGCAAAATATATGGAAGCAACCCTGTCCTGAATAAACCACCGATAACTCACATACTGCCAGCTCTTACTCCTTCTTGCTCAAGGAGATTGAGTCCTCCCCCACCAGCTCTGCTACCAGATGCAAACATACCATATTCCCAGGCCTCAGAGGGATTAAAAGCGAAACCAGAATTTTTCACGCTTTGACTAATCTAAATCTTACAGAAATAACTTGAATTGGGAACTTGACCAATGCACATTTTCTAAAAGCGTATTCAGTGACCATTTTTTTTTTCTGTATAGCTGGCATGTCAGCACTGGAAAGCACAAATTATTATGGATCTATAATATGCTATGCTACTTTATTTACAGTATTTTTTTTTACAATGATTTTGCCCTTTTTCCATTACAACATTCCCATCTGGTTCCAGTGATGCCAGCAACCACATGGCACATTGAAATGTTCTCTTACAATTTGCCCATTTTTTTTGTCCATTGCAAATTATTATAATAAAGTTGCAGTTTTGCCCAAAACAGAGTTTAGACGCACTCTAATGGAGCGTTTGCTCTCATTCGGTGTTTTTACTTTAGGCTGAGAGAAGTGGATCTGATCCGCTCCATGTACCTGTACTGAAAAGTGCAAAAAGAAAATCCAGACTAAGATAAACAGACCAATTGCATTGTGTGCTCAGGCCCTTAGATAGTGCCTTAGGGGCACATTTACTAATCCACGAATGCTCTGAGCATTCGATCAGCGTATTTTCGGCGACTTTTTCGTACCTGAGCGACTTTTTCGGATCGCCAATACGATATTATTGTGACTTATACGTTTTTTTTTCGTAAGCATATTCGTGATATTTGCTATCTTAAGAAATTATCGTATCTAATCCGAATTTATCACATTCGGGATTCGAACTTGCGTTTTCATGAATGTACCCCTTAGGGGCCCATTTACTTACTCATGAACGGGCCGAATGCGTCCGATTGCGGTTTTTTCATAATGATCGGTATTTTGCGATTTTTTCGGAAAATTATCGCGACTTTTTCGTTACCAATACGATTTTTGCGGAAAAACGCAAGTTTTTCGTAGCCATTCCGAAAGATGCGATTTTTTCGTAGTGTTAAAACTTGTGCAAAAAGTTGCGATTTTTTCGTAGTGTTAAAACTTGCGCAAAACATCGCGCCTTTTAAGTTTTAACGCTACGAAAAAAGCGCAACTTTTCGCGCAAGTTTTAACGCTACGAAAAAATCGCAACTTTCGGAATGGCTACGGAAAACTCGCGTTTTTTCGCGCAAATCGTATTGGTAATGAAGAAGTCGCGATAATTTCCGAAAAGTCGTAAAGGCGCGAGAAAAAATCGCAAAAATACGAAAAAGTCGCAAAATGTTCGTTTTCCAATCAGAATTTTTCCAATTCGGTCGGAATTCGTGTCTTAGTAAATCAGCCCCATAGTCTCTGTTTTTTGTTTTAATCCATAAAGTTGCCCACCCTGATAATATTATTTAACAGGTTTTGAACATGGAGGTACCTAATATCTTAATAACTCCAAATGGATTACCTAAGACCCAGTAAAACTGGTCTCAACCCACTGTAGGGCATGGGGAAGGGCATGTGTTACATGTGACTCTTCTCTCAGGTGGGCCCTCACTGCACTGTAGGAGGAAAGGATATCTACACTGTATCCCACCACAAAACAGATCTTGCAGATAACTTGGGCACCAGTTTTTCTCAAAAACAAATGAAACTCTTTATTGGTGGAATAGCTTTGCAATCTCTTTGGTGGGTGCTGATTCAGATGGTATAATATCGAACCCGTAAATGCTTCCAAAACGTTCTCAGTTATTTGTTACTTACACAAATACAGGTATAGTACCCCAGAGGTAGTATTTGCTGCCTTGCAAAAACTATCTATCTATCTATCTATCTATCTATCTATCTATCTATCCCTGAGCCTAACCATTTTAGTCCCTATCCTGGTGACATTGGCACCACAGGGTAATAACCCTACTGGCCTCCTTGTATCAGCCTCTGACTGCTCTATTAACACCCCTAATACTGCCTCTCACTCCTAGAGTGAGCTATTACAAATCTTTCTTGGCAGCTACTAATTCTACTGAAATCTACCTCCATCCCAAGCCCTCCAGTAAGTGAGGCCCAAAAGAGGCAGAGCATGAAGTGTCTTCCTTTTTTTTATAAACTAAGGAACCCTGGCATCCCCTGCCCAAATACTGAACTGCCAAGGGACATGGCCCCCTCCAACTGTAATACAGGCCAAGTCTTTAGCTGGCCAACTCTCCTGGGGACATACCTGAATAAAGGTTGGCAAAACCTTACCCTCTAGATCTATAAATGTAAATTTACCATTATAATCATGACAAATGTAGGCATTGCTTACTGTTTACTACTGGTCACATTATTCTCAGCTCCAGTTCTCCTGTAATGGATGGTTTTAGCATGGCCTTGGCTTCTGTAAGTCATAGATGATTAAATCTACAGATTAAAAAAAAAAACAAAATGCATTGACTCTACATTAGAGCAGGCTAATCTCTAGTGCATATTAATTGAGGAGTTCCCCAGTATTACAGTGGCATGACATGTTTTTGGGTGACAACAATTATGGATCCTACGCTGTTTTTGATGACCAGTATTTGTAACACATCAAAATGCCTCATATGTCACAGTAGAAACCTTCTCAGAGCCCTGTCATAAGTCAAGTCAAAATTTCCACCAAAGTCCACCACTCCCAAAATAAACACAAATAAAGAAATTAAAAATTCCAGTTCCCTCCAGGCTTGCCAATGCTGAATGCTGAGCTCTGCTTAAACTTTACCGTATTGGTGCTTAGCCACTACATTTTCTATGACTTGTCCAAAATTACCCTATACCGATGGAAAAATACACACATCTGAAATAAGCCTCAAAAATTAAAAACATGATCTTAAACATTGACCTGCAAATATTGACTAAATAAAGTTGAAAGGAAAAGTCGGATATAACTGTCTACACATAAGATTGAAATAATTATAATTGGGTCTCCTCACAGCAGCCTGTCTCTTATGGCATCATCCAAGCTTCATAACAAAAAAACAAACAACGGAAAAATGAAGTCTCTTTTTCTAACAAATATGACTTCACTGAATACAACTAAATATTTTGACAGCGTATATAAGAGTGATTGCTCCCTTGGTAAAAAAAAAATCTCTGCTCAAAGAAAAGATTTCTTTTTCTAATCTCGTGAGATGGCTTTCCATAAATGCTATAAATTCGTATATGACAAACTTTGGTCCTTAGGGTTCTGACTTCTAATGTAAATAGAACAAAATAAATTCAGTGCAATGAATTTCCCATTAAACTTGCTTGCAATAACCATGAAATGTATCCCTTCGGCATACCAAACGGTATTTCTACATTTTCCATTCACTGCACTGGAAAACATTAAAGCAAGCGTGTCAAGATGTGGGAACTAAATACTTGTCTGACAAAATCAGTTATAATAACTAGGCTTTAGTAAATTGAAGGCAGTAACTGGATTAAAACATTCTTGGTAAGAAAAACAGTTAAGCTCATTAAGGCTCAAAAACATGGTGTTGTGTTGCATGTGGTGGTCTGTATGGGGCTCAAGTTTAAAGAGAACGCTCTTGTTGTACTATTTGCATTTCACTGCAGGGTGTGGAAAATGGAGAAATCTAACCTAAACCAAGGTATCATCTATCTATGCATCGCAGACTAATGAGAGCAGACTTTAATATTTACGTGCCCAATAAACAAGTCCCAAGAGCATTAAATATAAAATCCATGGCAGTGTTCTTCTCGGAGAGGGGGGAGCACATTATGTCGGACTCAGATGTCTGTGGAATGATCATTGGAAGTTTCTGCTATTACTTTTTTTTTTACTAGTCACATGTGTTGCTTATTATACCTACATGTATCTTGTGTAGCAGGTAGAACAGCACCTGCATTTTTATATAAACACAGTTGGAAACCTACATTCAGTGTATGCTCACTAACTAGTCACTATTATTTTTAATAACTGCTCTGTCTTCTGGTTCTTTTTACCAGTTTTCTTCTTATATTCTTGGTAAAGATATTTGGACATGGAGGTACTTAATATTTCAATGACCCCAGATAAAATACCTCAGATCCTCTGACTACTAACTACTCTGATCCTGCCTAGATTGAGCTTTCCTGGTACTTACTTTACCTACTGGAACCTTCAGCGCACCACCTCCTTCTGCAAGAGTCGACCAAAAGAGACAGAACATGTGGTGGCTTCCCCTTTTATAAACTAGGGATCCCTGACACCCCCTGGCCAAATACTGAACTGCCAGGTAAAAACTTTATAACCCCCAACACCCCCTTCTCACTTGTAAATCAGGCTCAGCTCTAGCTGGCCAAAACCTTCCTGGAGAACTAACTGAAGTAAAAGTTGGCAAACCTTAACCCCACCCCATTTCATTTTGTTTTCTTATTACTTTACCCAGCTTTTTTATCTCATGTTCTCCCTTAACTTATTTTACGAATTACCGCTTTTCTCTCCACTTATAGATTCACCACGGATCACTCCTTCCTCTTCTTCCAGTTCTGTTTGTCCTCTCCCCTGTTCCACTCCTTACTTTCCTGCTTTTCCCAATGCCATTTTGTTCTGTTTCCCTTTTTTGGTAATGTTATCCTCCATCTTTTCTCTTTTTCAGCTACTCTTTTTCTTCTGCTTTCTCATTCCACCTCTTTCATTTTCACATGTGCACTTAAGCCTTTCTCTTTCCTCTCCTCCTCTCCTTGCTTTTCAAATAATTTATGAATATTATCCCCTTTTTGTACAATTTTTATTGTGGCTATAGCGGCGGATTTCAAATCCGGGCACCCAGAGGCCACCCCACATTCACGCTCCCTCCCGCGCCAGCACGCATGCGCTGACACAAACTCCCATACAGAGCAGTGGGGAGAGGTCCCCATTGCTCCATATGGGAGCAAGATTTCCAAAACCTCTTTGCGGTGGGGCGGCATGCTGCCCCTAATTTTGTGCTGCCCTAGGCCCGGGCCTTTGTGGCCTTCCACAAATCCAGGCCTGGCTATATCTTCTCTCATTTTTACTTTTCTGTCTCTTTCCCTTTCCTGCTCTGTACCGTAAAGCTCTATTTTTTTTTACTTCCTTATATTCCGCCTATTTTCAATTTTTTCAATACTTTTGAAATAATAATACTCTGATCTTAAGAGGTTAATTCTCTGCTTCGCCAGAGACTTCCTAATGTTTCTACAGTGATTGAATACTATCAATGTTAATTGTGCAGTTTCCTCAAACGCTCACTTGTTTCTGATATAAAGCCTCTTCACAGAGACAGATGCAGGACACAGTTAAAGCACCTGCATGCTGAATAGACATAGGGACCTTCAGCTGCACACCCTGGTCTGTAGTATCATGATCACATATTTATATAATGTATTGGACAGTGTATGCAACAAATAAAGATATCAGAAGTCGCTACGGTGTTCCTGTAAGGTGGTTAAACTTACCTGTCTTTGGCCACAGAGATCACAGTGCTGATTTACTGGTTTTCCCTTTATATTCCAATGCCAATTTTTTTCAAACATGGTGGTGACTTTTCCATTAGTGGTGTTGTTAAGATGAAAAAAAGAACCTGCCCATGAAGTTCATCCTTTTTACCTAAGTGAAACCTGTCTAACTGCCTCAATGTCTTCTTGTTTCCAAAGAGGGCAATTGGATCAGTCCCTAGATCAGTAATTTTGTATTTTCTTACTTTATAAAAAGGCATTCAACTTTTTCTTGAAACTATATAATAAAACTGCCAGTACAACCGGCTCAAAGAGTGAGGACTTGACAGTCCTCACTGTAAAGAACCCTTTCAGCATCTTCTTTCTTCTAATCTCAGTGGATCCTTGTATTTGCTGGAAGCACTGAGTAAATAAAGCATCTGAGAGTTTATTGCACATTTTTACAAAATAATAATAATACCTTCCCTTTCTAAGGCTCAGAGACAAAAACATCACTGCATATTCAAGATGGGGCCTTACAAGTGCTTTGTAGAGAGAATGCCCCTCTCCTCCTGGGAATCTATACCCCATTTAATACAGGACAATACCTTGCTATCCTTTCCTACTGTTGACATTGCTTGCTTCATAAGTTTATTATCCACACTTTCCCCATTTTGGGTATAAATGGCTTGCATATTCTTGTATATAAAATCAAATTTGCATCTCATCTGTCAGTTATCCAGCCAGCCAGTGTGTCCAGATCTCCATGCAAGGAAACCACATCCTGGATGGAATTAACTGGGCTGCAAAGTTTTGTCATTTTTGTCATCTGCAAACACAGACAACCCCCCAAGTCATGAATTAATCAATTAAATAAAAGTGGGCCCAACACAGAAGCCTGCGGCACCCCAGTAACAATCTTTCTGCAATTCAAGAAAGGTCTATTGACAACCATCCTCTGTGCACGATCCTTAAGTCAGCTGTATATACACAATTTATATAATATCATATCATTCTTTCTACCATATATGTAATTGTGTCCAAACATCAAATAAATTCAGGTACATATATAAGTCTTACTCAAATATTTTTTTTCCCCTGTTGTCAGCATTTACTGGTTTCTTGGAAAAGGTCAGTAGAAGAAGCTGTTTATTATTGATAATAATTTTCATTCCACTCTAGGTTAAATCTACAGTAGAATTCTTGTGTTTTATATCAGCCTTCATTCACATGTTCACTCTATTCACTCTACACATTTCCTTTGGCCATCATTTTCCCTGTGTAATTACATGAATGATGGGTTCATTCGTAGTTTAATCCTCCGCAGAACTATTTTGCTTCCTAGAGACCAACACCCTTCTGTTTTCATTTTCCATTTATTTTTTTTTCTTTCTCTAACATACAAAATGGATCGAAGATGGGCAAGGAGCTCATTCACACAGTTTTTTTCCATTAAGTCTCAAAAGACCCTTGATTTTTCTACACAGCCCATTTCCTAGGACTAGTAACATTTATCTAGATTAAAATAAAAACTTCCCATGCTTGCAGCGTGCTGTGTATTCATTGGGGCAGCTGCGGGTCTGCGGAGTGCAATTGTAAATAACCTCTATAATGTGTATGGTACATGGGCCCAGTTATCCAGTTGCTAAATTGTACCAGTGCAGTTACCAGTTCTAACTAATAAGCAATTAGTTTTCATCAGACTACTATAAGGCAGAAAATAAAAGCAAAGATCTGATTGGCTCCTATGGGCAACTACACCTATGTTAAAACATCAGCCCCAATGGGTAACGCATCCATATTAACTCTTGTGATGAGCAATCTGTCCCGTTTCGGTTTGCGGTTCTTTGAAAAGATTTACAAAATGGTGAGCAATCGGTGAAATGGCGAAAAATGTTGTGCGTCAAAAACAAAATTGGCACGCACACATAAAAAAAAAGGACACGTGCAATTTTTTTTTTGTGGGCGACAAATTCACGAAACAGCGTAAAATCCACAGAACACATTTGTCGCGCTACTTTTTTGTCACCCACTTCTGTTTTGTCTCCTGTGTCTTTCTTTTGTCCTGCGTGTCTTTTTTGTGCTGCGCCCATTTTGACGCAACTGTTGCCCAATTGACACCCACGCATGTTTTTGTCCTGCATGTCTTTTTTTTGCTGCGCCCATTCTGACGCAACCACGCCCAAATTGACACAACTGCACCTATTTTTTTGCGACCGTGCCCAATTTGATGGGAACGCGACTTGAAATTTTCCTAGAAGTTTCTCAAAACAATGGTGAAATGTGGAAATTTTCTGCAAAATCCATGCCTGACAAAAAAATTCGCTTAGCACCAATTAGAAAGCCTAGTCTTAAATATCCGGTTAAAAAATGAAACTCAATTAAACATCTTTAAATGCACTTTTTACCTTCTCTTATCCTATGACCATAATGCCTGTTCTTGTTCAGTATCTTTTAAACGTTTAGAATAAGTAACTTTAGACCTAGAATAATTGTAGCATGCATCTAACCTGTAGATTACCGATTCCTAAAATACCACTCTGATCTGTATTTATTTCCTCTGAAATAAGTCTTTATATTTTCTAATGCCTGTGAAGGTGCAGGTAATTTAAAGTTATGCCTTTCTCGGGGAGTTTTTGGAACTGTTCCTTTGGTTCACTCAAAAGCTAATTAATAGGTAACTAGAAAAAAAAAAGAACATTTCTGCCAAAAAAAAAAAACCCTCTCCCACTGCTGTAGAAGATTAGATGAGGGAGGTGGAAATGGTAATTTGTTGTTTGCCAAGATACTTGAGTACTGAGGTATGCGATGCATTTAAGGGTTTAGCAAACTGCTTGCAGGTGTTCACTAAATCAGCAGCATTAGGTGGATAAGGGAAATTGCTGGCTTGTTATGTAGTTTGTATTCTGTGTTTGCAATGAGGAATAGTAAAAGCACAGGTTCAGTATTTTGCCTTAAGTATATGCCTTACACGCATGAGAAATATATACTGTATATATATTATGCAAGGATGTATTATAATCTTTAAAACCCCACATCAGCCCCAACAGAGGAATGCTGGAAGGAGTATTGCCTGCAAAGAATCCACAGTGATATATACAAATAATACTAGCGGCAGTTACCTGTATCAGTCAACAAATGAAAACAAAAATCTGAGTGGTTACTACTGGGGAAGGGATACACACACCCCAAATTGCAGTTGTAGACACTTGAGTACACTCTGTAAACCCAGTACATATAAATACAACCATAAAAGTGCAAATAACTGAGAACAATTGTACCCACATAACAGATTTAAGCCTTAAAACACTAGAAAGTAGTGATGAGCGGATTTTTTCACCAGGCATGGATTCCGCAGAAAAATTTGTTGTGCGTCAAAAAAAGTTGCGGTTGCGTCGTATTGGGTGCGGTCACGGGAAAATTTATGCTACAATTCCTGAACAGTTTCAACTATTGGGAGCACAGGGTTTATGATTCTCCCACCTATTGTATTCTACTATGTAAATAGTGACATATTGGATGAAAGCACGACTGCATATTTTAACCTGATGAGTTACTAGGACTTGATGTGTCCAGATAATAATATGGTTCACCACTGACCAGTGACTACTTGGGTCAAACTACTAGGGGGACATGGACCACAAATGAACATGGTTCCTCACGTAGGACGTACCAAGTGATTTGGCTATTATATGGTGGAGTAAATCTACCACAGCTAATCTACCAGAAGGGTTAAACAGGCTGCCCGGACACATTTCTGTATTATCATCAGTTTTCCTGCTGCCCATAATGGAAAACCATGTTGGTTATCTAGCTGAATAACTATCCAACTGATCAGCCCATGGGTTAATCAGTCCCTCACAGCCTGATATTATATTGTAAATACAAGAGAAATATAATGAATGTATTAATATTGTAGATATTACCAATATATATAAATAATAATATACCTAAACACGTGAGAATAGGGGGCAAGAGAAATGGGAAGAGAAAGAAAAAATGGTAGAGAAACAGAAAAACAATAAATGTTCTTTTTGTAGCATTTATACTATCTCTGTAAATCGTAATCCAGCATGTTCTGGCCTAGTAAATTATCTAAAACTACATAGAACCCAGGGTCCTGGAACACAAAGCATTTCAGTGGGAAACACATATGTGGCCACATTTATATACTGTATATACTCGAGTATAAGCCTAGTTTTTCAGCACCCAAAATGTGCTTATACTCGAGTCGGGTGCCTTGGGTCCCTCCAGACTAGCACCATTTGTCCTTTGTGTGCAAATTAGGCCACCTGCAACCAGACCCTCCAGTGCCCTGGCCCGCTTCCATACTTATTTCCCCTTACATGTCCTCCAGGACTGGGTCTGCTGCCAGTTTGCCAATGCACAATGAGCGTGGGGTAGTACTCTTATTGTTTTTGTTGACCCTCTTCTCCGCTTACAGAGCTAGTTTAACTGTTTTTCTTTGAAATATATATTTAAAAACATATACCCCACTGATGCCTCAATTAATGTAATTCTGTTGGTATTTATTTTGATTATTGAAACTTAGCAGTAGCTGCTGCATTTCCCACCCTAGGCTTATACTCGAGTTATTAAGTTTTTCCAGTTTACCTAGGTACCTCGGCTGATATTCGGATCGGCTTATACTCGAGTATATACGGTACATAAATTACAACTGTGTTTTCTCCCCGGCTACATTTAATACGACAAGAAGATAAGTGACTCAGGTAAAAGCTAATTTAGAGACTAATTTAACTCAACTAAGCTTCACAGAATGCCCTTCTACATTAAATTCAGTCACTGAATATATATTAATGTGTAAATCAAAGAATTATGGAGCCGATGCCTGGGTACCTATTTAAAGGCAAGAATAGCAATGCTGACTGCTTATTTAGCTTGTCCTTGTACTGACTCGGTTTTAGCTTACGTTTTGTGTAATTGAATTAATGTCCTTCCCTTCATTGTGCTTCCCCTTATTTACAGTTAAAACTGCAGATTGCAGCAATACCGAGATCCTTCCTCCTTTTGCTGACAGCAGAACGATCTTCCTTCCTTGAAAAAACAAATTCTGGGTAAAACAAAAACAATATTTTTGACACCGAGCCGTCTGGCTGATTGAAATATTTTTCCCCTAAAACGTTCATGTTATTGTTTTATAGAAGAATCCAGATTCTGGTGTATGAGAACCAGGTTATAAAGTGAGACCCTCAGTGCTGGTCATCGGGGCTCTACAATAAACCCATCCAGGTATTGCATAAAAAGTAAGGGGGGTTTTGCTGCTGCTCCCATGACTAACTCTTATAAAAACTGTACTTGTTTTATTTGGAACTTGAGATACAAAGACAGATGTTTACTTAAAGTAGAGGCAGTACCAAAACGAAGCAATTATTCAGATCTGGAGTTTTGCAAGCTGCGGTTATGTCTGCTGTACATAGGGGAGAGAAAGGCTTACTCGCAAATGTTGGCAAACAATGGGCTGTGTAGTTATGCAACTCGCAAAAGGCTTGTCAGGGCAGATAGAATTTCTACCTTTCATACATGTCAGATCAATATCTCGTTTCCAAAATAAATAATTAGATTCATGCTGCAGATTGCACTGTGCACTAAAGCACTATGCATCTAGTCGCTTCTAGATGCTTCTAAATACAAAAAAAAAATACAAAAATTTTTTTTTAAGTTTTCGTGCTGTGCGTATTTTTACAACTTTTTAGTAATTTGCGACAAAAAGCGTGACAATTTGTGCAACAAAATCGTATTTGTCGCGTCTAATACGAACGTTTCGGATTCATTCAAGCTTCGGTATGGTGACTTTCCTTGGGCCGGGTTGGAGCTGCAGAGTGCCATTGAGCCCTATGGGAGACTTCCCCTGGGCCAGGTTGGAGCTGCAGAGTGCCATTGAGCCCTATGGGAGGCTTTCCTTGGGCCGGGTTGGAGCTGCAGAGTGCCATTGAGCCCTATGGGAGACTTTCCTTGGGCCGGGTTGGAGCTGCAGAGTGCCATTGAGCCCTATGGGAGACTTTCCTTGGGCCGGGTTGGAGCTGCAGAGTGCCATTGAGCCCTATGGGAGACTTTCCTTGGGCCGGGTTGGAGCTGCAGAGTGCCATTGAGCCCTATGGGAGACTTTCCTTGGGCCGGGTTGGAGCTGCAGAGTGCCATTGAGCCCTATGGGAGACTTTCCTTGGGCCGGGTTGGAGCTGCAGAGTGCCATTGAGCCCTATGGGAGACTTTCCTTGGGCCGGGTTGGAGCTGCAGAGTGCCATTGAGCCCTATGGGAGGCTTTCCTTGGGCCGGGTTAGAGCTGCAGAGTGCCATTGAGCCCTAAGGGAGACTTTCCTTGGGCCGGGTTGGAGCTGCAGAGTGCCATTGAGCCCTATGGGAGACTTTCCTTGGGCCGGGTTGGAGCTGCAGAGTGCCATTGAGCCCTATGGGAGACTTTCCTTGGGCCGGGTTGGAGCTGCAGAGTGCCATTGAGCCCTATGGGAGGCTTCCAAAATCATGCACAGAAAGCCAGTGAAAGTCAGAAAGGTTTTTGTGCCGTTTACGATCGTTCGGATACGAAAATTGTGAGTTTCGGATCGCCAATAAAATATTATCGTGACAAATACATGAATTTTTTCATAAGCATTTTCGTGACATTTCCGATCATCAGAAATTATCGTATCTAATCCGAATTTTAGCCATTTCGGGATTCAAACTCGTACTTTGATGAATCTGCCCCTTAGTGTGTGGATTTCGTGTGTGCCCAGGGAAAAAAAGGGGTTTCTTATTACACTAAAAGACTATGCAACATGTAAATACTTAGTAGCAGCTACTAAACTCCAGAAAATCCCCTGCCATAGCCAATACTGAGAATTGCCTCTGCTAAAACACACGTAGAGACAATTATCAGTAAATTATCAGCATTGTCTATTTCTGTAGCCATGACAAGTAGCTGCTACTAGTAACTCTTTGTGTCTTTGCCCTAAAGGGTCCTTATGGTAAAGCCCATGAAGGTAAAACTTACAGTAAGGACACAAATTGGTGAGCATAGATGAAATACAGATAATTGTGATTTGGAGAAACTTAAATACTGTATGTTACACCTGTTAGTAAACAGTTTAAACTACAAGGATACTTGGTATTTCAGGCGGTCACCTTTCCCATTAGAGGGGGTAATCAGAATAGGTTGCTATTGCCGGAGGAGAGATGAAAATGTAGTAAGCTTGTGTCTTAAACGCATTTATCCCAGACTGAGAGAATATGAGTGAGGGGGTGGGGTCCATGAATCGAATACGTCTATATCTTGTGTCAAGCCATGAGGTGTAGTAAATAACTATGAACTGCTTGTTGCCCAATTGCAATTCATAATTTAGAATCAATGTGGTTGGACCAATCAACCATACATCCAAGTGTAGAAGCATAATAATAAATTGACAATAATAAGTCGGCAATCAGGAAGTGCTACTCCACCTTGTGTCTTATCTTTTGTTTAACCCCTTGGGCCCTGAGCAAGATGCACCTATGCAAGCTGATGCTAGAACTTCCTGCACCTTCAGGCACTCACAAATTGCTACCTTCTCCCAATCTTTACAGATGTAAGAGGGCGTCTGTGGCTTACCACTTCATGTTTCGTGTTTAGACACGGTGTGATTCAACCACTATTTGTACACCCTTCTATCACTAAATAACAGCTGCAGGAAGCTCATTTGTTCTCCTCTCTTCATTTAAGGAACAGTTACAGAAACTTTAAAAGACTTTTGTTAATATCAGCCATGATGACTCACTGGGGGTCATTTATGAAATCCGCAGAGTGAACATATTTGCCCTGTATGTGTTTATATTTATAAAGCTGGACAAGGCTGGTGCATTTAATGTGCAAACGTAATTTGAGAATTTTTATTTGCAGTGCAAAAGTCATAAAAGCTTTTTAAATATGGCATTTTCGTAAATCGAGAATATTTATGTGCACACTCTGCGTCTGAGTTATGCCACAACCTTGACGGCAGAAAAAATAGTAGTTTAACTGATTTTGCAAATTGCAAACATATATTCGCATAGTGAAAATCGGCGCTATATTCACGCACAATAAACACACACAGAGGGTATGCTCTAGGGATGCACGATTCCAGGATTCGGTCCGGTATTCAGGCAGAATTCGGCCTTTTTCGGCAGGGTTCAGATTCGACCGGATCCATGTTCCTGGCCAAACCAAATCTGAATCCTAATTAGCATAATTTTGCATATGCTAATTAGGATTTGGAAGGGTTAAATGTTAGAAGAAAAATTTTCTTCCGCAGCGTGCCATGTGTGCGCAGATTTTTACCTCATCCGGATCCTAAATAACATATACTAATTTGGCTGAATCCCTTAGGATAGATTTGGGGGGTTCAGCCAAACCCAAAAAACTGGGTTTGGTGCATCCCTAGTATGCTCACACAAATCACAAGCTCATTTATGAATGTTTGTGCACAATCTGCATTTCAGCGTGATTCACAAAAAAAGGAAAGGCGGCACAGCAGTGCAAAATTTAAGCTTTTGGGGGACAACATGCGCGAAACGACCATTGCAAAAAAAATGTGCTCTGCACAAACTTTATAAATGACCCCTATTGCGTCATAATGGCATGGAAAAAGGCAACTAGCTTGTTTGGATAAAATAGGAATATCTTTTTGAGTTAATGATGCGTGTATAATTTAATTAAGTACCCACATTTTCTTTATCAGCTTCACCCTGTTGGTTAATACAATTTTTGGAAGCACTAAACATAGTGCACATTTACTATGATGTTTACTTTCTGCATAGGAGTTAAGGTCACCTTTGGTCATGTTGGCTTAGTTATTACCTAATGAAACAATATCACCAACAGCTGTAAGCTCTGAATAGTATCAATATGACATTATGCCTAAATAACTTTTAGCTGGACACACAGGCACGCATTTTTGGTCAGCTTCCAGCTTAATTGTATGATTATTTGTGTGGCCCATTTATGTGGTTGGTCAAATCAAAAACCTATCTAATCCAATACAGAGCATCAGATACAAACCCTATTGCTACCAAATTATCTAGTTCATCAGCCTGAGGTTTGATAATCTGTACAGTATGGCCATTATTGTGTATGCCCAAGTACCAACCTCAAATAGAACAAGCATCCCACAATAGGTCAAGTCAAATTCTATTTTCTACTTTCACATATAGAGAAATAGCAAGGGGTTGGTATGAGAACCACTTCCCCACCATCAATTAGGATTATTTCTTTATGAAACTCTCTGCTAAATGTAACTTCTAGCATGTAGCTCTTTGCTTTTACTTTGGGCTGGTGAGTCCATCAGGACTAAAACACATTTGAAAAAGTTGCAAGGACAGCAATTTACTAACTATAATAGAAGCTTAGAAGCAATTCTAGCTTCAGAATTTATTAACCACTATGCCCTAAAATTCTTTTGTGAAAATTTGCTTAATAGATAACTGGGCCGTACAACATAGGAAAGCCTAGTTACTTTAAGCTGTTCTGCACATGTCCTAGTGCTGCATTATATCTACTTCAATCTTTTGCCATATATATATATATAAATCGAAGTAAGGAGTCACTGGCACTCACGTGAAAAATCACAAAAAATGCCTGGGTGCAGCAATCAAAACCAGGGAAACATCGATGAAAAGGAAGCCGCTCTCACAGGACTTATGTTCAAAAAAGTTTCTAGTTTATTCAACTGGTGAACTGTTCACCAGTTGAATAAACTAGAAACTTTTTTGAACATAAGTCCTGTGAGAGCGGCTTCCTTTTCATCGATATATATATATATATATACTGTATATATATAGAACAAATAATTTCCTTTGTAAGCAACAATAAAATTTACTCTTTTTATAAATATGGAATAATGGGTAATTGCAATTCCATCTCCACTTTCATCCATCTGAATTTTTCCAGTTTTTTTTTTTAAATTCATGGTTCTCTATTAACAACAAATATTTGTCCTAATTCTTTATAAAATTTCTGGTTTTAATATTTAATGGCCACTGTACCCTAAATTTTGTGGAATTAAGCTTCATGGATGCTAATTTCTGCATAGTTGGCCAGATTTTGATGTAGGTGCAAGAGTATTAGACCCCATGATGTCTAGATTAGTATTCTAGGAGTGTTCCATTGTGGACCCACTTGTATGTATGTATGCATGTATATCTTTATTTATTTTATCCCTATGACAAGAACATTGTCTGCACACCCAGTGGAACAAATAATGTAGAAACGATGATTGCCTAAGGGCTCTGGCACACGGGGGAGATTAGTCGCCCGCGATTTAACTCCCTGTTCGCGGGCGACTAATCTCCCCGAGTTGCCTACCCCTGCCATCCCACCGGCGAACATGTAAGTCGCCGGCGGGATGGCAGACGCGGCGGGGCGATTTCCCGAAATCGCGCCGCCGCGTCTGCCATCCCGCCGGCGACTTACATGTTCGCCGGTGGGATGGCAGAGGGAAGGCAACTCGGGGAGATTAGTCGCCCGCGAGCAGGGAGTTTTGCCGCGGGCGACTAATCTCCCCGTGTACCAGAGCCCTAAAGTAGCAGTAGCCTCCATAGCATGAACTCTTCATCAAAACACCCTTCTCAGCTATCAACTGCCCATTGTGTTGAATGAAAGCCACACTGCTGTATAAACATCATAATGGCACTATGCGAGTAACTCTTAGGAAGTTAGTGTTTCAGAAAAGTAATTGATTAGTGGCACTATAGTATACCGCAGAGTCACCCTAAGCATCTCTGAAGCACCTTTGCAGCGACTGCTTGACACCACAAGTGCCATTTTTCTAGCAAAACGCTCTGCTATTACTGGCTTATTGTGCACTTTTAATGATTCCTCAGGCTGGCTATATCATTCCTCATTTCCTTCCATTGGTCATCTATTTACAAAAAATACCAAGCTATTTGACCTCGTTACTAAGGAGCATTATCCTAAATCATTAGTGGTGGGGCTTAGCAGTGGGACACTCCCAACATACAGATCTACCTTAAGAAATAATGAGGCCCAAACTCTTGCACCAACACTCCCCTCTTACTGGCCCCAAGCTATACCTATTTCTGACCAAACCCAGCAGTCAGAGCTTCTCACGGGGAAGAGGTCCCTAGCAGAATTCTCTCACTTCTCCCCTCTGACGGAGGCCCTACTAACATAGAAACTGAACGAGCACCTACAACCCCCTCATTTGCCTTGGTTTCAGTAGTATGTATAAATGGATGTATATTTTTTTTATATATTGGTCTTCTTGATTATGCTATACAATAATAAAACACATCAATACTATAACATAATAAAACAAAATAAAGAAATCATATCTAAGATGTAACACATTACTGGTCCCCATGGCAAAATCTTTACTCAAAACAAAAACCCACACGAAGCAGCATACTTTTCTTCTGTCCCCTTTTTACATTTGCAGTAATGATCCTGATATGTAATTTGAGCATACCATACACTGTGCAAGATTTCAGCACATCTAATGCATAACTAATACTCAGTAATTTGCCTCTGCATTATTATTTCTAGAGATCCAACCCACACACAGCCAACACCAGGGAAATCTTGTTTTGTATTTATGCCAATACATCCTCCGGCAAAACAACATCTCAGAATGGGTATATGTCATAAAGACTAGAATATGTCTGTACAAAGCCCCACTGCCTTGCAGGTTTATCTTGCTGAAGATGACTCTGCTGCTTCTTTAACATGCAGACAGGGTGTGGTTGAAATGATGCCCAGTTATTGCATATTTTGACACAATAATACATTTAATTTCAGTCATTCAGTCTTATTTTTAGATAAAGATTGTTCCTTACCGTACCTTCCATGTTTTCATTTCAACGTTAAAGAATTGCTGGGACCCGTCACCCACAGTGACACCACAGCTGTATAATAAAAAGTCCTATCAAAATTAAAAAAATTATTTTGTTTCATGTTTAATTAAATTATCCATACCAGTTATAAATGTATCTAAAAATCTGAGCTGTTTATCATATAATACCTGACCCGCCTCTATCCTGACTAGCTTGTCCGCACTAGAGAGTAAATCCCTCATTGACCACTGTCTATGCTCTCCATACAGATGGGCACATCCCCATCTATCAGATATATCCACAATAATCTGCAATAATTTTGTTTGATAATACAGGTATGGGACCTTTTATCCAGAATGCTCGGGACCTGGGGTTTTCTGGATAAGGGATCTTTCTGTGATTTGGATCTCCATAACTTAAGTCTGCTAAAAATCATTTAAATACTGAATAAACCCAAAAGGCTCGTTTTGCCTCCAGTAAGGATAAATTAAATCTTAGTTGTGATCAAGTACAATGTTTTTTTCATTTTAAAAAATTTGAATTATTTGCTTATAATGGAGTCTATGGGAGATGGCTTTTCCGTAATTCTGAACTTTGTGGATAAGGGGTATCTGGATAAGTGATCCCATACCTGTAGTATTAAAAAAGGCCTCTTGCACAGACAATTTACACAAGGCAATGGATGCTTGACCTGCATACCTCCATCTGTTGTGGAAATCTAGAACCCTACAACCAGGGGCCCCAATAGGGTGTCAGTGAAAACTGGGGTAGCCAGGGCCTAAAAGTTTGTTACTAGCAGTCTACAGGCTTCCTCATATTACAGTCCGTAATAACCATGCAATTAACTGGGAACTACAAAAGACCCTGTAATATGCACGCTCCTAATAGTCTATATTCAGAATCTTTATTAAAGCATTGTGACCTACAACACATATAGGACACTGAAGGCTAAAACCCCAATGCTCCCCTGGAATACCACTTGTGCCATGAACACAGCAGTCCCTGTGGCTCCAGGGTTCCAAGGACTATAAATGGTTCTAAGTGATCTAAATATACAGGTGTAGCAGGCTGCATCTAGAACACACACCTATTTTCCCACTGATATGAGCTGTTTGCCCTTTGCACCTATTTACTGGGTGCATAAACACATCAATATTTATGTTCAAAATACAACATATTCTCAAGATTTATGATTGGGGGGCCTACAAGTATATAGGACAAATCTGTGTAAGAACTGACCTCTACTGTACAAAGCCCTGCCCTTGATTTTGTGGTCACAGGTGGACTTTTTTTGTCAGTCACCACAGGATTTACAATTGTGGCAGTTGTACTTGAGTTTTGCATTATCCCAATACCTTTCTAAACCTAGTGCTTTGGCGTCACCTTTACCTGGGTGCCCTCTATTCTTGCTCAGCAGCAGTTACTAAATCTGAAATAATTATAATTAGACTTGGCATCGTTCTGCGTTTCAGCCAATCGCCACTTACCTGGCATCTGCCTCTAGAGACTTCGCTCTTGTTCACTGATGTCCTGTTGGTCGTAATCAATCATAGTATTTCATCACCTGTTCCTCAACAGCAACCTTCAAAATCATGTTGCATTGGATTAATAACATGGTCTTATTACAGTCACAAAGCTGTCCCCAGCCCTATTTCTGCCCTCTTCTCTAAGAGATCATCTGTTCATCCTTTCATCTTGGAAAAAAATAATACCAGTGGCACTTTTGTTTCAGATTCATTACATTATCAGTTTAAAAATGGCTAATGCCATGAAAAGTAGGTACAAATTACTTAGTATTTAGAAGAGCATTCATTTTTTCCTTTGTTTCCGTACAAACAGAAGTTCTGCCATGCTTCATAGATGTAAATGTAGCTACAGTATCTTTATACCCGAAATATGAATTGGTATGACAATTGCCCGGTATTCATTAAATTTAGATACAAATATATAACATACATTTAAAGAGAGATAAACCTAGAGATAAAAGCTTACTAAATATTTTGTTGGGGGTGCAGACTCTGGAAAACATAAGGTCATGATCACCTGTATAAATCACCTTTGGTTGAGGAACATTCAGAGTATCTCTGACATCATATATTGTATTGCCTTGCCCACAAGGGGATTCAATACATGTCACAATTGAAAACATAACGCCATGCCAAAGGTATCGTATCCTATCAGTAAACTAAGAGGGGTATAAAACTGGCTACGAGGTAAGTATAGATGTGCTACACAGTCTCTATGGGGATGTAGACAGTGAAATAACAGGGCACACATTGGGAAGGCTAATTCCTTGAGCCAATGGTTGTATAACAATTATATCCAGTCCGGGACCTGTCATATTAAGTGCTTAACTGCAATTAAAATATAAAGACTATGGCACTATTAATAATAATAATAATAATAATAGTAATGAGGAACAAGGGTCCATGGCATTGATCATTCTCCCCTCTTTTGTTTGGTGAATGTTTGTGCTAAAAAATAATGGTTAACAGACTTGGACTCCAGCCATAAATTAAATAGTTAATGTTTATTTGGGGGTTACTCAAAATGTGAAGCACTGCATGGAATAACATATGTGGCTCACTAATGAATTCTTGATTTTAAGTCTCTCTGGGAGTTATCCATAGCAGCCCCTTGGTTATAGTACACTTGTACCTTGATATTATTATATTTAATGCCAACATTTTTCATACATTTTCCTTGCGGATCATTTTGCACACATCCTGTGGGACCTGCATGAGTTGTGATCAATGTCAAGCACATTTAGTGGTATGAATTTCACTTTTCTTTTCAAGGATTATGGACTGTGCACATTCCCTGTGCCCACGTATGATAAATTATGATATGTATTTATTTTATACACAAATTATCTAGTAGAAATAGTCTAAAGCAGCTGGAATGAGTATTCTTGACTTACAAAAAATGTTCAGAAAGTCCAGTTGCTTTAGACTGGATACTGTATAGCAGGGATCCCCAACTTTTTATATCCGTGAGCCACATTCAAATGGAAAAAGTGTTGGGGAGCAACACAAGCATGAAAAATGTTCCTGGAGGTACAAATAAGGGCTATAATTGGCTATTTGGTAGCCCCTATGTAGACAGGCAGCCTATAGAAGGCTCTGTTTGGCTTTACACTTGGGTTTTTATGCAATCAACACTTGCCCCCAAGCCAGAAATTCAAAAATGAGCACCTACTTTGAGGCTACTGGGAGCAACATCCAAGGGCTTGGGGAGTAACAAGTTGCTTCCAAACTACTGGTTGGGGATCACTGCTGTATAGCATGACCTGGATGAATGAAAATCTTCATTTATACACAAAGGTAATAATTAAGTGCAGTCGCACTGGCATTTCTTGGCAACATGATGGCATTTATTGACTAGAGAACACACAGTTTGAAAGAGATATAGCAACCTAATTGAGAGTATGAATATTTTGGTAATTGTAATTGAGGTAAACCCTTTCATTTGCCCAAGGTTTTCAGTTCTGATGTATGGGGTAGATACCATTGAGGGTACAATCTGCAGGCCCAGTCTGGGGGAAAAAATGTATGTAGTATTCTATGAATGTAGAGAGGACAGAAATAAGGCTATAGAACTCAATTTGGTTAATGTGCTGGCACCATTTCTTTTAACCCACACCATAATAACCAATTAGCGGGTAGCATTAACTGGTCTCCTATTTAAAAGCAAATGTGCTCGTTCACTATGGGTTACTAGAACAAGTACACTGGTACACAGAATTACCCCAACTAGATTTTCATATCAAGATGCTTTACAACTTTGAAGGTAAAGTAAACTGTGCTTCATTCAAAAGAATCTCCATATTTTCCTAACATCATCTTTTTCATAGTACACATAAAAATAATTTTTTCCATAGAAAGTAAAACATTCTAATCATTTATCAGATCTTATCACAAACAGTTTACAGTTCCCAGTCAATGCTACAGCCATGTAGTAAATTCGTAAATGAATCGACTGCATTATTTAACGTGTCCATGTTTATTTGCTTCTAGAGATCCACAAGCATCTGCTGGTTTAGTATTCTGAATTAGTTTATCCGTCTTTAACTTTATAGATTTTTCAGATGGATTTTACGAGCAGTTTCTTGGCTTAGATTTGTGTAAACAAGAGCTGTAGAATGTGAAGCTCAAATGAATACAACCTCAAATTTACAAATCTCTAAAGTGGATTCTGACATGGCTCCAGTGGTATTATTTAACTCTGAAAATGGACTGTGTGTCCATCAGACTGCTGGAAAGGCATTCATATCAGCCTCTTTTGATTCAGCTCCCTGGAGATATGTGAAATAAATCATATCTTCCAGTCATCATCCATACTAAGACTTGAGTCATGAGTGAAACGAGACCATGTAAATGGTATCAGCGCTTTAGTGGAAACATATGGAACAATCTGATCGAATCAGGAACTCATTTAGGTAGAAGGCTACGAGATGAAAAAAAAAACGCAATGTTTCTTTTGCTTTTTTTTTTCCACTCTCACAATTATGGGAAATTGCTTAACTCTGGAAAATAGGCAAACTTGAGTAGTGCATTTTAATAGTGCCTCCTGGGGTCAAACTTTCAGAGTTTATTCAAAAAGTTATAGGGTTACATTGGATAAAAATGTTTAGCTGTGAGTTGAAGGAGGTGGGAGAGAAAAATAAATAGTAAAAGAAGAAAAAGACATAGAGAGAAGTTAAAAGAAGTTATGGTATTACCAGAAACACAGAGAAATGATGCAGGGTGTCTACTTTAACACTTTTGCAGCGGAGTGACAGCTGTAATGATGCATTTTGCATATATTACCTGTATCCCAAATTGCTTTAAGTCATAAATATAAAACAAAGTCTGTTTTTTATTTAAAACTGAGGCTAAAGGCTGAGCTAAACCAGAGCTGGAAAGCTCACTAATGTAAGTGATTATAGTTTATTTATAAAATGCCAACATACTCTGTACCATTGAACAATGGATTGGGGAGAACAAACACAGTATAACAGACAGGAATGCAGCAATTGCTGTGTTTTTATGCGCACAACCTCTATAGCTCTATTGACAGGCTTAGCATTGGCCTGTGTGGGCCTACAGAGAGTGGATATCGCAAGGAAGACACTCCATAAACTCCAGGTCATCAGCCAAAAGGTGCAAGTGAAAAGAGTTTCTTCAGACCAAACTTCACCCAAGAGCTAGGGTGGGCCCCTTTATCCCCGACCTCCCTGGCCAAAAGGCACAAAGGAGGCAAGAGTCTTCAGGCTCACTTTGTCGCACGGCTAGGGGAACCCCTTAATCCATTCCCCTCTAGTGCAAAGACTTATAAGGGGTCTGGGACCAATAGACCTCCGAAGAAGTTCCAAAAAAACAATTGTGCCCACAGTGGGGCTGGGTTCAGGGGGAGAAGGAGCATAATGACCACACATCTCCCCCCTAGATCAGTCCCACAATATAAAAATAGATCAGCACCTATGGCAAAAACTGAGAAATCAGGAGCTAATATAGTGTAGTATTTGCAATTATCCAAATCAACACCCAGTGTTATGGGGAAATGTTAGGGGTGAATTTACCCTTTAATCCACAAAGATAGCTTATAAACTCAGATGCATGCCAAAGTAAAAGTCCTTATGTGTTATTCGAAACCCCGAGATTAGTGCAGGACCGGGGGTATTGCACCCAATCCATAGAGTGCCAAAGTGCTGTATGTGCTAAAATAATAAATAGATAAAAATCCATAAAAAGTGCAGCAGTGACCTGCCCCAGCCAATTGGCTAGAATTTTAAAAAATTCTCAGTCGCAGGCAAAAGGCCAGGGACTTCAGACCAAGTGATAGCAAATAAAGTGAGGATACGCTATGGGCACACACCTGTGCCGAGAGGAACACATGAGGTACGGCGCAGGTTTGCAAGGCCTAGGGCGCTGACAACTCAGGCTTCATATATCATCTGGCCCTTTAGCCAGAGTATTAAGCTGTTTTCTTCCTCACTGAAGGTGGGTACTACCATGCCTCCCTTAGCTAGGAGGTATCCCCCCAACTGATGAGAACAGATAATACACTTAATCTTAGCCAAAAGGCAGAGAATATGAATATTGTATCGATCTACTACTAGATAACCAGTCAAAGTTATTTGGATTGTTCTTAAACTGAGAGATCAACTTCTTGGCATATGGCACATGTAGCGACTTGGGCAGTGATACCTCCCACAATTTTCCATAAACATAACACATCGTTAAAATGTCCCATATTTTATCTTGTGGTGCCCAGAGCTCTCAATAGGAATAGCATGAAAACACAAAAGGCACATATTTTTCATAATTTGCAGCGGTATGTTTTTTGGAGTTGGACTATGAGACACTGACTATACTTTTTAATTTCACCAAGCCATTTTAAAGAAATACATTGTAATCGGAGTAGTGTTGCTACATGTTCACCGTGCCAATTTCAGCATAAAAAGTTCACTTAAGTCAGCATTTAACAAGAAACTTTTTTATATTGTGGTAACAAGACCAATTCTGTGTTTGATGTGGTACACACAGTTTGCCAGATCATTTAAAGACCAAACCTATATAAATTGTAAAGCTAATTTTAATAGTATGCTGCACATTCTGGGATTCCTGTTGACACAAAGTAAATTGGCCCAATCCAAAACTCTCATTTTCCTGACTATAGGCCCCAGTTTGATGCATGGAATTTATAGCATGCAAATCAATCAAGCCATTTTGTCCGGCTCTATTTTCATCACGGAAACCTCATTACATAAATGAGCAGCTGGTATAAGATTATTGCTGTGGGATTTTATTTCAGCAGGCATGGATATTATAGCGCCGAACACAATCCATGGCTGTTTAAAGAAAAGGTTCTTAGATTACATGTTTTTCTTTTCTCATATTCCCATTATTTTAATGTGAAAAGTTGAAGGTATAATATGTTCATTAACCTCTTCTGTGAGGGAGGCACAGACATTTTAAAGACATTTTGTAGTTATACATTGTCGCCAATGCTGGGAAATGAAGACCAGCAAAGTATACCAGAAACAACTACAGGTATAGGACCCATTATCCAGAATGCTCGGGACCAAGGGTATTCCGGATAAGGGGTCTTTCTGTAATTTGGATCTCAACACCTTAAGTCTACTAAAAAATCAATAAAACATTAATTAAACCCAATAGGATTGTTTTGCATCCAATAAGGATTATTTATATCTTAGTTGGGATCAATTCCATGGTACCGTTTTATTTCTACATAGAAAAAGGAAATCAGTTTTACAATTCTGAATTATTTGATTATAATGGAGTCTATGGGAGACGGGCTTTCCGTAATTCGGAGCTTTCTGGATAATGGGTTTCCGGATAAGGGGTCCGATACCTGTACTAAGAATTTTCTGCTGGAAATCCTTTCTGTCTGATTAATGCAGCCTTCTTGGAGAACTTTATTGGCCCCTTATGGCGCAAGGGTTCCAGGGACACCTTTATATGACACCGGCATTTTCATATAATTTGGACAAACAATTGTAAAACAAACTCAACAGCATTCAAGAGTTCAATAATTACATTTTAAAACCCGAATACCCCAATAAAATATTTCATTTCTCTATCAAATATTTTCAAGTAATAAACTGAGATTTTTGTGTTTTCATCTCCTGGGCAGCAAGAGGAGTGCTCCTTGTGGGAAATAGAGCCTGCTGGATTTTTAGAAATTCACTATTTCCTTTCTTGCTTCCAAACTTTGATATGTTTTCATCTTAAATCAGATTTATACTCAGTGACAAAGAAGTAGGAAGAAAAATGGGAGGAAGGACTAAGGGACCAACCTTCTAAAAAACCATCTGTAGACTACTCACTTTAAGTCCTAATTAGAAACAGATGATCTGGAGATATAGCTACAGCCAGTCCATAGCAACTAATTTCTTTAGCAATCTTTATTTAAAGTACAGGTATGGGATCCCTTATTTAGAAACCCGTTATCCAGAAAGTTCTGAATTACGAAATGGCCGTCTCCCATAGACTCGATTATAAGCAACAAATTCTTATTTTTAAAAATGATTTCCTTTTTCTCTGTAATAATAAAGCAGTACCTGTACTTGATCCCAACTAAGATATAATTACCCCTTATTGGGGGCAGAACAGCCCTATTGGGTTTATTTAATGGTTAAATGATTCCCTTTTCTCTGTAATAATAAAACAGTACCTGTACTTGATCCCAACTAAGATATAATTACCCCTTATTGGGGGCAGAACAGCCCTATTGGGTTTATTTAATGGTGAAATGATTCCCTTTTCTCTGTAATAATAAAACAGTACCTGTACTTGATCCCAACTAAGATATAATTACCCCTTATTGGGGGGCAGAACAGTCCTATTGGGTTTATTTAATGGTTAAATGATTCCCTTTTCTCTGTAATAATAAAACAGTACCTGTACTTGATCCCAACTAAGATATAATTACCCCTTATTGGGGGCAGAACAGCCCTATTGGGTTTATTTCATGGTTAAATGATTCCCTTTTCTCTGTAATAATAAAACTGTACCTTGTACTTGATCCCAACTAAGATATAATTAATACTTATTGGTGCCAAAACCATCCTATTGGGTTTATTTAATGTTTATATGATTTTTAGCAGACTTAAGTTATGAAGATCCAAATTACGGAAAACTCCAGGTCCCGAGCATTCTGGATAGTAGGTCCCAAACCTGTACAAGAAAGCAATCACTTGCCATAAGCCAAAAGGGAAATGGAGTCTGGGGACATGCACTTCCTAAATAATGGCATATATAGATGGGTAAACCGTATTCTAATGCATTTTAAATTTTGGGTCATCTGATGATGAGGAAGTTGTTTATTTTTAATACTTTTCCTTCATGATTTAGAAGTTGATGAAGGAGTAATCTGAGGCTAAACCAAACAGAATAAGAAGAATACTATAAAACTTGGATTATATCACAAGGTCTATTCGATATAATATGTAAAAATCTCTTCCTTCTACTGATGACACTTGCACCTATTGTCCACAATCTAAACTGCCTGATGGTGCAGGAATGTTATCCTTAGCACTAGTGTTAACTTGAATTATCTGCTCCACACGACAACATACTATATGATACCTTAATTACCAACCTCTCGGGACTAGATATTTTATTAATAACAGAAGGAAAGTCATTTTGGCATTTTACTGCCATAGATTACACACATTAGTGCGATCTATAACGCTATATTTATTCTGCAGAAAGCTTTACTATATCTGAGTAAAGAGCCCTAGAAACTCCTTCCATTTGTTAAGATTGCAGCTGCCAATTTAGCTTAGTCTCCGTAGCTTCCTGCTTTCAGCTCTCGCCTGAGCTATGGAGACTAAGCTAAAATGGCAGCTGCCATCTTAAACAAATGGAGGGAGACTAAGGGTGGGGGAGTGAGTTTTATAAATTCTTATGGGAGAGGGGAGCAGGAGAAGGGAGAGAGGAGAGAACTGTGCAGACTCTGGCCCCAGGAATGAAATATTTTTCTGATAAGAGGAAGTCAGATACCCTAAGAACATGTTTACAAAAAAGGAGACAGTGCAGCGTTTCTGTGAGTGCTTATGACTGTATTTACATAGGCCTTTCTGATAAAGCTTAATTAGTTTGTACCTTTCCTTCTTCTTTAAGCATCTTGCAGTTTTGGAAATGATGTGCATTCCTCGACTTTTCTGTATGTGGCAACCAAGACTCTTACTTTTATGCATCGTTGTGTACAGACCATGGAATATGCCCAATGCTTCCAGATGCTTTTGCACGCCAAATCAACTTGTGCTATAAATATAATGCCCCTTAGTGAACCTGGGCTGAATTATTATAAATGCTGTGATGTTGGTTATGGAGACTTTGTCACTTACAAGTTCATATCTTTTATATACAATTTACAAGATTTTATACACAAGGCAGATGCTCTTCATTTATTGACAACATAAAATAAATAAAACCATGTCAGCATTTGATCTTTCTATGCTTTGCAACCTCTGCAAATTGGTAGAAGATCAAAGACTCGCTGTTCTATTGGCTTTTTAATAAGCAAGTACGCACTGTGGAAAATCATTCTCCATGACTACACGGGCCTTGCCAAACAGCAAAGTTAAATCCAGATTAGCAATATTCTCTCCATCTATACAGACCTATCTTCCAATTAATGTACTAAAGGAGAGATTCATTAATTTGTTGTATTAGCTTTTTCTTTTTTTTTGACAAAAAAAATGGGTCTCCAGCTAAACCACCTTTTATTTCCCCTGTAAGGAATGCGTATTTGTCTTTTTTTTAATGTCTACCTTACAATGCTTGCATTTCGGCACATATTATAATATGAAAAGGCAGATATTTAAAAGAAACCTTTTGGGCACTCTCTGAGTAACTCTTGGTTTCAATTCAGTGTGTTATTTTCTTTCACAGGCCCTTGGGATAAAGGAAATGATTGAATGACTGCGCTCTTTTCATCTCTCCATTTTACAAAGCAAAGAAGTTCGCTCAAAGTAGTCCTTGGGATCTGGGATAGCTTTGTAAGTTCCACTGCTCTCCTGCCTGCAGAAATCTTTTCTTGCCCAGTTCAAATGCTGAAACGGTGCAATTCATAGGGACGCAAGCGGTCACAATTTTATTGACAAAAAGGATTTGATAAAATGCCTGCAAACGTTGTTTTATTACCATGTCAATGATGTAGGCTTCACAAGCATGCTAAAAAGGCCTTTCGTATCTAGAACTCTTCTCCTTTATTTTGCTCCGGTACTGAAAAAAAAATACAGTTGATTAAAAGAAATTGTCATATGGGAAACAATCTCTGTTCTCCTTCTCCTAATAAGTACTTTTTCCATTTATTTTACTCACCTTCATTATTGTAATGATGTTTTCTGGTACATTCAGTATGAGAGGTTTTTATCAACTTTCATATCTGATATATTGAAAGCTCTAATGATCAGGGCCTTCTTAATCCCATATCCATCAGTATTTGTACATAATGTGTATATTTGCTTTATAAACACTTCCTTTATACAGAACTGTACAATACTAGGGTTGATAATAACAATAATAAGGTAATTATACAAGCAAAGTATGCAATATAAATCCACAAGTTTTAAAAATATGGAGGCCCTATGATTCTTTTCTGACTTTGCTCTATATATATCTGGCTAGAAAGTATTCTATCTGTAAAACAAAACAGTACTGTAAGATATAAATACACAAAATGCACATTAGCATGCAAGCAGAGTATGTGACTACAATATTTTCAGAATTCAAATAAATCACGTTGTAAAAGCTTCTGTTTGTCTGCCAAGCCATTATGGGGCTCGTATATCAACACTGGGCAAATTTGCATGTGGGCAGTAACCCATAGTAACCAATCAGTGATTAGTTTTCTTTTTTCTTTTTAGTCAGCTGCAGGTAGCACAGTGAAAGCAATGCTGTGATTGGTTGCCATAGGTTACTGCCCAGGCTCACATTTTCCTACGGGTGATAAATGAGCACCAGTATGTGTTTTCCCTTGTCTACTAACCAGATGCTGTTCTATTATTTTTAACGTTAAAGCTTGTCACACTTGTTTTATCTTGCCTTCCAAAATGAAGTCACAAGGCCCCTAAAGCCTTATAAATCAGCATGCAAGCCCTTGGCTTTTTATGCTTGTTGAAACCAAAACTTATCATGTGACTACTTTGCTAACTACCTGTGTTCTTTGCACCACTTGAATTGCAAAAGTACATCTATACGTGTGCTAACATTCATGTTATTATCCTTAATATTTTACAGTGCTACTAATCAGATAGTGTGCACAGTGTTCACCTGTGCCCTATGCCTAAAACCTAGGCTTGGTACCAGAGAGGCAATGAGGTGATGAATTGAGTTGCCCATGTTACTATGTGAAATTAACTAAAGACTATACTCATTAACACTCTTTGTTTATGACTGTATATACCAAAGATTCAAAAGTTTCTTTTTTTGGCTTGTTGTAGTATGTGAGGCATTGCAGTGTTGGCACCAAATGCATTGCTAGGAATGGGCATCTTTTCCAACCTGATGCTGTTAACCTGTCGTTCGTCACAGGTAAAAGTCAACTGTTTTATTTTTGAAGCATACAAGAAATAATAATAAAAATACTCTTTCAACAGCTTAAATAGCCTCCACAAATGTAACGTCATAATGGTTCATAGCATATTGATTTGTAGATTCTCTCCCAGCCTGAGTATACAGGGTGCTCCTAGAGGTGCACCTCTTGGGAGCTTTCTATCCAAAGTCCCTACACTGGGTGCTGGCTTCTAAAGTACTGACTCTTTTTGATCTTCTCTGTGCAGCCTCTTGCTGCTTTAAACTCTCCTAATCCTTGCAGATAAACCTAGTTACTATGGAGTTAGCCTTCACTCTAAGTTAGATTACTCTACATTAATATATATCTAGTGAGGCTCTTACACACCACCTGTCAATCTTTTATATAAAATAATACTTTTATGAAGATAGGTGCACTGGCATATTCTTCCCACCAGCTCCATAAAAGAATGTACAGAATGTACAGAATGTAACAGAAAAAAAATGTTTAATAGATACCTGCACAATAAATAAATTATCACAATTTTAAGAAATGAATCTTGAAGTATTACAAATAAAAAATTGCATACATAAATAAATGCGGCCATTTTATGTATTTATTGGAATGTAGAATAAAAAGCATCACCTAAAGGAAACCTATAAGGAGTTGGAGCGCCCATCCTTACAAGATTGAGTTACTCTCTTTGAAAAAATGGCTCCTGTTCTATATTTTTAGTGGAGTTCAATGGGAATGCTATTGTGAGTATATGGATCTGATGACATGCCAGTGATGCATGATGTTGACATTAAGCATCAAAAAAAATAAATACCTATGAAAATGGTTTTTATGGAAATAAACCACTAGACCGCTAAGTTTTAATCTCATGTAAAGTGTTTGGAGTACTGTCTGTACTGCACCATGTTCGAAACAAAGAAAAAAAGACTCTTTGAACGCACCCATTATCAATGCATCATAGTGCAGAGCACCTCTCTCTGTATGCATTTTGTGGTCACACCCTTCAAGCATCCCCCACCTAAAATTGTTTAGAAATGACCACAACTTTTTGACCTTTTTTTTGCTATCGTTTTAACCTTGGAAAGCAAGTTTCAGGTAAGACTTAAGTAGAATTCTTAATGAATCAGATGAAAGTGAGTGTATGAACTGACCAGGCCGGGGATGACTTTGATGTAGTTGGCCAGCTTGAAGTACTGTATATTGCAATATACATCCCCTGTTTTGTATAAAGGGGAGGGCATTTTTTGTAGCTTAAGGCAGAAAATGTCTTATATACAGTATATATTGATAATGGCTGAGTGCAAAGGACCTCTTGTCTTTGTCTGTATAAATTTTAGGTTCACACCCTTATGTGACCACAACCTAAAGGTTTTTAGTGGTGAACACAAACTTCAAAACCAATGCATTATAGGTTTGGAGTTATTTAGGTTGGACAGACGTATGGTGCTCCATACAATATCAATTCTGGGAGTACCACTGATAAATGCAAACACACAGATCCAGTGCTGATGCATACACAACAGACTGTCCAACCAACACTTAAATCTTTTAGAAATTCCAGCATCATTGCAAAAATGTCTGATGGGCTTTAGCTTGAATCTTTTGGAAGTCTATTGCAGCTTTGGACACAACCCTCTGTAGAAACATTTTACACATTGGCACACTGAGGGTGGTAGTAGCTCCAGTGTCCCCCAGCATTAATAGGCACACTTGCCTTTATTCATCAGAGCAGACTGTATCGATACAGTGGTGCTTAGCACACCTATCTGGTTGCAAGCACCTTTAATGAAAGGCAACAAAATGTGCAACACTAGTGTCCATTTTAGCCAAACCACACTTGCAGTAGATTTGCTTATGTTCTAGTCCATGTAAGAATTAATTGAGAGCCAAGAATGAGCTTTGAACCCTGTTTGTAACTCTGCCAATGGCAAAAGCCATGCCTGTCTTGGCATTCAGAACAAGTGGCAGAAGACAGCAATAGCGTTCTATGCCGGCTGAGAAAATACAGTGTTCCATTGGCCTAAGTACTAAAATCATTATATTCTACAGAGCCTATCTGTATTTGCTACATATGAATGTTTGCAAAAAATAACAACAAAACTAAAGAAGAAACACAAATTTCATATTTTCTATCAATAAATCCCCAGTGGGTATTTAACGGAAATAGGACGGGTAAAGTAAAAAAAAACAAGTATTGCTGCACACACAATACCTGAATTTGTTAATAGCCCAGGTGTCAAAACCCCAGGCTCATCACTATAAAGGTTCCAAACAGTCCGCCACAAGTAAAGGAGAACTCACCGTAGTCAATGCGTGGTCCGGGTGCCTCAAGCCCCGAACCCGTAGCCCAAGGGAGTAGTATTCAGCTTCAAACGCACACCGGGCAGCCATGGAGTATAAAAGCTTTCAACCTTTATTCATGTCCTAAAACCAGAACACCTGACGCGTTTCATGCACACTTAATCATAGGGATGTTTGCCCTTTTGCCCATTTTAATTTGTGTAAATGATAATCAAGCCTCTAAAGCAAATATACTGTGTGTACCAGCAAAGTGTAACAGTTTAGCCTACTGTTTAACCTACATTTCCACATGGATTTTACTCCCATTTTCTGATTTTACTCACACTAAGGATAAATCTGTGTCAGCACTCACATTTGTTAAGGAATGTGCAGTAAAGGCGGATGGAAAAATGTACAACCACAATTTGGCAGCATCTTTCTATGGTGCAGCTATTATTTTTGAATGTTCTACTTGATTCATAACCTAATAAAATAGAAAAGAAAATGAAGAAGTAAGCGTTCCTACTATTGTGCCAAATGTCTGGCAAATTCTCTTTCAAATCTATAACTGTACTTTTCACTAGAGAATTGCAGTAGATTGTTTTTACAGCTGTTAAAGAACCAGAAGATTAAAAAACAGCCAACTTGCATCGACATAAAGACCCGCATTTTCCATTATATTGCTAAATGCTGGAACCCTGCAAAAGTTATTGTGCGAACAGACGAAACCTGCAGCAGTATTTTCAAAGAAAATAAGTGACACACCCACTCAGTTGCCTGTAATGATAATGCTGGCAATCAGCTGATAGGTAATAACTGTGGCTTTTTTAACCACACAGCCTGTTTCGTGGAAATATATTAAAACAGAAGTACATAATGCTTTCCAGAAGCTAGGGTTTGTGGATTGTCAAAGGTTTAAAGTGAATAAATATGAATGTAGTGGATGTGCAGGGGATGCCGTGCTTGCAGCTCCGCCAGCTCCAGGCACCCTTGAGGTCACTCTCGGTGCCAACTTACGCAGATATAAGGGGACGCTATGAAAAACAAGTTGAACTAGCTTCTACCTTTGCTCTCACTCTCTCTCTGTCTCCCTCTTTTCACATTCATAAGTTAGTTAAGAAAAACAACTTACCAAATAGAAATATACGCTTATATTTGTCACTTGGTGACATCATTAATATGAGTTTTATCAGGAGCACCTATGGATGCATGGCAGAGGTGGCTCCAAGCCAATAGTACATTTTGTCTGTGTATTGAAAAACTTTTGAGGACTTTATCATTTGTTCAACACCTATATATGCACAGAATCGAGCAGCAAAGTTGTTGGACTTTTTCAGTTCAAGCTTTCTTAATTCATACCAAGGTTACTCATATAAGAATATTTAAGAATACCTATGGACAGTTCAGCACAAATCTCACCACAAGTGACTGGCTTTCGGATGTGTCTAGGAGAACAATAATATGCATTCTGCTCAAATCTTTAGAGCAGTGATCCCCAACCAGTGGTTCATGAGTAACATGTTGCTCCCCAACCCCTTGGATGTTGCTCCCAGTGGCCTCAAAGTAGGTGCTAATGTTTACATTTCTGGCAAGTGTTGATTGCATAAAACCCAGTGTAAAGCCAAAGAGCCTTCTATAGGCTGCCAGTCCACATATGGGCTACCAAAAAGCCAATTATAGCCCTTATATGCACCCCCAGGAACTTTTTTCCAAGCTTATGTTGCTCCCCAACACTTCTTCCATTTGTCTGTGGCTCAGGGGTATAAAAGGCCATCCCTGTCACCCTACAGGTATGCTAGCCCCACAGTTTGAGAGCCATTGGCTTAAAATAAATAAACCTTGAGTTGGACAGTCCTACCTAATACTCTGGACTTGCAAAGTCTGTTTTTTTCCCAAGTCCCATTACAATCTCAAGCACTTATACCAAATATGACAGCCATATCAGACCCATGACATGGTCACGGCAACATGCATACCAAACATTACATATCCGCCATTCAGCCATTGCAAAAAGAATAACTAGGACAGCAAGTGTTCATTCTGCATTACCTTGAAGTTTAGCTTTCAGAAGTATCTATAAAAGGATATAGGCATTCTACCCAAATATTGCCTTAGCTGGCATTCAGTTAAGGCCTGTAGGACCCATTAGAAACTCAGCACTACACTGATGGATACTTATAGCATGAAACATACTAAAATACTAAGCATGGTTTCAAAGCCAGATCACCTGGCTGGGATGGTTAAACTTTACAGAAACTAACTGGCAGCAAAATCAACTCAACAGGAAAGTGAAATTGGCAAATTTAGGAGCATTTTTGAAAGAAGTAACCCAACGAGAACGCTGATTCTTATTGCACTGATATTAACAACAACAAATAAAATGTCAGATAATGTAATAAGATGCAAATTACTTGAGTTCTAGTAACCTATGGCGACCAATGAGCAAAGAGCATTCACTGGTCTGTTTCAAAATAAATATCAAAGTGGTTGCTATAGGTTACTATATATTAAGCAATGTTTATTATGAAATATTCAAATATCTATTTGAGATATATATATATAATTAAAAGTAGTTTTACAAATTTCGGATAAACTGACTAATCAGTATGGCATTTGGAATTGCATTTGATATCTCGATGACTTGTTTGGGAAATTTTCAATGAAATCCATCCAAGTCTGAAAAAAAAAATTGGAACAAACTAGCTCAGAAGTTGATACAAAGCTATTTCCCAAACTTTCCAGAAACATCCTGCATGATCTGGCTTTGGTTCCTACGTGCACATTATAAGTCATATGAGCAGTTCTGAAGAGATTGACATTTACTGAAAGGTTTAGCTGGAAGAGTAGGGCAGAAATTGTGCAACAGTTCAATAACGTTCTAACTTCATTTCTGGCATGTACCACATCTGAAGCCCACACACACAGCCTTTTTAAGGAATTATAGAGCTTATCTGAGTGTTTAAATCATAATCATAGGTGTTAAAATGCACCACTGCAAAATCCCTCCCACTTAGATCTACAGGAAAGGGGCTTCCTTCCTTTTATCACTTAGCACTTAATCCTATTCATTTATTGTTCTGCTGTACAGTGCTGCGTACATAAGTAGCAAGTACAAAATAAATAAAACTATACATAGATACATACAAAGTACATCACCTCTCAGCCAATTAACAATTACTGTTGCATTGATTGATCTAGTGTCTGTTATACAAGGGACTATTGTATGTATGTATGTATGTATGTATGTATGTATAACTTTATTTATAAAGCACCACAAGGGTACGCAGCGCTGTACAGTCTTACAGAATACAAAATTACACACAGGGAGGACGAGTGATATAATAAATAAATACAATAAATACATATATGTATATATATATAAGTGCCATGTGGTATGAGACACAGTGGAGGAGCGGAGGAGACGACCAGGAACATGTAGGGAGACCAGTGAAGAAATGTAGTGAGGAGCAGAGGAGTGAAGGGCTTTGAATGTTAGCAGAAGGATTTTGTAAGCTATCCTTTGCTTGACAGGCAGCCATGCTAGTGAGCTTAATTGAGGCTGAGCAGGATCCCTCTTAGAAGAGAGCAGGAGGATCCTGGCAGCAGAGTTTAAGATTGATTGCAGGGGAGAGAGGTGGGAGTCTGGGAGGCCGGTTAGTAGGAGATTGCAGTAAACTAAGCGGGAAAGGATAAGGGCATAGATTAGAGTTTTAGCTGTTGCTTGTGAAAGAAAGGGGCGTATCTTGGCAATATTGCGGAGGAAAAAGCGGCAGGTTTTGGCAGTGTTATTAATATGGTTAGAGAAGGAGAGGGACTGGTCAAAGATAACCCCAAGGCAGCGTGCAGAATTTACAGGGTTGATGGTCATGCCATCAATAGTAATGGTGAAAGGAGGAGGAGGGCCAGGTTTGGGCGGGAAGACCATGAACTCTGTTTTAGCTAGGTTAAGTTTGAGCTGGCGTCGGTTCATCCAGGAGGAGATAGCCTGGAGGCAGTTACCAATCTGGGTTTGAACATCAGTGGTTAGTAAAGGGGTGTCTAAATATATCTGGATGTCATCTGCATATAAGTGATACTTAAGACCAAAAGAAGAAATAAGGTCTCCTAGAGAGAGAGTGTATAGGGAGAAGAGCAAAGGACCACTAATATATTTTCTAAATTGCTCCAGTGCATTAATACATTTAATTTCATTGTCTAATTTAGGGGCAGATTAATCCAAATGTGAGATTAGAGCTCACCACAGACAACTTCACCTACTTTCTATTTATTCCTATGAGATTTTCAGATTTATTTGGTGAATTCTGACTTTCACCCATTGCTAAATACGCTTCCCATAGGAATGAATAGAAAGTGGGTGAATTTTTCTGCTCCAATCTCACATTTTTATTAATCTGCCCGTTAATGGTATTTTGTTGGACAAATTAAAATGATATCTGTCATAAATGTAGTAAAAGTATTTAAACTATGAGAACTGTGTCACTTTATCTTTTTACTTCTATAGTGTTCCCTGTAAGCACCATATGTTAAGTATTAAATAGCAGTCACTGACCATATACACATATGTTATCAGTGATTGGTTGCTATGGGTTACTGCCCATGGGCAAATTTGCCCAGGCATTTTCAACAATAAACGAGTAGGAAAATAGTTTTCTCTTGCTGTCAGACTTAATATTTTGCCACCTTAATAGGCTTAATTGCTGACTGGTCACTGTCCCCATAAAGAACCTGCCCAATAGTATTTCACCTAGCCTTTTGTTTCACTTTTTTTTGGTGTATGCCTTGATATTTCCACTATTTATCTGCTTTTTGTCTCTTTTTTTCCCCCTATCACTGCCACGGGTGCTTTTTGCACAACATCAGTTTCTAGCAGACTGGTGGGTAAGAGAGTGAAAAAAATAGCATCCAAACCAAAACAAGCTTTTCTGTACCCATTTACATAGATTTGTAAGGTTTAAAAATAAATATATATTTAAAAAAGTAAGATAATCAAAGTATCTGACATATGAGATATAGATTTTGTATTGCAATATCATATTATCTTTGCAAATTCAAAGGCTGCCTCTTACTGACCCAAACAGGAAAAGCTAAGGGAAGTTCACCTGTAGCAAGCACAATTATTAAGACAGACACACCCAATAACATGCAAACTAATACATACACACAGTCCTATAACTCTTCAGTCTTATCGCTATGTTCGTAAACAATTAATTCACTTTAAAAGAAGAGCAAGGGAAAAGCACAATTTGTATTAGGTTTTCCAAAAAAGGGGAGACCCACATAAACAGATAGTCACACAGATGGGTTAAATACATTCTCTACTCTTGATACTCTCGATACTCTCTCTAGCAGTACTAGAAGTTAATTAGCAAAACCAATTACTATCCCTTTCCACACATACACAAAGGGGCACATTCACTAATCCACGAATCCGAATCACGAATGGGAAAAAATCGTATTGGAAACAAAAATTTCGGAAGATCACAAATATCACGAAAATGCTTAATAATATCGTATTGGCGATTGTAAACAGCGGTAAAACCTTTCCGATTTTTTTGTGCAAACGTCCAAAAAAGTCGTGCGGCGTACGAAAAAGTTGTGCGGACACCCGAAAAAATCGGCGAAAATACGCTCAGAGCATTCACATGAACGCTCGAGCATTCGTTAAGACACTTAGGGGCACATTTACTAATCCACGAACGTCCAAAAAGCGGCCGAATGCGTTTTTTTCGTAATGATCGGTATTTTGCGACTTTTTCGAGCGCTCAATACGAAAGTCGCGACAATTCGCGAAAGTCGTACTGGCTATGAAAAAGTTGTGACAATTCACGAAATTTGTAATGGCAATGAAAAAGTCGCGAAAATTCACGAAAGTCATAATGGCTATGAAAAAGTCGCGACAATTCGCAAAAGTCGTACTGGCTATGAAAAAGTCGCGATACTTTGCGGAAGTCGTAACGGCTACAAAAAAGTCGCAAAAAATACGAAAAAGTCGCAAAATGTTCGTTTTCCAATCAGAATTTTTCCCATTCGGATTCGTGGATTAGTAAATCAGCCCCCTACTGTAAGTACAAGCTTTCATACAGGCGATGAGTTCTTTTAGAGCAAAAGGACAAAACTTATTACATTTTATAATTTAATATTACAAGAAGTAACCAGTGCACATACAAAAAAAAATATCACGAAGAAGAAATATATTACAAACAGTAAATAACATAAAAGGGGAATAAAACAAAGAGAAACCCTATGTTACCAAGTTAGGACTTTCCTTTGTGTCCTCCTGAGGCAAGCGTTGGAAACGTGGGCACATACCCCCAACAGAATTGGGTCCTTAGGTATAAGCTATCATGGCTAGGTGTCACCCCCTTTTAATGGCCTGCTGGGACATTCTCCCCTCACCCTCATTGCCTTATGCATGAGGAGGGAGTGTCCAGGAAAGTGTAATTTACGCGCCTTCGGTGGTTGTTGGTTTTAGTTCCATTTTCTACAATACAATATAAATGCCAGTACCCAATATTATAATGAAAATATGGTCTTGCTGTGATCCATATGTGGGCGATCAGAATGATACCAAACAAGAGGGGTGTCTCTTGTTCCAGCCCCCCAGAAATGATCCCTCCTAATTGGTGGGTATACGCTGGCCCTGTTTGGTATCATTAGGAGCATGGGATCTCCTCATAACCAATATGTGATGTATGAGAATGTGAACCCTATAGCAGAGGGGATATGGATCCTTTCCTATAATCCACATTTTCTCATAGCTGTACCCCCTGCAGCTCTAGGTCCACATCACCCTTTATTTGATCAACAGATCAAAGAAACCAATTGTCCCAGCTTCCTTGCCCAAATGGCCTGGTTCCGAATTGTCCAATATGCCATTAAGTGACACCCTCCTGCTGGAATATCTAATTGTCTTTTAGTGGGCCTGATACCAAATGTTTTCAGTGTTAACCCTTATAATGCCAGTGCAATACTGCCCTGGAATGACAACTGTGTCAACAACTCGTGTGACTGTGGCCATTTTGCACATCCACAATTGCACTTGCAGATCCTCTGCATCAACTTAACCACGTAACTGCAGAAATGAAAAGAATAAAAAGTTCAGCCATTGGGTTACCCACATGCTCTATCTTATGCCTTTGTATTTTCTAACAAATACTTGCAATCAGCTATTACAATACTGTACACCTAAAGGTGATGCCTCATGATCCATGGCAGCCATCACTGACTTTTAAATGGGCGAAATCTAGGATAGAACAGGTACACATTGTTCGGCCATATTCCGGAAGTTTCATAACAAAAGTCACTATTGAGCAAAAAGGACACATCCGTTTTGTCCCTTTACCCTAAACAACTAGAAAAATGCCATTCTCAATCTTTACAATTCAAAAAAAGTTATATTAATAATTTACAGAAATTTACCAAAACTCTATATATGACTATTTTGGTTGTATTTTGTATGTGAAAATGCTTCACCTACACTAAATTGTATGTATATATGCCATTGGAAATGTGCAGATCATGTTGTGCCCAGAGGGACTTGAGTTCATATATGTTCATATTATTATATTTTGCAACAAAGGAAGAACATGTTCAAACACCATGTTAAGCCTTTTGGCGATGATATACATTTTTGCTTAAATATGCAAGTAACATAATGAGCTAATGCAGTTGCCAAAAGCCAGATATGATAAAATCGAAATTCTGAGTCACTATATAATTTGATTTAAACAAAATTAGATTTGAGAGAATATGCTCTTATTCATGTTTCTCCATAAACATTTTATAGTAGCCTTGGTGTATAATAGCAGTTGCACCAGTGTTAGTAGGTTCTGTAGAGAATCTGGAGCAGTCAGATAAGATCTGTGTATTAGGAAGAAGACGGTACCTGTAGCCTCACAGTTCAATGCCTACACTATTTTGCTCTGTGTTATAGAAACACCACATGATGTTTGAATGATTTATAGAACACAGTCCTTGAACAATAACTGAAAAACTAAATTATAATACTGTATATTAGGACAAGACAAAGGCAAAACATCCAAATCCCCACAAAGACAGCTTCAAACTCACACAGCCTGTCCAAATGTTATTATTATTTTGTTGGAAGTAGTGATCTGCCATGCAAAGAGCCACCTGTAATTCATGTCTAGGATTCTATTCTAGGTCCTATTGTCTACATTCCAGTTCCACTGTGTTCCTGTTTCTACTGTAGAACCCTAAGCGACAGTAGAGTATAAATGACATATAAATGTCCGATTCTTTCTTTATTTTTCTGGAAGAGGAGCAGGCAGTTTTACTTTGACAGGCAGGTGCAGTGTTTTTATATTGAAGCCCCGAGAACCTTTTCATGCTATACACAGCACTGCCTTAAAACTGAAACTGAGAGGCTTTAACCTTTACTTATAGGTAGAGACATGCAAATAATTTCTTAATGTCTCTTGGGCCAAGTGTGCAACAAGAACTGCTAGTTTAATAGCACAGATACAGCCTAAATAGTCAGAGATATTTATCTAAACTTGCACACAGTATGTTTCAACCTCCTTAGATCTCATCAGTGCAAGATATTGGAACAGGGTTTCTGAGAGGGTTAGGACTTGGAAAGTCCAGCATGGTGGCTCAGTGGGTAGCCTTGCAGTGCTGGGGTCCTAAATGTAGTCCCAGCCAGGGAGTTTGTATGTTCTCCCCATGTCTTTCTGGGTTTCCTCTGAGTTTTTGGTTTTCTCTCACACCCAAAAAACATACAGGCAAGATAAATGGCTTCTGACTAAATTGACCATAGTGTGTAAATGTTCTAGAGATTGTAAACTCATCTGGGGCAGAGACCGATGTGAATGATGTATAATCTAGTAAAGTGTTGTGGAACTGTGTCATGTGGCGCATATAGCACTGCCTGCAAACCAAAAATGAGTGGCTTAAACTTTTACTTAAGGCAGTGATCCCCAACCAGTGGTTTAGGGGCAACACATTGCTCACCAACCCCTTGGCTGTTGCTCTCAGTGCCCCCAAACCAGGTAGTTATTTTTGAATTCCTGACTTGGGGGCAAGTTTTGGTTGCATAAAAACAAGATTTCCTACCAAATAAAGCCCCCTGTAAGCTGATAGTGTGCATAGAGGCTCCCTAATAGCCAATCTTAGCCCTTATTTGGCTCCTCCATAAACTTTTATGGTGCTTGTGTTGCTCTCCAATTTTTTTTACATTTGACTGTGGCTCACGAGTAAGAAAAATTGGGGACCCCTGCCTTAAGGGATGAAAAGCAAGACTGATGCCCTGCCCTGACCTTTTGCAAACCTTTGGTTCTCCCTGCCAACCTAACCCCTGCAATATTCCCTGCCAACCCAATCATCCCCCTCAACCACATTTTATAGTCCCATCATAGAAGTACAAACATATATATGTTCATGGTGCTACATGAGGGCACTTGTATTGTTACATTTATTTATTTATTTTTTTGCCAAAGCAGGGTGACTCTAGCGTAGACAGGACAAGATAACAAAGGGTGTGTTTGAGTACCTTTTTCACAGAAAGTACAAAACAGGATACCGAGAGGATGTAAAAACCACACGAGAAACTGTGAATTTGTTATACAGTATCTCACTGTTATACAAACTACAGTTCATCAGTATTTGCTCCCAGTAAAAGATCAGCAGAGAAGTAACAAATATAAAATTAAAGAACACTGCACAAGCGTAGAGTAAGGAGTTATTAAATTTAGTATACATAATGCATACAGAGAATGAGACCTGCGTACGATAAAGGACAACTATACCTCAGAAAGAAGACTTAACCAACGGTTTATATCATATTAAGTGGCCTATTAAAGAATCTTACCGAACTGGAAAATATACTGTATATATAAATCAGTGAATATCTCTTTTTTACATCTTTTCCTTTGAGCCACCATTTTGTGCTGGTCTATGTGCTCCCTCAGAGATCACCTGACAGGAAATAATGCAGCTCTACCTGTAACTGGAACAAGTGTGGGAGTTAAAGATAGAACTTTCCTCTATATGTAATAAAAGGCCTTAGTTTGCCCAGGAGCAGTAACCCATAGCAACCAATAACACGTTTGCTTTTAAACTGGTTAACAGTAAACGCTGCCTGCTGATTGGTTGCTATGGGTAACTGCTCCTGGGCAAACTTAGGACCTTTTATTACATAACCCCCTTTGTCCATAAATGGGCTGATGTGACCTAACATGTGTTCCCTTGCTGTGTTTGTGTGCACTGTAAATTGTATGATGCCAGGGGGCGGCCCTTAGTACTTAAAATGGCAATTTCTTTTTAGGGTAACCCAATAGCACATACTACTAAAAAAAGTATAATTTCATAAGAATTGCTTATTTACAGGTATATAAAGCAAGGTTTCACATATGAGCTGTTTTATGTGATATATTTTTAGAGAGACCTACAATGTTCAGGGGTCAAGTTTTCCTTTAAATAAACATGTTTCATCCACATAATAAAGCTACAATATAAGTGTAGCGAGTATCATGGGATCTATTCAAGAACCAGCTGAATATTACCTCTCGGTCGGGTAATTCAGATCATAGAGCAGAGCATATTATAAAATACTTTGGGTTACATTGATATAGACAATAAACCCTCCATGAAGCAGCAAGTATCAATGGGCTCAAGAAAAATAGTTAAATGAAACTAGTGGCATTGTGTGGTATTTGGGTTCCCTACCTCGGGTACTGGGACAGTGATCTAGCACGTTGGGAGCCCCAGGGGTTTAGGTAATAAAAGGGGCAAAGTTTGGTAAAGCAGGTTTGCACCTTTGCAACCAATCAGCAGGTAGCATTTACTTCACCTAGCAACCTATCTATATTATATTACATTCAGTGTTATTCCTGGAGTTTTAGTTACACAAGCTATGTATAATGGGTTTTTTTATTTCTACATATAAATAATCCACACACATGCTACTGGGGTGCAGTTAAACAGGAAGCACTGAACTTGAATAACTAGAGGTTTGTGACCATGGGAAGAGCACCAGTATGATCCCATGTGAGCAGATGATTACCCAGAAAAATCTCTAAAATTAGGTTATATATTTGTAAAACTTATTTAACAAAACCCCTTATTTCAACATAAGATGCAGCTCTATGCTAAACTAATAAATAGATCGCAGGGAGGATGTGGCGGTGGAAATGTACTTTCATCACCACAGTATTGTGGTAGGAATGATCTTGTGCACTAGGTAACTTTCAGTAGTACTTTCCATATGTAGGAGGCAGAATGAACCCAGAAGACTGGAACATTAAGTAACACTAATAGAAAATAAAATGTGGCTCTGAATATATGTTATGTTGCAACACAATAACATGTGTGAAATGTATAATCTAGAGAGAATAGCAAATAAAGCTATTCTGAAATTCTCAGCTGCTATAAATAAATGAACTATTGTAAATCATGGTGCAAAGGGTAACCTATGCCCTGTGGGAGGGAGGTCTTCCCTTTTGGCCCATGAGTAGTATGGAAAGTTTTTGTTCTCTGGTCTATAAAAGGGGAGGGAGCATATTGTTCTACCATTTTGGTCTCCACCTGGTACTGGGGTTGGATGCTGTTGGAGAGCTTGAGGCTGGAAACGCAAACTATCTACTGAATGGTAGTGTGTTGGGGGTTTCCTTAATGGAGAAGGATCTAGGGGTTTTTGTAGATCACAAGTTGTCCAATTCCAGGCAGTGTCATTCTGTGGCTACTAAAGCAAATAAAGTGCTGTCTTGTATAAAAAAGGGCATTGACTCAAGGGATGAGAACATATTTTTGCCGCTTTATAGGTCCCTGGTAAGGCCTCACCTTGAGTATGCAGTGCAGTTTTGGGCTCCAGTCCTTAAGAAGGATATTAATGAGCTGGAGAGAGTGCAGAGACGTGCAACTAAACTGGTTAAGGGGATGGAAGATTTAAGCTATGAGGTTAGACTGTCGAGGTTGGGGTTGTTTTCTCTGGAAAAGAGGCGCTTGCGAGGGGACATGATTACTCTGTACAAGTACATTAGAGGGGATTATAGGCAGTTGGGGGATGTTCTTTTTTCCCATAAAAACAATCAGCACACCAGAGGTCACCCCTATAGATTAGAGGAACAGAGCTTCCATTTGAAGCAGCGTAGGTGGTTTTTCACGGTGAGGGCAGTGAGGTTGGGGAATGCCCTTCCTAGTGATGTGGTAATGGCAGACTCTGTTAATGCCTTTAAGAGGGGCCTGGATGAGTTTTTGAACAAGCAGAAAATCCAAGGCTATTGTGATACTAATATCTACAGTTAGTACTAGTGGTTGTGTATATATAGTTTATGTATGTGAGTGTATAGATTGGTTAGTATAGGTTGTGTGCTGGGTTTACTCGGATGGGTTGAACTTGATGGACAATGGTCTTTTTTCAACCCTATGTAACTATGTAACTATGGAAGCATCAGTGGGGCCTGAGGCCTTATTAAGGAGAAGCTAAGACTCCTTAGTCGAAGTTATGGAAACACCATGCATAAAGGAAGGGTTAGTTTTTGGTTTAATAACACAAAGAAGGAGAAAGGTTTATTGAAGAGAATAATGAGCTGATGAACTGAATGTATAAGAAACTGTAGGAGAAAAGGATAAAGCATATCAGCAGCCTGGGGTATATCAGTATTTCTACTGGAAATATAGTTCCCAGTGGTTGTAAATAGATGCCTCACCAGTGAGCAAAGGAATGCATGTGTACAGGGACACGTCTGTGTAGAATTTATGTAGAATTGATGTGCTTGACCTTAACCTTGAAATAAATGTAATGTGCAAAAAGAACCACATACTGAGAATTTCCATGCACACCCAGACAGTGGTGGTACCCATTCCTGTGAATCATTCCCAGTGTTGCTTACTTTACTCACTTTTATTACTTTCATATCTTTGGATTCAAAATAAGATAATAGACAGGCAGTAGGTACAGTTACACTTACCTGAGTAGTTCAACTTTAAGTTCATTTTTAATGTTATAGAATGGCCAGTTCTAAGAAACTTATCAATTGGTCTTCATTTTTTATAGCAGTGATCCCCAACCAGTGGCTCGGGAGCAATATGTTGCTCACCAACCCCTTGGATGTTGCTCCTAAGTGACCTGATAGTAGGGGCTTATTTTTAAATTTCTGGTAAGGAGGCAAGTTTTGGTTTCATAAAAACCAGTTCTACTGCCAAACAGAGCCTTCTTTAGGCTGCCAGACCATATAGGGGCTACAAAATAGCGAATCACAGCCCTTATTTGCACATCTGGGTATATTTTTTATGCTTGTGTTGCTCTCCAACTTTTCTTCATTTGAATTTTGCTCATGGGTAACAAAATTTGGGGATACCTGTTTTATAGTTTTTTAATTATTTGCCTCCTTCTGCCTGTTTCAGCTTTTGAAATAGGGGTTACTGACCCTGTCAGCCAAAACAAAAAACTATTGCTCTGTAGGCTACAATTTTATCATTATCGTTACTATTTATTACTTTCTATTCAGCCCCTCAACTATTCATATATCAGTCACTCTCTCAAACAACTCCCTGGTAACTAGGGTAAATTGGACCCTAGCAACCATTTAACTGCTGAAATTCCAAACTGGAGAGCTACGGAATAAAAGTAAAATAGTTACAAAACTATGAGTAATAAAAAACTAAAACCAATTGCAAATTGTCTTATTATACAGGTATGAGATCCCTTATCCGGAAACCCGTTATCCAGGTTGCTCCGAATTACAGAAAGCCCATCTCCCATAGACTCCATTTTAATCAAATAATTCAGAATTTTAAAACTGATTTCCTTTTTCTCTGTAATAATAAAACAGTACTTGTACTTGATCCCAACTAAGATATAATTACCCCTTATTGGGGCAGAACAGCCCTATTGGGTTTATTTAATGGTTAAATGATTCCCTTTTCTCTGTAATAATAAAACAGTACCTGTACTTGATCCCAACTAAGATATAATTAATCCTTATTGGGGGCAGAACAGCCCTATTGGGTTTATTTCATGGTTAAATGGTTTCCTTTTTCTCTGTAATAATAAAACAGTACCTGTACTTGATCCCAACTAAGATATAATTACCCCTTATTGGGGGCAGAACAGCCCTATTGGGTTTATTTAATGGTTAAATGATTCCCTTTTCTCTGTAATAATAAAACAGTACTTGTACTTGATCCCAACTAAGATATAATTACCCCTTATTGGGGCAGAACAGCCCTATTGGGTTTATTTAATGGTTAAATGATTCCCTTTTCTCTGTAATAATAAAACAGTACTTGTACTTGATCCCAACTAAGATATAATTAGCCCTTATTGGGGGCAGAACAGCCCTATTGGGTTTATTTAATGGTTAAATGATTCCCTTTTCTCTGTAATAATAAAACAGTACCTTGTACTTGATCCCAACTAAGATATAATGAATCCTTATTGGATTAATTAATATTTTATTAATTTTTTAATTAAGGTATGGAGATCCAAATTATGGAAAGACCCCTTATGCGGAATACCCTTGGTCCCGAACATTCTGGATAACGGGTCCTATACCTGTATATTGTGAATAGCTTGCACTGCGAGTAAGTTAAGTTTAACCTACTCTTGCTCATAACAGATAAATGTGAATTGCAGAAAACTTTCTACATTGTTCCAAGCTTTTGAACTAGGTCCCATCAGGATGTGCCTCCATTCCATTCACCTGAATAGATGGCTGAGCTATGCCTATACTGACAGACATTTTCAAAGTAATGCAAATAATACAGCAAACAGGAGAACATCAATTAACAGGTAAGAGTCTTTTGCTTCCTAATTTTTAAATGCTTAACCACAATAATTAATCAGTACCATTTCTTTAGCTAAATATCTTTATAAATAACTAAGTTCTTATTATGGTTAATAACAACTGGAATCATTTTACAAGTTATTTCCTGTAAATCTCCCTCATTGTGGAGATTAATAAAAGGAAGCCAGATGAAATGTCTATGCCAGTATAGAAACTTGCTGTATGTGCTTGGGCAAGTAGTTAGCTAATAGTTAGAGCACATAATGATAAATGCTGCAGAGCAGTATTTCCCAAGGATCTATCTCTCCTGCACATGTTATAAAATGCTCTTCATAAATTTTCTGACAATCCTTTCTCTGCACAATGTCTAATGCAACCCGGATGCTTCTTTGAATTGCAAGGCATGAGTGCCCCCTTTCTTCTCTGTATTGTATTACTTTTACCATACAAACCAAAGAAATAGTGAAAATGAAGCTCAAACTAAGAACCCATTCCCCATTACTATAATCTAGAGTAATTATATATCTAAGAGGCTCTTATAGAAAAGCATTTGTTAATTTAAAATGGTAACTATTTGAGCTAATAGTAACATAGTCGTAGTCTATTTATCCATTTAAATCAAATGAACATTTCAACCAAACTGTACCTAATAAAGCTAACTGTGCACTGGTCACTGGTGCTGCTGGAAAAGTTTGCCTATGTTAATGCACAATTCAATGTTCTTATATTGCTGTCTCTGGATATGTAGGTACTTGTAGAATATATTATCGTATCCAGAAAAAGGACAGTGTTAAATATAATAAGAATCTCAAGCAAAGCATCTACTGCTGGATGTTTCGGTACAGCATTTCTTCCAAACATTTTTTTTTGACCAGCAGCACATTGTAACCAATACGATAGATATCAAATTGTGAGGTTAGAATGATGAAAGCCCATTATCTGCTGCTATGGGTTTATGCACTTTTTGTAACTGAGGGTCCACAAGTTCTTGAACCCTGTGTTCAGCAGATTATGATGTAGCTTTAGGGTTGCCTTTGCGCCCTGCATCAATAGGCATGTCACCCTTGCACCTAAAGAATTGGGTGCTCATTAGTGATGAGCGAATCTGTCCCGTTTCGCTTTGCAGAAAAATTCGCGAATATTTCAAAAGATTCGCAAAACGGCGAAAATGTTGCACGGCAAAAAAAATTGTCGCGCATGGCTATTCTTTTGTTGCCCGCAGCTATTCTTTTGTCACCCGTGAAAATTTTTGGACGCGCGGCAAATTTTTTCATCCGTTTCGTGAAACCATGCCCGCAAATCTATGCCTGGCGAAACATTTTGCCCATCACTAGTGCTCATGTCACTGGCAAACCAAACACAGTAAATGATACCAGTACCAGTACTTCCATGCATTGCTTCCAATTTGCGTCAAAATGCGCATGCAGTTGTATTAACTTTGCTGCGTCAGGCACAACGCCTGCTTTGTCCACAATGATGCTTGCATTCTACGAAAACACAAAGCATTTTGAAGAAAAAATGGTGATTGCTTACTGTTGGGTTCATATATAAACACTGGGTGAACTTGCTGTAGGCAGAGACCCATAACAACCAATGACTGATTGGCTTTTTTTTACCAGCTACAGGTAGAACAATGAATTAATTTGGCTTGTTCATGAGTTATTGCCCACAGACTAATTTGCCCAGTGTTGATAAATTACCCCCTTTACATCTCCTGCTGTCTACAAAATAGCTCATACAGGTATCGGGCCCCTTATCCAGAAAGTTCCGAATTATGGAAAGGCTGTCTCCCATAGACTCCATTATAAGCAAATAATTCAAATTTTTTAAAAAAAAAAAGATTTCCTTTTTCTCTGTAATAATAAAACAGTACCTGTACTTGATCCCAACTAAGATATAATTACCCCTTATTGGGGGCAGAACAGTCCTATTGGGTTTATTTAATGGTTAAATGATTCCCTTTTCTCTGTAATAATAAAACAGTACCTGTACTTGATCCCAACTAAGATATAATTAATCCTTATTGGAGCCGAAACAATCTTATTGGGTTTTATTACTGTTTAAATATTTTTCTTAGTAGCCTTAAGGTAGGAGATACAAATTACGGAAAGACCCTTTATCCAGAAAACCCCAGGTCCCAAACATTCTGGATAACAGATGTACAATGCTGCTTCTTTCGCTAAACATACCGATTAACATACAAAAATAACCAATAACTGATACAAGAGTTAAGGCCCTGCCCAACTGAACAGCAGGAACCTAATACTCAGCTTTAGACATTGGGGCTGATTTACTAACCCACGAATCCGACCCGAATTGGAAAAGTTCCGACTTGAAAACGAACATTTTGCGACTTTTTCGTATGTTTTGCGATTTTTTCGGATTCTGTACGAATTTTTCGTTACCAATACGATTTTTGCGTAAAAACGCGAGTTTTTCGTATCCATTACGAAAGTTGCGTAAAAAGTTGCGCATTTTGCGTAGCGTTAAAACTTACGCGAAAAGTTGCACATTTTTCGCGTAAGTTTTAACGCTACGCAAAATGCGCAACTTTTTACGCAACTTTCGTAATGGATAGGAAAACTCGCGTTTTTACGCAAAAATCGTATTGGATCCGAAAAAATCGCAAAACATACGAAAAAATCGCAAAGTACCGATCATTACGAAAAAAACGCAATCGGACTCCATTCGACCCGTTCGTGGGTAAGTAAATCAGCCCCTTAGACTCTTTAACCATTAATCTGTAGTATCTCCTGCATTGCTGGTTGGCACTGACAATACAACATTTCAGAAGCTCTACAGATAGGGGAAATTTGGTGGAATTTTGGGGATTAAGGTTTCAAAAACTCAAATGTTCGATATTTGTTAAGCACAAGAAATCTGAAAACACAAATGTAAAACTTTGCTAAACACTTGTGAGATCATGTAGAATTCAATGTGAGTTATCCTAAGCAACATTTATGCAGTCTTTCAATTCAGACTTTTGTAGGGTTTGTAGACTTATTGAAAATGATTGCTAGAATACAAATTTAATGCATATAACTTACAACTGCTCATGAATGTGTTACCAAACATGGACATAACAATAAAACTAAATGTGCCAAAACAGAAGCATAGAGGGCCCTGAAATACAAAAGACAGAAAGCTGCACAAAGTAAGCATGTGCATCTTCATGAGCACAGAGAAGACAAGGCAAAAGTACAACTTATGGGCCTATGATTAAGTGCCTGCGAACACGAAACCCGTAAGGCGATTATGGTACTCCAATAAAACTATTCTGCTTGAAGATTTGCTCATTGAGTGCCTGCTCTTCAAAAAACGATGATATCCGCTCCCCTAGTTGAAGGCTCAGGGTGGTGCACCTAAGCCTCTCTTCCTTTGTGGTGAATTGTTCAACATATCCTACAATTTTGCAAAGTGCTGTACAGAGTCCTATATTGAGTAGCCAGGGACTCTTTGAGCAAACACAGCAGCATAGAAGAATGCAATTGGGGGAGTGGTGTTGAGTGGGCAAATGTGCCATGCTTCAATAGACAATTTTTAAAACAAAATGATACCATTGAGGGTGAATGAGAAGCTTAGTATTCTCAGTAGAAAATAAATATTCTACAAACTTCTCTGTGATGGCCCAGACAATGGCTAACAGTTCCAGTTTGAACAAACTATAGTTGCCCAGGTTCTGCTCTCCTGATAGGAGAAATCTGCACCAGCCTGTGGAAAAACCTCCCTAACCACTGTGCCGATATTTTACTTCCTTGGAAAAATCCCTGTTTTCGCATTGTCAATAGAGTAAACCCAGCAGACCTAGTCTACTGCACATGTGGAGATCGCCAAGTGCCAAACGATAGAAGATCAGAGGTATAGAAATGCCAGTACATCCCTTTTCCATGGTTCAGTGCAGTTTTCTCCTAATAGGAGCACCGGCCCAAGGAAAGCTTACAGGGAGTGCCTAACAGTTATGCACCACCCCAGTGAAATAGACTTGTCCTTCTTTAACACTGAAAAAATTACATTTCATCTCCTTATAAGGGCTTCGTGATTTGGTCACATGCTCTAATATAACCTCCCATCTTGAACTTTGTTGAAGCATTGCAAAGCTTCTGTCATATCTTTTGTAGTGCTGTAGAGTAGTCGGGGAACAGCATGATTTTGACTCCGTCTAGTTGCAGATCATCTTTTCCCATCGCAGCAGACAGTATAGCATCTCGATCTCAGTAATTCAGGAGTCGGAAAGGCTGTGGCGGCGTGCCAGGACGCGGGGGCCTGCCATGTACCCTGTGTGAGCATTCAACAACATACTGTTGAGAAAAGATACTTGTGCCAAATTTATCTTTAAGCCATGCCTCAATGAAAGTGACCGGATTATCACCTTCAATTCGTTCGGGTAGGCTGACTATTCGTATGTTATTCCGTCGTTGTCTATTTTCATTAATCCTCTAGTAGCTCTGCTTGACGCTTTATCTGTTGATGCTTTATCTGCATCGTCACCGTTAGGCCGCGGTGGTGTCTCATTCCGTTGGTCTCCCTTCCAAGCATACTGTTCAAGAGTATTTTGCTTTGGCCCATATTTTCCCATTGCGGGAAGGTAACCATGTAGGTTTAGCAGGGCTAAGAGCAGTTTATCTGGGCACAGGAAGTTTTCAGCATAAGTTCACAGCGGAGCTCTGTCTCAATGCGTCTTACTCCGTCGCCATGTTTTTCTCAGGCTGAAAAACAGAAACAGACTTGACACTTCCACTTTAGCAAAGGATAATTTGCAGTTGATCTTAATTTTCTATTGGTTTTTAATTGTTGACCTTTTTTTCAGCAGCCTACCAGTTTGGAATTACAGCTCTTATCCTTTTGCAAAGCTTCCATTTAATCGAGCGGCCAGGCAGACTGACAGGCTGGCTTTTCAGGTAAAAGTATTACACGATTCCAACCCAAAAAACTTGACATAATTCAGGAATAACTTTTAAACAAATAACATTGAAAGAGTTTTATGAAAGATTGGTTGTACAAACATAATCACGTTAGCTATTCTGAAGAAGTAGATGGTCAGCTGAATCTGTCTATGAAGCTGATAGATTTATATTTCATTAAAAATTTTGATACTTTTTTCCCAGAGCAGATTGGTGGATAAAATTAGAGCTTAGGGACTAAGGGAAATTGTCTGTGCCTAAGTACAAAACTGGCTCAATGCCAGTGTTATAAATGGAACATATTCTGCTTGAGCTACAATTACAAGCAGAGATCAGTTCTGGGTCCTGTACTTTTCAACCTTTTATTAATCATATTGTGTAAAGTCTAAAGATTAACCCATGCGTAATGTTTAGTTATTAAATAAGAGCTAAAGGTGCCTAGATATACAGGTATGCTATAAACCCTGGAGCAGGGCTCAGTAACAACAAATATTTTCTTACCACAAATATACCTCAAAACCTGCAAGGACATTATAATTATATAGTCCCATCATATTGTAGTCTTTTTATGATGAAAAGCTGGACTTTTTGTGGCAGAATTTTTGATTTTTTTGGATATTGTTACACATTGAATTAAAATGGCTTAAATGATGGATGAATAAACTGTAGATACGAGCCACTTTTTAAAATGTAATGGTGAAGCTTATACACCCTGTGTGTATGTGTATGAATGGAGGAAAGGTGACCGCAGAGGAAGCACTTTTTTATTGTAGGGGTAGCATAGTTTTGGAATTCCCAGCTAAAGCAGGTGTGAGCAAGTGAGTATACAGTACATTTTCACTATACATTACAAGACTTGGCTTAATATTATTATTACAGGATAAGTAAGCCTTTTATCTAAAAAGCCCCTAAAAACTCTATATAGTCCCCAGAATTACACACCTTTCCCCCTGCACTCATTCTCATGCAGATTCTGTGTCACAAGCAGCTCAGCTTCATGGTTTTTTTTTGCTACTTCCTAGTCTAGAGTGACGCTCCACCCCCTTTTCTTTGCCGAGGTCTCCTTCACTTTAAAGATGGTAGAAGAGGTGTCTACTGCGCATGCCTGATTGATACCCATTGGAGCAGAGGCAGCAAGCATACACAGTAAACACCTCTTTGATCATTTTCACAGTCAAAGAGACAAGGAAAGTTCAGAAAAGGTGGGAAGAGCTTCATGCTAGACTAGGAAGTAGCTAAAAGCTGCCTACGATACAGAATCTACATGAAACTGAGAGCAGGGAGAAAGTTGACTTAGTCTTTAAAGTGGAAGCCCCTCAGTAGTCACTGACTTTCTACTTCTAACTTTAGGAACATGGAGAGCATTTTTTCATTTCTTCCCCAAATAAAACTTACCAAGGGTCTAAGTTGGCTTGAAAGAAGTTAAATGTTATAGGCTGTGCTATCACATTAAATAAAGGTATTATAATTTGAAAGATCTAAAGAACCTACTTTTAAACAATATAAAACCATGAACAAGTTATCTCTCTACTAGTTATTTTATCTTGAAGGACTTCCCCCACCAACTTGTCTTATTGGCTTCCTTTCATCTACTTACTCCACACTGGGTAGGAGATGATTTTGCTTCTGCAATTTAGAAATGTTTGTATGTTCTCATTGTGATTATATGGGTTTCCTCTGGGATGCTCACGCACTATAATCACAGTGAAAACATTAGCTGGCTTATGATGTAACTGACTCTAGAGTTTGAGAGGATGTAGAAGGTGAATTATACGACTGGACATGGGCTGATGTGATAACTACAAGTAAAATGTTTTATTATATGTTAGTATTGTATAAATAAAGAAATATAACAAGTGTTGCTCCTGTTATAACTCATATAGACTTATTGTACAGCGCTGCGGAATATGTTGGTGCTTTATAAATAAATGTTATTAATAATAATAATAATATAGACCCTTGCTGTGGTGCCCATGACAGTTGAGACAGTGAATGCCATGGGCCACAGTAAGGTGCCCTACAACTTGGCTCACATCACAAAGCACAAAGAATAGGGTCCCCAGAGAAGAACCTCAACAAGGTAAGGTAATTCTGTAGCTGAAAGCCCAAACCTAACCATTTTGATAAAAAAGGTAATTAAATCTAACAGTCAGTGTGTGTTTGTGGTGTCTCGTGGGTATCTATTAAAAAAGAAGGGCAGAGGGGACTAGGGACTAGACAAATTACACGAGCCAAAAGGTTTTTAATTTAATTGTGTCTATTAAAGTAAAACTACACAGAGGAGTGAAATGCCAATAAGGCTTCCTTCCATCTGTAACTACCTTTTGTTTCATGAAACATAAGATTACTTTAGGCAAGACAGACCTCACTGCTTTGCATTCTCCTGAGGTTTATCAATTCGCCCATGAATTATGATCTCCAGGCACAAAAAAATAAAAATCTGCTAGTACATTAAGAAGCACTTTCTTTATCCATCCCCTTATGTGCCCTGAATGAAACCAGATGGTATCTGTGTACATTAGAGCTTCCCCTATTATATCAACATTGAGGATAATTTAAAGCTAATAGTACTATTTTGCAATTTATCTTCATTTTTCTGTTGTGACATATCAATGTAGAGAGGTGCAAACAAGAATTCCAGTAGTTCTATTTAAGAAACATGACATAATGAAGCATTTTTATATTTGAATATGAAGTCAAAATGCTGTGCAACAGTGGGAACTGTATTTATGTTTATTGGCAACATTGCTACTGTATTTTATACTGTCTTAGATCTTATATGCATTCTGTTGTCATAAAACCCTAAAAATGAACACACCTAGGGGCATATTTACTAATCCATGAACGCTCTTGAACGCTCCGAGCGTATTTTCGCTGAAATTTTCTACGCCCGCACGACTTTTTCGTACGCTTGTGCGAAAAAAACGGAAAGGTTTTCCCGCTGTTTACAATCATTCGCTACAAAAATTTTGTGACTTTCGGATCGCCAATACGATATTATCGTGACTAATACGATTTTTTCGTAAGCATTTTCGTGATATTTGTGATCTTCAGAAATTATCGTATCCAATCCGAAGTTTTCCCATTCGGGATTCAAACTTATGTTTTAATGAATTGGCCCCCTAGAAATGCCTTATTTTATAGACTGAATTTACTGCACCAGCTTACAGTTTCAGCATTTCTATAGTAGTAATGATCCAGGTCTATTCAGTTGTCACAGAACCTCCCCCCATCTTGGATTTTATCAGTGTCAGTGACACTCGCATGCTTGCTCGGAGCAGCTGATAAGAAGCTGAGCTTAGGGGTCATTACAAATTATCTGGCAGAAAATTAAGTTTGCCAGTCAAATAAGATGACGCTACAGAGCTGATTTTTAAATTCTGATGCTAATTGCATTGGTTTCAGGGCAGCCACGTTGTAATTATCTGCATTAATTACTAGTCAGCCTTATATTGTGACATTTATATATATATATATAAAGCATATTGTGTGTCAGTCCCTAAGCTCAGTAAGTGACAGCAGCACAGCTGTGCAGGGAATCAGCAGAAAAGAAGATGGGGGGCAACTGGGGCATCTTTGGGGGCACAGATCTTCCCTGATAAAGGGCTGCGACTGCCTTGGGCTGGTACAGAAGCCAGAAACATAATGTACAAAATATCTTCCCTACTTTAGTTAAGCTTTTAGTGATTGACAAACTTCATGCTATTCTTGTTCAGAATGCATAGTTTTCTTAAAGTGATACTGACACCAGAAATCAAACCTTTTTTATAACATTGTCATAACATTGCCTTTGCATGCTATTTATAATTTTGCCATAAAAGTATTTGTCCAAGCTTTTACATTCCCTATCTGATCCTCCATGTTCCTCTATAAGGGGGCTGCCATATTTGTCCAGCAGGGGGCCGTTAGCATTAGAAGCTGTAACTGTCAGGCTGAGAAGGGACAGTCAGGCTGGCAAAACAGTCAGGTTTTGGGATTTCAAGTAACAATTACTTACAAAAGCAAACCTATCAGCAAAAAATGATCAACATGACCTATAGGCAACTTTTTATGTAGATTCATATTTGAAAAAGTTGTTTTTTCGTGTCAGTATCACTTTAACATATCTTTTGGTGTTTTTCCTATCCTACACCCTAAATGTATTCTCTTTGTTAGCCATTTCCCTACAGCACTCCTCAGACATTGGGACAACAACTAGTTCTATACAGTAGACAGTCTTATTGGTTTATACAGTATAGTAGTCCTAGAAATCCATACCAACCAATAAAATGTGTGGTAACTGAATGCTACCTGCTGGTTGGTTGCTATTACTGGACTGAGGCAAATGTCTGACTATGCTATTACATAGCACCTTACATAACACCACATACGCCACCTTTTCCAGCATAAATATAGCATTTTGACAAATAGGCCCCTAAGAGTTACTTGACAGTGCTGTCACGGTAGATTTTTGACATATTTACTTTTTAGCGAAGCATGAGCATAACCTTCATATCTTGTATAATATCTTACATGGTTTTTTCGCTATCTCAAAGGGTGTCAATGTGAGACAGGATATGATATTTGGCAAATAGATCTCGTATGTTGAAAAGGAAACCACCAATTTGTTTTTTTTTAATAATAACCCACACTTGCTGAGGAACAAAAAGGTTATCTGCTGCTGAGTCTTCGAGGTCACTTTGAATATTTTTTCTTTCTTTCTGGTTTTCAATAAATGTTATTCCTACCCATGATTCCCCTAACATTTCTGCTTTATTTCCAATGGATTCATGTAAATCATCTTCAATGCTCACAATGTTATTATTTAGAAATAAATTGTTAACAATAGTTTGCATTAGAAAGATTCTTCCCAAGATAGTCACACAGCGCCCCCCCCCCCCCCCCCCCCATGCTGTGATAGGCTTTGAAATCACATTTCATTTTTAAAGAGTGGGCAGGGTGAATTTATGGAATAAATGCAAAATCTAAAACCATCACTGGGGTTCTGGTCTATGGGCTGTAGGTGCCAAGGGTGATAAACTATATTGCAGACCAGAAAGGGATGATGATTTATAGCAACCCCTTTAGGGACAGATTCACTAAAACTTCTGGGGATAGCATTATAGTAATAGATGGCCTTTAGTGAATTAGGTTAAGCTGCTCGGGAAATGAAAATTGTTTATAAGAGCAGGTCACAATCTTTACTTTGTATTTCTTTTTCTATATATTGCCCATGGTTCAGAGTGATCATTTTTGTAGATGCACAAAGTCAGTTGCATGGAAGCCCCGAAACACCTGACATATCTCTTGACTTGCATTTGTTGGAATCCTTGGGCTTTCTGTAAAGCCTATGCTTCATGTAAGAAACACACATTAACCCTCCACTGAACTGAGAGATCATAATTAGTTATGCCCCAATGTAAGCTACCAGTTAGGCAAACGTTTCTTGAAGCAAAACAAAATTTATATATATATATATATACACACAGTATACTGTATAGTTATCTATAGTGCAGCTCACTGCAGCTCCTCTGCTGACAAACTGGTCACGTGACATGGAGAATTAAATGAATTTATTTTGATGGCAGTTGTTCCTCACTCCAGCCTTGCTGCCTACTAATGATATTCAATTTGATAGTTGGGACACCTTGACATGGGGGCATATTTAAACCCTGACTGATGACAGTAAGGTTAATGTGTTACCACTTGGCATTTATACTGAGCAGTAAACATCATTACTGTGAAGGTGCCCGATTAAAAAAACATAGCTCCAACCACTAAAGCTATGTCATCACAAGCTACACAACTGTATTTTCATCCCCAATTAACTTAAGACTAGCTTCTGTATTTGCACAAACAGGTCAGCCAAAAAGTCCTTTGGTATGTCCTTCAATCCTTTCATTGGCTAAGGGCATTATGTTTGCCCTGAATGACACTGGGGAACCCCCTATTGCTTGCTTCTTCTTCACTATAGGTGATTCACTAGACCACACTGCCGTCTAAAAAACATATTTATGAACCTAATCATTAAAGAGCAGCTTCAGTAATTTATAAGGTGAGAGTTAGCCTTGCCTTACAGTATTAATGAGCTTGGAATACTTGGTCTTAAATCCACCTACCAGAGTAAAGCTGGCCATACATTGAAAGATTTGCTTATTTGGATAGGTTGTCAAACAAGCAAATCTGTCCCTGATATGCCCACTTCGAAGTGGGTGATATCTGGCTAATTTGATTGTGTGGCCCTAGAGCGAAATGACTGGATCATAACTATGAAGAATCTGGGCGAGGACCACATAAAGTGTCATTGCCCCAACAATATTTTTAAACCTGGCCCATCGATCTTTTCGTCTGGATATAAGTCGGGTAGGGTAGGCCCATTGAAGTGCCCCATACATGGGCGGATAAACTGCCAATTAGGACTGAAGGAGATGAATCACCATAAATTACCAAAATTAGCCCTAAAATGGGGGAAAGTGCAACATAGATTGTAGACAAACCAATAATTATCTGTTTAATGAAGCTCCCAACTACAAGGTTCTGGGTCTGCAGGGTATGTACCCACAGGCATTATACATTGCATTTGTCACTTGTAGTTTTTTATGCATTCTATTTTTTAGGTACATACAGCGCAGACTAACACCAATGGACACGTGTTGCCATAACGTGATGGGTGTCATGACTTCTGCTTATGTTTCTAAACACTGCATTGCATGTTCAGTAGTTTTGTGTTGTTAAATTCTTACTACAACCCTTCCTGAAATAAACATAGTGACAAATGTCAGATGTTAACAGCTTTATTGGCACGCATCGCTTTTTCCACGTCTGATTAACTTGACACCTACAGTAGCAGCTTGAAAGGCAGCCCAAAAGGAACCCAGGTTATGTTTACAAGGCATAAGACTTGGAAATACCAGTCCAAAAGTTACACATATGTAGGAGAAAAAATAAACAAATAAACCAGAAGAGATTTTCCAAGGTGGATCAGTGGTTTAATATGGTTAAAACAGATGTTAATGTTATTTTAAAATTTGTTTTGATCATGAAAAGGAGTGAGGCTTTAAATGCAAGGCAGCCACAATACTAGTCATTTAGAAAGAGAATAACAGGTCTCTCAGCTATGATCATATCCAGCTGACAATGCAGTATTATATCTCAATAATTCACAAACTTCAATGGAGCAGTCATTTAGTGGCTAAAGGAAATGGTGCTATTATGTCTGTTATAACCTGGGAACAATGTAAGTCCTGTAAGGTTTATGATTCACGGTTATTGAAGAAACTTTTTGCTTTACGAGGGCCATCTTCTGTGTACTCATTTCATAGAGGTATAATTAAAAATACTCTATTTAGGGTGTGTCAGAGGCATGAGAATTAAATTATAATGGCTTTTCTTTGATTTCTGAGCTAAATTAGAATAGTATATAAATACACTCCCTTCCTATGTGCAAATAAAAATTGTGTGTGAGGTTAGAGTGCTAAGGAAAACCAAGATGCTTAGTCAAAGGTAGCAGGCTTTGTTATTTTATATGAGCGAATAAAATTGGATTTGAATTGACTGCTGTGGATGGTCCTGGTGCACAAGTATAGCTATATTTTCATGTACGGTTGCTTACCCTTTCAAGCTACGGGTTTCGGGGTTTCTGCACCTGGACCACTTGTCTACAGTGGTGAGTTCCTTGCTTGGCAAGTTTTTGTTTTGACTTTATTTTAACTTATGTTTGAAGCTTGCAACTGACCCAGGGTTATAAATACACTCAGGTCACAACTATTCCTAGTTATGTTTGTTCTAGGTTAATTATTATTATTAACCTTGGGTTGCCAGTGATTAACAGTTATAATTTAGAGTTTAGTTTATCACTTTGGGTTCTCTTTTTTTCTTTTTTGCTATCTGAGCTGTTAAGTACAGGATTTCCTGGCACCCAAAGCTCTGCATACTGCTCCTCAGTTACAAGGCAAAGAAACAAAGGGCACTAGACCCTTCCATAATAATGAGAAAGGCTAGAATGGCATAATGCAAGTGGACACAAATTTCCGCTCATGCAGTTCATGTCTTTCCCTTGCCTTCTGCCCAATAAAGGCTTTCTAGCTTGAACATCTGATGTGCTCTCCATTCTGGGACTTTCAGGTGTAACCTGAGAGGTAGGGTGCAAAATACATGGTGCTTTGTGCCCAATGTTTTGCACTTTGCTCCCTGTCCTGTTTAATAAATTACCCTTTTTCTTAATGTAGAATAACTTTTCAATGACGTTTCTAGAGTTTGGAAATCCATTTTGCACATAAAGTTGTTTTTGTTAATATAGCCAGTAAGGGCTGCCACACAAAAAAAACCATGAGAAGAAGAAGAAATAACCCCCAAACTATGGTGAAGGTGGAAAGGCATAAGAACTTGGCCCTCCCTTATGTAGCTGGGGTGTCTGGAAGACTTAAAAGGATCTTTAATAAACGCTGCATCCCTGACTGCATTAAACCCAGCAACACACTGAGACAGTAACAGAGTCAGAGTCACATTGTGTTTGCAGTGCAGTGAGGAGTGCTCTGACTATGTGGGAGAAACCAAACAGTTACACCAGCGTATGGAGCAGAACAGAAGAGCAAGCTCATCTGGTCAGGACTGTGTATCTACATCTAAAGGAAAAATTACACATGTTTGAAGACTGCCAAGTGCAGATTCTGGACAGGGAGGAGGACTGGTTAATAATGGGTATCTTATGACCCTCCCAAGATTATTGTGCTCCAACCCTAAGGGTGGTCATGGTTAACATTCAATTGTGTTCTAATTATTTCTTCCTAAATTAGGTAGAACCTAGCTTGACTGATTGTAATAGAGGGTCACAATTCCACCTTCATGCTTAAATAAAAGTAAATCTACAGCTAATAAGGGCTTTGTCCCAATGGGAATAAGGGTCTAATATCCTTTGCTGTGAGTGAACGCATATATATTCAGAACTTAAGGGATCATTTATGACAAGTTGCTACCCAGCCCGTTGGATGATGCTCCCAGTGGCCAGTGGTTTAAGCTGCAATAAAACCAGGTGTACTGACAAACAGAACCTCCTCTAGGCTGCCAGTCCACTTAGGGGGTACCAAATATCCATTTAGAGCCCAAATTTGGCACCCCAGAAACTTTTTTATGCTTGTGTTGCTCCCTTACTCTTTTTACATTTGAATGTGGCGGGTTGGGGACTTCTGATATAAGGACAAGTGCAGTGAGCAAAGGGCAATCAGCATTTTTTTCTCCACAATGCAGCAAGTTCTCCCAGAATTCAAGCATCATTGTGGGTACAAGGGGGCAATTTGTTTGGTACCTACCGCAATCACATCCAATTTGCTAAAATTACCACAACTGCGTGAGAATCCATCTGCTGTAGTTTCTGGTGGTTGTTGTGCAAATAAAGCAGGGGTGGGCAAACTTTTTGGCTCACGGCCACATTTACTTACCCCCGGGCCAGACCGGGCAAGGCCAGCGTTACGCCCCCTAAGTCTGTTTAATTCCGGCCGGGCAATGACACCAAGTCTCGCGTGATGAGCCTTGGCGTCGTTGGCGGGCCGGATTAAAAAGGCCAAGGGGCCGGATGTGACCCGCGGGCCGTGGTTTGCCCACCCCTCAAATAAAGTCTGTGCCTGATTCTTTAGGTGCAAAAGTGCTACACTTATTGATGCTTGCTGCATATGGAACCCTGTGCCATCCAAAGGAGAAGCAGCATTCAATTTGGAATAGAAGGCCTGAGCGTTGCCATTTTGACACAACTACCTGTTATGAAATAGTGTTGTTGGGACTGCAACTGTACGTGCAGATATAAATCAGCCCTTGTGTCTGTAAACCTCATTAACAAAAGCAGCACATAGTGCAAAGTGCAGTTATCGGATGCAAGTTTACACTTTTTTAGCCACAAAGAAGCCATTCCCCTGTGTAATAGCAGAAGCATGTTAAGTTACAGCTTTAGCAATGTGAATGTGGTGCTGTATATAACCATGGCATTTTATATGTCATGCACAAGTTGCTAAGTTGTCACAGTGGGCATGGCGTCACTTCCACTGTGCCAATGTATGCAACATTAATTAGTCATTAGTGTCTGGTTTTCTTAGTGCAAGTCAGTAGCAACTACTAATGTAACTTGATAGAGGCAGCGATTCCACTGTTCCCTTGTGACAAACAACAAAATAGGCTAGGTTGGCGCATTGGTGTTGGGTGCAAGTTGCTAGGAGCACGTATAGGGACAAGTATCTATGTGAATGGCATCAATGCACGCTGAACTTTGTGCATAGCTTTGCAACTGAGTTTGAAAGTAAAAGTAACCGAGTATTCTCTTATAATACTCATAAGGGCTCATTTACTAAAGGCAGGAGCTGATGCATACGCCCATACCCCCAGTAAGTACTAAGAACATGGCTACAGAGCACCTTGCATCACATAGCGCTCTATCCTTGAGAATCATGAATGATACACGAGGAAAGTAAGCATCGAGGATGCTCATGGTCTGCCCCAGTCATATGCCTTACTGGCAGGGGCTGCATATGTTCAGGAAATGCAAAGGATTGACACAGCCCTACACATTAGAACTGCTTTCAGGTAACCTAGGGCCCGATTCACTAAAGTCCAAAATAAGGAGTGCTATTTATAGCATGCGTTAAAAATCTTATCACTTCTTATTTTTCACTCGATTCACTAAAAGGACACTTGTCATAATTAAGAAGCGATGTTCTTGGCGTTATTTATCTTACGATGACATATTTTCAAGCAATATATTACGCAGCGCACAAGATATTACGCAGAGCGCAATATATTACACACGTAACCATTACTTTCTGAAAACTACCATTTCCCTGAAAACTGGAGGATGCATCACTCTAGGGCCAACATATACTTGAAAAAATACGACTGCAAACTCCATGTTGTGTTGCCAATAGCTCACGAACCGCAATTTTCTTTAAGTACCGCCTGCCCCAAGTAGGGTTAATATTCACACAGATTAACACGATATTTTGCACGTTTAACGCTTCATATGTGTTTGTGAATCATGCATTAGTACTATTTCTATTCGCTAATTAACGCAATGCGTTTTTTTGTGCATGCGATATGCGGATTAACACATGCGAAATGACTGATGAATCGGTACTTAATTATCGCATGCTTTTTAATGAAAAAAACTATGCGATAAGCATTATTGACCTTTAGTGAATCGGCCCCTATAACGCTTATCGCATAGTTTTTTTCATTAAAATATGTCATCGTAAGATAAATAACGCCAAGAACATCGCTTCTTAATTATGACAAGTGTCCTTTTAGTGAATCAAGCGAAAAATAAGAAGTGATAAGATTTTTAACGCATGCTATAAATAGCACTCCTTATTTCGGACTTTAGTGAATCGGGCCCCTATTGTTTCTCCTACTCCCATGTAACTGGAGGAGTCCCAAGTCGGACTTGGATTTCTTACTATCGAGTGCTATTCTGATACCTACTGGGAGCTGCTATCTTGCTCCCTTCCTATTGTTCTCCTGATCGGCTGCTGCATGTTATAGTTGCCATATAGCAAAAGACCAGAGAACATATATAGTTGGCACCTACATATACTTATAGAATACTAAATGTGTCTGTGGTCCTTGGTACTCAGCACAAAGAGTGCAAATTGCACTGCTGGAGAAAAAAGATCATGCCCTTTTTTGTGCACTTTGTACCTTTCACCCCACTGTAAATGAACCCCTTTTTCTCAATAATAACACTCCTTTAACAAAAATATTACATGATTTTTATAGTAAAATGTATCACTCATGTCTACATCTGCATAAAATATCCCAAAGATAAGGTACGTTACAGTGTTTTAGAAGTGTAATGCTGGGATGAGCAGTTCTTACATGGACATGGACAGATGCATGCAATGCAATACAGGGGTTTCTAAATCCCTTTAGCACACAAAGCAAGATCAGGTTTTCATCCACCCACCTGTAGCTGAGAGCTAAATACATTAAGGAAGAAACCCAATACTGCAGAGTCCGCTCTTGCTTACAGTAACTAACACAGGCCCATGCTCTACATAAAAGTGCCGCAAGTAAGACCTTGCTAAGTATACAATGAGATCAAGCTGCCGTTTTTTAAAGTGACAGTCATTACCCTGCACTCAACCCTTTATTTTATAACATGTAAGGCCAAATTAAGGGCAAGGCAAAAAGACCCTAACCTGAGATATTTTCTGCAGAAATGGCCTTGGTAAAAGTGAAAACCCCAAATGATCTATCCGTATATACAGTAACAATTTTTGCCATTGATATCCAATCTGCAGCCAAAAGGTGTCAGGCAGCTGAAGTATCATTAAAAAAAGGCTAGCAGGCAGGGACAGAACAACCCTGTTTTATTGTATTGAATTGTATTGTTTAGCCCTAAGTTATGGGGCTTTCAATTTTCTTAATTTCTTAATTGTGCTTTGTAAAAGTCTATACATTATTTCTAAACATACAAAAATTGTGTAAAGGACCCCTTATTGTTCCCTTTATATCTCATTTTCACCATATATTTGAAAAGCCTCTAGTCAATGGTTTACTAATTCAGTGTGTTAAATAAAGTCGATTATTTCATTTTGCAATTTGAACATATTAATCTTTTCTGTGGTTTGCAGTCACAACCTTTGTTTAGTCGAATTCTGCCCATTCTGCCCTCTACTATATGATTTGAACACATTATGGATTCCTATGGATTGTTGTACTCAGAGATTTTAACTGTGAAATATGTCAGAGCTTTATAAAGGATATTAATAATAACTTGTAATATTCACTCAACAATCCTTAATGATTTCAAAGTACAAAAACAGTTGATGTTTTTCTTTGAGAAGTCGTAAGATTATTCATACAATGTGCAGTTCCAAGTTCTTAAATTTAATGGCTCTGACACATTTTTATAATAGATTAATATAGTACTGTATCTGTCTACAGCTGCCCCTTTATACTTTGTCTTTAGCCAACCAGTGTTTAGTATTCAGCAGAATTTAGAAAGGGCATGGACTCGAGGTTGATGGCCAAAGAATGCAGTAGACTGGGCAGTGGCCTTCCAGTGCCAAAACAGAAGCAGTAGTAGATTTTGAGATGCACCGTTACTTTCCTTTTCATTGATCCCTTAGTAGAAATCTAATTGAAAGAGAAAAACGTTACTAAACCCCAGTGTTGGACTGGAAACCTAGGGGCCCACCGGAAATCCTTAGACCCTAGGCCCGCTTTCCAAACAATCTTTCCTCACCCAACCTCTTTATTTTCCTAGTCTCTTTTATTTACATGCTAGGATCTATTCTCCCATCTAATTCTCCTTGTTCTTCCTGTTCATTCAGAAATATGGAATTACCATGAAACAGGCCAAATGGTCAGGAACAGGAGGGCCTTCTGACACCTGGGCCCACCGGGAGTTTTCCTGGTAACCTGGTGGGCCAGCCCGACACTGCTAAACCCCATTGCTGTAATAGAAATTCCATACATTTGACAAAATAATTTAGATGTTTTGAAGATAAGTGGAAATGCTTAACTAAGGGGCACTTATCTGACACTTTCTCAAGATTAGAACAATCGAATTCTACATTTCAATTAGTGATGAGCGAATTTTTTCGGCAGGCGTGGATTTGAATTGAGTTTTTGCATAAGGGCACTGGTGAATTGTGTTGCGAAACTTCCGCGAAAATTCACAGCAGAGAAATTTGGCATAAAATGGGCGTGGGGGGTGCCAAAATGGGTGTGCCCACATCAAAATGAACGCAGGTGCGTCAAAATGGGCGAGGTCGCAGAAAAACAGTCCCGTTATGTCAAATAAAGATGTGCACGTCAAAATAGCTGCGCGACAAACGCGTTTTGAGAATTTTCCTCCGTTTCGTGCATTTTCTTGTCTTTCCGCTAATTTTCTGCCGAAGCGGAAAAGGGACAGATTCCCTCATCACTTATTTTAATACATTTTCAAGAAGTCTGAACTTATACCTAAATCACTGACATGTAAGATTAAAAAGTTTTGTTAGATTCACAATTCTGATGGAAACTAGACTTGGAGTTTAATTGCTAATGTAACACCTATTTGACTTATTAAAGGCAAATCCAGGCTAGTAGCATAATGGAGAGCATGTGTTACATGCGACCTTAATACTTAGGAGTGGGCCTCCGCTAAGTGGGAGAATAATAATGGAGCCAGAGAATTCTTTATGGTAAACTATAATACAGATTTATTGTCCAGCAAGATAGATGTAATAGTGCACACAGGGTATTATACTCACAGACACAGCAGGTATAGATATGGTCACAATGGAGAGTAGCAGATGTGACACTTAAGGAACAGTATAACCCACTTGAAGGATGTTGCAGTGGAATAGCTGAATACCTGAGATGAAGACCTTTACAGTAGGGAGTGTTTCCAGCCGACTATGGTCCAGGGGCACAGCACCTGCCTGAATCTTGCGTCTAAACTGGTCCCTAAAGAACGACAACAGAGCCATGGTAGGCTAAACCCTTTAACAAACTCCTGGATGGGGCTAATGTTGCCCTTGCTAAATAAGCTAACTGAACTCACCACTCCTAGAGGGTGCTATTAAGTACTTCTGACTGTGCTGACTTGTTCTCATTCACGGGGCCCTGTCCCCAACTTCGAATATAGATGTTTCTCTCTACTGGGGCCTTATCCCTCAGGCTCAATGGACTGATGCCTGAGACAACGGCAGCAAGAGAGGAAAACACTCCTCCTTGCAAGACACTATATAGCCTCCAAGGGGAGTGGTCAACCTGGGCTAAGCCTATTAGGGATAGCTTAATAACTGTAACCTGAGTGTAGAGGGCTCTGCCCTATAACAGTACAGATAAGGAAAAGATAAGGGATAACACCATAGGGAGCTTAACCCTATGGGTCCCTACACTAAAAAACCAGAAAAGGGCAGACAACCAACTGGTGCTGATATGTGCATTTACCAGTAATCCAAAGCATTGACAGTTTAAACATTATTGCACTTTGTTATGTCTTCTTGTTTTTATTCTTTTCTATGGAATACACCGAGAATTTGGGGGAACCAGAAGTGAAATGAACAGAGACAGCCTTAAACTGAAAGTCGGAATAAATTAGTCCTTGGCACTTCAAATCGCAGCATAGTACACCGAGTAAATCTGAAGGCCCTGCCAGACAAAAGGTTAATATTCTAAAGGAAAACAACTTGGCCTTAATCCTTCAGCCACCCCCTCCCCCACTGGCTTCTAAAGAATTTAATACAATTAGTCTGAATTCTCTTGCTTCTAGAATTTGGAAGCCATGCTCTTTGGCATGTTTTACTGTATACAACCTCCGAAAATAATAAGACGTGCTTGTCTCTGTGCCAGGTACTCAATGAGGCACTGTGAGGGACAGTTATTTAGGAATTAGAGCAATTTGCATACAAAATATGCTGTTTAGTCTGCCTCTCACAAGGGGTAATGGCAGTTAATTATCATACTTCTAATATTACAGTTCTGAATCAATGTTTCTTTGGAAACTGGATAGCCCTGAAGTCCGCGTTTTCCTTCTTTTAAAACAGTTTAAAAGAAAATCCCATGCTGTAGATATATATGTAACATATATTTATATATCTTCTATGTAAAGAAAATATTTTATTTGTTTATTTTGCCTTTCACTATGACTGAATGCAACAAAACTTCTCAGGGATAATTTCTCTCATTCAGGAGGGGGCCAACAGGTACTTTTTGATCCAAAAACATTAGGCACCACTCTGAAAGGCTCTGTATATCTCAGGGCCCGGTCTCTTGTGTTTTTAATGTCAATAGATTCAATTCAATAAAATACAAAAGTGCTGAGCTTCAGTCTCCCACACATTTACACCAAAGTCCCACACCTCCCATCTGAACAATCAGATTGCACCATTCCATAATATCAGAGAGTCCCAAGGGAAACAATTATGTATCTAGGGCTTTACAAAAGAGACAGGGTTCAGTCTCTACCTGTTTATCCTAAAATCACACACGTCCCATCTGACAAATTAGATTGCACTTTATATGTATATGAGAACTACTCAGCAAGGCATTGTAGCAAAGGACACAACATTCTCCTAGGGCTCTTGAGCTTCAGTCTGCTATCCACAATCACAAACTTAAGGTGGCCATACACGAGCAGATCCGCTCGCTTGGCGATGTCGCCAAGCGAGCGGATCTTCCCTCGATATCCCCACCTATGGGTGGGCGATATCGGGGAGCATTTAGGTAAAAAAAAATAATCCGATCGTTTGGCCCTGGGGCCAAACGATCGGATTATGTGGGCGGCAATGGGGCAGTCGGATCGGGGACCGCATCAACGAGCCGATGCGGTCCCCGATCCGACCGGATTTTCTAACCTGGCCGATCGAGATCTGGCCAATTTCAGGCCAGATATCGGTCGGCCAGGCCGCTCTGCTCTCCCCATACACGGGCCGATTAGCTGCCGATATCGGCAGCTATAGTCGGCCCGTGTATGGGGACCTTTACCATTTAAACAGATCAGATTGCCCAATTAATTGCATCAGAAAACTACTCAGCAGCACATTTTTGCAAAGGGGGTATACTACCTCCTCAGCTTGTACTACCTACAAAGTTACTTAGTTAGCCAACAGAGGTATTACCTTTACACCACTTTTCTAATTATTGACCTATAACTCTCTTTTAAACAGTTTACATGGTACAAAAAGAATTTACCTTGCCATGGTTACTGTATGTCAGTACCAGTGACGTTTTAATATAATCCAGATTTTCCACTCCCTAAATATAATCTTGCTGCATACTTTAGATCTTCTTGCATTTTCTCTATCATTTATGTTTACAAATAATTTTCTTCAGGACAGCTAAGTCTATGGGGCACATTTACCAAAAATTTTTAGATCATTTTGTATTTTTTCTAACTTTTTTTAACTTATAGAACATTTCGGAATGTTTGTGAAAAGTTCATTAAAATTCAATGACTTTTTCATGGTTTTCATTAAATTTCCACGAAAAAAAAAATCATACTTTATGATATATATATATATATACTATATGTTCCAATGAACACAAACATTTTGGAATTCGTTAACGATTTGGTTACACTTTCCTCGGGACTATCTTGTCGCCAGGTTTGATCTGTTGAGTCCCATTGAGTCCTATGGAAGGGTTCCAAAGCTAGACATGGAAGGCATCAAAGCCTTTTTTTCGTGACATAACATAACTTTTCGGCACGAAAATATTGTGACTTTCAGAACGCAATTCGTATAAACAATAAAAGCATTTTCGAGACATTTTAGAACTTCAAAAATTATCGTGGTTGCTCTGAATTTTTACCATTTCGTGTTTTAAGCCCTGAAAAAAATCGGATCTTAGTAAATGTGCCCTTAAGTGTGTTTATAACTACTTGATTTTTTTTGTTCTACCTTTACAGTCCCTCTTGGAAGACCATATCAATTAATTTAGTTTTGTTGTTTGCAGATATCCAGATATGAAGTATTTATCCATCACTTCACTAACCACTGTTTTTTTTTAGATCTATTTGCTGCCTAGATATCCCCTCCGAGGCAAATCAATATCACCTAAAACTGAACTTAACTTAAACAGAACTAATAATCTTTCCCCCCAAAACATAGCCCTATTGCAACTTTTTGGATACTATTCATGGCATGCTCATTAACCCTGTTGAGTCATACAGCCTTGGGATAATGGTTGATTACCTATGCTTCTCTAATTATAACAACACTGCCAAAACCTGGAATTTTTTCCTTCTCAGTATCGCCAAGATCCTTTCTTTTCTCTCTTGAGAAACTACTAAAGCACAAATCCATGCCTTTATTCTATCTCAGATAGACTACTGCAGTTTACAACTAACTGATCTCCCATCCCTGTCAATTTAATCTGCTTTAAACTCTGCTACTATAATCATCTCACATTCACATGAGGGAGAACCTGCTTCCCACCTTTTAAAATTTTTATTATATTTATTCCTGTTAAGCAAAGTATAACTTACAAAATCATTCTGCTAACCTTTAAAATCCATCGCTATATCTTTTCATTTGTCACTAAATATATCTGGTTGTTTCCTCCATTGGTCTCAGAGCCATCATCTTTCCACCAAAATCCAATGACATCTTCCATCTTAAAGCTTTCTCTCTACTTGTTCCTTACTCTGGAATTCCATGCCTAATTTCCTCCATAGCAGGGGTCCCCAACCTTTTTTATTTGTGAGTCACAGTCAAATGTAAAAAGACTTGGAGAGCAACACAAGCACCATAAAAGTTCATGGAGGAGCCAAATAAGGGCTAAGATTGGCTATTAGGGGCCTCTATGCACACTATCAGCTTACAGGGGCTTTATTTGGTAGTAAATCTTGTTTCTATTCAACCAAAACTTGCCCCCAAGTCAGGAATTCAAAAATAACTCCCTGGTTTGGGGGCACTGAGAGCAACATCCAAGGGGTTGGGGAGCAACATGTTGCCCCTGAGCCACTGGTTGGGGATCACTGCTCCATAGGAAGCACTCACTCAGCTAACTTACCTCTTGGAGCACCAGTACAGCACATGATTTGACCCTGGCACTTATGGGCTAATGGCCCAGTTATGTACTCATTAACCAAGTAGCACTATGAAAATACAGTTTCCATAATGTTTTCCCCCAGCTCAATGCAGACAAGAACATGACACAGAGCAAACACAGAGCATAGTGTGAATTCCCTCTGTCGCGACGCTGCTACCAGTTTTCACTTTTAAAAGCACCAGTCACTCAGCTGGGAGGGTGGGCTGCTGCTAAGCATATTGTAAACAAGGTATGGAACAGGTTAGTTATGACCGCTTCTGCATCTGTAACACAGCTGTTCACTCCCACTACAAACTGAAGATGTCTATTTTGCCCATACAGGGCTCTTAAACATTATAGGGGCATTTGCTAACGCACAATTTGATTCAGGCGCAAAACTAACCCTTTTATAACTGGAAGATCTTTCTTTGTTGCGTGGTTTTAAAGGGTTTTGGGGTGTTTTGATGCCATCATTTGTACAACAATATGAAAAAGTTGTGGTTTTGGTGCGACAATATGAAAAAGCTGCGATTTCCCACTTTTTTCTGCATCTCTTTTCAGTCATGCTTGTTCAATTCAGATCTTTTGATAAATGACTGACATTCGTGGAAATGAGTTTAGTCGTGGTTTACAACCACGAAAATCAGAATATTAATAAATGCCCCCCTATATGTTTCCCTAATAATGCAGAAACACTGGGAAGATATGCCAGGGGCTCTCTAAGGACAGGGTATAAAGGGCATTTGCCCTTCCATGGGGGAAGCCTCTACAATGGTACAAATGAAACATTACTCCATTGTTTAATTACTGAAATATTTTAGTACTGCATCTATACCAAGGATTAAAGGAGAAGGAAAGGTAAAAACTAAGTAAGCTTTATCAGAAAGGTCTATGTAAATACAGCAATAAGTACTTACAGAAACGCTGCATTGAGTTCTTTGTCAAAAGATTTCTTGTCTCTGTTTTCCTGTGCCAGAGACACGTAGCTCTCTCCCCTCTCCTGATCCCCCTCCCTCAAGAATGCTAAGAACTCCCCCCCCTTAGGAATGTGGATCTGAGCCAATCAGCAGGAGGCTGACTCATAGGGGCACATTTACTAATCCACGAACGTCCGAAAAGCGTCCGAATGCGTTTTTTTCGTAATGATCGGTATCTTGCGACTTTTTCGCGAATTGTCGCAAATTTTTCTAGCGCTCAATACAAAAAGTCGACAATTCGCAAAAAAGTCGTAATGGCTATGCAAAAGTCGCAATAATTCACGAAAGTCATAATGGCTATGCAAAAGTCGCGACAATTCACGAAAGTCATAATGGCTATGAAAAAGTTGCGACAATTCACGAAAGTCATAATGGCTATGAAAAAGTCGCGATAATTCGCGCAAGTCGTAACGGCTATGAAAAAGTCGCGACGGTGACGAAAAAATCCCAAAAAATACGAAAAAAAAGTCGCAAAATATTCGTTTCCAATCTGATTTTTTCCCATTCGGGATTAGGATTCGTGGATTAGTAAATCAGCCCCATAGTCTTACTAACTGAGCATGTACACTGGGTTTGGGTCTCTGTGCAGGAGTGAGGCATTCTGGGAACTTTCTTTACACAGCTCAGCATTTTTTCTTCCTGTTTGGCTGATCATCTGAAAAGGTAAAATATGGGGAGACTTAACGGCACTATTGAGAGAACTGAAGGTATGTCTGCAGCTTGAGATTAACTCTTTACTAGCCTTTCCTTCTCCTTTAACATCCTGTGACAATATAATTGGTGTTGAACTTCTAGCATCCCTCCGTATCCAGCCTGCAGTTTATAGTTTGCCAACATTTGGAGGTTGGTTAATCAGGGGCCTCTCAATTTCATTTTGGCCTGTCTACAGCAGTAACAGTTGTAAACAAATATAATAAATTAAATAATATGAAATTCAAATAGTTTGCTTGAAATCAAAAACATGAATTGATAAATCATATCAACTAAATACTCTAAAATATCAACAAACAAGAGTATAAAGCACTCTCTCTTCTATATACACTCCCATCTTTAAGTAATAAAATATGGAGCCAAACCTTTCTGTGTAGCCTAATAATGTATTTTCCTACCATTCTAGCGTATCTCATTCCCTACCCATGGGATAAAAGCGAAATCATTTACTTCTTATATGTCAGGGAAATTCTATCACATTGTTTGTTATACAGGCCAGTTTAGAACACTGAATGTGAAGTCAAATAAAAACACCATATGGGGCATCTGGCATCGCTGCAGACCTTGACCAATGGTCAAGTTGTTACAAGGTTCTTGCTGTCATTGAAAACAGATGTTAGCTATTTACCTCAGTGGAAGCACAAGCCGAGATCTTTTTCGTAAGTGAGCATTAATCAAAACTTGATATCTGTTCTCAGGTAATGTAGATGTTGCAATCACATGGTTCAACGGTAAAATGGAACTGACATAAGTTAAATATTGCAAGGCTAAACTTGTGAAATTCTCTTATGTCACGTTGTTCTTAGAATGGATTCAATGAATCCGGCAGCAGGGCTCTGAGTTGTTTTTGTTCCACTGCCAGCAGCAGGAGTTTCAATCAAAAATGGAAAGAAAGTACTATGGAGACGGGGCATTAGGTTAAGATATGGATGGTTATGCAGCAAATGTGTTCTAAAAGGTGAACTATCATCAATGAGAAAACTGAATAAAATTTAGGTTTATATAAACTGTTTTACTTCCAGCAGTCTTTCTATCTACATGCAGACTTTGTATTGCAGTCATTTTTAATAGACAGTTGGATGTAATACATTATTAGTCTGTGCTTTATTGTTCTAATGATGTATTAAGAGACTAAGCAACTTAAAAAAGCAAGCTGTGGCACAAAACCTGCCTGTAGGGAGAAAAATTGCTTAAATCTTTTTTATTGATTACATTTAGACATTGTCTTACATGACATGAAGCTTAAATCAAATGTTGGTTTTCATATCTATTTCCATTTAAATTAATATAGTGCTAAGTAGTGTAGATAGGTTATTATTTTCCTGAAAAAGCTGTCATTTTGTATGCCTGCACGGAGGAAGCCCCCTAGCAACTATTTTAATTTTCTCCCCAAGACAAACCAGGATTAAACTACCATATAAACTCGAGTATAAGCCGATCCGAATATAAGCCGAGGTACCTAATTTTACCTAAAAAAACTGGAAAAACTTATTGACTCGAGTATAAGCCCCCCCCCCCCCGTGGACGTGCGTGCATGCTGCTGAAATTCCTGGCTTGATAGGAGGCTTTCTGAAGTAGGCTGCACACTTATATAGGGGAAAACAGGCAGCAGCTCTGCTTGCAGTGCTCCTTAGTAAGTCAGGCATATAAATGTGGCCATCTGTACTGCTGAAAATCATGTGTTTTCTTTAAAAACCCTTTAAAAAACCTTTAGCCACCTTAAGTAGTAAGGGGTCTTGTTTTAATTCAATTGTAGGATCTGTACCACTACAGTTCAGTTAAAAGCACTACACAACTAAAGGGGACAGCTTTCATTAGCTAATAGTGTATATACGTAGCCTTCCTGTACTCACCTTGCTGTACTGTACTTTTATGGGCTCTCAGTAGCAGGGACATCTTGATCCTGCAATTTTCAAGACTTGCCCCCACAAATTTTCAGACTAAGGTCTGGTCTTAAGCTCCCTCCATATTACCCTTAATCACAACTTGTTTCATAGTCTCTGCCAGTGAAAAGCATCCCCCCCCTACATAATACCGCCACCATGGTTTATCACTGGGATGGTGTTCTCAGGGCGTAGCCGTGTAGTCGGCGTGTGCGCTCAGGTCCCGACGTGAAGGTAGTTAAAGCCTGGCCACACGACTACAGCATTCCCTTGTTCATCGCGCAAGCCGCACAACCACCCCCCGTGTCGCCGGCCGTTCGCGTGCACGCTCGTGTCGTGTGGCCAGGCAGCTTGATAGGTAAGTTTTTCAGAATAAAATACAAACACACACTACCAGCTGCGAGTGGCCGAAGATACCATCACGGGGGGGCTGGTTGGGGGCTGCAAACGAGCGCACACAACAGCACAGGAGCTTACGCCCACGGGGGGGCGGGGTTTGGTTGTGCATTGAATGAGATCTTCAAATACCGTATATACTCGAGTATAAGTGTGAGTATAAGCCGAGGGCGACTTTTTCAGCACATTTTTGGTGTTGAAAAACTCGGCTTATACTCGAGTATATACGGTAATCTTCAGAGATGCTTGTGGCCAATTTAAAGGAGACATATCCTATAAAAATTAACAATGTACAAGTGAATTGTACTCCTCTAGATATAGAAGGAATGTGCTTTAAAAAGTTGTGTTTCTGACTGATTTATTGAGAAATTCGCCCAAAACCCCACTAGCCCCGCCCATCTGTTCCACTTCCTGCTGGCTGAATTCTCTGGATGAGCTGGGGAGCCGGCGGCCCTCCTTACACTGCACTGTAGGATAGGAACCAATCAGCAGCTAGGCTGACCTGATAGGGAACTGAAGCCTGTCTGTGCTTGTGTGAGTGCAAGGCTGTGATTGGCTCTCCTCCTCCTACTGTGCTTCTGGCAGGGACCGTTAGGACACGCCCACTCTTCATTTCACACTGGACGGAGAAGTGATAGGATCTATAGGGAGCTCCAATAAAGGGGCCATTGTTACAGACAGGATTAATTTTTAGCCCAAAGGGAAACCAGCACCTTATATTATTCATAATTGCCTACAAAATAAGCGTTTTTCCCCATTTATCCAATATATTTGACATCTCCTTATTACCAGTAAGTGTAAAACCCTTACTTATACTTCAAGTTGAACTTATATCTCCATTCCAGAAAGATAGAGCACTTCTTTTAACACTTGTTATATATATATATATATCAAGAAATTAATAGTCATAAACTGGAAATCATCAGTCTTTTTCGTATATGATTTCTTAGGTAATATAGATACCTTTTAATCGTATGCCACTTGGACATGTGCATGTATCTACAAAGTGTCAGCACAATCACAGTTGATGCTGTTAACAAGTTACACTTCATATATTCATATACTTCAAGTTACACTTCAGTTTTTAGAATGTAAGCTCTTGCAAGCAGGGCCCTCCCCCTAGTGTCTCCGATCCTGATCCAATGTAACTGAAACAATTTTTGTGAATTGTTTATATGTACATGTTAACTGTTCTGTCCCCTCTATTCTGTAAAGAACTGCGTAAATTGATGGCGCTATATAAATAATAATAATAATACAGGTATTAGACCCATTATCCAGAATGCTCGGGACCTTGGGTTTTCCGGATAAGGGGTCTTTCCGTAATTAGGATCTCAGTAATTAAACCCAATAGGGCTGTTCTGCCCCCAATAATGGGTTATTATATCTTAGTTGGGATCAAGTACAGGTACTGTTTTATTATTACAGAGAAAAGGGAATCATTTAACCATTAAATAAACCCAATAGGGCTGTTCTGCCCCCAATAAGGGGTAATTATATCTTAGTTGGGATCAAGTACAGGTAATGTTTTATTATTACAGAGAAAAGGGAATCATTTAACCATTAAATAAACCCAATAGGTCTGTTCTGCCCCCAATAAGGGGTAATTATATCTTAGTTGGGATCAAGTACAGGTACTGTTTTATTATTACAGAGAAAAGGGAATCATTTAACCATTAAATAAACCCAATAGGGCTGTTCTGCCCCAATAAGGGGTAATTATATCTTAGTTGGGATCAAGTACAGGTACTGTTTTATTATTACAGAGAAAAGGGAATCATTTAACCATTAAATAAACCCAATAGGGCTGTTCTGCCCCCAATAAGGGGTAATTATATCTTAGTTGGGATCAAGTACAGGTACTGTTTTATTATTACAGAGAAAAGGGAATCATTTAACCATTAAATAAACCCAATAGGGCTGTTCTGCCCCCAATAAGGGGTAATTATATCTTAGTTGGGATCAAGTACAGGTAATGTTTTATTATTACAGAGCTAAAGGAAATCATTTTTAAAAATATGAATTATTTGATTAAAATGGAGACTATGGGAGATGGCCTTTCCGTAATTCACAGCTTTCTGGATAATGGGTTTCCAGGGTTTAAAATGTGACATGGATTTAAGATTTTAAAATAATTCTGTTTTTTAGTAATAAAAATCATAGGGAAATGAATTTGAAGACATAAAATCACCTTAGTCAACCATTCACAAGACAACAAAGAAATAATTATCCTGAGATGATCAATTCATCTCAGTTGAGAACAGTAGTATCTTCCCACCTCACTATTTCCGTCGACTTGTTCAACTCACACAGAGAAAATTCCAAGGGGAAATGATTTTTTTTTTCAATCTTTAAAAAAAAATAAGCAAAGAAGGCTGCAGAAACCCAGGTGGAGCCTTCAGTGGTCTAGAATGACAAATGTAGAAAATATCTTCACACCGCGCAAAACCACAAAATGACTCCGTTCCTGCACACACCCATTCCCAAGGCAGCAACAGGTTGGTTGGCTTTCTGGTTCTTTAAACATCATTATCGTGCTTGTCAACTGGGAAACTGGAACTGCCTGTTTATACATAGTTTTAAGACACATTTTATTTCCCAGAGGTGTAACATGGAAATGAAAATTGTTTGAGCTGTTTCAGCCCTGTCATAACCAATAGAAAGTAAACTTATTGCCCCCAACCCCCACATAGATTGCTACATCATTAACATGAGAAAACGATTGGTGTCATTAAATCAGCGTGGGGATATTAATTTCTGTCAATTACTTCCCTCCATTTTATTGCTTGAAGAGCTGAACTTTATTTAAGCTAATTTGTGCTTTGGAAGAAATAGAAGCCATTGTAATGGCCAATACATATACTGACCCCCTTACACCCCCTCCATAATTACACACACACTCAAGCTAACCTTCACACCCCTGTCAAATGGGTCAGCGCTTAAACATGAATTCCTGCAACCACAGAGCTTATTCAGTGAAATGCTAGTGTTTGGAAATCAAACCCTTCAGTGAGGGACTTGTCATTCTAATTAGCTTATGTTTTTTCATCATTTAGACAGCTTGGTCAATAGATTTAAAATGATGGGAGTGTCAACATATGATAACTGTGACAAAGCATCATTAGGACCTGTCAATGTTAGAAAACCTTTGAATTGCAGTAGTGGCATGGATTTGCTTTTTGTTTGATTCCATCAATATGCCTACGTAAGAATTATTACCATTCTCATATACTAGGCACTTGTTACATTTAGTTGCTTTAGTTAAGCCTATGCTAAATAGAAGTTGATGAATAAGATCAATGAGAATAGCAGCTTTACAATAGGAAGTGAAAGCAGACATATAGGAACTAGTTAAAGACTATTTCATGTTATATCACACATTTATTGATATTCTGGCAATAATATTAATTTATATATTTTTGTATAATTTGAGCATTACGGGGGGAAGGGGTTTACAAACAGAATACATACCGCAAGATGTGCATATCTAATATAACTTACCCCAGTAAGGAGCAGGCTATAGTGTACAGGTATGGTACCTACATGGGATTTTTTGTAATTTGGATCTCCATACCTTAAAGGTCCCCATACACTATAAGATCCGCTCGCTTGGCGAGCGGATCTTCACCCGATATCCCTACCTACGGGTGGGCGATATCGGGTAGCAAGTAGCTAAAAAAAAAATAAATAATCCGAACGTTTGGCCCTGGGGGAATTACACTTGTGGCCATGGGGCAGTCGGTTCGGGGACCGCATCAACGAGCCGATGCGGTCCCCGATCCGACTGGATTTTCTAACCTGGCCGATCGATATCTGGCCAGGTATCGATCGACCAGGTTACCAACAAGGGACCGATAGCGGCAGCTACTATCGGCCCGTGTATGGGGACCTTTAGTCTACTAAAAAAAAACATTTAAATGTTAAATAAACCCAATAGAATTATTTTGCCTCCAATAAGGATTCATTATATCTTAGTTGGGATCAAGTACAGGTACTGTTTTATTATTACAGAGAAAAGGGAATCATTTAACCATTAAATAAACCCAATAGGGCTGTTCTGCCCCCAATAAGGGGTAATTATATCTTAGTTGGGATCAAGTACAGGTACTGTTTTATTATTACAGAGAAAAGGGAATCATTTAACCATGAAATAAACCCAATAGGGCTGTTCTGCCCCAAATAAGGGGTAATTATATCTTAGTTGGGATCAAGTACAGGTACTGTTTTATTATTACAGGGAAAAGGGAATCATTTAACCATTAAATAAACCCAATAGGACTGTTCTGCCCCCAATAAGGATTATTTATATCTTATTTGGGATCAAGTACAGGTACTGTTTTATTATTACAGAGAAAAAGGAAATCATTTTTAAAATTTGAATTATTTGATAAAAATGGAGTCTAAAGGAGATGGCCTTCCTGTAATTCAGAACTTCCTATATAACAGGTTTCCTGATAATGGATCCCATACCTGTACTTGCATTTGGAGTTTGGGTCCTGCTAAGAGGCATGTTGGAAACTTCACCAACGGTGTCAGTGGTGATATCTTGACCCCAACATAGCAAACTGCATCTGAATGTACATTCTATAGACTGACTTTGTTTATAACTAGCAATGCCAATTAGCACCATGAAATTCCCCAGAAATCGAGTCTTTGAAGAAATACCCCCTGCAGTGTTTACAAGTGAGCGTCTCATCTGACAGTTTCTTCTACAGGTGCAGGTTGGCTGCAGTTATAAAGGGTCTAGTCATGTATGTGCTGATCTAATAGCAATGCTGATTGGATAAAATGATGTGGTGTAATGGGTGTCTGTTACTTCATTGGTGTGTTGTCCATAATTAGGGAAAAATATGTAATTCAGAAACATTAAATTAGCTGTATGCTTTTTCAATTACTGGCATTCTGTGACATATAGATTAGCTTATTTAGTAAATAACGTATTCCTTACCGAAACCTGTATTTCATTGCAACCTTTAGGCCCTGGGCATGAAACCTGGGCAGTGCTGCATGCCATAGGACTGCCCAACATACACATAACAGATGCATGGGTTAGCAATGCTGCCTTGTAGTGCTGGGGTCCTGTGTTCATTCCAGCCAGGGCATTATTTGTAAGGAGTTTGGCAATTGTCGTAGTTTTTAGTGTAGGCACATACAGAGTATTGGAACACAGGGCAGAGTGGATTGGAGGTTGGCCTGGAAAATGTCTGCTTTTGTGTTTTTCAGTCCAACATCCGATCCAATCCACTCCACTCTGTGTGCCATAGTTTTTAATGCAGGCATCCCAATATCCATGACCACGGGTATCGATTAGTTCTGGAATTGAACTTTGTCTGCTGATGCACCATTGGCCAGTTCACGGTGCATCAGCATATGAACAACTAAAGAAGAGAGCTGCTCCCCTTAGCTAGTTAGCTTTTTTTTTGGGGGGGGGGGGGGTGTTATAATAATAATAAGCATGAAAATGCCTCTTTGAGGATCAATATTATATATTAGGGCTGAATGCAGTTCTCTGTGCATTTTATGGTCCCCAGTCGACCCATGGACTCCATGTAACCACCATTTTAACATAATTTTCCCTCTACAAAAAAGCTGGACTACTAACCCAACAATAAGGCACACAAGGCTTATATTAAAGCTATAACCAAGATTAACTCATCCTTGCCCATTGCAATGGTTTCATAAAATACTTATACATGTAACAAGGAAACAAAATAAAGACTTCTTTAACCATTATTGACCAAGTTTGTAACTGAAAAAATATGATATATATATATATATTTTTTTTTTTGGTTATATTGCCGAAGCCCAGGAGGCAAACTAATTTCAAAGAAATGAATTCAAGACCAAGCATTTCCAGCATGCATGAATATAAAAAGGGATGGGTGGAAATTCCAGTATTGAACTGGCGTTTCAAACAGCAACATTGTCCAGATAGAACAGATGGCCGTAGAGAATGCGACTCTTACAGCGCAGAAGAAAGACACAATAATGACAGATCGTGCTGTTTCCCAATGAAGCATGAACACTGACATTGGGAGTTACAGGAAACAAGGAACACTGTTCCCAGCGACTCGCTATGGGCAAACTGTTTGAGGAGATTTCTGAAAAGCCAACACACACGAGGACACATTTGAAAAGACGGGGAGGAGACATATATGTTAGTGAGACCAGGCCCGCTGCTGTCAAAAAAAAAAAAAGGAAAAATGTTCAGAATGAAAGAAAAGGCAGAGCAGCTGCTTTTTCCGTCACACAAAAACACATTTCCAATCTCTCTCAGCCGCACACAATAGGGTGCATGGATTTCTACATTGTAGCCCAGGGGTTACAGAGAGGATAGTTCACATTTAACGGTGAACAGTTCCCAGCAGCGTCCCATTGAATCCTCGTACTGAGATTTTAAAGTGTTCTGAATTGAGCATTATTAATAGCCGGACACATTGTAAACGTTTTATCGAGGGCCCTGAAAGATGTTTTCAGTCAATACAAACGATGGTTTTTCCAGGAATGTTAGCAAATTAACGGTATCGTTTAGTCTCGGTCGTTACTTAGAGGGTCCTTCTTATATTGTTAATTAGATAAGCTATTCAAATGCTTTGGGAGTATTTGGGCTTGAATGTTATTGCTGGTGTGCAGCGGCGGCCTTACAAAGGCATGAAGGTAATTGCTCACAGTGCTTCCAAGTGGCGTTACCCGTGTGATTACACATGCCTTTATCCACCTTTATTTTTGTCTATTTATGTCTTTTATGTCTTCTTCCCTATTCTTTAGACAATATGCTTGATATAATTACAGTTTAAATGTAAGTTAGGCTTGATGGAATATTATTCTTTATTTATGAGCATTTATCATCACAATATTCATTAATTAATATAAAGGCAGCAAGTTACTTGGAGCTTAAAATTTATTAATAAAAACAGGAGTTTTACAATACAATAACAAATAATGGTTACAGGATGAGACTGGGGGAATTACAGGTCATAGGAGCTAAAAATTTGCACTTATTCATTGGTCACATGATCTGTTTTATTTGTTACATAGGCATTAATACGGTTGTGATATATGCCCCATAAATAGATCAGATTTCATATACTCTTACAGGTATGGGATCCATTATCCGGAAACCTGTTATCCAGAAAGTTCCGAATAGTCAATGTCCCCCACAAGCAACAAGCACTTCTCTTACGAAACCCTGAAAGTGTATCAATTATATCTGCCATAAAGCAAGACAGGGCTATTTATAAATGTAAACTATAAATAAAACTATTCAGAACTTTCTGGATAACAGGTTTATAATAACAAAACAAAACTTAGACCAAGCATATTATCTGTAAATAGGGGCAGAGATAATATTTATTAAGGTTTGGTGAATAATATGGAGGGTAGTCGAGCAGTTAAAAAACTTCAGAAATGGCAGCCAGTCCAAAAGAGGATGTGTTGGCTAGTGATGAGCGAATTTTTTCACCAGGCATGGATTTGCAGCGAATTTACACATTTCTCCATTGGCGAATTATTTTGCGAAACTTCAATAAAAATTTGCCACAGAAAAATTTGTTGCGCGGCAAAAAAAGTTGCGGCAAATTGGGCGTGGATGACAAAAAAAAAAAGAAGCGGGCGACATAAAAATTGCATTTCACAGATTTTTCGCCGTTTCGCAAATTTTATGGCAAAGCAGATTTGCTCATCACTAGTGTTGGCACAATATTTTGAAGAAACACTTTTGTAGGGCTCATTTACTAACGTATGCATTAAACTACATCAGTGCTGTTACCCATAGCAACCAGCCAGCAGTTAGTATTGCTTAGTCTGCTGCATGTTTCAAAAAAACAACAACAAATATCAGGTTAGTATGGGTAATTTCAAATGAACCTCTAGGTTCAGCTTTTCATGACAACAACAAGAGATCCTCTGCACTCACCCATTATCAATATATATATATAAGACAAATTTTTCCGCAGTGATTTTTTGCTGAAGTTTCGCAAAACAATTCGCCAATAGAGAAATGCGGAAATTCGCTGCAGATCCATGCCTGGCTAAAAAATTCGCTCATCATTACTCTTAACTAATTCAACCATGAAAACACTGTATTTGTCTTACAGTAAATATCTGCCTATTATACGACATACGTGAAACCTCTCAGGCCCATGGCTTCACTGTGTATCCTTTCATCTGAGCTTATTAATAATCATCCCAGCAGCTTATGTATTTGATAGGTGTCTATAAATAAAAATATCATTACAAACTAGAACAGCATAAATACTAGATCTATGAACATTTCAGGTACAGTATGTAGATAATTAACAGAAAAAAAAAATAACAACATAAAACCGGTCATGATGAATTTGATGCATATTCCAGCCATGGCATTATTAATCTGCATCCAAATTCTCTTGAAAAATGTGCTTATATGCTTAGATAGAAGCACCAAAACGTGTTATACTTTGTTTTTACTTTGCTGATAAAGGTTCCCCTTAGTCTGGATTAAAAATCGCTACAGAAAAAAAGCCACAGTGGAATTTAAATATTATAGGAAATTCTAAAAGTAAACCAGGACAGGTTACCATGAGATACAAACACAGGTTACAACAATGTTCCTCAGTAGGGCTTGTTCACCTTGAAATTTTTTATATTTTCAACTGCAGGTCTCAGACATTTAAAGTTAAATCATTTCCTGCTTGCTTGGGGGTAGGGCTGCCACCTCTGCCGGCTTTCTTAGCCGGGCAGGGGGCGGGGCCATGATGTCATGGGGGTGGGGCTATGACTGATCGCCGCGTCATTGTTAAGGAGTCCTGCCCAGTTTTCCTAATTTGGAAAACTGGGCAGGAGGTTTTGACCCAGGTAGCCCTTGGCTGTCCAGGTCAAAAGAATGATAAATAAACAGTGCTCCAAGAAACAAAAAAGTAAAAAAACTAATTTAATTTATAGTCCAGTAAATAAGTGATAGATGGTATAGTTTGCAAAACCCTCAGCCAGGGGGAATATGTACCCACATAAATCATATACAGTAAATGTAAAAAGAACTATCAATAATTCGCATAGTAGTATAAAGTAAGGTTCAAAAATGATTTATTGGGACAGAAAAAAAGGGGCCTAATGTGCTTCGTGCCTGATGTGTCAAAACCAGACAGGTGGTAATCCTACGTGTGGGTATATTTCCCTAGCAACCATAAAGCATTTTGAAATTAATACAGATTTTTAATAAAGAAGTGTCTGAAAATAAAGATCTGCAAAAATATAGATAAAAAAAACTAGAAGCCTCACAGTTTATCTATTTTTTGTTTGCCGAGGTCAGTGACCCTAAAAACGTGACAGGATTTTCAGCACCAAGTAGGAAGACTAATAACTTAAAAACAAGAATGGGTCTATTTAAACCAGGGTTCCCCAACCTTTCTTACTCGTGAGCCACAGTCACATGTAAAAAGACTTGGAGAGCAACACAAGCAGCATAAAAGTTAATGGAGGTGCCAAATAAGGGCTGTGATTGGCTATTAGGGAGCCTCTATGCACCCTATCAGCTTACAGGGGCTTTATTTGGTAGTAAATCTTGTTTTTATTCAACCAAAACTTGCCCCCAAGTCAGGAATTCAAAAATAACTCCCTGGTTTGGGGGCACTGAGAGCAACAGCCAAGGGGTTGGGGAGCAACATGTTGCCCCTGAGGCACTGGTTGGGGATCACTGATCTAAAATATACTAAAAGTTAAGGAAAAGCCACTTACAAAGGCACCAATATGAGTTGTATTCAAGCCACAAGACCGGCGGATGAACCTGGATGTAATGATTCATCTTTTACATATTGCTTTGGGCAGAAAATCTAAGACAGCACAGTTGCCTCAACCCTATTGTGCCTTATGGGTCTTCGTACTAGGTACAGAGCTTATACTTTGCATTATGCTGATAAAGGTCACAAAACAGTAATGTGAATAAACAGAATATGTGATGATAAAAAACTGTTGCACAAGAATAGTAGGGCAAATCTTTCTAACCTGACACGTTTGACTTATTTTTAATGAAGCTCAGCATCCTGCTCTTGCACTGACCACAGTGGAAAATAACCATCTCACTTTAGATTCACTTGAACCACAGCGGCTCATCTCTGCTCCTGTGTGTGGCTCAGAACACGAGGTGGGTGTGAAAATTCTGCATGATCTTCAGCGGAGAATGTTGCCGACATAGGAAACGCTGCTCATATAAAAATATCTGCAAATAATCCCCTGTCAAACCAGGGATAGATGTTACAAAACAGAACCGTATCTTTATGACAAAAAGAAGCAAATCAGATAACTTTTGTTTGTAATGTTGGCTGTGAGGGTTGCTAGGTTGCAACATTAATATTTGGAATGGTAGTAAATCATACGGAAAAGCTGTCACCTTGGCTTAAATTCAGTCAATACTAAAGACCAGTGGAAGCTTATATTACACAACGATAGATTATTGTCTGATAATTATTTAACTGAATGTATAACATGCTTTCCCAAATGTATTGCTTGTATTAACTGTAGCCAACTGACTACCCAATCCAAGTATTAAGTTGAGCCTTCAAAAGCCACTTTTATAGCCATCTTCTTGCTTGGCCTGCAAGTGGATTGTATGCCTTTAGGCCACGCACATGGAAGCAGAACATATTCCAATGACAGCAGATCTACTAGAACCTGGTGGCGTTACACAGCCCCCAATAAAAATTGGCATGGTTGGAACTGAAGGCAGGTAGAACAGACAAGGCTGGGCTGGGCAAGCATGGCACATTGAGTACTGCTGGAGCTGGTAATAGGCAAAACAAAGGATAAAAGTCCAAATTGGTGTCATTAGGCTTTATAAAAATAAATCTTCTCACCACATGTCCTCACTGCGCCAACCTTGTCCTTGTACATCCAGATAAGAGCTGACCTCACTCTCCTGTGCATGACCCCACTTTCTATTCATTCAGCAGGGTATTTACCAGTGATTGAAAGTTAGAGTTCAGAGTATCATTGATAAATCTAAAAAATCCCATAGAAATGAATAGAACATTTTGATAAATCTGCCCCTAAGTGTCTCTGAATCCACGAGAGCACAGAGAAGCCTTTGCCAAAGGTGTGACCATACAGTTCAGACAGTACATCCAACTGCTAATTAGCTGCATGAAAGAGAAACTTAAAGCGCTACATCAATTCCAGATAGCATGTAAATACTGAAGGTGGGTGGAAAGTCAGCCAAGTCATGGAAAGGAGTTCTTGCATTAATTTTAATGCAGATTAATTAAGAAAAGATGACTAAAAACTGCAAAAGAGCAGTTGAGGAATAATATCTGGCAATCTGAAGCCAAGTTTTGGTGGTTTGATGTCCAGACATAATTTTTTGTACACTGAATGCTTTATGGCCGGTCAGAAATATATGAATGTATCAGAGTGGGTGAGTGAATCACCTGGGACATAAATCTTACTGGAATACACATGAAACACCAACCTTCCTGGGTTATATATATATTTACAACAAACTAATGCAGAGTAAAAAGGAAAACTCTTGCCCATCTCTATGATTGGTTTCTTTGCTCATTGAAACAAATCTGATCACTCTGCACTGACTAGTAAAATCAAAATTTGCTATTACAAAGGTATTGGACCCCTTGTCCAGAAACCCATTATCCAGAACGTTCTGTTTACCTGAATGTTCACTGTATTGCCCTGGAGAGCAGGGTAGTGACATTGATGGACAACATACTCCTAACGTACTCTTTCCCTACCAAGTCTTCAACATTGTAAAGAAGGGTCACAACAGAGGGACCTTAGGTTTATCCCCTTCAGTAGGTTAGTCCTGAAAGGATTTGTTTTAGTTGCTGTGTTGGTTTTTAAAGCAAGTAAGTTATGGAGACAATACTTTTTATAATGCATAGACAGATGATGGTTGGGATCCTTTAGTTTTACTAAGAGAGACTACTGTACCTCCTTTATTCACACAAATATGTTTCATTTGTGGCTTCCCCCAGAATGTACTTTGTGGCCTTGGCCTTGTGTATAATAAAGACTGGGCAGGCAAATTTACACCTCGACAGTAAGCCATGGTAACCAATCAGTTATTTGCTTTCACTGCTCAACCTGCTGCTGGTTGAAAAATACTAATCACTGATTGGTTGTTATAGGTTCCTGCCCAGGTGCAAATTTTTAAAATTCTTTATAAAAGAGTACAATCTCTTGCCTTTACCTTACCTCCATGGTCTCTTGATAGATTGATAGCTTAACCTACCATTGCATCCCTAGTATTTGTCCAAGTTCCAGTCAATCTTTCAAGATTGAACGTTCAATTATTTCAATCTTGAAAATCCTATTGGGGCTATGGGTTTTTAAAAACATTTACATATCATCCACTGCTGGGATGGCTACACACAGTTCCCACTTCCATGATCGTTGCACATTCCCAATCCACATGACAGCTGCACACTCTGGGCTCCAACCCAGGAGAAGGGCTGCCAGAGGTACACACAAGCGCACAAGTGTTTATCAGACAGCTGGGGTTGGACAAGGGCAGGGGTTTATTTGAAACAATGGTGCTGAATAGATTTTTAAAGTTGTATGTTTCAATAAAATAAAAAAACAGAACAGTATAGAGTCAGTACAGGTATGGGACCCGGTATGCAGAATGTTCGGGACCAAGGGTATTCTGGATAAGGGGTCTTTCCATAATTTGGATCTCCATATCTTAAATCTACTAAAAAAACAATAAAACATGAATTAAACCCAATAGAATGTTTTGCCTCCAATAAGGGGTAATTATATCTTAGTTGGGATCGAATACAAGCTACTGTTTTATTATTACAGAGAAAAAGGAAATGCATTTTAAAAATCTGCATTATTTAATTATAATGGGGTCTATGGGAGACAGGCATTCTATAATTCAGAGCTTTCTAGATAATGGGTTTGCATTTAACAGATCCCATACCTGTATAACTTTAAAGATCTCCTAAATACATACATTTATTGAATCCGAAATGTACTTATTTAATGTATAATTTAATGTATTTAATGGGCCATAACTTTTGTGATGTGAAAGACTTTTACTGGTAGTAGGCAAGTATTCAGAGGAAAATATCTGGGGGTGCAATACATAATTTAGGGGTTGTTTGTCGGGTGTAGTTTAGCTCATTGATTAATGAAGTGCATGAAGATAGAAACAAATATACTTTCCAAAGGGTGCAATGGCTTGTCTACTTGATCTTGCTGTAGAGTGAGTGTAAATTGCTCAAGCATCCCTTATGAATAGCTCTTTAAGCATGTATTAACAACATTTGGCCTTTTTATCTTAACTGCAATTTGACATCTTTATGAGGTTGCTGAGTGCACAAAATGACTAGGTACATACTTCATCTGTCAAGCAGTGGCAAATAGTCTTTTCATTTCAATATAACTGAATGTCTTTACTGACTCATGCTTAAATGAATGTTAAAGATGGCAATACTCATATATATCCAGCAGATGTCAGCAGAGAGTTAAGCCACAGTTGGACAGCTCTCACTAAAGACTCTGATAACATAATGAACAATCCTTTACACTGCACCACAGAAACATCTTTACCATGCTAATGCAGTCCAGCAGTGTTCATCGCAGAAAAGAAAAAGCACTATATTTAGTCACCTTTTATGTGCCAAAGTTCCAGGGGCATATCAGAATATGCTATAAACTCTGCCTTCAAAAGATCTGTAAAAACATATTTATATAGAGAAGCTAAAGTTTAGGACAACTTCAGCGTGCTGCTAAAAGCAATACCCTGCGCTACATCTCTCACCTTGCTTAATTCTAATCTTGCCCATTCCCACACCTTGTGTCTCCGCCCCTTCTCCTTAGATTGTAAGCTCTTTTGGGCAGGGCTCTCTTCACCTCTTGTATGGGTTATTGGCTGCTTTGTATGTAATTCTGTATGTACAGTGCTGCGGAATATGTTGGCGCTTTATAAATACATGTTAATAATAATAATAATAAATTTACAGCAGTGTTGAAGTAAAGTATCAGTATTTTTCATACACAGGTTCCTAGAAAGAGCACCTACATTTGAAGCATTAAACAATTCTGTAGGTTGGCAAGAAATGGTTTTGATAGGAAAAAAATAACTACTAGCTGACCTAAATACAGATGTAGCTCAGACAAATGTCTTAGCCGACTCACCTTTGTGGCACTTTGTCATTTAGTTTATACAGAATATTAGCAGACTTTTTTTCCACTACAAATTACTGTTGCTATTGCGGTGTTAAGGTTTGCCCCCCCCAAAAAATAAATAAAAAAAATTTAAACAGCTCTAAATAATTTTCAGAGGTCATTTGCTTTTTTTTTTTTGCTCTAGAGTAAAAGTGCAAGAGCAATAAGAGCAGCAAGAACAGTCAAGGGATGGGCTTGTTTCACGTGTAACCCCTTTTTGGCTATAGAAGTCAAAATGTCCAGCCAGTATATAGCACGGGGTACATACACGTGACTCTCTTTCCACAGGATGGTACTATATGGAGGGAGTTGTAAAACCACACCTCCCACTGCAAGGGGAGGTATAATGTGTTAAATGCAATCATTAAGCAAATGGATGCCAGGAGCTCTTGATGAACTAAATAACAACTGATTTATTTATGCAGATGGTATAGCAGGACTCAACAATTATACTCACAACCAGAGGTATTAGAGCAAGGCAGATTTGGTGAAAGAAAGTAGAACAGTCCTGCACCCCTGTGGAAGATATAGGGATGTAGTTCTGTATCCTTAGTTTATCAACCTTATTGGACCGTAACCCAAACGACCAATGATGGTTCAGGGATTAATACTATCATGCAACCTGTTTCTTAACCGTGGTCCCTACAATAAAGGAGACTAATCCTCTATTCTCCTAGATGGGGCCAGAAACTGCCCTTACTATATAAGCTGTCTATCTCACGTGGATACATGTGCTATGACAACAGATATTCTGTCCTTGCTATTCCCTCTTTCATGGGGTCCCTGCTTCCCGACTTCTCTAAGGGTACTTGTCCCCTTAGGGCCTAACCTTCTGGGCTGTGTGGATCCCAGGCTTCCTGTAGACATCCACTCTGATCAGATGCTGCAGGCCAAGAAGAAAGAACCACCCCTGTCCTAACACTATATTAAAGTGTGGTAGGGTGTGGTCTTGCCTTGGGCCAATAATACAGTACATGTAAATACCAAATAGTGGTCAGAGCTGGTGAGTCTGAGGTGGAAGTAGGTCTCAGTAGGCGAAGTTAGCATAAAGAAAGATCTGTAATAGCTCACTCAAGGAGTGAGAGTTAAGACATGGGTAGTTAGTTCACAACAAGGAGACCAGAAGATCCACTGGTGTCAGCCCCCAGTATAGGAACTCAGCAGTTAGGCTCAGAAATAGGAGATTCTTGGAACAATTCACCACTATAAACATCCTTCCATTACGGGTGACTAGTTCATAAAAGGGAGTGCTACTTCTGGGTGTCGCTTATATTAATAACTAATTTACTGAGACTAACCCCTTTATTAACACAAACACTTGTGATCTGTATCTTCTCCCAGAATGTACCTATATTAATATCATCAAGTGGACTAAAGTATCCATGAAGTGATTGAAAACTGTACCATTTAAGCAGTACCAACAAGAGTTTCTAAGAACCCCTTGCCCCCAAGATACTGTGGAATCAGTTCTGTGTGTCAGCATGGTTAACCCTCCCACCACCAGTACAAGGGTCCACCTGAGAGAAAGAATCCTGTAACACATGCTTTACAGGGAGTTAATAGGAGCTGCAGGGAGTTGCGGCTGTCCGGCCATGTCTAGGGGTTCACCACCTGAAGGTGATATAGAACAATAGAAAGCCAACTTTCAAAATAGCTTTACAACTATATGGGCCATTTCCAGTACAGAGATGCTGAAATAGATACTGACATGCAAAATTGGATAAAAAACATAATGAAGTATGAGGTTCATGGGGACAGTATAATGATATCGGTAGTGGATTTATTGCATGTACACCTGAAAATCAATGGTTGAATATTTTGTATAAATTATGCCATATGCATCTACAGAGTTATGTGATAACCACAATCTGGTTTAGAATAGAAGAAGGAGCCCTTTTATCTCTAGGGTAACTTTTTATGGGGGTATTTTAGGTATACCTCAATAAATTCATTGTTTTCACCCATTTCTAGGGGCTGCTGGAATTCAGGCACAAAACATTCAATCATAAAGTAAAGTGTCAAAGGAGTGTGAGATCGGCAAGGTAAGCTAGCCAGGCCAATTGTGTGCTCTGCTGGGGGGAATAGTTCCCAAGGCAACACTGGGAGATCCTAGTGGTTGAGAGCCTGTGATCCATAATGAATATCCTAGTGAAGGATATTAAATAGTCTGCTTCTGTTTATTATTATTTACTTGGTCTTGGGTTAATTGGGGATGTATTAACAAAGGGGCAAAATTGCATCAGTTCAGTTACCCATAGAAGTAAATCAGATTTTTGCTTTTTCCTTGATAATCAGACTAGCCATCATTAATACATGTCTATGTCCAGCAATAGAGCATACTAGTTCAGCATTCCTCTATAAATCTTAATGTTCAAGAGATAATTTCAGTTAGGTGGCATTTTTCAGAGTGGCAGCAGCCTCCAGAGTAAAAATTATATGATTTTCATAAGATGTTTAACTAATTTCTTGAATAGATAGTCCATTTGGCTACTTCATAAAGGCTCGATGGGGTCAGTAAACTATTGGTTCTTTATTCTGTTTCTGCTAGACAGGGTGAATTTAGCTTGCCCTGTCTTGCAGCCAAAAAATCTTACTCTCTTATCCAATAGCTTTTACAGTGAAAAGAGAAAAAAACTCTTTTGAATTTAAAGATTGTTTTTTGCTTTTGGAAGCACATACCAATATATTTATCAGCAAGTACAAAAATATTTCCAATAAATAAGTACGCTGACAGTTCAACAAATGACTCATGGGAATACAATCGCAGTAAGTAACTAATTCTTCTTTGTTTAAAAACAGCATAAAATATTGGTTCAACCCTGCAAATGATTTATTGAAAGCTTTAATACGTTTACAGATCTATAGCCTGGAAACAATCAATAACAAGGTATAATGGACAATTATGATATAGCAAACACTTTAATAAATAAGTGCAATTGCTACTGTCAATTTGCAAGGTACAAGTTTGATCTGAGTTAAACGACAAATGGAAAAATGTTGCCTGAGGAACAAAGGGATGACATGGTATTTGATAAAAAACAGAGATCCCAGGAAACTATAATGGAAAAAGGACTGACACCTATGAAGGTCTACATGAGTTAATTACTTGAAAGTTATAAGAAGAGTGATGGAATATATAAAATAAAGCACAGAGGTGTGGGCAAAGAGGAAAAAAAGCCCATTTGATGAGTTGTCAAGAGAGTTTAGGTACTGGTTCAGATCTATTTTATACAAACTGATTTTAAAACAAAAACATGATTGCAGAGATTTACAATTGTTCAAGTCTGCAGGTTTTGTTATTCCATAACAGTCAAAAAACTGCCTGATCTATATTAGGATATATATATATATATATATATATATATATTATATTATATATATTAGGAAGAGAGAGAGTGGGCGGGGTTTTGCAAATGACCCCAAGGGTCATCCTTCAGAGCAGTGCAAGTGGCCCCAAGGAGAAAAAGAGAGAGAGGGAGAAATGGAGAGAGAGCAAGAGAGGGGGGGCAAGGGAGAGAGAGTAAGAGAGGGTGACAGAGAGAAAGAGAGAGAGAGGGGGAGAGGGACAGCAAGAGAGAGAGAGAGAGAGAGAGAGGGGTTAATCAAGACCCCAAGTGTTAAGCTCGAGCGGAGTAAGAACTCAGAGTTTCTTCTTTGCCGCTTGCTGATCAGTCTGGGACTTCATTTCTGAAGGTCAGAATCGCTTCAAGATGAAGTTCTTCTGTCACGGCCGAAGTCGGTCTCTGAAGCCGGTCCTTCCGTAGTTCTCCGTCAGTCAGTCGATCCAATGTCTTTTCCTCAGCTTCAGATCTTCAGACTTCAGCTTGCTTCAGTAGATCTGAACTGATAAGAACAGATACTACACTTGATCTTAGCCAAAAAGCACAGGAATAAAAATTGGAACCGTTTATTGGTCCCAAGGGAGATCATTGTTCTCCAGTTAATTTAATAAAAATGTACATTCATTTTATGTAAAATACTCATTTTATATCATTTAAGTAAAAATTGACTGCAAAATATGAACCCAGGTTACCTGATTACTTCAGTGAAGCTATGAAGTGCCAAACATTTTGGGAAGCCTGATGCATTTTATCATTCTGAAGGACTCTGTCAGTACCACAAGCACCACATGTTGGCACAGTATTTTTACAAAGCCAGGTAGTCATTTGCATTTAACCTTCTGTTTTACATTTTGTTTTGTGTCAATTTAAATGAGAAGCAGGCCATCAGTTAAGTGTTCATAACCAGATATGTTTGTCATTGAAATACATAAGCTCATACAGGTGCATCTGCAGGCTACCATAGCTTGGAGCAAGATTCATAGCAGTATCACCAGTTTGATATTAACATCTTTATGAGACAATGAAGTAAAGTGAATTGTATTGGAAATTGTAATCAATGATAGTGTGGTTGACAGTAAACATTCAACAGAGACAGGATGTTTGATAGAGAATAAATCAATATTACAATATTCATATAATAGTGTGTGTGAGTAATGCCCTAGAAGTGTAGAGACTTGTTTTCCAGCCTCCATTGGAATGTGTCTAGAACCATAAAATGACAACCATTGTATAATCTCACCAACTATCATAATTTATTGTTACTCAATATACTGTATATCATGCCCACCCTCCTCTCAGAAGATCCTGATTTCCATTAAGGTGATGGCACACAGCGAGATTTTTCATGTCTGATTATATCTGGGCTACCACGGGCAACAAATCTCCCCTGAATGCTTTCCCACTGCCAATAAAGTGAATCACTTGCACGAACATATAAGCAAAATTATCCTTGATTTTGCTCTCTAGGAAACTTTTCTTTCCTTTTCTTTTTATAGTTTATCCACCGGGCAAAGTTAGTTAATTTGTTTTTTGTTTTGTTTTTCTCTATTTAAATTACTTATTTTGTTTCTCTGTAAGTATTCTATTTTCTTCATTTCTAATCTTTTTGAAGGACAAACTGTCGAATGTGACTATTGTTGTACAACCTATGTTTAAATAATTTGTCATTATTCATCCTACATGTTTATTGCAAAGCTTCAATAAAATGTTTAAAAAAAAAAATAAAGTGAATCACTGGAGCCAAAACATATATAAACGTATATGGAGCTTAATTTTCTGATTAATGTGAGGCATTATTGACATTTACTTGCTATATGAAGTGATCAGTTAAGTGGTATGGTGGGGAGAGCTTAGGGATTGTGATGAGTGAATCTGTCTTGTTTTGCTTCCCTGAAAATTGTGAAACTACGTAAAAATTTGCGGGTGCCGCATAACTTTTCTGACAACTTTTTTGCCGCAAATGTGCCTAATTTGACACGACCGTATCTTTTTTTTTTTTACTTGATCCCGAATTTTCATGCCAAAATTTTGCAAAAGTTTTGCAAAACAATTCACCAATGGCAATAGGTGCAAATATGTTGATAGACAGGAAGTGAAAATACTACCATCATATTTAGATAACTATTCACTAAATAATGACAAAAAAAAACATACAATAGTGATATAGTGATGACCTAATTTGAACAATTAAATAAAATAAAGTCAAAAGTACAATGCAACATTTCCACATTGACCCCACACACACTTACAGACATCGCTATACACCAAATTCAACAACTGAGATTTTTATGACTCACTATAGAATAATTTAGACCAGGCCTTACAATTTAACAGTAGTGTGTTGCCATATAAATAAGACAATGAAATATTCCTTCGCTAATGGGAATATACAGTACTTTGCATGTGGGAATTAACAGGAAGCTGAGTTAGCGCAGCTAGGCAAACAAAGGCCGCCATTGTGTTTCTTAAATCTTGCCTCTATAATAGAATCTTAAAATAGATTAGGGTGAATGAAGACTCACTTATACAGTACAACTGAGGTTAACAAGAGCAAAGTCATTTCATCAATTGCTCCTTACAGTATCTTCTTGTGAGTCTATGTACAAGAAGCCTCTAAACAACAACCCTTAGAAAGAAAGTAAAGCAGGTCAAGGCAGGGGCTTGGTTAACATAAAGCCAGATTCAAATCATCCATCTAAGAGACCATTGTCCCTTTTTATAGTTCTCTGTTCAGTAAAGCTGTGGGAAACAAATGACCTTAGAGCCACTGCACTGTGTGTATGAGTGTCAAGAGTGAACAATAAGAGAGCAGAAAAAGAGATTCTGCCTGCAAGAGGCTGAAGTGTTCTCTTTTGATTATGCCTGTGCTCAGTAAATCTACCATCATAGGTACTAATGTTTTTCTTACGTTTGATTTCCCTCATCCTTTCAATCCAATTTAGATCTGAAAAATATGAAACCATATGCATGCAAAACAAACGGCCAGCCTTTTGTTGGGCAGAAATGACATTACCTACATGCTGATGAGTGCCATTCAAGCTAAGAACCAATAGGAAGAGACAGGAGAAGTGACAGATCCAGAACAGCGAACTTAGCCAGTCAATAATACAGTAAAAGTTACATAAGTTCAACAAACTGGTCCATTATACATTTTGTGCAATAGGCATAACATTTGTGTTATTCAGTATCTAGAAGAATTAAGTCTAAAACAACTGGACTTTTCTGAGTTTTTCTTGAAAACGTTTCACCACTCATCCGAGTGGCTTCTTCAGTTCAAATGACAGTTTTGTTGCTACGCCCTGTCAACATCATCCACACCAGGAAGTGAGGTCCAGTAACAGAACAACTTCACCACTGCCCTGCTGGGGGCTCAGAGATCCAAGATTTGAATCCCCAGTGATTTAATGCGAGTTGCCTTTTCTGTACACTCCTGTTCTTCATGTTACAATTTTTGTCCTGTTTCCTGACCTTACCTTAATCGCTGCCTGGGTGTTGTTTAAGAAATTGGTTACAACTTTGGTGCCTTGCTTGGGATTTTACCTATACCTGCTTGGCCTACCTTGCCAGCTACTTCTACCTGCTTTGTCTGTTCTATGCCTGATCCTTGTACCTACCTTGTCTGCCTTTTCTTACCTCTCTGTGTCTGAATACAGCAACCTATTTGCCATGTTCCTGCTTCCTACTTGGTCCACACTGCAACCTTTGGCCCAGTAACCCCTGACATTATTCAGATTACACATAACCAAGATACCTACAGATGTAGTATATAATCTCAATGCATCTTACCTTTGCAATGCAATGAGACAACCATTCTAGGAACAGTTAGGGAACCCATGAATGAGGTTTAGTCAGATTACAGGTTTCATTTTGTCATTTGTTCTACAAACATAAGATAGTAAGGCACAGCTAGAAAGAACAGCTTTGTGCTCCACCTAAGGATTGATAGGTGGAGATAGCTCTATTTAGGTATAACTATCTAAAAGTGAAGGGACCACAGTGTGATAGTGAATCAGGCTTTAGTATATCACTCTCTGAACAGTTCCCACTGGAGAGTATCCAGGTCACTAACTAATCTTAAAAAATGTGTATCTTAACCTACCAAGCATCTCACAGGAGTGTCAAAATTGCTGCCCCCATCTGTGACTGTATCAGGCTACATAACCAAACAACCTCAATTGCTTTGTGTGTATTAACCCTGTGGTGCTTTGACATTAAAGCCTTTTTGTTTTGTTTGCAAAAACCTCTGGTGTGCTATTTTTATTTCTACACAGCCAAATAGAGGTGTAGTTCCACAACACCATCTCCTATCCTCCTTCTCTTAGCAAGGGCCCATCTGGGTAAAAAACGTTCACTGTGACCCATGTTCTACCATAACTAGACAGAAAGGCACTTTTACACCAAGATAGGGTTACATGAAAAATAACTTTATTATAAGTGCTGGCAAATTAAATGCATATGGGCATTTAAAACTGTTTTGAACCATCCATTCTTTCTCATTGGGTTTACTTGGATGGGTTGAACTTGATGGTCTTTTTCCAACCCTATGTAAAAAAGGTGGTAATTGATGATCACTTATTTGGTTGGTCATATATATGCATTTTAATTTTTGAAAATACACCGTGGACTTGGGGAAACCATAGCTATATGTAATGATAGGGAGGACCATTTTAATGAAAGAAAAATAAATAAATACAATTACCTTCCATGGTTAAATGTTCCAAGTTCTACATTAAAACCTTCTTTTCAAGCAAACATTGCATGATTTAAAAATCTTTTCAAGAAATAGGAGGGGGAACAAAAATAGTTTTATCATTCACATAATTTAAACTTTAGTTTTAACTTGTTGTCCTATTTCTCCTAGCACCGGAAATACCCTGACAAACTTACTATTTCTTATTCATTGAATTAATGAAAAGAAAGGGTGGCAATGGACAACCTTGCTTAACACCAGACTTTGAAAACAAATTCTTATTAAGAAAAAAAACATTAATAGAAATTTGACTAGAATACAAATTGTATAAAAGGTAACCTTAATGTTTCAATGTGATTTAAAAGAAATTTAGGCATGTTTCCTAAAACCTTAAAAAGAGATTCATGAGAGATAAGGTCAAACTCATTTTCAAAATCCAATCATAAAATTGCAAGATTTTGATTCGCTTCTGTATAGTACCATATTACATCTTAAATAAATATTTAGTCATGCTCCAAACAGGACCCCGCACACAGGATAAAAAAAGTTGAATATGATTTGAAATAGGCTTAGCCATTACTTTATAATCAGTATTAAGTAATGTAATAGGTTTATAATTATTTCGAGCACATCTCTATTACCTTTGTTATTTTTAGGAGAAATGGTACTTTTTCCAAAAATAAATAAACAAATAACATAAAATTGATAAGTAATAAAAGCTTCCCTGTATAGCTGTTATATAGTTCAAAATATGAATCCCACTGGCTGGGAATTAAAATGTTAGATCACTAAAACTGCACTGAACAATATTATTAGTAATTACAGAACTATAGGGACATACAGTTCAGCAGAGGTAACGGAATACAGAAAGCTGAGCAGGCTGAGAGCGTAAGAGAACATGATACTAGAAAGTAAAAGAGTGGACCTTGAAGCAGGCCAGGTCATACACAGATAGTCCGTCAAACAAGGCACCAGGGATTAACAAGGACAGGTCATACAGGGATAATCATTGAAAGAAAATACAAGAGCAAGGTCATAAGAGACAGAATTTAAAACCAATTACTAAAACCCAGGAACTCAGGGTAGTAAACATATTTGTTCAGGCAATAAGTGGGCAGGATGTAGAAAAAGCTTCCCCTGAACGCAGATTGTAGGCATCCCAGATGCCCCTGGACCCATACCTATGCTGGCCTGAATTTCCTAACATCACTCCTCCACCCTGAGGTGTCCTCTGGGCGCCATAGGTACCGGTTTGTGAGGGTGCTGTTGATTAAATTTAGCAAGTATCAAAGATCTTTCTTAAGGGCCAAAACCCTTCCAGGAGATTAAATACTGCAACCAACACAGAGGGGAAATACAAGTTTGATATTTTCCACATAAAGCCAAACCAAAACCCCCCCAAAAAATGATTTTTTCCTAATCAAATCAAAGAACCTTTTGGGAATCGTGTTAGTGAGGTAGCACCATTAATATTGTTCTTAGGTCTGATTAATATTGTCAGTTTGCCTATTGGCCTGATGATGGATTGCTCTCCATGATTTAGCAATGACTTGTGTACCCCCATACGAAACAACAGTCATTAGTTCTGCTGTATCAGCTGCAGAGGGAAGCACTTTAGATGGAATAAAATGAGCCGTTCTGAAGTCACACAATAACATAAACTCACACACATTTGTCCCCCCAAGAACCCATACCAGTTCTACCAGCAAAACTGGGTTCAGGTTTAATTTGATATTGCCTGCCAAAAAAGTCCAAACATGGCTGGCATTATGTACTCTGGGACGGGACAGGTCACAAAGTAGTGATGTTTCATCTGTATGGGACCGGTGGGATAATTTAAAATTGATGAATTTAATATCATCTTTTTATTATGTTCCCATTAGGAGTTATGGGCTTTGTATTATTGGTCCAGTCCATACACTCAGGAGGTCATCAACTCACACTGTGTCCTGCTAATAGTGACACCCTTGCATTCCTGAGGGAGAGTGGAGTGACCAGGTACTGATGCCCCTGCAGACTGTAATAAATAGTCATCTCTTCTGACTAAACATTGGATTTACTATGGAGGACCAATTTCGATTGGAGGTTCATCCCTTTGGCTTCCCCTTGCCTCCAGGACTAATTGCGTAAATTCATTCTTAGAAAGTTTCTGATCAATGGGGCAGTAACAAAAAAGGACGTGGAGGCAGCTTATCAAAACATCCTTAAAAGTCAAGATAGGGAGCTGGAAGCATATTAAGTATTAAAAACAGAAGCAGGAGAGAGCAAGTTATTACCTGTGTCAATAGAAACCTTAACCCAGTAATCCCCAACCAGTGGCTCGGGGATAACATGTAGCTCACCAACCCCTTGGATGTTGCTCTCAGTGCCCCCAAACCAGGGAGTTATTTTTGAATTCCTGACTTGGGGGCAAGTTTTGGTTGAATGAAAACAAGATTTACTACCAAATAAAGCCCCTGTAAGCTGATAGGGTGCATAGAGGCTGCCTAATAGCCAATCTCAGCCCTTATTTGGCTCCTCCATGAACTTTTATGGTGCTTGTGTTGCTCTCCAAGTCTTTTTACATTTGACTGTGGCTCACGTGTAAGAAAGGTTGGGGATCCCTGCCTTAAACCTAATAGAATTATTTTTCAATAAAAAAAAAAAAATGATAATATCATATAAGGCTAAAGAAGCAACAACTTTTTTTTTTTCCATTTTTTATTAAGGGCACATAAAAGTAAAAAATATTTATTGCTTCAGCACAAACGGCCACATTGGAAAGGGAAGCCATCAGTAAACTCAAGTGACAGAAAAAGGTTTAGTAGCAACAGAGAGTTTCAACCACTGCACCATATCAGGGCTGTTACCTCAACCTCATGATTTCCCTGCAATAAGGAGATAGCTGCAGTTAGATGAAAATAAGGTAAAGGAGAGGTTATAACTCTAAAACTGCAGAGACTGACCAGAGGAATTTTTTCCTTGGGAAACTCTGTATGTGATGCAGTTTTTGTGCTGCAAAGATAGGGCCCCTGGTAAATCCAAGCTGCATTGGTTAGTCTGCAGATGGAACCTGGGTAGTAAGGATATCACTTGTAAAGGCAGGTACATTTCTGCCACCCCCCACTTTCAGCTTTTTGGCTATGAAGGTGGTCAAAAAGACAAATTTATATTTAAAAAATGCAAATTCAGCTCTTAAAAGTTACCAGAAAAGGCTTTTTGCTTCCCCTGATACCTGGCTGCTCACTGCCAACTGAGGCAGGAAAGGCCAACTGCCTGGGATTACCTCCATGCTTCTGTCTTTACAATAAATGTAAATCAGTTTTGGTGCAGAGCTTGACAAACTCTTTCAAATTATCTGGGGGGGGATCAGATCTAACAAGTCCATTTTTTTATATTATCCACTAACCTCTTTCTGAAAATAGATTTTTGAACTGACCCTCAGCAGGGCAGCTTCAGCCGTGACACCCCTACTGGAATCATTAAACGAAGTGGACACATCACTTCAGTTTTCTGAGTTGCCTGCAGGAGTAAACTTTGTGCAACTTCGGAAAGCCAAAGGGACGCATAAGCCTTTCCCACCAGTGACTGCCTTCATTGCCAGTGGAAATGCTTTTGGGGGAGATTAGCACATTGGCATTACCCTTTAATTAACCCCACTCTCATTTTATCATCTGAATAGCAAGTGGGCTGTAATTTAAAAATGAAATTACACTGAAATGTAAACCCCAAGAGCATAGCTCTGTAACAATTGAAGTTATCTGGAAGGGTCATTTTAGGATTGCTTGCAGACTCTTGTGGGGGATCCATTGCTTTCAAGGCCTGAGCAAAATGTCAGAATATTAATTTCAGAGTTTGGAATTGAGATGTCAACAGATTACTAAAACTGCACTGGAAATAATACTAGTAATTCTAGATCCACCTCCAACAATGTGTCAAGCAGAAGGGACACAAGGTGAGACCGCCCCTTAGCTGAGAGATACAGTTCAGCAGCGGTAAATGGGTACAGAAACAGAGCGGCTGGGCTGATATGTGCCACAACCACTGACCGGGAACAAGAGAGCAGAAGTCAGACAGGTTGGCTTAAACACAATTCACAATGTGGTACTAGGAATTAAAAAAGAAGTGGGCCAGGTCATACACAAATAGTCAAACAAGGTACCAGGGATTAACAAGGACGTAGTTAGCAACAGGACAGGTCATCCATGATAATCAATGCAGGACCAAAGTAAATACAAGAGCAAGTTCAGACAAACCAAAATTCAAAAGGAGTAATTAAATTGCTGGAACACCCCGACTCCCTCAATTAAAGATTTTCCATGAACACCTAGCTCTACGTAGTAAACCTGTTTGCTTAGGCAATGAGCCTGAGTGGGCAGGATCTATAAAAAGCCTCCTCTGAATACGGATTGGAAGCAGCTCAGATGCTGTTTAACCCATACCTTTGCTGGACTGAATTTCCTGACAATAGCAAATAAGTTATTTTAAAACAGGCTGACTGGATCACTTGAAAATTCAGAGACAGATCTAGAAAATACAGCTTGGAGGGCTGACATGATTGCAGATTCATTTACTTGCAAACAGTGCAGCCCTGCAACAAACGATCAAATTAGCCTACACGCTCCCCGATATCGGCCACCCATAGGTGGGGATATCGGGTGAAGATTCGATCGCTTGGCGATCTCGCCAAGCGAGCGAGTCTTAACGTGTATGGGCACCTTTAGAGTGAGTGCTGGTGATGAGGCATATGGGGCCTCCTCAAAATTCTCCCCAGAAATCATGTAGCATCACCGAAGAACTGCCTAGTGAGCTATAAGTTAGCTGAAGTTTGTCAACTTGTCTGGAGTAGAACTGGAGTCATTAAATGCTGGGACCACTGTGTCATATACATTACATTGATTTTCGACATAAATGTATAAAATATAAAATGTAAACTATACTCTCTTACACACTGGGGTGTATTAGTAAATGAGTCCTACAGACTTCATGAAAAACATAGATTTCTAGTAGTGTGTGACATACTAGATAATTTTGCCATTTTATGTACCAAACTCTGCTCTGTGGGACATTGTACTTACATACAAACAAGGGCACACATACACATACATATTAGTTGTATTTCATTTTCTAATTGCATTTGTTGTAGGCTGCACTTTTCCATTTGCACCACAAGGTGGTGATATATATTTATTTGACATTTTTTCTGGATCGGTTTAAGTCTAATTTACTCACTTTTATATGGTGACTTATGAATGGTGACTTATGTTCTACCCCAGGGTGGTATATTGGATAGTATATATATATATTTAATAATGAATATATGTTTGTTTTATATTTTTGGAGAGAAGAGGGATTGAGCACTGTTTATGAATACATTTCATGTTTGTTTGTATTTTGTCTCATCAAAACCTGCTTGGTGCTTTAAAAATACATAATAGTAATATTAATAACAGTAATGTGTTTGTTAAAGAGAAAAAGAAACTGACTCCTGCAGATTCTTGCACAAGAAAAACAAAACAAAACAAACCATAATGTGGTTGATATATTTGGAACTTATTCTGTACTGCCATCTTGTGGACATTTCTCACATTTCTATTCATGACTTCAAATAGATAATACATACGATACATACAATACATATTATACATACAGATTGATTTTTATGCCATCACATGTAATTCTCAGCATATAAACATTTTTACACATTTGTTGTGTACCCTTTTTACTTCCATAGTACATTAACAAAGAACAAATTTGTTTTAATATCTGCATAAATGGTGCTGATGTCAGTGTCATTAATGTCTGGCAATTTTAAATTTGTCCCTGCTAATTGCATGAAGATAGGAGATGAAAGCAGTGATGGATAAAAGGAAAACACACTTTGTGTAAAATAAACACAGATAAAGATAAGCAACCAGTGTAAGTTTTGTATAAAAGGTAACTATCACCACAACAAACAATTGCTATATTTTGGAAAGCTAGGGATAAATGAACAAAACTACCTTTTTTATCTTGTAATCATGTTTTAGAAAGTTACACAGTTCCCTTACTTTCTCTTCCATCTTTTTGCTCTCCTGGCTTTGGGGGGTGTATTGGGAAATTGACTTGGCAATGTAGTATTGAATGCAAGGTACTGTAGATCTAGTATACTATAGCAACTAATTTATGTATGTATATCTTTATTTATAAAGTGCTACTTATGTACGCAGCGCTGTACAGTAGAATACATTAATACAAACAGGGGGTTTTTAAGATAATAATAGATAAATACAAAGTATAACGATAAATACAGATAGATACAAGATACAGTTGAGAGTCACAGAAACAAGAGGATGGAGGTCCCTGCCCCGTAGAGCTTACAATCTATATGGGAGGGTAACTAACAGACACAAATAGGCAAATATAAGTGCTGTAGGTCACAGTGGGTGACACTACAATATAAGTGCTATTTCCCAGATCAGGTGCTGGGTGAGTGCTCCAAAAGGGAGTCTTTAAGTTTAGTTTTAAAAAGACTGGGGGAGGATTCTCTCCGGAGGAAATCAGGGAGGGCATTCCCAATGTAAGGGGCAGCAAGGCAGAAAGGTTTAAGGTGGGAAACCGCAGTAGTAGTGGGGGGCGCAACTAAGCGATTGCTCTGCGAGGAACGAAGGAGTCGGCCAGGAACGAAGGAGACACAAGGGAAGAGATGTAGTGAGGAGCAGAGGAATGGAGGGCTTTGCAACTTTATTCCTGTGTTGCAGCATATTGCCCAGGCAAGCTTTTGTGGCATAAGGTTAAGCTGCCCTTTAGCCCAGCAGAAATTGTAATAAGGTGGAGTTTATAAAAAATAGAAGTTATCTTAAAGGCTGGACAGTGAGGTGAAATAGAACATGTTTTATTTTAGACTATTTTTTCTTGTAAAAGTTATCATCCAGTAGAAGTTGCTAGGGGTAATTTACCATAACCCTGGGCAGAAGTAAAAAAACATGACACCAGAAATAAAACCCTTTTCACATCATAACATTGACTTTGCATGCTATTTATCATTTTGCCATAAAAGTATTTGGCCTATGCTTTTACATTCCCTGTCTGATCCCCCATGTTACTCTATAAGGGGGCTGCCATATTTGTGCAGTAGGAGTCCGTTAGCATTAGAAGCTATAACTGACAGGCTGAGAAGGGACAGTCAGGTTGGCAAAACAGGTTTAGGAACTTCAAGTAACAATTACTTACAAAATCAGCCCTATCAGCAAAGAATGGTCAACATGACCTATAGGGAACTTTTCATGTAGATTCATAATTTCAAAAGTAGTTTTATTGTGTTAGTATCACTTTAAGTATAATATAATATGACCTTTGATCAGGAATCTCCATCTTTACCATATTCAGCCCTGTATCAAGTGCTGGATGTACATAAACAACAATCAATATCTTCTCAACATATTGATATTGTATTTTTGGTGGTATGTAAGTACTCATGGTGGGGAGGCTTATTTATCAATTGTAAGAGTGAATTTTAGATTTTTCTTTTCAATTCAAATAAACTTGATTTTTTTCCAAACTGATATGTCTCCTTATTTGTTTAAAAATTCTAATGTAAAAAAACTTGATTGAATTAAACCATGAAAAAAAAAGAAATGCTTACATGTTGCCTAGGAAAACTCCCATTGACTTCTACACTTGCAGGTTTTTAACTATCAAACAATTCTGTAAGCCCACATTCCTAAATTTATTTAGCTCAAAAAAAATCAAGTTGTGACAAAAATTCTAATTTACCATAACCCTGGGCAGAAGTAAAAAAACATTCCTTCACCTTAGTGTACTTCTGCCTGGAGTTTAGCTGTGCCCTGGAAGCTTGCAGGCCAGCCCTGTCCTCACTACCTGCCAAAGGGCCTGTTGCAGCTTGTGTCCACCTAGACATCCTTGTGTGTGTTGTGGGTATGGGGTCACTTATGAATACATTGCTGTCAGTATTCATGGGGGCAGCTAGAGGGCTCTGGTTTGATTCGATCTGCGACAATTTAAAAAAAGTAGAAGGCAATGTGCAAAGTGCAAAAAATAAAATCCTTTATTTCACTTTGCACACAGCTTTCACTTGAAAATTAGCCCTGCTTTCTTACTGAGCTACTATAAATCAATATTGATAGTATAACAATCCTATTCATTGGTTTTTATTTTTGAATTGCAGCCTTAAGGAACACCACAGTATGAAGTGATTGCTTATCCAGAAAACCTCAGGAGCCAGAAACTCCCAATCATAGAACCCACGCTGTATAAGTAAAAGGAGAGGAACATCTATACTGGGCCTCCTGCTAGTTTAAAAAGCTTGTTTCTGTACCTGCCACCTGCCCTGCTCTCTGGCTTGCCTCAGTGTAAGTAGCAGTAAGAGAAATGTCCTATTAAAACCGACCCATCATAACACCATGTTACCCATCATATGATCTCAAGCCTGACTGCTCAAAACCTGCACCTACTGACGTAGTCATATCCAATGAAAAATAGTTTGATTATAGGTGTAATTAACAAATTTAACTTCAAAAATCAATGGTTTAAACCAGGGATCCCCAATCTTTTAGCCACCTGTGAGCCACATTCAAATGTTAAGAGGTGGAAAAAAACACAAACACGAAAAATGGTGTGCCAAATAAGGGCCATGATTGGCTATTTGGTAGCTTCTATTTGGACTGGTAGCCGACAGAAGGTTTAGTTTGTCAGTACACCTGCAACCAAAACTTATCTCCAAGCCAACAATCTAAAAATAAGCACCTGCTTTGAGGCCACTGAGAGCAACATCCAAGGGGTTGGGGAGCAACATGTTGCACAAGAGCCACTGGTTGGGGATCACTGCTTTACACATTATGACTAAATAAAGACAACCCCTTGTTTTCTTCAAAATATGGCCTGATCAAAATTTTACGAAAAACATATACAGTCAATATGCAGTGGTTCAAGGAATGTTTTACGATCTTAACATAATTGTATTTTAGTTTAACAAATCCTTCCAGCACTGTTTTTAGCACCAACAGAATTCCTTAATTTAGGACTTTGTGATCTGTGGCTTTTTTTGTATTACTGCGCCCTACGGTCCCACCAAAGGATCATCATTTTCTGGAAACAATTCCAGAATTAGGCCTTTGTTATGCTTTGTCTCTTCTGTTCCAGGGCATACATTTTTCTGTACAGTTGGGGTAACAGCAAGAGAATCTTAAGGTCCCCATACACGAGCCGATTATAGCTGCCGATATCGGTCCCTTGGACAGATTCGGCATCTTATTGGCCCATGTAGGGGCAGAACCGAGGGGCCTGGCCGACCGATATCTGGCCTGAAATTGGGCAGATATCGATCGGCCAGGTTAGTAAATCTAGTCGGATCGGGGACCGCATCGGCTCGTTGATGCGGTCCCCGAACCGACTGCCCCATTGTCGCGTGTAGAATTTGATCGTTTGGCCCCATGGCCCCAGGGCCTCCATGCCTCCCCGATATCGCCCACCTGTAGGTGGGGATATCAGGTGAAGATCCGCTCGCTTGGCGACATCGCCAAGCGAGCGGATCTGCCCGTGTATGGTCAGCTTTACTCATTTAATACGATTTGCATTGTGGAAAACAAAAATGCAAAGTAAAACATATTTAGTAGAAAGTGATAACTACATACAACATGAGGACATTGAAATACTTTATTTTATGACATATTATAAGCTAAAAAAAATATATATAACAGTCAAAGGAAAATGAAAGCACATAAATAATCTCATTTGTACAGCCATAATACTTTTTCATACATTCTTGGTGAAATTTTCTTGCGCAAACCTTTTTGTATCATGTTTTATAGTTTTATGCTGAGAATTTTTATGGTAGCCAGCTAACCCCTCTCTCTTATTGAACTCAGTAGGATTTATACTGAAGTCCAAGATTTAAAAAAAATACTTTGTTACAATAAAGTCCAGAATTTCCCATTTTGTATTACCCTCTTCTTGAGTTCTGTTGGTATGTCTCCAACTATAACAGCAAACAGAGAAAGCTACAAGATTAATTGCAAGGCTCGCATACACTGTAGATTGGTTCAGCAGAGACAAATTCAATATTTAGAAAATTTAAAAAATGTTGTTAAATTGCATGTAGAAAAAGTTAGGTTTCAAGTGTCGGGATATAGGAAACGTGAAGCTGAGCTGCCATGCACCCTCAGCTACTACCTACACCACCAGTTAGTTTTTATCAATATATACCCATGGCCTGAACGTAAAATTGTCACACATAGAGCTGTTTATATTTCTAATACCAACAGTCATGCCATGAAGATGAGGAATTCAATGTAATACACTGGACAAAACTCGGACACGTCATTCATTCTTTACAATTTTATTCAACCGGTGGACTTCATTCATACACCTGCCTATCAATCATATACTGGCACGGAACCTGTCATCTACTTTATATTAAAATGATCAGATTATCGTTCAAAACCTAAAAAAAACATTATATATATGAAATAAATAGACTTTGACCAAAGATTCAGCCAAATACTGAACCACATCTGAAGTTCAATTTGCAAATTAAGGAACAGTTAAAGAAACTGCCTTATATCTCAATACCCAAACAATTGTCAGTTCAGTTGTCCAGCAATTTAAATCAAGTTACATGACATTAAAGTTCCAGATTTATTTTGGCAATTTTCCAATCCTATAGTCTCATTCTTCTCTTTATTCACTTGTCTGACCATCACATTTAATGATATTGTAGTCACTTCAAATAGTTTCTATGTTTACTACATACCTGTAGTAATATGTTAAAACTAGCTTGTTGGAAGCCCGTTATCCAGAAAGTGCCAGATTAGGGGAAGGCCATCTTCTATAGGGCCTAGTTTTAGCAGATAATTCTAAATATAAAAAATCATTTCCTTTTTCTCTGTAGTAATAAAACAGCACTGTGTACTTGAGCCCAACTAAACACCATGAATCCAATTGGATTCTATTGGGTTGATTAACAGTTAAATTATTTTTACCAGACTAAAATGAAAGATCCCTTTATATGGAAACCCCCAGGTCCCGAGCATTTTGGATAATAAAGCTTATGGCTTAATGCATTCCACCCCAACAATGTGGAGATTTACACAGGCTGTAGCTGATGGTTTACTCGATGGACTGGAATTTTATTCAGCTTAATGGCTAGTTGACGTTACCTTGCATGTTGTTACAATACATTGCCATATTCACAGATGAAATTTATGAAATAATTCTTCAGATTCCCATGCTAACAGCCTCTAAACCATTAATCCCTTGAGACACAATGGGCAACTTTACACCTGAGTAGTAACAAATAGCATACAAATCAGTATTTTGTTCTTCAGCCAGCTGCAGGTAGAAAAATGAAACTAAGGGGCAGATTTATCAAAACAGGAGTTTTAATACATGAAAATTCACCCGCATTCTATTCATTTCTATAGGATTTTTTAAAGCATATTTATCAATGGGTAAAAGTTAAAAAAAATTTGAATTGAGAAAAAAAATCAAATTCGACTGTTGATAAATCACCCCCTACGTGTTTTTTTTCCTTTAATGTAAAGGGTTATTTTCCTACAAAAAAGCAGTTTTGACTTGTATCATGGAGCTGCGCCGTCAAATCATAAATGTTAGCAATATTTGTCAACCAATAAAAAAGCTGTTACAGGTATCAGGACCCCTTATCCGGAAACCCGCTATCCAGAAAGCCCTGAATTATGGAAAGCCTATCTCCCACAGACTCCATTTTAATCAAATAATTCAGAATTTTAAAACTGATTTCCTTTTTCTCTGTAATAATAAAACAGTACTTTGTAATTGATCCCAAATTAAGATATAATTAATCCTTATTGGGGGCAGAACAATCTTATTGGGGTAAATTAATATTTTATAGATTTTTTAGAAGACTTAAGGTATGGAGATCCAAATTATGGAAAGACCCCTTTTCCGGAATACCCTTGGTCCCGAGCATTCTGGATAACGGGTCCTATACCTGTATTTAGAAAATGTAAAGAAAAGTTGCTTTAAAGAGATACTCACACCAGAAATGAAACCTTTTGCACATCATAACATTGTCTTTGCATGCCATTTATCATTTTCCCATAAAAGTATTTGGTCTATGCTCTAACTGTACCTATCTGATCCCCCATGTTCCTCTATGAGGGGGCGGCCATATTTGTGCAGCAGGAGGCCGTTAGCATTAGAAGCTATAACTGACAGGCTGAGAAGGGACAGTAAGGGTGGCAGAACAGTCAAGTTTAAGAATTCCTAGTAACAATTACTTACAACTTACAAAAGCAGCCCTATTTATTGTATCAGTATCATTTTAAGTATAGTATAATATATTCAGCCCTGTATCAAGTGGTGGATGTATATGAACAACAATCAATATCTCCTCAACATCTTGATATTGTATATTTGGTGGTATGTAAGTACTCATGGCGGGGAGGCTTATTTATCAATTGTAAGAGTGAATTTTAGATTCTTTTCAATAGAAATAAACTTGAATTTTTTCCAAACTGGAATTTCTCCTTATTTATTGAAAAATTCTAATGTAAAAAAAACTTGATTGAATGAAACCAAAAAGAATGATGATGAATGAATTAACTCATCATCTTCAATGGCTCTAAAAACTTTCGCAAAAAAAGAAAAAGGTTGCTTACATTTTGCCTAGGAAAACTCCTATTGACTTCTAAACTTGCAAGGTTTTAGATGGTGAAGTTGTGTGAGTTTTTCAGATTGTTTGTGCTTAGTAAACATCAAACAATTCTGAAAGCCCTGATTCCTAAATTTATTTAGTTCAAAAAAAGTTGTGACAAAAATTCTAATTTAAACTTTGATAAAAATCAGCCCCTTAGAGTGTGAATACAGAAATGCTTTTATGATTTTAGTTAATTAATATCCATCCCATTAACACTTTTCCAACCAAAGTATTAGGGTCATCATTATGGTCACTGCTGTTATATACTGTCATTCTTTTGCAAAAGACAGAGAAAACTTTATCTAGACATTTGGCTAAGATGCCTAACCATGTCCAACCATTTAAATAGATCAATCATTACACCTTTTTTGCATTGGCAGGTATGCTGAGACATGCTGGGGAGCATGGTGAACAATCTCAAACCAAAGTTAGCTCCATCTGCATGTCAGCAAATATACTTCTCCTGTTTGGAACATGAAGGATCCAGATCAAAGGATATATGTGTGTGGCATTAAGATGTTGAAGATTAACATTTTCAGAGCTATGTCCATTGCACACACTTTCACCCATGTGTTCCCACTGTACATTGAGGTTTAGTGCCGGATTCATGGGGGCATATTCACTGAAGTACAAATATTCACCACCAAAGCCAATATGTCAGGCATATTTTCACAGGAACATTACATATTTACTAGATGATAAGAATCACAGCTAAGCCTTTATGTGCCAAACTTTAGCTGATGTAATTGTGCCAGTGTATTTCCCCAATACAAAAGCAATTACATTTGTGGGATATTAGCATGGAGGAGATGGTGTATACAATAAGATGGGATGCTGTGTTTCTGCAGGAGTAGTTCAACAGCCTGGAATATATGCCGTATTTGACAGTAAAAATGCCCCACAGTATGAATCAGGGTTCTGAGCAGTTGTTATACAGGTGTCGGACCCCTTATCCGGAAACCCATTATCCAGAAAGTTCAGAATCACGATAAGACCATTGACTCGATTTTAATCAAATAATTCACATTTCTAAAAATTATTTCCTTTTTCTCTATAATAGTAAAACTGTACCTTGTACTTGATCCCAACTAAGATATAATTACCCCTTATTGGGGGCAGAACAGTCCTATTGGGTTTATTTAATGGTTAAATGATTCCCTTTTCTCTGTAATAATAAAACAGTACCTGTACTTGATCCCAACTAAGATATAATTACCCCTTATTGGGGGCAGAACAAGCCTATTGGGTTTATTTAATGGTTAAATGATTCCCTTTTCTCTGTAATAATAAAACAAAACCTGTACTTGATCCCAACTAAGATATAATTACCCCTTATTGGAGGCAGAACAGCCCTATTGGGTTTATTTAATGTTTATATTACTTTTTGGCAGACTTAAGGTATATAGATCCAAATTATGAAAATACCGCTTCTCCGGAAAACCCCAGGTCCTTAGCAAACTGGATAACAGGTTCCATACCTGTACTTCTCCCTAAAAAATAACACATTGAGACAAAAAAATATGTATTTTTAAATGTTGGGAAACTGGTCTTTAATTGATCCACTGACACATGCACATCTTTTATCAAAATAATTTCATTTCCCCCACTATTGCCTGGTTTGAGATAACGCTGATGCATTATCTACAATTCTTACTAGAAGTAATAAAACCCTGAGTGGCTGGCTGATGGGCCTTTGCTTTTATTTATGTTAGTATTCATATAGAATAAAAGAAAAATACATTCAAACATTTAATGGGCAATCACCATGCAAGTATTCTGAGTGGGAAATTCAGTTAGCAATATCAAGACAGGAAGACGTACAATAGTAGCAGCAACATGCACTGTTTGCATGCCTTTTTCCAGGTGATGTACGTATAAGGGAGTTTTTGGATATTATGCATGGTCTGCAAGTAACAGGACTATAATGACATTCCTCTGGGTGCCCCTAATTCAGAGGAAAAAACTCTTAACCCTGGCGCTGTATTTGTCTCTGTAACACTGGATGGCTAGATGTTTGATACAATGATTCCCGTTAACCTTCTTTGTCTTAAATTTATAGTGCCTGAGATGTTGGGATATCCATCTGTCCTTTTGGTGGGTGGGATCTCTGATCCAGGTCACATCTCCGGTGGATGCTGCACATTGTTTGGTAAGGATTTGGTTTTAGGCGTGTATATATACCCTGCTTTTAATGGAAGACGGTGTCCTAGATTTGGACCAAAACATTGGCTTGTTTTATTTGTAATAATGGATAATAAAAGTCAAAGGAGAACTAAAGCTTAACTAAAAGAAGTAGGCTAGAAATGTTGTTCATTATGTTTTAAGGTTCTATACCAGCCCAAGGCAACCACATTCCTTTAGCAGGGAAAATCTGTGCCTCCAAAGATGCCCCAGTAGGGTCACAATATAAGGATGATTAGTCATTAATACAGATATTTACTACATGGCATTAGATTTTAATAATCATTCCTATACCCTGATTATTGTAGCATCAAACTTTTTTCTGTTTCATAATCTGCGACGACCCCTAAGCTTAGCACCTCAGAGCCCACTGAGCATGTCAGTGCCGCAAACACTTCTGATAACATCCAAGGTGAGGAACTCTGGTGGCAACTGTAAAGGCCAGGATCATTACAACTATGGAAATGCTGAAATTTAGGCTGGTGCAGTACGTTCAAATATATACAATATGGTATTTCTAGCCATGTTCATGTTTAAGTTTTAGTTCTTCCTTAAGTTTTTTTTTTTTATTATGAGTGGCTCCCGGAGCAGATCCTTTTAATTATTTATAAATGGTCATCATATTCTACAGCACTGAAGGTTCGTATGTATTACAAGCAGTGTACATAGAACACCCATAACAGAAAACGATAATGTATTCCTTTTATATAAGCATCTATAGGTATAAAGGTATCTATTTGCTCCTTCAGCAAGAAGCTCACCAAAATTAACATCAAGCTTAAGCAGTAAGGCAAGAAATACCTAGTACATCTATTTCTTGTTAGGTTGCTTTTGCTATACATATATCATAGCACCTCATCTGGATTCCCTATAAAGACACTTTTGTGTAAGATTAAGAGATTTTATAAATATATTGCAAAGTTTTACGACACATTATTTGTGCACCGTTAATTGCTAGGGTAATATTTCTGCAGCTATTAATTCTAAACAGAAAAAATTCAACCTACCTCAAGGGTTAAAAAAGCACGACTGTAAACTGAGACACTTGCTCCGAAACTTCTCTAAACAATAGTTACCAGAAGGTTCTTCCAACCAAGATCTGACTTGCAAACAATGATATCACTGTTGGATATAACCGCTAGTTTAACCTGTTCATGTGCCATGATTTAATGGATTTTGTCCACCCCCACAGCCCCTTCCCCATAATCCCTCTGCTAAAATGTGCAGTGAATACAAAGAGCATAAATACCTTTCCTGATCAGAGTAGCATTTGTATTAAATATAACATAATGGAGATGAATTTACCCCATGTAACGACAGCCATAAAGTACTTTCTCACTTTGGAAAGTATTACTCTTTATTGCAAATGGGGCAATTCAGAAGGTTTGGTATGTAGATATTGACTTACCAAACAATAAAATGTATATATTTAACAAGACTTAATTGATAGCATTATGTTTTTTTTTTGCACCATAGGCTATATTTTGGTAATTAAAGAGAAGGCAGAAAATGTACTTATAAATCTTTCAGGTCCAAGCTGAAAAAATAAGCTACTGACACATTTCCACTTGCAGCCAAAACAAATTGATGGTAATAAAATAGACTTCCATGCGAGTTACAGTATATTTGTTGTGCGTAACGAGACCTTGAGACTTGGAAACAATGGTGACATTACTGTTGCATTTCTGATTCACAGTATTGATTATTAATTACATTTAACATGACCATTAGCCATAGAAACAGTGGACATAACTGGGGAACCGGGCTCTGCGTGTTCATCAAAACGTAAACGAAGGGTGTTCCGGATAACAAGTTGTTCCATGATGAAAGATGCACAGAACCACGGAATGGCATATTCCAGGGTAATCAAACCCATGAAGTCAAAATCAAACTGTGAGTAGTCCCAGGGGCAGGCATTGAACTGTCGTAAAATGAGACCTGTACTGAACTCCCAGATGTATGTCCACAGAGTATAAATAAGACATCTTATTAAAATGTTGCACTTGTCTTTTAAATATAAGTACATCTTCTCTACAATGAGGATAGAAGTACCATAAATAAATAGGGCCCACACACTGGTAACTCCAGGAAACTTCCAGTTGTAGTTGACCACAAAATCCCACGCAGCTGTAAACATTACCTCACAGAAATAACCATGAATTGCATAGAGGTACCAACGGGACAGAGCTGTAAGGGGCTCTGGAGGTGCCATGCTTCTAGTTCTTGCCATGCCTTGAAAGAATCTGCAAGAGAATGATAATAATTACTAGCTCATTCTTTATTCTTTGAAGAAACCTTTATTTAGCCATTAAACCCTCGCTTAGCTTTCGGTATTCTGTACAAATACAATGGGGCTGATTTACTAATCCACGAATCAGAATGAGAAAAATTCGGATGGAAAACGAACATTTTGCGACTTTTTCGTATTTTTTGCGATATTTTTCGTCGCCATTACGACTTTTTCGTAAATTGTCGTGACTTTTTCGTAACCGGTACGACGTGCGCGAATTGTCGCGTCCTTTTCATAGCCATTACAAATTTCGTGAATTGTCGCTACTTTTTCTTAGCCATTACGACTTTCGTGCATTGTCGCGACTTTTTTGTATTGCGCTCAAAAAATTCGCGACAATTCACGAAAAAGTCGCAAAATACCAATCGTTACGAAAAAAATGCATTCGGACGCTTTTCGGACGTTCGTGGATTAGTAAATCAGCCCCATAGTATATGTGCAAGACGTCTGATGCAGATAAACAAATAATGCTAATGCCATGCCAAAAACCTTATCTTAAATACTTTTAAGACTTTTTTGGAACATTTGCATTTACTTTTGACGGTGTTGACAGCAGTTTCTTTAAATAAACTAACTTGCATGATAAGTTTAGTGGTTCGAGAGAGCTCCATGAAAGACCTTGTTGGCCTTGACCACTTGTGTCCTATAATAAACTATAACTAAATAATCTCTAAAACTGCCAGCAGAGAAACTAATATCAAACAGACTTTTTTTAAATCATGATTTCAGTTTCCATTACACCAGGTTATTGTTGCTTTTCTAGTGTGGGAAAGTTTCCTGTAGCTATGTCTGTCCAATTTAATTTCAGCTATTTCCAAATAACCTCAACCCCTACAACTTCTTGGCCATTACCCTGTTCTGCCAGTTGGTTACCCGTAAGGAGATAATTGGCCAGAAGCAATTCAATAAGAAACATCTATCTTAAACATTATCACATAAATCTTAATAGAAGTCAGTGAGATAATTGGATCTTAACTAGGAGATAAGTTTTTCTCCTCAAATTGAATCTGACAATATGACATCAAATTTTGGCTATAAAAAGGCAATAAAATAAAGAAGGCTGTGGCTAGAAAGTCAGTAAAGGCTTAAGGTGGCCATACACACTAAGATCCGCTCGCTTGGCCAGGTCGCCAAGCCAGCAGATCTTCTCCCGATATCCCCACCATATCGGGCTAATTCGGTTGTTTGGACTACTAAATCAAACATAAACCTCAGTACACACACCTAAACAAAGTGAAAAATATGCATGTAATGTGCTGACATGGTTACATTAAAAAATGTATTAACGAGCCTATAACCAAAGGCCCAAGATTTACCTAAAGTAAATGCTGACCTGGGTGTATGTATACTATGTATATGTGTATTCCTATAACCGGCACATACACAATGGAAATCACATTGGTAAATAACAACTCACCGATACAAAGTTTGGTTCGGGTGCTTAGAGCCCTGAACCCGTAGCCCAAGCAAATTCAAATCTCAGAAGAAACGGCTCTCGGAACACCACGGACAGCCAGAAAATATGTAAAAAGTTCAGTCTTTATTCACATGCTTTAAAACCCAGAATACCTTACTTTTTACATATTTTCTGGCTGTCCGTGACGTTTCTAGAGATTTTAATTCGGTTGTTTGGCCCTGGGGCCAAATGATCGAATTAGGACGATGGGTATAGGTATTGGTTTGAGCCGATGCAGGCCCTGATCCATCTAAATTTCAAACTTGCCCGATCAAGATCTGCCTGATTTCAGGCCAGATATCGGTTGGGCAGGCCCATCGTTAGTCCCCATACACGGGCTGATAAGCTGCCGAATCGTTCTAAGGGACCGATATCGGCAGCTAGAATTGGCCGTGTATGGCCACCTTTACATAGGTAAAACTGCAAGCTGAGCTACTAGCACTTTTATAGAAGCTATGGAAACCACTACAATAAGTTCACAACCTCCAATAATATTGTTTACCTTTGTTATGCAGAAGATGTGGAGACACAATATTTTTTACTTTAAGTAAATCCTGTTTTAATTGCTTTGGTTAATTCTAATTTAGTATCAAACTTAAAGGCATACTGTTATTTTGTATGAAAAGGAACCAAAAATGTATAAACACTGGAATCAGTTTGTGAAAATGTTACAGTGGATAAGATTAATCTGCCGGCTCAGAAAAAACTATAACCCTGTAATAGTGAACATTCATGAGTGCACAGCTATCCCTGGGGTTCCATATCTTTTTCCCATATGCTTTCTCGGTAATTTATTTCACAGTGCCCAGGGGCTCTGGGCTGCTTAATGGAAATATGGAAAATTATCTTGCTACACACAAAGGGAGGTTATTGCTGTTAACAACAGTAAATAAATCATCAAGCACCATTTTTCAATAACACTTGCTAATCGGCTTTTTATCTAACAGGGCAAACATCTGCCTGATGGGTTTCCCACCTTATAATGAAAATCCTATACATCCAATATGCTGTAATTCTTATACATATTACAGTATGAAACTGTTTACTGTATATGCAGAAACAGTACAGGTATGGGATCCCTTATCAAGAAAGTTCCGAATTACGGAAAGGCCATCTCCCATAGACTCCATTATAAGCAAATAATTCTAATTCTTAAAAATGATTTCCTTTTTCCCTGTAATAATAAAACAGTACCTTGTACTTGATCCCAACTAAGATATAATTACCCCTTATTGGGGGCAGAACAGTCCTATTGGGTTTATTTAATGGTTAAATGATTCCCTTTTCTCTGTAATAATAAAACAGTACCTGTACTTGATCCCAACTAAGATATAATTACCCCTTATTGAGGGCAGAACAGCCCTATTGGGTTTATTTAATGGTTAAATGATTCCCTTTTCTCTGTAATAATAAAACAGTACCTGTACTTGATCCCAACTAAGATATAATTACCCCTTATTGGGGGCAGAACAGTCCTATTGGGTTTATTTAATGGTTAAATGATTCCCTTTTCTCTGTAATAATAAAACAGTACCTGTACTTGATCAAATAAGATATAATAACCCATTATTGGGGGCAGAACAGCCCTATTGGGTTTATTTAATGGTTAAATGATTCCCTTTTCTCTGTAATAATAAAACAGTACCTGTACTTGATCAAATAAGATATAATAACCCATTATTGGGGGCAGAACAGCCCTATTGGGTTTATTTAATGGTTAAATGATTCCCTTTTCTCTGTAATAATAAAACAGTACCTGTACTTGATCCCAACTAAGATATAATTACCCCTTATTGGGGCAGAACAGTCCTATTGGGTTTATTTAATGGTTAAATGATTCCCTTTTCTCTGTAATAATAAAACAGTACCTGTACTTGATCCCAACTAAGATATAATTACCCCTTATTGGGGGCAGAACAGTCCTATTGGGTTTATTTAATGGTTAAATGATTCCCTTTTCTCTGTAATAATAAAACAGTACCTGTACTTGATCCCAACTAAGATATAATTACCCCTTATTGGGGGCAGAACAGTCCTATTGGGTTTATTTAATGGTTAAATGATTCCCTTTTCTCTGTAATAATAAAACAGTACCTGTACTTGATCCCAACTAAGATATAATTAATCCTTATTGGAGGCAAAACAATTCTATTTGGTTTATTCAATATTTAAATGATTTTTAGTAGACTTAAGTTATGGAGATCCAAATTACGGAAAGATCTCTTTTCCAGAAAACCCCAGGTCCCGAGCATTCTGGATAACAGGTCCTATACCTGTACCAGCTAATTCACTGCTTTAAAACAAGACTCATATGCTTTATTCTACTGCATACCACAGTTGTTCATGGAAGACAACAGGCAATCGAGCATTTGATCACGTTTGTTTTGATCACATAAACAAACATAGGTCTAAGTTGGGTTGCTGAGACTTTCTATAGCCATCTACTTAGACATCTACAATACCTCTTTTATGCAGCCCTCTATAAGTGCCTTTAAAAAGTATTGCCATGATGTATTCATGTCATTGGAGCCCTGGAGGCTCTATTTTCAAGAATCCCCACATCTAGGAATGATCTAGTTATCTTATTGTTTAGAGCTCTCTGGTACAGTTAAACCTTTCTGATGTTACTTAGTGCTGCCAGAAGGCACACTGGCCTAAAAAAATAAATATATATTGCTGTAGGCATGCATTCAAATCGCTGGTGAACAAAATAATGCAGTTTTTATGTTTTGCTGGTTAAAAGGTTTGATATGGTCATCTCAAAATAAATATCTTTTAGATTTCCTAGGTACAAAGCAGTACAATTGGAAGAATTATGGACTACATATGATGCATACATACATTATAAAAGATTAATGGATGGATGTTTCGGTAGCTTTAAATCTATGAGAAAAGTAAAATGAAGCCCACTTTCTGTAGATTGATAATTATTTCAGATGCACAGTGCTGGGTCCTTCATTTTTATAGATTTTCTTTTACCATATTTATGTGTACTCTTGAACGTTCCTCTTCTTGAGCAATACCAGACCTATCTTTAATAGTATTTCCTCTTAGTTTAATTTCTCCATTCCCTTTACCAGTTTAATTACATCTCCGCATTCTTGCAGTCTGTTATATAGAACCAAATAAATACATGTCATCATCTTCGAACACATATGGGTGAAGACACACAGAGCTACTAGTAGCAGCTACTTTTTCATGGCTACTAAACACCAGAAAAAACCCTACCATAGACAATACTGAGAATTGCCTCTGCTAAAACACGCTTAGGGCTCTGGCACACGGGGGAGATTAGTCGCCCGCGATTAACTCCCTGTTCGCGGGCGACTAATCTCCCCGAGTTGCCTACCCCTGCCATCCCACCGGCGAACATGTAAGTCGCTGGCGGGATGGCAGACGCGGCGGGGCAATTTCAGGGAATCGCCGAAAAAAATCACGCCGCCGCGTCTGCCATCCCGCCGGCGACTTACATGTTCGCCGGTGGGATGGCAGGGGTAGGCAACTCGGGGAGATTAGTCGCCCACGAACAGGGAGTTAATCGCGGGCGACTAATCTCCCCCGTGTGCCAGAGCCCTTAGAGACAATTATCAGTAAATGATCAGCATTGTCTGTTTTAGTAGCCACAAGTAGCTGCTACTAGTAGCTCTGTGTGTCTTCACCCTAATTGTTGCATTCAATTGTCACAAGTATTCAGCAAAACTGAAACCAAACTCTAAAGGTTCAGCAACATAATTCTGGGATTTGGCAAATCCTGAACCATAACCTGGATCCAGTGCCACACTAAAATAAACAGAAAAGCAATGTACCAAGGGCATGAAAACCTATCCAATAAGACATTACATATTCTTTTACTCTAAATATTTTAGGACATAAAGGAGGGAACTCGATAAAAAAAATACTTAGAAGGGAGATGTTTTGGCTTTTTACATTCATTCTTTACATCTTATACTAGATTTTCTCTGGGTGTAAATTTAGACTTTTATGTCTCCTGTTGTTATTATTAATGTTTGTTTTGTGAATACAGATTTTTATGGTAACTGTTCCTATAAGGCCTTGTATGTGACTGGTAGGCTGTTCTTTAAGTAGCTGCCATATTTGTTAAGTAAATCAGCCTATGACAGCACAAAACATGTCACGTTTTTTAGGTTTATTTATTTTATCCATTGGCCTAAGTAGTTCCTCCGTTGTACCTACCCCCATTTTGATATAAGGGAAAAGGCACAACGGGAGATTTATCGCCTGCGGTTAAATCTAGACTACAGGGGAGATCTCTCCAGAGTGCTTTCCCACTGGCAATAAATTGCTGGAGGAAAGACATGGGCAGCGATTCATTTTTCAAAGTTGTCTGAAGTTTCCTTGGGAGGGAAAGCATTCTGGAGTAGCCCAGACTTAACCGCCGGTGACAAATTTCCCCAAGTGCCATCACCCAAACAGGAGATGCGTCTAAAACACATACATTGAGTCATTATATTGCTAGATAAAATATTAAATGTCAACAAAAAATGCCTTACCTTTTCTGGTCTAGATTTTTTCCCCTTCCCTACAGTGATTCTGAATTTTTGTCTTTTTAAAAAAGATATTAGATGTCCCTTATGGTCATCACTGAAAAGAAGAGTTTAAAGATTAACAAGTGTAATAAGTAATAAAAATAAACTAACATTAATGATCAACTCTTAATAAGTGCCTTGTGGATGAAAACAAGAGAGCTTACACCAAAACTTCTTGTCTGCATTTTTTCACTATCTTTTTGTATCATGGGGCCTTTTTTTTATCTTGTGTTCAACAAACCACAGGACAGAATCAGCAACAAAATTGCACTGAGCAACATACCGCAGTTAGTTACATACAGTGTGAGGGCTTGAGATACTTTGCTGATACTGACATTCCTCCTCTTTCCATAGTAGAATATGTAGTGCATATAGAGTCCTAAAGTAACACAACATGGGAATTCACTAGCAGAGTTTTCTGAATGTCTCATCAGCAAGTAAATAATACTTTGACATTTTATTAAATGAAGAAGTGGCAATACACCCCCAGATCCCAGATGTTTGCTGAACATAAAGTTCAGCAGAAAGAGGAAACAAAGAAGTTCTGCAAAAACTAATAGAACATTAACTGGCATAAATAAGGCCCCCGCAATGCAGAGGGGGGTGCGAGTCCGGAAAGGCCCCCACAATCGTCAGCTCTAAGCAGAGTGGGCGGAGGGACTGGAAGGGAGTGAACGAGCGGGCGGGACTAGGAGGGAGGAAGCAAACGGACAGAGGTAGGGAGGGAGCGAGCAAATGCGCGGCCGGGACTAGGACTCCCTGCTATTCCGGGACAGGACTAGGAGGAAGGGAACAAGTGGGCGGAGGGACTGAAAGGGAGGGAGTGTATGAACTAGCGGGTCTGGGAGGGAGGGAACCCACCAAGGGGTATTCCCGCTTCTTGTTCTGGCGCAGTTAGTAGCAGCAGCAATAGTGAGAGACAGTCCTCGGTTCTGGCTGTCTGACCTGTGCAACTTGAATTTTTTTTTTTGGTTAATGGTTTGTGTCAGGGGTACTGTGTGGTTACATTTATTAGGATTGCCAGGTTTAGGCCAATGCTCCAGTAGCACAATTAGCACAAGACTGGACATAGGTAGGGCTAGTTTTTGTGGTGGACCACGGTGCCTTCTTGATAACTTGTCCTGTTGCCTGTTTCTGCGGAGATTAGGACCATTGTTCTACCAGAAGTTTAGTCAGTCCATATATGTTATTCTTACTTCAAAAAGAAAAAAATGTATATTTAATATTGTTATTGCCATTGACTAATATAAATGGCGGGGGCACTGAAAGTTCCTCTTCCTGGGGGGCCCCACAAAACCTAGTTAACAGAGAAAATTTCCCCCTCTGGTGTATGTAGCAATTCAGCAGGTGGTTTGTTATTTCTTAAAGCACTATCAAAGCTTATGACTTTAGTGAATATATGTATATATTGCCCCTTGTTCCTTTTGTATTAATACAAATCTTATAAAAAGCAGACTTTTTCTTCATGGCCCTAATACTATAAACTTTTTTTCCCTAGAGAAGCCACAACTTAAATTATGGTTTTAGCCAAGATTAATAAATTCTTAAAATGTGTGCCAGCCACATTTATCAAAGTCCGAATGAGTACGATTGAGAAAAATTTGTATTTTTTCTAACTTTTAGAACTTTGCGTGATCTCTACAATATTTTCGTTAAATTACGCAATTTTTTTGTGCTTTATGTCAATTTGTGCAAAAAAATCATATTTATCGCAACGACTATGAAAGTTTCATAATTCATTTAAGCTTCGGTATTGTGACTTTCTTTTGGCCAGGTTGGAGCTGCAGAGTGCTATTGAATCCTATGGGAGACTTTCCTTGGGCCGGGTTGGAGCTGCAGAGTGCCATTGAGCCCTATGGGAGGACTTCCCTTGGGCCGGGCTGGAGCTGCAGAGTGCCATTGAGCCCTATGGGAGACTTTCCTTGGGCCGGGTTGGAGCTGCAGAGTGCCATTGAGCCCTATGGGAGACTTTCCTTGGGCCAGGTTGGAGCTGCAGAGTGCCATTGAGCCCTATGGGAGACTTTCCTTGGGCCAGGTTGGAGCTGCAGAGTGCCATTGAGCCCTATGGGAGACTTTCCTTGGGCCAGGTTGGAGCTGCAGAGTGCCATTGAGCCCTATGGGAGACTTTCCTTGGGCCAGGTTGGAGCTGCAGAGTGCCATTGAGCCCTATGGGAGACTTTCCTTGGGCCAGGTTGGAGCTGCAGAGTGCCATTGAGCCCTATGGGAGACTTTCCTTGGACCAGGTTGGAGCTGCAGAGTGCCATTGAGCCCTATGCAGCTCCAACCCGGCCCAAGGAAAGTCTCCCATAGGGCTCAATGGCACTCTGCAGCTCCAACCCGGCCCAAGGAAAGTCTCCCAGAGTGCCATTGAGCCCTATGGGAGACTTTCCTTGGGCCAGGTTGGAGCTGCAGAGTGCCATTGAGCCCTATGGGAGACTTTCCTTGGGCCAGGTTGGAGCTGCAGAGTGCCATTGAGCCCTATGGGAGACTTTCCTTGGGCCAGGTTGTAGCTGCAGAGTGCCATTGAGCCCTATGGGAGACTTTCCTTGGGCCAGGTTGGAGCTGCAGAGTGCCATTGAGTCCTATGGGAGACTTTCCTTTGGCCGGGTTAGAGCTGCAGAGTGCCATTGAGCCCTATGGGAGACTTTCCTTGGGCCGGGTTGGAGCTGCAGAGTGCCATTGAGCCCTATGGGAGACTTTCCTTGGGCCAGGTTGGAGCTGCAGAGTGCCATTGAGCCCTATGGGAGACTTTCCTTTGGCCGGGTTAGAGCTGCAGAGTGCCATTGAGCCCTATGGGAGACTTTCCTTGGGCCGGGTTAGAGCTGCAGAGTGCCATTGAGCCCTATGGGAGACTTTCCTTGGGCCGGGTTAGAGCTGCAGAGTGCCATTGAGCCCTATGGGAGGCTTTCCTTGGGCGAGGTTGGAGCTGTAGAGTGCCATTGAGCCCTATGGGAGACTTTCCTTGGGCCAGGTTGGAGCTGCAGAGTGCCATTGAGCCCTATGGGAGACTTTCCTTGGGCTGGGTTGGAGCTGCAGAGTGCCATTGAGCCCTATGGGAGACTTTCCTTGGGCCAGGTTGGAGCTGCAGAGTGCCATTGAGCCCTATGGGAGACTTTCCTTGGGTCGGGTTGGAGCTGCAGAGTGCCATTGAGCCCTATGGGAGACTTTCCTTGGGCCGGGTTGGAGCTGCAGAGTGCCATTGAGCCCTATGGGAGACTTTCCTTGGGCCAGGTTGGAGCTACAGAGTGCCATTGAGCCCTATGGAAGGCTTTCCTTGGGCCGGGTTGGAGCTGCAGAGTGCCATTGAGTCCTATGGGAGGCTTCCAAAATCATGCATTGACATTTCAAAGTCAGAAACGTGCTGCTTACATTCGTTCGGATACAAAAATTTTGTAACTTTCGGATTGCAACCACAAAATTTTCGTACAACCGCGATCTGAATTTCCGCGCAATTAACACACATCATAAATTATCGTAGTTGATCCTAATTTTTTCCCAATTATACTTTTAAAAATCCCAAAATCATACTTTGATAAATCTGCCCCTAAGTGTCACTTCAGGTCTAAAATATGCTTTCCATGTACTAGCAACAATTCAAGCAGCTTACCTGGTGACCCACACAATTTCTAAGGTTTCTTTCAACCAATCTGGCAAAAATAAAATGTAGGGCTATCAGGGTGCAGTGTTGATGATGGACCTCAATGGGCCCCCAGCATCCAAGATGATGTTCCTTTAAAGTAAAAACAGATTTTGTTGATAGCTGCAAAAATGTCTGTAAAGATTTGCAGAAAAAGAGGACTGTAAAAATAAAAAATGATCTTGTACTTGGTCTTAAATAACCTGAATCCATAGTATTGACAAAACAATCCTGTCGGGTTTATTCAATGTTTAAATGATTTAGCAGACTTAAGGTATGGAGATCCAAATTATGGAAAGATCACTTTTCTGGAAAACTCCAGGTCACAAGCATTCTGGATAATAGATCCTAACGCTTTATATAACATCGCTAAATGCAACCACATCGACTGAACAACAAGGCCTTAATGCACTAACTCAAACCTAATCTTTATTAGACACATCTAACACAATGGCTTAGATTTGGATAGTCCATAAGGTATGAGATTGTGTTTTCCACATTTAAATTACTCTGAAAGTACATATCTATTTATAAAAAAAAAAACAAAAAAACACATATACAGGTATGGGCCCTGTTATCCGGAATGCACAGGACCTGGGGTTTTCTGGATAAGGGATCTTTACGTAATTTGGATCTCTATAACTTAAGTCTGCTAAAAATAATTTAAATATTGAATAAACCCAGTAGCATTGCTTTGCCTCCAATAAGGATTCATTATATCTTAGTTGGGATCAAGTATGTATGTATGTATGTATGTATGTATATCTTTATTTATAAAGCACTACTTATGTACGCAGCGCTGTACAGTAGAATACATTAATACAAACAGGGGGCTATTAAGATAATAATAGATAAATACAAAGTATAACAATAAATACAAGATACAGTTGCAATAAGATAAGAGTCAAAGACACAAGAGGATGGAGGTCCCTGCCCCGTAGAGCTTACAATCTATATGGGAGGGGTAACTAACAGACACAAATAGGCAAATATAAGTGCTGTAGGTCACAGTGGGTGGTACAATTTGAATTCGGTTTCCGGATAAGGGATCCCATACCTGCCCCAATAAAGGTCTTTCTTTACAATCATGCCATTTCTAAACTATTCCTACACAGGTTAGCAAAATGCAGTATATAATTTATGTGGGACCTCATCAGTCTCCATTTCTACCTTCCCACTCATGCATATGGCCAAATTGTACTGATCCAATAATTGGCCCAGGGCATACAGAGATCTTGGTGCTTATGTGTTCAGTGCCCAATTGAATTTCAAACCTGCCAAATATTTTTCTGGCTAATTATTGACCAGGCATCAGTCAAATTACTTGCACTGTGCTTTTAGTAACAAGTCCTCCTTAACTATATCACATCCGGCTTCAAGCAATAGAAGAGATGAGTTTAGTTAAGTTGTAATTTTTGCCTACTGCCATAAACAACGGGGGCTTACAGAAGGTCACAAACATCCCTTAATATGCTCATAGAAGTTGAGATAACCATAAATAAGAGATGCAAAGGACAGAGCACTACTTAGACTGCATATAGGGTGCACCACTTACCGGTATATTAGGGTGCACCACATATATTAAAGTTAAAAAAGGCAAAGTAAAGGAATAGCAGACCTAACTTACAGTAAAAAGACTTGGCTAAATGAGGCTGTTCTCTCTAAAAGAAAGATGTTGTACATGGAATATGATCAACAGAAGCAAAAACATACAGATATACTAAATATATTTTTTACTGTAGGATATGCAAAAACAACTCAATGTGGAATTCAGATATCCTTTATTTTATATCATAAACACATATAATTCATTAGTGACTGGCCAGTTTACTTAAGAATCAATAAATTACAAATACAGGTATAGGACCCATTATCCAGAATGCTCGGGACCAAGGGTATTCCGGATAAGGGGTCTTTCCGTAATTTGGATCTCAATACCTTAAGTCTACTAAAAAATCAAAAAAACATTGATTAAACCCAATAGGATTGTTTTGCATCCAATAAGGATTAATTATATCTTAGTTGGAATCAATTACAAGGTTCTGTTTTATTTCTACATAGAAAAAGGAAATCAGTTTTAAAATTCTGAATTATTTGATTAAAATGGAGTCTATGGGAGACGGGCATTCCGTAATTCGGAGCTTTCTGGATAACAGGTTTCCGGATAAGGGGTCCGATACCTGTACAATAAACATACATGGACCATTTAATTCAAAGACAAATTCATAAAAAATACATCATAAAAAATTGAAAAAGCGCACTGTGACAAAAACCTGATATTATAGAGATCTCTCCATAAACAGTTGTAGTTCAACAACCTCCTTGTTATGCAATGCGATAATATGAAAGTACCATATGTTGGAGTGTATTACTCTCTCTCTCTTAGTGACAAAAATGCTGCAAAATAAAAAAAAATGATAGTTTGCCAGCTGTAGTTTTTGCAGCGTTTTTGTCAGAGAGAGACACTCCAACATATGGCACTTTCATATTATCACACTGCATAAGGAGGAGGCTGTTGAACTACAACTGTGTACTGAGAGATCTCTATAATATCAGTTTTTTTGTCACAGTGCACTTTATTCAATTTTTTTCTGATGAATGTGTCTTTAAATTAAGTAGTCCATTTGTTTTAATAGTTTTTTTTATGTACAGGTATGGGATCCCTTATCCGGAAACCTGTTATCCAGAAAGTTCCGAATTATGGAAAGGCCATCTCCCATAGACTCCATTATAATTCCAATTTTTAAAAATGATTTCCTTTTTCTCTGTAATTAGAAACCAGTACCTTGTACTTGATCCCAACTAAGATATATTTAATCCTTATTGGAAGCAAAACCATCCTATTGGGTTTATTCAACATTTAAATGATTTTTAGCAGACTTAAGTTACAGAGATCCAAATTACAAGATGATCCCTTTTCCGGAAAACCCCAGGTCCTGAGAATTCTGGATAATAGGTCCTATACCTGTATATTTTTTATTGTATTTGTAATTTATTGATTTTTAAGTAGACTGGCCAGTCACTAATGAATTATATGTGTGTATGATATGAGATGTTTTTGCATATACTGTTCCCTAGCAGAAACTTTTATTCTGGCTGGTTTGATCTATCTGTAAATAAGAAAGTTCACCAGTATGTGTGAAGAGTTTTTATTTTGTTTGGCTGCTCTGTAGCTGGGAATAAAGATATCTGAAACTGACTGGAGAAAATATTTATTAAATGTGTATGGTGTGTTTGGATAATCGATAAATAAAACCTGACATTAAAGGGCTATGGCAAACAGGACATTTTGTCATCTGTGCTTAATCCTGTCCAGCAACCAAACATTCCAACCAAACCATCAAGGATTAATGTAAATCATCAGTGGCAAAATATATGTATCATGTAGTAGTCTGAAGTTTCCTTGAAAGGCATATTCAGGCTACTGCATTATACATGTGTTTTACCACCAAAGATTTACAATAATTCCAGTAGTAAGGTAACTTCAGACGTTTTGTTGGACATTTTATATTACCTTCCCTCCTTGGACTATCAAGGGGGACAAGCTGAATCAGGAAATGGAAGATAAGATCTTGTGAAATGCATCTCGAACACCTGTCTGGTCTTCACTTTCCAACAGAGTAAAGTATTAACAAATGCCTTAAGCTATCATATTACGAGAAAGTGTAAACATCGTAAAGTATAGGATCACAGTCAAGTATATCAATTCTGCATCAGGTATAAGTGCAATAAGGTGTTCCAACAGCAAAAAAAAGTAAAGGATAAATAAAATACATTAAAATGCCCTATTCACATATACATAAGGCAAAGAGGATCAGCTTGACCAAGGTGTGCCTTTGTCCTTACATAACTGGTCATTCCTCTTTACCATTCTGACTCAAGTTTAAGTGATGGAATTGAAGACGGAAACCTACAGTATAACTCAGAATCCACATGCAGAAACACATTTTTTTCACTTAAACCATTATATATCAACATTTAGCACAACGTGGTTCCCTTAAGTACAGTTTGTGGAAAGGTAAGAACAGATCACCATCTTTGTTCGGGGGAAGCTTCCACAGTGACATACTCATGACTTTGCTCACTACATGTTTTATACATGAGATCACAGTGCAGGAGCTGTATGCCAATCTACAGAACACACAACAGCTCACAGGGGACAATGTGCCAACAAGGTCTGACCTCAAGCTGTGTCCTGGTTGTCTGATCCCCAAAAACGTGCATGTAGGTAGCACATGAAGAATTGTGCATGGATACCATACAGAAAGCTGCAACTTAGTACATTTATACATTTCCCAACAACTGAACAACTATGTATATGTATTCATTTTGCTAAAATTAAATATTAAGCTATTATATTGGTTAAAAAAAAACACTACAAAAGAAGGTCTGGATAATATAGCCCTATATACATACTATGGTGTAAAACACAGCACAACAGCAGGTGGAATGTGAAGCTTAAAGCTAGATTATTTTTCATTAAATATTGATGACAGATTCATAAATTCTCTAGCAAGCAAACATACATATAGAAGTTTCTTTACTAATGGTCCCCGTTTACGGATATATTACAAAAGACAAGCCACAGGAAGACTGTGCCTCAGATCATGCAGTAATCACAGATTTACTTTTGCTCACTAAAGCTGATGAGTACTTGCCTTGATCGTTGTATAAATGGCAAGGTTAAAGGGAAATATATTTCACACATTGAACATTTCCTGGTAACAAATTAAGAAAACTATACCAAAAATTATTTTTACCTACAATAATTCCACAAACAAGGTGCATTTTCATGCACTTTTAAACCATTGCATTTGGGTTCTACCCAATCACACTGACTGTAAATGTAATGTGTCCCTATGTACCCTAGAAAAATAGTTATATGCCTTGCTAAACTCACGTTAGAAAATAAAGGATATCAGTCAAATGAAGATACCACAGTTACTGTCAACATATGGCTCGCTATACGACAACAAACCTTATTGTAACCCCTATGTATAAATGTCATACAGAAAGCATGCCTCTGCAATGCAGGGAGGCCCATTTATCGACATTCGGATTTTGGTGGTTTTAGAGTTTTTTAAACCACAAATAAACTAATTTCCACTAAAACTACCAATGTCTAGTCATATATTAAAACAGGGATTCCCAACCTTTCTTACTTGTGAGCCAATCAAATGTAAAAAGTCTTGGAAAACAACACAAGCATCATAAAAGTTCATGGAGGAGCCAAATAAGGGCTAAGATTGGCTATTAGGGGCCTCTATGCACACTATCAGCTTACAGGGGCTTTATTTGGTAGTAAATCTGGTTTTTATTCAACCTAAACTTGCCCCCAAGTCAGGAATTCAAAAATAACTCCCTGGTTTGGGGGCACTGGGAGCAACATCCAAGGGTTTGGGGAGCAACATGTTTCCCCTCGAGCCACTTGAACATGTAAAGGTAAACAAAGGTCCAGGACCGGATGGGATTCATCCCAGGGTATTAAATGAGCTGAGCGCTGTGATTGCCAAACCTCTTCACTTAATTTGTCAGGATTCATTGAGGTCTGGCATGGTGCCGAGAGACTGGCGGATTGCTAATGTGGTGCCGTTATTTAAAAAGGGATCCCGTTCTCAGCCTGAAAACTATAGGCCTGTTAGTCTGACATCAGTAGTAGGAAAAATTTTGGAAGGGGTAATAAGGGATAGGGTACTTGAATACATTGCAGTTCACAATACTATTAGTTTGTGCCAGCATGGTTTTATGCGTAACAGATCTTGCCAGACTAATTTAGTCGCCTTTTATGAGGAGGTGAGTAGGAACCTCGATGCTGGAATGGCAGTTGATGTCATCTACTTAGATTTTGCTAAAGCGTTTGATACAGTACCGCACAGAAGGTTAATGATCAAATTAAGGAATATTGGCCTAGAACATAATATTTGTAATTGGATAGAGAACTGGCTGAAGGATAGAGTACAAAGAGTGGTGGTAAATGGAACATTTTCTAATTGGGCCAGTGTGGTTAGTGGAGTACCGCAGGGGTCAGTCCTTGGGCCTTTGCTTTTTAACTTGTTTATTAATGACCTGGAGGTGGGCATAGACAGTACTGTTTCTATTTTTGCTGATGACACAAAATTGTGCAAAACTATAAGTTCCATGCAGGATGCTGCCGCTTTGCAGAGCGATTTGACAAAATTGGAAAACTGGGCAGCAAACTGGAAAATGAGGTTCAATGTTGATAAGTGCAAAGTTATGCATTTTGGTAGGAATAATATAAACGCGAACTATCTACTGAATGGTAGTGTGTTGGGGGGATCCTTAATGGAGAAGGATCTAGGGGTTTTTGTTGATAACAAGTTGTCTAATGCCAGGCAGTGTCATTCTGTGGCTACTACAGCAAATAAAGTGCTGTCTTGTATAAAAAAGGGCATTGACTCAAGGGATGAGAACATAATTTTGCCCCTTTATAGGTCCCTGGTAAGGCCTCACCTTGAGTATGCGGTGCAGTTTTGGGCTCCAGTCCTTAAGAGGGATATTAATGAGCTGGAGAAAGTGCAGAGACTGCAACTAAACTGGTAAAGGGGATGGAAGATTTAAACTATGAGGTGAGACTGTCGAGGTTGAGGTTGTTTTCTCTGGAAAAGAGGCGCTTGCGAGGGGACATGATTACTCTGTACAAGTACATTAGAGGGGATTATAGGCAGTTGGGGGATGTTCTTTTTTCCCATAAAAACAATCAACGCACCAGAGGTCACCTCTTTAGATTAGAGGAACAGAGCTTCCATTTGAAGCAGCGTAGGTGGTTTTTCACGGTGAGGGCAGTGAGGTTGGGGAATGCCCTTCCTAGTGATGTGGTAATGGCAGATTCTGTTAATGCCTTTAAGAGGGGCCTGGATGAGTTCTTGATCAATCAGAATATCCAAGGCTATTGTGATACTAATATCTACAGTTAGTATTAGTGGTTGTATATATAGTTTATGTATGTGAGTGTATAGATTGGTAGGTGTGGGTTAGGTGTGCTGGGTTTACTTGGATGGGTTGAACTTGATGGACACTGGTCTTTTTTCAACCCTATGTAACTGGTTGGGGATCACTGTATTAAAAGATCTGAATACAAAAAGCACAAATTAAAATGCAAAAAAAAAACATGAAGTTTTCATTTTTGTAAGAATTTGTGCGCTTAAATGTAAAAAAAAAAACAAAAAAAAAAACCCTGAAAACCTGTCATGAATTAAATAAAGATTGTTACGATTTGCCTAGGACAGCTCCCACAGATTTCTACATGACCTCAACTACTTTTAGATGCCTTATTTTTACATTTGAGTTTTTCGTGGGTTTGAGACATAATGAATGGCTAAATATTAACGTTTTTTTATGCGAAAAAGTGTTCTTAGGATAAAAAAAAAACCACGACCATTAGTAAATCTGCCCCTTAGTACTGATGTTGTGCAAGTAAACCTTAACCAATGTTCCTTTGCTTCAGCCAAATAGCACATTAATAATGTAAGGTGTGTGTAAGAGAATGCCCATGTCGCGCCTATGTGCTGCCCATACTGAAGCGGTTGTATATAGTACGAAATACAAAAGGACGCAAACTTGTCCCCAACAGTAACATATTGCAAACATTTTTGAGGATCGTGATAACAAATTCATGGTGTACTTTGTTGATTTTTATGCTTATCACTTTGCCAACTGGTACAACTGGTGGTAGTATATCATGCCCAATTTCTCGGTTATTATTATTACAAACTGTATTCATAAAGTGTTACTAGATTCCACTGTGCTGTACAATACATGGTTAAATATGAGTTACAGATGGCCCTGTCCAACACATTGTCATGTGTTTCATTAAAGCAAAAGGTATGAGAACCGTGGACAAAAGTGGACAACCTTTATGGTATCTTTATGGTATAGTACTTACAGCTTCAACACAGAGGCTTGAACCCAGCAGATTCCTGCAAATAGAAAGATGACTAGTATTAGAAAAAAAACATTAGCACAATACCACAAAATATTCACTAGCTAGTATTTTAAATCTGTCATAAAATGTTGGCTAAAAATGATTTTTTTATTCTGGTAACACTTATTAAGGCGGAACAGTGGCCAGTTGGTCCGCAGTCAGATATTTCTACAAGTCTGGAAAATCCCATGAAGCAAGGAATGCATTAGACAATAGATGTGTCCTCTCTTGGCTAGTCTGCAAAGTCTTCCATTTGACATCAATGTTGGCACAGGGCCTGAATCAGGCAAAGATGTGCTTGCTTTGCAACTTCACCTTGGATCTTCCTGTGTATGACCAGTTTTAAGTGATATCAATTTCCTGCTGTCCCTTTGCATAGATTATTATTGTTATGTTTTATTTATAAAGCACAGACAAATTCCGCAACCATTTGCAAAGTGTACACATCACATTTTGGCCCTACCCCAATTGGGCTTACAATATAATGTCCAATCATATACACACACTATGGCTAATTATTAGGATCCAGTTAACTTGTAAGTTTTTAGATTTTGGTGAGTACCTAACGCAAACCCAAGCAAGAAAGGGGAAAGCATAGAAACTCAATGCAGACAGTGCTCTGTTTGGAATCAAACTTAATACTCTAGCACTGCAATGCAGCAATGCCAACCACTGTAGATACTGCAATATTTGGATTTGAATAAGCAAAGTTCCAGGTCAACAAATGATTTTTAACCAGAACAGTGTTATCTGAGGTATATATTACCAGACATGATTTAAATATAAAGTATTAATTAGAAGCTCATGGATTGTAAAAGTGAGGTACAATACTGGTGTGACCTACAATTTGAGTGATTGTATGCAATATTACTTAGCTGAATTCCTTCCCCCGTATTCATTATCCCCGATAAGTTATTTCAGCAATAGGTTTAAGTTTAACTATGGTCAGATTATACCTATCCTATCAGTATATGGGTCCCTGTCATGCCATACATTTTTCTTTTGTTCTGAATTCATTCGAAGCAAATGCTTTTTTTGAATCGAATAAGATTGTTTAGATGGAATAACATTTAGTACAGCATCTCAACAACAATTTAGGGAAGACACCCCCCGAGCAGAAGTGTTGTTTAGTCTATTCTGTAAAATGATTACAGTGCTTGTGAGAAGAGGGAGTTAAAAACAGTGCATTACCATGCATTTTTGTGACTGAGCAGGTTGCAGTCTATTTATGGTATCATTCAATACATGAATGTGGTTTTCATAATGCTAAAAATAATCTTTAGTATGTCTCAATGCTTTTTCTGCATAAATCAATTCTATCCTGGTATGATCTTTTTTCTTGCAGCTTGTTTGAAGAGACAACCTCGTGTTCTTGTGATTAGTGGCCTTAAGTAATGCGTGGGGAGGAGATAAAGAAATATCAATAAATAACGCTGGATACATTCTGTATCTGTAAACAACCCCATTTGTTTACAGAGACAGAATGTCATATTTAAAAAAAGTCTGCAGAAGGGATTAACACTGCTAATCTGCTGTTTCCAATATATGCACTGCTATTTCATTTGTCCCATTCCAATACATTACACCCTGACGCATACAAATGAATTACTAAAGAAACCCTGTGTACTCACAAATGAAAGCAGTGCCTCAGTAACATACATACAGAGCTTCCCTTGATCACAACACATAAGGGATCATTTACAAGCGCAAGTGCAGTGTGTGTAGTAACACGTGTTTACCCACAATGCAGTGTGTTTTCCATAATCCTAGCATAATTGCGGCAGCACAATTGAGCTGAATACCTTCATCAGATGTCATAATTTCTGCCATTAAAATGGTTTCTGCATCTGAGCAGACTTAGATGCAAGTACCTTTAAAGAATGTTGCTTATTTGTGCGTTGTCTGCACCTAAAGTTGTGCCACTGAAACTGCACTTGAGGTCATAAAACCCCCAATAGCCTCTCTTTCACGCCTCATATAATCTTGGGAATTCATGGTTTTCAAAGTACATCACAGGGACCACTGTGTCACCAAAATTGCACAGTGTTATATCATTTTTTCCTTTGGTTTTTTTTTTCATCCCCCTGTACACTGCACAACTGTGTAGATAACAATCCTAGAGCAATCTCTGATATTACAAGGTAGGTTCACAAGAGACATGATAATATACAGTACAAATAAAATATGAAACAAAACCCAATAATGTAATTAGGTGTTTAGTGGGGACAGCAAGCCAGAATTCTGATGAATGGTCATAACTACAAGAAATTAATCATGATCAAGACTGTTCTCTCGAACAATAACAGCAAATGAACAGTACAAAGACAGAAAAGGCAGATTCGGTACTAGGCTGCCAATTTATAGATCACTTGCGACACCATAGTATTTATAGTACACTGTCTACAGAGAGATATTCATTGAAGAAAAAATGTTTTACATGAGGACCATAAAGAATATTAAGAATGGCTCCAAGATGGTACAGTGGGCAAGTAAGAACAGAGACTGAAGTTGATCGAAAAGAAACAGCCACATTTATAATTTAATTTAGGAGGGGGGCATTTTGCAGAACCAAATGACAGAGTAGTTCCAGATGCTATTACATGACATTGATAAATTCATGGTACAGCCTTCTGGCCGATGTGGTAGAACTACAAAGTAAAGTTACTATGTACTACATGGATATTTTAAAATCAGAAGTAAGCATATCATGGGTAAGTATGGTATCAGCTAGTTATTTCTTCCATCAATTTCATGTCTCTATCAAGCAACTAAAGAGCTACTACATTTAACAACAAAAGTTAATTTTGTGTAAGTCTTAGGGTGCTGTAGGGTCCTGCCATTTCAACATCTCCATTACACTGCTTCCTAAACAAATTCCCTTTACCTCCATGATAACTGTCTATTTGCTGCAATCTGTGAATGACTGGTCTTTGATTTGAGCACATGCTGACTTGACCTTGGCTTGGTAGTTGGAGGAAGCCAACTACACATTGTGCCAGTGTTGGGGCACTCTGCATATGCTGCAGTGGTTATGAATAGTATTAGATCAGCGTGGCGCCTTGCAGAACTGGGTTTAATTATATTCAAAACACAGTTGCGTAAAATTTGTTCTGCTTTGTTTGCAGGAACTATACCTTGATGTTCTGGGGATCCTAATAAAATATAACAATAGGGAATGTCAGGCTGGAACACAAGCTTATTACAATTACTAATGGTGTAGAGGGCGGTCACTGTGGACATAAAAAAATGGAAAAGTCAATAGCAGAGATAACTTCTTAAGCCTTCAAAAAGCCTGTCCAGAGAAATACAACAGAACATCTTTCAGCCTAAACAATAACCATACCTTTTATAAATGTATTTAAAAATCTGAGCCATCAATAATATATTGCCTGCCCCAGCTTTATGCCTCAGAGGCAGGCAGGCAGTTACTTGCACTTTCCATTCTTGAAACAAGATTTATATAGCTTTAATCAAGTGTACATTTATTTTCAACAACTGACGCGGTAGAAAGGATTTAAAATTATTTCTTAGGGTGACTGGTCAACTTTAACACCTGGATTTGACACCTAAAATGGTAAAGCTCTATGAACTCCCTGTAATCTGACAAATAAAACTAAAATATCACTGAAGGTGTCTGTCATGTGTGTTAGCATGGGTGTCCATTAATGTTAGAGGAACATGAGAATTAGAGGTATAGATTGTGTAACAGTAATGGACTGAAACTAAAAACCATTCTCGGGGGGGGGGGGATAAGTGATGACAAGGCTATGTTGGCACCAGAGATGTGATTGGAAAATAGTGTTTCTGATATTGCTGTAAATGTGTTAAAAGCAATTACATTTTCTGGGAAGATCCAGAAGCAGCTAAGAAAGACATAAGACTATGTTGCAACAAATGCTACTTCAAATATGATTTTATTAAAAAAAAAGGTAAAGCAAATGACAGTGTGTAAATGACAAATACTGAAGTTGTTTCTGTTAGTTCATGACTGGAACTCCCTGCATTCTTGCATCCTTAGCTACATTAGTGAGGGTTCAACCTATGGCACTTTAATTAGAGATTAATTAGAGAAACCAGTGGGCCATTTTCTAGGCCAACAGAACAGGCCTACAAGAAGCAGTGCTACTGGAGACAATTTTGGTAGCTGAGCTAAAAAGGCATCATCAGTCACGTGACACCCAAAGACCACCAAACAATGCTTGTAGCTAAAGCTCAATATCAGCTGGAGGGATGTGGACTGGATATTCTACATAAAGGCAATTTAAAAAACAAGCAGTAAGTCTTACTTTATTTCCTCCTTAAATTGTCACAGTGTCAGGTGGTCTTGCTGGCAAGCATTTGTTTTGCACAACTGCTTCTGGCTCACCTCTGTATCCATCACTGTAAGAAAGACATTCATATTAAGAAATGGACATCCAGAGAAATCAGCCTACAACTGCTCACATGAAATGAATTTTGGTCTGTAATGTGCCCGGTGAGCTGTGACACGTGGTCGTAATTCATTTCACTGCTTACAGACATGAGGGGTGGTGCATTTTTTCCCCCCACCAGCAGGGTAAAAACAGCATATGTGATATAGTCCTAAAGTATTAACAGTAGCTGAAGGAAAGGGACTACTTCCCTTTAAATCAGCACAACTTTCACCCTTTTACTTGCAATCAAGACCCAGCTGCAATTTGACATGCACCCAATGTTCTGTCTTAATACTTCAAGAAAGGAGGAGTATCAGGTCTATGAAGTATCACTAACAGGAGTCATGATGGGGCTTAAAAAGCTCTGCTAAGCAGGTTCTTCCATCCAGATGTCATGGAAGCATACAGCAACAGGGAGAGTGCTATCTTACTAAACATTTTCATTTCAATCCTAAGTCTCATGGAAAGCTTCTAAGTTGTAAGCCTCAGTTAGAAGAACGATAATACTAATATCTCCAAAACACCTGAATGACAAAGAAAAGTAGAAAACTATATAGCTAACATTCTCAGAAGTCTGGGAAAAACACTGCTAGTAAAGCCATTGCTTCTATTGTCCGCAGAGATGACAACTCAGCTATAAAGATGTTATTCTCAGATGATACCTAGACATATTTTCTATCTCCCAAGCATAATGTTCCTGATTTAAAGGCTGAGGGCTGTTTTTAATTCTTTTTTTTTTATGTTAAGAATGGTTATTGGACAGCATTTACTAGCCCAGAAGGTAAAATCAAAAGCAGCCTGTGGGAACATTGACTAAATTGAAGTATTCACTTAAGGCAGACCACAGTATTAGCCTTCGGTGTACTTCAAGGTACTTTAGATACAGCTTTTCACAAAAACTATATTTTTTTTTGTTAAAGTTGCATCAGTTTTATGATTCCCAAAATCAATGATAAGGATGACACAAACTTACAAAAGCACCTTATTTTAACTGTGGCAGTCACCAAAATGTCCATTCCCCTCTAATAAATCAGTGACATAAGTATGTTTTCTGCTTGCTGTTCCCCTATGTAAGTTGCAGCAACCTGACTTTATAGGACTCCATCCCTATTGCTATTAACAACCGTATTTGTGCAAATTAACACCTGGATTCATAAGTGGCCCTTGAATCTTCTAACTTCTATACGGATACAGAAGTCTGTGTAGTATGAAGTCTGTGAAGTATGATCCAATAGTTTATTTTAATTTACAAAACATTACAACTTTGTTGTTATATTGAGATAAACAATCAAATCCAATTAAAGTTAACCTTTTACAGGTCCATAAAAGCTAACCAATGCGTATATTGAAAGGCCTGCACCACGTATATCTGGAAGAAACTAAGCCAGATATCTACTTGACAGGTTTAAAAAAAAAAAGAAAATAACATTGCGTCTCCTTATACAGGTATGGAACCTGATATCCAGAAAGTTGGGACCTGGGGTTTTCTGGATAAGGGATCATTCCATAATTTGGATCTCCATACCTTAAGCCTTCTAAAAAATCATTTAAACCTTAATTAAACCCAATAGGATTGTTTTGCCTTCAATAAGCATTCATTATATGCTAGTTGGGATCAAGTACACGGTACTTTTCTAGTATTACAGAGAAAAAAAATAATATATTTAAAAATGGGCAATTAATTTTCTGTAGTTCAGAACTTTCTGGATAACGGGCTTCCGGATAATGGATCCCACACAAGTATGCATTGTATGATCCAACTTTGGCCCAGTGCATGGGTGCTCAAAAAGGGTAAAGTTTCACTTGTTTAAAAGGGCCACCAAATCAGTGGATCTCTGCTTGATCTCAGACTCTGGACTTTCACATCACTTCAGTAGAAGTTGGTGGAGCAAGAGGACTTTAACGATGTCTGATTAACACTTCACTTTCTTTGCAGATATTATGGGGCTGATTTATGAACACAGGTACTGAAGTGCACAAATGCTGTAGTCACTGTAAATGGTCAGCTGTACAGTATAGGAAACTGGTTCCATCGCAAATGGAACCATGACTACTGTGTTAGATCTTTGAGTTAATACACATTATTTTTAAAAGCTCCCCCCATAAAACTTGGAAATTCCAAAAACGAATTAGCGTATGGCTCATATTTATGATATACTCCTTCATGACATCAAAGACTGCATGACTCGAACTGGATGCCCTAAGACAGAAAGAAAATGGAATAGGTGCTCCCACCCAGTGTTAACAAAGATTACATAAACGTGGACAGAAGGAAATATAATTTAATTCAATCACAGACAAAACTGTAAATGTCACACAAAATCCTTTACATTTTTATTAAGTCCATAAAGAAAAATGTCTCTAAATCCCTAACAAGCTTGCTATCCACTGCATCAAGAAGTCATTTCTGCACACAACCTACTTTTATTTCAAGTAATACTGACAGATTCCTATAACCCAAGACCAGTGCTGCAGTTTGTTTAAAAAGACAAATGCAATGACACATCTGTAGTAGGAATGTCAGTATCACTTTAACTAAGCATTCCAGTACTTCTGTCCGGAATATTGTTCTATAAACAAAATCTTTAGATCCAAAAAGTGCCCTTTGATTTAGTAATTTTTTTAGCCCGTGATATGTTTTGGACATAATTATTATGTCCACAATCAAATGCACCTGGAAGTCCACAGCTGCTGAATTCAGGCTTACAAGGAATCTAACAGCAGATGGTTCATTGACATGAGCAAGGGATGATCTGCTTACAAAAGCTTTGGCCAGACATATTCTAAGAGGGGGATGTTGTCACTGTTGATTATGGCAGGGAAAAAAACTGTGTAAATGGATCATCTATTACCTGTAAATGGGCAAAGTATCCCTTTTGTCTTATTTAAAGCCAAGGTTCGTGTGAAAATTAGCTTTTAATACCTTGTAAACAAAAGCTCATAACCAGATTCAATGGACATTCACAGAATTTCATTCTCATTTCTTTTTGGTATGCCTTCAGAAGTGCAAGGAGCCCCCTTTGACACAAGTACCTTTAAAAATAGGAATTTTTTGCGCAACTGACTGCAGGTAAATTGGCAGCCCGCAAAGTAAATGACGCCTTATGTGTGCAGAAAGGCAGGCCCAAATAAGTACAGCCAGCTGGACTTGCTACAAGATGCTGTGTGCCACAGCTTAGAGTGAACATTGGATGTATTGCTACTTTGGTGGATGAGAGAAACCCAGAACAGCCTCAGGGTAATCTCTTCACCAATATTTGCAACTTTATGAGGTTTGTAACCTATAATCCCTTCGCTTCTTACTAGCCTACTGGCATGCAAAGAACATAAGAACTTTTAATATCCATTACTGGAACTTTACTTACTGCCCGTTGCATTTGGCCAGCAAGTTCCCTTCAGCCTTTATGCTGGGAAGTGGTAGCACATTAGTTTGTTTCTTACCACTGTGTAAAGGGCAATGGGGCCTGTCATAACATTTCTCTGATTCTCTTTCTTCCAATCCTTAAGGCTTTGTTATGAGGGATGTAATAAAATACTTATGTGTGCAATGGATCCATCAATTAACGGCATACAGGGCTTGACATCCAGATACTGCAAAATGGTGAAAGGAGTCAGGTATGACCTTTTTGCTATTTGGATAAGATGCTAAAGACTGACATAGTTAAAAGGTAAAAACCCCAAATTTACATTTATTGGGGCTATAAGTAAATCCATATATATACTATATTTTATTTAATTTGGAAGTTCCCATAGTAGTGCTTCCATATTATTAGGGACTGTAATTGGTTGGATACAAAATAGAAAATTAGCCACTACTTATTTAGCCCAAACAGTGTTTTCTGAGAAAGTCTGGAATCTCCACAGCTGACAGCAGATAATTGCGAAATCACAATTTTATATTACTACGTCTCTTTTTTTAAATGGTCTCAGTTTAGGCCAAGGTGTCTAGTTATCATGTTTCCAACTTTATACAGACAATAGAGGCAAGATCAGCTGTGATATACCAGTGGGCTTCCTTCCTTCACCTAAATTTTTCATTCTTGTGGGTCTTTGTATCCTACTTTGATGAGGAATACCATGAGGCTCAAAAGTGGACCCAATGCTCAAGAATTGCATCATCGTCAGGTAATGATAAAATTAAATATAGACAGGTGGGCTCATTTACGTTCCTAAGTGTTGTTGCAATTCCCCACAACTTCCTCAGCTATTGTGCATGAAACCACTTCAAGTGCTTGTGTCAAAATGTGCTCCTTGCTTTCTGTATACAGGTATGTGATCTATTATCCAGACTTGATTTTTTTTTTAATGTGGACCTTATGTCCACTAAAAATAATTTAAACATGAATCAAACCCAATAGGATTGTTTTGCCTCCAATAAGGATTCATTATATCTTAGTTGGGATCAAGTACAAGGTACTGTTTTATTATTACAGAGAAAAAGGAAATCATGTTTTAAAATTTGAATGATTTGCTTGTAATGGAGTCTATGGGAGATGGCCTTTCCATAATTCAGATCAGGTCCCATACCTGTAGTTGCACTCTGTGCCATTATGTACTTACTGCCTTCCATTCCGAAGTGAGCGCTGCTGCACCTATTAAAGCAGGGACACCCTAAAGCTACCACCCCCTTTTAATCAGGTGGCAGTTACAGGATTCCTTTTGTGTCCAACATCAACAGGAGCAGCACACTTGCGGACGCAGACATCACACACACGCCAAACACCAGAAATGACGCCATACGTACTTCTGTGAAATTGCAGCTGAATTGAAATGAAATACATGCACAGTCGCATTCATTTATGTGAATTGTGTGCAACTGCTGTGGCCGCAGTACAACTGTGCCAAGAATATCGACCCCCCATGACCCAAATGGCCATGACCAGCGATTGTGCACAAATTGCACTTTGCTCACCGTGGTGGCAGATATACACGTGCCCTAGGGTGTTAGAGCACATCTGACCACTTGGAACAAGCTACATGATTGTTTAAAATGCTCACAATTTTCCTGAAACACTTCTGCTTGGTTTCAGCAACATTTGGGTATAAGAAAATATAGTCTGTCAGAATGTGGTTTGCCTATAACCTATATGTATCTTGGCTGGGAAATGGGCTGTGAGAGGAACCATTTATACCCATGGATGGTTTCTATCCCTTTAGGTGGATACACACAGCATAAAAACCAGTGTATTCTGCAGCTCACATCTAAGGTAATTTCTAAGTAACCGTGCAACATAAAGCCCTTAAATGTAACTGGTTTTAAAGGAATAATTGATAAAACATAAATTGTGCAAACATGGTAGCATTCCCCTTCATGTAAAATACATTTTAAATTGCAACCAGGAAAGAAGCATAAGATAAAGGCAAAACATTAAAAAAACAAAAACAAGGAATGAAGACCAGCTGACAAGTTGTTGAAAATAGGGCATTCTATAACATGTTAAACCTTAACGTATAGGTGAACTATCACTCACAAGATCCACTCTTTACTTTGCAGTTTAGTCCTATTTCCTGTTTAAGGCTCATTACAACATATTTGCAAGCAGTAACTTTTAACCTTTGCACTTGAAACTTTCCCATTACTCATTGACAGTTGTTGCACCTTACAAATGTGTTTATGTTATCTGTACTTAAACAGGTTTACTATGCGACTGTTACACTATGGTATTTCATTAATATATGGATCGGCTGAGCATTCTGGGTACTGCAGTTTGTTAAGCAGTAATGATTACAATATAATCATTGTAAAGGAATCAGTAAAAGTTTCTGTTGCCATTGCTCTCTCTTCACTAAAAATCAGCAAAAACCTGTTTTAAAAAGATGGAAATTTGTCTCTCACTGTGCTTCATGGCAGGAGTGGCCCTCATTATATTCTGATTCTATGGTTCCGGGTCCTTTTTTTTTTTTTTTTTAATAAAAAGGCAGCTTGTGTGACATAGATAATAAAAACACTTGGAACCACAGAATCTATCGTGATTTGATACTATGCTAACATGAGGAACTGTTTGATATTTCTTTTTTTGGTTGGCAGTTATGACTACTGAATGATTCTCTATTTTTTGGCTATGAATATACATGGGTGTTTTTTAATAAGACACAGGTTTGAGTGCGCCTAGGGGCTAATACTCGCAAGAGTCTGTTCCTGCATGCCCCTGCGGGGGATCCTTCCAGTGTTCCACCGCAGGGGAATGCAGGAACAGACGCAGCCCATTCTTCACTATTGTACTGTACTCACACAGGCGCATATAAGCGCAGAACGCAGGTGAGAGTCAACATGCTGCTTTCTACCTGTGTTTGGCGCTTCCATACACCTGTGTAAGTACAGATAGGGAGGAAAGGGCTGCGGTGGAATTCAGGGGAATGCAGGGCAAAACACCCGTCTGTACGAGCCCTAAACGCATTAGCTAACCATTCCATTATGTTATGCCTAATTCATACTCATGAGTGTTCAGATTTGGGTTTCATTGTGACCAGCTGCATTTTCTTGCACTTTATGCATGTTCAAAAGTCAATAGAAAAAAATAAAGTTGCCTTTGGAACTCCCAAAAACACGTTACAAAGTGCCAAATATAGGCTTTGCAATGAGTGTGTTTTTAAACACACACAAAAAAATCTGTCAGCAACAGTCCTTACTGAACATTATTTTGTAGGTATAGTTTCATTAGTAAGGTTCTCCTAATTATATTTTTTAGGTTAACAAAACATTTGCTATGCTTAACATAAAACTATTCACAAAACATATAACCCAAATAAAAGGTTTGATTAAAAAAAATAAAGGTTACAAAATATATCTAGTCCAACAGTTATGTCCAGTGACCAGGCCATCATTTCTTTCTCTGTCTGAAAGCCCTATGTAGGAGCAAATCCCAATACATTTCCCCTATTCTCCGGCATTTAACATAAAACCCACTGCAGAGTGATGGTGGGGAGGGCTACATCACCTATTGAATTTTTTCTCCGCTACTCTGCAGCGTCGTACCCCTCTCTGTTCTGTAAGCCCTTTAAAGGGTTTGATTTCACCATGAATAGCCTCAGTGCAGCATCCTTTATCTGTGTAACAATGGGCTCTGTATTACAAGGAAATAAAGAAGAGTTCCTCGGTTCAGTGTTTCCTGTATTGCTACGGCAGAACCCTGCACCAGAGTGTGTGCGGCTGCTAAAGCTTCCCTAGGCATCCGGCAGCAGCACATCCTCACTAGCACTGCAGTCCTCTGCACACAGCCGCAGTGCCTGCCAGCCTTTCACTGAGGCTCCCTCACATTTCTTGCAGTAAGTATAAACAGCTCAGTTGTTTACCCTTTTCATTTCCTAGGGCCACATTGATGCTTTGATATTCTTTACACTTTGTGTGTCAATAGAATTGGCCCTGTTCCCTGATACAATACATTCCCATGCAAGGCAGCACAGACATCATCCCCCTCCCCTTCCCTTGTACTTCTCCCTGCCTCTTCCTCTTTATATGTGTTTAAAAGCAAGAGCCGTAACACAAGCTGCTTACCGACGGCTTTAGAAAACGCACCGCTACACATCCGGCATCATCACATAACCGTGCACCTTGCAGCATAAGAGTGCACCTACCTCAGTGCAGGGACATGGTGGGGGCTGTCGGTGGATGTGGCTCCGCTTTGTATTCTCTCCCTCTCTGGTATGGCAGGTACTGTACTGTAGATTAAATCAGCCTGCCACCCATTTTATACATGCAGTCCATCTGCACATGCTCTCTAGTGATAAGTCGCTTCCCTTTATTAACTCCTCTGCTGCTGTAGCTGTCTCATGTCTGTAGTGGAGGTGCCCTTTTCTCGTCAGCAGTGCATCCTTGCCTCAGATGCTTTCTCTGCTTTTTAACAAAAAAGAAATGCAGAAAGTGACAGCGAATTATTTGTTGCGGAAGGAGGATCCCTCTAAGTTACGGTGGCCACCTGAGCCGCTAGTTCATCAGCCTAATACTTTAGCCAGCACTGTATAAAAAAAAAATAAATCACTAGCAATATAAGTGCCGGTAAAATTGTACCTGCAATATTCACAGCAATGCTATGCCTGTTTGGGAAAATAAGGAGCAATCAGATGGGGCACAGTGTAAATCATATATACAAAGCATCCTAAGCTTTAAAAAAACACATATTGGCTATCCTATAGGTGGGTATTCTGACTTACTTAGAGCTAGTTGCAGTGTGTCTGTGTGAAAGTGCCACAGTGAGTAAGAAGACAACAGATGATCAGAGCGAATTGGCGGATTATCAGTGTGGGCTAGTCTATGGCTTGTATCTGCAGGACATACTATTAATGCTAATGAGTCTAGCAGGGGGTGGGGGATGGGGCTTCCTCTCCCCCCTAATTTTAATGAAATCAATTGCTGCTTGGAAATCTGCCCCTGCTCTTGAAGAAGAAAAAGCATCAGGACAGTTAACTGTTTGTGTCACTCTTTGCTGTGTACAATAAACCGTTCCCATTCCACATCCATGACTGTAACCAGTAGAGTAGCTAGATGCTACTGTGTCCCACATCAAAATCATTTTGGGGCCCCAGGAAACTTTTGAAATAAGACATTTCTCATATATACATATACTAACACTGGTTATCAGTATGTACCCCCCTGATCTTTCTTTTGCCTGGTGGAACTGTTACAATTAGGCATACAAGAAAAAAAAAATATAATAAAGCACAACACTTTGTTTTTGGCCAAAAAAGCAAATTAGTACATTGCTAGTTTTAATAACATTAGGCAATTTTATCAGTGCCATACAAAAAGTTACTGTCTACAAAGGCTTCGGCCTGTAACCTGCTGGACTGTTGGAACGTTGGCAAGCAAACGCTGGCTATCAGTGCAGCTGAAACAGCATCTGTTTGGACTATTCTTTGCCAGCGTGTTTCTGATTTTGCATGTGTAAAGTAGTAAGTAAATAATACATAAGTAAATAATCCCTTATGTGCTGTTCTTTATAATTAACACATTGAAAAAGTGTTGGCTCAAAATTAGTGATGTCTAATTTGATTGCATGGTCTATAATAACCCAGAAAATGCCACACAGATCTCCTTCATCAGTGTAAGCTGGTCTCGTCCTCATCTACCACTATTAGTGTTACCACTAACCTATGGCTCATCAAAGGATGAGTCACTTACTGACCCAGATAGTAGGTACTCTGAATAATACCATAAAACGTTCTACAGCCTCAACAGAAAAAATAAATGAGAAATATTTGCAGAACATTAAGAATGCATTTCGAGGAATGTAATATAGGTCACTAACTGGAAAAATGTTTGCAATGCAAAAGCATATTCACATTGTGAACAATTCTGCCTTTGCGTCAATGTACTATACCTTTTGCGAAGTAGGAAAGAACACTGTGCACTGGTGCAAGCAATCATGTAATAAAATGTCTTAACGAGAAAGTTGTTATTTTCGTGCTAACAATTGCACCCTCTTCTAGCACGTCTTAAATACTTGCAATGCACAATTAAAATTCACAATTCAATAATAGTCGACAGACGACGTTTATTATATTGCCCCCTTTGACTCAAATCCTTCAGATTACTCATGCCAAACTGGCATGGGTATATATCATACTTCTGTTTGGTGAAAAGCTGTAATAAAGTGGCTGAGGGTTAGCTAAAGCTATGACTACTGTGAAGACTGCTATTTTGCGTTATCTACAGACCAAATGTTTAACAAAAGGGAAATCCCCAGAAGAGCCCCAATTAAGTATAGTGTACTATACTTAATTGGCACAAATAATGGAAACAACATGCTACAATGAGGATATAAAGTAGAACTAGAAAGGGAAGTTTGAGAACAAACTTCATGTTAGTTAGAAAAACGTGAAGTCACTGAATTACACTATACTTACTTGGCACAAATAATGCTAAAACATGCTAAAAAGAGGATATGAAGTAGAACTAGAAAGGGAAGTTTGAAAACAAACTTCATGTTGGTTAGAAAAACATGAAGTCACTGAATGAAATCTGATTGGCTGTGTTGGCTCCACCCAGTTTTTCTAATCTTGGACCACAGTTATATAGTAAAAAACACTGTGCAAAGTTTAGGGATCCTGGTTTTACTAGTGTCTGAATGGCAGCAATTTAAATTTCCCCACTGAAAGTCAACGATTGGCAGTTGGTGCCTCCACCCCCTTTTTCTAACCTGGAACTGCAGTTACCCAGTGACTAACTCTGCAAAGTTTAGGGACCCTAGGATTAATAGTTAAAGAATGACAGCAGTTTAAATTTAAACCAATAAAAGTCAATAGGTGAATTATGGTTGGAGGGTGTGCCCACTTTTTCTAACCTTGAGTCAACGTCACGCAGTGACAAACTGTGCAAAGTTTGGGCACCCTGGTGTAAATAGTGTGAGAATGACAGCATTTTATATTTTTGAACTGCAGTCTCTCAGTGACCAACTCTGCAAATTTTGGGGACTCAGGCATAAAAATTGTGGGACTGACAGCATTTAACATTTCACCATTGAAAGTAAATAGATGAGATGTAATTGGCTGTTGGTGGCTCCGCCAATTTATATAACTTTGAAAAGTTTAACAACACTCAAATTAGTACTTAAATAATACCATCAGTTTAAATATAAACCAATTAAATTTAATGGGTGGAAATGGATTGGCTGTTGGTGGCTCCACCCACTTTCTCTAACCTTTAACCTTAGTCCCCCAGTGACTAACTGTGGAAAGTTTGGGAAAACTGGCATTAAACATTTGGCAGCAGTTAAAATTTCCCCACTGAAAACAATTAAAGAAATGTGATTGGCTGTTGGCTCCACCCACTTTTTTAACCTTGAATACGTAGTCACCCAGTGGCTGACTGCAAAATTTTGGAATCCTGGCATAAATAGTGTGAGAAAGGCAGCAGTTTAAATATAAACCAATGAAATTCAATTGGCGAAATCTGATTCGCTGGTGGTGGCTCTGCTTACTTTTTCTAACCTTTAACCTTAGTCCCCCAGTGGCCAACTGTAAAAAGTTTGGGGACACTGGCATTAAGAGTGTGAGAATGGCAGCACTTTAAATTTCCCCATTAAAATCAATTAAATAAATTTGACTGGCTGTATGTGGCTCCACCCACTTTTTTCAAACCTTGAATTATTGTTGCACAGTGACTAAGTTTGGGGACCCTGGTGAAAATAGTATAAGAATGGCAGCATTTTAAACGGAAACAAAAAAAGAAATTGATTGGTGAAATCTGATTGGCTGTTGGTGGCTCCACCCACTTTTTCAACTGTAAAAATGCAGTCCCCTAGTGACCAACTGTGAAGAATTTGGGGAGCGTGGCGTCAATACTGTGAGAATGGTAGCAGGTTGAATTTCCCATTGAAAGTCAAAATCTTATTGGCTGTTCATAGCTCCACCCACTTTTGTGCATCCAACAAATATATTTTCATTCAGGCTGACCCCCATGACTATGTAATTCAAGTTTGGTGAGTGTGGCCTCAAAGCTGTAAGATTGGCAGCAGTTGTTGGCTCCTCCCACTTTGGGTCATCCAACAAATGGCGGTGTTTCATTCATGGGTGACCCCATGATTATGTTATTCAAGTTTAGGGGGTGTAGCTTCAAAGAGTGGCAGCAGTTTGAAAATCTTCCCTGGAAAAATTGGGGTGTTTAGAGGGGCACCACAAAAAGACAGGGGGTGGGGCCGATTAGAAATGCATCAAACTGCTCCACTATAGGATGACAAAGTGTGGAGAGTTTGGGTGTTGTGCTCCTAAAACTGTAGGAGGAGTAGCAAAATGGGGGGGGGGGTGCTAAGAAGAAGAAGAAGCGGAAGAATAAGCTGAAGTGTAAGAACAGTATGTTGGGTTTTTTCAAACCAACATAACTAATATGGCTTCTGTTGCTGATGTTTAAAGAACAGCGAGAAGATCAACTTTATGTTTTCTTATTGCCTTTTGTACCCAACCATTGTCCTAGCTTCTTCCGTTCCTCCCTGTGTGTACTATCTACATTAAGCGTTGAGTATCCTTGTCCCACTTTATAAATAAAGTTATACTTACTAACAAAATAAAATATGTATTTACATGGGTGGAGCACACACGTCCTCTGGTTGTTACATGGCATTGTCACAACACATGGGCTGGCCGAGGCCCTCGTTTTTAATTCCAACCTGGATGCTATTTCCAAGGAGCTTTTATAATTTCTTCCCCTGATTGTGTGGGTTTTCTTCCACTCTCCAAAAAACTACATCTCAATAAAGTAAATGTGTGTGTGTGTAAATATAACGGACACGTTAGAATGCAAGCTAATGTTGATACTATTGAAATATCATATATACTGACATTAATGCACCAGCCTAAAGTTTCAGAATCTCTATAACAGTAATGATCTGCCACTTATTTGGACTTAGATATTCTATATATATATATGAAGTATATTGTGAGTGGGTCCATAAGTTCAGGTAACAGATGGCAGCACAGAGTATGTGCAGGGAATCAGCAGAAAAGAAGATGGGGAGCTACTGGGGCATCTTTGGGGGCACAGATCTTCCCTGCTAAAGAGCAGCGGTCCCCTTGGACTGGTACAGAATCTCAAAGCATAAATGTCCAGTACTTCTAGCCTACCTCTTTGTAAGCTTTAGTTCTCCTCTAACTAAGGACGATTGATCTTAATTATTTCTATTTTATTTATACTTGCTATTTAGCAAGAAAAGCAAAGAGTAAAACTGCACAGTAAACAACAGTCACAGGAGTTTTAGTTCACTGTCATAACAATTTTACACATACCTCAGACAGCCAAGGCTGTAAAGTGCCATCTGATGATAAGGACCACAAAAATATAACTTATTTAAATATCATATAACCACAACTGATATTTGTGAGAGGTTGAGTAGGAGGAAAAATGCAAACAAAAATCCTATCAATCTGTCTTCAGTTAGAAAGTAGGTAGGGTTATTTCCCATGTTTCCTATCTCTGATAACTTTTTTCCTATTCATAACGTTGGAAAAATCAATTTTACCAACAAGTACAGTAAAATACCAGCCAGGTGGCCAAGTTAGTAGCAGGTCAAACTACATATTAATTAAGCAGGTGTACGAATATGATATAGATGAAACCCCTTATGATGAAAGGATAGCTATCATATCTCTAGCTAATAACAATAAGATCATTGTCTGAGAGGTTGAATGGAAGGATATAGCAGTCTTATACTATGAATATTACAGTAACAAGATACTGAAACATTTGTTTGATATCCCCACCTGTCATAAACATTTGATCCTATTCAACATTTCAGCAAATAGTTATGGATCTCTTATAGAACACCGATCATGAATGAATGACTGCATGTAGTCATACATAGTAAGTGTACTAGGATCTACAAATATGAATATCAGTTTTGTCTGGAGCAAAAAGGGGACATGATTACATGATGTGCAATGGGGTTCACCTTGATGGACTTTGGATGGCTTTCAACCCAACCTTACTGTGCAAACACGTAAACAAAATATAACAAATCATTTTATTTCTAATTTTGATGCCAGAAATGAAGTGAAACCAACTATGGCAGAATATGTTGACTTTATTTCAATATGCAGGCATGTCCTATATTCAGGTGCTTCTAAACAACATGTACCTCCATATCACTTCCCCTCATATGTCTGGTTTAAGAACATATATCTAATGATGAGCAAATCTATTCCATTTTGCTTTGTCGAAAAATTTGTGAAATGCGACTATTTTTGGCACACGCAACTTTTTTTATTCACCCATGCCCATTTTGACGCAACTGCACTCAATTTGCCGTGACCATGCCTATTTTGACACAACCATACCTATCTTGACACAACCGTGCCCAGTTTGATGCAACCACAATTTTTTTGATACACCTGCAAATTTTCCATGGCGAATTTTGCAGCTGTTTCGTCAAAGAATTCACCAATGCTGAAATGTGGAATTTGACTGTGAATCCATGCCTCACAAAAAAATGTCCTCATTACTACATATATCTGTTGCTTTTTCCATCAAAATTGCATTATAAAATGAAAAGTCATTAACAGGAAATACATATTTTCTATTTCCATAGTGGCATAACATTACAGACATGCACAAGGTATTTCTACCTGCCATAGAATGCCCTTCACTGAGCTGCCCTCTGATCCTATCAAGTAAAGATTGCCATCTGGTGGCTGGAGCTTTTATGTTTTATCTCTTGATTTCTGGCCTTTTTTGAGTTCAAGAAACAATTATTTCTACGCTGTTGCTGAGCTAGAACTCCCCTTGGATCAAAAGGTTCAGCTTTTGAAGAGCCTAAGACTTGCCAGGATTTAGGCAACCCATGACACCAACATAGCAGCAATTACTATAAAACAGACATTAAGTAGCTTCAGCACTAACATACTGTAGAAACTGGTCGTCTAGCTATGTTCCCCTCAGAAACCCAAATGAAAATCCTCAACGTTCATACGTCACAGCAACAATTAAAACTGCTGGTTCCTGCTGACTTATCTACAGCAAATGAAGTTGCTCTGTTATTTATCTATTTGTGACTGTTTTCATATAGTGGCCCGATTATTCACTGTACTACATGTCTGGGGTTCAGATTATAATAAAAAAAGAGGTCAATAGAACTCAAATAATCTAAGGGCCACAAAAATTTCTTGGAGGGTGCAGTCCAGCAGACTCAAGGTAGACTGGTTGATTCTGTTTGGCACCACCTAAAGTACAAATGAGGCTGACTATACATCAGGCCACTTATCTCCAAGCAGTGGCTAACGAGCAACATAGGGACCAGAAAAAATGGTCCAAAATCCAAGAAAATGTAAAAATGAAGGAAATTTATTTAACATTATATTTTGGTGGGACCACAGTAAGTGTAAAATGCCAGAAAACTGGAGGAAATAGAATTTGAATAAAGTTTTCACACTAGTGCATCTTCCAATCACTATTTTTTGGGGAAGGGTTGTCTCCCAGCCATGGTAACCACAACGCCAATTGATTTTTTTAGGCAACAACTCCAGTCTTATGTGTTTTGGGTGCATCTGCCCTTACTAATAGGCATAGAGTATTAATTACTCAGGCCTTTAGGAATATAAGATAAATTACAACATATTTAGGCAATTTTCAGAAATGCTGTCAAAACTTTTGGAAAGCTTTGCCATTTGGTAGTTTGGGGTAGAAAGAAATATTCAGCCATTTTGGATTTGGCTGAACGAGTACTTTTCAAAAATATATGATTTTCAGGGGCCACCCTACATTTCTGCAGATTTTACCCCACATAAAACTGCCGTGAGTATGAAATAGGTAAAGGTAAGCAATGAAATTAGTATGCCACAAGGTATATTTTGGGGTCTCTAAGTGCCATGTGCTTTGATAAACCTATGTACAGTGGGCATCAAACTGTTCAGTAGACCTCTGGGGTTCATATTTAGGGTGTTTTATATGGTTAACTAATGACCTGTAGAAAATAAGATGCTGCATAGTGGAAGTATTGAGGTGATTTTTGGAAATGTCATCAAAACTGCCAAATTTAGGAAAGCTTTGCGGCATGGTACGGAGTGGCATGGAGTAGAAAGACATATATGCCCATTTTGAATTCAGGGGAATGTGTACTTTTGGAGCATAAGTTTTTGTAGCTTTATCACACATAAAATGATGTAAATGTGTTGATTTTGTAGGAGCTGAAATGACAAAAATGACCTTGGGACCCCTAAATGCCACATACTTAGGTAAACCTATACATATTGGGTATCAACTGTTCAGTGGACCCCTGGTGTTCAAACTAAGGGGCTGATTTACTAATCCATGAATCCGAATCCCGAATGGTAAAAAATCGGATTGGAAACGAACATTTTGCGATTTTTTCGTCACCGTCGCAACTTTTTTGTAGCCGTTACGACTTGCGCGAATTGTCGCGACTTTTGCATAGCCATTATGACTTTCGTGAACTGTCGCGACTTTTACATAGCCATTATGACTTTTGCGAATTGAACGACACTTCGCGAAAAAGTCGCAAAATACCGATCATTACGAAAAAAACGCATTCGGACACTTTTTGGACGTTCGTGGATTAGTAAATGTGCCCCTTAGGGTGTTATATCTTGATACCTAATGACATGTGGGAAATAAGATGCTGCAAAGTGGAGGCTGATTTTTGTGAGTCATTACAGTTGCCTACTTTAGGAAAGCTTTGCGTCTTGGTACTTTAGAGTAGAAAGACATGTATACCCCATTTTGAATTCAGGGTTTCTGGGGTAAGCGTACTTTTTTGTAGCTTTATCCCACATAAAATTATGTAAATGTGTTCATTTTGCAGGAGCTGAAATGAGCATATAGGGATATTTTCATTTTAGGGTCCCTACATTCCACATATTTAGATGAACCTATACATACTGGGTATCAAACTGTTCAGTGGACCCCTGACATTCAAATTTAGGGTTTTTATCTTGATACCTAATGATATGTGGGAGATAAGATGCTATAGACTGTAAGCTTTGAAGCAATTTTTTTAAAAAATTCACAAAGTTTGATAAAAAAAAAAAAACAATTTTAGGAAAGCATTGCAATTTGGTAGTTTGGAGTAGACAGACCGTTTTACCTATTTTGGATTCCCCAGAATCTGTTCTTTCAATTTTCTGGGATAAACCTTCTGTTAGTGGAATTTTAGGCCATGAAATGTAAAGTATGCAGCTTTCTGGAGCAGTGCTTTGGAAATTTGGAAGTGTACTTCTGGGAGTTTTTGATCTGTACAAGTGAGAAATCTCCATAAAACTATATATATTTGGTACTGGCGCATTCAGGAGACATGGGACTTTCCAAATCAGTTGTATTTATATTTAAAATAATTGATTTTTTTAGACATTTAGAAGCCTATATCTTGTTACAGAATTGGAATTACACAAAACTTCTACCATATTTTGAAAAACACAATATATTGTTTTCCTGGGTAAACTAAAAGTTCCCCCAAGGAAAGGCCCCTAAAGTAAAAGCCCACAAAATGTTCAATAACAGTCTGGCAGTGAAAGGGTTAAACCTCATGTTGTATCAGTCTGAATGTGTTTTTCTTTAGAGAACAAGCCTATGTAACTGATACGCAAAAGCTACTAAATGAAAATACTCATTTCATCAGCAAAATATGCTTAGACAAACATCGCCATCTTTTACCCTATCCAATTCTTAGTGCCTCAGTATTGGATACTTTTCAATAAATAGTAAAGGCAAATCTACAAAGATTAGTTAAGACTTAGTTAAGAATCATAGTCATTGCAATAATCTGATTAGGAATGAGTTTATTGCAATTAAGAATTTGAGAACAAAACCCCAGATAACCATACGTGCAGTGGGCAAGGAAGGGAGTGCAATGTTTCTCAATACCACAGATTATGTAGTGGAAGTGTCAATTTTTTTTTATGCAGATAATTTTTTTTTGGTATACTTTTTGTTTCTAAATTACACTGCTTACATAGCAAATAATTCCCTATACCACTTATTTTATTATATTTATTTTTATATTTATTTATTCATTTTTAAAAACTACATTACAATACAAGCAATGAAAAAGCAGGAAAAAAAAGGGGAGAAAAATGTATACATCACCATATATAAATATGCATATAGAGTGTATGGGACACATTAAATATCTAAAACATACAGCATATATGAGATAGCCGACATTTATTGTCTACAATATTTTTTTTTACCACTCTACCATTTAAAATGTTATCCTTGAACCAACAAATGTATTTTTTTGTTGTTGTAATATTGGTGTGTAGGCGCCATCTCAGTGCATTGTGCCTGAGCTTTCAGAAGGAGCCAGCACTACACATTAGAACTGCTTTCAGATAACCTATTGTTTCAACTACTCCCATGTACTGTAACTGGAGGAGTCCCAAGCCAGACTTAGATTTCTTACTATTGAGAGCTATTCTGATATCTACTGGGAGCTGCTATCTTGCCACCTTCCCATTGTTCTGCTGATCAGGGGGTGATAACACTCCAACTTGCAGCTCAGCAGTAAAGTGTAAATGAAGTTTATCAGAGCACAGGTCACATGGCTGTGGCACCCAGGGAAATGAGGAATATGGCTAGCCCCATGTGAAATAGGCGCAAAACTCTGCAGCGCAACAAAAAATGGTCGCGTACATCAAAGAAAATTGTTGCATGCATCAAAAATATGACGCACATCAAAAAATTTACACTATTTTTTTGCCTCATTTTGCCTGTTTCGTGAATCTTATATTATTTATAGTATTTCCAGGTTTGGGAGCGGAAGCGCTCCTTCACTCCCTGCTCCTTTCTCAGCACTTAGGCAACGAGCAGAGGAGGGGAACGAGTGGCCCCTGGGGCGCGATCCCCCAGGGGCCCCATAGGAAATGACAGGCTTGTGGTTACTACGTGCCTGTCGTTTCCTGGTCTCCTGCCTCCCCCACAGCTTCTTTTATGTTGTTACAAAATGTAGGGTAAATAATGGAGTAAAATTCAAGCTTTGTGACAATTTTCAGAAATTTCGTAAAAATTGCTAGGTTTAGCATAGCTTTATAGTTTGGTAGTTTGCAGTAGAAAGATGTGTTTACCCATTTTTGTTTCAACAGAATGTATACTTTCGGAAAATATATGGTTTTCTAGGGTCTCCATACTGTCTTATGGCACATAATACACATACCAGCATATATTGCAGCATTCAGAGCATCAGACATGAAAATTCATATGAACTATTTTCATTTTGGTGCCTCTATACCTCACATAGTTTGGTAAATCCATGCACATTGGGCATCAAACAGTTCAGTAGGCCTGTGGCGTTCATCAAAACTGCAACATTTAGCTTAGCTTTGCTGTTTGGTGCTTTGCCATACAAAGACATATTTACCAATTTTACATTTGGCAGAATATGTATTTTCTGAAAATATGTCTGAGGTTTTCTGGGGTCAACTTACTTATATCCCACTTTTACCACGTTTATTCCTACTACCAAAATATAGATTTACATGCCCTGAAATATGTATGCACTAACTTCCTTTTGGGGTCTCTAGATACTTTGGTAATCCTATGCACAATGGGCATCAAACTGTTCAGCGGACCCTTGGCTTTCATATTTAGGATATGTTTTCTTGATACCTAATGTTATGTGGCAGATAAGGTGCTTGAAAATGGAAGATTAGAGGCGATTTTTAGGTATTTCATCAAAACTGCCAATACTGGGAAAGCACCATAGTTTGGAGTAGAAAGACATGGGTGCCCATTTTTGATTCGCCCTAATGTATATTTTCCAAAAGTATATAGTTTGAGTGGGGCCAAGGTATTTTTTTTTGTTTTTCCCCACAAAAAAATGCAGTAAAAGTGTTGAATTTTCAGTAGCTGAAGTGATCTCCAGGGCAATATGTATGTACTAACTTCCTTTTGGGGTCTCTAGATGCCAAATAATTTGATGATCCCATGCACAATGGGCATCAAACTGTTCAGTAGACCATTGACTTTCATTTTTAGGATGTTTTCTCTTGGTACCTAATGTTGGGAGACATGATGCTTGAAAGTCGAAGCTTTGAGGCAATTTTTTAGAATTTTCATAATTTTTTATGGAAACTGCTAAATTAAGAAAAGCATCGCTGTTTGGTACTTAGAAGTTGAAAGACATGGTAACCCATTTCGGATTTGGCAAAATGTGTACTTTTCAAAAATCTTTGGTTTCCTGGGGTAATCCTAATGTTCCAGTCCCCCAGTAAATGTCCCCAAAATGATAGAGCACATAAGAATGTATACAAAATGTCTGGAACTGAGGGGAACCGACATGTGAAATATTCTGAATAATATATTCTACAATTATATTACTACCTGAAAACTGATCACACACCTAGGGGCTGATTTACTTACCCACGAACGGGTCGAATGGAGTCCGATTGCGTTTTTTTCGTAATGATCGGTACTTTGCGATTTTTTCGTATGTTTTGCGATTTTTTCGGATTCTTTACAAATTTTTCGGATCCAATATGATTTTTGCGTAAAAACGCGAGTTTTCCTATCCATTACGAAAGTTGCGTAAAAAGTTGCGCATTTTGCGTAGCGTTAAAACTTACGCGAAAAGTTGCGCATTTTTCGTAGCGTTAAGTTTTAACGCTACGAAAAATGCGCAACTTTTCGCGTAAGTTTTAACGCTACGCAAAATGCGCAACTTTTTACGCAACTTTCGTAATGGATAGGAAAACTCGCGTTTTTACGCAAAAATCGTATTGGATCCGAAAAATTCGTAAAGAATCCGAAAAAATCGCAAAACATACGAAAAAATCGCAAAATATTAGTTTTCAAGTCGGAACTTTTCCAATTCGGGTCGGATTCGTGGGTTAGTAAATCAGCCCCCTAAGGTCTTTTTTCAAAATGGGGTAAAAAGCAAAAATACAGTCCCAAGGATCATGTTTCTTGGCTACAATTGTTTTTTTCTTGTGATGCCCCATAATTGTACCTGCAGCTGCCTCTTCTACCCAATTTTGGAGGTGCAAAGGCTTGCTCCTCACAGTAAACAGTGCAAAAGTGAATTAATTAAAGGGGAAAGAAAGGTAAAAACCACTGGTGGGGGTGCTTGCAATTCCTTACCATTTAACCCAGGCTGGAGCTCCTGTTAAAAGAAAAATGCACAAGCTCGGGGCACCTGCAGCGAGTGTTTCCTCTTCCTTCTGTATCCAGAGGCCAACACATCCGCAGTAGAGTAAAGAAGTCGACTTTTTTGTTAAAGGAGAACTAAACCCTAAAAATAAATATGACTATGACTTAAAGTTTCAGCATCTCTATAGTAGTAATGATATAGGTCATTACAGTTGTCACAGGAGCTCCCCATCTTGGATTCTGCCCCCCCGGAACTGTCCGGGATAGTGCACATGCTGAGAAGCTGAGTTTAGGGGTTGTTGCAAATTATCAAGCAGAAAATGAGGGTTTTATGTCATATAAGCTGATGCTACAGGGCTAATTATTCAATTCTGATGCAAATGCCCTGGTTATAGATCTGTCATGTAATGTGAATCTGAAAGAATTACTAATCAGCTTTTTACTGTTACATTTATACTCCATTTATTCAGTATATTTTGAATCGGTCCCTAAGCTCAGTAAGTGACAAAAGCACAGAGAATGTGTAGGGAATAAACAGAAAATAAGATGGGGAGCTACTGGGGACACAGATCTTCCCTGCTAAATGGCTGTGGTCACCTTGGGTTGGTACAGAAACCCAAAACAATGTACAACATTTCTGCCCTACTTCTTTAGTTAGGCTTTAGTTCTCCCTTAAAGATCAGTGTTTCACGCTACTGCAGTCACTTCTAGCTCTCAGCTCATCCACTGTGGATTTCTTGTGTGCTGGAGAACCAGGGAATTTGTTATCCACCTCAGCTTCTTTCTCACAACTTGGATATCCAGAGCTGTACATGGCAACCCATCCTTCTTTGAAAACTGTTTTAGCCATCTCTCTTAGAGAGCTGATTGCTTGGATCTAACCTCAAGTCTGGATCTCTTCACCATTTGAGAAAAGAAACATTCAATATTTAGTCAGACTACAGCCTTGAAAGTTTAACTTGTTATGGATAGATGTGTGAGTCCAGGTGGTGCCCCGGGGAGTGAAAAGCTGGAGATGCTTAAAGAACAATGTAAAGAAATTAGTGAAATGTATGAAGATCTGCTGAGAGGCAATACTAAACTTAGGAGAGAGATTCAGTCTCTAACAGACTTAAAGGATAATGCCAAGAGTGAAATGCTTGAGTTGGAAGAGGTTTGCAGACTTAAAGTAAATGAGGCACACGCATTGGATAAAGATCTGAAAATGCTACAAAAAGAGGAATGCAGTCTGTCCCAACACCTGGAGGGTCTGACTGGCACATTGCTGCACTTATTCCATTACAAAGAACACATGATACAATGGCAGTCAGAGATCAGTCAAGAAGCCTCTTCTCTATTACACGCCACCAAAGCAACAAGCAACGAAAAGATGCTGCAACAGACCACTAAGGAGCCACAAGGAGAGGATAGTAGAGAAGAAATGGAACTAAAGGTGAAAAAGATGATACCTTTAGAAGAAGAAATAAATTGAGTACAGCCAGCCAGGAAGAGCGCTGTTACAATGGAAGAAGAGAAAACAAAGAAGTTAAAAGACGTATTATGTGGGGATAATTGCAATTTTAAAATTAGTGATTTCCAAGAAAAGGGCCGTGGTGTGGTGACTTTAAAATTGTTTAAAAAGGAAGATCTTATCTTACAGTACAAGGGGAATCTTCTAAAATACAGAGAAGGCAAAGAGACAGAAGAGACATACTTCAGTGATGAAAGCATAGGTTGTTACATGCTGTTCTTTAAACATAAAGGTGCCACTTGGTGCCTTGATGCAACTGTGGATGATGGAAGCCTGGGAAGACTGTTGAATCACAGCTTAAAGGGCAATTGTACGCCAAAGCTTTTTATTCATGAGGGAGAATCTTGTGTGATTTTTGTAGCAGTTTGAGACATTGCGATAGGGGAAGAATTGTTATATGACTATGGTGAGAGGAGAAAGCATGTCGTTGAATTAAATCCATGGCTTTAAATGTAGAGTATTGTTTGCCTTTACCCTACTGGCACACAGCGTATTTTCCCCACTGGGGTATTTACATGACAGGGGGAAACACAATCTGCTGCCTAAAGCACCATGTCTGTAAATGCACAGACAGGCATTGTATCAGCACACACAGGGGGGATTTGGGCCTTTACATATCCATCCTGTATCTCCAATATCACCAATAGCCTTACTGTAATGTGAGGGGAGGGGTGATGGTTTCGCTTAGGGGTCCCATATGTATGCTGCTGCTTGTATCACCTTTAAAGTACCTTACAATGCACATATTTCACATTTTACACGGGCAATACATTGTATTCACCTGAGAGGGTGAGTCCTTCTATATCAATGCAGGGCTGTCAGATTTTAGTAAACTTGTCGGCACAGCCACTGGCTAAGTAAATGACTTCACCAGCTTTTGCCACATCCTTTGTGTAGGTGTTTCAGAGCCCATCCAACTCAAAATAATAGATTTGTAAGCATAATAATGCCAAAAATAGGCATATTTTAACAGGCACTCTTTCAGGGTAACAGTGCAAGGAAATCATATCATTCATTTCTCTGAGTCCCCTCTGAATATATATGTGTATATATTGTCAGTGATAGTGAAATGATTTGCCAGCTATGAATTTGCAGCTGTTTTTGGCATTTTGCCATCTGCAAATATATTTCCAAAACTGTTGCTATGTTTCTGTATGAAGTAAGCTCTTTTGGGCAGGGCTCTCTTCACCTCTTGTATCGGTTATTGATTGCTTTATATGTTACTCTGTATGTCCAATATATGAAACCCACTTATTGTACAGCGCTGCGGAATATGTTGGCGCTTTATAAATAAATGATAATAAGAAGAAAGAGGAAATGCTCGCTCGCAGCCCAGGCTGGTGCGGTTTTCTCCTAAGAGGAGCACCAGCCAGGGGTAAAGAGATTAAAGTCACTGGGGGGTCCCTACCATTTTGGCACCCCCCCCCCCAGTGACTTAGCCTTTCCTTCTCCTTCAAGACGTGTTCATACACAGCTCGCTATTGCATCAGGCCGCTGCTTTTCTGTGCCAACCATTAACACCCTCCTTCACTAAACAGAGAGGGAACTAGGCACAACAGATAAACCTATTGCAAACTAGTAGTTGCAATTTAATAATTTAAACTCAATAATAAATAAGTAACAAGATAACCCTATTTTATCTTGGCCATAAAGTCAAACAACCACATCTCCTGTTGCAGTTCTCTGTGTAGGGTAGGGGTAATATATATGCGTGCAGACTTACAGCTCACGCCTTTTTGGGAGAATATTTAGCCCAGTCAGAGGGAAAAAAATGAAACAGTTATTAGCACAGAGTGCAACATGGCAAAGACACTGCTCTGAGGACAACTGCTATAGTCAACGTAAACTTCACGATTGCACTGCCACAGCCCGCAGCACCGGTAAGTTATCTATCAATTCGCTTCCTCCTGAACGCCCAAGTCTCATCTCGCAAGACGGTGACATCACGCATGCTGACGTTACGCCCGCTGACGCTTCAAATAGCCGCGTTAGGGAGGAGTGAAGGGGAAAGCGCATTATTGTTCTGGAGGAGTATGTGGCAAATAAAGTGTGCACTGTGCTGTGGACTGCGAGTTACGGGCCGCTTACAATACTTTATTAATTGCTATTTATTTTTTCATCTTGCAGCGCCTAGGATTGTAAAGGATAAAAAATATAAAACAACACTTTGATTTTATAACTGCTGTTGCCAATGTGTGACCGAGCCGAAGTTATTTATTGCCTCCTTTCCCACTTCACAAAATAGAAAAGCATACTTGTAAAATAAGGGGCTAGATTTTTTCAATTTTGAGACAAAAGGTCTAAATTAGGGGAAGACTTAACATAAGTGGCATCTTTTATTCTGTATTTATTGTGGGTTTAACTAGGCAGTGTACAGGTTCTCTATCTGTTCTGTTTCACAGAGGAGTTATACAAAACCAACCGTAATGTCCCGTTATTTCTGCAGCAAAAAGTTCTGGAGCTCCAAAATGGGGTCAAGTGAAGACCAGTGCTGACGGGGTCAGCCTGTTAACACTGAGGGGCCCATTTAATAAACAATTTTGAGATATATTCATATTTTTTCTAAATTATAGAACATTTTGGAATGTATGTGAAATTCCACTAGTTTTTTGTGGTTTTCTGTAAATTTCCACGAAAAAAATCGTATTTTGCGCAAAGAATATGAACATTTCGGAATTTGTTAACGTTTTGGTTACACTTTCATTAGGACTATATTTTTGCCAGGTTTGATCTGTCGAGTGCCATTGAGTCATATGGAAGGCTCCAAAGCCAGAAAAGGTTTTTGTGGCATTTACAAAACTTTCAGGACGAAAATTTTGTAACTTTCAGAACGCAATTGCGTTATTTTTGTACGAACGATAAACGCATTGTTGAGACATTTTAGAACTACAGAAATTAGCATGGTTACTTCAAATTTACACAATATCACGTTTCAAGGCCAGAAAAAAATGCTTTTTAGTAAATGTGCCCCTGAGAGAATTAGGCTGCACCAGCTGTTTTTCCATAAACTCGGGCACATTTACTAAGCAATTATGAGATAAAGTCTGATTTTTTTTACTTCTAGATAATTTCGAGATTTACAAGTGGGTTTTCAGCAAAACTTGATTTTTCCGTTATTATTCCCAGGAAGAGTTTTTTGAAAATAACTCCCATAATTCGGAATTTATTAATGTTTAGTTAGCTCTTTTTGTAAAATAAAAATTCGACAGGTTTGATCTGTCGAGAACCATTCCTATGGAGGCTTAGAATAATAGAGGAATAGAATAGTCAGTGACAGCCTGTCCTTCACACATTTTCAAGGACAAATTAATCCCCTCATTGTTTTCAGTTTCACCCACTTTAAAGTGAAATTTAAACACATTTTTTTCCAAGAATGAGTGCCAATGCTTCTAAAATGGCTGCTGGAGCAATTCCTGTTTGGGAAATGTTTTCAACTTGAAAAATTTGGGATTTTCGAATGTAAACTCAAAATTTTTGTTCGAATGATTCAAGCATTATTGTGACATTTTATAAATACAGCAATGATCGAGTTTAATTCAAATTTATACCATGTCGAGTTTATACGACTTTCAAGGCCAGAAAAAACAATAATCAAAAAATTTACATTTTTAAAAAAGGTTTAGTTTTTCTCTGTAACAATAAAACAGTACCTGTACTTGATCCCAACTAAGATATAATGATTCCTTATTTAAGGCAAAACAATCCTATTGGTTTTAATTACTGTTTAAATATTTTTTTAGTAGACTTAAGGTAGGAGATCCAAATTACGGAAAGACCCTTTATCCGGAAAACCCCAGGTCCCAAGCATTCTGGATAATGGGTCCCATAACTTTAAGTTAAGTTGAGTCTGGGTCCAGTGATTTATGTGAAGAGCAGGGTAATATTTTTCACAATTTGGTGACAAATTAAGGGCTAATTTAGGATAATATAATGAACTATACAAACAGTATAGTAACAGTATAGACCTGCATAGTAACAAAACCCAGGTGTGTAGCTTTAACCTTCCCATGCCTGGAACAGTATTAGGGGTCCACTTGGTCTATTTTTGTTAACCACTATTTGATCTTTAGATTCCCCTAAGTGGGAACGACCAAAGATCCTTTGCATATGGCCACTTGGCTTATCACCTTGCTATCATTGCTCCAACATTGAATATCAAATCCAAAGCCTTTCTGTCAACCAAGTCGTTCCCACTGGTGTGGGCCACTGGAATGTCCCCCACATAGTTATTGTTAAGTATTTATAAAGCACCAACATATTCTGCAGCTCACTAATGCCCTTAACTACTACCACTGCAGCTGCACCAAACCTGAGTAAATGTGTATCAGATACTGGCACATCAAAAGCAACTTTTTACCTACCTTTCTAAATAGTACATTAAGTTGATATCTTGGTATTGCAACCCCGTTGTGCATTAGGTCTGGCCCTTAATTGCCATAACTTTGGATGTTGCCTTGTGTGGGTATATTAGGGGATCATGTTCCCCAATTGTAACCCAGTGCCTCATACCCATCCAGTCAGTTTTCATATTACTATTTGGAGCTCTGAGCTAAGTGCATTTTTGGATGCTGAGACATGGCTCTCCTCTCCAAAGTTACCAATAAAGGAAAATGATTTTTGTGCATGCTAGTGTTAGGTGAAATATAGTAATCTTTAGGGTGTTTTTTTTTTTTTTATCTTTGCAAACAAGGGGTAGATTTTTCACAATTTAGAGACAAAAAGGTTTAATTTAGGAGTAAACGACTGAAATTAACAAAAAGTTGTTTCGAGTTTTTAGGCTAATTTAGGAGAATATAATGGGCAAAATATACCAACAGAAGTTCTTTTTCAGGGCCCTGTGCCCTCAGCAGCCTCTGGTGGATAATTAGAAGGGGCACAGTTTTATTGAATTGTCTGTGGCCCTTAATGGGGTATCACATTCCCCTCTTGCCTCAGTCCTTGCAAACGCCAGTGAATCCTTCACCTGCTTCCCGTATCGTAAGAGATAATGGGGTCAATTCACTAAAGTGCGTTAACACGTGCGCTATTTACAGCATGCGGTAAAATTTTTAGCGTGTCTAATTTTTTGCGACTTAACACACGATTCACTAAAAGCATACTTACGTTAATTTACGTGTGATACTGCATGCGTTATTTTAGTCCCGAAGACTATTTTCGTGCTGTATTTGACTGTACATGCGCTAATCACCGCCCGCATATAAATAGTAGCCGCATATAAATAGTCGTGCGAATAAACGCACGCCATGTTAGCCATACATGCCAATACTTGCGGAAAATTACTGTATTAAAAATGCCCATTTCCCTGCAAACTGGCGGCTGCATCACTCTAGGGCCAAACACAGACTTGAATAAATCCCACTGCAAAGTCCATATTGTGTTGCCAAAAGCTCATTAATTGTACTTTTCTATAATTACCGCCTGCCCCAAGTAGGTGTTAATTTTCGCATAGACTAATGTGATATTTAGCGCGTCTAAGTGTTTGTGAATCATACGTTAGTGTTATTTCGGCGCGTAAATTAACGCATGCGTTAAAATTAACGCATGCGATGTGCGACTTAACGGTAATACTGTAGTGAATTGCACATTAATTTTCGCGTCTATTTTAACACAAAAAAAATGCAATAAATATTAACGCACTTTAGTGAATCAGCCCTAATGCTTCTTAGTATTGTTTGTTCAAAATCTGCAGGCTGTTGTTTTTCAGTTTTTTGCGGCTTTTGCATTAATTAGCTTTTCAGTGGCTCACTGAATGCTGGGGTCCGATTTACCCTAGCAACAAGGCAGTGCTTTGAGAGATTTAAAAGAATATTAGGAAATGGCCTATGATAATAAAAAACTATAGCAAAATAAAACCCAATTGAAAAGTTGCAAAGAATCGGACATTTTGTAACATTTTACTTTGTCAAAACATTGAGAGCTAATTATTGAATTAAGAAGAATATTAAATCATAAAACAGTACCACAGTAAAAAATAATCTTGTAAGCAACAACTCACCAAACTTGCAACGTGGTTCAGGAGCACCTATCCCAAACCTCTCTGCAAAAGGTACGGAAAAACCATATACAGCCACAAAAGCAGGGCAGAATGATTGCTGGAATAAAGGTAGATTTCAGGCATGCTGCCATGATTTAACCCAATCAGGTAAGCTTAGCATTTAGAGGCAGCTAGCAAAATGATTATATCTGGGTAAGCTGCTCAAACTAGAGCGCATATCAGAACAGGGGCCGAGTAATACACATAAGATTACTACAGCAGTACATGAACAAAGTCAGACAGTCCAAGATTGAGAAACTAAACAGATTTCAGGAACACCCTTTTTACCTCACTAAATTGCTGGAACACCCTAGCACTACAAGAGAACCTGTTTGTTCAGGTAATGAGTCAGCTGGGGGGGTGGACTTTAAAAAGCCTTTAATCCTATAGGCAGGATTAGATTGCACTTGTTTATATATATATATATATATATATATATATATATATATATCACAAGACCCTTGTATTCAATTAGACTTTTTGAATTGCAAACCACTTTGCTAGGCACCATTTAGCCAGTAGTTACGTGAAACCTCTTACTCTGCTGGACTCTCCCAATATCTGAGAAAGAAATTGAGGTCTGACTGTATTTACAAATCACATGATTATTACATATTTGATGCGCCCGCACCCGTTTTGACACAACTGCTGGCTTTTTTTTTTTTTTTTTTTTTAACTTTTTTATTGAAAATGATAATTGTATAACAATTTTGTCACCATTGTGTAGTATTACATTTGGTACATCAATAAACTGTTCATTTGTTAACTATACATATTTGTTATGTTTCATTCTTTAAATGGGGAAGGGGGTATGGGGGGTGGGGAGGAAGGGAAAAGGTAGGGGAGGGGGGTGAGGGGTGGGCAAGTCGGGATCTTGCTTTTTCAGGGTCCCGGCTTGCTGGGGAGTGAAAGGTGGAAAACAAAACTTGGAATGGTGGGGAAAAAACTGGTGTTATAACAAAACATTATATCAGATTGATCCTGTTGGGAGGCTTCTGTATTCTTCTCACCGAGATCCGGGTACTACCTATAGGTTTTCTTTACTCATATGTCTCGTGGGACTTTTCAGTAGATTTCCCCCATCATACAAGTTTCCTTCTATCTTATATTGGAAGTGAGGGCATGGTTCAGCTCAGAGAGATAGAATATTGTAGCCATGGAGCCCATATTTTTTGAAACTGTTCTTGCCTATCTGTGAGAATACTAGTTAATTTTTCGTTAACTAGTATCCAGTTAAAGGAAAAAGAAAGGTAAAGTCACTTGGGGTGCCAAAATGTTAGGCACCCCCATGTGACTTTAACCGCCTACCTTTTACCCCGGGCTGGTGCCGCTGTCAGGGGAAAACAGCACCAGCCCGGGGTAGCTGTCGGCACTTCCTCCTTCCGGCTTCGCTGCGCGCGCATGCGCAGTAGAGTGAAAAGCCGAACTTAAACATTTAAGTCGGCTTTTTCGCTCTACTGTGCATGCCCGGCCACCGGCAGTTTAGGAAGCTGAAGGCGGAAGGAGGAAGTGCTGCGCTCCAAGTACCCCGGGCTGGTGCTATTTTCTCCGAACAGGGGCACCAGCCCGGGGTACAAGGTAAGCGGTTAAAGTCACTTGGGGGTGCTTAACATTTTGGCACCCCCAAGTGACTTTGCCTTTCCTTCTCCTTTAATCTTATTTTTTAATTGTGGTATGGGCAGAAGTGGGGATTTCCACGCTTTGGCTATAGTTAATTTAGCTGCTGTGAAAATTTGATTTATTAACGTTCTTGCGTTTTTATTTATGTTGGGGAGTTTCTTTCCCAATAGTGCATGCTTTGGTGATTTGGGTAAATTTATACCTGTAACAGAATATATCATTTGGTATATTCTGGTCCAGAATCTCTGCACTCTAGAACATTGCCACCATATATGGTAAACCGTGCCTTCACTTCCGCATTTTCTAAAACATTGTGGGTCACATTGGTTGTTAATTTTATGGAGTCTGGATGGGACCAAATACCAGCGTAGCAGAACCTTGTAACCTGCCTCGAGCAGGGAGGTATTAATTGAGTTATGTGCAGTTTGATCCCATATTACAAACCAGTCTTTTTCCTCTAGTGTTTGACCCAGGTCTCTTTAACTGCTGGCTTTTTTACGTGACTGCAAGTCATTTTGCTGAGTGACAATTTTTCTCGCGGAAGTTTCGCAAAAAAATTAGCCAATGGGGAAATGTGGAAATTCACTGCAAACCCATGCCTGACGAAAAAATTTGCTCATCACTAATTACATTAGTTTCAAGGCAATGACACATTGGGCAATTTGGGAATTCTGTTTGCCATCTTTTTTAGTAGCCTGAAAAATAGGCCATAGCACCCCAAAATAATTTTTCATTGCTCTTAAAGGTAGTTACCTTAAAGGCAAATGTTTTGAGTGGTGCACAGGTACATTTATATATATATATATAGATATATAGATATATATATAAAAATATTAATCAACTGTTTTAAGGTAGTATGTGTCTTATAAGGGGTGCTGGAAATTTTATACACATTTTTCTTTGATTTAACCCTCTACTACTCAGTGTAAAATTAAAAGAGGAAAAAAATTAAATCAAACAATTCAGACGTGATTAAAGTACATTTCAGTTTCAGCATGTAGAAATTACAATTAGTGATGAGTGAATCTGTCCTGCTTTGCTTCGCCAGAAGATTTGCTAATCTTTCAAAAGATGCGTGAAATGACAAAAATGTTGCGCGCGTAAAAAAAATTTGTCGACAATGTGGCGCACGTCATTTTTCTGCCACAGGCGACATTTTTTTTTTTTTGTCACGTGACAAATTTTGTTGACCGTTTCATGAAGAAACCCACCAATGGTGAAACATGGAAATTCCCCACAAATCTATTCTATCACTAATTACAACAATTTATATACATAGTCCCCCTCATTTAAGGACTTTATAATATAACATTTATAATATTTGGGACAAAGTAATGGCAAGTATATTAAAGCAGTCAAAGTAGTACTTTGTTGCATATCCCTTGCATGCAATGACTGCTTGAAGTCTGATATTCATAGACATCACTAGGTGCCGAGTATCTTCTCTGGTCCACCATTCAACTCCTGCTTCTTCCGTTGGCTTGTCCTCGTCAGCATAAGGAAGGCATGCTCAATTAAATTTAAATAAAGTGACTGGCTTGGCCAAGCTCAAGCTTTGAGAAACTTCCTTGTTGCCTTAGCAGTTTGGGATCATTATCTTGTCCCAGTTCAGTGAGTTTGGAGGCATTTACTGAAACTTGAGCAGATAAGATGTTTCTATACACCTCAGAATTCATTGTGCAGCTGCCATCAGTCATTACATTATCAATGAAGATGTGCCAGAACCTGTGGCAACCATACATGCCCACGCTATAACACCCCCACATGAGCTGGTATGCTTTGGATCTTGGGCAGTTCAAATTTGGCTCCTCTTAATTTTGGTTTTGTCTGTCCATGTCCAGAATTCGGCAGGCTCTTTTAAGTACTTTACACAAACTGCAATCTGCCCATTTCTGTGGCTAATGAGTGGTTTGCATATTGCAGTGTAGCCTCTGTATTTGTGTTCATGAAGTCTTCTGTGGATAGTAGTCTCTGATACACCTGCCTCCTAAAGAGTGCTTCTGATCCTTTGACAGGTGTTTGGGGATTTCTCTTTACCATAGTGAGGATTCATTTGTCCTCAGCAGTGGAGGTCTTCCTTGGTCTACCAGTCCCATTGCGATTACAGAGCTCACCAGCACATTCTTTCTTCTTTATGATATTCCAGACAGTTGATTTTGGCAATCTTAAGGTTTGACTGATGTCACTAATGGTTTTATTCTTGTTTTTCATCCTCATAACAGCTTCCCTGACTTTCATTGGCACAGCTTTTCTCCTCATGTTGAACAATGGCAACTACAGACTCCAAATAGTGGAAGCAACCTAAGTATCTAATCCCTGCACTAATGAAGCAATGCAACACACCTGAGTACAAACACCTGTGAAGCCTATTGTCCCAAACATTATGGTGCCCTGAAATGAGGGGGGGGGGGCTATATATAAAGAATGTTTTGATTTCTAAATGGTGAAACGGAAATGTATGCAAATAACTTTTTTTTTTAATATATACTTTATTTCTGATTTTCAGAATAAACAGGGGGGGTATACAAAAACTAAGAAGGGGGGAATTAACAAGAATAACATGCATCACTGGAATAATATACAAGTCATGACAACAAGTTTTTATCAAGCATTACACAACAATCTTCCATAAACTAGATCTGATATCTACACTTACTAGTTTGTTTAATGGGGATGAGCCTCAATTCCATATTGTAGCTGAACTAACTGTTAACTGTTTCTTTGTCCTTTAAATAGCTAATTCAGGATTCCCATTTCCTCCAATATTCTTTACTTCTGTATGTATTATTTGTGTTATCCATTATCTTTATTGGTATTTGGGTGCTTGTAATTATGTCTGTAATAACTTCATTACAAAATGCTGTGAGATTGTGGCATGAAAGGTGATTTTCTTCCTCCGCTCCACATCTCCAGCATAGTGTTGAACTACTTGGATGTATTACAGTATCTAATAGACATGATCTGGATGAATAAGAATCTTCATAGACATACTTGGATGTATTCTATGTAATTTAGCAGAAGTATAATGCCATCTAGTGGATACTTTGTAGTTCATTTCTAATGTTTGCATAGCTCTAGAAGATTTATAAATGGAAATAAAGATTTTCTCCCACAGTTGTGGAGATATTATAATACCCAGCTCCACTTCCTATCTATCAATAAAGGGATGTGACATAGATTCTAAATTACATACTGTATTATCATTTTATAAATCTTAGAGAGAGACCTCTTAATTTCTAGCTTCTGCTCTATAACATCCTCCCCTTTGGTAAAAGGTTTGTGCCAATTTTCTTTCATAGAATGTTGAATGAAGTGATGTAATTGGTTATACCCCCAATTGTCTCTGGGGTGTTGCCCCCATCTTTTTTTAATGTCTGCTAAGGGGATAACCTTGTTAATTTTTATAAAATCACTGATTAGTTGCCTTATTATTTAACACATGCCACCTCTGGAATGCTTTCAGGTCTAAACTTGGGACTCGCCAGTAGGGTTGCAGTATACATGGAAATATTGTTAGTTTTGGTTCCTCTTTTGTCTTAAACCAAGTTGGAAGCATAGCATTAATCAGTGGGTGGGACCAGAGCTCTTTCAGCATAAGTTCCTCAGTGGTCCATATCAAGTTTATTAAGGGTATTGGGGTATATCCTTGATCCAATTCATTTTTGTTTTCCAGGGGCCCTCAACAAGATGTGAGTCAATTGGGCTGATACATATTAAAGGTAAGTATCTGGAAGGGCCAATCAAACTTTTTCCTTAGGTAGCATTAACTGATTATATATTTGTCTTGATCTCTTTCCTGACCTTATAAATTTTGTTATTACTGTTTTCAAATTAAAAGGAGACATATCCTATAAAATATTATGAATGTACCAGTGAATTATACTCCTCTAGATATAGAAGGAATGTGCTTAAAAAAGTTGTGTTTTAGACTGATTTATTGAGAAATTCTACCAAAACCCCACTAGCCCCGCCCATCAGTTCCACTTCCTGCTGGCTGAATTCTCGGGATGAGCTGGGGAGCCGACGGCCCTCCATACACTGCACTGTAGGATAGGAACCAATCAGCAGCTAGGCTGACCTGATAGGGAACTGAAGCCTGTCTGTGCTTGTGTGAGTGCAGGGCTGTGATTGGTCATTTTTACAGAGAGGATTAATTTTTAGCACAAAGGGAAACCAGCACAGTATATTATTCATAATTGCCTACAAAATTAGCATTTTTCCCATTTATCCAATATGTCTCCTTTAAAAAAAAAAAATGACTTGGTATCAGGAGGGTTTGCACAAGATAAGGTTTGCATAATGTATTAATGAAATAATTTTGTATGTATTATCTTTCCCTCGTTTTGGAACAAAACCTGATGAGTTACTAGTAGGGGGAGATATTATTTTAATCTATTCGCTATTATTTTCACATAGATCTTCATATCTATATTTATCAATGAAATAGGGCGATAGCTAGCAGAAGACTGGGGATCCTTTTCGGGCTGAAGTATAATCGTAATGCGTGCCTTTATGGCTTGAGGGCAAGGGGGGGGGGGCTAGCTGTTGTTTAAAAGTGTTGTTTTAGCGCTCTATAATATAGAGCACAATATCCATCTGGACCTGGACTTTTGCGAGGCAGGAGGGATTCTACGGTTTCCGTTATTTCTTGCATAGTAAAAGGAAGGTCTATTGTAGAGCTTTGTTCTGGTGTGAAAGGGTTCAGATTTGTTTCTATAAGAAATTGGCTTACTTCTTCAGTCTAACCTTATCATGGGGGCCTTGTAATTTGTATAATCTTTGATAATATTCTTGGCCCGACTTTGCTATGCCTCGTGTGTCATAGTGCAGCGTTTTTCAACCACTGTTCCGCGGCACACTAGTGTGCCGCGAGATGTTGCCTGGTGTGCCGTAGGCAGGGCACCAATGTACTAGGGGGGCACTGCTCTTGGCACCAATGTACTAGGGGGGCACTGCTGCTGGGCACCAATGTACTAGGGGGGCACTGATGCTGGGCACCAATGTACTAGGGGGCACTGCTGCTGGGCACCAATGTACTAGAGGGGCACTGCTCTTGGCACCAATGTACTAGGGGGCACTGCTGCTGGGCACCAATGTACTAGGGGGGCACTGCTGCTGGGCACAGAGTTAAATTTTTTAACATTTTCTAATGGTGGTGTGCCTCGTGATTTTTTTCATGAAACAAGTGTGCCTTTGCCCAAAAAAGGTTGAAAAACACTGTCATAGTGGACCTGTTTTGAGTCTATTATGGATATGGCATGTGACTGTGGTTGAAGTATAGAGGCAAACTGGGTCTCCTAGCTCATAAGATTTCTGTTTGCTTTTGAGATATGCTTTGTATGTGAATTGGTCAAGTAATGTTTTTAGTTGAATACGTAATTTTAAAGTATTTAGAACCAAGCTCTCTTTATGACTTTCTAATCTAATTCTAATTTATAGATTTCAGATATCAAATTACTAACTTGTTTCTCTTTTTTTTTTTCTTTCAGTTTACTACTTAGAGCAGTGGTTCTCAACCTTCCTAATGCCGCGACCCTTTAATACAGTTCATCATGTTGTGGTGACCCCCAACCATAAAATTATTTTCGTTGCTATTTCATAACTGTAATTTTGCTACTGTTATGAATCGTAATGTAAATATCTGATATGCAGGATGTATTTTCATTGTTACAAACTGAACATAATTAAAGCATAGTGATTAATCACAAAAACAATATGTAATTATACAACCCGGATTCCAAAAAAGTTGGGACACTAAACAAATTGTGAATAAAAACTGAACGCAATGATGTGGAGGTGCCAACTTCTAATATTTTATTCAGAATAGAACATAAATCACGGAACAAAAGTTTAAACTGAGAAAATGTACCATTTTAAGGGAAAAATATGTTGATTCAGAATTTCATGGTGTCAACAAATCCCAAAAAAGTTGGGACAAGTAGGAATAAGAGGCTGGAAAAAGTAAATTTGAGCATAACGAAGAGCTGGAAGACCAAATAACACTAATTAGGTCAATTGGCAACATGATTGGGTATAAAAAGAGCTTCTCAGAGTGGCAGTGTCTCTCAGAAGCCAAGATGGGTAGAGGATCACCAATTCCCACAATGTTGCGCAGAAAGATAGTGGAGCAATATCAGAAAGGTGTTACCCAGCGAAAAATTGCAAAGATTTTGCATCTGTCATCATCAACTGTGCATAACATCATCCGAAGATTCAGAGAATCTGGAACAATCTCTGTGCGTAAGGGTCAAGGCCGTAAAACCATACTGGATGCCCGTGATCTCCGGGCCCTTAAACGACACTGCACCACAAACAGGAATGCTACTGTAAAGGAAATCACAGAATGGGCTCAGGAATACTTCCAGAAACCATTGTCAGTGAACACAATCCACCGTGCCATCCGCCGTTGCCAGCTGAAACTCTACAGTGCAAAGAAGAAGCCATTTCTAAGCAAGATCCACAAGCTCAGGCGTTTTCACTGGGCCAGGGATCATTTAAAATGGAGTGTGGCAAAATGGAAGACTGTTCTGTGGTCAGACGAGTCACGATTCAAAGTTCTTTTTGGAAATCTGGGACGCCATGTCATCCGGACCAAAAAGGACAAGGATAACCCAAGTTGTTATCAACGCTCAGTTCAGAAGCCTGCATCTCTGATGGTATGGGGTTGCATGAGTGCGTGTGGCATGGGCTGCTTGCATGTCTGGAAAGGCAGCATCAATGCAGAAAAATATATTCAGGTTCTAGAACAACATATGCTCCCATCCAGACGTCATCTCTTTCAGGGAAGACCCTGCATTTTTCAACAAGATAATGCCAGACCACATTCTGCATCAATCACAACATCATGGCTGCGTAGGAGAAGGATCCGGGTACTGAAATGGCCAGTCTGCAGTCCAGATCTTTCACCTATAGGGAACATTTGGCGCATCATAAAGAGGAAGGTGCGACAAAGAAGGCCCAAGACGATTAAACAGTTAGAGGCCTGTATTAGACAAGAATGGGAGAGCATTCCTATTCCTAAACTTGAGAAACTGGTCTCCTCGGTCCCCAGACGTCTGTTGAGTGTTGTAAGAAGAAGGGGAGATGCCACACAGTGGTGAAAATGGCCTTGTCCCAACTTTTTTGGTATTTGTTGACACCATGAAATTCTGAATCAACATATTTTTCCCTTAAAATGGTACATTTTCTCAGTTTAAACTTTTGTTCCGTGATTTATGTTCTATTCTGAATAAAATATTAGAAGTTGGCACCTCCACATCATTGCATTCAGTTTTTAATCACAATTTGTTTAGTGTCCCAACTTTTTTGGAATCCGGGTTGTACATTGTGAAATATTATTTCTAATTACAAATAAATTAAATTTTGTCTTGAAGCATGGTGTAGCATGGGTAACAGTCTTAATATAACAACAGTAAACTACATTGCTTCATTTTGCAACAGTATGCGTAAAAAGCCAACATCAGTGGGAAGTTTGAAATTGCTTCTTTCTCACCAGATCAGAAATTCTTAGGACAGTCTTTGCAAGAGCACAAGGAAGAATATCTTCCACAACAAGTCTACTTTTGTATTTAGACTTGATAACCAACAAGCTGGAACCCTGTTTCACAAAGATATGTTGTTGGAAATGGAAGAAGAAGGCGCAACACGGTCTCAGACAGAACAGGATATGACTACAAACACTTGATCCAGAACTTTGTAACTGGCATTGTAGAGAAATCAGTTCTCGCTGCATCGCTGTTAAGTGCAATGAACTCCTCTTGTGCTGTCTCAGGAACATCTTCAACTTTGACTGTGAATGGGCTTCTGGCAAGTGCAAATGGGGTGTCAGGTAGATTTGGAAAGTACGATGAAATTTTGTCTGCAAGCATGTGCAAGTGTTCTTTCACAGAAATTATCATCCTAATCCCTTTGTCTGGTTCAATGTCATGTTCCTCAAAGAAAGCAGATAAAGTAGGCAACATGTAAATTTTATTTTCATCCAATATTTTTTGCCAAAGCTGAAGTTTCATTTGGAATGATGAGATCTTTTCAGAAAAATCGAGGCATGTTGCATTTGGTCCTGGAGGTGATAAATTTAACTCATTCAAGATGGCAAAGATGTCAACCAAGTAAGCTATTTTCTGCAGTTCACTTTTATCGCTGAAAAGTGCCTCAAACTGCAGTCTTGTTTTCTAATTAAAAAACGTTTTGAGTTCATCACGAAGCTCAAAAACACCTTTTAAAACTTTTCCTCTCAACAACCATCTCACTTCAGTGTGAAATGGCAGAACATTGTTCGGCGCATCCAACTCATTGCACAGTTGTGAAATCAGTCAACTGTTTAAAGTGCTCATCTTTACAAAATTGACAGAACTTATGACGCTTTTAATTAATTTTCTTATAACTCTTATGGCTGCGTCTTCGTTGCTAATATTTGTCGATGAATTATAGTGAGTTCCGATGAATTTTGGTGACTCATTCAGTAACAAATGTTGAAATCTAGATCAACATCCTAGCATAGCTGGAGCACCATCTGTGCAAACACCACAAACCTTTTCCCAAGAGATCTTTTGCTCTTTCAGATATGAACTGTGTCAAATACATCACGTGCAGTAGTTGTCATTTTAAGAGGTTTGCAGAAAAGAAACTCATCTTTAAAGTTGCCATCATTAATGTATACCTCACGTAAACCAGTAACTGTGAACAGTTTGCAACGTCTGTAGATTCATCAAGCTGGATGCTAAATATTGGAAGTGGAGCAGATTTAATTTCCTGGATTACCTGATGAAGAATATCAGCAGGCATGTCATCTATTCTTCTGCGGACAGTGTCGTTAGATAAGGAAATTGCACTCAATTTCATAACTAATTTGTCTCTGATCATAACTCGAACAATGTCTTTGGCCACTGGCAGCCGTAAATCCTCAGCAATGGTGTGAGGTTTCATAGCTTTAACGGCTGTTATGTTTTGTTTGTGGTACTTGCCACCAGTGTCAAGTCTGGCTATCTTGAGTCCATCAGCTTTGCTTCTAAAATAGTTGTTATCCTTGCCGGCAAAGCTCGGATGCTTGCTATCAAAATGGCGTTTTAGTTTGTTCGGCTTCATAGATTCGGCTGTGAACTTAACAACAAATAACACATTGCAGTTTCTCTATTCCTGCTGTAATTATTGAGGTAAAACCATACTGTAAAAAATCCCCACTATATTTTATTTTCTTAATGTTCTTCTCTACACGATCCATTGTCATGGGATGGTTTGCTAATGAAAATAATATATAACAATAGCTTTAATAATACAAAAAATGATACATGGCATAGTTCAGTCAATACAGTTCATTAAAATTTCCATTCTCTGTGTTGTTTTTTTTACATACCTGGGGGGCAGTATTCACATCAACCACAGCTGAATATAAAAAGACCAATCAGCATCCAGATTCAGTTCCCATGGTACAGATATATATATTTTTTTTTTGCTGTAGTTGATGATTTTACAGTACATGATTTTACTTTTACCCAGTAATTATAATTCATGAAGTGTTGTTTTACCTCCAATACTGCTGCTTTCAACACAGTAGCGGATTTTAACTAGATTTTAAGTAGCTGCTATCTACACAGTAGCTGCTCTCTACACATGTGTGCCTGGTCCACATAAGTACATTATGGCGCCAACCCTGTCACATATACCTGTATTTGTACGGGGTGTATGTGATGGGGTTGGCGCAATTATGTCATCACGCCGGATACTCCTATGTGGGAGTATCTGTATGTGGGTGCACCCGCCTGGAGATGGATAGAGGAGCGGTGTCTCGGTTCCTAAGACCATTGGAAATATGTGTTTTCCGGTGGTCTTAGGCGACCCCCGTGAAAGGGTCGTTCGACCCCCAAAGGGGTAGCGACCCACAGGTTGAAAACCACTGACTTTGAACAATAAGTTGACCTCACAGAACACATTTGTGAGTTTCCCAGTGTCGCGGGTTAAATTTCTGGAGCTGCAGTATCCTGAACTACCTGAAGAATCATATCTCCAATTTGCTTTCTAGTTGTAGATTGATGTAATAGAATATAATTTAGTTTCCATGTATTTCCTTGCACATAACTAGAGGAATTTACTATTTACTGATATAGGTGCATGATCAGAAATGCTACTACAACCAATCTGCGCCTTTGTGAATAAATGAAGCCAATATTGTGAAATATAAATTTAAATTCTCAAATAAACTGTATGAACCTTCGAGAAGTGGGTGTAATTTTTCTCGTTGGGATGCAAAGATCGCCATACATTACCACCACTTCTTTACTTATTTAAGACCTTTATATGATACATTGGTTTTCATAGTAGAAGAGTCAAGTAAAGGGTTCAATGTCAAATTAAAATCACCTCCTAGAATTATTAGGCCCTCTGCAAATGACTTCAGGGAGCTCAGAACTTTACAAAAAAATGATATTTAGGCTTGATTAGGTGCATATATATTTGCTATTGTCACTAGTTGGTTTGCTATCTTCCCCTTTAGAAAGATATAATACCCTTTGTTGTTTTTGAGTGTGTCTATCGTTCTACAGGGTAGATCTCTATGACACGTCAGTACTCCTGTTGCCTTCTTCAAGAGACTGGTACTAAAAAAAAACACATGGGAATAATATTTAGGATTCGGTTGTAGTGTATAAGCCAAATGTATCTTGATGAAAAATGTACACTCTCTTGGACAGATCATTCAACCCATTTAAATTATAGCTTAGTATCTTGCAATCTAATATGGCCATTATGGCTTGAGTGGAAATTATTTCTACTTGTCAGCTTGAGGAGTGAAATGAAATGGTATAAAAACAGGATAAAAAAAAACCACATTTTAACTATAAAAAAATGGGGGGAGGGGCCAGATAACCTTTTTATGTGTAGTTGTAGATTCTGCAACTTAGAATTTCTAAACAACTCAAAATAATCAGTAGTTAGTTACAAAAAAAATCAGAAGCCAAAGAGGGAAAAACCACAATTTTTTCACTATATTATCTTGATCCCAGAAAGTAAGAACCAGGCCACCCACATTAATGAGATTTCTCTGTTTTTCTTCTGTTTTTTGCATCTTTAATCAGACATCCCAAATTTCTTTGAAGACCTGATAATATATGCCAAGTATTCTATGATGAAAGCAAGGATACTCCTGAGAGGATACTTCTACTGTATTACTTTCATAAAAAATTACTGACATTTCATGGGTACCTAAGGGATATTAAGTTCCAGTATTTAGCCTGTGTGTCTGTAGCATGGAATCTGATGTCATATTCGATTAGATCACTTTGTCTATTTGCTAAAACCCTTTTATATTTATTCATTATTTATTACTGCACATTGACAACATATCAAATGCATATGTCAATTTTGCCCTCTCCCTAACAAAATACATCCATTTCAGACTTTTCCATGCCTGGGCTAAGATTTGAAATAGGTCTTGACATTTTAAGCATAATAAGGCCCAAATAGCCTTAGACAAGCTCAATATAAAGCAGTCTATGGCATCTTACAGCAAACCCAAACTGTTAAATAAATAGAAGTCCTACATCTTGCAAGAGGACAAGTACAGTGACCCTACATTACAAAGCTGCCAGTAACTAGGAGAATTTAAACGTCAATAACATCCAGTGCATGGAACCAAAACCTTTTAATTTTATATACAGACAGGTGTTATATGTAGTGATGAGCGAATCTGTCCCATTTAGCTTCACCGAAAAATTAGCGAATCTGTCAAAAGATTCGTGAAACGGCGAAAATGTCGTGCGTCAAATAAATTTGTCACCCGCAGCTATTATTTTGTCGCCCGCGGCTATTATTTTGTCACGCAGCTATTATCTTGTCGCCCGCGACAATTTTTGGACGCGCTGCGAATTTTTCCGCTGCAAATTTTTTCAGCCATTTCACGAAACAATCCACCAATAGCGAAATGCGGAAATACGCAGAGAATCCATGCCTGGCGAAACATTTTGCCCATCACTAGTTATATGTTATTCTGGCAGGGGGGCTCTGCCTGAAGGCCAGCTTAGGTGCACTTTGGCGGAAAGGTCTATTCACTCTCCCAGATACACCTGGAAGCCACTCTTAAAGGTTAGTTCTAAATTACCCTCATAATTGATTTTGCACTTGTCAGTTTCTGATAGGTTGGAAATTAACACACAAACACAAAAAGAAAACCACTGTAGAATACCAGATTAAATTAATTATCTTCAGTGTATTTAAATTGCAGCAATTTATATGATAGAAAATAACAAGTTAGTTTTTATGAATTCAGCAGCACCTACAAGACATTGTGATTGACAATGTTTATTTGCCAGAGTGTCCCCCTCCTAGCCACTCCATCCACTCTTTCCATTTTATGCAAACATGCCCACAATGGAAGCAGTTCTATGAGCAGTCATTATATTAGGTCAGGGAGTGTGTCCAAAACACTAAAAGAAGCAGGCAGATATTAAACAATACTGTTCTTCACTGTAAACAATTTATTGAAAAAACCAAAACAGTTTGCAAATTACAACACTTAAGCACTTGTTACACCATTAAATATGTATGTGTTACAGGACACCATTACAGGGCTCAGAATCTAAAAATTTCCAATTACTGTCTGAAATATAAACTTAGGTCAGTTTTCAAGGAACTTAAACATACAGTTTATATGGTAGGGGTAAATTGTGGACACTGATTATCTGAAAACAGGAACTTAAGCTGTATTGATAACGGCACTTCCAGACCCATGTGACTTGGTGTATGCTAAATGACAACTTTTTATTTCAGGCAGTTCAAGAGCCCACTAGGAATGACGCTATTTTGGACCTGGTGATTTCTAATAATAATGAACTTATCTCTAACATTTATGTGGGTGAGCATTTGGGGAACAGTGATCACAACATGGTCTCCTTTGAGATAATGCTGCAGAGACAGCGCTATAAGGGAGTAACTAAAACACTCAATTTTAGACGTGCAGACTTTGCCAGTATAAGGGCATCTCTGCAATGTGTCAACTGGGAAAGGCTTTTCATGGGGTTAGACACAGAAGGAAAATGGAACATCTTTAAAACATTGCTTTGTAGGTATACACAACAGTATATCCCCCTAGTAAGCAAGGAGAGGCATCGCAAAGCAAAACCTTTATGGCTGAATAAAAGTGTTATTGTCGAGGTTGGTAAGAAAAAACGTGCTTTTAGGGCATTCAAGTTAGCTGGGACAGCGGAAACTTTCATCAGGTACAAGGAAGCAAATAAAGCATGCAAAAAAGCTATCAAGCAAGCTAAACTAGAGATGGAAAGGGATATTGCAGCTAGGAGTAAAAAGAATCCAAAATTATTTTTTAATTATGTGAATAGTAAAAAAATGAAGCAAGAAGGGGTGGGAACTTTATTATCACGGGGGGGTACGTTGGTTGATGAAAACGGGGAAAAAGCTGAAATTTTGAACTCTTATTTTTCATCTGTCTATACATCTGAGGAGCCAGATAATGAAGGCTTCCCTTGTAATATGCCCAGTTCTAGTAATTTAGCTACTGGCGCGTGGGTCACTCGGGAGGAAATTCAAAAGAGACTCGAACATGTAAAGGTAAACAAAGGTCCAGGGCCGGATGGGATTCATCCCAGGGTATTAAATGAGCTGAGCGCTGTGATTGCCAAACCTCTTCACTTAATTTTTCAGGATTCATTGAGGTCTGGCATGGTGCCAAGAGACTGGCGGATTGCTAATGTGGTGCCGTTATTTAAAAAGGGATCCCGTTCTCAGCCTGAAAACTATAGGCCTGTTAGTCTGACATCAGTAGTAGGAAAACTTTTGGAAGGGGTAATAAGGGATAGGGTACTTGAATACATTGCAGTTCACAATACTATTAGTTTGTGCCAGCATGGTTTTATGCGTAACAGATCTTGCCAGACTAATTTAGTTGCCTTTTATGAGGAGGTGAGTAGGAACCTTGATGCTGGAATGGCAGTTGATGTCATCTACTTGGACTTTGCTAAAGCGTTTGATACAGTACCTCACAGAAGGTTAATGATCAAATTAAGGAATATTGGCCTAGAACATAATATTTGTAATTGGATAGAGAACTGGCTGAAGGATAGAGTACAAAGAGTGGTTGTAAATGGAACATTTTCTAATTGGACCAGTGTGGTTAGTGGAGTACCGCAGGGGTCAGTCCTTGGGCCTTTGCTGTTTAACTTGTTTATTAATGACCTGGAGGTGGGCATAGACAGTATTGTTTCTATTTTTGCTGATGACACTAAATTGTGCAAAACTATAAGTTCCATGCAGGATGCTGCCGCTTTGCAGAGCGATTTGACAAAATTAGATAACTGGGCAGCAAACTGGAAAATGAGGTTCAATGTTGATAAGTGCAAAGTTATGCACTTTGGTAGAAATAATATAAACGCAAACTATCTACTGAATGGTAGTGTGTTGGGGGTATCCTTAATGGAGAAGGATCTAGGGGTTTTTGTTGATAACAAGTTGTCTAATTCCAGGCAGTGTCATTCTGTGGCTACTAAAGCAAATAAAGTGCTGTCTTGTATAAAAAAGGGCATTGACTCAAGGGATGAGAACATAATTTTGCCCCTTTATAGGTCCCTGGTAAGGCCTCACCTTGAGTATGCAGTGCAGTTTTGGGCTCCAGTCCTTAAGAAGGATATTAATGAGCTGGAGAGAGTGCAGAGACGTGCAACTAAACTGGTTAAGGGGTTGGAAGATTTAAACTATGAGGTTAGACTGTCGAGGTTGGGGTTGTTTTCTCTGGAAAAGAGGCGCTTGCGAGGGGACATGATTACTCTGTACAAGTACATTAGAGGGGATTATAGGCAGTTGGGGGATGTTCTTTTTTCCCATAAAAACAATCAACGCACCAGAGGTCACCCCTTTAGATTAGAGGAAAGGAGTTTCCATTTGAAGCAGCGTAGGTGGTTTTTCACGGTGAGGGCAGTGAGGTTATGGAATGCCCTTCCTAGTGATGTGGTAATGGCAGATTCTGTTAATGCCTTTAAGAGGGGCCTGGATGAGTTCTTGATCAATCAGAATATCCAAGGCTATTGTGATACTAATATCTACAGTTAGTACTAGTGGTTGTATTTATAGTTTATGTATGTGAGTGTATAGATTGGTAGGTGTGGGTTAGGTGTGCTGGGTTTACTTGGATGGGTTGAACTTGATGGACACAGGTCTTTTTTCAACCCTATGTAACTATGTAACTATATGTAACTATGTAACTATCCCCAACCAGCGGCTCGGGGGCAACATGTTGCTCACCAACCCCTTGGGTGTTGCTCTCAGGGTCCCCAAACCAGGTAGTTATTTTTGAATTCCTAAAGAATGAAAATAACCTCGCACTAAGGCTTGCTGTATGGGTGCACTTGAAAGTATTCAGAGAATAAATTTATTATAGACAAAAAGCACACACTTGATCAAGGCACACCATCTAGAAATATTTAAAATAGCTTTTATTAATCTCACTTTAAAACCAAGTTAAAAAAAACACACAAAGGAAAACTCAGAAGGGAAGGTTAAAATCAAGAATAACCCTGTGTTTGTTAGAATCGGTATAATTTCAAATCCAATAGCTACAAACAAAGTTATTCTAGAGAGCTTATTAGAAGAGAATGAGGTTGGCACTGGAGGGTCTAATGCTAATGTATGAAAATTAAAGAAAAAATCGGACTTTACACCCGGATATGGTATTAGTTATCACGTTTCTGTATTCAAAGATATGGTCTCAGATGCTTTGTTAAAACTTAACCATAAGAGAAAATTTGACAACTTAACTAGAGCTGAAAGACAAGCCCTAAGAGATTTGAAGTCCTGGGAGGACGTTCAGATAAAGCCATCTGATAAAGGTGGCAATGTGGTTGTTTGGGATAATGAGATGTATATATCAGAAGCAAGACGACAACTCCATACTGAAACGTATAAAAGATTATACACTGATCCAACGGAATCTTTTCTGGCAATTTATAATAAATTGGTAAATGATGCATTCAAAGATCTTCTGATCTCGGAGCAAGAAAAAACGTTTTTATCTATAGACAACCCCAGGATAGCTACTTTCTATTTATTGCCGAAGATTCACAAAAATAGAGTCAAACCCCCAGGACGACCAATAGTGTCAGGCAATGGTAATCTGACTGAAAATGCTAGTAAATATGTGGACTGCTTTCTTAGGAAATTTGTAACATCCTTACCATCATTTGTAAGAGATACTATGGGGGTTTTAGCTAGACTAAATGGCATTCATGAAGTGAAAGACACTTGGCTTGTGACACTAGATGTGGAGGCTCTATATACCTCAATAAACATAAAGATGGCATTGAGGCTGTGAAACACTTTCTAAGTAGAGATTACACAATGAACCCAGATCTCGGACACTTTATAGTAAAAATCTCGAGTTTCATATTGCACCATAATTACTTTGTCTTCAATAATGTATTTTATCTTCAGATGCAGGGAACGGCCATGGGAACTGCCTGCGCCCCAACGTATGCCAACATATTTTTGGGAAGATGGGAACAGGATGTCGTGTTTGGGGATGATCTTAGTTTCTATACTAACTACATCCCTTTATGGATCAGGTATATAGACGATTTCCTGTTCCTATGGGAGGGGCCACAGAATTTACTAGATCATTTTTGTACAATCTTGAACACTAACAACCTAAACATTCGACTTACACAAAATATTTCTCAAAAAACTGTCTCTTTTCTTGATTTAACTATAAGTATTGATGAGAACTTGAATATTGTCACCGATCTATACAGAAAGGAATCTGCTTTAGTAGCAATATTGCATTATGATAGCTACCACAAAAATACAGTTAAAAATTCTCCCGTTGGCAGGGATCTTTTAAGACTCAGACGTAATTGCACATCTCTTGAAACCTTCCGGCTAAGATCTGAACAATTGAAAATCAGATTGAGGGATAGAGGATATCCTAATAAGATCCTCAAACAAGCCTATCATAGAGCGTTAACCACCAATAGAGATAAGCTCCTGAAAACTAAATCATTGAAGGCTCAAGAAGACCAACAGATAAGATTCGTAACAACGTATGGTCCGCAGACACACAAAGTACAACAAATAATCCAAGAATTTTGGCCGATAATACGTCAGGACCCTGACCTACGATCTGTACTACCTGAAACGGTATCTTTTTGTTATAAAAGATGCCAGAACTTAAAAGATTACGAAAAGTCATTTTGTAAGAAGGAAAGGGACCTTTGGTTGCGGGAACTGTGTTTCCTGTAGTATGGTCAAAAATCAGGATAGCTTTACTGACCGTTTTGGCAATTTACACTATGTGAACGACTACATTAACTGTAAGACCTCAAATGTAATATATTGTATCGAATGTTCTTGTAACAAGAAGTATGTAGGTATGACAACACAAATGTTAAATAAGAGAATACAAAAACATGTTAGTACCATAAATATGGCGAGAGAAGATCGAAAAAACAAAATTCTCAGCACAGTAGCTAGTCATTTTTTAGTGCACCATAATGCTAATCCTGAAAAACTGAAATTTTGGGGGATAGAACATGCTCCCCTAGGTATAAGAGGTGGTAACATAACAGAACACCTCCTAAAAAGAGAAAGTAAGTGGATCTTTATGATGAATACCTTAGCTCCATCTGGATTAAATGAGAAAATTGATTTTTCTACTTTCCTAAAATAGGATCATAGATTTAATTATATTCACTATCACGTTCTTCACTCATCATCTAATTTTGAGACCACCATCTTTTTGATTGTATCGGTACATTGGTGGAAATTATTATAATCATTTATCCTATCATGGCATTATTATTACATGCCATATCATGGCATTTTTTTCACTAGTGGCTGTTGAGACCACTTCTTTCACTGGGATATATACACATTTTTCTATTTTTCCCTTTATTGCACCAGCTATTTATAAATAGAGTGATCGTTTTTGAAGTAATGTGGAGAATCACTATACATATAAAAACATTTTAGTTATTTTGTCAACCCTATTGTCACTTCACTGTTTGGATTATGTTTGGATTATTCATCTTATTTTCCATTATTATTAAAAATACATTAATTAACAATTAGTTTCTCTTATAATTTCATTCCTTAATTCACCAAATATGTTACCTTCGATAAACAAATCAAAGTATACTAAAATAAAAATAAAAGGATAAAATGCTAGTAAATGAAAAAACATGTGACCCTGTTTGTTAGATCTCGTGCCGAGGTAAACCGAATGAGGTGGTAGGCACGAGATAGGATAGGAATAAGCTAATATTGAAAGCATCCACTTTTGGCTGCTAGGGACCGAAAGGGCTACATTGACGGTGAACCCTCATGCATGAGAAGTAATATGTAGGAAAGAATTTTGCCGATTTCATGAGACGCCGTTATGGTGGGTTAATTGCAGAGGAGGGGCTATTATATTCCATATTGCTAAGCCTTGGTTAAGCTTTGCGCCGATCCTAAGAAGTGGGAGGCTGTGGGGAGACGGGCGCTAAGATGAAAATCTAGGCATAAGGAAGGGCCGCTCTCGTATTTGTTGTTGCATAATTAAGAACTCCCCTGTGTGATCGGCGTTATTCCTGAAGGCACTGTGTACCGGGAGAGGAGTGCGTATTATCTTATGTAGGCAGTAGTACTGAGCGTTGCAAAGTTAGGCAACCTCCCGTGAACAATCTTGTATGGGAAGGGCTGATATATGGACGTATCACCCTTGTTATTATAGGTGTACAACTAAGCGTGGGGGCACTGAGTGCCGATGTACATGTAGGCAGCCTCCCGTGAGCAACGTAGTTTCCTCCATACGGGAAGGGCTGGTGGATTGCAGGAGGTGGGTACCAGACGAAAGCTCGTGTACTTGGCCTTGCCAGTAGGACCGACTGCCGTTCCATTTAGTTCGCTTCAAATAGGATTAATTAATGATCTAGCAGACTATCATGATTTCAATAATGTCGCGCTCTCCCACATAGCTCCCTGTGAAATAAGGGAACTCATTTCAATATATGTATACACCAATTTAAGTCTGTGCTGACCTTTGTAATAATTGTGCCACTCTGCATCACGGGAGTATAGTGGGGCAATAAGGGATAAACTGTTGCTATTTATTCATCTACTTACCATGCACTTACCTTTGATATCCATCGAGCCACTGACATAGTCAGGATCAGGTCTAGCGCTAGGTAGAATTAGTAGTTCAAAACTATAACTCTCGTGACCCCATACTCGGGTTGTTCAATGCTTGATGTGGGGTGTGGAAGGCAAAATATCTTATTATTGATATATTATTCTGTTAAACCCCCACTGACCTTAGGGAGATCCTATTGTTGATACTTACCAGCTATCGTTGAAAATAGAGGATATAGTGCGATCATCCTCTTTTCCAGAGGGGAGAAATATAAAGGCTTAGGTCGCCAGTAGCAATCATAGTATTGTAGCTCAGTTCCAAAGCTGTTACTTTGTTTCAGTAACTGTAACACATAACTTTGTTTGTAGCTATTGGATTTGAAATTATACCGATTCTACCAAACACAGGGTTATTCTTGATTTTAATCTTCCCTTCTGAGTTTTCCTTTGTGTGTTTTTTTAACTTGGTTTTAAAGTGAGATTAATGAAAGCAATTTTAAATATTTCTAGATGGTGTGCCTTGATCAAGTGTGTGCTTTTTGTCTATAATAAGTTTTTGAATTCCTGACTTGGGGGCAAGTTTTAGTTGAATAAAAACAAGATTTCCTACCAAATAAAGCCCCTGTAAGCTGATCGTGTGCATAGAGGCTGCCTAATAGCCAATCACAGCCCTTATTTGGCACCTTCATGAACTTTTATGGTGCTTGTGTTGCTCCCCAAGTCTTTTTACATTTGACTGTGGCTCACAAATAAGAAAGGTTGGGGATCCCTGCTATAAGGGGTTACTGTTCTTCTCACTCACCAACACCCACAAAATTCTGCACAACTTGTCATTGCCACCACTCTCAAACTGTAGGGATTACAAACGTCTCAAATTTATATGAAGCACTTATACAGTTAAAGGGTTATTGTAATTGAAACACTCACTCTTCAAATGGTTTATCAGCATGCAGAGGCTAAGGCACACATGTACACACTTTCAAGCGGACCTGTCACCCTAAGAAATAAGTCCAAATTATTTTCTATATTGTTAGTTGAGCAAAATAAACTTTACTTACTCTATATAAATAATATAAACCTTGTTTCCTTCCGTCTTGGCATTACTCAATCAAAGCAAGCAGGCAGGCGCCATTTTGTGGACACTGTTATTGAGGCAAACTTTGTATCATGCCAAAATCTTGTTTATGTGCCAGAATGGGGGGCCTGATGCCCACGTCGGTGCACTGGCTACACAATTAGAGGGTGAGGAGGGAGGGGGAAAGTGAGAATTGCAGTGACATCTAGGAAGTGCTGACTGGAAAGCTAAAGTTATTGTCTGCCCCGCCTCTATGCCTAAGGCATAGAGGCGGGGCAAGCAACATATGATTGACAGCTGTGATTTTTAAATGCCTTTATAATGGGTTTGGATGTGTTAATATAAAAATGAATTTGGTTTTCATGTTTAATTTGAACAGGAATTTTTATATACAGATTTTCATGTCTGGGTGACAGGTCCACTTTCAGGCTAGGGTTCCTTTAGAAGAACAAAATGTATTCAATGTTATATTTAGTTTTATAAAAGGAATAACAGTGCATAGATACAAAGAGATGTTACAAAAAGCACACACAGTAAAATAATCCCAAACTGATTTTAAACTAAAAGAGAGAAACAAGAAATGCCTATACTTTTTCCAATATAGAATTTTTCTAGTGCTTAAGGCAAGGGGAAAACTAGAGTGATGAACTCCTAAACCAAATTCGTCCTTTAAAGTAATCCAAACCTTGGGCAGAAGACCAATTTTATTTTATCTGTTTCGTAATTTTTCTTTTCCCTCTCCTTACCCTTCCTCCTCCATTCAGTTTTATTGATGAAAGAAAAAGAGCTAGTTTGTGAGTAATACATGACGAATGTAACAATACTGGGAAGTGTTAAAGCTTTTCATTATGTACATAATTATGTTAAATATACATTGTACAGCGCTGCGTACCCTTTTGGTGCTTTATAAATAAAGTTCTACATGCATACATACATGAAGACAAAAAGGCAGAGGCTCCTGGTGTGTTTATACAAAGACACTGTTGTTTTTTTTGCGCCTATTCTACATTGCCTGATGAAGCAGGAAATGCCTGCGAAACGAGTTGCAATATTGTTGTGAATAAACTATTACTGAAAATTACCACTTTTGTTGGTGTCTGCCTGGAGGAGGTAAGTTCACTACTACCTCCTCTGAATTACCCATTGGGTTTTTAAGTGTTTTTAGCTAATTTTATCCTTTTGGCGCCTCTGTTTTGTCTTATCATTATACATACATACATGTCACCACTTAAGCTACCAAGTTCCGGTGAATGATCTGCTAGCTTGGATTGATCTACTTGTGGAAAATCAAAAGTTATGCTAAACCAATAATGGAAAATGCTCTTTGTAGCAACCTCCAATAATACCAAATTAAAATAAAATTTTGGGAATTTGGAGGAATGAATCTGACAATAAATGGAAGGAAGGGGGTAGATGTTATAAAGAGAGCAAAGGCCTATTTCCCAAATTTAGAAAACCCACTGGTGGAAAAATGAAGAAAGATGAATCTAGGGAAGAAGCTATATTAATAAATAAAACACTTCACTGCTCAGTACTTAAAATCTATAAAGTTTAAAAAAAGGATGATACCTTATAGTAGATTTAGAAATTAAGGGCAATACATAGATGATTATAAAAATGTATGCATCCAGACTATGGCAAGCATACCTGGATGTATGGAAAACAAATTTACCTAATGCTGTTACGAGGGTTGACTCTGCCGGACCGCGTCCGTAAAACAATCCTAAGGGCTAAGGAACTATTTAATGTTGGAACAAATGTTAGATAGGTTTTGAATATAGTATAAATTGTGTTTCTTGATGTTCTTCTTTCTTTCTCCTACCAGACATTCTTCCGTCTATAACCCCCTCTTCCCATCATCCCCTGACATAATAACCCAATCCAACAATTATAAGCAGCCCTGACAACGGACAGCTTTCCTATGTTTTCTCTTTTGCTTTTTCTTTCCTTCCTGCATTTTTATGTAAAAGGCTGTAGAAGCTACAAAAAATTCTTAAATCTACCTCACTATGCCTATTACGCCTGTTATTTTCTTTGAAAAGTTACTTATTGTCATATTCAGTGCAATGTTGGATTGAATATAAAACCTAATAAAATTTTAGAAATTAGAAAAAAAAAAAAAAATATGCATCCAATACTGAAAACAAATCTTTGTTTTATAATTCTTTTCCACAGAGCTGCTGCAACAGGTAAACTCATTGGGGCAACAAAAATAATATTGGGAAGAGACACAAATGTTGACTGGGACAAAGTTATGGATAAATCATGTAAATATACTTTACAAAAAGGCAACAGAGCAAAAACAAATACACAACAACGATATGCAGAATTCACCTACTTATCAACAACTTTACATTTTACTGCGAATCACATGGCACATGCTGTAGACTAGATTATATCTTTATATCACAAACACTCCTACCCAAATAACATCAGCAAATATAGGTGATATAAACATCTCAGATGGTGCTTTGGTATCATTAAAATGCAAGTTGACAAAACCGCATCCATACTCACTAAATGTATATGTAACAGTGAAGAATTTTAATCATAACATGACAAATTACTTAGATGATAACATAGATTAGAATATTGGGGCAACCAACACTTATTTGAGCAGCTGCAAAACCTGTATGTATTACATATACTGTCTGGTTTAGATATTAGAGATATTGTGTGAGAAAAGAAGAAGTTAATAGCCTGCAGCTCAGTAAACAGGAGATTAAGAAATTGCTGCAGTTAAAGAAATATATGTTTAAGAAATGTTATACTGCTTACAGAAACTTTGCCTAGAGATTGTGCTAAATAACCACTTAATTGTAAAGATGTTTGGCTAGCCAATCACAATAAACTGATATTTGATATACTTGATATTTTATTGACAAAAGTCATATAACAAATAAATACTGTAGATGGTGCAACAAATCAGGCAGATCTGTAGCAAATATTGTAAAAACATTTATCATAAAAAACTATCTTAATACAGTGTCTTAAATTATCAGAAAAGATATTTTAACAACAATTAAAAATGGCAACATGCCAGCCCAAGATGGACTGTAAATTTATTAACACCAGAAATAGTTCCAACAATGACAATATTATATAATCAGACTTTGCAAGGCCTTCTTTTAATGGAATGAAGGCAAAATGAAACAGACCATGCTTCCTAAAGCCTCTTATCTTTTTGTTGAACCAAGACATCAAAATATTACCCCCCAAATTATTTCCAGAATACTCAACACAAACCAAGAAGAAAAAGGAATGGTGCGTAACTGGATTGTAACCTATTCAAAAAACTAATGGCTGCTAAATCCTTTTTAACAGATAAAAAAGAAGAACCTTGTCCAAAACATTCAAAGATGAATAAAATCAATCAATCCAGTACAGCCCTGAGACCTTGGTGATTTGCTTGGAAAGCCTGCCATGAAGCCCAGCTATTGATGTAATATGACCAAGTCTTATGTGCCACCGATTTGGAAACTATAGAAATTACACTTAAATTAGATCCCACAATTGCACTGGGAAAGGCTGAGGAGTTGATTCCACCTGAGGAGCCAATTGTCTGAAGCGAGAAATCTGCAAACGTGAAAGAGCATCCACTATATTATTCATATGCCCGGGTAGATGCTTAGCTTTTAACCATATGTTATATTGTAAACCCTTAAGGACAATTTGACGAAGTATACAGATTACAGGATCAGATTTTGCTGACTAAGTAGTTATTACTTGAACTATTCCTAGGTTGTCACATAACAATAAAATTATTTTACCAGACAACTGGCTGCCCCATATTTCCAAGGCTACAAGTACAGGAAAAATCTCCAACAGGACCATGTTTTTTGTATAGCCAGCCTCATACCATCTATCAGGCCATACACCAACACACCATTGGCCACTGTAAAAAAATCACAAAACACACTAATAAAGCCGCATCAGTTAAGAGCTGCAGAGCTTCACTATCCAAAAATTGATCCTGAATACAGTTTCTACCATTGAATCCTTCAAAAAATTGATCCCAAATCAATAAATCTTCTTTCACTTCCCGAGTTATCCTGATTTCCATTTTGGGTTTTTAATGCCCGTTGTCAAATTTATTATTATTATTATTTATTTATAAAGCGCCAACATATTCTGCAGCGCTGTACAATAAGTGGGTTTCATACATTGGACATACAGAGTAACATAAAAAGCAATCAATAACCAATACAAGAGGTGAAGAGGGCCCTGCCCAAAAGAGCTTACAATCTACAAATCTATATTAACCTTCTAATGAATACTCTGACCATAGGGATAATTCTCATGGCAAAATTTAAATGCCCTATTAATGACTGTTTCTGTTTTAAGGTACATTTTTTAGCCATCCTGGCTATTTTAACTAAGTGCCATCTATCTGGACCGATGAATAAGAAATCAAGTAGTAGTGGATTAACAAATTTGAACTAGTAATGAATGAAACTACCCATTCAATAAAGGAAGCAAAGGCTTCAAAATAATGACACGATAAGGAGCAACTCATTGGCAGACATTTGTCAAAAAAGAATTGCCCCATAAAATGAAAGCCTAACAAGCAATGACAATCAGGATGAATTAGCAGTAAACAGAATGCCGATTCAGATTAGGCAAGCCAAGAACCTGGGCCACACTGTCCTAATAAATCAATAGCTTTTTTAAATGATGTGTAAGAAACTGAACACAATTCCAGATCTATACCATCATTAACCGAATACCCTTTATGGTAGGACAAGTTATGAATAAGCCTAAATGTCTTATACCTTTTTATACCTCTTTAGGTATTAAACCCAGCGGGGAATTTCTCATATTAATAAATAGTGGTATGGACCTGCAATTCTGTCAAGTTTGATTTCTTTCTTAGGTTTTTCTTGAACTAAATTTGGGTTCTCATAAACAGATAGAATTATTACAAACATAGGGTATTTCTACTTGATTAAGGAATGACAAATCCATCCCTAAAACCACATTTTCGCCTTTTGTACCATTATCTTTTGAGGCAACTTTACTTGCTGTGGGCAGGAAATGCTTGATACATTTAAATGCAGGATGTTGGCTTGCGCAAATGCTGCATTCATGCTTGTATCTGCATTTCTCACGAAATCTACACAAATTTTCAATATACTGTAAGCCCAACAGCAGTTCTGCTAGCCAGGTGTTTGAGCCTAAGCAGGCCTGGTTTGAACTGGCAGTAATTGGAGGATCTTTTCACTGCAACAAAGACTACAATTCTGGGAGACTGAATACAGAGCCCAAAGGCCTCAGACTTTTTAATATCTATGTGTAAGGTGGATACACAAAAACAGTGTCCAAACAGACGTACTTATAGCCTTGAAGTTGTATATAGTGTCTTACAATTTTTTGTCTCTAAAGTAATAATATAATTTTGAAACCATGTACAGTCTGCTGATAACAAGTGAATGAAGACTCATAAGCACATCAATGGAATGACAAATGGCTTTGTTCTCAGAGGATAACCTTCTGTAAGCTACTTACATCCCTTTTAAACTGTTCTAAATGACCAACAGGAGTTCCTGCCATTTTATTACTTCTACTTTTCCTGTGTAGACACTCAATGAACCATTTTCCTAAGCAAGTTACCTCTTCTGTAATTTTTTTTTTCAAGACAAATTGAAAAAAAAGTGAAGCATTGAAGCACATATAATTATAAAGTACCATATATTCTTTAGTACTGTACAATAGAAAGGTGGTTTAAGTGAATTTCTTCTTGTTCTTCTTCTTCACACATATTTATAAAACATATTGACCGATACAGAAGGTTAAGACAGCCCTGAAAATTAGAACTACATTTTTTTGCATTTCTAAGAAGAATATATCACTTTCCTATGTATATAGAAAGATTCCAGATGAGTGTTTCATCTACCTTTGTTTAGCTGGACAATTGACATTAAAGTCTAATGCTTTCTCAGTATTCTCTGGAGCTCTCTTTTAAGTTGTTTGAGAGGTGTTTCTAGAAAACTTCAACCATGGTTACACTCTATTAAAACCTTTTCGGGGGTATGAATTTCCTATATTAAGTTGCTGACTTTGTCTGTTGATATTTACTTCAGCCTTGTAATCATCCGGTGGCAATACTTGTATACCATCTTTTACATTCCAGGATGTACAACTTAATTTTTTTTTTCAGTCTGTGAAGTGTTTTTTTTTTTCGAACTCCGCTATATGAGAGAAATTAATACCATTAGTAATGTCCCTCTGTTTTTGAGATAATTACACAACTCCCCTTATTACTTTTATAAAAAATGGTATTATGTTTTATTTAAATACACGCTTTTAGGTTCAGACAATTTTTGGTTTTGTGGTCCAAAACTATTTCACAGAAATTGTGTTTATTTGCTTGATGAAACTATCACACCCAGAGTCTTAGAGGTGAGACCCTTACCAAGATTAAAAAGTTTACTGAACATGCATATTGTTTAATTAACAAACCTTCACCACACATTATATGGATGAAATTATAAGAGTTACACATTTTCTGCACAATGTGAAAAATCACAAAAATATCGTATCATAAACAATGAAATTTTGATTAAAATTCTCTTGCCTTTTTCACATCACATTGTCTACTTCGCTCATTTAATAATTGTGTTTCTCTAAAACCTAAAGCTTTGGCAGAGATACAGAAGATATGGATCACCAGAGGGATTGCTACTAACTTAAAAAACACACAAAAAAACTTTTAATTCTTACATTGCAAACATAGTTTATGAGCTTTATGTGTTTCGTGGCGTCCAGCCATTTTTTTTTTTTTTAAAGGTGAATGACTTTTAAGTTGGCTTTAAGAGGTGTTTCTAGAAAATGTGACTTCAACCATGGCTATCACTGCATTAAAACCTTTTAGGAGGTGGGGTTATTAATTTATTAGCCAGTGTAAAAGCATTTCCCACAGAGGTGAAATGAGACATGACCACCAAATAAATAGCATATTATGTGATTGTACAGCATTCCCTTTAATACAGATTTCAAACAAATTAGGTACATCATAGGCAGGTTAACTTGTGTTAGAAATACAAAGTCTTTTTTTTATCCATGTATTTGTAGTATTTTTCTACTGAACTAAATAAGTGAGACCTTTTAGCCCTTGAAAAATGCATATTCAGATTGTAATACCATTTAAGCATCAGATTTATGTTGGGATGCTGGTTTACACTTTTTAACCATTCTATAACACTTGGATCAAGTGTTTATGGGTCCTGGTTGTTTTTAATGTGTAGGGAGTTGAATATTGTATTGTATTGTTCTTTAATTACAGCAAATGTATTGGTGAAAAGAACGTACCTTAGCAGATAGTATTTATAGAAGACTTTCCACAAAGCATAATGAATATTGAATTTCTGTTGTAAGTTTATAAATCATTTAAGAGCTAATTTTGTGTATCATTTTCTGTTAACTGATCAGAGATTTGAATAAATCACTGGGTAAGAAAAGAATAAACATAGGAGGAAATTGCACCAATTTAATATAGCTTTTGCAAACCCCAAAACTGTACAGTGACCGCATTCATCAAAAAGATTGCACATTTTATTGTTTGCACAAGTTGTGCAGTGTATGTAATAAAAGTTATTTTTGCTCCTAAATTTTGCTAATCGTGTCATTTTATGTAACTTTAATTCAGATGTGTCCGAACCTACTGTACAGCAAATACAAGTCAATAATACCAAATTCAAATTTTAGCTATATGCCATTAATATATTGAAATTTGTAATGCAATAGCTGTAAATAAAGAATATCACATTGCAAAATGCAATTTTTTTCCTCCAGTTTGTGACTTTTATTACATGTTCCCCACTGACGTTTTTAATCTCTGCCTGCTTCAGTTAGTGTTAGTTACTGTTAAGAGATTTTCCAGATAGTTAATATTAGAAAAGCTTAAGTTTTTTGGGGGGTGTCTCAGGATTGCTTTGTTTGTGCTACACCTAGGGGCCCATTTACAAAACCTTGATTTAGTATTTATGAGATAAAATCGTATTTTTTCTAACTTAACGAACATTTCGGAATGTCCACCATCATTTCGTTAAAATTCCACTACTTTTTCGTGGTTTTTCATTCAAGCTTTGGTATTGTGACTATCTTTTTGCCAGGTTGGATCCGTCGAGTGCCATTGAGTCCTATGGAAAGCTTCCAAAATCAAACATTGAAGGTTTTAAAACCAGAAAGGCTTTCGTGCCGTTTATGAACGTTCGGATCCGAAAATTTTGTGACTTTCGGAAGGCAATTACAATATTTTCGTACGACTGATAAAAGCATTTTCGGGACATTTTAGAACATCAGAAATTATCGTGGTTACTCCGAATTTTTCCCATATTGTGATTTTAAGCCCAAAAAATTCAGACTTTAGTGAATGGGCCCCCTAGAGTTGGGTGATGGGGGATAAAGTTTGATGTGGAAGAGAAAAGGGGGGAAGAGTCATGGAGTCTTGGAGGGAATATGTCTATAACTTTCTTCTAAAAAGGTATCTTATTCTGCCTATGTATACTTGATACCTTGATGACCAGTCCAAGTTTTGTCTTTCTCAGGTAAGTACCTCTTTTTTGTTTGTAAAGCATTTTATATATTTCATTTGTATATTTGCTAAGACAATATAACAGATCTACAGACACACTTCGAAATTTAAATTGTACCTGTTTACACCGATTTTATGATTTTTTAATTGTTCACAGGAGGCGTCAATTTTTTTTTAATAAAAATTTGCAATTGATCTCAAGTATGTTTGTACTGTTTAATCATATCTTGTTTAAAGCTGTTATATGTTCCATTTATTTTAATTCTCCAACCATTTCTAACCATTCATCAGTGGAGTGGGCTATCTGTTGATTCCAATAGTTTGGTATTTGCAGGTGTGTAAATGTATTTGTGTATATTCAGGGTTTAGTGAGTTCTCATTGTGATCATAATTTAGTATTTCTAGATTTAGAGAGATAAACAATCATTTAAAGTTTATTAGTTGTATTTGAAAAGGTAAATAATACAAATTTTTTATTAATTTTGCTTATTTCCCTTTTTTATTTCTTCTTTTTGCAGAATGTTTAAAGGAGACATATTGGATAAATGGAAAAAAAACCCTAATTTTGTAGGCAATTTTGAATAATATCCGGTGTTGGTTTCACTTTGGGCTAAAAATTAATACTATCTGTAAAAGTGGCCCCTTTGTTGTAGCTCCCTATAGATCCTATCAGTTCTCTGTCGATGTTTCAAATGAAGGGTGGGCGTGTCCTAATGGTCCCAGCCAGAAGCACAGTAGGAGGGTGAGAGCCAATCACAGCCCTGCAGTCACACAAGCAAAGACAGGTTTCAGTTCCCTATTAGGTCAGCCTAGCTGCTGATTGGTTCCTATGCTACAGTGCCTGTACTAAGAGCCGCTGGCTCCAATGCACATCCAGAGAGTTCAGCCAGTAGGAAGTGGAACAGATGGGAGGGACTAGAAGAGTTTTGGTGGAATTTTTCAAAAAAACTGTCCAAAACACAACTTTTTTAAGCACAATCCTTCTATATCTAGAGGAGTATAATTGCCTTCTAGATTCTTAATTTGTATATGATATGTCTGCTTTAATGATAATGTGTGTGGTTTCTAATGAATTCGCTAATTAAGGACTGATGTCCTGTTGTAGAGTTTCTAGTTAAGCTTATGTAAAGTGTCCAAAAGCAATACCAAGTTTGGACCAAGTTTTTTCACACTGTTGAAGGAGACCAAGTACACTAGACGTCATTTATTACATTTCCCTAACATCTTTACCCTGAATTAGAAATAATTTGTGAGCTTCTTGTCAGCAGTACTATGTTAAAAAAAAGTTATCTTCATGCAACATGATCCTAGATAATTAATCTTTTATTCTTTCCAGAATGGGACAATGCCACATTATACTGTATGTTTCAGGGCCCCCTTATATCCACAGTTCCTCTAACAGAGCAGGGAAGCATAGGAATTTTGCAGGGGTTTCATACCAAAAATACATTGTTTTCTCATTCCAGGGGATTCCTTTTGATTCATTTTAGCAGAGAGAAAAACAGTCTGATATAGTATTTACTGTATATATGTGCTTGTTAGTTACATTTATAGGTGTTCTTGATCACGTTAGGTGGCATTATATCTAAGTAATTTAGTTTTTTTTTTTCTTATTTGCTTTGTATTGTATTTGGTAAGACTTGAGTTCGGTAGTATTGATTTTGTATAGTTAAAGCTTTCCTATATAAGGTCAATTCAGCCCTTTAGCAATTTTGTTAGTGTTTTTTTATGTTAATATTGCTTTGGTGTTGTCTTGAAATGTATCTAACACACAATAAGTTATAAATTGGAAGTGGTTATTGGCTTTATGCCTAAAAAGGATTACAATGTTATAATTATAAAACTGAATAACAAAAAAATCCAGAGCCATTTAATCATTGCCCATAAAAACATTGTCCTTGAAAAGAATCCAGTCCGGATGTTCAGTCCTTGACTGTTGAGACTATTGAAGTAGTGTAATAAATGGAATAGTTGTTATAGACTGCTAGATGTGGGTGACTGTAGGACAAACATTGTTCCTTGGGTAGGCATTGAGAATATCAAATACTTAGGGGACTCCAAGTTTGTTATGTAGAGCAGCCTGCCGCCAGGAATGTAATAGATCAAGATATATTCTGTCAGTCTATTCTGTCATTGTATTTAGCTTCTTGGATATGTGATGGTAGCATTTATTTTACCCATCAGGTGAAAACATTTGAAATTACTGCCCTATACAAGGAAATATTAACCCGACTTACTATGCACGTAAGGTGGTCAGATTTTCAGACCTGTGGGGTGGGAATGGAGTTTGCTCAAAATTGTTAAAGTGGAAAAAAAGTGTTTGATTATGTAAAATAATCATCTCAACTAAATTTATAAATACCTTAATTACAATGCTACATTTTATACACCACTGTAATAAGCCAAAATGATTTTTTTTTTTATCTCAAAACGTTGAAGTACCTCCATGGTAACACTGTTGGAGTTTTATGTTATGAATGACAGCAAAATGTTACCAATAACACACCATCCTTGGTCATAGGTCAGTGGGGCCATAATTGCATGCAAATCATATGCAAGTCAGACTAAATTTAAGTTTTCTAAAACAAAGTAACACTTGATTAGTCAAGATTGGAGTTCAGATTGCCCCCTAAGAGAGAAACATGCTTTTATAACGGTGTATGCAATTGGATTGGACCCAAAGTTTAGTAGGCACAAAATCCAATTGCAGTTGGATTGCAGGATGTGCATGACCATCTGCATGTGTCATGAGACTAAACAGGAGTTTGGTCGGACTAGTTGGACAGTTGACTAAATGCAGTCATACGTTAGGTCAACTTTTTATAAAACTTTCAGATGCATATCAGACCTCTAAAAGGATTTTCAGTTTCAAATTAATAATATCTTGTGTACATATTCTAAGACCATACAGTTTTAGCTTTTATTTTTAAGTTTATTTAATGTTTTAATCAATACAATTCTCCATTTTGGAATTTGAACGGTTATCTCATTGCTAGGGTCCCAGTTACCCTAGCAGCAAGTGGTTTGAATGTGTGACAGAGAGAGAAAGAGGAAGGTCAAGAAATGAGAGAGGAATTTTTTTTTTTTTTTAAATCTAGCCGCTACTTCTGGAAAAGTTTGGGACTGCATATGTGCCAGACCTCACATGGTACAAGGTATGTCTGGGAAGACAAGAAAAGATGGCTGCAGACTGCTCTAAATAAAACTACCCCCTAACTGGTGCATTTTATAAAGAAGAGTATGACTGGCTTGGGGTACTGGGTAAACTATTATAGTCGCTGCGGTGTCTTACATATTGGCACCCCCAGTGATTTAAGCTTTCTTTGTTCTTTAAATGACCCAATTCCTCTCTATGTTGAGGGACTATCATAGTGAAGGTTCAATTAAAACTCTCTTACAGCCCATTCATTACCAAGTTAGTAGTGCAGTGAAGTATGGAATACTATATGATCTAGTATGACTGCCAATTATTTTAAATTGAAGTGGGTTGTGTGGGAATCAGTAAAGCTGAAGTAAGACTTCTGTGAAACAGTGATAGTGAAAGTTTAGAAAAAGCTTGAAAATTACACTTCCACACATATGTTACAGGGCTACACTTCATTTATTTATTTGTCTAACTCAAAACTACAAAGAAACCAGTCTCTGTGCTACAGATTTTAACAGTCTCCTTTGTAATCTGCAGGCCAGATTCTAAAATTAAATAAACCCCAATTAAGTTGTTTTTTTAACTTGTTACAAAAACAGAACATTTCACTTCATTTCAACAGAAAAGTTAATACTAATTCACATAGGGGGATGACAAATATTTATTGTTCCCTGTGTTTATTTACAAGGGCTTTTTAAATTTGTAATTAAAAATGTGTTCTTGCTGCATTCAGTTTTCAGAATTTCTGCAAAATAACCACAACAGTTTGTTTGTTTAAAAAAACAAAACAAAAAAAATCCTTCACTGCAAAAACAAATCACTTTGGAATAACCCACATGACTTATTCCCCCAAACATGGCCCTGCTGGAGGAAATGGACAAATCTAAATGCAGTTGGACTTAACCACTTGCACTGTTACAAGTAATTCCTATTGTAATGAGAGGATTTATTTATGAAAACTAGTTCTTTACACCCCAATCCAACAGTTAGGCAGCCCTATTAAAACGTTTTACAGCTGCCTTCTCTCTCTCTCTCCACACAAAACCAGAGACTGTACTCAGAGAAGTAATAGGCTTCAAGCTTTACTATTACAGCAGTAGCAAGTCTCAGTTTGTGCTCTCTAACAAGAAAAGCTGGTTTCTATCTCTCACTAAACTATCAGCTCTCAGACTGTCTGGCTTCACACTAACAAAGGGGCTTCCATTTTATCTATTCTATCTACAGGTAGCGTATTTCAATTTTGTCTATCATGTGACGTTACCCTCGCCCCGCCCTACGCGTTTCGTCACCAACGTGACTTCGTCATGGGCAGTCAAGGGACCAATGGCTGTCCTTGACGAAGTCACGTTAGTGATGAAAGCGTAGGGCGGGGCGAGGGTGACGTCACATACAGTTAGTTAGACAGCCGAGCGAGTGCGAATGCACAGAGATTAGGCGGCTCTTGATAGCCGCACATAGGAGCGGGGGCGGCTTTCACTGGGGGAAAGCGTTAGGCGGCTCCTGATAGCCGCACATAGGAGCGGGGGTGTCTATTACGGACCCGGGGATAGCATTAGGCGGCTCCTGATAGCCGCACATAGGAGCGGGGCTGTCTATTACGGACCCGGGGATAGCATTAGGCGGCTCCTGATAGCCGCACATAGGAGCGGGGGGTGTCTATTACGGACCCGGGGATAGCATTGGGCGGCTCCTGATAGCCGCACATAGGAGCGGGGCTGTCTATTACGGACCCGGGGATAGCATTAGGCGGCTCCTGATAGCCGCACATAGGAGCGGGGGGTGTCTATTACGGACCCGGGGATAGCATTGGGCGGCTCCTGATAGCCGCACATAGGAGCGGGGCTGTCTATTACGGACCCGGGGATAGCATTAGGCGGCTCCTGATAGCCGCACATAGGAGCGGGGGGTGTCTATTACGGACCCGGGGATAGCATTGGGCGGCTCCTGATAGCCGCGGACACTATTGGGGTGGCGCGTTTTAATACAACATGCTGCATTTTCATTCATTCAATGGATATTAAAATGCAATATAATAGAGAAATACACGATGATCTCACGAATCTCATTTAGTTTTGTGTTGGTGGATTCGCTCAGCGTGCTTTTTTGCACTCGGTTAAACATGCCCGTGGTGTGAAAGTATTGCCTGTGTTATTTTTTTTCCCTGCTCAAAATATCAGTAGGAATAATAGCCAGTTACACATACTGGTGTTTTTTTGAACTGGGGCAACATTCCACCATTTCCACATGTACCCCACAGCCCTTATAGTGTGAATTTTATCAGTGTAATTTTACAGCATGTTCTTATGTGATTATTTATTTTAAGTAAATAAATGTTAGTAATGGGGTCTTAGAACTTAACTTTTTGAAGTAAAATAGACAATGACGCTTACCTGAGAGCAGGTAAGCGCTAATTATTAGACAGCAAAGAGTTAAATACCATGTGATGTCAGAGGGTGGGGCTTAGCCAAGCACATGCAGCTGCAGTCAGTTTCCAAATTAGGTGCAGATAAAAGGCAGTCTTGGGAAAGTGTTCAGGTTTGCTGGGTTGTTTGTGGGGGGAGAGAATTGGTGCTGGGAAATGGGAAAAGTAGTTTTTTTTTTTTTAATAAGGCAGAAAAGAGAAGGAACTGCTCAAAATGCAACTTAATACTAGGCAGTAAGCACAAAATGGAAATCTGCCCCAACCTTTTTTTTACCTGTGCGCAACATTTCAATGAAAAAAGGGTGGGGAGCAACACAAGCACAAAATCTTTCCAAGTAGGTGACCAATAAGGACTTAGATTGGTCAATTAGTAGCCCAATGTGGACTGGCAGACTACTAGAGGTACTGTTTAGCAGTACAGATGGCCTTTATGCCTCCGAAACATGCCTCCAAATAAGAAATTAAAAAATTGGGCACCAACTTTGAGGCCACTGGGAGCAACATCAAAGGGGTTGGGGAGCAACATGTTGCTCAGGAGCCACTGGTTGGGGATCACTGCTGTAGACAATGGATAAAATGGAAGCCACTTTGTTAGTGTGAAGCCAGACGGTCTGAGAGCTGATAGTTTAGTGAGAGAGCACAGATGGAAACCAGCTTTTCTTGTTAAAGAGCACCAACTGAAACTTACTACTACTGTAATAGTAAAGCTTGAAGCCTATTACTTCTCTGAGTACAGTCTCTGGTTTTTTGTGGAGAGAGAGAGAAGGCAGCTGTAAAATGTTTTAATAGGGCTGTCTAACTTGGTAATGAATGGGCTTTAAGTCTTTGGATTGGGGTGTAAAGAACTAGTTTTCATGAATAAATCCTCTCATTACAATAGGAATTACTTGTAACAGTGCAAGTGGAAAAGTCCAACTGCATTTAGATTTGTCCATTTCCTCCTGCAGGGCCATGTTTGGGGGAATAAGTCATGTGGGTTATTCCAAAGTTATTTGTTTTTGGAGTAAAGGTTTTTTTTTGGTTTTTTTTTTAAACAAAACTTAGACTGTTGTGGTTATTTTGCAGTAATTCTGAAAACTGAATGCAGCAAAGCAATGTTGCAAAAACACTTTTAATTACAAATTTAAAAAGCCCATTAAAAATATACACAGGGAACAATAAATATTTGTCATCCCCCTATGTGAATTAGTATTAACTTTTCTGTTGAAATGAAGTGAAATGTTCTGTTTTTGTAACAAGTTAAAAAAACAACTTAATTGGGGATTACAAAGGAGACTGTTAAAATCTGTAGCACAGAGACTGGTTTCTTTGTAGTTTTGAGTTAGACAAATGAAGTGTAATTTTCAAGCAGAAGTCTTACTCCAACTTTACGGATTCCCACACAACCCACTTCAATTTAAAATAATTGGCAGTCATACTAGATCATATAGTATTCCATACTACACTGCAGTTCTAGCAAGAGTTGAACCTTCACTATGATAGTCCCTCTTCCAGAAGACCAGGAATTAAAAAAAAAAAAAAAAAAAAAATTCCCTGGTTGGGTGTATAATGTTAATAAATGTTGAGTGCCTTGAAGCGGTAAAAGTATTGCAGTTGTTAGGGGAAGATATAAATATTAAGTGCTACCAAGCCCCTGCAAGCAAATGGTTTACTGCAGAAGCCCTGGAAGTTGATTTGTGACATTGATGCAATGCAGTAATCAGTGTAATTGTTCCTTTGCATAATAAAGAAATAAAAAGCACTTTTGCTCTGAAAATCTATTTTTTATTTGTGGGATTGCATGTGCATACAGAGCTTTTTTTTTTTTAATTCAGTATTGATATACATTTGTTTCAAAGACCAAAATTAATCCTTTTAATATTTGCATTGATGTGTGGTGCAGTGCAACCAAAGCAGAAAGCTTATGCCAATTGTAATTTGTTGCCTACTTTAAAGGATATCCTGCGTCAAAGCAGAGCAGCCTCATTATTAGTCACCTTACTATAAAGGAAAGCCCTGAAGCTATAAATGCAGGGGCTGCATGACAAGGGATCCAAATGTACTGAAGCCAGATTACACTGGTTTATGTTTAAAGATTGGCAGAATCGGATGCAGCTGTGGTTGTGTGAAAAGCAATGCGTCAAGGTGGGGGAAAGCTGGGCTGGGGGTGGAGAATGATAGGGATGTGATGCCATGAGAAAAGCAGCTCACTTCCTTATCTCTGAGCAGGTAGAAACATGAGGCAGAGCTCTCTCTGTAATGTTATTTAGCTGCTGTATATACACACACACTAACTCCTCACTATACTGCTGGATTTGAGGGTAGAACTATTTGGGCAGGCTGCTTGTTAGTCCCTTGCTATTTATATGCAGTTTTACAGCGGCCTCTGTTTCTGATTTTCTCAGACTCGTCCATCTGGTATGGTACCTAATGGATTGGAGGAAAGCTAATATAATTCTTATAGTTAAAAGGGACTATGATTTTAGTTTGACATCTGTGGTGGGTAAGTTATTTGAAGGCTTGTTAAGGGATCGCATCCAAAATTACGTTCTGCAGAATGGCATGAGCAGTAATCAGCATGGCTTTATGAAGAACAGGTCATATCAGACATTTTTATGATGAGGTTAGTAAGAAGCTGGACGGTGGAGGTGCAGTAGATGTGATATATTTGGATTTTGCCAAAGCAATTAAAACTGTGCCCCACATGACTGTTTTCTATTCTAAACTAAGGTCTGGTCTTAGTGAAGACGATTGTTTCCTAGTGATTGATGAAAAATGCCACTCAAAAAAAAAATGCCATTCAACATCATTAAAAGCTTAAATCCTCTGAAATGTCTTGCTTGAAAATAAACTTTCCCTTTTTGAGGTAAACTACACAGGCAATTTTGTGTCATGGCAATCGTATTTCTGATAACTTGACCCATCTGGAATACCACATTCTTGTGAATTAAAAAAAAAAATGTAAACAAGCCATTTTACCATCCGGACAGTCTGCTGGAGCTGATTTTTGGGAAACATGTTATTGAGGCTCAGACCAATAGACCCAACAGTGTCCTGGATGCTTTTGGTTACCATCTCTTTAAGCATATTGGCACAGTTGCTGGAGTTGTGCCCATTTTCCACTCCCTCTGTGGGGCAGTTGAAATCCCCACCCAACACTTCTACCCAGGTGGAATGCTATCTGTGCCTGTAAGGTCTGGAATAGTTTCAGAATCTTACCCTTCTGATGCGAAGTGTACATGTTAAGCCCAAGAGGCTTACCCGTCCAGGAGCCATCCACGGCCACTAACGCTTTTCTTTTCTTTTTTGATCTGGCCTATCAGCAATCTGGAGGGGTGGGTTTCCGCTGCACTATAGCTTCAAATGTTCTCCCTCTCTGTGTGAGCAGTCTTTGTAGATGTGCACAACAGGTCTGCAGAGGTTGTTTGACTTGGTTTGGATGCAGTGTGGCCTGCTGCGTACAATTCCTGCAGACACCTTGCAGGCCTTTTTCTTGTGCCACAGTTCTCCGCATTTCCTTCAGGTCTACGGTTGGTTGGGGTAGAAGAGGATTCCTGGGAAGCTGGTCTGGTTTTCTAAGCACAGCCCACCTGCCACACCAAAACTTGTTTCTGCTTATGATTTGGGTTGAATCCCTTAATCACCACACAGAAAAGACCCAAAAAAGTTTCAATATGTTTGGCCAGGGTATGGGGGTTGCACAGTGAGACCATCACTCACCTTTCCTCCTTTTGAATAAATTTGTGTAATTAACTATGAATATCAAAGTGCATAGAACTATTCGGGGTGGTTATTCATGTAAAATTTGTATATATGGTTAATTTTTGGCTAACCGCTATCATGGTTATTTATGATGTGAGGGATACATACCACATGTGTGGGTTTTGGAGTCTTTAACCTTTCTGTATTGATGGGGTTAACACACATGGTGGGTGTTGATCATTACGTATATTTAAATGTGTGGTTGTTTGGAGACACTATAGCAGCTTCTGATGAAGTGGTGTGAGGCCGTGAAACACGTTAAGCTTTTGGTGTAATACTCTGATGTTTTTAATGGAGATCACATTTCTTTTTAATGAAGAGATGATTCCAGTGCTCCATCTACATTTGATTTTTATTGCTATTGGAAAGTTGCGCCTGGACTTGGGGGTGTTTGGAGCAATGGCAGCACAGTAAATCTCAATGCAGCAAGACTAACCAGTGAGTGCTCCCCTGTTCTCACTAACTCTCTTTGAATAGGGCAGTTACCCATGAAGCAAGAGAAGGGGGGGATTTGCGATTCACTACTTTTACCCTCCCCCAGCACTTCTTGTAGATGGCTGGAAATGAAGGTGGCACAGGGGCGTTGGCATCAAGGCCAATGGCAGAGCTGATAAATGAGATGCTGTCCTAGGGGACACCCTAATTCTCCGTGAAGACATCCTTGTTTTTCGTGTTTTGGTTTTCAGCTTTTGATGGAGTCATCCTGATAAAGCTGTGATCTGTAAGTAAAAGCAGGAGAGACAGAGGAAGAGAGTTGAGAGCAAATTAGCCCAAAGGCCTTAATTCTAGAGAAATTTAGTAACAACTTTTCCAGAGGTCAGAATCCCAATAAGGACATGACATGTTAGGAGGGACTAAAGTCCAAGCCAGCATAAAACCACCTGGTGTTAGAGAGCCACAGCAGTTTCCTCAGGGGACTGCTGCTTTACCACTGCCTTACAGATTTTCTGAGTCTATTATCTAAAGCATATATCCAGCTGGTCTTTAAGTTGTGGGGAACTTTTGATTAGATTTTTTTTTTTTTAGTCACTCCTAAAATTTAAAAATTCAAAATATTACAGTAAAACCACAATAAGCATTATTTGTTGGAAAGGGAACTTTATTTTTTCTTTTGCCGTATATTATGTGACAAAACTGACCATATCTAAAAGCAATACACCATCTAGAAGCTGTTAAGAAAATGTTCAGTAGTTGTCCTGGAAGATTTCTTTTGTAGAGGTTTTCAATAAATTCACATTTTCTCCACTCCTCTCTCTTTGTTCAATTTAGATCTTGGTGCTTTTTGTCTGGGAGGTAATATAAATAATTTTCACTAAAAGCAAAACTTGAAACATGATTCATGGATTAAACATTACACAGAAAAATATTCCTTCCATCTTCCATCTGTTTTTGGTGCTTTGTAGGACATACATAATTTTAAAATAAAGTTAACGTCCATAATTTTGAATAAAAGAGGTCACAGTCACAAATTCATAATAAATATTTCATCACTGCAACCTTAACATGGACACATTTAATAAGCTCACCATCCTCTCCTATTCTGAAATGCCCTGCATGGATGACAAGATCTTTTTGTGAATGAAAATACTCCTATCAAATTAACCATTTTATATATTTCTTTGCATTTTGAGATTATTTACTTGCAAATCTTTATCCTCTTTCCCCTTAAAATCATATAAATAAAAAGCATTAAAAGCATAGGGGCAACTTTATAAACCAACTATTCCACAGAAGTGTTTAAAAGTACAAAAGACCAAGTATTTTTGAAATGAGCATTATGACACACAACCTTCATCACAAAATCCTATTTAAGTTTTTCACTCTTGGAACGTAAGAAAAATTCATGTAATCTTAAGATGTCCAGGAGGAGAAAAAAGCACAAATACACTAAAATAGGTAAAATTTCCTTCCGTTGTCTAATTTTTTGTTAAAGCTTTTATTTTTGCATTAGAAAAATTTTGACATGAGTAACTGAAAGTGGTTTAGTTAATTTTAGTATTGCAGTTAATCAGATAAATAGACATGTAAGAGGCACAATGCAGGGGGGATCCTTCCCCTTTTTGGGATAAATTAATTTAGGTTTCAGAGATCAACCCAGGCATGGTACCAATTTCAGGAACAACTTAGTCAAATGGTCGACTATTAAACCCCAATGGTTTTCGGTAGATCTTATGGGCCCGGGAGCCTTGCCCAGAGGGAGGTCAGCAATTGCCTTTTAAACGTCCTCGCTATTCATAGGCATATCCAACACCAGCTGTGGGGGCACATTCATTAAAGTATGACAAGTTTAATTACAAAAAATTAGTGACTTTTGCAATCAGAAATGATCGAATTTCATGATTCAGATTCGTACTTTAATGAATGTGCCCTGTGGTGTCGCTGGTTAGACAGGGCAATGGGATGATGGCTCCTAAGCGTTCACCTATTTCACCCTGAGTTCTGTATAATAATTCTTGAACACCTGCAATTTGAAAAAGGGTGGTAACAAAGGGTACAAGTGGAACACGTTTTCTGATTTGCTTTATTTGCCACTGTTGATATTTTCTATACCATTGTTTTATTTATTAAAATTGTTTACTTAAATTTTTATACTTTTAGATAAACGTCCCTTTAAATTAGTATTCCTGGCACAGGTATGGGAATGCTCAGGATCTTTTCGTTATTTGGATCTTCATACTTTCAGCCTACTAAATCTTTTAAACCTTAAATAAACAGAAGTGTTTTTCCTCGTATAAGGATTAAATATATCTTAGCTGGGGCCAAGTACAAGGTACTGTTTTTATTACAGAAAAAAGGGAAATTTTGAAAAATGTAAATTATTTTATTAAAAGAGTCTGGAAGGGAAGATCTGGGACGCCACCTTGTAATTTAGAGCTTTCTGGATAACCGTCTTTCTTATAATCTTGTACCTGTATTTAAAATTAAGTTCATTTCTGGAAGTTCAAAACTGGAAGGAAAACCATAAAATGGAATTTGTTTTAAAATGTTACATGAAGAAAAAATGTCCTTACAGAAGAGGAAAATCATCATAGCCCATAACTTTAACCTTAACAAAAAAATACCAAAAGAGGATCTCTGCATGTTATAGCAGTATTGCTGGAGTGGCTATTTCTCTCATGCTTGCTTCTGACTACACAGTCGGGAGAGAGCATATGTGTATTTACTAGAAGTATAACGTTTGGGAACACTGACATAAATAGTGTGAGAAAGGCACCATTTTAAATTTAAACAAATAAAAAAAAAAATCAATAGGTGAAGTCTGATTGGCTGTTAGTGGCTCCATCCACTCTTTAAAACATAAAAAGCAGTCCCCTGGTGTTAATACTGGGAGAATGGCAGCAGGTTGAATTTCCATACAACAAAGAAAGTTCACCCAGCACACCCTTACCTCCTCCAACAATTCTTACTCTGAGCACAGCCCAGAGAGAAGGCACTCCCAGCGCAGTCCAGCAAAAAATAGCTGACCGGTACAACGAGTGTAATGCAAGCGAGGCTTAGTCCCTGCGTGTTTGTTCAGAAAATAGCGGCAACGTTTCGGGGTCGTCAGTTCGTCATGCATACAAACCAGTGCAGTGAACATGATTAAATAGTCTCACACCTCATTTGCATGCAAAATTGTGCAATTGGCATATTTAACCTTTAAACAATCTGTAAAAGCCATTTCAAAGTGTACAAATATATAATTCATAACTCTTCAATAAATCAGAGCAGAGCAATGCCCATAAGTGAAACCTTCCTGAAAAAAGACATCATTCCAAAAATTATCTGTAAAAAAAAAAAAAATCAGGTTGAATTTCCCCATTAAAAATCAATAGGTAAAATCTGATTGGCTGTTGGTGGCTTCGCCTGCTTTAAAAAAAAAAAAAAACAAATCTTGAATACATAGTCACCCAGTGACTGACTGTACAAAGTTTGGGAACCCTGAAATATGATTGGCTATTGGTGGCGCCGCCCATTTTTTAAAAACTAAAACTGCAGTCCCCTATGGCTTTGAAGATTTTTATTCATCCAGGTCATGGTACATCTAGTATTAATAAATCTAAAGTAACTGGACTTGTAAAGTAATCATTGAAGATGTTTCACTACTCATCTGAGCAGCTTCTTCAGTTCAACTGACTGGTATGGGAAGTCCTCAGCATATGTACTCTTCCACTAATCCAATCACAATGGCACTTTGTAACTCTTCAGAGAGGTGACACCTGAAACTCAGAGGTGTGAATGCTGTGGAGTTACTTTGAAAGGATTACCAAAGTATCATGCAACTCTTCAAACAGGTGTTACTTGTTAGAGTTGCATGAATGGATGTGTGAAGAGTTCTGAAACTGCCGGGGTACAGATGTTAGAACAGCACTGTATGTAGCAGACAGATGGTGTTGAAGTCCCCTGCCTCTGTTTAAGGATGGTTTCTCCACTTTAACATGAATGGCCTCTTTTACATCTTTCAAACCAGCGGTCGTCTTTGTCCAAAAATTTAGATGTTGCTATTTTCGAAGGAGTGTCCCTTGTCTTTTAGGAGTAGAAATACAGGAGAGTCCTGGCCTGTAGAGTTTCCCTCCTATGTTGAGCCATTTGCTTGTAGAGTAGTTGCTTTGTCTCGCCAATGTAAAGGTCTCCTTTTGGTGTTCTTGTTGGGCTTAGTTGCTGTTGTTTTGACAAAGGCCCAGTCTGGGTAGCCACAAGTTTTTAGTGCTCCTCTGAGATGTTTGCGGTCCTTGTCCTTGGACTCTATCGTTTGTCACACTTTCCGCCCTGTGGTGTAGAGTTCTAATGACACCCAGTTTGTGTTCCTGCAGATCCAACTACAGATATTGATCCGTACGAGTGGGTTTCCTGTATACTTCAGTTTTCAAGTTACCCCACCTCTTGGATGGATATCAAACAGTCCAAAAAAGCAAGTTTGTTCTCATGGACATCCTCCCTTGTGAACTTGATGTTATTGTCCACTGAGTTAATGTGTTCTGAAAAGGCTGCCACTTCATTGCATCTGATTTTGACCCAAGTGTCATGTACATACCTGAACCAGTGACTTGGCGTAGTTCTATTGAATGTAAATAAGGCCAGGCCTTCCTTTCCATTTCCTCCATATACAAGTTTGCTACAATGGGAGAAACTGGTGAACCCATTGCGCAGCCATGTTTTTGCCTGTAAAATTGGTCTTTGTATTTGAAGTATGTGGTGTTAAGGCACAAATCTAGCAATAAACATACTTGGTTAGGACTGAGCTTCGTTCTGCTGCTGAGGGCGTTATCTTGCTGTAGTCAATTTCTTAGTCTCAGTAGCCTCTGTGGTAGGTATACATGTGAACAAACATATGATACCATAGCTTTTTCTGTCTATTTTAACTCCTTGAATCTTGGTGACAAACTCTTTGGCATTTTGGATATGATGTTTTACCTACCAGCGGGGCTAAGATGTTGGGCAAGTATTTTGCAATGCTGTAAGTCACTGAATTGATGTTGCTGACATAATATAAATAGGTTAGTAATTACAGACAGTGTATTACTAACCTATCTAGACTCTGAATGTGCCGTCACCTGCCCATGCCAGACCCAAGCAGCAGAAAAAACTATGCCCACAAGCCTCTTGTCACTCACATCTTTCTGTGACAGAACCAAGTAAATGTTACAGCAACTCACAGGGGTGGTAAAGGTGGCAATATATATTCCCTTCTCTCCTGATTTTGCAGACACGGTATCTCATCCCTTTTAAGGTGAAAGACTCCAAGGAGGACCTCCTGGATGATGAATCGCAGGTTCTTCCTATGGCGATGATCCTCCTCCACCTCAATCCGGATGGTGTTCTTGATCCGTGTTTTTCCCACTGGAAACTCTTAGAAATCCGGCATTGTGGATGTTTCCGGACAACAAAAAAGACCTCAACCCATTCAAGACTCTCTAATCCAATTTCCACTGCAATAACAATTTGCTTTGTCTTGCCAATGTAAAGGTCTCCTTTCGGTGTTCCTGTTGGAACAGGATGTTGTTGTTTTAACAAAGGCCCAGTCTGGGTAGCCACAAGTTTTTAGTGCTCCTCTGTGATGTTTGCGGTCCTTGTCCTTGGACTCCTGTATCGTTTGTCACACTTTCTGCCCTGTGGTGTAGAGTTCTAATGACACCCAAGAACAATTTCCTAGTTATCCAGCCCCTTACCTAATTGCAGCACAAAATGTCCCGAGACCAAGCAAGGGGGGTACCCAGATACCAAGATCAGGCTTTCACCTGAATCGAGGCCAAGAAAACCGAACCGACAACTTCAAAAGGACTAGATAGCACAAGATAAGGTTTTAATCCTCTTAGGCCATACACAAACATCCGCCTAGCGATCGCAACCCGTTATCCTTAAGGCAATCCTCTTCCCCAATAGCAGCAGGTGGACGATCCCACAAGGCAGAGGAAGAGGGGCTCTGAATACTCTTCAGCTAAGGCATCCTGTACAAGTACCGGTTTTAAAGAGCTTTATTGAAACCAAATTCATAGTAAAATCATAACACGCTTTTTATAAAAAGGTGCACATCACAAAAAAATTTGAAGATAACCTACATAGAAGTAAAAGTAAATTACATTAAAACTTGTGTCCATTCACTTTGGCACCCTAAAAGTTCACATTTTGTCCCCTTTTTTGTCAATTAAATATAAATGCATTACGCTAAAAGCCGTGGCCATGCAATCACTCATTAAAATCTCTTCTGAATTATAATGTATCAAGTTCTGAATTCTCCAAAGAGCTCCCTTAAAACAATTTATCAACTTACATAAAATGAGCCTGTGATGCACATTGCATGTGTACATAAAGAATGACATTATAGTCCATTTTCTGAAGTCCCCCTACCAATAAAGGGCTTACTTTTCTCCGTAGTTCTTGTGCATAAAAACAATTCCAAAAGAGGTGTAATAGTCTCTTCCTGAAAAACAAGTCATTCTGGGGCATTTAGGCTGTGCCAACACACCTCTATTATATTGGAAAGCCCTGGTAGGGATATATTCATGCACAGAGGCCCAAGCCAAGTCTTTCTGGCTATTAAAAAGCTTTGTGACACTCCCTGGCCCATACACATTGTGTCTTTATCATTTAAGTTTAAAATTGGGATCTCGCACTCCGAGACATAAAAGAATTGCTTCATTTTTAACTTAAAAGTTTCCCCATACTTTTTGTTTTGCAGATTAAAATCACGTATGGTGGTTCGTAAAATTTCATAAAACCAAGAAGGGCGATAACAGGGTTTTTAATTGATAAAACACACCTGCAGTGTATTGGATAAAAAAAGACCAGTATTTGTCAGAATGATAATTCCCTCCATAGTAAGGTGCCTTGTCCATGATATAACTAGTCCATTTACCTTTTTCAGTACTATATGCCATGATTCTTTCCATAACAGACTCCCTTTGCTGTATTGGGCAGTCTGACATGGAGTCCCAGTCCCCAACTGTCAACATGCAGCTTTTCTTAAAATTTAATCTCAAGCCAGAGGTGGTACAGAAATGTTCTGTCATCTGGAGCCCTCTTTTTATAGATATGCATCCTTGCGTAATATCAACCTTGTACCCAGGCACTTTTGTCGGCAACCCTCCACCACCCAGTACATGGAATCCACAAGTCATTTTGTCACGTCTTATGGAATATAGGAGCGGTTCAATGGCACAGATAAAAAGCAGTGGGGACAAAGGACAACATTGTTTTACATCGAATTTCAAGTTAAAACATTCAGTCATAAAACCATTTACTAAAACCTGGCTACTGCAGTTATCATAAAAGGCTCTTAAGGATGATAAAAAAAACCTTCAGGGATACCCATTTTCTTAAAAACGCTATAAAGATACACATGGGATATGCAATCAAAAGCCTTTTCGAAATAAAGTGATAAAATTGGCAGTTTCTGTCCATGGTCTTTCTCTTAATAAATTAGTTACTTGGTGGATCGTGCGCCCAAGGATCCCACGCACTTGATTAGTATGAATGACCTGGCCTAAAACCTACTTTAATCTATTTGCAAACACTTAAACACTGATTATAAAATTCTTGCCTAACAAGGTAATAGGCCTCCAGTTTCGGTCTTGTCGCCTTCCTTAGGGAGAAGAGAAATTACCCCTTTTTGCAAGGAGGCTGGCAGCTTTTTATCATAAAAACACTTGTTATAAAAGATCATCCTTTAAAATATCCCAAAACTCAATGGGTATCCCATCTAGACCAGGAACATTTTTTTTTTTTTTTTTAAACTCTGTATAATGTCAAAGAGCTCTTTCTCTGAGATAAAATCATTAAGGCTATCTGCCACATCATGATAAAACAAGAGTAATATCATCTTTCATAAAATCACAATTGCTATCAATGTTCTTGGTATCATTAATTTTGGGAAAAATGTAAAAAAAAATTAAGCATACCGCCTCTGGACTTCTCGCCCTCTCTCAGTAATTAATTCTCTGGATCTCAGCATCTTTATACTTAAAATCACTTATAATATTCTTTAAAAGAGTGGCTGCTGACCTATCGGCACACCTAGTTCCCAGACCATATCTGTCAAGATCATTTAAAATCACCAGCTAAAACTGTTGGCTTAAAACTTGCCATCAAAAACCATAAAGCTTCAAATAGTTCAATACAGGGTTATGGGAGATAGCTCTCAGTACAAGTGAGGGAATACAGGGGTAGGGGAGATAGCTCTCAGTACAAGTGAGGGAATACAGGGGTATGGGAGATAGCTCTCGGTACAAGTGAGGGAATACAGGGGTATGGGAGATAGCTCTCAGTACAAGTGAGGGAATACAGGGGTATGGGAGATAGCTCTCGGTACAAGTGAGGGAATACAGGGGTATGGGAGATAGCTCTCGGTACAAGTGAGGGAATACAGGGGTATGGGAGATAGCTCTCGGTACAAGTGAGGGAATACAGGGGTATGGGAGATAGCTCTCGGTACAAGTGAGGGAATACAGGGGTAGGGGGGGATAATTTTTCTTTGACCATGATATCAAAATATTTTTTAATAACTTAGAATGGCAAACATAATAAATTAACTAAATATAATAAATATAGGGGATCTACTCATAGATCATATGCTCAGCTGCATAGTCACAGACCCGTAAAAAGCCAATATATTTTCCTTTTGGGTCCGGAAAGGCTGATCTTATGAGCACACGATGGAATTGGTTTACGAACACCACTTCCCAAATATCCATATGCCCATGCAGTGAAGCATCTGTAGCTTGCCTTGCGTAGTCCTCTGTAAAACAAAACCAAATAAAAAAATTAAATAGAATATTCATTCCAAAAAGAAAAAAAAAATAAGGAAGAATTACCTTAGATATTCAGAACTTTTCGGTTGCTTGGTCATTTTAGGGTATAGCATCTTGAGATTCAAGTCCGCCTGCTCTTTGTTTCTAAAATGTGTTTCAAAATGTGTACACTCTGATACATTTACTTCCTTCGGGGATTTTCGCCTCAGTTGCTGGCTCCTCAATGCAACATATGCACTCTAGAGTTGTTGGCATTGTGGCACACAATTTCCACACTTACACCAGTCAGTGTTTCCTATTCGTTGTTGAGGGTCTATTGTTGCTTTACTTTCTATGATGCTTCCATCTGCCCCTGACAAAGCTTGACTGCTTTTCTCCAAATCTGTTGCAGCTTGCATTTCCACCTGTTTCTTTTTTTCCATGGATGGGTCGTGAGGGAAAGTGTCACCTTTATTAACTACATATGGTCTTGATCTCATTCTTGTGAGAAGATTTTGATACTAAAAAAATATTGTAATGATTATTATTTATTAATATAATATTGTAATGATTATGATTTATAAATATAACAGTGAATTGTTGGGTAAAAAAAAATTACCTTCTCTTCAGCGGCTCTCGATGTACTAGGAACAGACTCTTCTTCATGTGACATTATAATAAATTTGTGTCCAGTTATTCTATAATTAATAAATAATGAGAAAATGTGGTTTAATTAATTATTAAGGTATATTAAATATTTGACCCAAGAAATTATAATTAATATCAATTCCACCAACCGCAAGTCGATCACCCAAAACCACAATTTACATGGAAAGTCTTTGGGAGAAGGTTGTTAGAGATGTTATATTTAAAAAATTATTTTCTTATTAATGTATAAGGTACTTATAATGTATGAGTTCCACACTACCTTACTTGGCCTTTAAACTGTGCAAAAAGTTGAATTTACTCCCCTTTAAACAGTGTGAAAAATCGAATTTACTTGCCCTTTAAACAGTGAAAAAAAACCATTTACTTGCCCTTTAAAATAGTGTTAAAAATTGAGAAGCTGGTATGAACATGTACATTAAAAAAAAAAAAATTATAGTATTAACTTGCCCTTTCAACTTTTTAAAATTTTAATTGACCAATTAAAATTTCCCGTGTAAATTATTAATTAGTAATAATGGTGTACAACAGTAGTGCTAACATATATATAAGAGAGAGAGAGAGAGATCACAAATAAAAACTTAGAAGTAAGTTTTAAAACGTTTTGGATGGTGTAATTGAGCCAAAGGGGTGGCATTTTTCTTTAGCAATTGTAGCTCTATCCATTGGTAATATTTATAAATTTTGGCTTGCCATTTCCTTTAAGTACCTAATCTTGTATGGGAATATGACGCTTCAGGGTGACAAATCGTTTCTGCTCAACAGTGTATGCTGCAAGTGGATAGGAATCTGTTAATTCCTGCTGCAAGAGCACTGTCACTCGTCTAGTGTATACCAGTTCAAAAGCCCTAAGGTGCTCACTGTACCATGAATGTAGACACTTGACAGCAAATGCAGGTTGGCCATGCACAACAAGGATTAGACATATTTCAACAAATTCTGGAAGCCCTCCAGTGGATCCATAGGGCAAGATCATACCCACTGAGTAACTGGTGCCATAGCAGGTAACTATATTTGCCACCTGAATACATGTCTCTCCAGAAAACCTTCTTTTCAGTGCTTCCTGTATGTTTTCCTTAAGGACATCCACAGGCACTGTGGACAGATTTGAGACACTGAGGGCAGGTGTATGTCTGTGCCATGCAGATGGTAGGCCAACATTAACTGATGCTTTACAGCAAGAGACATTTAAAATGTTGAGAAAACAGCCGGCATGTCTAAAAACTCGCTTAAAAAAGCTATGCTTTGCTTCAAAGCGCATTGTCCACAGAGCTACAAGTGGTCCAAAAGCCTTTATTAGCTCCGGATAATGCTCAAGGAAATGGTGCTTCGGCAGAAGTTTTGCCTCTGGAAAAACCTGCCTGTATCTATCCCTGTGTTCCGAGATCTTGATGTCAAGATATTTAATTGTCATCTGTGTGACATGGGGAAACCTCCAATTCAACAATGTCTTAAAGATCCATTAGAAGATACCATGCTGGTTCATTCTCTGGCACTTTGAATCCAATTATAAAAGGAAGCAGGCGCAATAAGCACCAATTTTCATGAGCGTTTCCACCTATGCTTTTCCTGGTTGCAAAGTTCAAGGGGACAGGCTGTGGGCTATCAACTTTGTCAGCCCACTTGTAGGGGAATTGTCTGATTAGGTCATTGAGTAAGTTTTTTTTTTTTTATCAAAACACTAAGGCACAAAGCCATCTCCAGCAGGACTATTCCCTCGAAAAGGTCATGGAGCAAGTCTGGTGGATACCCTGACAAAACATGAAAATATTTTAGTTTACTTGTTAAGGCACACTGTCTTTTCACACCAAAGCAGGGAGAGACAGTGGGACTTTCTAAAGCTGCCTGTACATGAAGAGAATGTACGTGTTTTGTTCTTGCTCTGAAGGATCCAGTTCTTACTACTTACTGAAAATCAGAAAGCTCTCACAAACAAAACCTGCAGACGTGAGATCAAGAAAAGTTTTCAAAAAAGCCACCAATTGAGTGTGCACCTAAATTGTCTGCTACTACACCAACTATTGTGCCTTTTATCTTCTTTCCAAACACAGGAATAAAAAGTCTTTCCTCTTCCAACTGGACAAGGTCTTTCAATAGTGGTTCAAGAACTGCCTCATAACCATATGTTTTTACATCCTTAGTCTTTGCACAGCACGGCTAACTAAATTGACTTCAATGTAGCACGAAACTGTGGTGGCACATTTGCCAATACCCAATACACTGCAGTAATCTTGTGTGTTTTTCTAGATGTTCCCAGGGGATTGCACACCTCAAAATCATCAATGTACAGAAGGAGAGAAAGTGTTATGACTTCAGTGGTTAAAAGTGCATTTTCTCTAAAATGTTTTCCATCATGAAAAGACTCATAAACACCCTCGCGAGTTGTGTAAGTACAGTCGAAAGCTTTCTCCTGTACATCTTTCAGACTTAATATCTGTGACAGTGACTGAAGAATAGGGACATACTAAAAGGTTCAACCGTCCTTGTCCAGAATATATTCAACAGGCTCAATCACATTTAACTTTTCCTTATAAAACATCCGTCTTTTGTATGATGTGGCAAGAGAACCATCAGCTCTTAAAGCTGAGCTAATAGGGGTTGACTCACTCTCACACAACTAGGTCATCAAGCACACAGTCATGTTTTCTTAAACATGAGTTTACGGTCTTTCTTATGCCAGGAACTGATACTGAAGAGGATATAAACTGGAGCTCGGCAGCTACTTCAGTAATGCACTTGCTTGACACATTGTAAACACTCTCTAATTTTAATAAAAGATGGCCTAATTTCAGATCAATTTCTTCTTCACTCAGTTCTTCAGTTTTACATTCTTCTGAACAGTCATTTGTTCCTGAGCACTCATATATTCCTGTAAACAATGTGCTTCAGGAATATCACCTGCAACATTTGGCTGATCTGTGTACTTGTGTATAATTTGTTCCCGGAAGTCACTTGAAGAATGTGGTGTATGCTTTCGGGATCTGTGTGATGCAAAGGTTCCATATACATTTGTGCAAAAATCACACTCTCGAAAGACACAGTGTACAGTTTAGTTTTTCTTAAGATGAACTCCAAGATGCTGGAAGTAATCCTTCTCAGTGGAGAAACAAGAACTGCAAAGTTCACAACTGAAAAATTACTTCTGGTGTTAGCTTGTTAACTGAATGATTCCTTGATAAATGTGATTTGAGAGCATTCAATGTTTTGCAGGAGCAGGGGCAATCAGCGTGTAGACAGGGAAGACCTTGGCTGTGATTGTAATAATAAGACAAAACAGAGGCGCCAAAAAGATAAAATTAGCTAAAAACACTTAAAAACCCAATGGGTAATTCAGAGGAGGTAGTAGTAAACTTACCTCCTCCAGACAGACACCAACAAAAGTGGTAATTTTCAGTAATTTATTCACAACAATATTGCTACATGTTTCGCAGGCATATTTCCTGCTTCATCAGGCAATGTAGAATAGGCGCAAAAAAAGTGTCTTTGTATAAACACACCAGGAGCCTCTGGCTGTGATTGTGCCTTAACCTGTAGTGCCTCAAAAGGTCATTAGTTTTAGGGGCAACAAAATCACAAATCTTGCAAATCCATCCCATACCAAAGAAAAGATAGACTCTAGATCCTAGTACATCCAAACACTGATCGGGGAGCAAAGAGGGTGGTCTGTTCGGGGGAGTTTACAATAAACTCTGCTTGGGTTTAACTCAGTCAGCGGAGAGTAGAGCAGAGTCTTAGAGCTTGGGTTCTCTTTAGAAGCATTTATTCCTCCATCTGCTTATTCGTCCGTCCATCCCAAAGAAAAAATAAATAAATAAAAAATACATAAATAGTTAGATGCTCCCTGAAATATGGAATGCTTTCAAACCATACATTCAAGAAAAATTAAACAAAGTTAACACCAGAAATCTAACCTCTTCACCTTCATCTTAAAATGACACTAATGTGATTTTACTATTGTGTTTGGAACATTCGCAGATGCCTGCAACACACATCACTTACTTGCAGTGACTTTGAGGCACACATTGTACACATGGAGTTGACATGATTGGTCAAATATTACAGATGCTATTCCTAAAGCACATTACTCTCAGGCATATGAGTGTTCAAGAGTATACAAGTGTCAAGGAAAAGATGAAACTAAAAAGAAAGAAAACTGAACTTAAATTAACTAAATTTTGATATGGCTATTAGAAAATACAGCTTAAATTCTGAAATGATGATGATCATGTAAACATACAGTCCATTCTTCCCACAGGTTGCTGGATTATAGTTTAGTGTTTATTCTGAAAGTAAGCACATTTTGTCTTAAGCTCCTTAGCTTTTGCATCTACCAGGCTAAACAGCAAGGATGCCCTCTGACTCACTCATCCCTCACTATTCAGCCTACTATATGTACAGTAACAGCACACTAGTGCAAACAGGTCTCCACCCAAAACAATTTTGAATCTTAAACAGGAAGACATGTGTGACTTTTAAAAGGCAAAAGTCAGCCTACTAAGGCAAAGAATGGCAGGGCTATTTTGCATTAATTTAATGGCAGATTCTGCCCACCCAGCAGCATAATACATTTTACAAGTGGGTGAATTACACTTAAAATATTGTTGCTACATTGTTGACAGGACTATGGTAAGAGTTCATTAAATTAAATGCAAAAACAATACAAAAAAAAAGTCAACTTGATACCATCTTTTGCCTGAGATAAGTGAATGCAAATAGAATTTTGCCCCACTTTCCCCACTACAAACTAGTATTACAAAGTATACATACCTTCATCCAGTCTGAACGTCAAAATCAAAGTATCTGGGAAGAATAAAATGTCACAGATAGCAACTAACCAATAAAAAAAAAAATCCATAGAAAATTGATTAATGACATAATATCCCTGGAACAAACAAAAACCACTGCAGATAATTAGACCATATTTACATATATCTAGACTTAGCTACAATACAGACATAGCACGCAATGTTAATTATGTTTATATATTAATTGATATATTATTCCTTTTAACTTTCACATCTTTTTCTTCAATAGATCACAGGTTGGTTCAGGATTATTCAGGAACTGATACGTGCCAGGTTAAGGTGGAGTTACTGTATGCATGCATGTGGGGTGTTATGTGCTAAAAAGCATAATCATCCCTCCCCCAAAATCACTATACAAATATAAATATTACATCTATACTATCATCATATATGGCTCCTAGTCATGTGACCGCCTTTGTAAACATTAATGAAATATTAGCACATTTATTTTCATCTGATCTCTCCGAAGTAAAATAACTAAATATGTATGCTTTTTAGTAGCAGGTGTTTATGCAATCAATTTGATATAAATCCTATAAAATTATTCATATTGTATAATAAAGTTGTTTAACTTAATTACAAAGTTGTGTAATGGAAAATTGCCATATTGCATAAATAAAGATGCCAAATAACATTTATTTTCAATATTTTAGTTAAAAAATGTATTATATTACAAACACCTGCAAACTTTATGTGCCACAAAGTATTTTTCATAATATTCCATAATAGTCTCGATGGCTGTTTAATAAATATATAAATTCATGTTGTAATATAATATTTAATAGAGATAGTGTGGGGGCATTTTAGTGCATAACACCGGCGTTCACTTCGGCTCGGTTCAGTCGGTCCTATGCCAAAATGCTTCGCATGCCGAGTTCTGGAGCCTTGCTGACCGTTTGTCATATATTATATACATAACACCGGCGTTCAGTTCGGTTCAGTCGCTCCTATACCTTCGCGTGCCGAGTTTTTTCTCCACGTCGTGAAATGAATGCCGTCTGCTCAGAGACGGCAGCCCACTTACTCCGCCCACTCTGTAAAATTTGCGCTTCTTTTCAAATCTGATAACCTGACCTCCCCCCCCCCCCGCCGCCATCTTTCAAAATTAATCAGTAGTGGAGTTAGGCTCTGAAGGCATCTGAAGTTGCGTTTTAATTACTTAACTGATTTCCAACAAATTTAAACCGCTATGCTATTATATTGTAAAGTAATAACTATTATATTATACAGAAAAGCTCGAATATTACAGGCTGATTTAATAAAACGTGCTTCTACTTGGATGTCACCTCCTAGGCCAACAATATTTGTCTAACCATTTAATCAAGTATTTCACAAAATTTATTCTTACCTTAAGTAATACAAGTGAATCCACAGGCCGTCTTCTGCTTCTTAAAACTTTTTGCGCACGAGGTGAACAGAATGTTCCAAAGAGTTGTTTCCTACCGCAATGACGCTTGGGTACACTTTTAATTTGATACAGGGTTTCCCATGCTTTTTCCATGGGGAGGCAGTTTTATTTAAACAGAGTAAAATGAACAAGATTATTGCTTGTTGTGTGTGTGCACTTAAAAAGATTGTCAGGGATTACGTAAAAAAAAAAATTTAAGGAAAAAATGCACATTGTCTTGTGTTCTGAACAAATGCAGATTCATTTCTAATTTAGATATATTTATGTAAACGTACAAACTTTATTATTTATTGATTACACAGATTTAATAATGCTACATTTACAACATCTGATTTATTTTTTTGTGTACTCAGGAAGGTTATGATGTCTTTCACTGGGGTATGTGGGGGTTTCGCATTGAAACAGTCACCTGCCTTTACTCCCTTTTGAATAGAGCTGTTGCCCACAAAGCGAGAGGGGATTCGGGCCCCGCAGCGTTAACCATTTCCCAGTACCTCCTGCAAATGGCCATGGAGGCGAAGATTATGTAGAACAGGCCTCAGATGAAGCTCTGGGTGCTCAGCGTTTCCACCTTGGAGAAGCCCTGCTCCATCACCATCTTTTTCCCGAACACATCTGTGGACATGTCCGGGACCTTTCCTTCCACCTCTTTTAGCTTGAGCACTACTGTCTGTCTCATCCATGGCTCCAGATTGTGAGACTGGCTAGCCTTGGGAGGCAGGGCAGAAAACTTTTGCCACAGGCACCTTTTGGGTGGCTCCCACTCACTCCCTTTATGGACAGAGTCTTCCCAGGAATAATGATCCCAGTGTTTATCATCTCTGGACGCACCAGAGAAAAATTAGATCCTGAGTCTTAGTCCCTGAGTTACTTTGTGACCAACAGTTACAGGCTGCATATGGTGAGAAGTTCTCCATCTTACCCGACACAAGCATTACCACTGGCTGCACGGGTGGTGTTGGTTCCATCTTTAGTGGGCAGTCAGCCCTCACATGGCCCATCTGGTTGCAGGCAAAATATTTGCGGGTATCCTTCTGCCCCACAGATGCAACAGACCCCCAAAAAGATTAAGTCTCACCACACTTTGGATTGCTGTGTGCTGTGTCTCCTGTTGGTCTCTCCCGGCAGCTTGGTGAAGATGCTTTGCGCTTGTCAGACATCCTATTTGCAGCATAGGTGTCTGCTATCTCTGCTGCCTGATCCGCTGTTTTGAAGTCACGGTCCTTAATGAATTGGCTCACTTCCGCAGGGCACGTGTGCAAAAACTGGTCTTTTATCATCCGATCTTCCAGGCAATCAAATGTAACAGAGTCCCCTCAGCCAAGATTTAAATGTGGTTCTGAGACTACTCACAACATCAGAGTAGCTGTCTGTAGGCCCACGCTGTACAGTCCTGAACTTTTTACGATATACCTCTGGTGTGAGATGGTATTTTTTTGATTAGAGCATTTTTTATAGCATCATAATCCCCATCAAACTCTGGTGGCAAGTCCACAAAAGTATCCAGGGCTTTACCTTTTAATCCTGGTGTGAGGTATTTTGCCCATTGCTCACGGGGTAAGTGATACTCTCTGCAAGCTCTTTCAAAGCACCGCAAAAAGATATCCAGGTCACCATCTTTATCCATGACTGGAAATTTATCCGCAGAGGTTATCAAAGGGCGCAATTCCGAGCACTCACTGGAACGTGGGGGTAACCTCTGTTGCTGGAGCTTTGCTAACTCCAGTTGATGCTGGCGTTCCGTCTGTCTTTTTCCTGCTGCAGCCTCTCTCCTTCTGTTTCTGCTGCTGCTGCGTCTCTTCCTGCTTCCGCCTGTTGATATTGCAGGATCAGCTGAAGGTGCAGGTGGGGGTCATCTGAACCCAACAATTGCAAAGCTGCTTGCAAGGATTAATTCCTGTCACCCTGCCCACTGCAGCTATTACTATCCTCTCGCTGAGAGGATCCAGGAGCAGAGTTCATCACTGGCATGTCCTGAGTGGCATAGTCTCCTGACTCAGGGGTGTAGTTTTGCTGCTGCCATCTTGCAATGCTTTACCAAAATAAAAGATAGAAAAGAAAAACGAGAAGGGAAGGCAAACTGTTTGCAACACGTATGTCTTAAAAAAATAAGTCTGCACTGAGTTTGTCTTTGAAGTCAAGGATTCAGTCTTTAGTGCAAGGTTCAATTACTTAATCCAAGCACTAATGCTCTAAATAACAATATGCCACCGCTACCAAACAATTTGTCACTTCAGACGCACGTGACTTTAGGCGTGGCTGTCTAGAGGGTCCCCTGCTCAGTCTCTCACACCTGACACACAGGTCAGACTAGCGTCACAGCACCCCAAAGACCAACCAGCACTCACCAACTCATACACAACTTGCTGCCACCACTCTCATACTTCTTACACTGGCGATGAGAGATGCCAAGCACACTGATAGAGAAAGGGTTAATGTAAAGAACTGACACACACTCTCCTTACCAGCAGTCAAAGGGTTAATCAGCATGCAGAGGGCTAAGGCACACAACACAGTTACACACTCGGAGGTTAGGTACGTTTTAGAGCATTAAGGACAAACTTATTAAATTTTATATTTAATATTATAAAAGGTATAACAGTGCACATTTAAAACAAGATGTTACAAAAAGGACATACAATAAAATATAAGTACAGGTATCGGACCCCTTATCCGGAAACCCGTTATCCAGAAAGCTCCGAATTATGGAAAGCCTGTCTCCCATAGACTCCATTATAAGCAAATAATTCAGAATTTTAAAATTGATTTCCTTTTTTTATGTAGAAATAAAACAGAACCTTGTAATTGATCCCAACTAAGATATAAATAATCCTTATTGGATGCAAAACAATCCTGTTGGGTTTAATTAATGTTTTATTAATTTTTTAGTAGACTTAAGGTATGGAGATCCAAATTATGGAAAGACCCCTTATCCGGAATACCCTTGGTCCCGAGCATTCTGGATAATGGGTCCTATACCTGTACAAACAGTTTTTTGTAAAATAAAAGGGAAAAATATAGAAGTCCTATACTATACAAAGCAAAGTCCTTCTAGTCCTGGAGGCAAGGGGAAACCACAGGATAAACTTCCAATAGAAATTGGTCCTCCACAGAATATCAGAGTATAGTCAGAAGAGCTGACTATTTATCCCAGTTTGCAGGGGATCAGGTAACTGGACACTCCCCCCTCCCTCAGGAATGCAAGGGGAGTCACCATTAGCAGGGCAAAAGAAAATTATACATGCCCAGAAAAACCAGATCCATCAGGTGGATTAGGCTGTGGACGTTGCACAACAGGTGACTCAGATGAACACTCCGTTTCCTCAAGAAGTATTACACCTTCACCAGAGGAAGATAATTCATCAATACATTTGGTTTCGTTTTTCTGATTTTTTTTTTTTTACTTTAACCTTTTTTGCACGTGAAAAACTTCTACCTCAGAAGGGGCCCCAGGCTTAGATCCTGTTTTAAATCCTACTTCTCAGACCTATAACCCCTCGTACTGCTGTGTTGAACCCTCACCTCACCCAATTCAGGTTTTATGGGTAAGACAGGGCCCCGTTACTGGCTCCTGCCTCTTTAGCTGCTTTAGTCTTATTTGCATAAAACATTGGACAAGCATGATCTATATGCCTGCCCTTTCCACACAACCAGCTGTGACATGATCTTTTGATCCGCAATGACAACATATTACAAAATCACAGTAAAAACTCAAACTTGAAATAGTTAAGTGTCAGACAATGGGTCAGTGGAGTCAGCAAAAACTCAGTAGATGGTCTGTCCTCATCTGGATAATCCAGCAGGTATTTCTCAATTCCTTCTGAGGTCGGAATGACCGTGTACAAAGAGGAAACGTCCATAGTAGCCAATAGAAGTCTACTTGGTAGTAGGTAAAGGGCATGTAGTTTACCTAACAGGTCACCTGTATCCGTGATATAAGTGTTAGACTTCTGTATTATGGGTTGTAAAAAGTAGTCCACATAGAGGTTGCAAAAGGGAGTCACATGCACTTACAATCGGGCGTCCCGGTGGTGTGGTTAAACTTTTATGTATTTTAGGGAGTGTGTAGAAGATAGGACACTTCGGAAATTCCTTAGTTAGGAAGTTGAAAACATCGGTGGTATTAAAACCACCCTGCAAGCCTAATGTAATGTAATGTTATCAACCACTCTTTTAAAAGACCAACCAGGGTCCCTGTCTAGTTTTATGATAGGCCGTGGTGTCAGCAAGTTGTTTGGTAATCTCTTGTCAGTAATAGGAGTAATCTAAGACTACTATGGAACCACCCTTATCCGCAGGACGGATAACAATATTGGAATTTTGGGATAAGCTATTGATCGCATCCCTTTCGCACCTAGTAAGGTTGGGGTATACTTGTGCTGTGTGCATATGCTTACGAGTCTCATCTATAATCAGTCTGGTAAACGCTTCAATAGATTTAGGGGTATTTGGTGGTTCGAATTGGCTTGAGGCTTTAAAACGTGTAGTGTGATCAGAGGGGGTGCGGAAATGGTCTTTAAGTTTCATGTTCCGCTGAAATCTATGGATGTCTATCATATCGAGCGTATGAGTCTATGATATAGGGACAAAAGATAAACCCTTAGATAAGAGTGCCAATTCAGAATCAGTTAATATGAGTGCTCAGGTTGAATACTACTTGTTCCGTGGTCTTAGGTTTTTTGCGGAAGGAGTGTTGACGCCCCCCTCGCCTCTTATGGGGGCGCCCACTGAAGGGGGGACGGGTATTGGACCCTAAAAAATCTGTCTGAGAGGACACTGGTGTGATGGTTGATGTGTTGGGGCCCAAAAAGGTCTCCCCCTACGAAAGCCCCGCTTCCTAGTAGGGGAGTCTAAGGAGGTGTTAGTATAAGGAGAAGAGTCAATTCTGTCAGTATGGGAAAGCTGTGTTGAATGAGTCCTCCCCCAGGACAGAGTCACCCCACCGGTTAGCCACCGGTAAACCCGTCTGTTTTGATAGTCAGTGGTAACAGTAGTCAAATTTGCCTTTTAAACTTGTGTAGTGCAGTAGTGTATTGGGTAACCTGGTCCTGCAGCTTCTCTAGCCACTTGTGCTCTTTATCATTCACCAGTGTATGATAGACATCTCTGTTTTAACAGTCTTTAGGTTTTTACTGACCTCTTCTATGACCAATAACATCAAGTCCATATAACACTTATTAAGAATTTGGCACCACCTCTTGCAGAAGTTCACGTTGTTGGGGCCGATTGTCGGGATGTTCCGGATCCTGAATCCCCTCGGGATATGCTGTTTCTTATAAAAGTCGGATAAATAAATTCCATGTAGCTTAATCTCAGAAGCTGATGGTATAGATCAGTGCTAGAAGATTGTGGGATGATGTCGTCTGCCGTTTCATCAAACAGTATATCAGCCGCCTCTGCATCAGAGAACTGGAAGCCGGATAACGGTACTTCCACTACTTCGCGTCCATCAGATTTTGCCATAGTCAGGTGTTATTAGCAAGGTAATTTCAAAAATATACATAGATTTAAAGTACTCTGGTGCACTGTTAGAAGCAATAATCAAGAACCTATAGGAGCAGGCACTCATGTTTAACAAAAATATAGCAAGCCTGGGTGCAGTATAAAAAACATGCAAAACAATAAACAGTGTGCCGCACTCACAGGTCTTAAGGTGCAAAAAAAGAAACTTTTATTGAAAAATTGACTGACGTTTCTCAAAGTACAATTGTGACAAACAAAACCCGCTAATAAACACAACAACGGCGCCAAAAGGAGTGTGATGTCATATAGTGGGAGTGTAAATACCAATGAGGACATAAAGATGTAAAAAAACAAAAAGAAATATAAAGAAAATGTGCAAGACGACCAAAGAGAAGCACCACGTGTGTGGGGAGTAAAAAAGTGAAGACTGAAAAAGTAGAAAGGCGCAGATACCCTAGTAGAGCTGAACTGCAACTGCCAGGTACCTTAGTCAGCTTGGAGTACATAAAAAAAAAAATTATTTAAATTTAATGATTATTTTATTCCAGTTAACCTTAAACCCTGCAGCTAAACAGAAATTACTGACATGATCATGTGCCCTTCCCACTATTTCCTTGATTAATTCCCTCTTAACTTCTACTGTGCTCCACCTCCTTTCCCCAGGCACGTAAGCTATATACGTTTTTTAGCCTACCAACCGTTATTAGATTGGTGGGGGTTAGGTAAAAACAAAGGGTTTTTTTTCAGAGAAAGGGGAGAGAAAAGGCAAGAGGAGGGAGAGAGGATATATGACCCTGTCAAACCTTTCCTTTTGCTTCCTTGATCCCTTATATGCTTCAACATACTCCCCTTGTGCTATCCTCTTCTAACAATGTTAAGTTTTCACACTCCCCTCCCATTTTCTCTCTTCTCCTACCTTCACTTTCCCTTTCTCTACCTTGTGGTCTGAGAATATTGAAACATCTGTACTAAAACCCTCCCCCTTCACATTCTGCGATATATAAAGATTTTATCTAACCTTGATATAATTTTGCCCGTTTCTGCTTCCCACGTGTACCTATCCCTCTTATCCCCTACACACTACATAATTACAATCTTTTATCATCTTTAACAGTACCCTACTAGAGGCATCTAATGCTTCCCCCCCACCCCCTTCCCTATCCTCTTTTGCTGTTACACAATTAAAATCTCCTACAATTATTGTTGGCCCCTTCCCCGGCAAAAAAACATTACATTTTTTAAAAATATCAATTCTTCCCCTCACAACTGTTGGTGCATACATATTAAACAGCTGTATACTCTTCCCCGCTACTTGCATATTAACCATTAATAACCTGCCTGGCTCAACCATCGTACAGTATAACTGAACTTTAACCTTATCATTTTTTACCAGCACCCCAACCCCTGCATTACGATTATCTCCACCCCCGACCATATTGCCTTCCCATGTTTCCATTCCCTGTCAACAGGACAATTCCTAATACCACATTCTTGCAAACAAAAGATATCATCATTTAAAGTTCCTATATGCTCCAGGATTGGCTTCCTCATTGCATTCGCCCTTACAATTCTGACATTTAAGGAGCATATTTGAACCGACATAGTTTAACAAAATACTGATAGCACTATATCGGCATGGCACTACTTTCTTTTTTTCCCAGACCTTCCCCCAGTCTTACGCTCACTGGATCTCAGAGTCTCTTCCACCACTGTTCCATCTGCTTGTCGTCCTCTACTTTCCTCTTCTTTCTTCGATTGTAGTTCCGCCACTGCCGTTCTCAGGTGCTCCAAACTCTGCTTGGCCTGCTCCTCCTCACTTTCTTCCTTCAGCACTTCGTAGCTATTTGCAGAATGTAATTTTCACTTTTTGGGGGGATTGAACACTCTGCGCTGCTTTGTCTCGTTTCCTTGCTCCTGCTTGGGATGAAGTCCATCTCAGACTGACTCCGATTCCGTGCTGACGTCCCACCCCATTTTTGGGGTTTTCTCCAGCTCCGCTGCACTGTCTTGACTCTTCTCGTCGATCTGTAACTTGCCCTCAGAGTCCTACTCAGACTGTACTCAGACATCCGCCTCCTCTGCCTCTCCTTGTCCCTCTCTGTCTCCTTGTGCTGCTGACAGCCCCGATGGGCCCGCTGGTGCTCTGGCCCCCTCCTGCACCTCCTCATTGACCTTGTCCATCCTCTGGGGAGCAGTCCTTGCATAGGTGCTCCTCCAGCCCACAGATATCAAATCGCCTCGGCTTTGGGCACCATCCCACCTTGTGGCTTACTTCTCCACAATTTCTGCATCTTGGGGCATTAGGGCACTCATCCTTGATGTGCCCAAACTGCAGGCATAAACGGCCGTATTTAGGCTGCCCTGGATACGATAGAAAGCCTCTGTTGCCTCCCAGGGAAAAGTTCGCCAGAGGATGTTTCACTTCCCTGATTCCTTCTGGGTCTGGTACCAGTCTTACCCAGAACTTGATTTTCCCATTGAAGATATCATAGGGATTGAACTGCTTTGATCCCTCCTCTCACCGTCGTGCAGTACCTCTTCAGAAACGCTTGAACCTCGTCCAGGTCCGTGAAGGGGTTTAACAAGTGTACAGTCACTGGTTTCTCTTCCATCTGGAAGCTTGGTACCAGCATGATACCTTCCAGCTCTGGAGTGTTTATCAGCTCTTTCCCCTTCTCGTAGAAATTCATGCAGTCGTCCTCTCTGTAGAACGTGAGGTTGTAGATTCCCTGCCACTGGAAATCTTGCATGCAGAAAATCTTAAGTGGTTCCAGCTTGAACTTGTCTCTCAGCAGCGTCTCCACCACAAATTCGAGACTCTCTTCTCTGGTGACCTGGCTCAACCCGAAGGCGTACAGTATTCCTGACGCGATTCTCAAAGGCCGCCATGCCTCTTGCGATCACTTGTTCTTAGCCAAAAGGCCAAGAAGCGATAACCCGAATTGCACACACACCGACGGGCCCAGATCCTCACTTGGTTGGTCTACATCCATGGGGAGAGGGGCAATAACGCCTCCTGCACCTACACTACCTTCCCCCCAACCCCCACATTACAGCATCTCTACAGCTGCCCTTCTCTGGCATCTAGCTCTCTTTTGCGGCCTGCACTGACCAAGCACTCGGCACCGGAACAGCAACTTCACCACTCTCCCAGAAGCCAACATTTGCATTTGCAATACGATGAAATGTGATGCTTTGTTGCTTGCTGCTTCCTCAAAAGAACCCTCCCTTGAATATGTCTCAAACGTGTTGAAATGCAATACGATGGAAGCGCATAAAAAATATAAAGAAAACAATTTGTGGAAATGCACATGTGATCACCACCACTGGATGCGGTAAAAGTGCGCACTCCCCAGATGACAAATATGATATGCAGAGATAAGTCAAAGCGAATGTTGAATGAAGTATGATTCAGAATCTCCATAAGGTTAAAGAGGCAAAAGAGAACAGAAATAGTATAATACCATTTATTAAAAACAATCCTGCAACAATATAGGCTACTCACAGGGGCAGATTTACCAAAACACGAATTTGAATCCTTAATGGGAAAAATTCTGATTGGAAACGAAAATATTGCGACACTTCCGTCGCCATTGCAACGTTTTGTATTTTTCGCAACTTTTTTGTATTGAACGATCGTAAACGGCGTTAAAACCTTTCCGACTTTGCATGATTTTGGAAGCCTCCCATAGGAATAAATGGCACTCTGCAGCTTCAACCTGGCCCAAGGAAAGTCAAGAGTACCAAAGCTTGAATGAATCCAAAACTTTCGTACTCGGTGCAACAATACGATTTTTTTGCGACGGCGGCAAAAAAGTCACGTAAAATACGTGCAAGATACGAAAAAGTCACGACGGCGACAGTCGCAAAAATACAGATCACTACGGAAAAAAACATTCGGAGTGTTCATGGATTAGTAAATGTGCCCCACAGTGTCTGGATATGAAATAGTCCTCTCGCAACTTTATCCTTTCTCAATTTACTCAACAAAGGCTCTGTCACGAGGAGACGCCGTGGAGTACCAGGAAGTTGGGAGCCTGAAGACTGGGGAACCCGGAGTGTAACCATAGATCACAGGACTGGTGTCAGAGGCCATGATGATCAGTGAAGAACTTAAATAAACGTAATAAAGTAACAGTGCACACAGACGATATACACACTTGAATATTTGAATCAGCAGGCAGAGACGTAATCCAATTCAGGCCAAAGGTCAGGGGACATCGAACAAGCAGTCGAGGACAGGCCAAGGTCAGAACCGGGGAAATAAGAGCAGAACAAGGAAGGGAACAGGGCAAGAGCAGGAACAAGACTCAGAATCTGGAGTTTGGAACCAGAAGGGGATGACGAGGAAATCCACAGGAACAAGGAACACAGCGGCAGGGTCACAGGAAACAGATCAATGACCAAGCAAGGGGCAATGGTCAGGGACAGGCTTATAATGAGTCAAGATTAGACGATGGGAAACGCGTGAGGATAATGAAGTGAGTGGGGGAAAGGGAGCAGACAGAAAAGTAGAAGACAGACAATAGAATTGGACAGAATCAGCCCAAAATGCCTCCAGTGGCTCAGGAGGCAAATGTACGTTGCCAGGAACACCCCAAGCCGTGTTCAATTCCCGACTGATCCTGACATGCTCTATTGCACATATGAATAGGATGGGGGACAGCGGGCATCCCTGCCTCACACCCCAGATTTGATATTTACAGTATTAGTTAGAAAACCATTAACCTGAAATCTACTCAATATTTGTATACAGACTGATCCAAGACAGCATTCTTTCTGGTACTCCCATCCTGCTCAACACTTTAAATATAAAATATCTCCACTCTCGCCAAGGCAATTATCTCTCTTCCTTTCTGCTTCAGAATTCTCTTGCCTCTTCAAACTCGTACTCCAGATAGGGGATGTATCAGATATTAAACTGATAAGAACAGTTTTTTTTTTTCATTACAAAACATTCAAAAACATTAACAATACATTAAATCTAAACCACATCAATTTCAGCAAAAACAAATAATTACTGCAGAGGATGTGATGCTTTCTCTTGACTTCTCAGAAAACAGGTCCTTAATTCGTTCATGCTGGTAAATGTCATATCATAGCAGCCTTGTTGATGAAAAACATGAACACAGAAGATGCTTGGTCAGTCCATTCCTAATTACTCCTCAACGATGTCTTTCTGTATCAGCCGCAACATAAATTTCTCCTTCTCTCTCGGAAAATACACCTTTACAGTGTTTGGTGCCTCCCACAAAGCTCACCTTCTCTCGATAGATAATTCCTGGTCCCCAGTGACAGCATGCCTCTCAACCTTAACAGAAGAGAACCAGGGTTCCTCCGGTATTCATTGAGTACTGCCTTCACCTAATAGCAGCATGGACCCAACCTGTCGGGTAAGGGCCAAAAGGCCGAGTAGAAGGGGCCACACGCACGCCAATGACTAGACTGGGCACTGACGGGCCCAGATCCTGACTGGGTCTACCTACATGGGGAGAGGGGCAACGACCTGCCCCTACCCAATTGAATTTTGGCTTTGTGTAACTCTTTACAAACCTTACTTGTTTCTGCACAATTCAATCCTTGTATTAACCCCATCTCAGCTTTATCCTATATTACTCCCACCAACCGTCTTCTGTTTGTCCGTACCTCCTCTGGTTCCTACAGGATCTTGTACTTTCACTTTCTTTTCGATGTACAGATAAAATTGTGGACAATAAAACCTTTTGGGCCTTTTATTATCCCACTGGTACATTCCCATCCCCCTAAATATATCATAAGTGCAGCCGTTGATGAATTCCTTGTGAGAAATATGTAATGCCCATGACCACATCAATATCAGGAAAATCCCACCCCCGTTTCACACTGGTTTTTAACAACCTCCCTCTTAATTTTTTTGTATGCTGTTCCCCAGAAAAATATAAACAGCAGTCTTTGCCACATTTCTTTGTGTGGGCGGTAATACCATACAAATAGACAGCAGAATTGGCAATATTACCCCTTTTACTATTAGCAGTTTTCCCCCAAAAGAGCTCCCTTAATCTCCATAAGTTTAACTTTTGTGCGACTCTATTCCCTACTTCATCACAACTGTCTTTCCCTTTTAAGGTTGTTAATAAATGTTAATCCCAATACCTTAATTCCCCTTGCCTCTTCCTGTAAATTTGTGTCTGTGATGTCTATTTTTTTCCCAAATTGCTTGTACCAACTTTTATTCCAATTTACCTTAAACCATGCGGCTAAACAGAAGTTACTGACATGATCCTGTGCTTTTTAACCCCTCCCTTGTACTGTTTACCAGTGTCACATCATCCATATATCCCAAAACTTTTACCCCCTTTTTACCACTCCCCGGAACCTCATACCCTTTAATCTGTATATCCTTCCTTATTGCTTCTAATAGTGGTTCTATTACACATATAAACCATTACTGGTGACATTGGACACCCCTGTCTTACTCCTGACTGAATTTTAATTCTCCTCCCCACCTTTCCATTTATCACTATTCTACTATAAATATCTTTATACAGCGCTTTTATTACCCGTCCAACTCCCTCTGGCACTCCTATTTTCTCTAGTACCTTAAACAAAAAGTTATGAGCCACCCTGTCGTATGCTTTTTCAAAATCAATGTTAGTAACAACCAAACTCCCCCTCCCATATCATGTCCCTCAGTAAGATTAGATTCTGCTGGATCGTTCTTTCCGGTACAGCACACACCTGCTCCTCTCCTATCACCTTATCAATCTCTAATTTAAATCTGTCAACAGAACAATTCCTAATACTACATTCTTGCAAACAAAAGATATCGGCATTTAAAGTTCCCATATGCTCCAGGATTGCCGCCCTCCTTGCATTAGCCCTTACGCTTCTGACATTTAAGGAGCATATTTGAACCGACATGTTTTAACATAAAATACTGATAGCATTATATCGGCATGGCACTGTCGTAGTTACACTCCTATAATCCTCCAGGGATATAAGATTCTCGCCCACAATGAGTAAGTTACTCTTGGAATTGAATAACTGCTTACTCAAATCGAGCCTGGCCCCGAAGTTCCCCCTGGGCCTGACTAGAACCATTCAGATTCACTCAGGATATTAACCAGACAGCTTTATTAGAGGTATACATTAATACAGAGTATTACAATACAGAGTATTAAATAATAGCTCATACGTCCTGAAAGCTCGTGAGGACGTGAGGGAACATCTAACAATACAGCATGTTACCATTTAACCATTTCTTCTTCCATGGGGTAGATCCTGTGGCATCCAATCATCATCCTTGGTTTTGCATAACTATCCCCCTCTGTTCATCTTTAGTAAAACTAACTAGCATCAACACAATAGGCCCAAAAAGGTAAACTGTTATGTCCGCACAGTGTCCAGAATGGTATCTGTGCAGTGGGGGTGTTTTTAGGGCTATTTGCGACAACTAAGAAGGCCATTAACCAAGGACAACAGCTGCATTTTCTTTTTCTGTGCCTATACTTTGACCTTTAACCTTCAGCTGTTTTGTCAGCTGTTCTATACCAGTGTCCAATTTTAAACTTATTTGACTATGACCTTGTATACAGTTTATATTTAAGATAACAGGCACTACTTTCTTTTTTTCCCAGCCCCTCCCCTAGTCTTATGCTCACTTTGTCTCGGAGTCTCTTCCACCACTGTTCTGTCTGCTTGTCTTCCTCCGCTTTCCTCTCCTTCCTTTGCTTGCAGCTCCGCCACTGCCGTTCTCAGGTGCTCCAAACTCTGCTTGACCTGCTCCTCCTCGCTTTCCTCCTGCAGCACCTCGTAGCTATTTGCAGAATGCGAAATCCCCCGTCGTTTTCACTTTCTTGGGGGATGGACACTCTGCGCTGCTTTGTCCTTTTTCCTTGCTCTTGCTTTGGGTGAAGTCCATCTCAGACTCTGACTCCGATTCCATGCTGACGTCCCACCCCATTTTTGGGGTTTTCTCCAGCTCCGCTGCACTGTCCTGACTCTCCTCATCGATCTGTAACTCGCCTTCAGATGACTCCTCCTCAGCCTGTACTTTGGCATCCACCTACTCTGCCTCTCCTTGTCCCTCTGTCTCCTTGTGCTGCTGGCAGCCCCGATGGGCCCGCTGGTGCTCAGGCCCCCTCCTGCACCTCCTCATCGGCCTCATCCATCCTCGACGTCGGCTCCTTCTCCTCTCTCTCCCTCAGCTGTGGCCTCTCACCTGTGACTAAAGTGTTACCAGCTCTATTTACCAGCCCTGCTACAGCTCTCGCATATGATTGGGCAACAGCTGAGTCTTTATAAAAGTATAGCCTTTTTTTCTGGGGGCAGTCCTTGCATAGGTGTCCTTCCAGCCCACAGATGTCGCATCTCCTCGGCTTTGGGCACCGTCCCACCCCATGGCTTCCTTCTCCACAATATCTGCATCTTGGGGCATTAGGGCATTCATCCCTGATGTGCCCAAATTGCAGGCATAAACGGCAGTATTTAGGCTGTCCCGGATACGACAAAGCCTCTGTTGCCTCCCAGGGAAAAATTCGCTGGAGGATGTTTCACTCCCCCGATTCCTTCTGGGTCTGGCGCCAGTCTTACCCAGAACTTGATTTTCCCATTGAAGAAGTCATAGCGATTGAACTGCTTGATCCCTCCTCTCACCGTCAAGCAGTACCTCTTCAGGTAAGCTTGAACCTCGTCCAGGTCCGTGAAGGGGTTAAACAAGTGTACAGTCACTGGTTTTTCTTCCATCTGAAAGCTGGGTACCAGTATGATACCTTCCAGCTCTGGAGTGTTACTGAGCTCTTTCCCCTTCTTGTAGAAATGTGAGGTCATAGATCCCCTGCCACAGGAAATCTTACATGCAGAAAATCTTCAATGGTTCCAGCTTGAACTTGTCTCTCAGCAGCGTCTCCACCATGAATTCAAGATTCACTCTCCTTCGGTGACCTGGCTCAACCAGAAGGCTAACAGTGTTTTTGAGCGATTTTCAAAGGCCGCCATGCCTCTTTTGATCACTTATTCTTAGCCAAAAGGCCGAGAAGCGATAACCCGAATTGCGCACGCACCGACAGGCCCAGATCCTCACTTGCTCTACCTCCATGGGGAGAGAGAGGGGCCATAACGCTTCCTCCTGCACCTACACTACCCTCCCCCCAACCCCCCACATGAGACACAAGCCCCACATTACAGCACCTCTACAGCTGCCCTTCTCTGGCCTCTTTGGGCCTCTAGCTCTCTTTTGCAGCCTGCACCGGACAAGCACTCCGCACCAGAACAGCAACTTCACCACTCTCCCAGAAGCCAACATTTGCAGAGCCCCACCTCTTTCTTGCGCACACAACAAACTCCTGCAACGAGTCCCGGCTGAAAGGGGATCAGACCAAATAAAGGGGGGAGACGACAGCAACCTGTCTCCTGCTTCTACTGTTGCACAACAAACACCACTGACTACTTGCTCCTGCTTCCCTGTCCTGCTTTCTTCTCCTTATCTGTCTCTTTAACTCTCTCCTTCCTTGCATCCAGCCCACTTGTGCTGTTGCTGCTGCTGTCATTCAGTACAGTACAGCTCAGCTTGCCCCTGCTTTGCCTTGTTTCACTTCACACTGCTTCCTCCGTTTTCGCCCGACAAACTTTGCAAAGTGCTGCAAAGCTTTTTTTTTCCTTCCTTGGGCTGTTGCTGCTGTTTCTTTGCACTTGTTGTGCTGCTGCTGCTGCTGATTTTTGCTTGTTCTGATTTTTCAAACTGAATAAAGAGGTGCATCGGTCCTGGAGGTACTGCAATACCAGGTTGATGCGTGGAGTGGACAGAGCAAGCTCTTCTTCCATCTCCCTGTTCCAAAAATCCATTTAATATACAGTGGCTTGCAAAAGTATTCTGCCCCCTTGAACTTTTCCACATTTTGTCACATTACAGCCACAAACATGAATCAATTTTATTGGAATTCCACGTGAAAGACCAATACAAAGTGGTGTACACGTGAGAAGTGGAATGAAAATCATACATGATTCCAAACATTTTTTACAAATAAATAACTGCAAAGTGGGGTGTGCGTAATTATTCAGCCCCCTCAATACTTTGTAGAACCACCTTTTGCTGCAATTACAGCTGCCAGGCTTTTAGGGTATGTCTCTACCAGCTTTGCACATCTACAGACTGAAATCCTTGCCCATTCTTTGCAAAACAGCTCCAGCTCAGTCAGATTAGATGGACAGCATTTGGGAACAGCAGTTTTCAGATCTTGCCACAGATTCTCCATTGGATTTAGATCTGGACTGTGACTGGGCCATTCTAACACATGGATATGTTTTGTTTTAAACCATTCCATTGTTGCCCTGGCTTTATGTTTAGGGTCGTTGTCCTGCTTGAAGGTGAACCTCCGCCCCAGTCTCAAGTCTTTTGCAGACTCCAAGAGGTTTTCTTCCAAGATTGCCCTGTATTTGGCTCCATCCATCTTCCCATCAACTCTGACCAGCTTCCCTGTCCCTGCTGAAGAGAAGCCCCCCCAGAGCATGATGCTGCCACCACCATATTTGACAGTGGGGATGGTGTGTTCAGAGTGATGTGCAGTGTTAGTTTTCCGCCACACATAGCGTTTTGCATTTTGGCCAAAAAGTTCCATTTTGGTCTCATCTGACCAGAGCACCTTCTTCCACATGTTTGCTGTGTCACCCACATGGCTTGTGGCAAACTGCAAACGGGACTTCTTATTGTTTTCTGTTAACAATGGCTTTCTTCTTGCCACTCTTCCATAAAGGCCAACTTTGTGCAGTGTACGACTAATAGCTGTCCTATGGACAGATTCCCCCACCTGAGCTGTAGATCTCTGCAGCTCCCCCAGAGTCACCATGGGCCTCTTGGCTGCATTTTTGATCAGCGCTCTCCTTGTTCGGCCTGTGAGTTTAGGTGGACGGCCTTCTCTTGGTAGGTTTACAGTTGTGCCATACTCCTTCCATTTCTGAATGATTGCTTGAACAGTGCTCCGTGGGATGTTCAAGGCTTTGGAAATCTTTTTGTAGCCTAAGCCTGCTTTAAATTTCTCTTAAATTTCCTGTCCCTGACCTGTCTGGTGTGTTCTTTGGACTTCATGGTGTTGTTGCTCCCAATATTCTCTTAGACAACCTCTGAGGCCGTCACAGAGCAGCTGTATTTGTACTGACATTAGATTACACACAGGTGCACTCTATTTAGTCATTAGCACTCATCAGGCAATGTCTATGGGCAACTGACTGCACTCGGACCAAAGGGGGCTGAATAATTACGCACACCCCACTTTGCAGTTATTTATTTGTAAAAAATGTTTGGAATCATGTATGATTTTCGTTCCACTTCTCACGTGTACACCACTTTGTATTGGTCTTTCACGTGGAATTCCAATAAAATTGATTCATGTTTGTGGCTGTAATGTGACAAAATGTGGAAAAGTTCAAGGGGGCCGAATTACTTTTTGTAATATATGGTAAATACTTTTTAGTTGCCAAAAAATAAGAATATGTGACTAACTGAAATTGATTTTACATTTTTATTATGCTATACTTTATAAAATAAAATGAAAAAGAGAGATGTTTGATGTTACTGCTGCCTTTTTTTGATGAGTTGTAGAAGACATATTGAATTGAATAAGTCCAGAATTCACACAGACTATACATGCCATACAGAGTTAAAGACAGTTGAAGACTAGACTGTAGAAGACTGTTCTTCGAATAAAGTCATCAAGCATAATGAAATACTAGTAATACTATACTAGTAGTAGTCACTTAGTACAATAACATTTTTGGCATTATGTGCACAGTAATCAACATCATCATCATTTATACATTAAAAGCAGTAAAACTGTCAAAAGGCAAAATTCATAGCTTGAAATTGAATTTGAGGAATTCCTCCTGGTAGTGGCAAGTTGTCAACTTGAACTAAATAATAACTAACTTAAAGTTAGTGGCACGCATCAGAAAGAGACAGACAACATGCAGCAGTCACTTTTGCACAGTCACATAGTAGTAGTCTGTCATAAAATTGACATTTGCTTTCAGAAAAATAAGCCGTTCAGCATTTTGAGGAGACAGTCTAGAGCGACTATGAGAACAAACATCCCTAGGTGTACTAAAAAGCTGTTCACTTTGAACTGATGTAGGTGGAGAGCAGAGATAGATCTCTGCAGTTTTTGCTAAATTTGGGAAGATAATTCTATTTCTTTTCCACCATTGAACAGGATCTTCTGAGCGATCAATATTTTGATCTAGATAGAAAGCATTAATTTCCTTTTCAACAGTATTAGTGGGCATAGGTTGATGATTTTTTTTTTCCCAAACAGTTCCTCCCAATTATTCCAATTACTTTTTTTTTTTTTGAAGGTGATGGACCTGTTTCTCTACCTGGTGATTTACCCTGCTTAGAGTTTTTATCATCATGGCTTTTAGGAAGAGTGCTACCACCACTGCCACTATCATCACTATAATGATCACTGTCATCTTCAATTGTTAAGGCTGGATCAGCATTAAGTACAGTTGCAACAGCCTGCTGTCCAAAGTTTAACTTTATATCTGGGGTCTAATGCTGTAGCAACAACTAAGATACTATTCTCTTCTAGTCCCTGGAACCTTGACTGAATGGATGATAGCATAAGATTTTTCATATGCTTGATACCATCATCTGCTACATCAGTGCTTATGTAACGCTTTAGCTTGACACTGCTGGTAAGATAATGGATATACAAGCGTTTGAAGCACTTATCTCTCGTCAGTTCCTCAAATGGCTGTAGAATGCCTATAACTGTTTCCATGAGACCCCATTGTTGTGCATGGATATGCTGCATGTTGTCTGTCTCTGAAATATACAAGTTAACTGCACGTTTCTGTTCCATCATTCTCTGCAGCATCAGGTAAGAAGAATTCAATCTAGTAACAACATCTTGAATAAGGTTATGATTTGGAAGGCCTAACTCTGACTGCAACTCAGTAAATCTTGCTTTTGCACTTGATGAGTGTTTAAAATGACCAACTGTTTTTCTGCATACTGCTATCATATCATTTACACTGCGCTGTGAAAAAAGACTGTCATGGATACAGAGTTGGAGTGTGTGAGCAAAACAGCCAATGCTAGGAAGCTGAGCTTCAGACATGGCTTTAACCATGTTAGCTGCATTATCACGAACAATGATATGGCATTTTTTTTATGGGAATGTCCCATCTTTTCATGGTTTCTAGTACAGAATCTGCAATTTGCTTGCCAGTGTGCCTGGTATTAAAAGCTTTACACTGCAAAACTGCACTTCTGCGACTGAATTCAATATCAATCCAATGTGCTGTCAAACTGATATATGATTGGATATTGTACTCTGATGTCCATGTGTCACATGTGAAAGCTAGGGCATTTGCTCTGTCAACTGCATTTCTAACTTGCTTTATCACCTTATTATACATGTCAGGTATTACTTTGTCAGAAAAAAAACGACGGGATGGAATTTTGTACTTTGGTTCTAGGAGATTCACCAGTTCAGTAAATCCAGCATCCTCAACAATTGAGTAAGGCTGCAAATCTACTGCCATCATCTTACCAATAGCATTGTGAATTTTAACTGCATGAAGGTTATCAGAGGCCCACTGATGTCTAGCTTTTGTAAACTCATTAATTGTTGCTTGCTTTGCCAATTCTGCTACAATTCACACAAGTGGATTTCTCACTGTTTTCTGGTGGACTTGGAGTTACCATACTGGAAACCTCTGCAGATGTGCTGCTTATGTGATTGCAGCTATCATTAGGGCAGGCATTGAATCACCACATCCCACCTGCCACTTTTTTGCCATTATTGCCATCTAATTAGCTAATTAGTAATAGCTTTACTGGCCTATCCTATACACTCACATACATAAACTATATATACAAACATCAATACTAGCTGTAGATATTAGTATCACAATAGCCTTGGATACTATGCTTGTTCAAGAACTGATCCAGGCCCCTCTTATAGGTATTAACAGAATCTGCCATTACCACATCACTAGGAAGGGCATTCCCCAGCCTCACTGCCCTCACCGCAATAAAACACCTACATTGCTGCAAATGAAAGTTAATGGTGATGGTGGCGTGGCGGGAAAGATTGTTTCCCTCCCCTTTACATGGAATGTGCCACAAAGCCAGTACAGGCAGCACCATATTCTCCCTTCATTTGGGCTCCTGGTGCAATACACCTTGCCTGAATAGCCTGGTAGCCTCACTGTGGCTTACACGTTCATTGCTGGCTTGTGTGCCGCCCATCCATACTCCAAGGTAGGTGCCTCTCTCTGCCATTGAACATGCTACCAGCCTGCGTGCCTTAAACTGTCTCCCAGCCAGCGTGCCTAAAACTGTCTCCCAGCCAGCGCTCCTCAGCGCAGCCATCCTCTTATCCGCCCAGCGGCACCTCCAACCCTCTCACATGCTCACCTTTTTGTGCAAAGTCTAAAGTGCGCGAAGACTGAATAAGGCGGTCACGTGTTCCAACAGGATTCGGTTCGGCGCAGAGCACGGATTCGGCCGAAACCGAATCCATACAAAAAACGTGGTATTCGGCCCGAATCCGGGATTCGGTGCATCCCTATTTCTGATGCAGGCAAAATTGTGAAAGGTGAGATTGTTCACTGTTGGGAATCTCATACCAAGGGATTACCTAAAAATATTGCATCCAAAGAAAGGCCTGAAAAATCTGTTGTTGTAGAACAACACTTCTCAGGGTTTGGAAGATGATGTAAAACTTGTTGGTATATAATTTGGTTGTATAGTAAGTTAATTTTCTATTATAATGAACATCACTTAAAACATCAATCTTAAACATAATTTTTACTTTTGCTATTTCAGTCATTGACTATGTCTTCCAAAAATTGTCATAAACAATTAACTAGTATAAAAATCTGAAACTTGAAAAATAATATTCAACAGTGTTGGGTATAATTTTTTACTAATAAAAGATAATTTCCTCTGCTGCAAAATCACAGGCTTGTAGAAAGAATACGTATTTTCCTTTTGGGTCGGGGAATGCTTCTGTAACAGCCTTCACCACACAAGCTGGTATCACCTTCCGTATCCCAGACCCCAGATAACCGTATACCCACACTGAAGCAGCGATAGGCAGCTTTTCTGATTGCCCTGTTGAGAAAAAGGATATAATATGTAAATTTAAATTTAATTAAATTTTAGGAATAAAGAAGAAAACATTTTTATGAACCTCATGTTTGCGGCTTTGTTGGGTTTCTTTTTCTTTTGAGAGTTGGTCAACTTGAAGGCACAATCCACTCTTTCTGGATCAATGATATCGGTCTTAAATCTGTGCCACTCAATGATACATGAAGCGTCGTCTGGAATTAGGGCTTTAATCAGGGGCTCCTCATGGCAACAGACGCACTCTATTACAGTTGGCATTGCAGAACAATTAGAACATTGACACCAGTCATTCTTGCCAAGTCGATCCTCCTTTTCTTTGCTCTGTATGTCTCCCTCCTCACTGGTGTCCACACTTTCTTGTTCTGTGTCTTCCTCCAATTTTTCTTCGCTCTCACCGGTGATTTCAGATTGATGCACCGTATCGCTTGAAAAGCATTCGCGCCTCTTTCTTGAACCGGCGCGCTGCCGCATTGTTTGTAGCAAAACTTCATACTATAAAAATGTAATTTATTGAAATTATTATAAATTTATATTAAGTTAAGATTTTACAGCGATGTAAAATGCAGGCGATTATAGGCGCGCAAAATACGCAAGATTTAATGTTAACATAATGCATGAGCTTACAGGTTTGAAGAATATAAAATACCTTTTCAGCATGAAAAGCTGAGGTTGTTGGCATTTGTGACTCCTCGTGAGACATAGCGATAATACTGTAAAAAACAATTCAGAAATTTAGATTTAAACTTCACCAAGGCAGGGACATCAATCAGTTTGTCTTTCAATATTAAATGAATGCAGATGAACCTTAAAATTGCATTTACTCCCCTTTAAACAGTGTAAAAAGTTGCATTTACTTGCCCTTTAAACAGTGTAAGAAATAGCATCTACTTTGCTCTCTATAGTATAAAAAATTCCATTTACTTGCCCTTTAAAACAGTGATAAAAATTGAGAAGCTGGTATGAACATGTACTTTAAAAAAAAAAAAAAAAAATCAAAATGATAGTATTAACTTGCCCTTTAAACTTAATACATCTCTGAGTGAGCATCTCAAATAATTTTTTATGTTTTTTTGACATTAATTAAAATTTCCTGTGTAAATTATTAATTAGTAATATTGGTGTACAACAGTAGTGCTATACATATATAGAGAGATCACAAATAAAAATCACAATCAATCAGATTGAATTTTTTTTTTTTTATTTAACACATTAAAATAACATAACAGTAAGAGCAGACAGGAAAAGAGATGAACAGAGAGGCTATTACTCACAATATTAATAACTGAAGCGACGAGCGGAGAGGATCTGCTAGTAATTATCAGGCGCGCCCACACGGATGCGCGCCTAGGCTGGGGGGGAGGAAAGGTTGCGCATGTGCACAGGAGGGCACGCTCCGGGGGGGAAGGGGGAAAGGGGAAAGAAGGTTGCGCATGTGCAATGAAGGCAAGGAAGTGGGCATACCACTTCCAAAATGGCCACGCCATTCTTTGCATGGAGCTCAAATCAATTGTAGCTCTATCCAGTGGTACTATTTATAAATTTTGGCTTGCCATCTCCTTTAATCTGTTCAATAAAAGTAGAAGGAAACCCAAATATATTTAAAACTTAAAAAAGGAAACTATCAGATACTCTATCATAAGGTTTTTCAAAATCAAAGAATGTAATCAATAGCTTCTGGTTTCTTTCCCTTGTATCATAAATTATGTCCCTAACTAAAGAGAGCGCTTCTGTAATAGACCTATTCAGAATTGCACAATATTGATTAACCTCAAGTACGCTACTAATAGCCTGTTTTAATCAAGATGCCAACATTTTTGCAAATATTTTATAATCCGTATTTAACAGTGTGATTGGTCTCCAATTTTTAATCAAATCTTTTTCACCTTTTTTAAAAATTAAAACTACCACACCTTCTAGCCAAGATTCAGGAAGCACATCATTTTTAGCAACTTCTTTTAAAACCTCCGTAAAATCTTCCACTAAAATATCCCAAAATGTTTTATAAAATTCAATTGGAAGATTCATTACCAAGTGTTTTTTAAATTAGAAAAGCTTTTAACAATACCTAATATCTTTTTAAAAAAAATTTCATCCTCCATATTTAAAAGTTTTTAAAGAATTTTTCCAGAAAAGGATCAGATGCCTTTTCAGAATAGAGGTCTCCATAAAAATGTTCTACCTTTTTTTAAAATTTCCTCTATCGTTTTCACCTTCCATTTTATCAATAAAATCTTTACCATTACATATTTTTCAAAGGTTAAAACATCGGATGAGGATGAAAAATGTACAAAATTCTTTTTAAAAAAAAATAATTTGTTTACCTTTCTCCTCTAAAATTTTCTTAATCTCACTTTTAATTTCATCAATATTTTCATTGACTTCAACCCCAGCTTTTTCTAAGGACAAAAAAAATTTGTAATTTCATATTTAAAAACTTTTTAAGAAATTTTTAAACAGTTTTCATTTTATCCCACCATAATAGGATGTTTTTAAAATCTTTTTTAGATTCTCTCCACATTTTATAATTATTAACAAACTTATTTTAACACTTTCATCTTCTAGCAACTACACAGTTTCCAATATGTTGATTTACAGAAAATATTCCCAGGAAAACTAATCGAGCACTTTAAAAGCCTGTGATCTGAAAAACAATTGGTTTCAACCTCAAAACTATTTACAATAATTTTTGGGGATACTCTGGAATTATCATTACCTTTCCACACATCTCTCATATTCAAGGACTCTATCAAACTTTTTAAATTAAGACTTATCCTTAAATATCTGTAGTTTTTTTTTTTTCACCAGGCCATGAAATATTAAGATCTCCCCCGATAATACACGGCTCAGACCTAGTTAAGAAACGTTTTAATGTTTCCAATAATTTGAGCCTCTTTTCTTTTTCTACTGATGCATACTGTGACATGCTGACTGCCTGTACACGCAATTTTGGGGGAATTAGCAATGGTAGGCAGGCAGAGGATCTGGAGCATAGAGACAGGGACACCACGTCTTCAGGCAAAACTCAGGTTTATTTAGAGCCAATTCTTCCCAACAGAAACATAAAACAGTTCATCAACATACAGTTCAGGGTTGCGATTTGTCCCCTTCAGGGTTCTCACCTTCCAGGGTTAGTTCCACTCTCTGGAACAGTCAGGCTTCACATTAAGCCTTGCTGAGTAGAGATGTAGCGAACCTCGCAATAAAAGTTCACGAACCCGTTCGCAAACTTCCGCCAAAAAGTGCGAACTTTGTGAACCCCATAGACTTAAATGAGAAGGCGAACTTTAAAACCATTTCTGGCCAGAAAACGGATTTTAAAATTGTTTAAAGGGTGCAACGACCTGGACAGTTGCATGCCGGAGGGGGATCAAGGGCAAAAATTTCTCTGAAAAATAAGTTTTTGACACAGGGTTGCATTTTTGTGCTGTAATGGGTAGAAATCACACTACATTTCTAAACTTGTGTAATAAACTTCTTTAAAACATCCCGCGTCTACATGCCAATCAAGTCGTGTAAAGGTTACAGCCGGTTCGCACGCAAAGACAAAACGCCGCAGTAGTGGATACGGAATATATTATTGCTGGTGGAAAAACGTCGCTCAGGTGATTTTATTGCAATGCAATGTCACTACTATGTGTAACGTGTTTGGTGCACTACTAAAGAGGAAAAGGAAAGAACACCAATTGATGGCACACCACGAATTAAAACAAACTTTATTTAGCCTCATTAAAAAAGGTCATCAGTTAAAAAATAGAGAAAAGTAAGGAAAAAATCAAGAGTTAAAATAACTGGCAATCTAAGTACCTATCACTTTAAACACGGCCTGAATTAGACCGATTTGCTATTCTATCTATAGCGGAGGTATCTTGAAGTGGTGGTTAGGTTAGGCCAAAAGTAACAAACTTGAACAAGTAACAAATAGAGCAGACTGCAATCACACAGCTGCCTCTGAAAATAAATCAAAATGTATCACTCACTTGCTCCTACGGCCATGTGGTGATGATGCGATTTGTTTGCAATAATTGTTGCTAATATCCCAAAGAACTTGGCAGCTCTCCCAGGCTGCTCTAAAACGGCTCATTCGTTCAAAAAAGTTCTATACTCTGGTGACTACAACCAGTGAAACTCTGCTGCAACTCAAACACAGATATATCTCAGGAAATCCTGCGCTCTAAACGGCTGATTGAGTATACAGGTGTATAGACATAAATCTATACACCTGCATTAGGGTACTAAACTTATCAAATTAGCCCAAATTATACACGGAAAGTACTGCGCTTTTCCATTAAATTTACATCAACGAATATGTGTCTTTTTTTCTTAAAAAGGTGTACTGAGCACAAGAAGGGGTGATTGCGGATCCCTTTACTAATTATAGATTATTTCTCCTTCAACATATTATGACAAAATCAGAACTGCAACCAGTAATGACGTTACCGGTATGCTAACAATGACTAGAAGCCTCCAGTCACCTTTTTAAGAGAGCTTAGGCAGGGTTCACTTTTAGTGGCGATGAGTTGTTAGTTCTAAATTGGTACTTCTTCTGTCCGACTTCTACGGGTAGCACTTCTGATAATTCGCTAGCAGCTCAGGCTATATATTGTGAGCGGCTAATAGCTCCTTATAGTAACTATATCATTAAGTTGTACATTTCAACAATGCAGTTAATAGTAAAGGAATACGCCGGAAATTCAACTTCTAAATAGGTGCTCACAGATGCACCATTTAAGTATTAACTAAAGTGATATAGTCAAGCCACAGAAGCCATGTCTACCGATAAAAATCAAAAGATCTCGGTGTGGTTTTGTTCATCAAATGTCACAGGCGGCTTCCCCACCACTGTCTCATCGTGTCTACCACTGTGTACTCAAATGACCTTCGCGATTACATGAGAGTATGTTAAATAACAGACGCCCAAATAGGTAAATCAGACGGACAGCAAAATCAACCTTCTCAAAAACCATTACCTAATCGTGCCTACCACCATTTGTGTGTATTACCTCGGCACGACTACATATACGCCAACTGTAACTTCACTATCCTAAAATCTATTTCATTTAACCTTCAACATCCACCAACATTCTAAGAACTAATTACCTCGTTGTGCCTACTACCATATAAACATGTTACCTCGTCACGACTACAAAACAAGGTACAAAGAATTGCGAACGCCAACGAGCGTTTCGCTCATAGCTTTATCAAGGCGAATTGGACTTCCGCCTGTCTACAGGTTGATTTAAGTAATTTTCAACCAATTACAAGATTTCTACATGTTCCCTTTTGGGCATCATCATTAACCCTTAATTTATAGGGGAAATTTAAACATTCAGATTGCCGCCATAGTAATTAATAGTCATCAGATCAGCTTCCAACTTATCCCATGATTAGAATAAATAGTGGTAATGAGTACTTAATCAACTTCTAATATCTCTCATTGTTAAAATAAGTTTTAAAAGTGTAGCGGTGAACCAGTGTAAACCTATGTGAAGTGCAAGATGGTGCAATATTAATATAGACTCTGCGATATTTAAATAATCACTTCACAGAGATATAAAAGTGCAGTCACTAAAATGTCCCTTGCAACGCGAGGGCAGACAGTCAATCAGTAAATGAATATAATCAGTGAAATTATATGAAAGAAATAATTAGTGTGAGAGAACCCAAATCAGTAATGTGAAGAGATGGTTAGAAAATGTACACATTGAGTGTACCCCAACTTATCTGTTATCGTGTAAATAAATACGATTATGTATAGAGAGCTCTCTCTCTTTAGCAATGCTTCTGTGATCTGACCTCCCCGAATCCCCAGCATAACGTGTTCAACACCCCAAAACTTCATCTAAGTGGAATTAGCTTCATGGTATTTTAAAAAGTGATTGGCTACCGTCGTGAGTGTTTTATTATTCTTGGAATCTTCTTTAGAATTATTGATAGTACTCGCATGTTTTTGCATGCGCTTGTTTAAGGGCTGTGTTGTCATGCCTATATATTTCTTGTCATAATATATGACATTAGTCGTTTTGCAATTAATATAGTCATTAATGTGGTGAATATGATGTGATTCTATGATTGTCAAAAAGAACTTTCCAGATCGTTTCAAAGTGATACAATTACCACATCTGAAGCTGCTCTTTACTACTTTACTACCAGTGAACGTTTCTTTCCCACAAAGTGACTTTTTGTTAGATTGTCTTTGAGATTTGCTGATCTTCTGTAACAGAAGGAAACTTTTTCGGGTAAAAGATGTCTTAAATCTGGATCTTGTAATATGATCGGCCAAAATTTATCGATCACTTGTTGAATTTGAAAATTACTGGGATTGAATGTGGTAACAAATCTAATTTGTTCCTGACTACTTGCAAAAGATTTTGGTTTAAGTAGCTGATCTCGGTTAGTTTGTAATGCCCTATGGTGGGCTTGTTTAAGGAGTTTGTTTGGATACCCTCTTAAATGGAGTCTCTCTTTTAGTTGTTTAGCCCTATCTTTAAAAGTTTCCAAAGACATACAGGCTTTTTAACTGTTTGTCTATGATGGCTTGTGTAATGTAACAGGGTATTAGTCGCAGTATCTTTTCTAAATAAATCAGTTGTAATATCACCCTTGTCATTTACACCTATGGTGAGATCTAGGAAAGAGACAGAGGTTTGAGAGGCTGTTTTTGTTAGTTTGATGTTCCAATCATTGCTATTGAGGATCAGACAAAAGTCATTTAGGAGATCTTGGGGTCCTTCCCACAGAAAGAAGATATCGTCAATATATCTCAGCCATTGTGGGATATGGCATGTGTAAAAGCTCAAATCATCACAAAAAACAAGATCTTCCTCCCATTTGCCCAGAAATTTATTGGCATACGTAGGAGCGCACGCCGTGCCCATCGCCATGCCCATCACCGTGCCTTGTATTTGCAGATAGAAAATATTATCAAAAACAAAATAATTATGATTTAATATAAAATTCAATAGTTTCAAAATGAAATCACCAAAATCCTGATTCATTGAAGCATCACTTTTGATAAAGGATTGCACGGCTCGTATTCCTTGCTGATGTTTGATAGATGTATATAAGGCCTCAACATCTAGAGTCACTAACCAAGTGCCTCTTACAACTTTAATCCCTTCCAATTTAGCCAATACCTCCATCGTATCTTACATATGAAGGGAGAGTGACAACATACTTTCTTCAGATGCTGATCTATGAATTTACTAGCCTTTTCTGTTAAATTTCCGTTTCCCAATACAATCGGTCGGCCTGGGGGTTTAGATCTGTTTTTGATATTAATAAATCCTTATAGGCATCATCAATGATTTTCTTAAATTTATCCAAAAAGGAATCTGTAGGATTAGAAAAAAGTGGTGCACTACTATGGTTTGGTGCACTACTATGAACAACAGCAAACAGCACTGGACACGTTAAAGAACAGTAAGATAAATAAAAAAAAAATAATAATAAAAAAAAAAAGTGATCTCTGGTTGGTGCTGGGGGTGAACTACTAGGAGCAGCACACCAGTCCCCAACACAGCTAGACTAATAGCACTGGGCTCTGTAAATTTACAGAAGCAAAGTAAAAATACACAAATAAAATAATGATGTGAATGTGTGGTTGGTGCACTACTATGACCAGCATACCTGTCTCCAACACACACAGACGGAGCTGCAGTACACAATGAAAAGAAGACTAGAGTAACAGTAATCAGAAAATAAAAGCAGTCCTTACAAGGACTATTGGGTTACAGCAGATGAGATCAGCAGGACAGCTTCCCACAGCAGCTACATACAGATCAGTTGAAAGTAGATCACTAGTCAGCAAAGCTACCTAAACTGTCCCTCAAACCCCTGCACAGCTCTCTCCCTATGCTAACTCATCAAGCACACACAGGCAGAATGTAAAATGGCTGCTGGGCTTCGGTTTATATATGGAAGGGAGTGGTCCGGGGGGGGGGGTTGTCCAGGAGGGAGAGCTGCCTGATTGGCTGCCATGTATCTGCTGGCTCTGGGGTGAGAGGTCAAAATTTGGCTCCAGCTAAGGCGAACCCAAAATTGCAAACATCGCTAAAAGTTCGCGAACTTGCGAACACCCGATGTTTGTGCGAATTAGTTCGCCGGCGAACAGTTCGCTACATCTCTATTGCTGAGCCCTCTCAGCACTCATCCGTCTGGTCATAACTCCCTCTGCTCCCTGCAGTGGCAGGTGGCACCCCCAGCTCCTCTGGGAGTTCCTAACACAGGCAGCCCTCCTGCCCTGTGCCCTGCTCTGAGAGTGACCTTCACTCAGTCAACCTCCAACTCTAACTCCTGTGCAATCACACAGCCCTTTTTATTGGCTGCTCACCTGCAGCCTAATGAGGCAGCTCCCTACAGCTGGCCAAATCAAAACCTTAAAGGGAGTTTAAGCATCACCTGCTGCAAAACCAGGCATTTTACCTGGTGCTATTAGTATTCCACTATTAACACTGGTGGAAAACACACCAAACAATGATCTTTTTCATTGCATCTCTCACAATACATACAAACACATTTCAAGTTAATCCCATCTAATTTTACAGACACCATCAATACTCTACTTGGTAGACTGACATGTAATTCTCTGTTTTATAGGGAAAGTTTTAAGAGAATGCGGATGTACAAAATGATTCCCTTGCAAAATGGTGTTGCACACACTACAATTAAAACAACGATAACCTGGCTGAGGATTACACAAAAAATTTACTGTAGTATTGTTTGTTTGCCCTTACCAGTAAATTTTTCCCTCCCAGACACAAACTTGAACTTTCCAGAAGATCAGTTCTCTCCTTTTTCCCAGCAGGAGAATAAACATTAATGATCCTGTTGGATCTGCTGACCAGGGTTCCTTTACTAACTTGCTATTAAGATGCTTTTAAGCCAGAAGTCAATGGACTATTTAACCCTTTAAGTGCCAGCCGAATTCGTCATTTCGGTTCCCCCCAGTGCCAGACGTTTTTTAAGCATTTTGTACTCATTCACTTTAACAATGTTTTTTGGTAGGAAAACCTCCATGAAACTAGGGAAATTATATATCGTTTTTTTCGTCACTAATTGGGCTTCGACATACATACCAAATTTTATAACTTTTCTGGAGATATAATGTGTATTTTGGGTGAAATATGTAAAAAAATAAAATTATGAAAAATTTCTGTATATTTTGAGTTTTTTTTCCATAGAAAAGTTAATTTTATACACTTTTTTTTTGTTGTTTGTAAAAGCCCTGATACTCCCAAGTCCAACGATACCAAATATGTGGTGGTACCCCACAGTTCCTGTCCAGAAGTAACCCCCAAACTAAAGCAATACTTTAGTTTAGAACAAAGCGGAAAAGCGCTTGTAACAGTTGATGCAGCATAACTTATATGTAAATCTAAAATATCCCCTCATGTTTGGTATCTTTAGAAACTACAGACCTTCAGGTTTCTAGGTGCAATGTAGTTTTCACTCAAAAGCCAAATACCTTTTGTCAGTGCATTGTGAAATTTGGAACTTTTTTTGACATTTTTTTTTTTCTAAAACGTACACTTGGACGCATGATCAAATGTGGATTTGACAAAAAAAATCTCATAAATTTTCTAACAAAGGCAAATTTGAAAGACAAACTTCTACTGAATAAACTGATGCCCCATATGTATGGGTGCACATAAAGACATGGGCACCAAACACTCCAAAGCAGGGGCAATGCACAAGGGCAATTACAGCTAAAAATGTGGGTGCTGTGCTCTATGTGCACTTCCTGCAGGTTTTCAGTGTTAACCCCCCCTACCTGTAAAATAACCCCCACAAACTTTCTGAAAAGTGCACACCATCAGCTATTCAGAGACACCACTCTCCTCTTTCTACATGGAAAATTGTGGCCGCAGTCCCTTGCAGAAGTCAGCGCTTTGGTCAGATGTCAAGGAAAAACCACATAAAAAACCTAGATTTCTCCCCAAAATCTCCATGGCAACTACCAAAAACTTACTAAACCTCAATTTGCAAGTTCCCCTGAATAAAACGATACCCCATATGTATGGGTGCACATAAAGACGTGGCCACCAAATGCCCCCTAACAGGGGCAATGCATAAGGGGGGGCTTTGCTCTACCTGCAGTTATTTAGTCTAAACACCCCCATACCTGTGAAATAACCCCCGCAAACTATATATTTCCAAAAAGTGCACACCTTCAGCTATTCAGAGACACCACTCTTCTCTTTCTACATGGAAAATTGTGGCCGCAGTCCCTTGCAGAAGTCAGCGCTTTGGTCAGAAATCAAGGATAAACCAGATACAAACCTAGATTTCTCCCCAAAATCTCCATGGCAACTACCAAAAACTTACTAACCATCAATCTGCAAGTTCCCCTGTATAAAACGATACCTATGTCTAGTTGCACATAAGTACATGGCCGCCAAACCTGAAAATGCAAAATATTGGGGCTGCACTCTATGCACCCTTTTTTTTTTTGCCTGCACCCAAATGAATGGAATACGCTCGGGTGCAGGCACATGTAGCCGATATACGCATGAAAACGCGTGAGAATGCAAAGTCTCGCGTTTTCATGCGTATATCGGCTACATGTGCCTGCACCCGAGCGTATTCCATTCATTCGGGTGCAGGCACAAGTAGCAGACGTAGGGCTGAATTTTCGGCAAGCGTTTTTCCACTTGCTGAAAAAATCAGCCCTACGCCATGTGTGGCATCAGCCTAACCCTTGGCAATAGAAACTACCAGAACAAGTGTCTGTGTGTGCTTGGGAAAGTTGTAAATAAGTGTGTATGTGTGCAAAAGTGTAATAATGACAAAGATAGAAGAAAAAATGGGGAAAAAAAAATTTTTTTAGACAGTTGAGATAGAAATAAGCAAAATAAACAGTGGTAGAGAGTTGTAGTTCAGCTTACCCAAGGCAGGCAGGCGATCAGGGGCGATCAATCCAGCAGGAAGGCAGCAGGGGAGCTCCACCATGTCCAACGTGCGCAGCAGGAGTGAGGGAGCCGACAGTAGGCGGCGACTTTTAAAGGGACAGCAGTGGACACGTCATCAATGCGTGTCCACTGCTGTCATTGGCTGGAGCGACGATCGGTGCAGCTGGGGGACCCGGATCGGTGAGTATGTGCTGCTCTGCTCGTTGCCTAGGGGGATCTTAGGGGTTTACAAGCGCTGTGCTGCTTTAAAAGCGAGCGCAGCGCTTGTAAACCCTATAGTGCCATTGGACGTAGATTCTACGTTCTATGGCACTTTGGTCCCTTGGTACCTAGGACGTAGAATCTACGTCCTATGGCACTAAAAAGGTTAAGTAAAGTAAAATAAAACAAAATAACAAAACAGAGTTTCAAGTACAGATGCAATGTATAAAGGATATACCTGTACCTAAGTCTAAGATGTAAGTCTAGGTCTAAGTCTCTAACTATATATTTTGGCCTCTCTGTGAGCCATCTTATATACAAAATCAGATGCATTCAAACTCATTCAAATCCAAAACTCCACCCCTGTCAAAGGGTAGTCACCCTAGAGAAGTCCCAGCCAATCAAGTCTGTCATATGATGATCCATAGTAACCTCCAAGTTAGTAGTGTCCTGTAGATGTCGCTGTTGACCAAATAATGGTAGTAGAAGTGTCCTGTAGGTGGCAGTGTTGTATAGGTAGTGATTTCCATGTCTGACCCTCATTCCCAGGGTCTGAAACCTGTTCTACCACCTCAGGGGTATAAACTAAAGGCAATAAACAACCATTTGTTTGCCTTTTGTTCCTGCTGGGCATCCATTTGTTGTTCTCTCCCATGCTTTTCCTTCCTGGACACCACCTTTGTTTATTGCTGTTTTGGTGCCGGCCTGTGGGTTTCCTCTTTTGTCCATGACAGGCGTGGCTGTCTATCAAGAGATAGACTTGAAAGAAAACGCATTTTATGACAGGATAGCAATCTCTGGGGCTCCATGGCTCATAAGTCATACATTCCCCCATTTGTGTCTGAAGGACACACCACAAAGATGAAAGGAAATCCTCTTTGGACTTCTGGCTATATCCGTGTAACATCCTTGTGCCAGAGGTGATTTACACTACTCACATACACACATTCTTGTCTAAATTCTAACACAAAGTAACAACAAGTAGATTAAACAATATCTAAAATTAAAACATACAAAATTATAAAACAATATTTTGTAACTGATGTGAAACTCATATTTCTTGGTATTCTGAATTATACCCATGTATTCCATTTGCCAGTTTGACTTTCCGGTTTAAACTTTCAGCTGGCATTGGGCTTTTTGGGATATAATTAATTCCTTGTGATCCTGGTTGGAGTCCTCATATTTGGTATTGTTTGGTATTGAGTATTGATAGTTGTAGGTTGGAGCCCTACTTATTAGTATAGCAATTGAAATTTCTTATGCAGGATCCAAGGTTGATTGTATACTGGTTCTCGCTCCATAATGGATCCTGTAAATAAAGAACAAGAACAGTATCATGCTCTCATCAGTTAAGTCTTTTACACTGATCTGCATGAACCCATTTCTCCATCCCCCTCTTTTTCACACACTTGCGATTTTGATGGTTTATGTGCTTCACTTTTACTATTTGGTCACTTAAGACCATTGTCACAACAAACGGACCTTGCCAGTTTGCTTCCCATGTAGATTTTGAAACAAAGTTCTTAACCATGACTTTATCACCAACTCTTAGAGATTGTGGCGGTTTACCTTCCTGTTTTTCTTTTGGTGCCATATTACAGGCTGCAAAATGTAAATATTTCTGTACCTGTTCTAATAGTTGTTTGAGGAAATTGTCCCTCTCTGCAGCTTCTTTAACAGGGGTGCTAATTTTGGGATCAGCTGGATGACTTAGATTCATTACTCTGCCAGTCATTAGCTGATATGGAGTGAGTAAAGTCCCTTTTGCTGGTGATCCCCTTATGGCCATTAATACCACAGGTAAATGCGTTAGCCAATTTTGTCCTGACTGTAACACCATCTTTTTAAGTCTTTCTTTGATGGTTCTGTTCATTCTTTCAACCAAGCCTGATGACTGAGGATGATAAGGGACATGGAATCTCTGTTGTACACCTAGCATGTCACAAACAGTAGTCATGATTTTCCCTGTGAAGTGTGTTCCCCGGTCTAATTCAATAATTTTTGGGAACCCCTATCTTGAGAACCTCCTTCCACAAAGCTTTGGCTGTTGCGGAAGCAGAATCATTCCTTAAAGGTAAAGCCTCTAGCCATTTTGAAAATATATCTATAATGACTAGTAAGTATCTATAACCCCCTGGGGTACTAGGTAGAGGTCCTACAAAATCAGTTTGTAGATTTTCCCATGGTCCATCAGCCACAGGCACTCTGGACAGGACGGGTCTTTGACCTTTTGGCCTAGGGTTAATTTGGGCACATATAAGGCATTCCTGTACTGTCTGGGTAACAGTGTCTTTCATCTTTTCCCACCAGTACTTGGATTTATTCAATATATTTTAGAGTACCCTCTATGCCCATATTGTCCTGTCAATCTGTGGTTCTCCTTTGTTACATCTTTTTGATGTTGACTGGGTACAACAAATCTAAGACCTTCTGATGTATTTCTTAATAAAATTTTATCTTGTAACACACAGTTATTTGCCTTCTCTGTGTTGCCCTTTTCTATTTCATTTTTTATTTCACGCAAAGCATCATCCTTAGCTTGTTCATCTGCTAAACAAGGTTCTGCTGTGTTAATTACTGGAAGGCATTGGGCCTGTATAGAATTTCTATCATCATGGTCTTGTTTCTCATCATACCTATGTTCTTCCCATGCCTGCTCCCCTTCAGCATCATAAGGCATCCACTTGACACCTATGACAGCTGCTTCTTTAGCCAACAAATCAACTTTGTTATCAATTGTGATTTCGTCATCGCCTTTTTGATGTGCTTTTACTTTCAATATTGCAATTCTTTGGGGCTCTGTGTCTGCTCTATCCCATATGTCTTTTAAGACTGCACTATGAACAAGGGTTTTCCCTAATGCATCAGTAAATCCCCTTGTGTGCCACATCGGCATGTATTCTGTCAGAGACCGGGTCACATAAGCACTATCAGAAAATAATGCAATGGGGCGAGAACTGAAGTGTATGATAGCTTCTTTTACCGCCTCTAGTTCTGCCCTTTATGCAGAAAAGCTTTTCGGACATTTTATTAAAATTTGTTCGCTTGTCTGTGGGCACCACAGGGCATAACCTGTATGAAAATGACAATTTTCCCAATACCTTGAGCCATCTACCCATATTTTTAAATCATCCTGTTTTGCATTTAGTCTGAAAATCTCCTGTGATTTAGCTCTATGGGTCTCGCCACAGTCATGTTGGTCACCTTTATACTGTAATAACTGGGGTAAGAGGTAGGTGGCATTATGTAAAATGGTAATGTTTCTGGGTGTTAAATCAACTAGCCACCTTGCAACCCTTTGGGATGAGACTCCACTAAGGGTTCGCTCAAGGAGCATTTTGATGGGAGGTATGGGGTGTCTGCAGAATTATTTTTGAAAACCCCACGAGTTCTGTAGCTAGGATCGCCCAGTGAACTGCTAGCAAATTCCTAACACAGTCATCAAAACCCATCTCTACTGGAGTAAGTACTCTTGAGAAATAGCCCACTGGTACCCATTTCCCTAGTCTCTCCTGTAACAATACAGCTGTAATTGCTATATTGGAAGCATGTACTTGGAGGGCAAAAGGTAAACTAGAGTTTGGGTTGCTCAGAGCAGGTGCCTGTGTAAGACTGATTTTTAAACTTCTAAAGGCATTCTCATGAGTTTCAATCCAGTCAATAGGGTCTGCTTCACTTTTGTCACCTTTTTAGCAATTCATATAGAGGGTGTGCCTTTTCTGCAAATCCTTCAATGAATTCCCTGCAAAAACCTACAAGTCCCAGAAATTGTCTCAGTGCTGTTTTTGTATTTGGTTTAGGGAGTTTCCTAATAGTTTCACATTTGTTTGGGTCAGGTGTTCTGCCCCCTTGTGAAACTATTACACCTAGAAATGACAGAGTCTTTCATGAGCTGTGCTTTGGCAGGGTTTAGCTTAAGGCCTGACTGCTCTATCAAAGTAAGCAGTTCTGTAAGTAGTGTGTAATGCTGTTCTTGTGTGTCAGTCTGCAGTAGGACATCATCAACATATTGAATTATGCATTCTGGTTCTGAAAATGATTTTAATATGTCTGACATGCACTTATGAAAATAGCTGGGGCTTGAATGGAACCCCTGTGCTAAACTACAGAATGTGTATTGCTTTCCTTGGAAGGTAAAAGCAAACTTGTATTGGCTGTCAGCGTGCACGGGAATTGAGAAAAAATCATTTGAAACATCAACTGAACTGTACACAGTTTAAGTTGGTTTAAGAGCTTTCATCACATCTGGCATTTTTACCACTACATTTGTGACAGGTGGAGTGTATTTGTTTAATGCACGGTAATCAATTGTGGGACGCCAGGTACCATTAGGATTCTTTACAGGCCACAATGGTGAATTATTGGTAGACTGGCATTCTCTAATGACTCCCTGTGACAACAAGTTTTTAACTGTTTTTTGTATGTATGTTAAAAAGCCATCTAGACTGGTTAAAAAAAGATTTATAGTTTCAAAAAGAGCTAATCTTTCTTTTTTTCTCCGGATAATCATAAATATTTAAAAATCTCCCTTTCTGACCTAAAATCACAGCAGATACTAAAACAGCTCTTCCAGGAACAATCTCGTGTACTTTAAAAAGAATAGCTACCCCTGCAGACTTATTTTCATTACACCCGGACCAAACGGATGGGCCATAGGACCAATCTTTTTGATAATCCAAATAGTCTCGCTTATTTGGAATAGCACACACTTGTAAAAAAAGAACAGTTATTAAATTAGAAACAGCTAAAAAATTAAAAACTTTTTAACTTTCATTGCCCCGTCCATTAAAAGAAAGCCCGTTTAGAAAAGCCATAAGAAAAAAAGGAAAAAGAAACAGAAGACTTAAATCTAAAATAATAAATACCACTTTTTAAGGTCTTCTGTCATACCGATTATACCCAAAAGACTGTCAACTCCATCAGACTCCTAGAAGGAGAAACTGGACTTACAGACTTGAAACTTTCAATTAAATTACAGCCTCCCCATTCCAAAGGATCAGACCCCATCTCAGGACTTTCAAGGTTTCACATAACTTCTCCTGCATAATTCATTTTTTTTATCAGCTGCTTCCTTTTTACCATCACTCTCGATGGCTGAGGCATCTCTCTTCATTCTATTCCTTCTGGACCTTCTTGGCTTCACTTTGGGGATAAGGTTAGCCGACCCAGAGGTTTTAGCCTCTGTCTTGGAAAACCCTCCCCTGATCCACCTTGGCCAGAGAGATCCATTGCCTCTTCAACATCAGAGGAAGGAGCAACCCAAGTAGCAGGCATATCAACGTAAACCTCAATTTGCGTTTGAGAGGTATCAGTAACTTTCTCAGCTGACTCCTCAGCTTCTGTTACCAGTCTCGCTATCTCAATAGCTTCATCAATACCTGAGGGTCTACCCACAAGAAAAGGCTTTTTAATACTTTTGGAACAGTTCCCATATTAATGCCCAGATTCACCACACAAATTACAAATTATTTTTGCAAAACCCAATTTTATGTCCTCAGCAGAATGTCCATTTTGTCCACCAGCTCTGCAATAATGCATTCCAGCATAAAGAAATGTCTCTGTATGCCCAAACTCCAGGCAATTTCCACATATTCTCAGACCAGATTCACAATCTTGCGGGATATGGCCAAACTCATTACACCTCTGGCAGTACTTCAGCATTCCAGAATAGAAATAAAACCCCTTTCTGCTCCCAAACTGAAATTGGACTGCAGGTGTGAGATGCCATCCTCAGAGACCACTCTTGTAGAACTTCACCTTGAACAACCTCTTTCCATTCCACACACCAGATCGGTTCTCTGTTTTTCAAAAACACTGCGTCTTTCCTCAGGTGCCTAATCACATCTGCCATTGGAACATAAGGATTATACATCTGCACAGTGACTATTCTCACTGTATCACTGTGCAGGAATTTCACATCCACATCCTTAAAGACTGGATCATCCTTATTGGCATTGTACTTCCACTTAAACTTGCGATAAGCCTCAGTGGTGTGGAAAATGACATCATACAGCCTCTTCGTGGAAACTTGGGAAGACTGAAAATATCTTTTGCCAAAAAATCCGCCAATTCTCATAATCATCTGCTCCATCACACAATTAATTCCATCAGGACCATGTCTCTCTCTTCCGATAGAACAATTTTCACTGTATTTTTATAGCGCGCCGGATTGGCGCGCTATAAAAATACAAAAAAAAACAAGACATTTTCCCATTCATTCATTTCTTTGCATTATTTGTTTATACCTTAATAATAAAGCAATGGCGGAAGGGGGAAGTGGATGGGGGGTGAGAAGTGGGAAAGGGATGTTTCCACTTAAACTTAGACAATGAGGGAGAGATAAGGAGAAGGGTTTCAATCCCCTTCTTCCTCAAGGCTGTCCCAGATGTTGTAGTCATGAAGCAGACTGTGAATCAGTCTGAAGCTGTCTTGGATTGACATCCTCTCTCTCCTCAGAATGAGGCAGTTCAGAAAACCCGTCACCTGCCTTTCTTCCCTTTGAATAGGGTTGTTGCACACAAAGCGAGTAAAAGGGGATTCAGGCCCCACAGCTTTTACCCTCTGCCAGTACCTCCTGCAGATGGCCATAGAGGCAAAGGTGATGTAGAAAAGGCCTCCTATGAAGCTCCAGATGTTTCTGCTGGCAAAGAACCCAGCTCCATCGCCATCTTTTTCCCCGAACATTTCTGAGGTCATGTCCAGGACCTTCCTCCTCCCTCAACTTCAGCACTACTATCTGTCTCATCCAAGGCTCCAGATTGGGTGATTGGCTGGGGTTGGGTTTTGGGTCCGGTTTCGGGTGGTGCGTTCCTGGAGCTTCCGGTCACCTTTTTCTCATTCTTCTTGGAATTCTTCTCCCTGCTGGCAGATGATACTGGAGCCATTCTTTCCTGTTCCTAAAGATCTGGGAAAGAAAAGAGAGAAGGGCCAGAAAAGGGAGAAAAAGTTGGAAAAGAATTGGATGAGAGAGAATGAGTGGGGTTATGCTAATTACCCCGAGGGTCATCCTTCAGAGCAGTGCAAGTGGCCCAAAGGAGAGGAAGAACGAGAGAGGGAGAGCAAGAGAGGTGTTAAGCAAGACCCCTAAGTGTTACACTTAAGCGGAGCAAGAACTGTGTTTCTTCCTTCTCTTGCTGGTCAGTGTTTAGTCTGGGACTTCTTTCCTGAATGTCAGAATCCTGGTCGATCGCTTCAAGATGAAGTGCTTCTGTCACAGCCAAAGTCAGTCTCTGAAGCTGGTCCTCCCGTAGTTCATCTGTCGATCAGATGTCTCTTCCTCAGCTTCAGATCTATAGACTTCAGCCTGCTTCAGTAGATCTGAACTGATAACTGATTTTTTTTTTTTTTTTTTTTCCTATCTTTTAATTTTTTTCCACTCAGCATATATCTCAAATCAATAGTTATATAGATTTCACTCATCCAAAAAACTTTAATATCTTTAAAAAAACAAAGACTTCATGGGAACATAGTGGAAAACCAAAAATCATCCTATTCCAATCTCTTGATTTCCACACTTACAGTTACTACGAAACCGCTGTATTTTACCTCCCTCCAAAAATAAACATAAAATAAACTTAAACAATATTTAATACTTTCACTAACAGAAATATATTCTCTCCTTAATACTCTTATATTTTAAAGTTTTTTTTTCTCAATTCCTAAACCATACAAAATAACCTCATAACTCATAGAAAGTAAACCACTAATTTTAAACAAAAAAGAACTAACTTTCCCCCATAATTTCCTAGCAAAAGTATAAACCCAAAAATATGCTATTGAGTCTCATCTGAAAAACAAAAATTTCTCGGACATAACACAGAACTAATTAACCCTCTTCTATGAATAACTTGTTTTGAAGTAAAGCAGTCATGAACACATGCCCATGCTAAATTTTTTTGTACAAAGGACTAAAATACACATTTTTCCATACTTTTTATGATATTTCTTCTGTAAACCCACACACTAAAACCACACACTCTCTATCTTTTAAAATTTTAAAAACTTTTTTTATGTTCACTTAATATATTTATATATCTTGTAATTTATAATCTTTTACATTTTTTTCTAATATAATATATTGTTTAGGTAAGCCCATCAAATAGGTTTACAAAAATCTAAAAATCACTCACTTTTTTTAAATAAAAATCCCAATTGATATCTCATAAAAACAGTAGAAATTGAATTAGAAACAAATCACAGCAAAATTCTGCTATAAAGATATCCCCATAAAGGAGAAGGAAAAGCTAGTAAAGAGTTAATCTCAAGCTGCAGGCATACCTTCAGTTGTCTCAATAGTGCCCTTAAGTCTCCCCATATTTCACCTGTTCAGAAGATCAGAAGCCAAACAGGAAAAAATGCTGAGCTGGGTAGAGAAGATTCCCATAATGCAACGCTCCTGCATAGACACTGTGACCAGATCTTCAGTTAGCACATGCGCACACATCAGGAGCGCTCCCCCTAGCATCCGGTTGCCATGGCGATGCAGTGTAGGACGCAGCAGGGGCAGTGAGCGGCGCAGCCGGCAGGTTGGGGACGCATGCGCAGTAGAGACAGTGAGGGAAAGGGAATGGGCATACCTTGTTAAAGATGGCGGCGCCGTTCACTAAAACAAGTATGTAGTTTGTAGTTAGTGTATCTCTGTAAATCTTTCATTAGGCAAGCCAGGAATATAGTGTTTTTACAAAGCAATAGTAGTACTATTTAATAGTGTGCTTAATAGAGTTTGACTATCCTTGTCCTTTAACCTACAGATTTTAGACTTGCAAAATATATCCCTTTCTAATCTTTCCATTTTAGAGTTCCACACAAATGTAAAAACCTCCCTTATCAATCTTTTAATCCATAATTCTGGAGGAGTGAAAATCATAGCAACATACAAAATAATAGGTAATATAACTTGTTTTTAAATCAAGATCTTCCCCTCCATGGACAACTCTCCCAGACGCCAAATCCTAGCTTTTTTCTTACTCTCTCCAACAGTGACTCCCAATTCTTAACATTTCCACAATTATCTGAAAACCAAATCCCCAATGTTTTAATCTCCTTAGTTAATTGCAGATCAATTTTAAAATCAAAAACCCAATCCCCTATTGTTAAGACACTTGATTTCTCAAAATTTACTTTAAACCCTGATTCCCCACCGAACCACTCCAAAATTCTTACAATCCTCCGAAACCCACTAATATCTTTTAAAAACACTGACACGTCGTCCATATACGCCACAGCTTTCACTTGCTCACCGTTGCTACCAGGAATAAAAAACCCTCTTACAACTTTATAAATACATGAAAGTAGTAGCTCAATTGCGCAAATAAATAATATGGGCGACAAGGGGCACCCCTATTTTACTGAAAATAAGTTAACCCTATCTGATAAAAACCCATTAACAGAAAACTTACTAAAACAATTTATATATAAACTTTTAATCTGTTTTATCAACGATTCAGGTAAACCAAATTTTTTTCAAAATTTTAAATAAACTCGTGTAAATCCCGGCAGTAGTCTAAGTGAGATATGACAAGGGCGTGGATGAGAATTTTTGCAGTCTCATGAGTGAGGAATGGTCGAATGCGTGCAATGTTTTTAAGGTGAAACCAACAGGATTTAGAGAGTGTTTGAATGTGTGGAATGAAATACAGAGCGTCAAATGTGATTCCTAGACAGCGAGCTTGTGGAACGGGGATTTTGGAGGTGTGCAGAGTGAGTATTTGAAGAAGAGCAGGAATTGGGGATAGGGTGGGTGTAGGAGCAGAGTTTGGGTGGGGGATTTGGAAAGATATCCCCTTCTGCCAGGAGGAGGAGAAGTGTAAGGGAGAAGAGATGTAAGTGGGATTTGAATGCTCTGGGCTTGCTTTTGGTAATGTGGGGTGAATGAGTGAGAGATCTCAGAAATGAGAGCAGAGGGAAGAAGTGATGGTGCAATCTAAAAAGTGTCAGGGGCAATGGAAGTGGTAAAGGAGTTTTCAGCCTTGAGAAGAAGAAAAAAGGTAGACAACTGGAGTTGATGATAGACTGAGCATGTTTAATGTGCATTGGAGGACAGAGGATTAAAGCAAAGGAGGGGGGGGTAGGTGTGAGGCTTTTTCAGTGGTGTTCAGAAGCTATGAAAAGCATACAGGTCTGAGTCTGCATGTATCAAGTACAAATATAGAGGATGCTTGGTAAAGTTTCTTTGTACATTTTTCAGAGCGATCCATAGCAGCTGAAGTTGTAATGTCCCAAATGGAGCATGTTCATTGCTGTCCAACTCTAACTTTTACAGTATACTTAAACTTGCTATACTACTGTGCTGCAACCCTCCCCAGCTGTGCTGCTCCCCAGAGTGATCCCAAGGAAATAGTTCAAGAGAATCACATGGTTCTGAGAGGAATGCCCAATTGGTTGGACATCACCCAGTTTCACACCTAGTACTTGTTATCAGATAATGATTTGCCCTTACACAGAGCCAGGAAATGTGATTAGACTTGGGGTGTGATAACGAATGTCACTTATCAAAGCCAAGCAGTAAATATAGATATAGAAAATCAGGAAAATGGATGGCAGAAAACTTAACTGGTGAGAGAGAGAAAAGCCAGGGTTAGGAGTTTGACTGGAGAAGCAGTTTGGTGATGGTAAAGCCAGATGAAGGAGATATTAATAGTTGCTAGTTAACTCTAACTCTTAAAGTATAGCAAGTTTAAGTATACTGTAAGTTGCTATACTGCCGTGCTGGAACCCCCCCAGCCATGCTGCTCCCCAGAGTGATGTCAGGTGAACTATTTCCTTCTTCCCTGTCTTCCACTACTGCACCTGGACAGTCCACTTCTTGGTGACCCTGCACACTGCACTTTTCACACATATTTTGGACAAACAGCATCTGAATGCCCATGTCTCTTGCATTTTCTACAAAATAAGGGTATGCCTGAATAGAACAAAAAACCTCTACTCCTGTTTATGTAAATCAAACCCCTCTGGATTCTTCTTAAAGGTGACTAAGTACCTCCTTTTGCCGTTCAAAATGCCAAAACTATCATATGCATCACCTTTAAAGATCACCTTGTCACAAAAATTAAAAAGAAAAAATTCAATTTCCTGGGAGGAGATAAACGGATCATACATATGAATTGTTACCACTTTTTCTTTATTTTGATATAAGGGAAAAACCGTCACCTCTTTAAGGACCAGATCCATTTTTTGAAGAAGATACAAACTAAAAATGTTTTCACAAATCTTCTCATTAACAAAAGTCATCATCATACACTCCCCGAGTAAAAACCTCCTGCAAACAAAAATGGCTTCTTTTCACCTTCAGAAGGTTCTCCAAAATAACCATAACTAAAAACCGTAGGTCTTTCTCTTGCCTGAATTCCTGTTCAATCTCGAAATGGATTGTATCCCTCATCTTTAGATCCTCAGAGATGAATTCCCATTTCTTTCTCTCTCCCTACCTACTGCAGTAGAGGCTCCATTCTCAATCTGTTCTGTCCATCCTCCCGCTGCACTTCCCGCTGGTTCTCCATAGTAAATTGTCTGGATAGACACGATCACTGTTTTTTTGCAGAATGCGCCCTTCCCCCTATAGCTGCAACTGACTGACAAAAAATGCCTATGTCAGAAGACCCTCGGTGGTCTACAAGCCCAAGGACATGATCAAAGCCAAAAGGGCGAGAAGCGATAACTCAAATCGCGCACGCACCGACAGGCCCAGATCCTGACTGGTTCTACCTCCATGGGGAGAGGGGCAATGATGCCTCCTGCACCTACACTATCCCCCCCCCAAAAAAGAGGTTCCATGGCGCATATAAAAAGAAAAAGGGATAAGGGACAGCCTTGTTCAACACCAGATTTTAACCAGACATTTTTTGTTAAAAAAAAAAAATTGATAGATATTTGGCTAAAACAGGATGTATATAAAAGCTTAATATGAAAAAGAAATTCTGGTAGAGCCATTTTCCTTAAAACTTTAAAAAGAAATTCATGAGAGACACGGTCGAAGGCCTTCTTGAAATCTAAGGATAAAATGGCAAGGTTAATATTGCGTTCTTTACAGTAACAGATAACGTGACGTATTATGTTAAGGGGCCATACTCCTGCCAGGTATCCTGCAGACCTGATCAGGATGTATAAGATAGCTTAAAAAAAGTTTAACACGTCGAGCAATAAGCTTAGCCATGACTTTGTAGTCTGCATTAAGCAAAGTAATGGACCTATACTTTTCTAATTTCTCTATCGCCTTTTTTAAAAATGAGGGAGACAATACCTCTTCTCCATGAGGCTGGCAATTCGTTAGTGGTAAAAGCATCTTTACATATCATATCATATAGCTCATCAAGTGTAGTAATATGGGAGAAAACCTCCTGGTCTAAAACATTAGATTTACCATCAAAAACATCAATTCATTCATTTAAAAGAGAGTCATCAGTTTGTTTTTTCCGTTGAAAAGAAGTTGATAAATTAAAAGCTGCAGTAAAAATATCAGACAGAAGATTTTCCTTACAGTTTTTTTATCTAAAATCTTTTTAAAAAAGAATCTGAAGCATTTCTCCCCATTCTCCAAATACATGGGAGTTAAAAATAATCTGTTAACCTTTTAGCTCCAGCTGTTAATATAAAAATATCATCAACATTCATACCTGCTTCTTTTAGCTTTTCTTTTTTTTTTTTTGCAATCTTTTTGCCAGCTCTAATAAAAAAGGTTTTAATCTTATGATGCCCTCCCACCAGTGTAGCATTGTCATATGGGGGTCACACTCACCTTGCCAACACCGGTAGGTCCGCACAAACTCCTCACAGATTCGTTCATCCTCGAAGTTGAACATTCAATCTCCACAAACCCTTTTGAACCTTTTCCTCATAAGAAAAATTCAGATCAACAGTTAAAAGCTTATGATCGGAAAAAAGGTTATCCAAAAGCCTTTAATTAAAAGGGTTAAAATCATCAGATAAAAATATAAAATCAATTCTAGAGTATATCCTTCTATTAGACCATGTAAAACCACAGTTTGCACAATCCTTCACAGCATCTTTAGAGTTAAAATCATTAATAAAATTATTTAAAAAGCATGATGCCTTATCTTTATGATTAGGGTCACCCCCCTGTCGGCTTTCTTTACGCACATAATTGAGATCGCCACCGACCAACAGGGGAATTGAACCCACACAGAACAATGGCAAGAGTTCAAATAAATTACATTTTTTTTTTCAGTAGAGGCATACACATTTTAAACATGAAAATGAAAACCTGTAAAACACAAGTGAATCATCATAGCTCTGCCGGCATGCTCTGTCAGTGTCTGTATGGAAAAATAGGAGCCACGACAAAGCAGACCCACCCCAGTAGACTTGTCCCCCTCCTGAGTCCCCACTCGGGATCAGAGGACCGGATCCAACGCAGACATGTACCACACATCCACGCTGACCCAGGCTTCTCCATCCCTGGAGCTGGAACAGAGCAAAGCTTTCCTTAGAACACCACTGCCATCACTTTTCAGATGCTAACCAGCTGGCCACTGGCTACCAACCTCCTCACCAACAGATAAGGATGCCTTCTCCCCCGCCTCTAATACCATAGCCTTTGGATCACTAGAAGCCCCCGTAACAGGTGCTCCCGAGACTGACCGACTGCTTTACAACGGTAAAGCAGTCAGGCCCCCTCAACCACCTTTGTTTTGCTGAGCTAAACTCCACCCTTTCCACATCTCTCAAAAAATAAATATGCATAATATTTAGTGCTAGTCTGATACAATCTTTTACCTTAACTTCCCCCCTCTTAAACATTAACACTTTCCTTACTGCCCAAATTGCTTCTTTGACCGAACTGAACATTTGCCAGACTAACACCTTTGCATTAATCTGCACATCCACAAACTTACCATATAGCACTACTTCATATATTAAATTTTTCAACCCTTAAACAAACCACCCACTTTACACCACACTTCCCTTGCAAAGAAACAATTCCAGAATACATTATTACATTCCTCACTACCACATTCCTTTCTTGGGCACTTTGCACAACTCACTAACCCCTCCTTGCTTGAAATTGCCTTGTGTTTAAACAACCGTGAGCAATACCCCATGACAGATCCTTCTGAAAATTAGATAACTCTGGATGCGACACCATCTTCCAAATTTCTTTGGATACCTTCTCTGAATGGATGCACTAACTCTATTTGTTCTGCAGCTCTTATTTTCAACTTAAGTTTTTTATAGTAATAATAATAAAAATAACCTGCTGCATACCTAATAAATGCACTAGCAACTACATTTTTATCCATTACATGTAAATTACATTAAATTTAAATTACAATTAAAGTTCTGGCCTTTTGTAAATTGTTTCCCTCCTCAAACTCTCCATCTTACAACCCCACAAGAACAGAAACAAACTCCTAATCACCCTTTTGAGTGCTAAATTTGACTGAGCAAATACTAACCCGACATACAAAATAAACAGCGCTACCACTTGCTTTATAATCAACACTTTCCCTACTTTAGTAAGAGACCTTAAATTCCAACACATTATCTTTTGAATTTTGTTCAACAATCATTTTGAATTTTTACCCCTAACTATGCCATCCCATCACATTGCCCCCACACTTTACACTCCATATTTATAACCCAAAATTTTGTTGCTTACCACCGCCACCTGGGACTTCAACTCCCTTAATCAGCTCCAGTGTCTCACCTCTCTCCCAGGAGAGAGCAGCCCCCACACTATCCTTGGAGCATCTTTTAACTACAGGTGAGGCTAATCATCCCTCACACCTGCATAGACCCTTAATTTCACAGCCTTCTGTGCTGCTTCATAGAGGATTCTGGGAGGGATATACTTTCCTTCTATGATTTTATCAACCATGCTACAGATCCTAGAACATTTTTCACCTTCTTCTAGGTACTTAACATTGGCATTAAAAATCATCTCTTTGCCTTTCTGCTCCAAACATTTGTTAATTTCTGCTTTTAAAAAACATATCTTTAATATCAACCCCAATATCTCTCAGTTTAAAAAGCGTTTGTAAATGAACATTAAGAAAATAAAACCATTTCTTTTTGCTTTTTGCAACCCTCTTACCTGATGAATAAAAAATATTTAATTTTAGGCTTAATACCCTCCCAACGGAGCACAGATTCGTGGGGTTTACGGGAAAACTGCCACCGCTGGTAGGTCCGTACAAACCTTTTGCAGAGCTGTTCATCCTCTAGGAGCTGAACGTTTAGGCCTTTTTTCCCTTAAAAAATGAATATGGGCAGATAAACCCATGTGATCGGAAAAAATGTTGTTTAAAAGGACACATTTAAAAGGGCTAGGGCCAGGGCGGGCCCCCTTCGTCTCTTTAATTCCGGCACGCCAATGACACCAAGTCTCGCGTGATGAGACTTGGTGTCGTCGGCGGGCCGGATTAAAAAGGCAAAGGGGCCGGATGTGGCCAGCGGGCCGTAGTTTGCCCACCCCTGCGTTAGACCAAGTAAAACCAGCATCTGCATTAACTAATCCCTACATATCCTTAAATTTAAAATCTTTGATTAAATTCTGCAGCAGGTAAGAGGTTCTGTCTTTACAATTTGGATCTCCCCCCTTCGGTGCTCGCCCGGTCTCACGCAGTTAAAATTACCACCCACCAACAGGGGAGTGGAACCGACACAAAATAAAGGTAACCGGTCTGCTCTTTCTTTTCTGCGGGAGCATACATATTTAAAACACGTAATAAATTATCTTTAAAACGTAAATTAGTTAAGACCACTCTGCCGGGCATAATCTCGGTCAGTGATAAAATAGAGCAATAACCAGGTCCAAAGCAGACGTGTAAACCACCTCCGTCCGGCCCCTGGGTTCTCCTTTGCTGGACACCGCTGCCCTCGCTCCGAAGATGCTTACCACCAACAACCTCGCTCATCAGAGGAGGCTTCACACCAGCCAGAATGCCTTCCACACTCAAATCTCCAGGAAAACCCATGACGGAAAAATCCGTCACATGCAACCCAGAGACCCCAGCCTGCTGAACAGGGAGGCTGGCGTTAACAAGCCATTTCTCTTGAACTCTGCCTTCGCTTTGGACATCAGAGACCATCTTTGCAGGACTTTCCACAGATAATGTTTCCAGTCCTTGCTCCGATCCCTTTACCGATGCCGTACCGCCAACACTACGGGCTGTCTTTGCAGGATCCACTGCCAGTGGTGCAATAAACACCTGCTCAGACTCCGAACTAACCTTCAATGCACCGGAAATACAGATGCTCACCTGAACAGAAGGACCCTTGCTCTGGACCTGAAACCGACCTATGGCGCACACCTAGGACCGTTTCTGAAGGCTCTGCCACCGATGTTACGGCCAGAACCTTTGCAGATCCCATGGTTGACTTACCAGAGCTATTCTCTATTAGCACCTTCTGCCCAGAGTTGCGCTCACTTTCAGAACCGTCTTAGCTAAGCGAGTCACAGGTCTGACCAGCTTTTGCTCAGGTTCCAAAAGAACTGAAATCTTCCTCGCCTTATAAGCCCAAGTCTCCTCAGACTTGGCCTTAGCCTTACTGGGGCAGGCTTTGTATATGTGCTTGCAAAAACATATAGCAGGAGCGCATGTGTGTAAAAAGAAAAAACAAATAGTGCAAAATTGTTTAACAATAAAACTATTTAGCAGAAAAAATGATCAAAAGTGAAGAAATTAGCAAACACGTGAAACAAAAATTATTCACTGTGTGAACCACCAAATGCTGTAGTATAGAATGCTCACCAGATGGCAGTGACGAGCTGGCCAAATATATAAATATCCAATATCAAGTTGTAGCTGTGTCCTCAGTGTGGACTCGGAAAAAGAGAACAGCAAAATAGTGTAAAATTGTTTATTACAAAAGACTGCTAAAATCGGTGCTACTTACAGAATGTAGACAATGAACAGACTCTCATGAACTCAAACTCAACGCGTTTTGCGTACTGAACGGTACGCTTCCTCAGGAGTAGAAAACATCAGAACCCTAAAGCCCCTTTTTTATAGTGTGTAACGTGGGGTCAGTACCTCCTGCGTGACCTCGTGTCTGGCACTTATGACATCATTCGGTACATACTTGGGGCTTAAAGCGCACTGCCCTTATTTTCAATGAGCACATCGGCGCTTCGCTAGGGGGAGTGTCTAACTAAAATATTGCTCATTGGTACATCAGAATAAGGAAAAGGATCTGTCTAAAACATCCATTGCTATGGCAACGCGTAACATTAGGCCGGATGTGTTTTTTAATAAGCCAGCGCAGAAGTGGTATAAGCGCAACAGCTGGAGTGAAGCCCGAAACGTTGCCTTTGGCACTTAGTAAAGTTTCACATTTTTCAAAACAACCGGAGTGCTGCTGTTTTCTTCATTCTTGAATTTATCTGCCCGGGCAGTGGGTACAGCGGGCACCTGGGGCTGCAAGAAGCTATTTTCACTGTGTAAGCACATGTTAACTGATTCTTTAAGCGCAACAGCGCTTATTTGGCATTAGGAACTGTGGCATTTCAATATAAATGAGTCCCTAATGTGGAACTGAAAGGGAAAAAACTTCTCTATTCACACTGCGTTGTCATAGCGGCGTATGTAGCTCGGCCGAATATGCTCTTAACTTGTTGGCACAGAAGAAATGAAAGCGCATCTACGCTTTCAAACACAGCCTAATAGCAATAAAATTGCAGCATATAGGGAATATACTTAGTCCCTAGTGAAGCACTGATAAGGGAAAAGTATCTACACGCAACGCGTGTCACTGGGTCGGCTAATAATGTTCTTAAACTGTCGGCTCAGAAAAAATTAAGAACGCCTCAGCACTTTCAAAACAAGGACCCCTCACAAGCAGCATCACTTTTTAGGAGGTATGAAACCTTAGCAAAGGTTGTAAAACATATACAGGTATTGGACCCCTTATCCAGAAACCCGTTATCCAGAAAGCTCCGAATTACGGAAAGTCTGTCTCACATAGACTCCATTTTAATCAAATAATTCAGAATTTTAAAACGGATTTCCTTTTTCTATGTAAAAATAATACAGTACCTTGTAATTGATCCCAACTAAGATATAAATAATCCTTATTGGATGCAAAACAATCCTATTGGGTTTAATTCATGTTTTATTGATTTTTTAGTGGACATAAGGTATTAAGATCCAAATTACGGAAAGACCCCTTATCCGGAATATCCTTGGTCCCGAGCATTCTGGATAATGGGTCCTATACCTGTACTAAAAAATGTTGCCATGACAATGTGTAAAGGGAGAATATAATAGAAGTAAAAAGTTAAATTGCTCAATAATTAAGGGTTTAAAAAATATTAAACATCAGAACAGCAACTTTTAATAATGATTAAAATTTAAAAAGCAGCCAGATCTAAATCTAAGTTAAGTCCCTCTGGTTGTAGTGTGTTCAATTTAAATATCCAAAAGGTTTCTCGCTGTCTCAATCTCGTAAACCTATCCCCCCCCACCTTAATTTGGAAGGTACTTGTTCAAGTCCCGTAAAGAACATACCCTTAGGGTCACTGTTATGGACTAATTTAAAATGTCTTGACACCCCATGGTTCATTGTCCCAGCTTTGATGTTACGGATATGCTCATTAACTCTGGTTCCCACCGATCTTATGGTGCGCCCAACATACAGTTTGTTGCAGGGACATATAAGAACATACACTACATAGATTGAACGACAATTGATAAAGGTCTTGGGAATTGGAAGGTCCCCCATGGTTTGTTTTTTAGGCAATACATAGGGGCAAGACGTGCAACGTTTTTTACCGCATTTACCGTTGAGGCCAAAACTGTTCTGTCTCCCGTGTTCATGATCACGTCCCCACACCTTAGACGGTGCTATAATATTACTAAGTTTTTGATTTGCGAAAAAATATCCTAGGAGTTTGTTTACACATGTTCCCCAGTATTGGGTCTGCCGATAAGACATTCCAGTGTTTATGAATGATCTACGGATATGGTGTGCTGATGTATTATATTTAGTATAGAAGTTGAAATTTTGGAGAGTGGTCAATTCTTGTTTTGGCCTATCCTTTTGTTGCTTATTTAATAGTAATTCTCTATCTTTACTGACCGCTAATGTTTCAGCCTCCTTTAACCACACTGATTTGTAGCCCTTTTCCAAAAATCTCTCCTACAACACTACACGTTCCTTCATGAAGTCAGCTGGCCTTGAGCAGTTTCTTTTTGCTCGTAAATATTGTCCTTTAGGAATATTTCTAATGCACTGTTTATGATGACTACTAGTAGCATGGAGCAGACCATTCCGGTCAGTGGGTTTGCGAAAGTTTCGTCTCAATCTTATCGTTGGTATTAAAGTTAAGTCTATGGTGGTAATACTAATATTGGCAGTAAAGCTTAAGTTAAAATTGTTAGCATTAATCTAAATGATTAAATTATCAGCCAACTCATCAGGGCCATCCCAAATGAAAACTAGGTCGCTTATATAAAATAATGTGTTTATTAAAATCAGATGACCCCCAAATGTTTATCTTCCCAGGCAGACATGTACAAATTAGCATATGAGGGAGCAAATTTGCTCCCCATCGCGGTGCCCTATTTTTGTAGGTAAAACACCTCATTAAAAAAAAAAGTGTGAGAATAAAAACAATACTGTCCGTTAGAAAGGATTGGAGTACCGATGGTATATCACTGTCTGTAGCTAATTTTGATCTAATAGCCTCAACGCCTTTATTGTGTGGGATATTGGTGTAGAGGGCAGCTACATCACAAGTGATCCATTTGTATGTATTCTTCCATCTAATATCCTTCAATCTATTCAGTAGGTCACCTGTATCCCGCAAGTAAGACCTCTGTTTGACTACTACTTCCTGCAGGAAGTGGTCGTCCAATTCCGAGAGGTTGCTCGTGAGTGAGTTAATCCCAGAAATAATCGGTCTCCCTGGCGGTACTGTTGGGTTTTTATGTATTTTAGGAAGATGGTAGTAAATGGCAATTCTAGGAAAACGTGTGTTTAAATTATACCCTCCAACTTAGCTGTTATTAAAAGGTTACCCAATTCCTTAATAAAAATGTTAGTGGGATCCTGTTTTAATCTTTCATATATCGTAGCATCCCCTAAAATTCTATCTGCTTCTCTATAGTAATCACTTCTATTTTGTATTACTATTCCACCTCCTTTATCTGCTTGCTTAATCACTATGGAAAGATCATTCATTAAGATACGTAAGGCTGCAGATTCCTCACGTGTGAGATTACCTTTACTCTTGGGTACGTTGGTGAATAATTCATCAAAATCCTGCTGTACCAAATTTTTGAACATTCTAATATATTCACCCTGGGACTCTGGGATAAAAATTATTTTTGTTACGGCATTTAAAACACTTAGCAGAATCAGAAACTGGATCAATGTGAGAAGGTTCTATAGGGTCACGTGTGATATTGTATCTCTTTAGTGTAAGCTGCTGTGTGAATTGAATGAAAATCCCTACTTTCTAATGCTTGTGGTTAAATAGTGGAATGAAGATGTATATAGATTTATATATTTGGCCAGCTTGTCACTGCCATCTGGTGAGCATTCTATACTACAGCATTTGGTGGTTCACACAGTGAATAATTTTTGTTTCACGTGTTTGGTGGTTGCTAATTTCTTCACTTTTGATCATTTTTTCTGCTAAATAGTTTTATTGTTAAACAATTTTGCACTATTTGTTTTTTCTTTTTACACACATGCGCTCCTGCTATGTTTTTGCAAGTGCTTTGGACCTAGTCAAAGGGGTTTTCGTGAGGAGAAGCTGCAAGATCACATTTTCATAGTTAACATTCACTGAACACTATTGGATCAAGAGCGCTGAGGATCTGGTATTGTATATACCACAACACATATATATTCTTTGTATATGTGGCCTTCTTTCCCACACAGGTTACACACTTTTTGCAACTGGCACGCAGCTGCCAAATGACCTGGCTTCCCGCACTTGTTACACCAGGCCATTTTCTCCTCAGGATACGCATCCTAAATATGTCCAAAACGCTGACAGTTACAGCAGAAAAGGGCCATCCCAGAGTAAAAAAAAGGTAACCTTTTGTTTCTGCCTATGAGGAAATTTGACGGCGGGTGCGAGAACCCACCAATTCCCTCAGGATCCTGCCGAAACGTAACCAAAAACTTATGTTTCCTGTTCCAGAAGCCTAAATCGTTCTTGACGTAATGTAAAAAATGGACTTTTGTATAATACCGCTCGAGAAAAGTCACAATATCGGCCGTCTCAACGTGAGGATTGTACACATGAAAGACCAAATGTACATCCTCTTGTCCGTACAATAAGCAGAATTTCAGGCAGTCAAGCCAGGGATCCTTCAGCTCTTTCTGAGATAAAGCTGTGTAAACATTTACACAGTACGCCAAGGAGGTAAAGGTGACACTGTAAACTCCTCAGCGCTCTTGATCCTGAAGAAACAGGATATCCTTGGAGAACTCAAATCAGAACCTCCTGAACTTCAGGTCCTTCTGCTGCCGATGTTGTTCGATCCGAATGGTGTTCTTTATTCGGGTCTCCCCGGATGGAAATTCGTAGGAGAATGGCATTGGGAAAGCTTCCAGACACCGCAAAGATTCAAAACCCAACCGGCACAAAACCAAGTCACTTCCACCAACAGATCGCTCACTTCAAAGAAACAATGTCCCAAGGCCAAGCAAAGGGGGTACCTGGATACCAAGACCAAGGCTTACACCTTAGTCCAGGCCAAGAAAGCGACCTACCAGCTTCTACAACTTGGAAGGAACAGAATTAGGCTCCTAACCTCTTAGGCCGCACGCAAGACCGTCTGCCTAGGGATTGCAACTCATTATCCTCGGAATGGCTCACCACCCAATAGCAGCAAGAGACTTTAGTCTCCGGAGAGACGATGTCCCAAGGCCGAGTGGCGAGGGTATCTGAACACCTTCTGACTAAGACCTCCTGTATTTTTTATTTTTATTTTCCTTTCAGTTCAAATTTCTTTCATGAAAGAGTAAAAATAAAGAAAGAAACTATAAAGCATCATAAAGGAAATAAGACAAAAATAACCAAAAACTTATGAAAACATACCATTTTTCTTAATGCAAATCTTATACAACCAGTTACAAATAATTCATCCCTTTTTAGGACTAAAAAATATTTCTGCATTTCCAAATTGCTTCTTTAGTTATATTTATAATTTGCTAGGCCTTAATGTTATTTCCATTTCTATACTTTAAATGATATCCAAAACACACTTCTTCATAACCCAAAAACTCTAGCTCACCAACACCCTTCCAAAAACTACTCATTTTCTCCTACACAATTCTTGCAAAACCACAATTCCAAAACACGTCACACTGTCTCATCACACACACAACCTTTTCTAGGGCATTTAGGATTATTTAATAACCCCTTCTCAGGTACTAAAAATTCCTAACAGGTAAACGGTTATAAACAATTGCCCATGCCAAATCTTTCTGACTGTTAGTAAGGTTTTTGTTCAAAACCATATTCCAAATATTTCGGCATTACATTTTTCAATAGGACATATTACTTAATTTTCCTTACATCTTTTAATTATTTTTTTCAAGTTCAGTAAAATTAAATGTATTTAAAATTTTCTTACCATTTTTTCTAAAATCACATAAAACCTGTTCATGTTAAAAGCATGCGGTTTATTTAGATTAATTCCAAGCCACTTGCATTTATTAAAAACCCAACCTCCGCTATACCTTATAAAATTTGACACAATACTTTCTTTAGTTAATAATTTAAAGATAAAAGCAGCATGTTTTAATGATGAGAAAGGTCTCTTATATCAGGAACACCTCTGCCCCCATTAACTACATCTTCGTACATAATTTCTGTTTTTACTTTTTCCATCTTATATCCCATATAAAAACAAATTTCCCTTGTGAATTTTTTCATATTAAGATCTGAGCGTAAAAAGACGATAGATACATATAATAAAAGATATTATAGCACATATAATATTTTATGATCTGAAAACCAATTACTTATTAACTCAAAATCACACACTTGGAATTCTTTTGAACAGAAATAAAAATCTATTCTAGTTTTTATTTGCCCAAGTAAAGCCATCTCTAGTCCCATGTTTTAACCTCCATTCGTCTTTTAAATCAAAATCTCTTTCCCTTCTATTATACTTGTACTAATTGAAATCTCCCAAAATAATAGTAGGCTCTGAGCCCACCAAGAAATAACTAACTACATTTTTCAAATAACTTAACTCTCATTTTTTTTTTTTTTGTATTTCCGAAAACACACATAAATTAAACTTTAAAACCACCAAAACAACCCTTGACATAAAAAGCTTTGCCTGGCTCAATTTCAAAAAAACTTTCAAAAACAAACGAATCCCCTTTAATTAGCAACCCTAGACCAGAATGTTTTATATTTTCTCCTTGAAAAAAAAAGTCCCCATTTCCAAGAATCAGATAATTTATAATATATGCAAAACTCAATACCAGATTCCTGAACACAAAAACAATCAGCATTCAATGTGGCTATAAAAACAAAAATCCCATTTCTTCTTCCCACATTATTAATGCTTAATGCTTCTTACATTTATGGACCCACACTTTAGAAGCATTAAAGAAAGAAGAGATAAGGGGGGGGAAAAAAAAAAATTCAAAAATCAGTCAAACTACCAAAACACAAATAAGGAAGCAAATCATCCAGGATCATTCTTACTTCCTTCAGGAAATATATCAGGTGTCACACTCAGACGACCCAGCCTTCTCTTCACTCTGGCCGAAAATTCACTTTCACTAGCAGGAGAAAAAACACTTAAGTCCATACTATCTATTGTCCATTCACCTTCTTCTTCCTGATCTTTTCTTTCTTCTTATCTTTTCTCCATCACTCCACCCTCAGATCCTTCTTCTACATTCCTTTCTTCTTTGTCCTCACTTCTTAATTCACTCTCCTCTTCTACAAAAGCACTTGCTTCAGTCCTTTCTTTGTTTTATTACCTCAAGTCATTTTTTTAACTTTTTTTCCCTTCTAGCACAGTTAAATTTTGACTTGCCACTGGCTGTCTTCTGCAACTGGTTTTTGTTCCACCACCTCACTGCTTCTAGGTTTATTTCCTTTTCCAGCAGTAACATTTTTGAGTTTCCTGGCATTTGATGATTTCATACAATTCATTATATGATGACCCTCCACATCACACAAAGAACACTTGGGAATTATTTTACATTCCATGTCATCATGACCAAGACCAGTGCAAACTTGATATACTTGACACATAACTTGGCATCTGTGGGAGGCAGGGCAGAGGCCTGGGCTGGGGGTTGGGTTTCAGGTCAAGTTTTGGGTGGTGCATTCCTGGAGCTTGCAGAGACCTTTTTCTTGTTCTTCCCGGAATTCTTTCCTCTGCTGGCAGATGTTGCTGGGGCCATCTGTTCCAAAGATCTGGAAAGGAAAAGGAGAGTAAAAGTAGAAAAAGGGGGAGAAAGTTTGGAAAAGAAGTGGGAGAGAGAGAGTGGGCGGGGTTATGCAGATAACCCAAGGGTCGTCCTTCAGAGTAGTGCAATGGCCCCAAGGAGGGAAAGAGTGTGAGAGAGGAAGAGTAAAAGAGAGAGGGATTAAGCAAGACCCCTAAATGTTAAGCTCTAAGCGCAGTAAGAACTGAAGGTCAGAATCCCGGTCGATCGCTTCAAGATGAAGTGCTTCTGTCACAGCTGAAGCTGGTCCTTCCGTAGCTCTGTCGGTCAGTCAATCCGATGTCTCTTCCTCAGCTTCAGATCTTCAGCCTGCATCAGTAGATCTGAACTGATAACAGATTTTTATTTTATTTTTTTTATTATAAGTCAACAAGACATAAAAGGTTACAGAAAGGCAACATCAAAATTTAAAGAAAGGAAGACCATTGATTTACAATCCATTTTCTTGATAACATATCATTGTATTTTTTATCCAATAAATAGTAAAAATACATATCACTAAAAGCCAAGCTTAATACATCATTAATCAATAAAACATATAAAAACATATAAAATATTTCTCACTTTCCACAGAGCTTCTTTAACACAGTTTATAGTTTTCCATGCCATAATCTCTTGGGCTTAGGAGGGGCATACAAAAAAATTGTATAATATTGAATCATAATTCAGAACATCAATATTTGACATTGTCTGCAATAAAGGCACATTTTTTTTTTCCACACAGTCCTTGCAAAAAAGTCCATAGAACATGCAAAACAGCTTCTTCTTGACAATTTTCCCGTGGACATTTTGCTGATTTTATTAAACCCCTCCGGTATTGAAAAGCCCTGCACGGAAGGAACACAATTCCAAGCTAGATCTTTTTGGGAATCAAAAATAGTTGGCAAACGTATCCATTTCCACATCTCTTTGCACTTGGCTTCACTAAAATTCCCAATAATTACTGATTCCTTTTCCATTTTGAAATTTTCTTTTAAAACGAGCATTAAGACATAAGACAAAAAAATTTGACATAAAGGAAAATTTTAAAATCTGGGAAATCTTTACCTCCTTTCTCTCTGGGCCTTATAACAATTTCCCTTTTTAAAATGGAAAAACTTGAGCTCCAGAAAAAAACAAAACATATTCTTATTACATTATTTAAAAATTTTACAGGTGGGGGGAAACCCAGACTTAAATACAGGTATGGGACCCCTTATCCGGAAACCCATTATCCAGAAAGTTACGGAACGCCCATCTGCCATATCAGACTCCATTAAAAACAAATAATTGAAATTTTTAAAAATTATTTCCATTTTCTCCATAATAAAACGGTACCTTGTACTTGGTCCCAACTAAGATATAATTAATAGTGATGAGCAAATCTGTCCTGTTTTGCTTCGCCACAAACGCATTTGTCGCGTCTTTTTTTTTTTTTTTTTGTTGCCTGTGCTTTTTTTGACGCAACTGTGCCCTTTTTTTTTGACGTGCGACAAAAAATTCTGTGTAAACAAATTTTCCACAGTGAATTTTTGCAGAAATTTTGCAAAACAATTTGCCAATGGTGAAATACGGAAATTCGCTGTGAATCCATGCCTGGCGAAAAAATTCGCTCATCACTAATAATCCTTATTGGAGGCAAAACAAGCCTAATAGGTTTATTTAATATTTAAGTGGTATTAAGCAGACGTAAGGAATGGAGTTCCAAATTACAGAAAGACCCCTTATCTGGAAAACCTGTACAATAAAATGGATAATATTACCATTTTTATAATTAAATTTTTTTTCTTCCATAGGTAGCTTCCTTAAATTCCACATACAAATAATTTTATTAACTTTTTGCATCACCATGTCCCAACTTTCATAACCTTTATTTGCATAATTAAAAGTTGATAAAAGTTACTCCTAAAATACGAATATTTTCATGCCTTGAATCCTCCATCCCACCACACCCCTCCCTAGGACATATTTCTGAATTACATCAATCTTTTTTCTTTTGAAATAGTCTTGTTGGAATAATATTATGAACTGCCATTTTCACTACATCCCTGTATCTATTTATACAATCTTTAAATTCTAGGCAATCTCTTGAAGTGTGGAAAAGAATAGATTGTAATCTCTCAATGTTAATTTTCTTTTATCACCCTACAGGAATGTCCCGGTTGCCCACACACCTCACATTTTCTAGGCAAATCCCACAAACCTGCTTAATGGCCAGCTTTCCCACAGTTACGACAACATTTTCCCTTGTTACAGTCCTCTATCACATGCCCAAAACAAAAGCATAACCTGCAATATTTTGGTTGTCCAGCATATTTCAGGAACCCTCTGAATCCACTGACTGTAAAATTGGCAGGAGGATGACGAACACCACCAATCCTATCAGCATCTGGTTTCAGTCTCACAAAATTCACTACTCTTTCTGGACAATCTCTGTACACATGCCCTTGCTTACTGCACAGAGTACAGTACTTGTCTTCCTTACAGTCCTTCACATCATGTTCCACACCCATACAATTTGTGCACCTTCTCAACAACTCTTCTTGGGGTGTGTGCCCAAATTCGTTACAGCCCTGACAATATTTAGGCATGCCAGAGTAAAACATGAATCCTCTCTCCGGGCCTATTCTGAAATTAGATGAAGGATGCAAAATCCCATCTTCAAAAAGGTCACTTTAATAAAATTTAACTTTAAAGAGTCTTTTCGAATTCCACACTCAAACGGTTCACAAAATTTTTTAAGAAAACAACCTTACGCATCTTTTTTTAAATGCCTTGCCACTTACTCAGCCTTTATTTAGGTATTGTACATTTGCACAGTCACTATACGTACCATATCATGATGTAAAAAGTTCAGTTCAACACTATCCTTGTACTTGTATACTTCCGGTACGCTTCTGTAGAGACAAAAACAACTTTGTACAAACCTCTTTTAGGAAATTCCGGCAGGCTATAGATATATCTCACTGAGATTTCACCAATTTTCATAATACCTCATGGTATTCTTATAGCGCGCTATCAAAGCCGCTCCATCTCTATCTCTCGAAATAAGAAATAACTTCACAGGCACCTCTCCATCAAAGACATCCAGGCCCAGTCAAGACGATCGCCACTCCAGATCGTAGATCCAACCTTTATAGCAGCAGGGAGCTTAAACCTCTATAAAGAGGCGATGATCCAAGGCCAAGGTGCACATACTCTTTTAACCTTTCAGCACTTGATAGTGCCAAAAGGCCGAGAAGCGATAACCCAAATTGCGCACACACCAGATGCGCCCAGATCCTGACTTGGTCTACCTCCATGGGGAGGAGGGCAATAACGCCTCCTGCATCAGAGGTGGTAGATCAAAGGAGCAGCCCAGCACATTATGGGAAGGTGTTCACTTCATCTGTATATGAAAAACTTTGAAAATTTCAAAGGAATTATTTTTAAACAAAACACCAATCCCACTTCATTACTGATAGACCATACGCATGGACCATTCTCCCAACCAGCAATTTTAGGCTCTTCTGTCAAGGAGCATTCCTGCAAACATAAAACATCAAAATTAAATGATGGCATTTTTCAAAATTGCAGTTCTCATAGAGCCTAACTTAAGGGACATATTTTAAGAAAAGAAAACCACACATCAATTATCATTTCTCTTATCTTGCCCTCCCCCTAGCATTCACTTGAGGGCCAGAAGAATTGGGTTCAGCCACCTGAGCCCCTTTAGCACCCCTCATGTGGTGAAACTCATCTTTCTTTATTTTGGAACCAACAGCATCAGTTTCTGAAAAGGCCAAAGTCCGAGTCAGTTCCTTCACTTTTTCCTTATCCAAAAAGGACAAAGAAAGAACAGATGAGTATGAATCAATGGCTGCTGCTGAATCACTGCCATGCTCCTCATCTGAACTAGAAAAATCATCAATTCTCTCGCTCCACGGAGTAGAAGCACCACTCTCCAGATCCTTCTTTCTTTTAAGAGAGAAATTATCGACATCCATTTCGCCAGATACTCCCAGGATCCTCACCGACAGATTTCACTTGATCCTCACCAACAGATTGTACTTTCTCCCAACCGACAGGTTGTACACGATCCTCACCCTCTGCACTCAACAGATAAGGAGCTATTTCCAGAACCTCATTAGGATCCTCATCCACAGGAGGTTGTTCCACCACAGCTCAGGGGTCTACATCACGAGCAGGTTCACGAAGGACGTAACAGTAGGACATTGCCTTACCAGATGATTCTCTGAACTACACAGATGATACTTCCTAGAAACATCACAGTCTGAAGTTTTGTGCCCATGTGTAACCATGTGAATGGTGACCGGGACACACTCTCAGGTCAGCATGCCCTTCTTGCTCCAAAACACTCTGGTAACAAGTTTGCAGCTATAATTTTGGCTATTATCTTAGTCTGTATTTAGCAGTGAAATTGGTCTCCAGTTTTTAAGGCTACTCGCCTCCCCTTTTTTGTACAATAAAACAATAATGCTTTCTCTCATAGAATCAGACAATCTCTCTTCAAAACTTCCACACACACCTTCAACACATAATCCCCAATAACATCTCAAAAAGAAAAATAGAACTCAGTGGGAAGGCCGTCGCTCCACGGCGTTTTACCTTTTCTCATATTTTTTAGGCAATCCTCGATTTCTTTTTTCCCGACATCCTTCTTCCAGCAGCGCTTTATCTTCAGTACCTAACAAAAACTCAGTTTCTCCCAACACATCCTTATCCATACTTACATCTCTCTTTCTCTGAAAATAAATCAGTGTAAAATTTCCATACTTCCTTCAGAATGCCATCATTCCCTTTAATTTCCTGTCCATCCTCACCCGTCACTTAACATTTCATACTTTCTACCAAAAACCTAATTGAAAAACATTTTTGAGCATTTCCTCCAGATATTTTTTTACTACTTCTTTCGCTTCCCCCTGTTTTGCACTCACCTCCTCACCCAACCCCCTAAGTTCTTCTAAGTACCCGAGTCTCTCTTGCCACCTATCAAATTTTTCTCTCACCTTTAACTTTCTCACACCCTTTTCAGATTAAAAAAAATTATGATTTTATTTTAACCCATTCCCACCATTTAATGATATCCTCAAAATCGCTAATTCTTTTCTCCCATTTTCTAAACGTATTTACATATCCTGCCTTAATACTCTCATCCTCCAGCAAACTAATATTAAATTTCCATACCCCCTTACCACACTGGGCACCAGAATCTATTTTAATCATACACTCCACATACCCATGATCCATGAAAGGTACCCTTTGAACTGAAAAATTCTCAAAACCAATGTCTTTGGAAATAAAACAATACAGGAGCAAACATTACCCTTATCACTAAAAAAGGTACAATATACTTGCTATTTTTTCCTGCATCCCTTAACTTAAAGGTCTGAGCAATATCGGAAAGCTCCTTCCCGGAACTATCCACCTTACATTCAGATCCGCTACCCGCTCAATCTCCCGCTGACATTACACAGTTAAAATCTCCCACAATCTACAATAGTTTGTAAGAATTTTACCTACCAAATGTAGTCTTATTTTACTAAACAAAGATAGTCTCTCTTGCCTATTATTTGCCGCATAGACATTTATAAGCTTACACATAACCCCATTATATTCAAAGACAACCTTCAACAACACATCTACCATGCCCTATATGAACCACCTGTTTTATTTGAATTGTATTACCTTTAAATAAAACCCCAACACCCTGTATTCTTTTTATTACTTAATGACCACACAGTGGCGCCAAACTCCCATTTTGCCACCTTTGGGACAGATAACAAATTGCACTCCTGCAAACAAAAAATGTTATTTTTGCAAGAAGACAAAAAATTAAATACTGCCGCTTTTCTGTAAGGAGACCTAATACTCCTTACATTCAAAGAAGAAATTGATAAAGGCATTGACAGAAACAAAAACATAACACACAAAATCACGTTTTTTTTCCAGAGTGTGATTTTCCCCTAGCTCGACACTTAACTGTAGCCAGGGGACTTCTTTTCACACCCTGCATTTCAAACAAAGAGGAGGAATCCTCTCCCGGGGTAGCAGAAGGTTTAGATTTATTTGTTTTTTTTTTTTTGTTTTTTGTTTATACCCCATAACATCCTGCAAGTTCTGTACCATGTCCTGGTTAATAAAAAGATGTATCGACAATGTCTCAGTTCACAATTGAATCCGCCCAGGACACCTCTGACTCGCTAGGGAAGCTACCAATGTCCTGGGAAGGGGAAACTTGTGCAGGCACCTCCCCTACATATTTCTCTTTCCTTTTGAGAGTCTCTTTACTCTGACCCTCCGCATACTCTTCCTCCCCCTCAGAGGCCTCCCCGTCCTCACCTTCTGCCAACAGGGTTTCAGGGACATCCTCACACACATCATGGATGTCCACCCCTGCTGTACTTGGAGGACTTGAAAGGGAAGCCACCTCAGAAACCCCTCTCACCTTATCCGCATATGTAGGCTTTTCCGGAACAGCTAAATGCTCGCCAGACCCACTTTCGCCCCACATTACATTCTGCAGTCTTATGCCCCGGGTTAAAGCAGTTCCTGCACACCTCCCCCACTTTACAGTACTCTTTGATGTGGCCAAAGGAGAAGCAGCTCCTGCGGAATGTTGGCTGTCCCGGGTAAAAGAGGTAGCCCCTGTTGCTACCGATAGAAAAAGTCTGAGGCGGATTCATTTTCCCCCCACTATCATCATCATCGGGCTTAAATTTGACCTAGAATTTCCGTTGCCCATTGAAAGTTCCCAAAATGTTTTTAAGCATAACACTAACAAACAAATTCACAGTACCTGCTTAGAAAAGCCCTGATGTCACTTTTCCACAAAAGGATTGTACATATGGACTGATTTCTGGATCGCCATCTTTTTCCAGTTTCTGTGCAAGTAAAGTCTGCAGATCCGCCTGGGTTCTGAAGTATACATCAAAGTAGCCATTCTGGGGAAAATTCTGGACGCAAAACACGGAATCATGCAGGATGTTGAGAACACTTTCCACTACTTTCTTTTGGAAATGGTACAGACCGCACAATTCTCGCTTCTCCTTAGGAATAAACATCAGGCACTGCACGTATCGGCATACTCACAAAAAGATCGCCTTTTCGGTTTTGTGTAGAAATGGCCCTGAGCCCATCAGGTGAAGCTATCCGAAGATAACGATCCAGAAAGATATGCTGAGATAGAGGGTATCTAGCACGCCTCCAGCAGTAAATCCGTGATCGCAGCCAAAAGGCTGAGAAAAGAACCCGAATTGCGCACGCACCGATGGGCCCAGATCCTGACTGGGTCTGCCTCTATGGAGAGGGGCAATAATGCCTCCTGCACCTTCGCTACCCTCCCCCACAACCCCCACCTGAGTGACAAGCCCCACATTGCAGAAATCTCTACAGCTGCCCTTCTATAGCCCTTCTCTGGCTCTGGCCTCTTTGGGCCTCTAGCTCTCTTTTGCGGCCCCGGATGTTGTAGTCCCGGAGCAGACTGAATCAGTCTGCAGCAGTCTTGGATTGACATTCTCTCTCTCCTCAGAATGAGGCAGTTCCTGGAATACCATAAAGCGTCCTTAAAACAGTTCATAAGGCGCCAGGCTTCCTGAATTGCCCCCTCCATGTGAATGCCCTGGAAAAGCCCATAAAGCACCGCATGGTGCGTAAGGAGATTTCTGGGCACACAGTCTTTGAGTTCGTGTTCCAGGGCATCAAGCAGGACCTGAGCAAATTGGCAATCACAAAAAGTGTGCAAAGATGTTTCCTCATAAATGATGCACCGTGGGCAATGCCGGTACCTGCACAGGTTACGGGCATGCATGAAGGTTCTGAGGGGCAGACCCCCCTGGATTGCCATCCATGACATGTCCTTGTGCTTGTTGGACAGGCTGTCTGAAGTAACATTCCCCCAGACAACCTTAACTGTGTCAGCTGGGAGCCCTGGAATAGACTCCATAACGTCTTTGGCTCTGATCAACTTGTGAATTGTCTTTGGTTTCCAAGTCGGGCTTGACTCCCTCCAGTTGGTGTTCCCTCACAAAATTTGTAACATCCAGGTAAAACCAAGGGGTGTTCCAGTTGTAAGGGTAGGAGCTGTCCCACTTGTCCCACCCCAGCGAACGCCAAAGTGGAAGCAGAAAGAAATGGGACATGGAGCTGCCAGTAGAGTCCTTTTCTTTGCCTGTGATTGTCTGGCGGATGCAGTTACACACAAAGAAACTCCTCAGCTGGGTGGGGATGTCTGGAACTACTTTTCCACCTTTGCTTGGGCCATGTTTTGCAGAACAGGAAGAATCTCATTCCACAGCACCAGTGTCTTCCCTTCGATGGTGAGGTCTCTGAGGCTCCAGAGGCCAATCTTATGTCTGACCTTTGCCATTCTCTCCTCCCAGCACTTCAGGGCAGCGCCCTCATCGCCAAACCAGACTCCGAGGATCTTGAAGAAGTCGGCTTTGATGGAGAAGGGGACGTTGTCAGAAGTCAGGTTCCAGTCTCCGAAGAGGAGGGTCTCTGACTTCCCGCAGTTGACTTTGGCTCCTGAAGCTTTGCTGAAGTCCTTGCAGGTCTGGACGAGCGATCTCACCGACTGCTGATCTGCGCAGAAGACGGTCACATTGTCCATGTAGAGCGAGCACTTGATCTGGGATCTAGCAGGTCCTGGTGTGGTGATCCCTCTGATCTCTGGATTCCGTCGGATGCACTCGGCAAACAGCTCTATGCAACAAACAAAAAGAGGTGAAAGAGGGCAGCCTTGTCTGACCCCAGAGAGGACCGGGAAAGGGTCAGTTTTCCAGCCGTTGACCAGCACCAAACTGAAAATATCACAGTACATTAGACTGACATAAGAACAAAACATTTCACCCAGCCCAAACCTACGCAGGACCTTGTTCATAAAGACGTGGGACACCCGATCAAAGGCTTTTTCCTGATCAAGACTGACCAGGGCCGCGTGTATACGGCGATCCTTGATGTAGTGAACCGTGTCCCTAATGAGAGCAAGGCTGTCTGCAATCCTGCGCCCGGGAATACTGCAGGTCTAATCCGGATGGACGATCTGTCCGATGACAGTCTTTAGCCGTTTGGCTAGTACCTTGGCGAGGATCTTGTAGTCCACATTCAGAAGAGAGATGGGCCGCCAATTTTTAAGGTCGCATCTCTCCCCCTTCTGTTTATACAAGATCGTGATCATTCCTTCCCTCAGTGACTGAGGCATCCTGCCCTCCACGGCCATCTCCTCGTACAGCACAAGCAGGTTTGGACCAATGAGGTCCCACAGCGCTACATAGAGCTCCGCTGGGAGACTGTCACTGCCCGGGGTCCTGTCTCGCCTAAAGGATTTGGCAGCCGAGTGCAGCTCCTCCAAGGCCAAGGGGGCATTGGTGGCTGAAAGACCTTCGGGATCAATAAGGTTAATGATACCTGACAGGAACCTCTCAGCCGATGTTTCATCTGTGTCTTTTTCCGTGTAGAGGGAGCTGTAGTAGTCGGTGACCACTTCCATCACCCCCTCCTTTCCTGACTTCAGTGTGCCGGTCTCGTCGCGGAGCTCTGTCAGGGGTGTGTGGCCGGAGTGGAGCTTTCGGAAGAAGAAAGAGTTGCACTTTTCCCCCTTCTCGAGATGCTCCACCTTGGAGCGGAAGATAATGCGCATGGATTCCTCCGCAAAGTGCCCTTTCAGGCCCTCTTTGGTCTCCTCCAGATCCTTTCTCACATCCCAGCCACACCGCTGGAGGTCTTCAAGAGGCTGCAGCGAAATCTCCAGTCCCTTCAAGTTCCTCTTGCGTTCGTAGGCTTGACGCCTGCCCTTGACCTGAAAGAAACTACGCAATTGGACCTTGACAAATTCCCACCAGTCACTGACATTATCATAACAACATTTCTCATTCCTCCACCAAATGTATGCATCCCTCAGTTCTTGCATAACCTCCTCCCTTCCCAACAGTTCACAGTTCAGCTTCCAGGAGCCCGGACCCGGAGGAAAACCACAGCCCAAAGATCCCTGAAAGTGAATGGCCCTGTGGTCAGAAAAGAAGCAGGGGACCATAGCATACCTTGTCTGCTTGATGGTACGTGAGGTAAACACAAAGTCAATCCTAGGACGCACTGAGCCATCGGGGCGGCACCAACTGTAATTCACAGTGCCGTTCCCGATGGACCCAACAGCGTCCTTTAAGGATGCTTCGGTTACCATCTCCTTAAGCAGTTTGAAGGTGACATCCAGTTTGGCACCGTTGCTGGAGCTGCGCCCGTCCTCCTCAATGGGGCAGTTGAAGTCTCCGACCAACACTACCACCGAGTGGTTGCTAGCTGGGCCCGCAGGGTCTGGAATAGTTCCAAACGCTCACCCTTCTCAGGGGAGGCGTACACGTTGATAAGCCTAACAGGCTCCCCCTGCTCAGGAACCATCCACGACCAGTATCCGGCCGCAGACTAGCTCAAGTACAGAATCAACAGTGTAGAGGCTCCTCCTGATCAGAATGGCAACCCCTGCAGACTTACAGCTATTACCCCCAGACCAGTAGGAGGGACCATGGGTCCACTGACGCATGAGGTGTTTGTATGACCTGGAGAAAGGAAAGGCACATTCCTGCAACATGTACACATTACAATTCTGACTGTCAAGAAATGCAAAGATAGTCTGCCGTCTCATCTGGTCCTTAATACTCCTCACGTTAATGGTAAAACCCCTTGTTTTGGGTTTTGGCTGGGGCTGCAGGTGTTGATTGTGCCTGAGCCACAAACACATATGTTCTCGCCCTCTGTGGACAGTGTCTGTAGACATGTGCAGCCAATCCACATAAGTTGCAGGCTTTGGAGCGGGGGAAGTTCTTGGCTTCGTGGCCCAGCACCTTGCAGATCCTGCAGGCGTTTGCTGTGCAGGTTTTTGCCTGGTGTCCCAGCTGTCCGCATTTTTTGCATGTCTGCGACTGGTCCGGTTAATAGATGAGTCCGGGGGAGCTGCCAAGATTAAAAACTCTGGGGGAGGTGTTTTAGCCCATCTGCTGAGCTCTCTACCCGCTGGAGCTTGACCAGGACTGAATACTTACCCGTTCAGAAGCCATTGGAGTCCGATATCTTGACAGGGTCCTTGATGACACTGCAGAATCTGCTCAGGAAGGTTACGATATCTTTGACTGGGGTGTGGGGGTTTCGCATTGCAACAGTCACCTGCCTTTCCTCCCTTTGAATAGGGTTGTTGCCCACAAAGTGAGTAAAAGGGGATTCAGGCCCCGTCGTTTAACCCTTTCCCAGTACCTCCTGCAGATGGCCATGGAGGCGAAGGTGATGTAAAACAGGCCTCCGATGAAGGTCTGGATACTTACTGTCTCCGCCTTGGAGAAGCCCTGCTCCATCACCATTTTCTTCCAAAACAATCCGTAGTCATGTCCGGGACCTTTCCTTCCACCTCTCTCAGCTTGAGCACTACTGTCTGCCTCATCCATGGCTCCAGATTGGGGGACTGGCTAGCCGGCGTTCTTTGCTTTGCTGGCAGCTGTTGCAGGGGCCATCTTTTGCTGTTCCAAAAGACCTGGAAAGGAAAAGAGAGGAGAGAAAGGGGTAGAAAAAGGGGAGAGCATTTGAGAGAAAAGATGAGAGTGGGTGGCAAATGACCCAGAGGGTCGTCCTTCAGAGCAGTGCAATGGAGAAGCGAGAGAAAGCGAGAGCAAGGAAGGAGTGTGAGTAGGGAGGAAAGTGGTTAAACCCCAAAGTGTTACAGCTTGAAGCAGAGTTAGAACTCCGAGTTTCTTCTTTGCCGGTCGTAGTCTGGGACTTCTTTCCTGAAGGTCGGAATCCCTGTAGATCGCTTCAAGATGAAGCGCTTCTGTCACAGGCTGAAGTCGAAGTCGGTCTCTCTGGAGCTGGATCTTCTGAAGTTTCTCCGTCGGTCGGTCGATCAGATGTTTCTCTTCCTCAGCTTCAGATCTTCAGTAGATCTGAACAGATAAGGTTTCAACAAAATTTATTGAATTACAGAATAAAAGAACACCATAAAATATATACAAAGATTGAGAGGATTTTTATAAAATTTTTTAAAAGAGAAAGCAATAAAATCACATTAAAATGTCATTCCAGTGTTTAAAACCACAGACAGACATAGCTTTCTCAGCCCCCATACATATTTTGTCTCTTAAAAAGTATATATACGTATCACTAAAAGCAATTTTAATACAATTTTTTACATCAATAAAATCACTTTTTAAAAGTAAAATATTTTGAGTCTTCCAGATGGCATTTTTAAAACCGTTAATAATCATCCAACATACATTGTATTGTTTTGCAGTGGAACATACAAAGAGCCCAAATAAAACCATAAGATGATTAAATCTTTAAGACCCCCGACATGTTTAAAAAGTGGACCTGCCATTTTCCACACTTCTGGAACTACCCTTACGCACAAGAACAAGTGTAAAACTGTTTCATCTATGCAGCAGGTTTCTCAAGGACATTTAGCCCTTGCCACCAGGCCCCTTCTGTGCTGGAATTCTCTTGTGGGTAGGCACTGGTGGACAATGGCCCAAGAAAGATTTTTGTGGGCATTAGCAAGAAATTTCCCAAACACGTTCCGCCATACTTTTTTTGCCCTGTCCTCTGAGAAATTTGACACCGGTAAAACACTCTCATTTTGCTTTAAAACCTTGGAGACCTTACTTTAATCTCCCAATATTTCAGATTCAACATTTTTAAGGTTAAAAAGTCTTACTGTTTTTTCTAAAACCACATAATGTTTGGGGGGGGCATAAAATCACCGGTGAATTTAAAGAAACACGGAACCAGTTTTTAAAAACCATTCCTGCTGCATACCTTTAAAAAAACAACTAAAAATTCCATCAGAATTAAAGCTTAAAACAGAAACAAATAGTTTACATAAAAGGTTAGGGACATTCATTCCACCTTTTGATTTGTCTCTGTACATGAATTCCCTTTTCAATTTTTCCATTTTGGAACCCCACAAGAATTTAAAACAAACCCTGGTTAGTTTTTTTATATAAACATTGGAAGGAGGAAAGACCATACCCTCATGCAGCATTATGGGTAATAAAACCATCTTAATGATTAAAACTTTCTCTTCCATAGTGAGGTCTCTCAAGTTCCACATTAAAACCTTCTTTTCCAATTTCATTCAAACTGTATCCCAATTAATAGAATTAAAAATGATACCTAAAATCTTGATTTGATCCTGTTGAAATAAAATGTCAGGAGTTGGGGCCTCATTCCATACTCCTAAACCCAGACAGTTACATTTGTGCATGTTCAGTTTAAAACCAGAAGCCCCACAGAAAAAAGAAGTGTGAAAAAGTGCTCTTTTAACTGAATAGGAGGAGGAACAAAATACCGTAACATCGTCCATGTAGCTTAAGACCTTTACTTGACGGCCTCCTCCTCCGGGGACTGGAACACCTCTAATTACCTTGTCTGTTCTTAAAAGGATTAAAAGAGGCTCAATTGCACAAATAAAAAGAAAGGGGGGACAGGGGGCATCCCTGTTTCACCCACGACTTTAAAAACACAGGCTGAGTTAAAAAACCATTTACAGAGATTTGACTAAAACAGGACTTATATAAAACTTTGATACCATTTAAAATAAAAGCAGGCACATTCATTTTTTCTAAAACGCTAAAAAGAAAGACATGACAAAATCGTTTAAAACAGAGGCATCAAAACATTTTTCATGTATGTATAACTTTATTTATAAAGTGCCACAAGGGTACGCAGCGCTGTACAATCTTACAGAATACAAAATTACACACAGGGAGGACAAGTGATATAATAAATACAATAAATATATATATAAGGAAGAGTGGAGCACACCCTATAGAAATTCAAATGCCTTAGGTGCTGGCTAAAAAGGAAATATATGGACAGAGAGCCGCACACAGAAGGACTTCGTTACAAAGTGAAAAAATTTATTGAAAAAGATCCAACGTTTCGAGTACCAACTGTACTCTTCCTCAAGTGTAGGGACAATACGTGGTGTTCGGGAAAACAAATACACAGAAAAGTGATAACCATGAGTAGGAAATATTAGCAGGTATGAAAAAATTAAAAATACAAGACAGAGAGACTGTTGGGTAAATGCAGGGTATAAATAGCAAATTGTGCAATAAGAATTTGAAAACAAAGGGAAAAAATAGGCGTAACAAATTGCAAGACACAAAAAACATCATAGTATAGTCCATTAAGATTACATTCAGTAGGTACAAAGACCTTGCTTAGTGTAGGGTCTTGTAACTTGCAAGAAATGAGCAAAACTCGATGTTGGAGGTATTCGAATCATATAAAAATAGACAATGGGAGCATTTCGTTAAGACCACGGGGGTTAACAGTATCAAGTCTGTAGATCCAATGGGATTCCAATTTAAGCAAGTCCAAATCCCTGTTGCCACCCCTCCTTGGAGCTGGAATGTGATCAATCAGCATGTGCCTAAATTGGGGTAAAGAAAGTTTAGCAGTCAAAAAATGCTTAGCAATGGTTTGGTCAGCTTTGCCAGAGGCCAAAGCTGCTCTGATAGCGCCGCGGTGATTGTTCATCCTATCCCGATATGGCGTCACTGCCTTTCCCACATACGCCAAACCACACGGGCACCATGCCATATATACCACATAGTCACTTGTACACATTAGTCTATGATGAATTTTAAAGACTTGGCCCGTATGAGGATGTCTAAAGGAGTTTCCTTGAACCATTCCATTACACGACAACCAGTGCATTTATAGCACCCAGGTTTATGCAATAAACCCAGCCAAGTAGTGGGTGAAGGAGATGGTTTTAAGTCATTAGCATGTCACCCAGATTTCTGGCCCTTCTATAGGCCATCATGGGTTTCCGAGAGCCCAAAAAAGGTAATGTGGTGTCCGAAGTAATGATATCCCATCTATTGTGAAGGGCTCGTTGTACATTCCTGCTCTCAACAGAAAAGGTGTTGGAAAAAATCAAAGGAGGCTGTTTGTTCACAGATACATTCTTGGGCATCAGAAGGTCATCCTGGGAAAATTTTAATGCTTTAGTCTTTTGTTCAAGAATCACCTTGTGGTTATAGCCAAGTTCTAGAAACCGCTCAGTCATCAGGTCCACCTGGGCAATAGCATTTGCACGGTCTGAGTTGTTTCTAATGACCCGGAGGAACTGAGAATACACAACCCCCCCTTGAGGTTGAGTTAGGGTGATGTGAACGGGCATGTAATATGGTGTTGTGGTCTGTAGCTTTACGGAATAGAGTAGTACCTAATGAGTCCCCATTTTTGTAAATTTCCAAATCTAGGAAATGTATATGGTCAGTGCTCCATTCTGCGGTAAATTGTTAAGAAAGCCCACAAAGTCAGATAAGTCAGTCTCTTGCCAGATAAGGAAGCAGTCATCGATGTAACCTTTGTAAAATACAATAGAACCACCAATTTTGGGAACAATGTTTAACCGTTCATAGCGTTGCATGAATAAATTAGCAAATGAAGGAGCAACATTTGACCCCATGGCGGTGCCAGAGGTCTGTAGAAAGAATTTATTCTCAAAAAGAAAATAATTGTGTGTCAAAACAAAGTCAAGCAAGGAACACAAGAAGTCAATAGGAGGTTTCGTATGGCCAGACTCATGCAGTGAAGCACGAACTACGTCAATGCCAACCTCATGGGGAATGATGGTATAAAGACTCGAGACATCCATGGATACTAATAAACATTTGTCAGGAACAGACAAATTATGTAACAGAGATGAGATGTGTACTATCCTGTAAGTACGAGTCCATACTCCTCACTAAGGGTTGTAAGAAATGATCTAGAAAAATGTCCACCGGCTAGAATAACAAATTGGTGGCTGGAATGATGGGTCTGCTAGGGGGCTTATCAACTGACTTGTGGATCTTGGGGATAGTGTAAATAAATGGAACCCGAGGAAAGGGGCTGTATAGAAAATCATGTGGAGGTTGTGGAATGCCCTTCCTAGAGATGTGGTAATGGCAGATTCTGTTAATGCCTTTAAGAGGGGCCTAGATGAGTTCATAAACAATCAAAATATCCAAGGCTATTGTGATACTAATATCTACAGTTAGTATTAGTGGTTGTATATATAGTTTATGTATGTGAGTGTATGTAACTATGTGTGGATGTATCAAGCCACCCACTATCCGCCCCCAATTTGTGTCCATAGTCAACGGTCGGATCCTTTGGTAAACTACGATATGTGGTTGTATCTGACAGCTGCCCCAAGAGCTCAGTCCTGTAGTATTGCTTATCAAGAAGCACAATCGCCCCACCCTTGTCCGCCTGTCGTGTGACTAAATCATTGTCTGATTTTAACGATTTCTTCACCAGTAAGGTTGCTATGGGAAGTCCATGTGCTGTCAGAAGTCTTAGAGAGTGCTTTACAGTCTCTAGTAAGCAAACGTGAGAATGTAGTAATGGATGACGGGGTATATATATATATATATATATATGTGCCATGTGGTATGAGACACAGTAGGAAGGAGGTCCCTGCCCCGGAGAGCTTACAATCTAAGTGGTTGGGTAACATACAGGCACAAACCGGAAGGTAAGATTGCACCAGGTATGGGCATTTGCCCTTGAGCGCAGGACTAGGCAAGATAATGTCCTAGTGCTCCAGAAGGTAACAGCTGAGCTTTTTCTTAAAGAGAGTGGGTGAGTTTTCCCTACGGAGGGATTCAGGGATAGAAGCATGCAGAGCTACAAGACAGGGAATCCTTTCTTACTTCAGGGTGAGTCTGAGTTTTGATTTGGTAACTTTTTGTTATCTTTGGAAACAAAATTCAGGTTTTTCATAATGGGTTGCGTTCCCTTTGCAATAAATGTCTTTTTATACAGTATCAAAACCTTCTCTTCCTTTGACCTGTTCTAATATTTGCCACCTAAGTTGTGAAACTTGGTGGCCACATTCAAAAAAATGTTTGGCTAATGTAGTTTCTCTTTTTTTCTCTCTTCTCCTTTCCCAATTTTTTACCCAATTAATTTCCTTTATCCAGAGCCATGTCATGTCAGTTTTGCCATTTAAGGAGGAAATTAGTTCTTTTTTGGCCATAACGTTCTTAAAAAAAAATATGGAACATTTCTCTCCTTCCTCGAGATGCTGAACATGAGAATTAAAAACGATCTCTTTACCTTTTTGGTCGATCAGCTTCTTAATTTCACCTTTCAGGGATAAAATATCATTGTCAACATTAAAACCAATGCTCTGCAGTTTTAAAAGGGCTTGCAAACGTAAGTTTAAAACATAGCTTTTTCCCTTTAGCCACCATTTTACCGGCTTTGATAAAAAAAACTCAATTTTGGGTTTAATGCCCTCCCACCAAAGCAGCATAGAAACATGGGGGTCACATGCTGTACGCCAACATTGGTAGGTTCGCTTAAACCTTTCACATATTGTAGGATCACCCAGTAATAAAACATTCAATCTCCAAAGGCCACTGTTAACCCTTTTTTCACCAACAAACTCAAGAAGAGCACTTAAAACTTGATGGTCAGAAAAAATGTTAGTTAAAAAATCACACTTAAGAGGGTTCAAATCCTTGGATAAAAAGATAAAATCAATTCTGGAGTGAATCCTACCATTTGACCAAGTAAAACCAGGGTTTGTAAAAAGCATTTTAAAAGCATCTTTCAAATTAAAATCATCAGTAAAATTCTTTAAAAGACAAGAGGTACGGTCTTTTTTCCCAGGGTCACTTCCGAGTCGATGTTCACCTGAAAAGACACAATTAAAATCTCCACCGACTAGCAGAGGAGATGACCCCACACAGAATAAAGGCAAAAGTTTAAGTAACTCAGCCCTCTCCTGCTTGTCAGGAGAGGCATAAACATTTAAAATGCGAATAAAGTGACCTTTCAATTTCAATAACATTTTGCAGTGAGGCATGGGAACCTCTAAAGAGAATTCCCACCCCAGCAGACTTGCCATCATTAGAGCCAGACCAAACTGATAGTCCATATTTCCAGTCCTTTTTAAGATGTGAGTAGTCCACACTGCTTTCAATAGCACACTCAGGTAAAAGGCAGATGTCAAAGTCTATAGTCTCTAAGAAAATAAAGCGGCCCTTCGAGTAGAGCCCTTTAGAGACCTCACATTGAGTAAGAGAAGACATGATGATATCAACTTACGAGGCTACAGCGTCCATATCTAAAAAGAATCGGCGACAGTGGGCAGCTCTGCTTCACTCCTGATTTCACTTCAATTGGAACAGTTTTAAACCCGTTTACTAAAATTTCGCTGGTAACATTTTTATACAGGACCTTTAATTTATTAATAAAACTTACACTAAAACCAAATCTCGCTAATACCTCAAACATGAAATGGTGAGTTACCCTATCGTACACCTTCTCAAAGTCCAAAGACAATAATGCTACCCCCTGATTTCTTTGTATATTGTTGAAGGATGCAATGCAAATATTCCCAAATACACCTCCCCGGGACCGCACACACCTGCCCAGGACCAATTATTTGATCTATTACATTTTTCATTATGTTCGCAAAGATCTTAGCTATGATTTTATAATCCACATTTAACAGGTTAATGAGTCTATAATTTTTTATCCTATCTTTTTTGCCTTTCTTATAAATGATTACCACCCTCTTTTTTTTAGACAGTGTTAATTCCCCCCGTTCTTAAAACTTCACTAACCATTTCTAAAAAATCATTCTTTAAGATTTCCCAAAATTTCACATAAAATTCAATTGTCAACCCATCACACCCTGGAGATTTTCCTTTTGAGCACGATGCTATATATCAGTCTGCACCTCCTCAAGATCTATTTCTCGATCTACCCACGCTTGATTACTTACGGAAATTCTCTTTTCAATTAATGAAATAAAATCCTCCACTACTTTTTAAATCACATCCTTTTTCTGCAAATTATTATAAAATTCATGCACTTTTTTTTAAAATACCTTTAATACTTTCTTCATTTTCCATTTTGTAGATAAATACTTTTTTACTTGAAAAAATTTTCTTGAAAAAATACCTTGAGCACTTTTTCCCTTCTTCTATATCCTTGATTCTAGAATTAAAAATTATTTCCCTCCCTCTGTTCTCAATCCATTTTTTAATCTCCTGTTTTATGTTATTAATTTCATCCGTTACATCAAAACCCCTTTCTCTCAATCTCAGCATGGTTTGCAGTTTGATATTTAACTCATTATACTTTCTCCATTTCTTTCTACTGTTCTTAATACCAATATTTATGAAGAAATTTTTAACTTACCTTTTTAACCATTCCCACCACATTTTAGCTGAAGAAAACGTATTTTTTTGCTTCTGCCACTTAACGTATTTTAATTTAAACATTTCTACTACATTGTTATCCTCCAATAACTCTGCATTTAGCTTCCAATCCCTCTTTTTATTCTTTATATTTTTCTCTCACAATTTGCCACTTAACAACTCTTTTGCCACAAAATCAGACAACCCAAAAAAAAAATCAATTCGGGATTTACATCTGTTACTCTCAAATGTGAAACCCTCTATTTGCTTTTAACTCATAACCCAAAAATCCTGCAATAAGAAATCTGAAACTATGTTTTGGAGGATACCTGAGGTTACATCCAACCCCGCTTGGCCTTTCCTATCTTCCCTTTTTATAATGCAGTTAAAGTCCCCACAAATTATAATTAGCTCTACACCTGGCAAAAAATAATAAATCTTATTAAACAGTTCAGCTCTGTCTTCCTTTTCCACAGGGGCATACACATTCAAAAACCTAATGGTCGTACCGCAATAATTTACTTTAACTAAAATTGCCCTCCCAGGTTCAATTACAAAAAAAGACACAATCACAAATATTGTTACAAAATAAAAAACCTACTCTGGAGTTATTATTTTCAGCACTACCGGACCAAACTGAATGACCCCCCTTCCAGCCACTTTTTACGCTTTCGCAATCATCTGCATTGCTCAAGCCACACTCTTGTAGCGCAAGAAAGTCTGCATTCAAGGAAGACAAAGTCAAAAATCATTGACCTCTGTACTTTACTTTTGACACTCCTCACATTCAAGGAGATCAGTTTCACAGCCATCAGGCACTCTCTGTACATATGCCCAAGCTCTTTACACAGCGAGCACTTCTTTTCACTTTTTCAGTCTTTTGTAATGTGCCCGAACTCCAAACAATTCCCACACATTCTCAAACCAGACTCACAGTCCTGCGGTATGTGGCCAAACTTGTTACACCTTTGACAGTATTTTGGCATCCCGGAGTAGAACATAAAACCCCTTTCCGCTCCCAGTCTAAAATTGGACTGGGGGTGTGAGATGCCATCATCAAAGAGGTCGCTCGTAAAATTTCACTTTAAACAGCCTTTTTCCATTCCACACACCAAATCGGTTTTCTATGTTTTTTAGAAACACAACCTCTTCTGCATCTTTCTTTAGGTGTCTAACCACATCCACCAAAGGTACATATGGGTTATACATCTGCACAGTGACTATGCGCACAGTATCGCTGTGCAGAAATTTTACATCCACATCTTTAAATACCGGGTCATCTTTGTTCGCATAGTACTTACGTTTGAACTTATGGTAATCTTTGGTGCTGTGAAAAACAACCTTGTATAGTCCTCTTCGTGGTAATTCAGGGAGGCTAAAAATATCTTTAGGCATAAATCTTCCAATTCGCATAATCATTTCCTCCATAACACAACTGTTTCCATCAGACCCATGTCTCTCCTCTGGTAGCACGATCTGTACGGTGTTTTTATAGCACGCCGGATTGGCCGCCGAATTCTCCTCTCTCTCCATCTTTGTCTGCTGCAAAAACCTACATAGGCACCTTTTCCGCACTAGGCATCAAAAGACCCTATAGGCGATCCCTCCTCACGATTTCACAGGCCTCCCCCCTATAGCAGCATGAGACTTAAGACTTAAAAGAATCTCATCAGTAACATAGGTATTATACATAAGGACACTTACCATACGTACATTGTCACGGTGCTTGAAATCTATGGTACAACCAGCAATCCTAGGGTAATTTTTTTTTAGAAAGTTAATTCCTTTTAAAAGCCTTGTACAATTCAGTATTCTTAAACACCAGCTCATATACACCACAATTATGAAATTCTGGTATACAGAACATGTCAGCAGGCTTTATTCCACAAAAATCCAAAAGATCTTCAACAATAAATTTAAGGGCATTCTCAGCTCTTTTTTCCTCAGGTATCCCGACTTGTGCAGTATTCTTAAAACGAACATTCGGAAGCAGAAGATGTGTAGAATCCTTCCATGACCAGCATCAAGGAGCGAAGCCCCCTTCCACCACCCTAAGGTGGCTTCCGGGTCTTCTACGTTGATCCCAACTCAAGAACTGCTCAGTGCTCCCCCTATAGCAGCAGTCAACTTAAGGTATAAAACCGATGTTGAAAGGCCGAGGGCTAGAGTGAAAAGGCACACCAATTGACAAGACACTAGATCTTTGCCAAAAGGCCGAGAAGCAATAACCTGAATTGCGCACAACATAGGACACCCCTGTTTAACCCCAGATAAACGTGAAATGTCATTAGTTAAAAAATCATTCACTAAAATTTTACTAAAAGAACCCTTATATAAAAGCTTAATCCAATTGATAAAAACGGCTGGGATCCCCATCTTTTCTAAAACTTTAAAAAGAAAACATGGGACACTCTATCAAATGCCTTTGAAAAATCCAAGGACATGAAGGCTAAGGGGCACATTTACTAATCCACGAACAGACCGAACGTGTCCGAATCCGTATTTTTCATAACGATCGTTAATTTTGTGACTTTACAGTCGGATGTAAAGCCTTCAATAGCCGAAATTTTCGTGTTGAAGGCGAAAATAATCCAAAAAGTGAATAACCATTGTCAGCCTGTCCTTTTACTACTTTCAAGGGGAAATTAAACCAAATAGGGATTTTCAATCATACATGGCTTTCAAATGGAAGTTGAGTAGTTTGTGTGTGATTTGTGTTTAGAGAAAAATATAGTCATTTACAGGCTGCCCTTACCTTTTCAGATAAACAAACAGGAAAGAGTTAAAGACTGCACAGCTTGCTCGTTAAAGGCTGCCAAAGGTATAAAACCCCTAAAACTCACTTCAGTTTGCCTAAACATGGAACATGATGTGGTTGCGCCAGCACTGCTGGCAGCTTTAGAGGCTGATCAGCAGGAGCCCCCAGTTCATTTGCCACTTGCTAGGATCAGACAGCCTCGTCGATTTTGGAGAGGTGTCCCTTCCCTTAACGAGCTGTCTGATGATGAGGTGGTGCGGATGTACCGCCTGAGCCGTGCCACCATTTTGCAGGTATTTCATTTGGTTAGGCAGGACCTGGATCCTGTGACGGCGCGGTCTCAGGCCCTGCCCAGGATAAGCAAACTGCTTGCAGTTTTGCATTTCCTGGGCAGTGGCAGTTTCCAGCAGGTCTCCGCACGCCTTGTCGGTCTGAGCCAGCCCACCTTCAGCAGGATACTGAGGCAAGTGCTGAGGGCACTTCTACCGCACACACAAAGGCTCATTGGCCATTTTCCAAATTGCCTGGGAGCCATTGATTGCACTCATGTTCCGCTCACACCACCTCGGGCTCACCAGGAGTGCTACCTTAACAGAAAGCACTCCCATTCCATCAATGTCCAGGTGGTGTGTGATTCCCACCTGCAGATCATGAGTGTGAGATCTGGTTTTCCTGGAAGTGTCCACGATGCCCATATCCTGCGTCAGTCAGCCCTCTATGAGCGCTTCACTCAAGGAGAAATGCCGCGGGGCTGGCTGGTGGGTAAGTACTTTTTTACAATTTTTTTACCTCAACTTCCACAACTCTTATTGATTAATTGGTCATGGCGACACACACCCATTAGTCCTCTGTGCATACAACTGGCCTAATATAATGTGCAGTAGAATTTCACTATCTAATCATGTCAGTTCTTGATAGTACCAAAATCTATCTCCAAATTAACACCACTTTACTTGCCATTGTTTTACTAAGCATCTTGGGAATGGTAGTTTTAGAAAGCATTTCTTTGAACCTGAACCTGAAAACTATAGGCCTGTTAGTGTGACATCAGTAGTAGGAAAACTTTTGGAAGGGGTAATAAGGGATAGGGTACTTGAATACATTGCAGTTCACAATACTATTAGTTTGTGCCAGCATGGTTTTATGCGTAACAGATCTTGCCAGACTAATTTAGTCGCCTTTTATGAGGAGGTGAGTAGGAACCTCGATGCTGGAATGGCAGTTGATGTCATCTGCTTGCACTTTGTTTAATGATCAAATTAAGGAATATTGGCCTAGAACATAATATTTGTAATTGGATAGAGAACTGGCTGAAGGATAGATTGCAAAGAGTGGTGGTAAATGGAACATTTTCTAATTGGACCAGTGTGGTTAGTGGAGTACCGCAGGGGTCAGTCCTTGGGCCTTTGCTTTTTAACTTGTTTATTAATGACCTGGAGGTGGGCATAGACAGTACTGTTTCTATTTTTGCTGATGACACAAAATTGTGCAAAACTATAAGTTCCATGCAGGATGCTGCCGCTTTGCAGAGCGATTTGACAAAATTAGAAAACTGGGCAGCAAACTGGAAAATGAGGTTCAATGTTGATAAGTGCAAAGTTATGCATTTTGGTAGAAATAATATAAACGCGAACTATCTACTGAATGGTAGTGTGTTTGGGGTATCCTTAATGGAGAAGGATCTAGGGTTTTTTGTTGATAACAAGTTGTTTATAAACTATAAATACAACCACTAATACTAACTGTAGATATTAGTATCACAATAGCCTTGGATATTCTGATTGTTCAAGAACTCATCCAGGCCCCTCTTAAAGGCATTAACAGAATCTGCCATTACAGCATCACTACGAAGGGCATTCCCCAACCTCACTGCCCTCACCGTGAAAAACCACCTACGCTGCTTCAAATGGAAGCTCTGTTCCTCTAATCTAAAGGGGTGACCTCTGGTGCGTTGATTGTTTTTATGGGAAAAAAGAACATCCCCCATCTGCATATAACCCCCTCTAATGTACTTGTACAGAGTAATCATGTCCCCTCGCAAGCGCCTCTTTTCCAGAGAAAACAACCTCAACCTCGACAGTCTCACCTCATCGTTTAAATCTTCCATCCCTTTAACCAGTTTAGTTGCAGTCTCTGCACTCTCTCCAGCTCATTAATATCCTTCTTAAGGACTGGAGCCCAAAACTGCACCGCATACTCAAGGTGAGGCCTTACCAGGGACCTATAAAGGGGCAAAATTATTATCGTGGCACACACACACAATATAGATGTTAGAGAAAAAGCACTTTGATGTTATAAGTGCTTCCCAGATGGTATTGGGGAGGGCACCACGAGATATTATTCTGGTGCCCCTCAGTGAGGAAAATTCGGCTTTGGTTGAGGAAGATTGAGAACAATGGGACTACTTGTTTGGTGCTTAGTCCTGTCAGCTCATGTAGCGGATCGTGTAGGACTCTTCGAGTCCTGAAGAGATGCATAAAAAAGTTCATGGCCAGAGTGCAATTTGGTGTAGAGGTCTGGCTCCAAAAGGCTGCAAGGCGAAAGTAAGGACTCAGATCGGAGACCTACTTGCGCTTTTTGCTAGGCCCACAGGCAGGGTCAGACCCTCTTCTGCGGCCTCTCCCACGCCCCCTTGCCCTAGGCTCAGGACTTGGAGGTGGTGGTTGAGGTGCAAAAGAGGGCCCAGGCAGTGACCCTTCAGCAGACCCGGCAGAGGCAGGCGCATGCAGTACATGCCCCAGAACTGCCAGCAGAGCATTCCGGGACAGCTCTTCACTACTTAGCCGCTCCTCGTGATGTGCTGCCTGCTTTTGGCGGAGGGTCTGTAGCTCAACCCTCACCGCAGCCACTTCTCGCCTCAAGGCGGCATGCGAGCCAACAGCCACCTTTGGGAAAGTAAGTGGCTGCGTTGGTTGCCAAGAGCAGGCCCGAGGGCGGCTACCATGACCCGGGACGACCGTCGATTCCTCACTGAACCTTCCACAGATCGACGTTGCAGTCCTTGTCCTCATTCCTGGCCACTCCCCCCGGCAGCAGCAACATTTGCAGCAGCATCTAGGATAAGAGTATAAATAAATAAGTAAATCATGTATTTGAATTTAAAAAAACTGTTTATTCAGAGAAGAGCATTTTCAATAACATAGTGCAGATTGATAAAAATGTGAGTTTAGAACTTAATACAGAAAAAAACATCCATATTCTGTTAATTCTAAACATATTTTTAAAAAAAGTTAGCCTGTCTGTAAAAGGGGTGGCTCACCTTTAAGTGAAATTTTAGCATGTTGCAGAATGGACAATTATCACCAATATTTCAATTGGTCATATTTATTTGTTAGACTTTATTTTCCTGCTTTTACAAACTCTTTGCAGTTTTTAAATGGGGGTCACTGACCCCACCAGTAAAAAATTACCCCCCCCCCCCGGTGCAGGTTAATAGAGCCACACTCCAGGTAGAGGAAAAGAAAGCACTAAGCCAGTTTAGTTTTGCGGCACAACTGGCTGCTCATTATGCGCGTGTGTGTGCCACAATTGGCTGCTCATTATGAGCATGTGTGCGAGATTTTGGAGGCTGATTTACATTCACCGCACTAACGTCAGCTGCATAGTAAGTGAGTAAGGAGTTACCTTACTATGCACATGTGTGGCCAGCAGCAAGGCCACCCACACCAGGATGGTAGGACAGTGTTGGCGGTTGGATTTTTAGGTTCAAATTCTTTTTGGGACACAACCACACTGTGGGCTCTATTAGCTCTATTGACCCACACCTTCAGTGGGGGAAACAATATAGGGGTGGTAAACACCTTTAATATAGAAGAATCACAAACTGGAGGCAACACAAGGCAGGGCCCTGGCCTTGTCAAAACCATAACACCCCATTACCACCTCTGCTAATGCAACTCTTCACTTAATCAGCTATGTCTATGAAGCCCTCACAGCTGGCACTGCTAGCCCTGGCACTAAGCACTCAGCTTTTCGTAATATTTTGCCTACACCAGAGGGTGCAAGTGCAAGAGAGGTTACTTACGCCTGGGGGGTGACACAGGTGGCGGGGACAAGGACTGGCGGGAAGGTCCAGCTTGGTGTTCTGAAAAATATAAATAGTGCATAGACATAAGAATACATTGCAGAAAATGCTAAATTGCCAGTTTTGTAAAACTACTAGGCAAATAATATTTACCCGGCGTCCCAGGGTCCCGTTCATCTGCTCCACTGACATCCTGGGGCTGGTCAACAAAAATTGGTATGGTAGGATGGAGCACGCCAGGACTACTGTGATAATAAAAATATTTATCCTTTATTTGTCGCTTCCATTAAAAACACATTACATGATTGAAGAACTGTTACTCCCCTGCTTGACGCGTTTCGTGGCTCACGGCCACTTCATCAGAAGCAATAAACGGAGTCCCCCACCCCCCTGTTTAAATACCCTTCAGTAGTGCACACCCAACACCTCTTTAACCCCGTGTATGCCACATACTCATCCTCAGGTTAGACACACCCAACACATCCTTAACCCTAAGAGTACCATGTAAACCCATTGCATCCACTTTTGTTAAATGTACCCCATGTGATAAGGATATCATTCAAACATATCCCTATGAATAACGAAATATAAGAAGTCGTGCTGAGATATTACCCCCACACAATAAGAGAATAAAAACATATAAATATATATGTATCTATAAATCGGTGCATGTAAACCCACAAAAACCCGTGAACTAAACACGTGGAAATTGTTGATAGTCTTTGTGATGATATTATTAATAGCAGACAAACATCATCCATGCTATCTATACCTGTGACACTCACGTAAATAACAAATCTCTAAAATGTTATAAAGGGTTAGCCCCACCATCCACACACCATGAAGCCCAAATATAAGAATTTAGGTGATTTCAATACAGTAACCATAAAAATCATTAAAAACATATAACATTAATCCATACGGATACAGAACGAAATCTCGTAACACTTCAAACCGGAAATTTCAGTCTACAGTAGATAGTAACCAGTAATATCATTATCATGCAATCATTATTTAAATACATGTTTCATAGATTTTTAGTTTAGAAAGCCATAATATATGTCACATAGGGAGACATAAAATATATAACATTGATGAACTAACAATAGCAGGAAACCTCCCATTCCCTATTCAAGCCACCGTAACATTCTATCGTTTTCAGATGATAAATCCAATACACCTCTCTTTCTAAAAGTTTCTTATCCAATTCTCCTTTTCTAATGTTCCATTTAGGCTTATCTATAATTTGAAAGGTGATGTTGCACTGCTTGCCATGTACCTCTACGGCATGTTTGGCTATAGCTGACCCTAGGTCATTTCTCCCAATGGCTGATATGTGTTCAAGGAACCTAGTACCCGCACCACGTATAGTTTTGCCCACATATTGGGCTCCGCAAACACATGTGGCCAAATAAATCACACCTTTCGACAAACAGTTAAAGTACTGGGGAATATTGTAGGAGCATCCTGTGTTGGTACTAACAAATGCTTTAGACACCTTCATTAAGCTGCAAGCTTTACATCTACTTCTGCCACATTTATAGGTGCCTTATAACGTAGCCAAGTCGCATTCTGTTTATTGGCTTCAGTAGAATAAAGACTTTTAGAAACCCAGGAGGCAATGTTTCTAGCCTTTCTGTAGACAAATTGTGGTTTTTTATCCAGGACCTTCGATAAGTCTGGGTCCTGTAATAAAACGTCCCAGTGTCGATAGACACTCCTTTGGATAGCAGGGACTCCTTTACCATATGTCATACAAAACCTTGGAGTGGAAATGGATTTATGTTTCGGGCCCTCTTTGTGGTCTCGCTGCCGCTGCTGTGTACCATGTAATAAATCAGACCTGTTAGTGGCTACTGCTCTCTCATAAGCCATCTTAATAGTTTGGGTATCATAGCCCCTCTGTACAAACCGATCCCACAATAACATGGCCTGATTATGGAAGGAATCCCAGGAGGAACATATGCGTCTCAACCGTAAAAATTGTCCCACTGGGATGCCTCTCTTACAGCTCACAGGGTGTCCACTATCCGAATGTAAGAGTGTATTTTGCATAATTGGTTTACGGTATAGATCTGTCATTATTCGCTCATCCTGTGTATAGAAAACTACGTCTAGGAAAGGGATCCTACTCTCACTGGTTTCATAGGTGAATTCAATGCCTTCCAAGGTTGTATTACAATAGTCGACAAACAGTTGTAAAGAGGACTCATCTCCTTCCCACACCCCAATGCAATCATCTATGTAACGGTAAAAACAAACAATATGGTTGCGAAAAGGGTTCTTATCCCCAAAGATGTGGAGCCTCTCCCACCAACCCATAAAGAGGTTGGCGTATGTGGGAGCAAAGGAAGCACCCATGGCGGCTCCACGTCTTTGGAGATAATACCGACCATTAAACAAAAAATAATTGGTATGTAATAACCAATAAATGGCCTGTACAATAAACTCTTTTTGGTCGGTGTGGAAAAAATCCCCCTGTTGAAGCCAAAACAGAACTGATTGTAATCCTACCTTATGATCTATAGAAGAATATAACGCTTTAACATCCATTGTGAACCAACGGTATGTCGGTTTCCATTCTAAACTAAAAATTTTTTCCTGGGGCTGGTCCTCTGCCTCTGGCGGCGTCTGCTGCCGGGTCTCTTGCCTCTCCTGCTCTGTGGGCCTTTGGCGCTGCGCTTGACCTACAAGTTCACAGAAAGCGGAAAAAAAAATGCTCAACAAGTTTGGAACCTAAACTACAAAGCCACACAAAAAACTACAGATAAATCACTTATCATTAAAATGAGGCCTAACAGCTGCAATTCATGGAATCTATTTGAGGGGCATGTGGGGGAACTGGGGTACTATTAAGACTTTCATGTGGAACCCACGCTGCAAATGAACAAATATTTGGTAAACAGGAAATAAAGGGCTTCTTGAAAAAAATCCTCACTCAGGTTATACTGGGGTCCGGTTTGGTATTTTTTTTTGCCAAAACCAGGCAGTTCTAAAACCAGCCAAAAACTAGGCTAAAGCCACTTTGAAAGTAGCACAAAAATAGGCCAATATGCACAATGAAAAAAAAACATATAGATAGATCTATAGATAGATAGATAGATATATCGATATATGGGAAAGCATGTCTTTTTAAAGCGTATAATCAGTAGCAATGTCCTGCGCCGCCCCTCTCCAAGTAACTGGGATGGCTGATAATTACCTGCCCTCTGTGCCCAGTCCAGCTAGGAAGTCACTACACAAATAGATTCACAATGTTGCATTAACCCCAGACATGATATATATATGGGTGTGTTGAACTACAACTCTCAACAGCCCCAATATATCCTGAGTTATAGCCTAAAGATCAACTGAAGAACTACCCCCACATCCCAGTAGAAAGTAACAGTACAATCACATACCCTATAGAGCAGGGTGTAGAACAGACAAGTTGAGGCTGAAAGATACAAACTACATTACCCAGCATGCAGCGTGACAGGCACACTAGGCAAAGCTCTAAAAACTAGACCAAAACTGTACCTTAGCAGCTTTGTACTTTGGAAAACCCCAAGGGCTTTAAATTAGTAGCCCAGTTTGGAGGACAAACTGCCAACCCTGAACATAATATTACAGCTCTGTATTACAGACTCTAGCAATGTTAAAGGGTCAGTGACCCCCATTTAAAAGCTGCATAGTTAGAAGGCGGCAATTTTTTTTTGTAGTTTGTGAATTACAACTGTGGTTTACCTTTAAGTTAATTTTTATTATGTTATAGAATGGCTAATTCTAAGCAACTTTTCAATTGGTCGTCATTATTTATTGTAGTTTTTGAATGACGGCCAATTGAAAAGTTGCTTAGAATTAGCCATTCTATAACATAATAAAAGTTAGCTTCAAGGTGAACCACCCCTTTAAATAGGGGCCTTCAGCGTGAAATAAGTGCTTTAAAATAAAATTTTTTTTAAAAAAACACTTACGTCTCCTATCTGAGTCCATGTATTCGCCACGCAGCCCTCTGAAGACCTCTACACCAGCTATATCCAGAAGGCGGCGTTCGTAGGGCTTGAACTGGATGTTGCTAGCAGCCCCTAAACCCGCCTTCTGGGCCCGTGCTCTCTCGGCCACAAACCTCTTCTTTATGCACCTCTTCAGGTCGCTGAAACATTTATACACCATATTGTGATCACGGTTTATTCCGCTTACAGCGCTCACGTGATCCGCTACGTGCTGCCACAGGTCTCTTCTTCTGGCAGCAGTGAGCTGACAGGATTGCGCACCAAAAATACTGTCCCATTGTCTCACGACTTCCTCCACCATAGCCGAATTTTCCTCACTGGAGAATCTGGGGGCTTTAGAGCTGGGCCCCGCCTCCTCCTGCTGCTGCTCCTCCTCCTCCACCACAACCACTGGCTGGCTCCTCCTCCTTTCCACAGGGGGTTGCTGCTGTCCCCCCTCCTCCATAGCCACCTCCCTGCCCTGGCCAGCCCTAACTAAACCTCTACCTGCCCCCCCAGCCCCCCTCTACCTGCCCCCCCAGCCCCCCTCTACCTGCCCCCCCTCTCTGCCCAGGCCTCTTGGGCCTCCTCCCCCTCCCAAGGGTCTTGTGCCCTTTCCCTTACCCCCCATCTACTTTCCTCCCCATGGGGCTCAGGACTTGCCTGAGTTTCAGCCACCTCCTCCACCTCCTCTTGGCCCAACTCAGGCAAGTCCTGGGCTCCCCCACCCCAATACTCCTCCTCCCAAGTCTCCCCCTCACCTCCCCCACCAACTGTCTCCCCACCAGGACCCATCCAGTCCCCCAAGTCCCACTCCTCCTCCCTACCCCTGCTGTGGTCATGGCAGCAGCAGCAGCAAAAGATTATCAGCAACAAATCTGCAGAATAAGCAGCAATATGCCTCCTCTCCCTTTGCTTTCCAATAATGCAGTGAAGGAAAAAAAGGGCGCCAATGCCTTTAAAATGGCCACTGGAGCACTTCCTGTTAACCCAAAAGAGAAATTGGTGCCAAATGCTTGTATAATGGTAGCTGGAGAATTTCCTGTTTCATTTTAAACAAAACCGCCATTGATAGAAATGGCTAGCCATTTAAATTTGCCAGCAATTTGCAGCAATTTGTAAAATATCGTGACTTTCAGACAGCTGTTTCCGCTGTGCTTGATTGTCCGATACGAATATTTCGTGATTTTCGGACTGTCAATACGAAATTAGCGTGACTTTCGGAGGCTGTTTCCGCCGTGTACGATCGTCCGAATATTTCGTGATTTTCGGATCGTCTATACAATATTATCGTGACCAATACGATTTTTTCGTATTCATTTTCGTGATATTTGCGATCTTCCAAAATTTTCGTTTCCAATACGAGTTTTTCCCATTCGTGATTCGGATTCGTGGATTAGTAAATTTGCCCCTAAGGGTTGATTCCTCACATTCTGGTACAATATAGCATCTCTTATTAAGTGTTCCCATATTTCCCTACCGGGGACACCAAAAATCTGCTCAGGATGTATTACCTTGGAAATCACATTTTTCATTTGATTAGCAATTATTTTGGCCATGATTTTATAGTCAACGTCAAGAAGAGTGATAGGACGCCAGTTTTCCAGATTTGACCTATCACCCTTTTTAAAAAGTAAAGTTTTGATACCCTGACGTCATGACAAAGGTAAATAATAACCTCATCAAGCTCAAACTCGGTAAGGGCTTTTTTTTAAAAAATACTTGATCTTCATTGCTTAAAAAGGAATCTAAAACATCAAGACATTCAGTCAGGGAGGACTGTTCAATTTGTTTTTAACTAAAAAGATCACTATAAAAGGAAAACACTTTATCTAAAATCCCACTCTGTCCGCCCATTTCAAGAATTAAACCTTTTTCCTTTCTGCTATTTTTTTTTTTGTATATTCTTTATATATGGACATAGACAATTTTTCAGTTTTATATCACATAATAAAAGGGGGGGTAGAGAAAGAAAACATGTGTGACATAATGCATCCATTCAGGCCCCAGATAGTCCTCTCTAGATGCCTGTTATGTTATTGGTAGCACGACCATAGACTGTAAGTCCCTGTTAGAAGCTGTCTCCTTCCCATCGCTGTGAAAAGTAGTTCTGATGACTGCATGGGGAAACCAATTTAGTCATGTAGAGTCAGCTTTGTTGGGATTTTCAATATAGTATGCTACCTTTCTGGAACAGTTACTATTGGTCTTCTGTTATGTCCTCACATGTAGTTGGGGTGAGGAGACAATAACATTCAATAGGAAAATTAAGTCATATTAATAATTAAAGAAGTGAAAGAAAGAAGAACATAAACCTGGTCTCACAGCCGTTCCGCTCCCATTGATTTATTCTAACTTAATTTTAATTGTTACATATGTTTTTGCCCCTAGTTCACTGTATAGCTTTTCCCTTAGTAGGATTCCAGGAATACAACCCACGCTGCCCACGTTTGTACAAATACTTCTTGCTTCCCTTGCGCGCTAGTCAGGAGTTCCTCCATGCGCATAATATACCCCATTTCTACCATCCACTCATTTATGTTAGGTACATCAGTTGTTTTCCAATGTCTGGGAATGACCGCTCTGGCTGCCCCAAGACAAAAACCTGTTAGTGATCTCTTATATTTGGGGGCTGATCCAGGGAGCATGGATAATAACCCTATCTTCGGGTCTAGTGGGAGGTTTATTCCCGCAAGTTTGTTGATGGCCTTAAAAATTTCCTGCCAAAAAGGACTAAAGTCTGCATGACCACCATATATGTAGGAGAGAGCCCACTTCTGAGTTGCATCTCCAGCATATATTGGAGGCAGTTGGATAGATTTTATGCAAAATTTCTGGGCATCTGTACCATCTAGAGATTATCTTGTAGTTGGTCTCTTGGGTTTTACACGCAGTGGAAAACTTGTGTCAAATAGAAGCATGTTTGCCATTGTTCCTCCGAGAATTTAGTTTGGAGGGATTCCTCCCATTTACCTGCGTATTTGGGTGGGGTAAATTTCCCTTTGGGGTCAGATAGTTTGTACAGTCTGGAGATCAAATGCCTAATGGATGTAGTTTGCATACATAATTCCTCAAATGTTGTGGGTGGGGTTTCCCATATTAGCTTATTAGTTGGTTCTGAGATCCAGTGTTTTAGTTGTGCGTATTTTAATTGGTTCAGAAAAGAGTTTGGCTCTTCAGGCAATCTGCTATTTTTTTGAAGAAGAATCTCAAAAACTTTTCTCCCTCTTCAAGGTTTCTAACACGGGCATTAAATATAACCTCTTTTCCTTTATAATCCAATACCTTTTTTATCTCAGTTTTTAACTCAGAGATGCCTTCTTCCATATTACCAACACCTGCTTTCTGTAATTTAATAAGAGTTTGTAATTTTATATTTAAATTTTTAAAAATTTCCCTTCTGTTTTTAGCATTACTTTTACCAACTTTTATAAAAAAAAATGTAATCTTTACCTTCACATTTTGCCACCAAGATAACAGATTGCTTTGGGTTTTTTAGAAGTTTTAAATTATTATAAAAACGAATAAAATCATTTTTAACTTGAGCATCTTCTAATAAATTAACATTTAGTTTCCATATACCTTTATCCATCTTGGTTTCACCTAAACATTCCAAATTAGTAAAAACCATTTTGTGATCTGAGAAAATATTATCAAGCAGGCCCACAGATTTTAATTTAAAACTACAAGAAGGAAAAATAAAATCTATACGTGAAGCTATCAACCCACTTGACCAAGTGAAACCAGGGTTAACAGGGTTACACTTTCTCCATGCATCAATCAAATTAAAATCAGATAAACTGTGAAGAGGTTTTATCAATACGGGACACAAGACTTCCCCCTTATCTTTTTTCACCTTCCATAATACAATTAAATCTCCCATAACAAGAGGATCTGGTCCAGGAATAAAAAGATGTACATCATTAAAAAGGGCGGAACGTTCATGTTTTTCCGGTGATGCATAAATTATTTAAAAAACGCATAGTAATACCTTTACAATTTATATTAATAGAAAGTGCCCTACCAGGAACAATTTCTGTAACTTAATAAACATTTACAAATTTTCCTTTAAATAAAATTCCCACTCATGCAGATTTATTTTCATTTGACCCTGACCAAACCGAGGGTCCTGCAGTCCAGTCCTTCTTCAAGTGGTTATAAGATAAACCATGTTCAATTCCCCATTCTTGCAAGAAAAACACATCAGAGTTCAGAGTTAGTAACCAAGTAACTAAAGCAGCCCTTCTGACCGAGCTCTTTAAACCCCTCACATATAGAGAGGCAATTTTAATATCAGTACCTGCTATTATTTACGCATAGAATGAACCATACTTTCACTAACATCTGATTCATTACCGGTTCCAGTTCCGACATCAAATATAGACAAATTTTCTTCCAAAGAAACATCAAATTCAGACTCATCAGGTTGCAATGGTGAAAAGATATTTACATCCCCAAAAATAGAGGAAATTGTCTCCACTCTAGCAGTGGACAACAACACCATCTTCTCTGTCACGCTTTGTGCTCAGACTTACATCCATAGATTCCACTCGACACCCACCGGACCCTTTAGTGGATTTCACTCCCTTAGGATCACCTAAGGTGTCAGAAGAACCAAACAAAGATTCCGAAGCAAGCCTCTGGATCACACAGGAGCTTGAAGACTCCTCAGCTCACCCATTGGACTTCTTTCTCTGCTTCTTGAAGGACAATTCAGTCTTTGACAGCGCTTGGACCACCAACCTCTGTTTATCAGCCGCAGTAGTAATGGGAGACACAGATGTCGGAATAGAAGTGAGAGAAAGTATAGAATAGAGAGGAAAGATAACAGGAATACAGATGATAAAGAAGGAAGATGTAAAAGAGGTCACACAAACCAACAAATGTTAGAGGACAGATAGGAAGTTTAGTAAGTACAAAGAAGGAGATAATACTGAGTAAATCCATACTAACCTTAAGTATGTATAAAAGGAGAGAGAAAATAGAAAGAACTAGAGAGAGAGAAACAAGGAAGACAAGAATCAAAGAGTAGTACATCCTGGCTTGTTTGTAGCAATGCTGCTACTGGTGTGCCGACTCACACATCCACTAGGGGTTCAGGGTGAAGACCAAATGTATCCCAAGGTTCGACAATAACGATCCAAGCAGGGCTTGCTCACGATAGTTTATTCTGTGATGTATACAGGGCAACAGCAAGGTGAATAATTGTAAAACTGTTGGGCTAGCCAGCACTATTATACACAAGGATCGTATTCATCACTAATTCAATTTCCCCCTCCTGTTTGGTTAATTCACTGCATCTTTGATGTGTATGTTTACCTATTAATCAATTTCCCTCTATCCTGTGTGGTGCCCCTTTGATGTGTAAGTTTTGTTGTATTTCCCCATGTATTGTGAATCAATTTCCCTCTATACAGTATGTTGTTGGACATTATAGATATTTGTACTTCAAAAATTGGAACAATGCATTTTAGATTCTCCATGCTTTGTTGATAGTCCTGATCAACATCATCAGTCTCTTTGGTTGCATGTCCATGGATACATAAAAGAAGAATAAATGCAATCTTCCAGGTTCTGTGTATTGCCCATTTCATGATTATATCATAAAAATGAGTTCAGGATTTTGGTGAAATGTTCTAAATCAAAAAAAAAATATTTGCAAGCTTCTCTCTAAAAGAAAACAAAAAAAACAAATGCAGCATCAGTCCTTATAGTTTAATGTTTGTTCCTTAATATTACTAAACTTTGCTATCTTTGTTATCATACAGTATATGACAAAAAGACAACTAAAATCAATTTCCTTAAATGCTACCCTAACCCCCCATATTATCTTTAACTTCCTGTTAAAAACAACAGACAAATAAAAACAAAATTCAATTTCCTTAATGCATGTTTCCTAAATGATATCCCCTACTTTGCCTTTATAAGCTTTCAACTGCATTGCATGCTTATGCTCATTATTTCCATCTGATTTTTGAATTAGGTATACAGATGGTCCAAGCTTGTCTGTTACTAAATATGGGCCATCCCAACTGTTCTTAGGAAATTTCTTTTGATGACCTTTGCCTTGTTTTAACACTAACACATATTCCCCTACTTGATACTGTCTCAGATCAGCTTTGCTATCAAAATCTTGTTTGCTCTTAGCCCCTGTCATTGCCTCTGTTCTTGCCACCTGTCCTTGAACTGTAGCTAACCAGTTTTGTAACTCCTGAATCCATTCCTCAGATGCCAGTGTTAAACATGTGTTCAAAGGGAGTAATAGATTTTCCCAAGATGGCACGATTCTTCCAAACAGTACTTTATAAGGGGTTAAACCAGTGTGTCTGTTCACCCTTGATCGCAATCTACATAGAACAAAAGGTAGTAAATCATCCCAATTTGTACCATTAGCATTGCAAATCTTGCTCAATTCCTTTTTAATCTGGCCATTCATCCTTTCAACCAAGCCTCCAGCCTGAGGGTGATATGGAATATGTAAATTCCATGGAATATCTAACCAATCTGATATTTCCTTTATAATATCATTTACAAATTCTCCCCCATTGTCTGAATCAATCCTAGAAGGTAACCAAAATCTGCTGAATACTTCTTTTACCAAGACTTTTGCAGTTCTGCTTGCAGATTTGTCAGGAGTCGGAAATGCCTCAATCCATCTAGAAAATACATCCACCACTACTAACAAGAATTTATTTTTATGTTTAGTTGTAGGAAGTATTCCAACGTAATCAATTTGCAACCTGTCCCATGGACCTGTTGGAGCATCTCTCATCAAAGCCCCTCTTGTGATCTGCCTAGCTGAGTCCTGTTTAGCACAAACTAAACATCTCTGGATGTGATTTTCCACATACTTCCTAATGGTTAACCACCGCCAAGCTTGCTAATTCTGTCTAGAGACTCTTGTAATTTTGGATGCCCCCCTACTTCCGACCCATGAATCCAACTGAGTAGTAATTTTCTCAAGTATTTTGGGACTACCCATACTATATTGTCAGCATCTCCATGCACCAATATTCTTTCAACTACTCTGAGGTTTTCCTTTCCTAAACATGGATTTGTCTGATTTAATAATTTCTGTAATTCATCATCATACATCTGATGCTCTCTTAAATTATCCATGTTTTTGGAACCTTTTATCTGGGCTCTTATCATATTCAGAGGTATTAACATATCTTCCTCCTTCCATGGGGGACCTGTTTCAGCTGCTTTTTTGGCTTCTATATCTGCCATATTACCATATGCCAAAACCCCTCTTTGCATGTGAGCCTTTGCCTTAATGATTTTTATTTCTTCCTGATGACCATTTACAATATAGTCAATCCTTTCCCACAATTTCTTGTGCAAAATGGGGGTACCATCAGTTGACCTCCACTGATTTCTTTACCAAAACTGTAAAAATACTATCGCTGCATGAATCATTCCTAGTGCAATGTTGTGTCTGCTGAGAAGCAGCAAAGGATTATGATGTGATCTCAAAATTATCTATTGTCCAGCCAACAAATATTTCATCCGTTGTATCGTCCAATAGGATGCAAGTGCAACCTTTTCACACATTCCAAATTTTAATTCAGGTTTCTCTAACTTCCTGCTCACGTATGCTATTGGTTGTAATTTGCCCCCTATTTCTTGTGCTATGAAAGATGCAATGGCTGTATCTGTTACACAAGGATAAACTATAAAGGGTTTTTCTTCACTTGGTGTTCCTAATACTGGTGCACTAGCCAGTGCTTCTTTTAACTTTTGAAATGCCTGGGTTTGTGTGTCTGTCCATTCAAACTGTCTTAACTTTAATAGATCATACCATACAGGGGTTCTGTTAAGTGTGCATAATTAGGAATACATTCACGACAAAACCCTGTTAGTCCCAAAAACTTTTGCAGTGATTTCACATCTACAGGCCTGGGAACAGTAAGTATGTGCCTTACTCTGTCCTCCGTGATTGACTTTCCTTCTGGGCCTAGGCTTAAGCCCAAATACTCCACTCTTTGTTGGACCAACTGACACTTGTCAGGATTCAGTTTTAGTCCTTGTGTTTTTAAAACATCAAGCACCTGTTTTAGTATTGTGATGTTTTCCTCTCTGATTGAAGTTGCAATTAATGTGTCAGCTACATAAAAAATTACCTTATGTTGTAACCCCTCATTTTTAAAAATGTCTGCCATCATTTTATTAAATATTGCAGGACTGTCACAATAGCCTTGTGGTAAAATAGTCCAACAATATTGATGACCCCCAAATGAAAATGCAATTCTGTATTGACATTTTGGATCAAGCTGAATACTCCAATAACCATTTGCAGCATCTAAAACAGAATACCATTTCATCTCAGGGGTTAATTTTGCCATCAGTTCTGGGAATGATACCACTAATGGGGCTGTCCTAAAAGCAGATTCATTTAACGTCTGATAATCTATTGATAACCAAAATGTCCCATCTTTTTTGAGCACTGGCCATACTGGTGCAGAACCTGCAGTTTGACATTCTCCAATCAATCCCTGGTCATTTAATTTCTGAATTACATTTAAATCCCTTTCTGCCTCCTTTGGTATGGGGTATTGTTTAACATAAGGATAATCAGCCCCATCTATTGTTACAATTAAGTTTGTTTTTCCTGTGTCTAAACTGTCTTTTGCCCAAATTGGCTTTGTTTGTTCCCACCAATCCTCTGTCCCTGGAGGGGCAAAAGGCATGTTTTTATTTTTGATACCCTTAATTGTACCTCTATCTGTGGTATCCTTTATCACTTCTGCACATTGTCACTTTATGTACTTCTGCACATTGTGTAGTTGACCATAACATTTTGTTAATGAGGTCCACTGTGTACCCTAATCTCATTATGTCAGGCGCACCCAATAGAGCTATGGCATCAGGTTTTAAATGTACTTTTGTGCAAATTTCTCTGTTCCCTACTCTAATATTCCTTTGTTCTACCACTACATCTGTTGGTGAACCTGTCACACCCACAGTCTTAAAGTGTTAATTTTCTCTCCATCTACCCATACACTACATGTAGGTCTCCCCCATTGATCCAACTGCAGGGGTACATTTGAATCAACAGTGGCAAAAGAGAAAACACACCCCCTAATCAACATTTTTCTAAAGCATTTTATCATCCTTTCTTTCAGAAACTTCAGCACATGGAGTTAATTTTGCCTCTTCCACACATCCACTGCCTCTTTTAACCTGGTTTTATCCTGCATTATTTGTCTAAAAGGAATCCATTCACCATACCTACCCACACCTCTTCCTCTGCTATGCATTCTGTTTTGCTGAAAATTATTACCTTCTACCCACCATGTGTTACTTCTGCTACTTCTCTGCCTATCTCCATTCCATATTCTATGTTCATTGTCACGCATTTCATACACTGGTGCCACTTTCCTTACTTTATCATATTCCAACTGCATCCATTTATCATATTCCATATTATCATTTGCCACTACACCCATATATTGTGCAACTTGCACTGGAACCAATGACAAAATCAATTCCCTGCATTCTTTGGACTCCTCCAAATTCAAAATTGCCTTATCCCTCTTGTCTGCATCCACTGCATGTTTCTCAGATGCTGCTAAAAAATTTAAAATTCTCCTTGCCCCACTTGTAATGGACTCATGCATCATTAACGACATTACCCTTTGGGCCTGTACATTACTTTGAATGTTAAATATCTTTTCCTTGCATCTTTGTATAAAAATTGGAAAAGTTTGTGTAAAACCTTCTACATCTATTCTCCTATCACCCAAACCTTTTAGAGCAACATTCATCAATTCCTGATCACTAATATTTGTGGTTTTTCCCCACTGTAGGATGCTGTCAATCCAACCCATGAATTTTATTTTAATCAGACATAGGTGCTGGCCCTATATCAGATAACATCATTTTAGTATCAGTGATCCTTAATGATGAAGTATTTTTATTCTGCTTTAATTGATCATAATCTCTCTGCCAAGAATCCTTCTCTTTAACTGTCTGGGAATATTCCTTTTTAGCATGTCTCACCCACCTCTCCATTCCATCTAAATATTCCTATATCTGTACCCATACTCTCTAACTGCAGTGGTTTTGAGGGAGGGTCTTGTAATGGACACAAAGGAGTTACATTATAGGGAGGTTGATTATAAGGTGGAGGTACATATGGGTATAAGCTGTACTGACCTTAAGGACGAGCCCCCAAAATGTCGGAATAGAAGTGAGAGTGTCTGAAGCTGGTCTGGGTAATAGATGAGTCCAGGGGAGCTGCCGAGAGAGAGACTCTGGGGGAGGTGTTTGAACCGGTCCAGAAGCCGTTGGAGTTCATGATCTGGACGGGGTCCTTGATGACACTGCAGAACCTGCTCAGGAAGCACTGGGGTGTGTGGGGGTTTTGCATTGCAACCGTCACGCGCCTTTCCTCCCTTTGAATAGGGCTGTTTTCCACAAAGCGAGTGAAAGGGGATTCGGGCCCCACAGCTTTAACCCTTTCCCAGTACCTCCTGTAGATGGCCATGGAGGCGATGTAAAACAGGCCTCCGATGAAGCTCTGGATACTCACCGTTTTCGCCTTGGAGCAGGGTTTCTCCATCACCAACTTTTTCCCAAACACATCTGTCATGTCCGGGACCTTTCCCTCCACCTCTCTCAGCTTCAGCACAACTGTTTGTCTCATTCATGGCTCCAAATTTGGTGACTGGTTAGCCTTGGGAGGCAGAGCAGAGGCCTGGGTTGGGGGGGAAGTTTTGGTTCTTGTTTTGGGTGGTGCGGTCCTGGAACTTGTGGAGATCTTCACCTTGTTCTTCCTGGAGTTCTTTCCTCTGCTGGCAGCTGTTGTAGGGGCCATCTTTTCCTGTTCCAAGGATCTGGAAAGGAAAAAGAAGAGGAGAGAAAGGGGTAGAAAAAGGGGGAGAAAGTCTGAAAAAAGAGGGAGAGGGAGAGTGGGCAGGGTTTATGCAAATGCCTGTCTGCCTGCCTATCTCATCTATGTGCTTCCTATATGGCTCCGTTATGAAAATGACCCAAGGGTCGTCCTTTAGAGCAGTGCAATGGCCCCAAAGAGAAAAAAAGAGAGAGAGAGAGGGCAAGAGATGGGAGGAGAGAGTGAGTAGGAGAGAGAGGGATGAAACCCCCTAAGTGTTATAGCTCTGAGCGGAGTTAGAACTCCGTGTTGTTTCTTTGCCGCTCAGTCGGGGACTTCTTTCCTGAAGGTCAGAATCCCAGTTGATCGCTTCAAGATGATGTTGCTTCTGTCGCAACCTGAAGTCGAAGTTGGTCTCTGAAGCTGGTCCTTCCGAAGTTTTCTCCGTCGGTCGATCCGATCCGATGTTTCTCTTTCTCAGCTTCAGATCTTCAGACTTCAGCCTGCTTCAGTGAACTTATAAGAACAGATTTTTTTTTTGTGCTTGATATTGTTTGTTTATTGACAGATCAGTAAAGTATTGGCTGCAATGACTCTGAGCAACACCACATCCCCCCCCGAGTCCAATGCCCCATTTCCATATATTAGGGGCCAGACACTGTTAAATTAATTATTTATTTATAAACACACAGGACACACATCTCTGGTGATTTAGGGCTTAGCTCACACGATGTGGATATAAGGGATAACATCGCACAGAGTATTGCAGTATAATTACCACGGCACAACTTTCTTTTCACTCACAAACTCCCTGTGGGGAGAATCTGCATTGTTGGGCAGGAGAGCTAAATACACAGGCATCACTGCACCTTCATCTGGGGATTTGGGGGCTTTGGGCCCAGTCATGTCTGTCCTCACCCACCCCGGGCAGCAGGCGTTGAGCAGAATCCCATCATCTTTCTTCTTCTCATTCAGCTCCCTGGCTTGGATTCAGGACAGTACAGTCACCCTGATTTTTGGACACTCCATAAGCCGTGTTTGGCCACCCTTTCTTCTGATGGGCTCCCTACTTGGCATCTTCTTCAAACAAGAATCAAACTGCTCATACCAATTTTCTTTTTTTCAAAATAAAATTAACAAATTTTATTCAAAACATAACAAACACAATAATTCACCTTAAGGATCTCATGAATTCCAATACTTATCTCTTATTTCTTCAGGTTTTAGTTTCTTTTTCCCAAAACCAAGATACTCATTCAAAGCCTCAAATTCTCCTTCATCCGACCATTCCGAAATGAATTCTTGTATTTCTTTATCCAATCTGTCCTTCCAGGCTCTGTACATTTGTTCCCCCCTGGTAAGTGGTACTAAAATATCCAAACCACTGAGTGAACTCACCTCACTCTCAATATCTTCAGCAGACAAGTTTTTCTCTTTCTTTTTCTCCTTCTCTTGTTTCCTCCATTTCACAGTAGGTTTTTCCTGCAAAACGATACTTGATACAGGGTCAGCAAAAGCCTCTAAGTTAGGGGAACCACTGAGGTTATCAAGAGAGGCTCCAGAACCTCTCGTTGACTCTCAGCTATCCTCCTCTGCAGGCAACCTGAATACAAATGTCCTGTCCAGAAACACAAATTACATCTCTTTGGATGCGCACAATTTTTTGTCTCATGAGAAGTCTCGCCACAATTGGCGCATATAAATTTCAACTCTTTGCCAAATGACCATATGATCGACATTTTTTTACAAAATACTGGCATGTCAGGAAAAAAACAGTCTAAATTTACACTTCCCAACCAAAACCGAGCAGACGGGTACATACCTTTCTTGAACTTCACCTTCATTCATTCATCACCTTCGTTCATAGAGAATTTTCCCAACAAATTCCACCTTCTCAGAGAACCTATTAAGGACAGCTTCCATTTATTTCTGGATTACAAAAGGTGAATAAGATTTCACCACCAAAAGAATCTCCTCTTGGGAAAAATGTGGAATGATCTTGTATCCCTGAAGACGAACATCCTCTCGATTCTCGAAAAAGATTTTCCAAAAACTGGAAAAAACACCATCTCCATCAAAAGTCACATCATAGAACTCAACGTTTAGGGTAATCCTGAATGGCCAAGATTTCGCCTTTCCTCACATGACCGTATTCCCCCAAGATGGTGTTCACCACATAAAGCAGCTTGCTCTCCTCTGATGCAGCATCCTCTGCGATGACACGAACCAAATTCACGGCTCAAGAACACTCACAGTTTCCCCCTCAGATTAGGGATCACGCCGAAGTGAAGGGTGATCGCCGCTTGTTGCCTGGAAAAGGTGAACCCCCTATAGCCGCATTGGGCTTAAGACCGTAAACTGCCGATGCCCAAAGGCTGAGGGCCACGTTTCCAGGCACCTAGTGATACTCACACGCTGAAAGGGGATCTGACCAAACAATGGTGACAGCTACCTGTCTCATGCTACTGCTGCTGCACAACAAACACCACTGACTTGCTCCTGCTTCCCTGTCTGTCCTGCTTTCTTCTCCTTATCTGTCTCTCTCCTTCTTTCCTTCCTTGCATCCAGCCCGCTTGTGTTGCTGTCACACAGTACAGCTCGGCTTGCCCCTGCCTTGCCTTTTCTTGCCTCGTTTCACTTCACACTGCTCCTCTGTGCTCGCCCGACAAACTTTGCAAAGTGCTGCAAAGTTCTTTTTTTGCATTGCTTGGGCTGTTGCTGCTGTTTCTTTGAAAAATCAGAACAAGCGCAAATCCGCAGCAGCAGCACAACAAGTGCAAACTGAATAAGAGAGGTGCACCGGTCCTGGAGGTACTGCAATACCCGGTCGATGCGTGGAGTGGCCAGAGCAAGCTCTTCTTCCATCTCCCTGTTCCAAAAATCCATTTAATATATGGTCCCCAGATAGGGGACGTATCAGATGTTAAACTGATAAGAATAGATTTTTTTTTTTTTTAGAACTACTCAGGTAAAATAAATATTCTCAAACCATTCTGGAAAGACTCCAAATCTGAGTAATATTTAGTTACTAGTTTAGTTTACATATTCGCCATCATTGTAGTTTCAAATTTCAAAACTTATTCCAACATTCTGGTTTCCACACCATACATGCCATATCACTATCATTTTTCTTATCAACTAAAAAATATACATAAAGAATACCCAAAAATAAAGAAAAGCATTCTTCAACAGAAAAACTAACATGCTTGAAAACTAAAAGATTCTGACATTTCCACAACGCTTCTTTAACTGAATTAATAATTTGCCAACATTTAATAAACAATCCTTCTTTACATTCCATTTTATACCCGAAAAAAATAACCTCATACTCTACACGCTATGGCCGAGTAAGATACTTTAGCATCGGTCTGACCCTCCGCCATACTTTGTTTGAGAATTCGCAATTCCAGAATAAATGCATTACAGATTCACTCCCACCACATCTGAAATTCTTTAACAGGAATAGCTTTATGTACTATCAACCAAGATAAATCCTTCTGACTATTGGATAGGTTTTTGTTCATTACCAAATTCCACACATTCCTACTGATATTCATTGTATAAAACTCCACCCTCTCCATTATTTCTCCCTTTTTTAATTTTCCCAGCAATGTTTGAAAATTTGTAAAATCAACCACATTATACTTAATAATAATTATATATATTATATTATATAATTTTTTCCAAACTGACCTAAAACTTAGATGAATTAAAAGCATATGGTTTATTTTTATCTAATTCCACCCAGTTATACTTCTTAAAAATCCACACACAGCCAAATCTGACCTAAAAAGAAGCATAACTATCTGCAAAAAACATTTTAAAATTATAGGTAAAATATTTGATAGATAAAAAAAGTTTTAAAATTAGGCACATTCCTCCCACCATTTATCTTTTCTTTAAACATAACTTCTCTCTTTACTTTCTCCATTCTAGAGCCCCATAGAAAAGTAAAAACTTCTTTTGATAATTTCCGCATATATAAATCACTGGGCAAAAAAACTAAGGAAACATATAAAACAATGGGTAAAATCACAGGTTTTACGATTAACATTTTTCCCCTCCATTGTTAGTTTCCTTAATCTCCAAAAAGCCATTTTTTCCCTAACCTTATTTAACATATTAATCCAATTTATTTCGAATAAATAAATCAAAATTCCACTTACCAAAGTCACAACATTCAGTTTTATTTAAATTTAAAAACAACCCCGAAGCTTGTCCATAAAGGTCTGCTAACAAGATCACTCTTAATTGAAGGCGAATCTGCGCATAAAACCACCACATTGTCCATATAAGCTAAAGTCTTAATATTTTTTCCACCGCTCCCAAGGATAGTTATACCTCTTACCACTTTATCACACTTAATCATTTGCAAAAACGGTTCCAGAACACAAATGAAAAGCAATGGAGACATGGGACATCCCTGCCGCACTCCCGATCTTATCTTAATTTTCTCCGTTAAAAACCCATTAACCTGTATCTATCTGCGAAGTCACATCTCAATAAAGAACTCTCACCATATTTACAAAATTTAAAGGCATATTCATTGATTTAAGAACGAGGAACATAAAATTATGGTTAATACTATCAAACGCCTTCATAAAGTCAAGAGATAAAAGAGCCGCTTTTTGTTCTCTATCTAAAATATCCCATAAAAGATCTCTAACTAAAACAAGATTTTCCCAAATGGATCTCTTAGGAACACCACACACTTGACCCCCTTCTATTACTTTATCAATTACTTTTTTCAGCCTATTAATTAAAACTTTAACCATTATTTTATAGTCCATATTTAATAGTGTAATTGGCCTATAATTTTTAATATCACTTCTACAATCCTTCTTAAAAACAAGAGTAACTACACCTTATTTTTGCAATTCATTCATTTCTCTATAAAAACATTCAATTATCATCCTACAGAAGACAGGTTTTATCAATTCCCAATATTCCAAATAAAACTCCGCTGTAAGACCATCCAACCCCGGCAATTTATTTTTAACAAAACTCTTAATAACCTCATCCAATTCAGACAATTCTACATCACCACTTAAATAAACCCCTTTTTTATTCATAAAATCTCAAGAATCCATATCACAATCCACATTATTAAATAAATTACTATAAAATTCATATACCACTTTAAGCATATCTTTTCCTTTTAAACCATTAAGTTCTTTAATAATTTCTTTTCTCCTCACATTTTTAAAAAAAATATCTAGAGCACTTTCACCCTCTTCAAAATCCAAAATCCTTGAGTTAAAAATTATTTCCTTCCCTCTTTTCTTTTTATTTTTCAAAGTGTTTTCATGGGGGAAGGGATACAGAAAGAAAAAGGTGGGTAAAGGGGAGGGGAACATTACAGTTACAAAGGTTCTCCAGATAACATAATATTGTTTATTAGAAAAAAAACAACAAAAAAACATTTAGCAAGTCATATCTAGTATTCATCTCGCCATAAAGTAACCTTGTGAAACATGTTTACCTATAGAGAGGTGAGCCTGAATGGCAGGATTTGAATATGGGATTATAACTTTTTTATATAGTTGAGCCAAGGTGTCCAAATATTCCAATAGCATGCATTTTTATTATGGATCATATACGTAATTTCCTCTAGTTGTCTAATTTCGTTTGTGTTTAACCATTCCATAAAAGTGGGGATATCTGTGGTTTTCCATTTTCTAGGAATGAGGGATTTAGCTGATTGTAATAGATGAAGTGTAAGGGGATCTGAGATAATAGTATTTTTTCCCGGGTATATATTCAACAGGATTGGGACAGGTTCATCAATAGAAAACTTATAGTCTGTGATTTGGTAAATAGCTTGTAGGACTTCCGTCCAGTATTGTTGGAGTCCTGGGCATTTTAACCAGATGTGGGTATGGGTGCCCTTGTGACAGTTACACCTCCAGCAAAGGTCAGAAGTGTTAGGGAACATTTTTTGCAATTTAACTGGGGTGTAATGCCACCTTGTAACCAATTTGAATGTGGCTTTGTTTGTCCTAGAAGCTCTGGAGGTTTTGTGAATTGTGCTATGGATTCTGTTCCAGGCTTCGTCAGGTAAGTTAATATTGAGCTCTTTTTCTCATGCCTGACAGTATGGTCTAGGCGGTAAAGGGGTTGCATTGATCAGAGCTCTATATAATTTAGATAAAGGTTTTTCCGGGGGTCTTGGCTCTGTTAATATCAGTTCCCATGGGGTTAGGGGTCTGTTCCAATTTCTAGATTTATTAGCTTGGATATAGTGGTGCAACTGATTGTAATTCCAGGTATCTCTGGGATGGGAGCCCCATCTTTTCTGTATATCTGCCAAAGTTATCATTCTACTTCCCTTGATAAAATCACTGATTCTGGTCTGCCTATTATTACAGGTTGACAAAAAATAATTGAACCTCCCTTTTAAACCACTCCTACCACATCCCAATAGAAGAGAATTTATCTAGCAAGCTCTGCCAATATCTGAACTTAACTTCAAATGAACCTCTAACATCCTCCTCCTCCTCCTCCAGCAATAGGCTATTTAATTTCCATAGACCTCTACCAATTTGCAAATCATTCTCAAATTATCAAATTGTTTTGGCTTGGGCTGGAGGTGTTGGTTTTGCCTGAGCCACAGACGCATATTGTAAGGCCTGGCCTCTGGCAAGAGGCCAGCAGGTAGGAGCCTATATGTAATAACCCCCAGAACTCCCTTTAAGGGCCAGACAGCCAAGTATGATAATCAAGGAAGTGTAATAAAGACCAAACAGAACAAAAGTAAAGTACAAGCCTGAGATGAAGCAAATACAGAGTCCGGCAATAGGCAAATCCGTAGGCAGGCAGTCAGTCCAGGCAGAGTTCAAGCACATCCGTTATCAGGCACAGGTCAGTCCAGGCAGGGTTCCAGCAAGTCAGGAAGAAGTCAAACCAGGGAAGTCTACAAAAGGGACCAGGCAGGGCACAAGCAGGGAACACGGAATCAGAAGGTACCAGGAATCAGAGGTGGCAAGACCAGGCTAAGCGGGAGCGATGATCAAGCACTGGGTGTAGTCTGGAGAGGGTTTATATAGTCCGGTAATTACTAAAGCAGCCACACATGTGATGACCAATAACGATAGGGAAACTGGTAAAAAGGCAGAAGGGACACAAGGGCAACCGATCCCATATAGCTCCAAAGAGCCCCCTGTGGCTCAGCAAGCATGTGCACCTAGAGTTCCGCATGCAGTCCAGGGTTCGAATCCCTATAGTTCCTGACACATATGTTCTTGCTCCCTGTGGGCAGTCTTTGTAGATGTGTGTAGCCAATCCACATAAGTTGCAGGCTTTGGAGCGGGGGCAGTTCTTGGCCTCATGGCCCAGCACCTTGCAGATCCTGCAGGTTTTTGCCTGGTGTCCCAGCTGTCCACATTTTCTGCATGTCTGCAGCTGGTCTGGGTAGTAGATGAGTCCGGGGGAGCTGCCGAGAGAGAAACTCTGGGGGAGGTGTTTGAGCCCATCAGCTGAACTCTTTTCTCGCTGGAGCTTGACCATGACCGAATACTTACCAGTCCAGAAGCTGTTGGAGTCCGTGATCTGGATGGGGTCTTTGATGACACTGCAGAACCTGCTCAGGAAGGTTATGATGTCCTTCACTTGGGTGTGGGGGTTTTGCATTGCAACCACTACCCGCCTTTCCTGTTGCCCACAAAGTGAGTGAAAGGGGATTCAGGCCCCGCCGCTTTAACCCTTTCCCAGTACCTCCTGCAGATTGCCATGGAGGCAAAGGTGATGTAAAACATGCCTCCTATGAAGGTCTGGATACTCACCATCTCCGCCTTGGAAAATCCTTGCTCCATCACCATTTTTTCCCCGAACACATTTGTAGTCATGTCCGGGACTTTCCCATCCACCTCTCTCAGCTTGAGCACAACTGTCTGTCTCATCCATGGCTCCAGATTAGGGGACTGGTTAGGCTTGGGAGGCAGAGCAGAGGCCTGGGTTTGGTTTTGGTTCCAGTTTTGGGTGGTGCGTCCCTTGAACCTGTGGAGACCTTTTCCTTATTCTTCCCAGAGCTCTTTTCTCTGCTGGCAGCTGTTGCAGGGGCCATCTTTTCCTGTTTCAAAGGGCCTGGAAAGGAAAAGAGAGGAGAGAAAGGGGTAGAAAAAGGGGAGAGAGTTTGAAAGAAAAGAGGAGAGTAGGTGGGGTTATGCAAATTACCCCAAGGGTCGTCCTTCAGAGTAATGGCCCCAAGGAGGAAGAGAGAGAGAGCAAGAGAGGGGTTAAACCCCAAAGTGTTTACAGCTCGAAGCGGAGTAAGAACTCCGAGTTTCTTCTTTGCCGGTCGCAGTCGGGGACTTCTTTCCTGAAGGTCAGAATCCCTGTAGATCGCTTCAAGATGAAGTGCTTCTGTCGCAGTCTGAAGTTGAAGTCTCTCTAAAGCTGGTTCTTCCGAAGTTTCTCCGTTGGTCCTTCGATCAGATGTTTCTCTTCCTCAGCTTCAGCCTGCTTCAGTAGATCTGAACTGATAAGAACAGATTTTTTTTTTCTCTTAAAAACTTTATTTGCACAAAAAACAATATGATTTTCAAGGCATAAGACAATTCCAAGACTTAAAACCTCACAATTTCTGCTTTCACTTTCCCACAATACTTTACATCTCTTAAAAAATACAAATACATTTTTGCCACACATAGCTCAATACATTTTTCTGGAGTTATACAATAAAATGTTACGAACTTTCCATAATGCTTCTTTAACACAATTTGCAATAAGCCAACACCGCAACTTTTTCCCTTTATCAGTACACACAAAAGATCCATAAAAAACATCTTGCATATTAATCAAATAAACATCAAAAACTTTACTTAAGAAGACAGACATTTTCCTCCACACACATTTTGCATAATAACATACCCAAAATACATGCCGAGTTGTTTCCTCATTAATACAATTGTTTCTAGGACAAACTTTATTAGCCACTAATCCCCTGGAATGTTGAAAGGATCTTGTTAGTACACAATTGTGTACAATTGACCGTGCTAAATCCTTCTGATGATTGTCCATCTTTGGCTCAGACACATTCATCCAGATCTTTTTGCTTTGGACTTCAGAGGCATTACCCACAATAATAATCTCCTCCTTAGATTGGATCCACTTAGATAACTTTCTGTGATCTGTTAAAAAGTCCATAGGTGCATCTTGCAATAAATACATATTAAAAAATGTTTCCAATAAAAGGTACTGACTAGAAACATTCAGAAGTACAGGAATTGTTAAAGGGAAATGATACAAATTATGCTTCCGAAAAAAGCTCCAACACAATAAGAAATAAAACATGATAAAAATCCAAATTTTTTAAGATTACAATAAATAAAGCAGAAAAATTTAACATATAAAAACCTCTCAATATCTGGAAAATTCTTTCCACCCTTCTCCTTCAACCTCATAACCTTAACACGACTTCATTTTTCCATTTTAGAATTCCATAAAAAAAAACCATAATCTGATCAACCTTTTCATATTTAGCACAGAAGGAAGAAAGATAATAGCCACATATAACATCATTGGCAACAATATAGTTTTAATAATTAAGATTTTACCCTCCATAGATAACCATCTCAAGGTCTAATATTGTAGTTTTTGTTGGATCTTTTGAAGTAAAATCTCCCAATTTGGCTGCCTATCATTTTTGACGTCAAAAATAACTCCCAATATTTTTATACTTTGATTTTGGACTTGCACTTCACATTTGACAGCTTCCCAATTACCAACACCAAAACAATCACATTTTCCCAAATTTAACTTAAAACCAGAACCTTGACAATAAAATTTAGTAATTAAAAGAGCTCTTTGAATAGCGGCTGGAGTTTCACAGAAAATGGTCACATCATCCATATATGACAGGGTTTTTATTTGAGTTCCTCCACCACCTGGCACCCCCTTCACCATTTTATCCTTTCTGAGAGCACAAAGCAAAGGTTCCAGAGCACATATAAACAATATTGGGGACACCAATCATATACCCCGGCTTTTGGAAAGTCTTGGATACACAGAATTTCCTCCTTCTTAAGACCGCAAAGCCCAAAGAGGATTCTCTCTCCGATGAAACGTAAGCCTTTCTCTGCCCGGAACCACTCCTCCACGGTGAACTTAACGAAATCCTTCATCCGCACCTCAACTGAGGCCGGAGCTCCATGAACATCGGCATTACCTGCCATGGCGATTGCAAAATGGCTTTCAGTTCAGTTCCCCCCCTATAGCAGCATGTGGCTTTACTCCGTGAAGAGGATGCCACAAGGCAGAGGGTTAAACATCCCTTACTAACCAACCTCCTGACATAGACAATATATGATCTAAGCCAAAAGGCCGAGAAGCGATAACCCGAATTGCAAACGCACCGACGGGCCCAGATCCTCACTTGGTCTACCTCCATGGGGAGAGGGGCAATAACACCTCCTGCACCTTCACTACCCAGCCCCCACCTGACACACACGCCCCACATTACAGCATCTCTACAGCTGCCCTTCTACAGCCCTTCTCTGGCTCTGGCCTCTTTGGGCCTCTAGCATCACTTTTGCAGACTGCAGCGGACGACCACTCAGCACCGCAACAGCAACTTCAACATTCTCCCAGAAACCAACATTTGCATAGCCCCGCCTCTTTCTGGTGCACGCAATAAAGCACACAACGAGCTCCTGCAACGAGTCCCAGCTGAAAGGGGTCCGGACCAAGACAGCAACCTGTCTCCTGATACTGCTGCTGCTGCACAACAAACACCACTGACTACTTGCTCCTGCTTCCCTGTCCTGCTTTCTTCTCCTCCTTATCCATCTCTTTCACTCTCTCCTTCTCCCTTCCTTGCATACAACCCGCTTGTGCTGCTCTCTCACAGTACAGTACAGCTCGGTTTGCCCCTGCCTTGCCTCATTTCACTTCACACTGCTCCTCCGTGCTCACCGGACAAACTTTGCAAAGTGTTGCAAAGTTCTTTTTTTTCCTTCCTTGGGCTGCTGTTGCAGCTGTTTCTTTGCACTTGTTTGTGCTGCTGCGGATATGCACTTGTTCTGATTTTTCAAACTGAATAAGAGAGGTGCACCGGTCCTGGAGGTACTGCAATACCAGGTTGATGCGTGGAGTGGACAGAGCAAGCTCTTCTTCCATCTCCCTGTTCCAAAAATCCATTTAATATATGGTCCCCAGATAGGGGACGTATCAAATATTAAACTGATAAGAACAGATTTATTTATTTATTTTCACTCAGATCAGAAAATCTTAAAATATTTGATCTTAGAAAATCTTTCCATCATTGTGAAAATATTTTTTTATTCCATCCATCTGCTCTCCAAATTTTTCCAGCTTCTAAAAACCCTTTACAATTCACTTCTTTCCAGAAATAAATAACTTAAACCAAGCTTTATACGTTCAACCGAAGACACACTCTCTTTTAATTAACAAAATATTTCTCACTTTCCTCATTGCATATTTCATACAATTTATAAATAACCAACTATTTTTAAAATTTTCTAAGGGGATATTTATACCATATAAAACAACTTCATAATTTAAAGATTGTAGCCCACTAAACTATTTTAAAAAAAGGAGCCACTCTTCTCCAAATTAATTGGGCATATCTACAATTCCAAAAACATGTAGGGGAGTCTCGTCTACAATACAGTATTTCCTAGGACAAACCGCTCTTCTTACTTAACCCCCTTCTATGGTTAAATTGCCTAGTTGCCAAACAGTCATGCACAATACACCACGCCAAATCCCTATGTTCATTTAGCATACAATATGACACGTTTTTTCCAATTAGACACAACATCTCTCTAATTCCCTATTAAAACCACTTCTTCCTTGTACTTCAAAAATTTACAAATTTTCCTATGGTTCATTAAAATATCGGTGGGCAGCTTCTGTAAGTCATATTCAACTAAAATCTTCTCTAATATAATATATTATTGTTTTGGTAAAACTCCCGCATAAGGTCTAGAATGATCTAACATTATCCCAATTTTTTTAATAAAAAGGCTAATTGATAAATCATAAACACTTAAAATCGTATCTGATGATAAAACCATTTTAAGAGAAAAGGCTAAAATTTTAGTATATAAATATATTCTTTATATAACATCACTCTTTTTAATCGTTCCATTTTAGACCCCCACATAAATATAAAAAAAACTCTCTAATAAATCTTTTAAGCCAAATAAAAGGAGGGCTAAAAACCATTGAAACATATAAAATAATGGGTAAAATTACTTGTTTTAATACTAAAACTTTCCCCTCATAAGTTAATTCCCTTAAACGCCAAAAGTTTAGTTTCTTTTTAACCCTTTCCAGCAAAGACTCAGTTTTTTATATTTCCACCATTGTCCGAAAACCAAACCCCTAACATCTTAATCTCTCTAGAAAATTTTAAACTTACATCAAAATCAATAACCCATTCTCCAATCATTAGACTGCTTGATTTCAGAAGCCAGATACCCCACTAAACCACTCCACATATCTCAAAGTTCTTCTCAGACTAATTGTATCTTTTAAAATTACCGAGACATCATCCATACAGGCATAACTTTTACTTGAGCACCATTACTCCCTGGAATAAAAAAAACCCTAATCACTTTATCTTGGCATATGCTTCTTAATAATGGTTCGATTGCACAAATGAACAATATTGGCGATAGTGGACACCCTTGTTTCACTCAAACCATTGACAGATACTTTACTAAAACTAATATTGTATAAACTTTTAATCTGTTCAATAAAGTACTAGGGAACCCCAATCTAGTTAAAACTTTAAAAAGGAAACTATGGAATACTCTGTCACATGCTTTTTCAAAATCGAAAGATGTAATTAATAATTTCTGATTTCTCTCCCCTGTATCGTAAATTATATCCCTTATTAAAGACAACGCTTCAGTAATAGATCTTTGGGATTGCACAATATTGATTAATCTCAATAACATTACTAATAACTTCTTTTAGTCTAGATGCCAAAATGTTTGCAGCGTGATTGGTCTCCAATTTTTGATCAAATCTTTTTCACCCTTTTTAAAAATTAAAACCACCACACCTTCTAGCCAAGATTCAGGAAGCACATAATTTTTAAAAACTTCTGTAGGGAGGTAGTGCTGGGTCCCTGCACTTACCCCCCTCCTGCTGCTGTTCCCTGTAGGGGAGCAGGCACTGAGACTGTTTCTGTGTGTGGTGAGCTGCTGCCTAGCAACAAGCTGAACAGTAAGCTGAGGGCTGTAGGAAGTTGCAAAGCAGCCTGGGAGCCACCAAAAGGAAAAGGAAAAGCTGGAAAGCCTGGCAGAGGAAGTCAGGAGGAGGAGAGAGAAAGCTCCAGAAGCTGCACGTGGGCTCAGAGGAGCAGCACAAGAAGAAACTGTGCTATGCAGTGGGCTATTTCTCAAGAGTACTTACTCCAGTAGAGATGGGTTTTGATGACTCTGTTAGGAATTTGCTAGCAGTTCACTGGGCGATCCTAACTACATAACACGTTGTGGGGTTTTCAAAAATAATTCTGCAGACACCCCATACTCCCATTAAAATGCTCCTTGAGCGTACCGTTAGTGGAGTCTCATCCCAAAGGGTTGCAAGGTGGCTAGCTGATTTAACACACAGAAACATTACCATTTTACATAATGCCACCTACCTCTTACCCCAGTTATTACAGTATAAAGGTGACCAACATGACTGTGGTGAGACCCATAGAGCTAAATCACAGGAGATTTTCAGACTAAATGCAAAACAGGATGATTTAGAAATATGGGTAGATGGCTCAAGGTACTGGAAAATTGTCATTTCCATACAGGTTATGCCCTGTGGTGCCCACAGACAAATGAACAAATTTTAATAAAATGTCCGAGAAGCTTTTCTGCACAAAGGGCAGAACTAGAGGCGGTAAGAGAAGCTATCATACACTTCAGTTCTGGCCCCATTCCAATATTTTCTGATGTGCTTATGTGACCCGGTCCCTGACAGAATACATGCCATTGTGGCACACAAGGGGATTTACTGATGCATTAGGGAAAACCCTTGTACATAGTGCAGTCTTAAAAGACATGGGATAGAGCAGACACAGAGCCTCAAAGAATTGTAATATTAAAAGTAAAAGCACATCAAAAAGGTGATGACGAAATCACAATTGGAAACAAAGTTGATTTGTTGGCTAAAGAAGCAGCTGTCATAGGTGTCAAGTGGATGCCTTATGATGCTGAAGGGGAGCAGGCATGGGAAGAACATAGGTATGATGAGGAACAAGACCATGAGGATATAAATTTTATACAGGCCCAATGCCTTCCAATAATAAAAACAGCAGAACCTTGTTTAGCAGATGAACAAGCTAAGGATGATGCTTTGCGTGAAATAAAAAATGAAATAGAAAAGGGCAACACAGAGAAGGCAAATAACTATGTGTTACAAGATAAAATTTTATTAAGAAATACATCAGAAGGTCTTAGATTTGTTGTACCCAGTCAACATCAAAAAGATGTAACAAAGGAGAACCACAGATTGACAGGACAATATGGGCATAGAGGGTACTCTAAAATATATTCAATCCAAGTACTGGTGTGAAAAGTTGAAAGACACTGTTACCCAGACAGTACAGGAATGCCTTATATGTGCCCAAATTAACCCTAGGCCAAAAGGTCAAAGACCTGTCCAGAGTGCCTGTGGCTGATGGACCATGGGAAAACCTACCAATTGATTTTGTAGGACATCTACCTAGTACCCCAGGGGGTTATAGATACTTACTAGTCATTATAGATATATTTTTGAAATGGCTAGAGGCTTTACCTTTAAAGAATGATTCTGCTTCCGCAACAGCCAAAGCTTTGTGGAAGGAGGTTTTCTCAAGATGGGGGTTCCCAAAAATTATTGAATCAGACAGGGGAACACACTTCACAGGGAAAATCATGACTACTGTTTGTGACATGCTAGGTGTACAACAGAAATTCCATGTCCCTTATCATCCTCAGTCATCCGGCTCGGTTGAAAGAATGAACAGAACCATCAAAGAAAGACTTAAAAAGATGGTGTTACAGTCAGGACAAAATTGGCTAACGCATTTACCTGCGGTATTAATGGCCATAAGGGGATCACCAGCAAAAAGGACTTTACTCACTCCATATCAGCTAATGACTGGCAGAGTTATGAATCTAAGTCATCCAGCTGATCCCAAAATTAGCACCCCTGTTAGAAAAGCTGCAGAAAGGGACAATTTCCTCGAACAGGTACAGAAATATTTACATTTTGCAGCCTGTAATATGACACCGAAAGAAAAACAACAGGAGGGTAAACCGCCACTATCTCTAAGTGGCACATTTACTAACCCACGAATCCGAATTGGAAAAATTCAGATTGGAAAACGAACATTTTGCGACATTTTGCGACTTTATTTACAGGATCCATTATGGAGTGAGAACCAGCATACAATCAACCTTGGATCCTGCATAAGAAATTTCAATTCTTCTTTTTCTTGCTACACTGATAAGTAGGGCTCCAACCTACAGCTATCAATACTCAATACCAAACAATACCACATGTGTAAATAACAGAATCCCATGAATCTAAAAGCACTGAACTTAGGAATGGGGAAAAAAATTCATGACTGGTTGGTAAAATTTGACAGCGATGAATTCCTGTTAAAGGAACTGCAACAACATGAGGCTAAAGCCACAATTGTCATCCACCATGATCAAAGTGAATTAAAGAAAATTTCTACTCTCTTGGGAAAGGATTCAAAGGGTCATTGGTGGGAGACATTGTTTGGGCACTCAGCCGAAGCCAATACAGTTATAAATTTATCTCATACATCCCGTTATACTCTTGCTAATGTTATCCTCCTTGCTGACTCTGCTACAAGTTTATATGTGCTGTGTAACTCGGTTTCAGCATAAGAAAATCACTGTGCTCTCTATGAAAGTGGAGGCACAAAGTAGGGTGAAAACTGCTTCCTCTAAAGTAGAGACCTTACTACCAAGGAAAATCAACTACAAGTCACCTGAAACTTGCAGCAATTGTCAAAAGGATGGACATGTAAAGGAGTAATGTATCATTCACAAGCGAAACATCACTGCTTCTCAAATTTGAAATGAGTTTCATGTCAGTTTTCAAAATATTGTTTTATAATTTTGTATGTTTTAATTTTAGATATTGTTTAATCTACTTGTTGTTACTTTGTGTTAGAATTTAATTAGACAAGATTGTGTGTGTGTGTGTGTGTGTGTGTGTGTGTGTGTAGTGTAAATCACCTCTGGCACAAGGATGTTACACTGATATAGCCACAAGTCTGAAGAGGATTTCCTTTTATCTTTGGGGTGTGTCCTTCAGACACAAATGGGGGGAATGTAATATTCAATATCAGAGTTGCTCCTGGACTTATGAGCCATGTAAGGGATTAACAGTGATTCCGGGCTCAGGAAGGAGTGTAACAGCCACAGAGAGTGCTATCCTTTCATAAAATGCATCTTCTTTCAAGTCTATCTCCTGAATGGGGTATGAAAATCAGCCACACCTGTCATGGACAAAAGAGGAGACCCACAGGCCGGCACCAAAACAGCAATAAACAAAGGTGGTGTCCAGGAAGGAAAAGCATGGGAGAGAACAACAAATGGATGCCCAGCAGGAACAAAAGGCAAACTAAAGGCAATAAACAACCATTTGTTTATACCCCTGAGGTGGTAGAACAGGTTTCAGACCCTGGGAATGAGGGTCAGGCATGGAAATCACTACCTATACAACACTGCCACCTACAGGACACTTCTACTACAGACCAGTAGGAGGGACCATGGGTCCACTGACACATGAGGTGTTTGTATGACCTGGAGAAAGGAAAGGCACATTCTTGCAACATGTACACATTACAATTCTGGCTGTCAAGAAATGCAAAGATGGTCTGTCGTCTCATCAGGTCCTTAATACTCCTAACATTAATGGTGAATAAGTTAAAAGACCCCATTAGTTAAGAAATAAAAAGAAAACCTTTAGCGTTAGTCAGTTATACATTACCACTCCGGTCGGGCGGGGGGTGACTCTCCTCCGGAGATTCCAACATCTTCCAGCTTGACTGGGATCTGCCCTAGCTCTTCTAAGAGCAGTTCCATGTCCTCTGTGGCCTGAATATTTACCTGTCCAGAAGCCGTTGGAGTCTGTGATATGGATGGGGTCCTTGATGACGGTGCAGAATCTGGTCAGGAAGGTGATGATGTCCTTCACAGGTGTGTGGGGGTTTCGCATTGCGACCATCGCCCGCCTTTCCTCTCTTTGAATAGGGCTGTTGCCCACAAAGCGAGTAAAAGGGGATTCGGGCCTTTCCCAGTACCTCCTGCAGATTGCCATGGAGGCGAAGGTTATGTAGAACAGACCCCCGATGAAGGTCTGTATACTTACCGTCTCTACCTTGGAGAAGCCCTGTTCCACGACCATTTTCTTCCCGAACACATCTGTACTCATGTCCGGGACCTTTCCTTCCACTTCCCTCAGCTTCAGTACTACCGTCTGCCTCATCCATGGCTCCAGATTAGGTGACTGGGTAGCCTTGGGAGGCAGAGCGGAGGCCTGGGCTGGGGTTTCGGTTCTGGGTGGTGTGCTCCTGGAACCTGTGGAGACTTTTTCCTTATTCTTCCCTGAGCTCTTCCCTCTGCTGGCAGCTGTAGCCGGAGCCATCTCTTCCTGTTCCAAGGGTCTGGAAAGGAAAAGAGAGGGGGAAAAAAAGGGGGAAAAGTCTGAAAAAGAAGAGTGAGAGAGAGAGTGGGCGGGGTTATGCAAATGACCCAGAGGGTCGTCCTTCAGAGCAGTGCAATGGCCCCAGGGAGGGAAAAGAGAGTGAGTAAGGGAGGGAAGGGAGAGGAGTTTTTAGAAAAACTCCTAAGTGTGTACAGCTCTTTAGCAGAGTAAGAACTCCGAGTTTCTTCTTTATCCTCTTGTCGTTTCAGTCGGAGACTTCTTTCCCGAAGGTCTGAATCTCAGTCGATCGCTTCCAGATGAAGTGCTTCCTGAAGTGCAGCCTGAAGCTGAAGTCGGTCTCTGAAGCCGGTCCTTCCGATGATTCTCCGTCGGTCGGTCGATCAGGTGTTTCTCTTCCTCAGCTTCAGATCTTCAGACTTCAGCCTGCTTCAGTAGATCTGAACTGATAAGAACAGATAAGGTTTTACTCAGAAATAAAGTGACCAGCAGGAATAAACCCTACAGTATGACTTTACCTCATCATATTTAAAACCGCATAATAATTTTTATTTTTATTAAAACAGCGCTATTTCAAATTTCTGATATATGTCAGCACTTTATATCTCGCATTTTTTTCGGAGACACTTTCTTTAATACACATATTAACCTCTCTGATTTCATCCTCATCTGACCATGTTTGAAGAAATTCCTGTAACTCCTGATCTGACTTCCTTTTTCCAAAATTGATAGTTTTTCACCTCTAGTATCATATTCTTTTCCGTCACTTACATCGAAGAACTGTGATGTTTCAGGAACTTTTTTTATCTCCCTTTTTAACACCGGCATAACTTCACTTGCCTGACTAGACACATCTGAAAGACTGTCACTGAAAATGACAAAATTCGGAGAGGCACTCAAGTCCCCCAAATCTGGAGAAGCCGCAGAATACTCCACATTAACTACCATCTCTTTCTCTTGATTCTCTTGTTTTTCCCTCATCGGACAGCTCGCATGTAAATGGCCAAACTGAAAACAGAGAAACTTTTTAGCTTGCAGACAATCTTTCACCGCATAGGATAACTCACCACAGTTTGCGTATGAATTACAGTCCTCCATTGAGTGGCCATATGCACAACACTTTCGACAAAAAATAGGCATCCCGTTGAAGTGACAATCTAGGTTGACGTTTCCTAGACGAAACCTCGCCAGAGGGTAGACTCCCTTTTTGAACTTAGCCTTATACTTGTACTTAGATGTCCAAATGCCCAATTCGTTGAGAATTTTACCTGCAAAAGTCAATTTGTCACAATATTTACTTAGTTCTGCAAAGGGAAATTGATCTGGTCCTAAGGGAGAATAAGACTTAACCACTAGAATTATCTCTTCCAGGACATGTGGGAAAATCCTGTAGCCAGACAGTCTTGGGTCCTTCTTGTTGTCAGCCAAAATCTGCAAAAAAACTAGAAGAAATACCTTCTCCAGTGAAGATCACGTCAAACACCCCACGCTTGGGGTAATCTTGGATAGCGAGGATTTCCTCTTTTTGTACTCGTCCAAATTCACCCAGGATCACATTAACCAGGAACGACAACTTCTTATCGCCAGTCGAAATGTCCTCTGCGATGATTCGGACCGAGTTCTTAATGCGTGCAAACGCCGGAACGACATCCTCTCCAGTATCCATGTCGCACTCCTAGTTTACACCCTCAGTGTAGGGTTTCCACTAGAGTGGTTGATTGCCTCTCGTTGCTCTCAGAATGACCCTCCCCCTATAGCAGCAACCGGCTTAAGATGGTAGTACCACCGATGCCTGAAGGCCGAGGGAAGGTGTCCTCAAGCACCCAATGACTCAGACACTAGATCTTAGCCAAAAGGCCGAGAAGCGATAACCCGAATTGCGCACGCACCGACGGGCCCAGATCCTCACTTGCTCTACCTCCATGGGGAGAGAGAGGGGCCATAACGCTTCCTCCTGCACCTACACTATCCTCCCCCCAAAACCCCAACCCCCACCCCACCTCAGACACAAGCCCCCCACATTACAGCATCTCTAATATCTTCTACAGACCTTCTCTGGCTCTGGCCTCTTTGGGCCTCTAGCATTGCTTTTGCGGACACTCAGCACCGCAACAGCAACTTCACCACTCTCCCAGAAGCCAACATTTACATAGCCCTGCCTCTTTCTGGCGCACACAATCAAGCACACAACGAGCTCCTGCAACGAGTCCCAGCTAAAAGGGCATCACACCAAAAAACGGGTGGATGACGACATTAACAGCAAACTGTCTCCTGCAAAGTGTTGCAAAGTTCTTTTTTTTCCTTCCTTGGGCTGCTTGTTGCTGCTATTTCTTTGCACTTGTTGTGCTGCTGCTGCAGATTCGTTCTTTTTCTGATTTTTCAAACTGAATAAGAGAGGTGCACCGGTCCTGGAGGTACTGCAATACCAGGTCGATGCGTGGAGTGGACAGAGCAAGCTCTTCTTCCATCTCCCTGTTCCAAAAATCCATTTAATATATGGTCCCCAGATAGGGGACGTATCAGATATTAAACTGATAAGGACAGATTTTTTTTTTAAATTAGCTGTACCTAACAAAGAGGTACGCTATTTTTATTAATCATAGAAAAATATAACAGGGACATAGCCATAAAATACAAATTACAAAAGATTTACATAAAAAAAGACCAATCACATAAAAACCATTTTTTTGCTAGTAAAACATTTTGTTTTTTGTCAAGCAGGGGTAATACAAATACATTTCACTAAAAGCCAAACTTAAAATGTTTTTAACAGATAAAACATCATTTTTAAAAAGTAATATGTTTCTTGCCTTCCATAATACTTCTTTGCAACAATTAATTTTCCATGCAATAATTTTACAAACAGAAGAGAGACATTCCAATGGACCATATAAAATCATAAAATAATCCACATGCTTAAAATTTAAAATCTTCAGTAAAAGAGGAGTGATTTTAGTCCATAGATCTTTAGCAAAATTGCAAGTCCATAAAACTTTAAGACGGATTCCTCTTCGCTGCAGCAGTCACGTGGACATTTTGATGTATTGGCCATGCCTCTCCTGTATTGGAAGGCATTGATGAATACACATCCAAGAAAAATCTTTGTGAGAATTAAAACAATGTGTAAAATTCACCATATTCCAAATCATTTTACTTTTAGCTTTATTAAAATTACCCACCAAAGATATTACAGATTCCAGTTTTAAAGATTTTAACAATGTTTTAACATTCAATAAAACTTTCAGCTCTTTCCCATTAAAATTATATAAAATCACAATTTTTTCTAAAATATCATAATTCTTAGACAAAGTAAGAGTATGGAAACTTTGTTATTAAAACGAATAAAATAAGACCAATAGTGATTTTTAAAAAGAGCATTTAAACATAAAACAAAGAAAATCTAATAAGGATAAAAGCCTTTAAAATCTGGAAAATCTTTTCCCCCTTTTTCTTGGACTTCATAACAATTTCTCTCTTTAGTTTTTCAGCTTTTGAACTCCATAAAAATTTGAAGCAAGCTTTTGTGATTTTCTTTAAAAGATAATCAGGAGGAGAAAAGACCAAACTTATATACAATAAAATAGGTAAAATCACCATTTTGATCATTAAGATTTTCCCTTCCATTGTCAATTTCCTCAGACCCCACATGCAGATTTTCTGGTTTATTTTATTTGCAACCATGTCCCAACTTTCTGAACTGTTATTAAAATGATTAAAAATAACACCCAAAACCGTAATTTTATCTGATACTGGCACAGGGACGTCCCTTAAATCCTGATTTCCAAGGTTTAAAATTATACTCTTAAGTTAATTTTAAAACCGGAAGCACAACAATAAAACTGGATTTGCCTAAAATTTTTTTGCAATGAAAGACCACATTGTCCATATAATCAGAAACTTTAGCCTCGAGTCCACCACCACCTGGTAAAAAAACACCCCGGATTTGCTTATCTTTACGAATTGCACATAAGAGGTTCTAAAGCACATATAAAAAGTAAAGGGGAAAGCGGGCACCCCTGCTTTACCCCAGGTTTTAAAAAAACCTCCCTCGTCATAAAAACATTGACTAAAATCCTATTAGAACAATTTTGTATAAAAAGATTTTAAACACAATAAGAGAGTCTGGAACACCCATTGTACACTAAAAAGATAAGAGTGAGATACCCGATCAAAATTGACCGATAAAATTGCAAATCACACCACCTAACCTTAGCATCCTCAATGATGTCCTTTACCAAATTAAGATTTTCCCATACACTTCGACCTGGGACACCACATACTTGGTTTAGATGAATAAGTTTCTCAATAACCTGTTTCAGTATATTAGCACAAATTTTTGCTAAGATTTTATAATCACAATTCAACAAAGTTATTGGCCTCCAATTTTTTAAATCACACTTTTTACCTTTTTTATGTAGCAAAGTAACCACACCTTTTTTCCAAGAATTTGGTAAAACTTTAGAATTAAAAACCTCAGTAAAAAGAGCAAATAAATCATCTTTAAGAACATCATAAAAGATTACATAAAATTCAATTGGTATACCGTCGTCTCTTAACTCTTAACTGATTCTAAAACCTCTTGTTCATTTCAAGACCTGGCTAAAAAATTCTTGGACACCTCATCAAGTTTGTTTTCAACCTCATTCAGAGAATCTTTCACAAAGTTCTCATCAATAACTTTTTCATTAAAAAGCTCAGAATAAAAACCATGGACCTTGTTTAAAATACCTTGTAAATCAGATACCCCCTCAATTTTTTCACGATTTTCAACCTTTTTCTTAAAAAAATACCTAGAGCATTTCATTTTCTTCAATGAGTTTGACTCTTGAATTAAAAAATTACCTCTTTCCCTTTTTGCTCTAGGCATTTAGTAATTTCTTTTTTACACTCAATAATATAATTCGCAACCTCAATACCATAATTCCTCATTTTATATAAGGTTTGCAAACGACAGTTAAGAACCGCAAAGAAATCCCTTCTTTGCTCAGCTTTTCTTATTCCGACATCAATAAAAAAAAAATTTGATTTTTTTTTTCTTCATACTTTCCCACCAAACGCCAAAGGACATACTTGGGTTTTTCTTTTTCTTACAATCAGCATAAAAGTTTTTAAAATCTGTTAACCTCAGCATCATTTAAAAGGGAAACATTCATTTTACAGGCAGATTTCTTCACATAAAAGGATAAAATCTTATGGTCAGAAAAAACATTGGTTAAAAGATCACAACTGACAGGCTCAACATTATCGGAGGAAAAAACAAAATCAATTCTGGAGCTGCACAAAGCATTGCTCCAGGTTATGCCATCTTCAGGTATATCCTTATTACAACATTTAAAAACATCAATAAGCTTAAAATCAGTTAAAATATTTTTTAACATAGCAGATGTTTTGTCATAATTCCGACTGGTAGATTGCATAAAATGTTTTTCCCCTTTAAGAACACAATTAAAATCACCAGCTAAAACCAAAGGACAAGAGTTATCAATAAAAGGAGGTAAAATTTCTAACGTCTCAGCCCTTGCCACTTTGTCTGGAGAACCATAAAAATTTAAAAATTGCCATTTAATACCATTCATAAAACCTTTAACCAATAAAATTCTGCCTGGTAAAATCTCTTTAAAATCAACAGTAAAATTCCCCTTAAAAAGTATAGCGACACCCGCAGAGGAATATCCGTTGGACCCAGACCACACCGAAGGACCATAAACCCAATCATCCTCATATTTCTTATAATTCAGACTGTGTGGGATGCCACATTCTTGTAAAAATAAGAGATGCGGTTAAAACAGATAAACTAAAAAGAGCAGATCTCCGAACATCAGACAACAAACTTCTTACATTAAAAGAAATACCTTTTAAATGATGACATTTCCATTTATAAAGAAAAGAAGTTAAAAAGCAAATCAACATCAGAGGCTACATTAATCTTTACCAGTCAGACACTCCATGTCACCGGAACTAAACTCTTCTACCTCACCAGAATCAACAGTGCAGAGTGTAAAAACAGGGGAACTACAACCCTCATTGATATCAGAAAAACCCTCGAAAGAGGGGACTGGAGTATATTGCAGCAAATCGGACACATGAAGCTCTACAGCAGGCTCTTAACAGTATCCTCCATCGGACCCTCTAAAAAAGGGTCTTCTGTAATCAACTGAGGTGCTTGCATCACGGATGAGATGGCCAGTTGCTGACTCTTGGATGTCTCCGGGCCACAGAAGAAGAAAAAGGAACCGCACATGACTGCTTACCTCGGCATCATCCATATTCCCAGCAACCCCTTTACCAAGGGGGGGGTACTTTTGTCTGCCGCCTGCTGGCCTTCATTTGTCGCCTCAGATGTCTCCTTTGCTTTGCTGTCAACTGTCTTTGGAATTCCTCACTGTTCGGATCGAGTAACATTTCTGCATTCTCCGAAGGTATCTCTACAGCTGGAAGTTGAGACACAGGAACAGAGGACACCGAAACAAGAGCAGGCACAGAAACCGGTATGGGAATGGGAACAGGAGCAGGTTCAGTAGGGACAGTTTTGAGTACCCTAAGAGGGCACCCCCAAAAAGTATGTCCGACTTTCTGACAAAGTCTGCACTCCTTACCCTTAGGACACTCAATACCCGAATGTTCCTTACTGCCGCAATTTGTGCAGACGGCCTCGCATTCATCCTGAAGGTGCCCATGCTGCTTACATTTACGACAGAAAACCGGCATACCTGTATAAAAAAGATCTCCATTAACAGTTCCTAATTTAAATCTAGCAGGAGGGTGTTTCTTCTCCTTAAAACCATTTGGGTCTTTAATAAAGGTAATTTGATACCTCCACTTGGAGGTCCAAATACCATATTTATTGTTTACTTTACCCAAAAGTTTAATGTCTTTAAAGAAGTTAGCCAGAAAGGTACGGATCACATGTTCTGGCACAAAAGGGAATACATTTTGACTACAAGAATAACGCTTTCATCAGCAAAATGTTGTACAATGTTAATACCCTCTAATTTGGGATTCCCTTTCAAGGACTCTAATGCCCTCAGCAACAAAAGTAATGTCAAAGATTCCTCTTTTGGGGTAATCCTGGATTGACAAAATCTCAGATTTCTGAATGGAAAACAAATTAAAAAGGATGTCTTCCACAACATATTTGAAGCCACGAAGATCTGCTCCACCATCTTTGTAGGAAATCCTGATGGTATTCTTCAGTCTGGCATAGACAGGAACAGCGTTAGAATCAGCCTCCATGATGATACAAAAAAGAAAAATTCCAGTACTTCAAAAAAGAAACTGGAAAACAGGGCAGGGGAAAAAACGCTACTTGTTTAACAAGAGAATGCCCCTTCCCCAATAGCAGCATGCAGGTTAAGCCAGAGGCGATCCTGCAAGGCCGAGGAAGGGGGTCTCTTGAATACCGCAAAGGCCGAGAAGCGTAAGCGCAAAATACAATCCCAGCACTCGTAAGAGAACACTGGAACACAGTGGGGATCGCAACCCGTTGCTCTGAGATTTGCCCCTCCCCAATAGCAGCATGTGGGTTTAGCCTACCTAAGTAGGCGATCCCGCAAGGCCGAGAAGGGGGGGGTCTCAAGAAGCACCTCTCTTTTCTGGCTAAGATCTCATGCAGTACATAAGGTTTTGCTCAGAAATAAAGTAAACAGCAGGAATGAACCCCACAGCATGACTTTACTTCATCATTTAAAAACCTGCATAATTTATTTTTATTTAAAAAGACACATTATTTCAGGTTACGAATGAATGTCAGTACTTTATACCTCACATTTTTTTCCTCAGTACCTTTTTTTTTTTTTTTTTTTTTTTGTAACTCAAATTTTTATTTGGTGAGTTATCGTACAATACACATAATACATATGAAACATTGCTCATCAAGACATCTTGACAGTTAGTTAGTTGGGATTTTCCTTTGGTATAGAAATAAGATAAACATGGTATTAACAGATTTAAAACTGATAGAACAGTGAGTAATATGGTCCAGACATTGTTACCTTATATATTCTGTAGTTCTACAACCTCTATCTTTGTTAAAATATGGCTTTCAACTTCCATCATTTATGATATTTGTGTTTATGGGATTTTCTGAGCTCTCCTGGGGGTTCAATGCGTAATAGGCTTCCCATGGTGATCATACATTGGCATTTGATTGTACATTATTTGTTATAGAGGCAGTCTCTCAGTACCTTTTTTAATGCACCTATTAACACCTTCTGTGTCTTCCTCATCCGACCAAGTAGTCAGGAACTCTTGTATTTCCTTGTCCGATCTCTTTTTCCAAAACTGATATAATTTTTCTCCTCTAGTATCATACTCTTCATCACCAGTTGGAATTACCTTCAGATCTTTTTTCTTCTTTCTTTTTCCTTTTAACAAGAGGCCTAACTTTACTCGCTGGACTCGAAGGTTCAGATAAGCTCTGACCAAAAAACTGCAAAACCGGGGAAGCACTGAGATCAAAATCAGAAGAAATCACCAGTGCCTTTCTCATCTTACCGGACTCACTCTCCATATCCTCATCAGGTGAACTTTCTTCTTTATTTTTCTCCTTCTCCTGCAAAACAAAACTTTGAAACTGGGTCAGCAAAGTTCTCTAAATTAAATTACGGGAAGCGTAAACGTTTAAAAATTTCCATTCTTGACCTAAAACCTCAGCTGAAACTAAAAGTGCTCCTGTACTTGATTAATTTTAACAGGACCCTTAAATAAAATGGCTACCCCAGCAGATTTATTCTCGTTACATCCGGACCACACTGAGGGTCCATATGACCAGTCGCTCTGAAACTCAGAGTAGTCCAGTCTGTGCGGTATAGCGCATTCCTGTAAAAAAAGAACTGTAACATTAAAAGCGGCTAAAAAGTTAAAAACCGTAGTCCGCCTTAATTTACTTAAAATGCTCTGCACATTAAAAGAAAGTCCATTAAGAATAGCCATAAAAAGGAAGGGAAAAAATAAAAAATCACATCAATAAAAAACACTATTAGGCTCTTGTGACATTCCCATAATATCTAACAAACTGTGTACCCCTTCAGTTTCTAAAAAAGTATTAGATGGTGAAACAGGATTATCAGATGAAAAACTCTCTAAGTTTGGGGATAACACCTCCGGGCTTTCAAAAACTCTAGTCACCGCTCCAGCAGAATCCATCTTTTTTTGACATCCACTTCCCCCCCCTTACCATCTATGCAGACGGCAGAGGCAACCCCTTTAGGGACTCTCCTAGGGTTTTCGGATTTGGGTAAGGAATGCAAAGAGACCGAAACAGCAGTTTCAGCCGATGCATCTTCCTCCCGCACACTCCCACCACTCAAAAGATCCATTGCCTCTTCACCATCAGGGGGATCATTTACAAATGGAGTCTCAACAATCTGGGCACTCCCTATGGGAGCAACACTGGAGGCAGCAATTTCCACCGGCTTATTAGCTCCAGCTGCCTCATCAGACGACCCAGGGATCATTCTACCGGAGCGATTTGGCCCTTTTGCCCTTTTAGGACAAGACTCATATTTATGACCTGTTCCACCACACAAATTACAAATCACACCTTTGGGGCATTCTTTTGTGCTATGTGTTCAGTTAAGCGGCAATTTTTACAGTGACCCACTTTTTCACAATCATCAGCAATGTGACCATTCTGACCACAAATCCTACAATAAACTGGCATTCCTGCATAGAAAATATCACCATTATACTTTCCTATACTAAATCGTGCAGGAGGATGCACAGGATATTTAAATATTTAAATATTTTCTTTTGCATGTCCATATCCCATATTCATTTTTTATGTTATGCAAAAATTTTATTATCTCACAAAAACGGGATAAATGAAAAAGAATCTTGCGGGACAAAAGGTGTACTACAACTGTACCCTCATCCTCCATATGCTCAATAATTTTAACACCTTTCAAGCTCTTATCATTTTTCTTTTCCCGAATTTTACACAGCAAATTATTATAGGCAACTTTTCCCGCAAGTGTAACATCATAAATACCTCGTCTTGGGTATTCCTGTATAGCCAAAATATTTAGAGTGGTCATCCCAAATAGGTCAAAAAGCAGATCTTTCACAATAAATTCCAGGCCGCGTCCATTCCTCTACGCCTCCACGTACTTGAAACAAACTATCTCACGAAGCCGCACATTTGCCGGCAAAGAAGAAATAGCCTTAGAAGCCATAGCGCATATCTCCCTCTTCCTCAAGGCCTCCACGAAGAGCCGAACAGGTTGAAGGGACACACTTCAGGGGGATCGCCCGCAGCACCAGAGCAATGCCCCCTCCCCAATAGCAGCAGAGGACTTGAGCCCTAAAAGGGCATTGTCCTCAAGCGGAGGAGGAGGGTTCTCTTAGCACTTCCTTTCAAAGGAGACACCTATTGGCAAGATACGAGATCTTTGCCAAAAGGCAGAGAAGCGATAACCCGAATTGCGCACGCACCGATGGGCCCAGATCCTCACTTGCTCTACCTCCATGGGGAGAGGGGCAATAACGCCTCCTGCACCTTTGCTACCCTCCCCCCAACCCCCACCTGAGACACAAGCCCCACACTACTGCACCTCTACAGCTGCCCTTCTACAGCCCTTCTCTGGCTCTGGCCTCTTTGGGACTCTAGCTCTCTTTTGCGGCCTGCTACGGACAAGCACTCCGCACCGGAACAGCAACTTCAACACTCTCCCCGAAGCAAACATTTGCATAGCCCCACCTCTTTCTGGCGCACACAACGAGCTCCTGCAACGAGTCCTGGCCGAAAGGGCATCAGACCAAACAATGGGGGGATGACGACAATGACAGCAACCTGTCTCCTGCTGCTACTGCTGCACAACAAACACCACTGACTACTTGCTCCTGCTTCGCTTCTCTCACTCTCTCCTCCTTACTTGCATCCAGCCCGATTGTGCTGCTTTTGCTGTCACACAGTACAGTACAGTACAGTAGAGTACAGCTCGGCTTGCCCCTGCCTTGCCTCGTTTCACTTCACACTGCTCCTCCGTGCTCGCCCAACAAACTTTACAAAGTGTTGCAAAGTTATTTTTTTTCCCTTCCTTGGGCTGTTGCTGCTGTTTCTTTGCACTCGTTGTGCTGCTGCTGCGGATTTGCACTTGTTCTGATTTTTTAAACTGAATAAGAGAGGTGCACCGGTCCTGGAGGTACTGCAATACCAGGTTGATGCGTGGAGTGGACAGAGCAAGCTCTTCTTCCATCTCCCTGTTCCAAAAATCCATTTAATATATGGTCCCCAGATAGGGGACATATCAGATATTAAACTGATAAGAACAGATGATATTGTATCATCCTTGAGTACCTCACCCTGAGGGATTGGTGCTCTCGATGCCCATGTGCCCGAAGACAGCATGTGCGGGCGGACCCACCTTTGCTGAAGCTAGGGCGGGGACCACCAAGTCAGGGCCTAGGGTCAAGCCATGAGGACTATGACACATATCCCGGGTGCTCAAATCCAACACAAAAAGGGTACGGGTGCAATGCCATTAGTCGCCTTATTCAGGCCCCAGCTGGCAGCTGGTGCAGTTTCGAAAAAGAAAAATGTAGAGCATGATTAGGCATAATAAGCTTGTGCAAAGCCCCCGACAAAAAGGTCGGCAGCTCTTTCCAAAAGGGAGCACAGCTTCTCCGCTTTCATCATGCCCCCCGCTTCGTCACAAGTAGCAATTATCTGATCTGAAACTGATAAGAACAGATTTTTTTTTTTTTTTTTTATCTTCGTTAGTTTCTTTCTTTTTTCTTTCTTGATCTTTTGTCCATTCAGCATAATATTATTTCTTTAAACTTCCAGTTATTTTTCCATAAACTGTTTAAGAGCAATATATCACATCATAATGGCTCCACACCTTAAACCCAGGGCCGGAACTAGGGGTAGGCAGAAGAGGCAGCTGCCTAGGGTGCAACAACTAGGGGGCGCCAGGCAGAAGCCTCTCTTGCCTACCCCTAGTCTGTGTGCTTCATTTTCATTGCCCCCGCCGCTTGTTATTACTCGGCGGGGGCAATGAACTATCGCTTAGCAAACCCCCCCTCACGAACTGCGCATGCGCGCCCAAAAGCGGGGTGGGGGTGTTTGCGTTACCAAAGGTGCAGGGGCTCGGTGGCCGCCCGGGTTGCCTAGGGCGCCCGGACGGCTCGGCCAAATACCTCCACTTTTTCGGCTTCCATACCCCCTCAGCATCATCAAAACCCATCCTTTTCGCATCTTTCTAACATCCCATAAGGTCTCTTTGATGCAACACAAAATTAGCCATAACATCCTCGCTCTCACTTTATCTAACTTACAAAAACCAAACATAGCAATCATCCAATTTAAATTATTAATCCCAGTTATTTCTTTTATCACTACTTCCATCACCCCCAACACCTGTTTCACAAACATGCAACTCCGCACCACATGAACTGAACTCTCACTCCCCGCACACTCCCCCCTAGGACACCTCTCAAACCCGTAGCTTTTCTTTTTTTCTGAAAGACACTAGTTGGTAAAATATTATGGGCAATCATTCTGGCTAAATCTTTTTTCCTATTTAAACAGTCTTTATTGTTTACATTTCTCCATACAACAGCTGCTTGCATACAATTTTTAAACCAACTATATTACTTATCACTTCAGTTTCTCTTAGGATCTTACGTATTTTATTTTTATCCCTTAACACATCTTTACCGAATTTTAATAAATCATTCTGTTTCCAAAACCAAACCAAAATCTTATAAAATGAAGGAACTACAAAAGCTACCGGATACCTCAGGTCCCTATCCATCAACCCCAGCCTCCTAAACTCCCATCCCCCCATATACCTAACCATAACGGCCGTCTTATTATTTTCATCAATCACTTTCATAATCAAAACTGAATAATGTACCATCACTAAACCCACACAGCAGCTGACTCCGAGCCAGATCCGTTTTCAAACCGGCAAATCCGCGTTACAGTCACCTCCGTTTTCCACACAGCAACTGACTCCGAGCCAGATCCGTTTTCAAACCGGCAAATCCGCGTTACAGTCACCTCCGTTTTCCACACAGCAGCTGACTCCGAGCCAGATCCGTTTTCAAACCGGCAAATCCGCGTTACAGTCACCTCCGTTTTCCACACAGCAGCTGACTCCGAGCCAGATCCGTTTTCAAACTGGCAAATCCGCGTTACAGTCACCTCCGTTTTCCACACAGCAGCTGACTCCGAGCCAGATCCGTTTTCAAACCGGCAAATCCGCGTTACAGTCACCTCCGTTTTCCACACAGCAGCTGACTCCGAGCCAGATCCGTTTTCAAACCGGCAAATCCGCGTTACAGTCACCTCCGTTTCCCACACAGCAGCTGACTCCGAGCCAGATCCGTTTTCAAACCGGCAAATCCGCGTTACAGTCACCTCCGTTTCAGAGCTCAGGGCCGGGTGTCAGTGGGCGGGAACATTCGCTAAACGGATCTGTGCCGCATCTGTGAAAACGAGTGCGCTTCAGTGGTAGTACTACATCCTCAGAGCTACAAATTTCATAAAGGTAAGTCACAGTCTATTAACAGTTTTAGTGCCACAGGACGTAGAATCTACATCCTGGGTAACAAAGTACCTAAGTGCCACAGAACGTAGATTCTACGTCCTGCACTTCCGGATTTGGGAGCGGAGGAGCGGCTTTGGAAGCCGCTTCTTCACTCCCCGCTTGTTCCCCAGCCTCCAGACAATAGTCAGAGGGGGGGAAAGAGTGGCTCCTGGGGTGCGATAGCCCAGGGGCCCCATAAGAAAAGCCGTGCAATCCGTGCCTGGCTTTAACTATCTCCTTCTGCCTTTCTCTGCTTCCCCCTCTGCTCAGCCCCCTGCTTCCTGCCACTCCTACTCACTGCCAGACTGCTGCTGCTGCTGTCTCCCTGCAGATCCACGATCTACTACACAAGTAAGTGCCAAATAAACACAAAAACACACATACACTAATAATATACTATAATGTTGTCTGCATTTGTACAGTTTTTACTGGTAAATCTGCTATATCTGCCCTCCATTCCATCTACTCTGTGGCCTTGTTGTCTGCATTTGTACAGTTTTTACTGGTAAATCTGCTATATCTGCCCTCCATTCCATCTACTCTGTGGCCTTGTTGTCTGCATTTGTACAGTTTTTACTGGTAAATCTGCTATATCTGCCCTCCATTCCATCTACTCTGTGGCCTTGTTGTCTGCATTTGTACAGTTTTTACTGGTAAATCTGCTATATCTGCCCTCCATTCCATCTACTCTGTGGCCTTGTTGTCTGCATTTGTACAGTTTTTACTGGTAAATCTGCTATACCTGCCCTCCATTCCATCTACTCTGTGGCCTTGTTGTCTGCATTTGTACAGTTTTTACTGGTAAATCTGCTATACCTGCCCTCCATTCCATCTACTCTGTGGCCTTGTTGTCTGCATTTGTACAGTTTTTACTGGTAAATCTGCTATACCTGCCCTCCATTCCATCTACTCTGTGGCCTTGTCTGCATTTGTACAGTTTTTACTGGTAAATCTGCTATATCTGCACTCCATTCCATCTACTCTGTGGCCTTGTCTGCATTTGTTCAGTTTTTACTGGTAAATCTGCTATATCTGCCCTCCATTCCATCTACTCTGTGGCCTTGTTGTCTGCATTTGTACAGTTTTTACTGGTAAATCTGCTATACCTGCCCTCCATTCCATCTACTCTGTGGCCTTGTTGTCTGCATTTGTACAGTTTTTACTGGTAAATCTGCTATATCTGCACTCCATTCCATCTACTCTGTGGCCTTGTCTGCATTTGTACAGTTTTTACTGGTAAATCTGCTATACCTGCCCTCCATTCCATCTACTCTGTGGCCTTGTCTGCATTTGTACAGTTTTTACTGGTAAATCTGCTATATCTGCCCTCTATTCCATCTACTCTGTGGCCTTGTTGTCTGCATTTGTACAGTTTTTACTGGTAAATCTGCTATACCTGCCCTCCATTCCATCTACTCTGTGGCCTTGTTGTCTGCATTTGTACAGTTTTTACTGGTAAATCTGCTATACCTGCCCTCCATTCCATCTACTCTGTGGCCTTGTCTGCATTTGTACAGTTTTTACTGGTAAATCTGCTATACCTGCCCTCCATTCCATCTACTCTGTGGCCTTGTCTGCATTTGTACAGTTTTTACTGGTAAATCTGCTATATCTGCCCTCTATTCCATCTACTCTGTGGCCTTGTTGTCTGCATTTGTACAGTTTTTACTGGTAAATCTGCTATACCTGCCCTCCATTCCATCTACTCTGTGGCCTTGTCTGCATTTGTACAGTTTTTACTGGTAAATCTGCTATATCTGCCCTCTATTCCATCTACTCTGTGGCCTTGTTGTCTGCATTTGTACAGTTTTTACTGGTAAATCTGCTATACCTGCCCTCCATTCCATCTACTCTGTGGCCTTGTTGTCTGCATTTGTACAGTTTTTACTGGTAAATCTGCTATACCTGCCCTCCATTCCATCTACTCTGTGGCCTTGTTGTCTGCATTTGTACAGTTTTTACTGGTAAATCTGCTATATCTGCCCTCCATTCCATCTACTCTGTGGCCTTGTTGTCTGCATTTGTACAGTTTTTACTGGTAAATCTGCTATACCTGCCCTCCATTCCATCTACTCTGTGGCCTTGTCTGCATTTGTACAGTTTTTACTGGTAAATCTGCTATATCTGCACTCCATTCCATCTACTCTGTGGCCTTGTCTGCATTTGTACAGTTTTTACTGGTAAATCTGCTATATCTGCCCTCCATTCCATCTACTCTGTGGCCTTGTTGTCTGCATTTGTACAGTTTTTACTGGTAAATCTGCTATACCTGCCCTCCATTCCATCTACTCTGTGGCCTTGTCTGCATTTGTACAGTTTTTACTGGTAAATCTGCTATACCTGCCCTCCATTCCATCTACTCTGTGGCCTTGTTGTCTGCATTTGTACAGTTTTTACTGGTAAATCTGCTATACCTGCCCTCCATTCCATCTACTCTGTGGCCTTGTCTGCATTTGTACAGTTTTTACTGGTAAATCTGCTATACCTGCCCTCCATTCCATCTACTCTGTGGCCTTGTCTGCATTTGTACAGTTTTTACTGGTAAATCTGCTATATCTGCACTCCATTCCATCTACTCTGTGGCCTTGTCTGCATTTGTACAGTTTTTACTGGTAAATCTGCTATATCTGCCCTCCATTCCATCTACTCTGTGGCCTTGTCTGCATTTGTACAGTTTTTACTGGTAAATCTGCTATATCTGCCCTCCATTCCATCTACTCTGTGGCCTTGTTGTCTGCATTTGTACAGTTTTTACTGGTAAATCTGCTATATCTGCCCTCCATTCCATCTACTCTGTGGCCTTGTTGTCTGCATTTGTACAGTTTTTACTGGTAAATCTGCTATACCTGCCCTCCATTCCATCTACTCTGTGGCCTTGTCTGCATTTGTACAGTTTTTACTGGTAAATCTGCTATATCTGCACTCCATTCCATCTACTCTGTGGCCTTGTCTGCATTTGTACAGTTTTTACTGGTAAATCTGCTATACCTGCCCTCCATTCCATCTACTCTGTGGCCTTGTCTGCATTTGTACAGTTTTTACTGGTAAATCTGCTATACCTGCCCTCCATTCCATCTACTCTGTGGCCTTGTCTGCATTTGTACAGTTTTTACTGGTAAATCTGCTATACCTGCCCTCCATTCCATCTACTCTGTGGCCTTGTCTGCATTTGTACAGTTTTTACTGGTAAATCTGCTATATCTGCCCTCTATTCCATCTACTCTGTGGCCTTGTTGTCTGCATTTGTACAGTTTTTACTGGTAAATCTGCTATACCTGCCCTCCATTCCATCTACTCTGTGGCCTTGTCTGCATTTGTACAGTTTTTACTGGTAAATCTGCTATATCTGCCCTCTATTCCATCTACTCTGTGGCCTTGTTGTCTGCATTTGTACAGTTTTTACTGGTAAATCTGCTATACCTGCCCTCCATTCCATCTACTCTGTGGCCTTGTTGTCTGCATTTGTACAGTTTTTACTGGTAAATCTGCTATATCTGCCCTCCATTCCATCTACTCTGTGGCCTTGTCTGCATTTGTACAGTTTTTACTGGTAAATCTGCTATATCTGCCCTCCATTCCATCTACTCTGTGGCCTTGTTGTCTGCATTTGTACAGTTTTTACTGGTAAATCTGCTATACCTGCCCTCCATTCCATCTACTCTGTGGCCTTGTCTGCATTTGTACAGTTTTTACTGGTAAATCTGCTATATCTGCACTCCATTCCATCTACTCTGTGGCCTTGTCTGCATTTGTACAGTTTTTACTGGTAAATCTGCTATATCTGCCCTCCATTCCATCTACTCTGTGGCCTTGTTGTCTGCATTTGTACAGTTTTTACTGGTAAATCTGCTATACCTGCCCTCCATTCCATCTACTCTGTGGCCTTGTCTGCATTTGTACAGTTTTTACTGGTAAATCTGCTATACCTGCCCTCCATTCCATCTACTCTGTGGCCTTGTTGTCTGCATTTGTACAGTTTTTACTGGGTAATCTGCTATACCTGCCCTCCATTCCATCTACTCTGTGGCCTTGTCTGCATTTGTACAGTTTTTACTGGTAAATCTGCTATACCTGCCCTCCATTCCATCTACTCTGTGGCCTTGTCTGCATTTGTACAGTTTTTACTGGTAAATCTGCTATATCTGCACTCCATTCCATCTACTCTGTGGCCTTGTCTGCATTTGTACAGTTTTTACTGGTAAATCTGCTATATCTGCCCTCCATTCCATCTACTCTGTGGCCTTGTCTGCATTTGTACAGTTTTTACTGGTAAATCTGCTATATCTGCCCTCCATTCCATCTACTCTGTGGCCTTGTTGTCTGCATTTGTACAGTTTTTACTGGTAAATCTGCTATACCTGCTCTCCATTCCATCTACTCTGTGGCCTTGTCTGCATTTGTACAGTTTTTACTGGTAAATCTGCTATATCTGCCCTCCATTCCATCTACTCTGTGGCCTTGTCTGCATTTGTACAGTTTTTACTGGTAAATCTGCTATATCTGCCCTCCATTCCATCTACTCTGTGGCCTTGTTGTCTGCATTTGTACAGTTTTTACTGGTAAATCTGCTATATCTGCCCTCCATTCCATCTACTCTGTGGCCTTGTTGTCTGCATTTGTACAGTTTTTACTGGTAAATCTGCTATATCTGCCCTCCATTCCATCTACTCTGTGGCCTTGTTGTCTGCATTTGTACAGTTTTTACTGGTAAATCTGCTATACCTGCCCTCCATTCCATCTACTCTGTGGCCTTGTCTGCATTTGTACAGTTTTTACTGGTAAATCTGCTATATCTGCCCTCCATTCCATCTACTCTGTGGCCTTGTTGTCTGCATTTGTACAGTTTTTACTGGTAATTTTCATTTTTGGCACTAGCCAAAATCTATAGACTATTAGCTCTTTCTGTAGTTTTGTACATTTTATGACCCCCCATAAAACTCCTCTGTAAATAAACTCTGTAAGTCACTTTATATCAGGGTTCATCTTCACTCTTGCTATACTCCCCCCCTCTGACACAGCTGGGTGATTAGCCTGTTGCTTGATCAATTACAATCAGTTGTGATTCCCCAGCTTTGCCTCTCCCTATTAAGACTTTCTTAGGGGAGAGCATTTGCTAGGGGTTGAGCATTTGCAAGGGTGATTTGTTCCAAAGTGATTCGTTTACAAGTGATCTGAACGAGTTTAACAAGGAGTTAATCAGAGGAGACCTACAAGGAGAGCCACTACAGACTGCTGCTTGAAATTAAAGAACTGTCTCAAATGCAGACCAACTCATTAATGCACTGAGGAACCATTGCCATTCTCTGACGCTACAAGACTACACCTCACCTGATAATGGCAAAATGCACTTCATTTCTTCTAATTGTATGCATGGTGCTCCCTAAGGTAGTCACTTCCTTTAACCCCCCTGCTGTCTGTCCATACTCCATCCACATATCCTCCTCCCTGCTCCCATCTACATACTCCAGCTCCTTCACCCTTTATAACTACTTGCAATACCTCTGTCCCCCGGTTACTGTCCCTACGCGGAGGCGCAATCATTTTAACCATTTACCAGTAAATATGTTAATAATAGGCTAAAAATAAGAAATAAGAAACACTGAATTTTTTTTGTTCACACTTAATATTTATTTAGAGACTATGAAAAGGAGGGAACCACCTTTAACAAGTTCTGGAGTCAGACGGAGGGCTCGCATTGCACTTGAAAAACGCCTGCATGACATTGCAGACTTACAACCAGAACCAACTTTTACAACAGCTTACGAAGCTGATGCATATTCCACAACCAATGACAGTGACTCAAGACTCTCTCGGACAGACGAGCATTTAGATTCTATTTGCACAGATGATTTTGGAGGATTGACTGAAAGACAGTGTGTTTCAGAGCCTGACTCTGAATCCGAACCAGAGGTTGCAGATGAGCCAGTCAGCTTTGTTGAAACTTTAGCCAACTGGTCTGTACAGTTTGGTGTTTCTTTAGTTGCCCTATCAGCTCTCCTTAGTTTGTTGAGAGTGTACCACCCAGAACTTCCAAAGGATGCCCGAACCATCCTTAAAACAAAAACTGAATATAAAATTCAACAAAAATGTGGTGGGTTTTATCATTATAGAGGTATCCTGACAGCTCTCTGGAACACCCTAACCAAACTAATTGAAAAGTTTCCAAATGGCTTTACTTTTAAATTGCAAGTAAACATTGATGGCTTGCCATTGTTTAAGAGCACAAATTTACAGTTATGGCCCATTTTAGGACTCTTGTTAAATGCCCCAATGAAAGAACCTGTTGTTATCGGGCTCTTCTGTGGTACCAAAAAACCAAATGCCCCTGATGAATATTTGAAAGACTTTACCCACGAGTTAAAACAGCTGCAGGAAGGAGTCTATTTTAAAGAAAAAAAGGTTTTCTTTGAACTGGATTCTGTTGTATGTGATACCCCTGCTAGAGCTTTTGTAAAAAACGTAAAGGCACACAATGGTTATCATGGATGTGATAAGTGTTGCCAGCCAGGAGTTTATGTTAACCACAGAATGACATACCCCCAGAATGATTTTGTGTTACGGACTGATTCATCATTTTCAGACAAAGTTGACGAGGACCATCATCATGATGGACCACATGGATTTTTTGGTCTAGATGTGGGCATGGTGACTAGATTTCCTATAGATTACATGCACCTTGCATGTTTAGGTGTTACACGTAAATTGTTAAATGTTTGGCTGAGGGGCCCTTTGAAATTTCGCTTGTCCTCCGGTTGTGTTGATCGCATTTCTCAAACTCTGACTCAGATGCGTGCGTACATACCAGTTGAGTTTGTAAGGAAACCAAGATCTTTGAGAGAACTAGATCGTTGGAAAGCTACTGAACTTAGACAGTTTCTGTTGTATACTGGTTCTGTTGCTCTGGCACCGTATTTAGATCATAATTTATATAACAACTTTATGTTATTTTATACAGGTATTTGCATCCTTGTTAGCCCGCAGCTTTATTCTTTGTTTAACAATTATGCAAACACGCTTCTTACAGCATTTGTAAAACATGTTGGGGAGCTTTATGGAAAAGATGCCTTAGTGTATAATGTGCATGCCTTGGTCCACCTGTCAGCTGATGCCAAACTACATGGTTCTTTAGACACTATCTCAGCTTTTCCATATGAAAATTACCTCCGTACACTGAAGAAGTTTGTGAGAAAGCCAGAATTTCCTCTTGCGCAGATAATAAGAAGGTTATCAGAGGTTGAAAAAATCAGTAGTTCTGAGTTGCCCTGTAAAGCTTTAAGAATGCAACATTATGTTGGACCTGTTCCTGATGGCCTTCAAGCAACAGCACAGTACAGGGAGCTGAGGACTGAACACTGGTCAGTGAAAGCTTCAACAGGAGATAATGTTTTTGCTATAGGCAAAGACATTTGTGTTATTCTTAACATTGTTCAGTCTGTAAAGGAAATATACGTTGTGTTTAGAGTTTTTACACAAATTGCAAATTTTTTCAACTATCCAATGAGCTCGGATTTTCTTAGAGTATTTATTGTGTCAGAGCCAACAGGACCATTAAGGGTAGCCAAAGCATCACAGATCTCTCACAAGTGTGTACTCCTTCCTTACAATGATAAATTTGTTGTCATGCCTCTCTTGCATACCCGCTTATAGAACACAGCTCTAGTTCAGGTTAGGGATGGGGTTAGGAACAATATGACGAAAAAGACTGACAAAAACTGACAAAAGACTGCTTTACTTCACAAAGGTTTCTGGATACTGGATTTTGAAAATGTGAGTATTCCAAATAAACCACTTTAGATCAGTGGTTCTCAATTCTAGTCCTCACTAACACACCCGATTCAGATCAGATCGATAGAAGAGCGCTCCATGCATGATCGGATGATCCCTGACCATGATCCCAGAGCATGGTAGTTCTGATGAGGTTTACTTTGTAAATTTTCTTTTGCTTTTACTCTTCTCTGGTAAATTTCTAACTTGAACAATTTATTTTTTGAGAAATAACAAAATATATTATTAAGTGTAATACAGCAAAATTGAGTCAGTTATCTTATTTACATGTTAATAAAACTAAAAAGAAAAACAACTAACAAGAAAAAGGGGGGAGCAGGTAACTTGGGGTAAGTGGTAAATGACTGATGGCTTTATAATACATTTTATGAAGCATTGACAGTAACACTTCATTTCATGTACAGTATAAAAAAAGTACACCAGAAATTTTTGTAAATATTTTATTCTATCTTTTCATGTGACAACATTGAAGAAATGCCGCTGCTCCAGTGTACAGTAGAGAGTGTACAGCCTGTATAACAGTGTACATTTGCTGTCCTCTCAAAATAACCCAACACACAGCCATTAATGTCTAAACCGCTGGCAACACCCCAAATGGAAATGTCCAAATTGGGACCAACGTGTCAATATTTTGACACGTTGGTCCCACCATTCACCATTATTTTCTAGCACTTATATCCTTTTCCATCTTTATGTAGAGCAACAATTGTTTTTTTCAGATCCTCAGAGAGTTCTTTGCCATGAGGAGCCATGTTGAACTTCCAGTGACCAGTATGAGAGAGTGTGAGAGCAATAACACCAAATTTAGGGACTAGGGAGGGAAATGGCTAATTGGGACCAATTTTGGACATTTCCACTTAGGGGTGTACTCACTTTTGTTGCCAGCAGTTTAGACATTAATGTCTGTGTGTTGAGTTATTTTGAGGGGACAGTAAATGTGCACTGTTCTTACAGGCTGTACACTCACTATTGTACATTGGAGCAGAGTGGCATTTCTTAAGTGTTGTCACATGAAAAGGTATATTAAAGTATTTACAAAAATGTGAGAGGTGTACTCATTTTTGTGAGGTACTATATATGTTGTTACCTGTGCTTGTATGTTGTGTCAATTTTAATTGTTTGAGGGAAAAGGCAATCTATGCTGGTGATAACAGTATGATCAAAGAATGCTAGTACATGGATTGAAGGAAAATGTTAAAGGAATGTTGTATGTCTTTTAAAATATGTAATACTTTCTGCAAAAACTTCTTTTTCAGATGTTTTTGGTTGTGGAATTTATAGAAACAAACACTGTTAACATTATATCTGAATCATGGCTTGAAGATGGTGTCACTTGGTGGCCAAACTATAGAAGCGACGAACGCATAAACCGAGCTGTTCAAAAATGTGAAGAGCCAGGAGCAGACTGGAAAAAATATGATGTTCGAGTCCATTCAAGAACAGGTAAGAATCTGCTTTAGAAATAAAATGAAATTTATTTGTAATTTCTGTGAACTAAACTTAAAAATTTTTTAATTTCAATTATTAATGGTTTCAAATTTCTATATTGTACACATTAATTTACACAAATTTAACAGTCAGTACTTAATAGTGGGTCTAGAACAACAGCCAAACCACTTTAGATCAGTGGTTCTCAATTCTAGTCCTCACTAACACACATGATTCAGATCAGATTGTTAGAAGAGCGCTCCATGCATAAACTGCATTCCGATTGAGATGATCGGATGATCCCTGAGCATGGTAGTTCTGATGATTTTCACAGAAAATTTAAATGAACAGCTAATATTTGATGTACTATAACAGGTGGAGTAATATTTATGTGTCGGATGCGGGTCAGATGGGCGACAGGCACAGACGGATTGCAGATTCAATTTGAGATTGTAGAAGTGAGGGTATTTATTTAATTAATTTTATTTATTTTTTGTGAATTCTGATCAGGTGATTACCTTAAAGCAAGACAGAAACTGAGGGCCTTGCTGACCTGCAATACCTCTGAATTACAAACAGATGAGGAGGAAGAAGTGATTAGGAAGAGAAAAATTAAGCCAAGGTTTCATATTCTGAGACTATTACTCCACTACTACTATATACCATTTAAAATACGTTTAGAAATATTTAACTATAGAGCTTAAAGGCTAGGTAGTGTAAACTTCTCTTTTTTTGCTTTGAAGTAATTTGCTATAATTGCCAAAGGAAGCAATGGACTGTTTGGATATTTTGCAGTACTATAAAGGGTCAATTGATACAAGCCATACTATAGATTCCATAGTGTAGGTTAATTTAATATTTTGTGTGTCTTTTTATGTATTTTGAGTGTTTTTAGGTTTTAATCTTTAACAAATTGCTTTAAGTTTTTAACCCTGCCAAACATTATGATTAGTTGGTGTTTGTTTTGTTTGTTAGGCAAATCTTTGGCGATACAGACTCTGACAGTGAGCCAGAGATGGCTATAAAGAGGAGATGCCACAATGTCCTCCCTTGTCCAGTACCACCTATTCCTCCCCCTACTCCTGACAATGAAGCTTGCCAGACTACTGCTAGACCTCTCCTAGACCAGAGGCAGACGGAATCTTATTTTACTGGTATATTCTTGTATTTTTGTTGAATAGTTTTTTAATACTGTTATGTTAATGTTACAACTGAACATGTATATACAGTCAAGCCGTGGCAAATTTTATCTTAAGTCAAGGTACTTGTCTGGATCTGATGCAGTTAATGTAACTGTAAAGTTAATGTTTTTATGTGCTGAGTGAATCTGACAGATCTTGGCTGAACATTGTTCGTTGTAAGTGCACATAATTAATAGAAACTATAAACATAAAGGATTTATTATTATAATAGTAAATTTTTCATAATTTGTTGTTATTCACTTAAAAATATGTTATTGACATACCTATGTTTCACAGCAGCACCACCTGCCCCCTTAAGTACATCTTGCATGCCTTCCAGTCCTCTGCCCCACTCCTCTGTTGGCCATTTTGATACGATGCATTTTCAAGATGATTTTTGCTCAGGTATTTTTTTATAATAATTAATATATATATATATATATATATATATATAGTATATTTTTTAATAATTCTTTGCATGCCATCTTTGATCAACAGTCAGTGAGCTAAAAATAATGACTCTCCCCATGCTCAGGGCCTCAAGTTGCAACACGTGTCTCTCACACACCATCAAGCTCTATGGGCCAGATCTCTGCCACGCCTCTGCCAGATGAGCATTTCTTTAGGCCCACATTTAGACTGGGGAAGACAGGCACTGGACCAATTCCATGCTCTGGTAAAATCTTTTTTTTTTTTTTTTTTTTTTATTTCAAACATCCAGTTTTTCAAAATGATATATAATAAGAAAACTTTCAATCTTTCCTTTATTGTAGCTGCTCAGCTGCACATCCTAACTTTATTGGATTATGTGAAGGAACAGCAAACGGCGATTGCTGCTGCTGTGAACAATCTTGCTGCAAGACTGGGGACAGAGGCTCCTGTGGCTGAAATGCCTAAAGACATCAGTATCCCCCTGACCACTGTGCCTGAAGTTGAGGAGTTTGAGGAATGGCTTAAAGACTCAAGAAATTCACAAGCTAAACAAAACATGGTATGTTTTTTCCCATTATCTAAAGCTACTTTATGGTTGTTGTACCTACGTTATCTCAAGTGGTTCTGTGCCTGTTGTAGTGATACTGGCCTCAAATATTAATATTAATTCTTAGTTTTGGTTACATATTATTTAAGGTGAGAGTGTTAGATACAGGGCACCAATTAATATAAAGTTTGGTACTCATTCGGTTCATGGTAGAGAACAACGTGATCAAGACCATCCCTCCCTCCAGTGATCAGGTGCTCAGTCTGTCCATTAAGAAACATTAAGCAAACTCTATGCAGAGTTAACCCATGGAAATCTGCTGGACCAGACAACATTCCTGGCAGAGCGTTCACGGAATGTGCAGAACAGCTAGCATCTTTAACATTTTCCTGAGCAGCGCTGTTGTTCCTACATGCCTCAAGACAATGACCGTTGTCCCTGCGCTGAAGATGTCTACAGTTTCCTGCTTCAATTACTAACGTCCTTTTGCTCTCACACCCACTGTGAAGAAGTGTTTTGAGAGACTCATCAGGAAACAAATCAAAACACAGCTATCACGCTCATTGAACCCCTTGCAGTTTGAATATCATCCTAACTGCTCCATGGATGATGCCACAACCTTCCATCTGGCCCTTACACACCTGGACATACATGAATGCTGTTCATAGACTTCAGTTCAGCATCCAGTACAATCATTCCACAGCACCAGATTGAGTAATTGAGCCTGCCGGCCCTGAACACCTCCCTCTGTAATTGGATCCTGGACCTGAATTATGTTGTCTACAGTATGTAGCATCAGGGTCCTTTAGGAACGTTTCATTTCACTGTGTACTGCGTCAGCTATATGTGGTTGTAATGACAATAAAAGCGTCTTGACTTTACTAATGTCTCTCTCTACTTTTGTAGTCAGAGAGGGTCCTCACCGTAAAACGGCCCCTGGAATATGCTGTTCTCTACATTATATAAAAATTTTTCGTTTTGATTAGAGCAGACAATATAATATATTTTTGTCTTTTCAGATATCTGCTCTGGGTGCTGTTGGAGGTCAAAACACCAAAAGAGTGACATGGAACATACTTTCAAGGCTTTACTCAGATGCAGTAGCCAAACAAATAAACTGGAAAGGAGTCAATGGGAAGAAGTGCTTTAAGGAAATGCTCACAAGAAGTTTGTTGATCAGTAAGTATTGAGTAATACCAAGAAGTTGAGTATTAGATACATCTTTAAAACCTAAACAATAAAGTTACTATGCCATTATTATGGAGCTTATTATTCTGTGGAAGTTAAAGATTCTTTTTTGAAAGTTTTTCTTTATTAATTTTGGAACAAAAAGAGAATAGTAAAGGAGGAAGTGAAAGAAAATAGGAAAGAAAGAAGGTACTCATACATGGTAATACTCAGTGGTGGGCGTTTACATTTGAAGAAGTTTCATTTGTAACGGTGCCTAGCTACTTGTCTAGGGTTTGTTGAGGTATTAGTGGGTTATGCTATTCGTTCGTACTGTCAGCCAGCAGCTCCATATTTTGTCGAACTTGGCCGGGCATCCTCGGGCCAGGTAGGTAAGTTTCTGTCTTGGGAGTGTGTCATCCACCAGCTTTATCCAAAATCCCAGGGTTGGCGGTTCCGTATTTTTTCATGTCAGCAAAATAGCTTTCTTGGCATAATGTAGGAGTTGCTGCAGACATATCCTGTCCCCTGAGGGCAAAGTAAGACCTTCCGTATGGCCCAATAGGCAAAATTCAGGTGTCCTGATATTCGGGAGTCCCAGCAAGGAGCCCATATGGTGAGCCATAAGGTGAGTATGGTGGTCCTGTACTGCTGGATTAGGACACTCCCAGAATACATGGATGTAATTGCCCTGATCTACATTACATTTTACACACATCTGGGTATCCCTGGTATATGCGTGCCAGCCTGTGGGGGGTTAGGTACACTCTGTTAAGGAATTTGACCTGTATGTAGCGGTCCCTTGTTGCTGTATTATTTTCAGTTATTTGTTCTAGTATATCTTTCCAGACATCATTATCTAGCTGGGGAAAGTCCTGGGCCCATTTCAGCCTAATATGATTTACTGAGTCAAAGCTCCCCTGCAATAGTATGGCATTGAACCAGCTGAGGGGTTTGAGCAGATTAGGTCTGTGTAGGTATCGTTCAAGGGTACTTTCAGTAATATTGGGGGGCTCCCTGGGGAACTGTATCTGGAACGCATGTTTCAGCTGGAGGTACCTGAAGAGCATGTGGTTCTGCAGGTTAAATTCCTCCTTTAATTGAGCGTATTGCTTGATACCTCCTGCTTCCACCACATCATGTAGGTGCTTTACCCCTGCAGCAGCCCAAAGGTTAGCATCTGGGAAGGTCCTGAATTGCGTAAGGGTGTTATTGCCCCAGAGTGGTGTCCACTTGGACCAGCTATTTGCTTTTTTGTGTATTACTTTTACCGTTCTAGAAAAGACCTGGATTCATGGGATTTCATGGGTGGGGTTAAGGGGTGTATGGACGGTATCCCTCTATATATTTGGTTTGCCAATGCTTCAAATGAGGAGACCACTGCTGCTTCTAATACCGTGGCCTGGTTATTTGGATCTGGGTGAAGTTAAAGAGTCTTATTTTTCTTTTTACCAGGGGCTGTAAGAAAGAACCAGTCTTCGACCAATGCAGCAGACAGTGAGATAGATTCTTATGCCATCCGTTGGTTCAATCTTGCTCCTGACCGTGGCGGTGGCCGGAAAGAGCGTTCAAGAGTCAAAGAGGCGTTAACTGAGGTAAATTCAGATCCAAGAAGCATAGTGGCAGTTACATTTTTTCATTAGGATAACAAGTCAGTAATAGAGGTTGACTTCATGATAAAAATAAATTTCAACTTTTATTTAATGCAAAAAAACTCAAACATTATTAAACAGCCATTGATTTATAGATAAAAAATTAATAAATAAATGAAAATATTTTTTGTACTAGAATTTGTAAGATAACTTAATCAGTAAAATAAGTTATAAGTTAATTTGCAGTTTATCCATAGTCTGTCTCATAACACTGCTTTAGTGGAAAAATAACAGCTTTCTTATTGGTGTGTTTTTTTTGTTTTTTTTCAGATGGCCCATGGGAATTAAATTGTTTGACTGCTCTATCGGATTGTGTTTTTGTTCATTGGGATAAATCTGTTATTAGTATTCTCTGTTTTGTTCTGACCACATTGTTTGGACACAGGGGACCAACTCCTGTAGTTGCACAGTTAAAAAAAATAGTAAATAAATAAATAAATTTATTTGCATTGTTCTTGTACTGTTTTATTTGTTTTTTATTTACACTTTGCACAATAACTATTTTTGTCAACAGTGTTGTAAAGATCAGTGTTTGTTTTTCTTTTATTAGCATAAATATACTGTCAATTTACTTTACTTTGAAACAGAAACAGAAAAACAATACTTAAACAGTAGTCCAAGAACTGCTTGTGACCACTGACTTTATTGGATGTTATTCCTTATCCTGTCACTCCCCTACCGTCTTTGTTAGTAAAAGCATAACAAGGCTCAAAACATGGAGAAAATATTGGTAAATAATGTTTGTGACTAGCAACTTAAATTGAAATTAGATCTCAGTTGACTTAAATTTCAGGAAGTGTTGCATTACAACTATGTGGTAATAATTAGGTTTTTCTTATTGTGTAGCACTGATTTAAGCTTGGTGAATATTATGGAAGCACAGTAAGTAAAAAACTGTGTTAGGTAGAAAGTAAGGTCAAATCTGCTCTGTGTAATTGTTTATGTATGTTTATAGTAAAGTAGTGGCTGTTGTGTTAGAATTAACATTAGATGATCAGAAGGCATTTTAATACAGTATTTGTTTATATAAAAAAATAAGTAGCAAAAGACAAAAAAGATATTTTAGATAATAAATGCTTGAAATTCTAGACAACATAGTCTTGGGCCAGATCTGAGTCAGCTGAGCGAACTCCAGGCCAGATACTATGATGATTTGGCGCAAATGTGAACCACATCTGGCCCACATCTATTCCACACTTCTGGCCCACATCTGGGGCTGGTATGGGACCAAAACCAGAACAGAGCTGGACCAGATCTGGTCCACATTTGAGCCAGATCATCATAAAGGAATCCACATCTGGCCCACATCTATTCCACACTTCTGGCCCACATCTGGGGCTGGTATGGGACCAAAACCAGAACAGAGCTGGACCAGATCTGGTCCACATTTGAGCCAGATCATCATAAAGGAATCCACATCTGGCCCACATCTATTCCACACTTCTGGCCCACATCTGGGGCTGGTATGGGACCAAAACCAGAACAGAGCTGGACCAGATCTGGTCCACATTTGAGCCAGATCATCATAAAGGAATCCACATCTGGCCCGGAGCCGGCTCAGTGCTGGTCCGGATAAGTACAATCGGATCTATGCCAGTATTGGCCCGTTGTGCCAAAAGACATCGGCCCAAGTCAGTTGCGCGAATCTGGCCCAGAACTTACGATGGGTCTGGGCCAGATCTGGACCACATGATTTTTGCTATCTGGGAAAGTCTCCAAATTCGGAAAATCCCAACCCCCATTTTTTGTTTGTCTATAAACCACTTCCCGCTTTAAGTTTTCAACCTTCGACCCCCAAAAAAAAGAAAACAACTTATCAATTCTCTTAACCCATATTTTAGATAATGGAAAAATATTGCTTACATACAAAATCATCGGTATAATCACTGCCTTAATAGTTAAGACCTTTCCCGACATAGATAACATTCTCATACTCCAAAAAATCAGCTTCTTAGATACCTTATTAAATACCCTCTCCCAACTCACACTACCTTTTAACTCCTCATCAAATACAATGCCCAAAATTTCAATCTCCAACACTATTTCAAAATCAGACTCCTCCACCTCCATCTTATTCCCAAACATTTTCATTTTACTTTTACCCCAATTTACTTTAACAGCCGACGCACAACAAAACAAATTAATAAGTAATTTAGCCCTCCTCATTGGCATATACGATGAACAAACAACACAAATATCATCCATATATGCTAACACCTTCACCGAATCCCCACTACCACCCGGAATCTCAACCCCTCACATAACCTTATCTTGACAAAGCAAATGAACTAAAGGCTCTATACTACAAATAAACAACAACGGGGACATCAGGCAACCCTGCCTCACTCCGGATTTAACAAAAAACTTCTTACTCACAAAACCGTTAACCAAAATCCTACGGACAGCTTCACAATACATCCCTTTAACCTTTTTAGTGCCACAGGACGTAGAATCTACGTCCTGTGTATCAAAGTACCTAAGTGCCACAGAACGTAGATTCTACGTCCTGCTGCACTTCCGGATTTGGGAGCGGAGGAACCTCTTTTCAAGCCGTTCCTTCGCTCCCCAGCCTCCAGACAACAGTCAGAGGTGGGGAACGAGTGGCCCCTGGGTCGCGATCGCCCAGGGGCCCCATAGGAAGTACCTGCAATCATCGTGGCTTTCCCTGGCAGCTCCTTTCCCTTCTGCAGCTTCCCCCTCTGGCCCCCCATGCTTCCTGACCCGCCCCCTCACATGATCTACTGCTGCTGGTGTGCCAGATCATTTTTCTCCTGCAGATCCTCAACTAGACCTCAAGTAAGTTGCAAATACACACACAATCACACACTTATTACACTAATACACACTTATACTCACACTTACACACACTCACATGCATTTTTAGGAGGGGTTAGGGGTTTTCAAACATTCACAGCACTTGGATGGATATGCTAAATTCATTAAAGCATTGCCATTTGGTACTTAGGAGTTGGAAGACATAGTTACCCATTTCGGATTAGTCAGAATGTGTACTTTTCAAAAATGTATGGTTTCCTGGGGTAAACCTAATGTTCCAGGATTTTTGGCTTTGGAATGTAAAGTATGCCGTATTCTGCTGTAATGCTTTGAAAATTTAATAATTTACTGCTGGGAGTTTTTGATCTATAGAAGTCAGAAATCTAAATAAAATTATACATATCAGGTATTGGCACGTTCGGGCACGTTCGGCTTTCCAAATCAGTTGAATTTTTGTCCATAAAATAAAATGTTTCTGGTAGAAATCCTTATCATGAAAAATAGCATTTTTTCTTTTTTTTTTTTGTATTTCAAGCTCTAAATAAATACACAAAAACTCAGGTAGATTTGGAAAGCTCAGGTTCTCCTGAAAAAAACAATATATAGTTTGCCTACCTAAACTTAACCCTGCCTCCAGTAAAAACCCCTAAATTGAGAGAGCACAGAATGTTTACAAAACGTCTGGCACTGGGGGGAACTGAAATGACGAATTCGGCTGGCACTTAAAGGGTTAATAACTTTCAACAAACCTTCCGGGACCCCCATCACGCTCAAAGCATTAAATAAAAAATGGTGTGACACTCGGTCATATGCTTTCTCGAAATCAATCGATGAAATAAATACATTAGCATTCCTTTCTTTAACATATTTCAAAACATCCCTCAATAAAATTAAATTTCCTGAAATCCGCCTTCCCGGTACAACACAAATCTGTTCACTCCCAATAATCTGGTCAATAACTTTACTCAGTCTGCTTGCAATTATTTTTGCTACCAACTTATAATCAGAATTTAACAACGAAATAGGACGCCAATTTCTTACCCCCCTTCTATCCCCTTTCTTAAAAAACAGCGTAATTACACCACATTTCATTGATTCAGAAATGTCACCTTTACTTAAAACATATCTACATACAGTGGCTTGCAAAAGTATTCTGCCCCCTTGAACTTTTCCACATTTTGTCACATTACAGCCACAAATATGAATCAATTTTATTGGAATTCCACGTGAAAGACCAATATAAAGTGGTGTACATGTGAGAAGTGGAATGAAAATCATACATGATTCCAAACATTTTTTACAAATAAATAACTGCAAAGTGGGGTGTGCGTAATTATTCATCCCCCTGAGTCAATACTTTGTAGAACCACCTTTTGCTGCAATTACAGCTGCCAGTCTTTTAGGGTATGTCTCTACCAGCTTTGCACATCTACAGACTGAAATCCTTGCCCATTCTTCTTTGCAAAACAGCTCCAGCTCAGTCAGATTAGATGGACAGCGTTTGTGAACAGCAGTTTTCAGATCTTGCCACATATTCTCCATTGGATTTAGATCTGGACTTTGACTGGGCCATTCTAACACATGGATATGTTTTGTTTATTCCATTGTTGCCCTGGCTTTATGTTTAGGGTCGTTGTCCTGCTGGAAGGTGAACCTCCGCCCCAGTCTCAAGTCTTTTGCAGACTCCAAGAGGTTTTCTTCCAAGATTGCCCTGTATTTGGCTCCATCCATCTTCCCATCAACTCTGACCAGCTTCCCTGTCCCTGCTGAAGAGAAGCCCCCCCAGAGCATAATGCTGCCGCCACCATATGTGACAGTGGGGATGGTGTGTTCAGAGTGATGTGCAGTGTTAGTTTTACGCCACACATAGCGTTTTGCATTTTGGCCAAAAAGTTCCATTTTGGTCTCATCTGACCAGAGCACCTTCTTCCACATGTTTGCTGTGTCCCCCACATGGCTTGTGGCAAACTGCAAACGGGACGTCTTATGGTTTTCTGTTAACAATGGCTTTCTTCTTGCCACTCTTCCATAAAGGCCAACTTTGTGCAGTGCATGACTAATAGTTGTCCTATGGACAGATTCCCCCACCTGAGCTGTAGATCTCTGCAGCTCCCCCAGAGTCACCATGGGCCTCTTGGCTGCATTTCTGATCAGCGCTCTCCTTGTTCGGCCTGTGAGTTTAGGTGGACGGCCTTGTCTTAGTAGGTTTACAGTTGTGCCATACTCCTTCCATTTCTGAATGATTGCTTGAACAGTGCTCTGTGGGATGTTCAAGGCTTTGGAAATCTTTTTGTAGCCTAAGCCTGCTTTAAATTTCTCAATAACTTTATCCCTGACCTGTCTGGTGTGTTCTTTGGACTTCATGGTGTTGTTGCTCCAAATATTCTTTTAGACAACCTCTGAGGCTGTCACAGAGCAGCTGTATTTGTACTGTCCTCCGGCACAGGTTCAGGTTCTTCCCTCTGTTCACTCTCCAATGGAGTCTCTTCCGCCACCTCCTGCTCAGCTCTCTTCAGAGACCACCTTCCCACCACAATCTCTGCACTCCTCTGCACTGCTTCTGAATATGAACGGGCTTTCATTTTAGCAGCTCTTGGGCAAATCCTGCAAGAATGTCCCGGTTGCCCACACACATCACATTTCCTGGGCAAGTCACACGAACCTGCTTCATGGCCAGCTTTGCCACAATTACGGCAGCACTTCCCTTTATTGCAATCCTCCATCAAATAGCCAAAACAAAAACATGATCTGCAGTACTTCGGCTGCCCTGCATAATTCAGTAAACCACTGAATCCGCCGACTGTAAAAGTGGCTGGAGGATGCCGCGCACCACCAATCCCTTCAGCATCCGGTTTCAATCTCACAAAATATTTTACTTTCCCATTAAACAGGCCGTATCTATTCTTCAGTTTATCACCGCCTCTCACAGTTGAGCAATAACGTAAAAGAAATGCAATAATTAAATCCAAATCCGTAAAAGGATTAAATAAATGAACAGTCACCACCTTCTCCTCCATCAAAAACAAAGGAAAAATATCAATGTTTCAACACAGAATCACTATTCTTTGTCTTCACTTTCTCAAAAACATCAAAACATGTGTACTCACTGAGAAATGTGATATCATATCGGCCCATCTTAACAAAATCTTGCAAACAAAAAATTTGCTGAAAAGGGATATCCAAGGTCTTCTGCAGGACCTCCTCCACCACCGTCTGCAGCCCAAAATGATTAAAAAAATCTGGCTTCACCATAAAGCGCAAGGTATTCCGCATACCCTCCATCTCCGTCACAGAAAAGCTGAAAAAACTTTCCGAAGAAAAATCGATCACTGCCCGTTTCTCCAAAAGATATGCCTCCTCCCCTATAGCAGCAAGGAGCTTTAGGTGCAAGCACCGATGCTCCAAAGCCGAGGAGGGAGGTCTTCCGAGTTACCCTTGACCAGGACACAAGTTTTACACTTGGTGCGCGCGCAGTGCAAGTTATCGCTTCTCGGCCTTTTGGCTAGACCCACGGGCCCAGATCCTCACTTGGTCTACCTCCATGGGGAGAGGGGCAAGAATGCCTCCTGCACCTTCGCTACCCTCCCCCCAACCCCAACCCCCACCTGAGACACAAGCCCCACATTACTGCACCTCTACAGCTGCCCTTCTACAGCCCTTCTCTGGCTCTGGCCTCTTTGGGCCTCTAGCTCTCTTTTGCGGCCTGCACCGGACAAGCACTCCGCACTGGAACAGCAACTTCAACACTCTCCCAGAAGCAAACATTTGCATAGCCCCGCCTCTTTCTGGCGCACACAATCAAGAGCACAATGAGCTCCTGCAACGAGTCCCGGCTGAAAGGGCATCACACCAAACAACAGGGGGGATGACGACAATGACAGCAACCTGTCTCCTGCTGCTACTGCTGCACAACAAACACTACTGACTACTTGCTCCTGCTTCTCTTTAACTCTCTCCTCCTTCCTTGCATCCAGCCTGCTTGTGCTGCTGCTACTTTCACTCAGTACAGTAGAGTACAGCTCAGCTTGCCCCTGCCTTGCCTCGTTTCACTTTACACTGCTCCTCCGTGCTCGCCCGACAAACTTTACAAAGTGTTGCAAAGTTCTTTTTTTTCCCTTCCTTGGGCTGTTGCTGCTGTTTCTTTGCACTTGTTGTGCTGCTGCTGCAGATTCGTGCTTGTTCTGATTTTTCAAACTGAATAAGAGAGGTGCACCGGTCCTGGAGGTACTGCAATACCAGGTCGATGCGTGGAGTGGACAGAGCAAGCTCTTCTTCCATCTCCCTGTTCCAAAAATCCATTTAATATATGGTCCCCAGATAGGGGACGTATCAGATATTAAACTGATAACAACAGATTTTTTTTATTGAAGCCAAAATGTGCTCACATGGAAGTGCCACACAGTGCAAAAGGGTGCAATGACTTTGCCTCAAAAGAGGCTAAGTCCGTAAAAACTCTGGGCCACCAGCCAAAAGTCGCAGCATGGTTCCAGAATTCTTCAGGGAACCCCCTTGCCGAAGCTCAGGGGAACCCCTTTATCCCCGACCTCCCCGGCCAAAAGACCAGCGGGAGGCAAGGGTCTTCGGGTCTCCTTCGCCGCAAGGCTAGGGAGACCCCTTTATCCATTCCCCATCCAGCCGAGGCGAAGAAGGGGTCCGGGTACAAGTGGACCTCCGAAGAGGTCTCCCGCAGGGTACGCCCACTCCAGGGGCCGGGAAATCAGGCAATTAAAAACCCGGAGGTTTATTGCACCGAAATCCTAAGTGCTTAAAAAATAAGTGCTAAAAGGAATGAATGTATGAAAAAGTGGGACATACAAACATTAAAATACATAAATATACATAAAAAGTGACTTAAAAAGCCCCAGCCTTTCGGCCGGATTATAAAAATTCTCTTGCCCCTACCAAAAGGGTCTGGGGCTATAAGAGCATGTGCAAATTAGAATAAAGTGCCGTGTGCGCTAAAGTGCCAGGTGCATCACCAAGTGATTTTCTGGCACCCCAGGGGTGCAAATCCTGGGGCTCAATTTTCTGTTTGCAGGCCCTTTGGCCAGAGGATCAAGTGTTTCTCCGCCAAGCAGTGAGGAGGGGCTTACCGATATATCCCTTAGCTAGGATGCATCCCCCCCACGACAAGAACAGATGATATTGTATCATCCTTGAGTACCTCACCCTGAGGGATTGGTGCTCTCGATGCCCATGTGCCCGAAGACAGCATGTGCGGGCGGACCCACCTTCACCGAAGCTAGGGCAGGGACCACCAAGTCAGGGCCTAGGGTCAAGCCACGAGGACTATGACACCTATCCCAGATGCTCAAATCCAACACAAAAAGGGAAGTGTGCAGTTGCAATACCATTAGTCGCCTTATTCAAGCCCCAGCTGGCAGCTGGTGCAGTTTCAAAAAATAAAAATGTAGAGCATGATTAGGCATAAAAAGCATGTGCAAAGCCCCGACAAAAAGGTCGGCAGCTCTTCCCAAAAGGGAGCACAGCTTCTCCCCTTTCATCATGCCCCCCGCTTCATCACAAGTAGCAATTATCTGATCTGAAACTGATAAGAACAGATCAGATTTCAAACAAGCTTTATTAAAAATCCAAAATAGCCAAAAGAACAATTTTAGATCAACATATTAATTTTTAAAGGAGTTCCACATATTTGGGTACCATCATTTCTTAGCTTTACAAAGACCCATTATTTTACAATCTCTCAAAAAATATGTGTACATATTACTAAATACAAGGCCAGTACAATCATTTACAGGTATAAATTCACACTTAAAAATTAACAAATTCCTTACTTTCCACAAAGCGTCATTTGTACAATTCAACATTATCCATAAAACACGGGCTTGATCTTTATTTGGACAGTTGAAAGAGGCATAACAAATAACATAATGATCCATAAAAGATAAACCACATAGCCACTTGAATAAAAGACCCAATATTTGCCAGACCTCCTGTGCGTATGGGCAATTACAAAATATATGTAAGACAGTTTCATCAAGGGCACACTGACCCCTAGGACACTTTGCCGTAACTACAAGGCCTCTCCAGTGTTGAAATAATCTTGTAGGAAGACACTCATGAATTATTTGCCATGCTAAATCCTTATGATCATTTGCAAGATATTTGTCAGCAGCACATCTCCAAATAACCTTAGATTTTGTTTCTGAAAAAAACCAAACTCTCACAACATTCTTTATTTTTTATCATTTTTGATAATTTATGTTGATCACTTAGGACTTTCCAGAATTACATAATGCTTAGGAGAAGTAAGTAAAACTGGGGTATTAAGAGGAAGATGATAAAATGTATGCCTCCGAAAAATATGACCAGCCGCATACCTTAAAAACATTGAAAAAACACCATCTTTGTTAAAATTTTTATAACGCATACAAAAATACTTAATATATAAAAAGGACCTCAAATCCAGAATATTTTTACCACCAAAAATTTTCTGCTTACACAAGATTTTCCCGCTTCAATTTTTCCATTTTTGACCCCCAATATAAAGATCACCTTCATCAATTTTTTTTTAGATATAACTCATTTGGAGGAAACACTAAAGCAACAAATAACATGATTGGCAATAAAACAGACTTAATAATTAAAATTTTCCCTTCCATTGATAAGGATCTAAGGTATTTTCTTTTCAACCTTATCTGAGACTTGATCCCAGCATTTATTACCGTTATGTTTATCAAAGGTAATACCCAAAATTATATTATATTTCATTTTTCACAGAGGTTTTTGAGAAATGTTGAAAGTCCCAATTTCCAAAGGTCATGTATTCACATTTTGATAAATTAAGTTTAAAACCAGAAGATGCACAAAACCCATCAATGATTAAAAAAGACCTCCTAAAAGCAGCAGCAGTTGTACAATAAATAGAGATGTCATCCATATAACCTAAAACCTTAATTTGATTGCCCCCACCACCAGGAATAGGAACACCTTTATTCACTTTATCCTTTATCAACGGCAACAATGGTTCAATCGCCATTCACAGAAACATTACTAAAAGAATCCATATATAGCAACTTTAACCATTTGATAAAAATAACTGGAAAACCCATTTTTTCGAGGACCTTAAAAAGGTAAACGTGCGATACCCTGTCGAGACAAAATAGCAAGAGCTTGTTGCCTTTCTTGTTGATATCAAATCATATCCCGAATAACATTGAGGTGCTCCCATATTGAACAACCTGGAACACCACAAACTTGACTTGGAGAGATGACTTCAGAAATTACACCCTTCATCCTGTTGGCAAGGATTTTTGCAAACACCTTATAATCAGTATTTAACAGGGTAATAGGTCTCCAATTTCCAAGATCTGACCTATCACCTTTTTAAAAAGCAAAGAAAAAACACCTTGACGCCATGACATAGGTAAAACATTTGAGTTAAAAGCTTCTTTAAGAACACACAAAAGATTCTCCTTTAAAATAGACCAGAAAGATATATAAAATTCAATAGGAATACCATCTGATCAGGGAGATTTACCTTTTTTAAAACTCTTAATAACATCAAATAATTCCTTTTCTAAAAGGTCACCACATAAAAAATGCTGGTCATCCACATTTAATACATCATTCAAAACGTTAAGAGAATCCGCCAGAAAACAAGAATCAACACATTTCTCACTAAAAAGATCAATGATTAAATCTTTTGTTCCACCCAATTTCTTGAAAAAGAAACAGGAACACTTTTCATCCTCTTCATGATGCTTAGCCCGTGCATTAAATATTATTTCTTTACCCTTATGATCTAATACGTTCTTAATTTCCTTTTTAAAATCAGCAATCCACACCAGCATTTTGTAATTTTATAAAAGTTTGCAACCTTACATTTAAATTTTTAAAAACAGATCTACGTTCTTTTGCTTGTATTTTACCAACCTTAATAAAATATTTCCGAATTTTGGTTTTCATTTCTTCCCACCAACACAAGAAGGTCTGGCATGGGTCTTTTAACAATCTTAAATTTACGATAAAAAGCAATTAAATCATTCTTAATTTGCACGTCATCCAACAAACTTACATTTAACTTCCATGAACTTTTATGTATCTTAGATTCACCAAGACCACCAAGAGAAGCAAAAAGAAGATTATGATCAGAAAACAAATTTGACATTAAACCAGCCCCCTTAGGGATAATATTAGAGGAAGAAAAAATAAAACCAATACGAGATTGCATAAGCCCACTTGTCCAAGTAAAACCTGGATCTAAAGGATGACACTTTCTCCATACATCTAAAAGATTAAAATCAGATAATAAATTTTTGAGTTGATTTGAAGTCTTATCCACATTAGATATAACATTGCCACCTTGTCTCTTTTCATTTGACATAATACAAGTAAAATCCCCACCCACCCTACTAGGAACAATTTCAGTAATAGATTTAACATTCACATACTTATTTTTAAAAAGAATACCAACTCCAGAAGACCTATTATCGTTTGATCCTGACCAAAAGGATAGCCCAGCAGACCAGTCTTTTTTAATATCTTATAGTCCAGACTGTAATAAATTCCACATTCCTGTAAAAAGAAAATATCAAAGTTCAATGTAATAAGCCAGGCAAATAAAGCTGCCCTTCTCACTGGGCTCTTTAGACTCCTCATATTAAGTGAGGCCACCTTAAGTTCAGAATCAGCCATTATTTGCGTAATGACTGAATAACACCTTCACTGATGTCAGTCTCTGTGCCAGTTCCTGTTTCAATGTCAAGACGAGATGACGCTTCATCAGAAGAAGATGCATCTGAGATCATCCATTCCACATCCAAAGGATCACCAAAAATGGAAAGATTATCACCTACTCTTGCAACCTTTGAAGAAACAGGGACAGCTGAACATTCATCTCTATCCCGCTTTATTTGATGAGGGTCAAGTGGAAGATCAGAAACACCAGATATCTCTTCCGAAGAGGTTTCCAGAATAACACCAGAACGGATCACCACCTCAGATGAAACGTGAACCTCAGGAAACAAGGACTCCCCGGAACCATCAATGACTTTAGAGTCTGAAATAGAAAGGGGAGAAATACACGAACCACGGATCGTCAGAATCGTATGGGCCACCTCCTCTACAGTCTCAGGAACAACACCAGGTGACTGAAATGGAGCACTCAAGGTGACCAGGACCGCAGGATCAGTTCTTTTTGCAGCCATCTCCGCGTAAAACACATTTGGCTTTAGGGAGGAAGAAGAAGAATGAGCAGAACAAGGAGGACGAGGGGGAAGAGGATCTGATTTAACAGATGTAACAGATGTATCTGTCGCTTTAGTCACATCACCACCTATGTTCCTAACTCTTACTGGACAGTCTTTAAAGAGGTGATCAACTGCTCCACAAGTACTACATGTCTTGCTTTTTGGACAGGAAACAGTGGTATGACCCCATTCTCCACAGTTTTTACACTGAGGTCTAGGATCCTTACAATCTTGCTGGATGTGGTCATACCTACCGCAACGTCTGCAAAAACGCGGCATATCTGGATAAAATAGATATTCACGATCTTTCCCAATCAAAAAACTAGAAGGGGGATGCAACTGACAACCAATATCATTAGGATCCCTCTTCCATTGCACAAAAAAATTTCTTTTCCCATTCCATAAATTGCAGGCGTTAAGAACATTAAGGGAAAATTTGACGTCTGAGCAATATCTAGACTAAAAAAGAGAGATTATCCACAGACACAAAGGGATTAAAAACATGGACAACAAGAGGAATCTCTGTCTCATAAAGCAAAGTAAACTTAATCCCTTTCAAAATTGGATTATCTCTATTTGTCTTAAGGCAGTCATAAAAGCCTACTTTCTTGTCTCTTAAAAAATAAATATACATTTCACTAAAAGCAATTTTTATACAATTTTTCACATCAATATAATCTCTATTTTGTATTGTTTCACAGTTGGACATATAAAAGGACCATATAAAACCATTTCATGATTAAAATTCTTAAGACCCCCTACAGACTTAAAAAGAGGCCTGACTGATTTCCAGACCTCTTGAGCATAGGGACAATTCCAGAACAAATGTAAAATGGTCTCGTCTATGCAGCATGTATTTCTCGGGCATACCCCTCTGGCCACCAGCCCTCTCCTATGTTGGAACTCTCTAGTAGGGAGGCACTGGTGGACAATGGCCCAGGAAAGGTCTTTGTGGACATTTGCCAAGAATTTTCCAAACACATTGCGCCATACCTTTTTAGACCTTTCCCCGGAAATGTTTGAGACGGGTAAAACCAATTCATCCCGTTTTAAAACCTTTTGTTGATGCTGAAATGTTGGGGGACCAGAAGAAGGTGACTGTTTTCAGATTAAAAGTTCTCACAGCTTTTTCTAAAACCACATAGTGCTTGGGAGGACATAAAAGAACAGGAGAATTTAGGGGTACACGAAACCAGTGTTTAAAAACCATGCCCGCTAAAAAACAACTAAACAACTAAAAATGCCATTCGTATTAAAAAGTTTAAAACAGAAACAAATATTTGATATAAAAGAAAACAAAGATTATGAACATTTTCCCACCATCTTATCTCTGTACATGTAATCCCTTTTGAGCTTTTCCATTTTTGAGTTCCATAAAAACTTAAAACAAACCCTGGTAAGCTTTTTAATGTACAGGTTAGAGGGGGGAAAAAACATAACCACATGAAGCATAATAGGCAATAAAATCATTTTGATAATTAAAACTTTCCCCTCCATGGTGAGTTCTCTTAAATTCCACATTAAAACTTTTCTTTCTAATTTTAATAAAACCGAATCCGAATTTTTCAAAATCAAGAGATAAAATGGCTAAGTTAAGACTTCTTTCTTTACAATACCATACCACATCACGTATAATATTGAGGGATTTGGCCATGCTCCTCCCAGGAACCCCACAAACCTGGTTAGCATGTATCAAATTTTCAATGAAAGGTTTAAAACTTAAGGCAATCATTTTGGCTAAGACTTTGTAATCAACATTAAGGAGAGTAATGGTCCTATAATTTTCCAAACTCTCCTTATCACCTTTTTTTAATGGATAAAACTTCCTGGTCTAAAACACTTAAATTACACTCTAAAACATTAAGACAATCTTTTAAAATAGAGGAATCAAAACATTTCTCATTAAAAATCAATTGATAAAATTAAAAGTCTCATTTAAAATAACATTCATATTAGTCTTGCCATTTAAAGATGAGATTAATTCTTTCTTAGACATTATTTTTTTACAAAAGAATCTTGAACATTTCTCACCTTCTTCTAGATGTTGGATATGAGAAATAAAAATCACTTCTTTTCCTTTCTGTTCCATTAGCTTCTTAATTTCTGCTTTCAAGGATAAAATCTCATTCTCAACATCAACATCTTCAAGTTTAAAAAGAGCTTGTAAACGCAAATTTGACAAATAAAACCATTGCTAAAATTTTGCTAGCATTCCTACAATACAGCTTTGCAATTTGCGCAACTAAAAACTCTGGATCACCCATCTTCCTCAATACCTGCAATAATTATGTGTGTGACACCCTATCATATGCCTTCTCAAAGTCTAAATTTAAGACCGCAATATTCTGCCCTCTGTCCCTAGTATACCAAATTGCGTCTCTGAGTGTGAGCAAGTTTTCATGTATTTGCCTCTTTGGCACCCCACAAACTTGTTCCTCCTTTATAACCTTATGTATTACTTTCTTTAACCTTACTGCAATTATTTTGGCTAATATTTTGTAATAGGAATTCAGAAGCGTTAGTTAGTCTCCAGTTTTTAAGTTTATCCTTTTCCCCTGTTTTTTTGTAAATTAAAGACACCACCCAATTCATCCATGAATTCGGTAAACATTCAATTCTAAAACTTTCTCTAAAAATAGACAAAAAATCCTCTCCTAACTCTTCACAAAATATTCTGTAAAACTCTATAGGGATCCCATCCTCCCCTGGCGTTTTTCCCAACTTAAAGCTTTTGACAATAAAATTTAACTCTTTGATAATTCACAACACAAATCAGCAGCTTCCTCTGCATCCAATTAACCACTTACCAAATCTAAAAAGGACTCCCCCCATCTTTAGGTGTAAAACTTATATACCTCATTTAACATATCCTTAATATCCGATTTCCCTTCAATCTGCTCAAAAAAATCCCTCCTTTTATCAATAACTTTTTTGAAAAAAAACCTGGCACATTTTTCCCCAGCCTCTAATTCCTTCACCCTGGCCCCAAAAATAATTTTTTTCCCAATATCTTCTAGCCCCTTTCTGACCTCCTTTGTGAAATCTCCACTTCCGAAGCTAAACCAATTTCCTGCAACTTATATGCCGTCTGCAGTCTTAATTTAGTTAAATCAAATAGCTCTTTTTGTTTAACGGCCTTTTCTTTCCCTATTCTAATAAAGAAAGACTTAATTTTTGTTTTTATCACCTCCCACCATTCCAGCATATTCCCAAAAGAGACTTTCTTCCTACACCAAACCTCATATTCTACTTTAAATCTGTTCCTCACCTCTTCCTCTTGCAATAAGCTGGTATTCATTTTCCATATTTTGGGTTTTACTCTATTTAACCCCCCATAGTCACATGAGCATACTAATATCCTATGGTCTGAAAACCCAGATACAATAACCTCAAACTTAGAAACTTGAAAAAAATCCGACAAAAAGATAAAATCAATCCTTGAAGACACTCGGTTATTCTGCACTGCTCTCTCTGGTGCCACTCTTTGCCACAGTTCTTACACGGGTCTTTTTTGGTATACGCTTCCCTCGCATGCCTAAACTCCATACATTTAGGCAATACAGCGGCTGGTCAGGATAGTATAAATACCCCCTATTCCTCCCGATGGAGAAGTTCGAGGGTGGATGCTCCCATCCTCCTATCCCAGTGTCACTTTTCTTAAAGATTACCATGAACCTCCATTTACCATTCCACACGTTCAAATCATTAGTAACGTTAAAGGTAAACCTTGCTGAACTGCAATATTTCTTCAGAAACAGCTCGATATCTGCATTTAAAACATAGGGATTATACATCAGGACAGTTACCGGTGTCTCAATGTCCTCTGAGATACAAGTCACCGTAATCCCTTAAAACACAGGGTCATTCCTATTCTCCGTAAATCCCTTGTAGAACTGATGGCATGTTTTCTCCTCAATAAAAGTAAGATCATAAGTACCTCTATTGGGATTGTCTTGTAAACAAAGCAGTTCTTTCCGGGTCTACCTCTATGGGGAGAGGGACAATAATGCCTCCTGCACCTTCGCTACCCTCCCCCCAACCCCCACCTGAGACACAAGCCACACACTACAGCATCTCTACAGCTGCCCTTCTACAGCCCTTCTCTGGCCTCTTTGGGCCTCTAGCTCTCTTTTGTGGCCTGCACCGGACAAGCACTCCGCACCGGAACAGCAACTTCAACACTCTCCCAGAAGCAAACATTTGCATAGCCCCGCCTCTTTCTGGCGCACACAATCAAGCACACAACGAGCTCCTGCATCGACTCCCGGCTGAAAGGGCATCAGACCAAACTACGGGGGGACGACGAGGACAGCAACCTGTCTCCTGCTACTGCTGCTGCACAACAAACACCACTGACTACTTGCTCCTGCTTCCCTTTAACTCTCTCCTCCTTCCTTGCATCGAGCCCGCTTGTGCTGCTGCTGTCACACGGTAGAGTGCAGTACAGTACAGTACAGCTCGGCTTGCCCCTGCCTTGCCTTGTTTCACTTCACACTGCTCCTCCGTGCTTGCCCGACAAACTTTGCAAAATGTTGCAAAGTTCTTTTCTTTCCTTCCTTGGGCTGTTGCTGCTGTTTCGTTGCACTTGTGCTGCTGCTGTGGATTTCCACTTGTTCTGATTTTTCAAACTGAATAAGAGAGGTGCACCGGTCCTGGAGGTACTGCAATACCAGGTCGATGCGTGGAGTGGACAGAGTAAGCTCTTCTTCCATCTCCCTGTTCCAAAAATCCATTTAATATATGGTCCCCAGATAGGGGACGTATCAGATATTAAACTGATAAGAACAGATTTTTTTTTTTTTTTTTTATTGAAAAATATACTTTATTATATATATATATAATATAGATATACAAAAAACAAACATTTACTTTTTCGTTCATTCATCACTTTGCAATATACTTGCACATTCAAATAAAGCAATGGAGGTGGGGGGGAGTGGATGGGGGGTGGGAGATGGGGGAAAGGGATGTGGAATTTGAAACGCCCAAAGCTTTATTTTCCACTTAATCTTAGACAACAAGGGAGGGATGGGGAGAAGGAGAGGGTTAGTTAGTCCTCTTCTTCCTCAAGGCTGTCCCGGATGTTGTAGTCCCGGAGCAGACTGTGAATCAGTCTGCGGCAGTCTTGGATTGTCATCCTCTCTCTCCTCAGAATGAGGCAGTTTCTGGAATACCACAAAACGTCCTTAAGAGTTCATAAGGCGCCAGGCTTCCTGAATTGCCCCTTCCGTGTGGGTACCCTAGAAAAGCCCATAAAGCACCGCATGGTGCGTAAGCAAGTTCCTGGGCACACAGTCTTTGAGTTCATGTTCCAGGGCATCAAGCAGGACCTGAGCAAACTGGCAATCCCAAAAGGTGTGCAAAGATGTTTCCTCATAAATGATGCACCGTGGGCAATGCCGGTACCTGCACAGGTTACGGGCATGCATGAATGTTCTGAGGGGCAACCCCCCCTGTATGGCCATCCATGACATGTCCTTGTGCTTGTTGGACAGGCTGTCTGAAGAAACATTCCCCCAAACAACCTTGACTGTGTCCGCAGGGAGCCCTGGAATAGACTCCATCTTGTCTTTGGCTCTGATCAACTTGTGGATTGTCTTTGGTTTCCACAAATCGGGCTTGACTCCCTCCAGTTGGTGTTCCCTCACAAACTTTGTAACATCCAGGTAAAACCAAGGGGTGTTCGAGTTGTAAGGGTAGGAGCTGTCCCACTTGTCCCACCCCAGCGAACGCCAAAGTGGAAGAAGAAAAAAGCGGGACATGGAGCTGCCAACAGTCCTTTTCTTTGCCGGTGATCGTCTGGCGGATGCAGTTACACATGAAGAAACTCCTCAGCAGGGTGGGGATGTCAGAGACTCCTTTTCCACCTTTGCAGGGGGCCTTGTACATAACTGACCGCTTTACTCTGTCCATCTTGGAGCCCCAGATGAAGTGGAAGACTGCCCTTGTGATGGCCCTGCGGACCGTAGCCAGCGGAGGCCATGCTTGGGCCATGTACTGCAGGACAGGAAGAATCTCATTCCGCAGCACCAGTGTCTTCCCTTCGATGGTGAGGTCTCTGAGACTCCAGAGGCCAATCTTTTGTCTGACCTTTGCCATTCTCTCCTCCCAGCACTTCAGGGCAGCGCCCTCACCGCCAAACCAGACTCCGAGGATCTTAATGAAGTCGGCTTTGATGGAAAAGGGGACGTTGTCAGAAGCCAGGTTCCAGTCTCCGAAGAGGAGGGTCTCTGACTTCCCGCAGTTGACTTTGGCTCCTGAAGCTTTGCTGAAGTCCTCGCAGGTCTGGACGAGCGATCTCACCGACTGCTGATCGGCACAGAAGACGGTCACGTCGTCCATGTACAGCGAGCACTTGATCTGGGATCTGGCAGGTCCTGGTGCGGTGATCCCTCTGATCTCTGGATTCCGTCGGATGCACTCGGCGAAGAGCTCTATGCAACAGACAAAAAGAAGAGGTGAAAGAGGGCAGCCTTGTCTGACCCCAGAGAGGACAGGGAAGGGGTCAGTTTTCCAGCCGTTCACCAACACCAAGCTGAAAATATCACGGTACATTAGACTGACATAAGAACAAAACATTTCACCCAGCCCAAACCTATGCAGGACCTTGTTCATAAAGACGTGGGACACACAATCAAAGGCGTGTACACGGCGGTCCTTGATGTAGTGAACCGTGTCCCTAATGAGAGCAAGGCTGTCTGCAATCCTGCGCCCGGGAATACCGCAGGTTTGATCCGGATGGACGATCTGTCCGATGACAGTCTTTAGCCGGTTGGCTAGTACCTTGGCGAGGATCTTGTAGTCCACATTCAGGAGAGAGATGGGACGCCAATTTTTAAGGTCACATCTCTCCCCCTTCTGCTTATACAAGATCGTGATCATTCCTTCCCTCAGCGACTGAGGCATCCTGCCCTCCACGGCCATCTCCTCGTACAGCTCGAGCAGGTCCGGGCCAATGAGGTCCCACAGCGCTACATAGAGCTCCGCTGGGAGACCGTCACTGCCCGGGGTCCTGTCTCGCCTAAAGGATTTGGCAGCAGAGTGCAACTCCTCCAAGGCCAAAGGGGCATTGGTGGCTGAAAGACCTGCGGGATCAATAAGGTTAGTGATACCTGACAGGAACCTCTCAGCCGATGTTTCATCTGTGTCTTTTTCCGTGTAGAGGGAGCTGTAGTAGTCGGTGACCACTTCCATCACTCCCTCCTTACCTGACTTCAGGGTGCCGGTCTCGTCGCGGAGCTCTGTCAGGGGTGTGTGGAGTGGAGCTTTCGGAAGAAGAAAGAGTTGCACTTTTCCCCCTTCTCGAGATGCTCCACTTTGGAGCGGAAGATGATGCGCCTGGATTCCTCCGCAAAGTGCCCTTTCAGGCCCTCTTTGGTCTCCTCCAGATCCTTTCTCACATCCCAGCCACACCGCTGGAGGTCTTGAAGGGACTGTAGATTTCGCTGCAGCCTCTTGAAGTTCCTCCTGCGTTCACAGGCTTGACGCCTGCCCTTCACCTGAAAGAAACTACGCAATTGAACCTTGACAAATTCCCACCAGTCACTGACATTATCAAAACAACATTTCTCATTCCTCCACCAAATGTATGCATCCCTCAGTTCTTGCATAACCTCCTCCCTTCCCAACAGTTCACAGTTCAGCTTCCAGGAGCCCGGGCCCGGAGGAAAACCACAGCCCAGAGATCCCTGAAAGTGAATGGCCCTTTGGTCAGAGAAGAAGCAGGGGACCATAGCATACCTTGTCTGCTTGATGGTACGGGAGGTAAACACAAAGTCAATCCTAGAACGCACTGAGCCATCGGGGCGGCACCAACTGTAATTCACAGTGCCGTTCCCAATGGACCCAACGGCGTCCTTTAAGGATGCTTCGGTTACCATCTCCTTAAGCAGTTTGGAGGTGACATCCAGTTTGGCACCGTTGCTGGTGCTGCGCCCGTCCTCCTCAATGGGGCAATTGAAGTCCCCGCCCAACACTACCGCCCAGGTGGTTGCTAACTGGGCCCGCAGGGTCTGGAATAGTTCCAAACGCTCACCCTTCTCAGGGGAGGCGTACACGTTGATAACAGGCTCCCCTGCCCAGGAACCGTCCACGACCAGTAAGCGGCCGCAGACTAGCTCAAGTACAGAATCAACAGTGAAGAGGCTCCCCCTGATCAGAATGGCGACCCCTGCAGACTTACAGCTATTACCCCCAGAACAGTAGGAGGGACCATGGGTCCACTGACGCATGAGGTGTTTGTAAGACCTGGAGAAAGGAAACGCACATTCCTGCAACATGTACACATTACAATTCTGACTGTCAAGAAATGCAAAGATGTTTTGTCGTCTCGTCCGGTCCTTAATACTCCTAACATTAATGGTGAATAAGTTAAAAGACCCCATTAGTTAAGAAATAAAAGGAAAAACCGTTAACGTTAGTCATTTATACGTTACCACTCCGGTCGGGCGGGTCTCCTCCTGCGTTGTTGGGCGGGGGGTGACTCTCTTCCGGAGATTCCAGCTGCTGTAGCAGGGCCTCTTCCAGTTGCAGGACCCTGTTGACATCTGCAGGCTCGACTGGGATCTGCTCGAGCTCTTCCAGGAGCAGTTCCATGTCCTCTGCTTCTACCTCTGTGGTGTGCACTGCCTCCACCTCCTCCCCCTCCTCTGACGATGTTGTGCCGTCCAGGCTTTGGCTGGGGCTGGAGTCTTCCCTTTGTTGTGCGTTTTGGCTGGGGCCGCAGGTGTTGCTCTGTTGTTGGCTGGAGCTGAAGGTGTCTGTTTCGCTTGAGCCACAGACGCATAGGTTCTTGATCTCTGCGGGCAGTCTCTGTAGACGTGTGAAGCCAATCCACACAGGTTGCAGGCTTTGGAGCGGGGGCAGTTTTTGGCTTCGTGGCCCAGCACCTTGCATATCCTGCATGCATTTGCTGTGCAGGTTTTTGCTTGGTGTCCCAGCTGTCCACATTTCCTGCAGGTTTGGGGCTGATCGGGGTAGTAAATGAGCCCTGGGGAGATGCCGAGAGAGAAACTCTGGGGGAGGTGTTTTAGCCCATCTGCTGAGCTCTCTTCCCTCTGGAGCTTGACCAGGACCGAATATTTACCTGTCCAGAAGCCGTTGGAGTCCGTGATCTGGATGGGGTCCTGATGACGGTGCAGAATCTGGTCAGGAAGGTGATGATGTCCTTGGCTGGTGTGTGGGGGTTTCGCATTGCGACCGTCACCCGCCTTTCCTCTCTTTGAATAGGGCTGTTGCCCACAAAGCGAGTGAAAGGGATTCGGGCCCCGCTGCTTTAACCCTTTCCCAGTACCTCCTGCAGATTGCCATGGAGGCAAAGGTTATGTAGAACAGACCCCCGATGAAGGTCTGTATACTTACAGTCTCTGCCTTGGAGAAGCCCTGTTCCATGACCATTTTCTTCCCGAACACGTCTGTACTCATGTCCGGGACCTTTCCTTCCACTTCCCTCAGCTTCAGTACTACCGTCTGCCTCATCCATGGTTCCAGATTAGGTGACTGGGTAGCCTTGGGAGGCAGAGCGGAGGCCTGGGCTGGGGTTTCGGTTCCGGGTGGTGCGCTCCTGGAACCTGTGGAGACTTTTTCCTTATTCTTCCCTGAGCTCTTCCCTCTGCTGGCAGCTGTAGTAGGAGCCATCTCTTCCTGTTCCAAGGGTCTGGAGAGGAAAAGAGAGGGGAAAAAAGGGTAGAAAAAGGGGGGAAAGTCTGAAAAAAGAAGAGAGAGAGTGGGCGGGGTTATGCAAATGACCCCAAGGGTCGTCCTTCAGAGCAGTGCAATGGCCCCAGGGAGGGAAGAGAGAGAGAGGGGGGAAGGGAGTAAGGGAGAGAGAGAGAGAGGAGTTTTTAAAAAAAACTCCTAAGTGTGTACAGCTCAGTGGAGTAAGAACTCCGGGTTTCTTCTTTATCTTCTTGTCGGTAGTCTTTCAGTCAGAGACTTCTTTCCCGAAGGTCTGAATCTCAGTCGATCACTTCCAGATGAAGTGCTTCCTGAAGTGCAGCCTGAAGCCGAAGTCGGTCTCTGAAGCCGGTCCTTCCGATGATTCTCCTCTGGTTCAGATCTTCAGACTTCAGCCGATCTGGACTGATAAGAACAGATTTTTTTTTAAATTAGCTGTACCTAACAAAGAGGTACGCCACTTTTATTGGTCAAGAAAATATAACAGAAACATAGCCATAAAAATTTACAAAAATACTGAAAATTACATAAAAGAGGGCCAATCACTTAAAAACCATTTTTTTGCTGACAAAACATTTTGTTTTTTGTCAAGCAGGTAATACAAATACATTTCACTAAAAGCCAAACTTAAAACATTTTTAACAGATAAAACATCATTTTTAAAAAGTAAAATGTTTCTCGCCTTCCATAATGCTTCTTTACAACAGTTGATAATTTTCCATGCAATAATTTTTTGATCAGAAGAACATTCCAACAGACCATATAAAATCATAAAATAATCCACATGTTTAAAATTTAAAATCTTCACTAAGAGAGGAGTGATTTTAGTCCATAAATCCTTAGCAAAATTGCAAGTCCATAAAATGTGTAAGACGGTTTCCTCTTCGCTGCAGCAATCACGTGGACACTTTGACGTATTGGCCATGCGTCTTCTGTATTGAAAGGCTCTACATGGAAGGCATTGATGAATGCACATCCAAGATAAATCTTTATGAGAATTAAAACAATGCGTAAAATTCACCATTTTCCATATCACTTTACTTTTGGCTTCATTAAAATTACCCACCAAAGTTGTAAATTTTAAAAATTTTAACAATGTTTTAACATCCAATAAAACTTTCAGCTCTTTTCCGTTAAAATTATATAAAATCACTATTTTTTCTAAGATGTTGTAGTTTTTGGACAGAGTAAAAGAGTACGGTTGACTCAGATCTGTTTTAAACCAACCACATTTCCTCATAAAAAGACCAGTATTAAAACGCATAAAATAAGACCAGTAGTGATTTTTAAAAAGAGCATTAAGACATAAAACAAAAAATCTAATAAAGATAAAAGCCTTAAAATCTGGGAAATCTTTTCCCCCTTTTTCTTTCGGCTTCATAACAATTTCCCTCTTTAGTTTTTCAGCTTTTGAACTCCAAAAAAATGTAAAACATACTTTTGTAATTTTCTTTAAAAGGTAATCAGGAGGAGGAAAGACCAGGCTCAAATACAATAAAATAGGTAAAATCACCATTTTGATAATTAAGATTTTCCCTTCCATGGTCAACTTCCTCAGACCCCACATGCAGATTTTCTGATTTATCTTATTTGCAACCATGTCCCAACTTTCTAAACCATTATTAAAATGATTAAAAATGACCCCTAAAACCGTAATTTTTTCTGACACCGGCACAGGGACGTCCCTTAGATCCAAATTTCCAAGATTTAAAATTACACTCTTATTTAAGTTAATTTTAAAACCGGAAGCACAACAAAAAAACTGGATCTGCCTTAAATTTCTTTGCATTGAAAGAGCATCTTTACAAAAGAAAACAACATCATCCATGTAAGCAGACACTTTAGCTTCAAGTCCGCCACCACCAGGTAAAAAAACACCCCGGATTTGTTTGTCTTTTCGAATTGCACATAAAAGAGGTTCTAAAGCGCATATAAAAAGTAAAGGGGAAAGCGGGCACCCCTGCTTCACCCCCGATTTTAAAAGAACCTCTCGTGTCATAAAACCATTAACTAAAATTCTGTTAGAACAATTCGAATAAAAAGATTTTAAACATAATAAAAAAGAGTCAGGAACACCCATTGTTCGTAAAACACTAAAAAGATAGGAATGAGATACCCGGTCAAAAGCTTTCTCAAAATCGACCGATAAAATTGCCAAGTCACACCTCCTAACCTTAGCATCTTCAATGACGTCTTTTATCAGATTAAGGTTTTCCCATACACTCCGTCCCGGGACACCACATACTTGATTTAAATGAATAATTTTCTCAATAACCTGTTTTAGTCTATTAGCACAAATTTTTGCAAAAATCTTAGTCGCAATTCAACAAGGTTATTGGCCTCCAATTTTTTAAGTCACACTTATCACCTTTTTTATACAAAAGAGTAACCACCCCTTTCTTCCAACAATTCGGTAAAACCTTAGAATTAAAAACCTCAGTAAAAAGAGTAAAAAAATCATCTTTAAGAACATCATAAAAGATTACATAAAATTCAATAGGTATACCATCGTCCCCGGGGACTTTACCATTTTTAAAACTCTTAACCGATTCTAAAACCTCCTGTTCGTTTAAAGACCTGGATAAAAAATTCTTAGACACCTCATCAAGTTTGATTTCAATCTTACTCAGAGAATCTTTTACAAAATTCTCATCAATCACTTTTTCGTTAAACAGTTCAGAATAAAAACCATGAACCTTATTTAAAATGCCTTGTGAATCAGATACCCCCTCAATTTTTTCAATAAAACCACGATTTTCGACTTTTTTCTTAAAAAAATACCTAGAGCAAGTTTCATTTTCTTCAATATGTTTGACTCTTGAATTAAAAATCATCTCTTTCCCTTATTGTTCTAGGCATTTAGAAACTTCTTTTTTACATTCAATAATAACATTTGTCACCTCAATACCATAATTCCTCATTTTACACAAGGTTTGCAGACGACAATTAAGAACAGCAAAAAAATCCCTTCTTTGCTCAGCTTTCCGTACTCCTACATCAATAAAAAACTTTTTGATTTTTTTCTTCATACCTTCCCACCAAACACCAAAGGAAATATTTGGGTTTTTCCTTTCCTTACAAACAGTATAAAACTTTTTAAAATCTGTTAAAACCTCAGCATCATTTAAAAGGGAAACATTCATTTTCCAAGCAGATTTTTTCTTAATCCTTTTAGAACCCGTTTTCACATAAAAGGATAAAAACTTATGATCAGAAAAAACATTGGTTAAAATATCACAACTTACAGGTTCAACATTTTCAGAGGAAAAAACAATCAATTCTGGAGCTGCACAAAGCATTGCTCCAGGTTACGCCATCTTCTTCAGGTACATCCTTATTACAACATTTAAAAACATCAATAAGCTTAAAATCAGTTAAAATATTTTTTAACATAGCAGATGTTTTGTCATAATTACGACTAGTAGATTGCGTAAAACGTTTTTCCCCTTTAAGAACACAATTAAAATCCCCAGCTAAAATCAAAGGACAAGAGTTATCAATAAAAAGAGGTAAAATTTCTAACATCTCGGCCCTTGCCACCTTATCTGGAGAACCATAGAAATTTAAAAATTGCCATTTAGTACCATTCATAAAACCTTTAACCAATAAAATTCTGCCTGGTAAAATCTCTTGCTTAAAATCAACAGTAAAATTTCCCTTAAAAAGTATTGCAACACCCGCAGAGGAAGATCCATTGGACCCAGACCACACCGAAGGACCGTAAACCCAATCATCCTCATATTTCTTATAATCCAAACTGTGCGGGATGCCACATTCTTGTAAAAAGAAGACAGATGCGGTTAAAACAGATAAAAAACTAAAAAGAGCAGATCTCCGAACATCAGACAGCAAACTTCTTACATTGAGAGAAATACCATTAAAAGATGACACTTCCATGGAAAAAAAGAAGTTAAAAAGCAAAACAACGTCAGAAGCTACATTAATTCTTTACCGGCCGGACTCTCCATGTCGCCGGAACTAAATTCTTCCACCTCGCCAGAATCAACAGTGCAGAGTGTAGAAACAGGGGAACTACAATCCTCACTGATATCGGAAAGACCCTCAACAAAAGGGACTGGAGTATATTGCGGTAAAATGGACACATGAAGCTCTTCAGCAGGCTCTTCTCCCTCACGAAACAAAATAAATGATTTTCCACCAACAGTATCCTCCATTGGACCCCCAAAAAAAGGGTCTTCCGGATTCAACTGAGGTGCTTGCATCATGGATGGGATGGCTGGTTGCTGACTCTCAGATGTTTCAGGAATCACAGAAACAACAGGACCCCTATCCTCTGCAGAAGAAGGAGGAATCGCACGTGTCTGCTTACCCGAAGTGGCTTCAGCATCATCATCAGAGGAGGACTTTTCTCTCCCCACACGCCGCCTTTTTGTAGCAGAAACTGGTTTGTTTTCAGGTGGAGAAATTAAGGCTGGTTCGGCATCATCCAAATTCCCAGCAACCCCTTGACTAAGGGGGGGTACTTTTGTCTGCCGCCCGCTGGCCTCCATTTGTCGCCTCAGACGTCTCCTTTGCTTTGCTGTCAGTGGTATATGGAAATCCTCACTGCTCGGCTTGGGTAACATCTCTGCCTTCTCCGAAGGTATCTCTACAGCTGGAAGTTGAGACACAGGAACAGAGGACACCGAAACAAGAGCAGGCAAAGAAGCCGGTATGGAAATGGGAACAGGAGCAGGTTCAGTAAGGACAGTTTTGAGTACCCTAAGAGGGCACCCCCAAAAAGTATGTCCAACCTTCTGACAAAGTCTGCACTCCTTACCCTTAGGACACTCAATACTCGAATGTTCCTTACTGCCGCAATTTGTGCAGAGGGCCTCGCACTCATCCAGAAGGTGCCCGTGCTGCTTGCATTTGCGACAGAAAACCGGCATACCTGTATAAAAAAGATCTCCATTAACCGTTCCCAACTTAAATCTAGCAGGAGGGTGCTTCTTCCCCTTAAAACCATTTGGGTCTTTAATAAAGGTAACTTGATACCTCCACTTGGAGGTCCAGATACCATATTCATTATTAACTTTGCCCAACAGTTTAATATCTTTAAAGAAATTAGCCAGAAAGGTACGTATCACATGTTCTGGCACGAAAGGGGAGTACATTTTAACAACAAGGATAGCACTTTCATCAGCAAAATGTTGTACTATATTAACACCCTCTAGTTTGGGATTCCCTTTTGAGGTTTCTAATTTACAAACAAAATCTTTGAAAATGCCCTCAGCAACAAAAGTGATATCAAAGATTCCTCTTTTAGGGTAATCTTGAATAGACAAGATCTCGGATTTCTGGATGGAGAATAGCTTGAAAAGGACTTCTTCCACGACATATTTAAAGCCACGATGATCTGCTCCACCATCTCTGTAGGAAATCCGGACGGTATTCTTCAATCTGGCGTACACAGGAACGGTGCTGGGATCAGCCTCCATGATGACGTCCGAAAAAGAAAAATTCCAGTACTTCAAATAAAGAGACTGGAAACAGAGGAGAGGAAAACGCTACCCGTTTATCAAGAGAATGCCCCTTCCCCAATAGCAGCATGCAGGTTAAGCCAAAGGCGATCCTGCAAGGCCGAGGAAGGGGGTCTCACGAATACCGAAAGGCCGAGAGGCGCAAGCGCAAAATACAATTCCAGTACAAAAAAAGCACTGGAACACAGGGGGGGATCGCAACCCGTTGCTCTGAGATTGGCCCCCTCCCCAATAGCAGCATGCGGGTTTAGCCTACCTAAGTAGGCGATCCCGCAAGGCCGAGAAGGGGGGTCCTCAAGAAGCATCTCTTTTCTAAGGTCTCATGCAGTGGATACCACACTTGACCTTAGCCAAAAGGCCGAGAAGCGATAACCCGAATTGCGCACGCACCGACGGGCCCAGATCCTCACTTGCTCTACCTCCATGGGGAGAGAGAGGGGCCATAACGCTTCCTCCTGCACCTACACTATCCTCCCCCCAAAACCCCAACCCCCACCTCACACACAAGCCCCCACATTACAGCATCTCTGATATCTTCTACAGCCCTTCTCTGGCCTCTAGCATCGCTTTGGCGGACTCTCAGCACCGCAACAGCAACTTCACCACTCTCCCAGAAGCCAACATTTACATAGCCCCGCCTCTTTCTGGCGCACACAATCAAGCACACAACGAGCTCCTGCAACGAGTCCCGGCTGAAAGGGCATCACACCAAACAACGGGCGGATGACGACATTAACAGCAAACTGTCTCCTGCAAAGTCTTGCAAAGTTCTTTTTTTCCCTTCCTTGGGCTGCTTGTTGCTGCTGTTTCTTTGCACTTGTTGTGCTGCTGCTGCAGATTCGAGCTTGTTCTGATTTTTCAAACTGGATAAGAGAGGTGCACCGGTCCTGGAGGGTACTGCAATACCAGGTCGATGCGTGGAGTGGACAGAGCAAGCTCTTCTTCCATCTCCCTGTTCCAAAAATCCATTTAATATATGGTCCCCAGATAGGGGACGTATCAGATATTAAACTGATAAGAACAGATAAGGTTTCAACACAATTTTATTGAAACAAGATAAAAAAACCATCATCATAAAATCACAGTAAAATCATAAGATATTTACAGGATTTGTCATTTAAAATACATTGTGACAACATATTTATAAGATTTTATTCCAACAATTTATTTTCCGCATAGACATGGCTTCATCATTTCCGAGATTTTTCTTATCTCTTAAAAAATAAATTTCGCTAAAAGCCATTCTAATACAGTCATTTACAGAAATAAAATCACGATTAAAAAGCAGGATAATACGAACTTTCCAGATGGAATTCTTAAAAGAGTTAATCATCATCCAACCAACAGAGTATTGCTTAAAAGAAGAGCAGGTAAAAAGACCATAAAAAACATATTCATATTTAAAATCTTTAAGACCACAAATTTCTTTAAAAAGAGTTCCCGCTGTTTTCCAAATCTCTTGCGCAAATGGACAGTTCCAAGAGGTGCAGAACTGTCTCGTCAATACAGCAGGACGCTCTAGGGCATTTTGCTCTGGCCACCAACCCTCTTCTATGTTGAAACGCACAGGTGGGGAGGCATTGGTGAACCACTGCCCAGGCAACATCAACATGAACATTTGTTAAAAATTTTCCGAAAACATTTCTCCACACCATTTTTGATCTTACCTCAGAGAAATTTGAAACGGGTAAAACCACTTGCTCCTGTTTTAAAACAATAGTCACCTTCTTTTGAGCTCCCAGTATGCTGGGATCCACATCTTTCAGTTTAAAAAGTCTTACGGCCTTCTCCAGTATGACGTATTGTTTGGGGGGACATAAAAGAACAGGAGCAGTTAGGGAAATTCGGAACCATGATCTAAAAACAATGCCTGCTGCAAATCTTAAAAAGCAACTAAAAATGCCATCGGAATTAAAAAGTTTAAAACAAAAGAATAAAAGCAAGTTAGGGACATTTCTTCCACCACATCTTTTATCCTTATACATATCATCTCTCTTTAGCTTTTCAATTTTGGATCCCCATAAAAACTTAAAGCAAACTCTGGTCAACCTTTTAATATACAGTACTGAAGGAGGAAAAACCATGGCCACATGTAACATAATGGGGAGAAGTACCATCTTAATAATTAAAAGTTTTCCCTCCATAGACAGATTTCTCAAGTTCCACATTAAAACCTTTTTTTCAATTTTAGATAAAAAAAGAGTCCCAATTACAATTACCTGAATTTTCTTTATTAAAAACAATTCCTAAAACTTTAATAAAATCCTGTTGAATAAAAATGTCAGGTGTCAGATTAGGTTCCCAGTTTCCAATCCCCAGGCAGTCGCATTTGTTAAGATTGAGTTTGAAACCGGAACCTCCACAAAAAAACATTGCGTGATTCAAGGCCCTTTTTAAGGAATAGGAGGTGGAACAAAGGATTGTTACGTCATACATGTAAGACAGGACCTTCACTTGTCATTCCACATCCTCCCGGCACTTGTATTCCTCTGATTACTTTGTCTTTCCTTAAAAACATTAAAAGAGGTTCCATAGCGCATATAAAAAGAAAGGGGGATAAGGGACACCCCTGCTTGACACCGGATTTTAAAAAGACATTTTTTGTTCAAAAACCATTAATAGAAACTTGACTAAAACAGGATGAGTATAAAAGCTTGATATGACTTAAAAGAAATTCAGGTAGAGCCATCTTCTTTAAAACCTTAAAAAGAAAATCATGTGAGACTCGGTCAAAGGCTTTCTCGAAGTCTAGGGATAAAATAGCCAGATTAATATTACGCTCCTTACAGTACCAGTTAGTATCGCGTATTATATTGAGGGACTCTGTCATAATCCTACCAGGTATCCCACAAACCTGGTCAGGGTGTATGAGATTACTTAAAAAAGGCTTTACACATTTGGCAATGAGCTTGGCCATGACTTTATAGTCAGCGTTCAGCAGAGTAATGGGCCTGTAGTTCTCCAATTTCTCTTTATCACCTTTATTAAAAATGAGGGAGACAATACCTCTCCTCCATGAGACTGGCAATTCGTTAGTGGTAAAAGCTTCTTTAAAAATCATAAATAGATCATCTTTTAAAATATCCCAGAATTGTAGGTAAAATTCAATAGGTAGCCCATCTTCGCCTGGCGCTTTCCCAGATAAAAAGCTTTTAAAAACATCATACAATTCATCAAGCGTAATGTCATGGGATAAAATCTCTTGATCTAAAACATTAAATTTACCATCTAAAACATCAATACATTCAATTAAAAGAGAGTCATCGGTTTGTTTTTCACTAAAAAGAAGTTGATAAAAATTAAAAGCTGCTGTTAAAATATCGGACATAGAAGATTTCCCCTCCAAAGATAAAATCAGTTCTTTTTTATCTAAAATCTTCTTAAAAAAGAATCTGGAGCATTGGAGAATTGCAGCCTCATATTTAAAACATAAAACCATTGTCTCTTTTTCTTACCACTTTTTTGCCAACTGTAATAAAAAATTCTTAATCCTAAGTTTAGTGCCCTCCCACCAGTGCAGCATTGTCATATTAGGGTCACGCTCACCTTGCCAACACCGGTAGGTCTGCACAAACTTTTTGCAGATGGCTTCATCCTCTAGAATGTGGTGTTCAATCTCCATAAACCCTTTTGCACCATCTCCTCATAAGTAAAATTCAAATCAACAGATAAAAGCTTCTGATCGGGAAAAAAGGTTATCTAAACGCCTGTAATTAAAAGGGTTAAAATCATCAGATAAAAATATAAAATCAATTCTAGAGGATATATTTCTGTTTCACCATGTATAACTAGAGTTTGCACATTCTTTCCCCGCATCTTTAAACTTAAAATCAGTAATAAAATTGGTTAAAAAGCATGAAGATTTATCTTTTCAATTAGGGTCACCCCCCTGTCGGCTTTCTCCTAAACGTATGCAATTGAAATCACCGCCAACCAACAGGGGAGTTGAACCCACACAGAACAGAGGTAAAATTTCAAATAGATCGCATCTCTCTTGCTTCTCAGTAGGGGCATACACATTTAAAATACAAAGATTAAAACCTTTAAAAGACAAATGAATCATCATGGCTCTGCCGGGCAAGATCTCAGTCAATGTCCTTATAGAAAAGTAGGAGCCACGGCAGAGCAGACCCACCCCAGTAGACTTAATGTCATTTGAACCGGACCAAACCGAGGGTCCTAATGTCCAGTCATTTTTGAGATGGTCATAACTTACACCAGTGTCGATTCCGCATTCTTGCAATAGGCAAATGTCAAAGTCCAGAGTTTCCAAATACGAAAATAACGCCGTTCGGCGAGTAAGACCCTTCAGGGAGCTTACGTTAAGGGAGGCAACCTTTAAAACAGTCATGGTTTAGCGTGTACGGTGTCCATATCAGAATCTGATCCCTCTCCGCTCGATATCCTCGACGATTCCGAATCCTCCTTATCAGGGGACACGAACTCCTCGATGTTGACCGGGTCCGACGCAGACATGTACCTCATCTCTACGCTGACCCGGGCTTCTCCGTCGCTGGAGCTGGCTACCACCTTCATCATCAGCAGATAAGGATGCCTTCCTTCCTGTCTCTAACCCTATAGCCTTTGGACCACCAGAAGCTCCCATAACAGGTGCCCCTGAGACCCTAGGCCATTTTAGAATGCAGGTTCTTGTTAGAGTTTTTCTTTTTTTGGTACTCCCATTCAGGAAGATTCTCGCCCTCACTCTGGACTTCTAGGACCTTCATAGCAGGCTCATCTGCAGGCTGTGCAGATTGAATCCGCTCAGATCCACTGACAGATGCCCTACGACCAACATGCAGGCCAGCCCTAACAGGCTCCACTGCCGCAGGGACAGCAAAACCTTGCCCGGACTTAGCCCCGACCCTTGACTTCTGGGTCTTCATCACACTGTGCTCTGACCCAGCTGCAGAACCGGAAGGAGACACTGGTGCTAGGATCAGAGGCCCTTGTTCTGACATAGAGGTTGACTTACGACAGCTCCCAAAAACCATCTCAGAAGACTTGGCCACAAATGCTGCAGCCAAAGCCTTCTCAGGCCCTGAGGATCGTCTGCCAGAAACTACTGCGCCCGCTGCCTCTGAACCAGAGTCCATAACCATCTCGTCCTTCAAACTCGGAGCCTTCCTCACTGCGCCAGCCACCGCGGCTGGTCCAGGCTCAGACTCTGAGATGACCAGACCATTCCTCACCGCATCAGCATAGGATTTTTGGTCTTTTGTCTTACTGGGGCAGTCTTTATAGATATGGCCTTCTTTCCCGCACATATTGCACGTCTTCTGGAACTGACAGAATGCCGCAACATGACCCGGTCGCCCGCATCCGTTGCAACGAACCAGTTTTCCCTCAGGACATGCGTCCTGCGTATGCCCAAATCGCAAGCAATTCCGACAAAAGAGGGGCATACTCGAATAAAATAGGTAGCCTGTTTTTTCCAATCAAAAAATTGGAAGGAGGATGGGAATAGCTGCCTATTCCCTCTGGATCATTGCGGAACTTAACAAAGAACTTCCGCTTACCATTCCAGAAGCCGAGTTCGTTTTTCACTAAATGCGAAAAACGGACCTCCTGTTTTAATGTACGGGTTGTACACATGGACTACCAGGGGAATATCCTCAGACCCGTACAGCAAAAAGAATTTGACGCCTACGAGCCTCTCATCGTGGAAATCTTTCCGCGACAACACTCTGTAGATGTTACAGCAGCTGACGGCGGACACAAAGGTGACAGTATATGCCCCCCGTCTGACTTGATCCTGGATGCACAGGATCTCTTCATTGACGAGATGCAAGACTCCCAGCAGGACCTCCTGAACGACGTATCGCAGGTTCTTCCTCTGGCGATGTTTCTCTTCCACCTCGATCCGGATGGTGTTTTTAATCCGGGCTTCTCCCGCAGGAAATTCGAAAAAAACAGGCATTTCTCCGAAAGTTTCAGCACACTAAAAAGATCTTTACCGATCCCAGACTCACTAAACCTCTATCCACTACAAGAACGTCCCTTGTTACCCTAGGAATGGCCACCTGCCCAATAGCAACACGAGGCTTTAGTATTTAGAAAAACGATACCTCGAGGCCGAGCAGGTGAGGTACCCGGATACCAAGAAAAAAGCTTGTGCTTTAATCAAGGCCAAGAAACGCACAGATTCCAGAGGTTCAGGTTGTACAAGAATGGCTCCAATCCTCTTAGGCCGTCCGCTAACGTACACCTAGCGATTGCAACTCGTTACCCTTAAGCTTGGTCCTCTTCCCCAATAGCAGCAAGTGGGTTTATTCCGAAGACGATCCCACAAGGCCGAGGAAGAGGGGCTCTGAGTACCTTTCAGCTAAAACCACCTGTATTTTTTTTTTTTTTTTTTACCACTCAGACAAATCCATATAATAAAATTTTTCTTTCTTATTTTCTATAGGACTTGTGACATCATCATGGCAAGATGTGAAATCATTAGAAAACAAAAGGGTAATTATAACATTGCATCATATTTTAAATCTCTACCAATCTTTTACTTTCCATTCATCCTGTGCTATCTCCCCATATCTCTTTCTATCATATAAATAATATAAATAAATACTGTTAAAGGCTATATTCATACAATCTTTTAATACCAAATTTTCTCTCTTAAACACTAAAAGATTCCTACATTTCCAAATAGCTTCTTTTACTGCATTTATTATTTGCCATATTTTAATCAACAAATCCCCTTTATATTTAATTTTAAACCCATAGAACACATTCTCATAACTTAAAAAATCCAATCCCGTCACATATTTTAAAAAAGGTCCAAAACTTTCCCATGTTAATCTAGCAAATTCACAGTTCCAAAAAACATGCAGTACTGTCTCATCACTACCACATTTATCTCTAGGACATTGTGCGCTCCTTAACAAACCCCTTAAATATTGAAAATTCCTCACCGGAAGACAATTATGCACAACCGCCCATGCCAAATCCCTCTGACTGTTTGTTAGATTTTTATTTACTACCATATTCCAAATTTCCTTAGAAATCTCATTAAACCTTTCTAGAGAACATCTTATTTCTCTTTCCTTCACTTTTTTAACTAAAAACCTCGAATTAATTATTTCTTCCCATTCTATATCCTTTAATTTATATTGCCTAACAATCCTCTCTAAAATCACATGAAACCTATTTGGCCTAAAAGCATAAGGAACTTTATTATTTATTGTATCCCACTTATACTTAACAAAAATCCATCCCCCACTATAACGAATCAAATTTGCCACGCATGAATCTTTTTTACTTAATTTTAGAATAAAAGAAATAGGCTTAAAGCTTAAAAATTGTCTCTCATCTCTCTTACCATTCTCATTTTTCTTGTACATGATCTCTTTTAACTCTCTCCATTTTTGATCTCCATAAAAACATAAATATCTCTCTAATAAATTTCCTCATATATAAATCTGACGGCAAAAATACAATAGATATATATATATAAAAGTAGTGGTAATAAAACAGCTTTGATAATTAAAATTTTCCCGACCATCGTTAATTTTCTCAACTTCCAAAAACCAATTTTCTTTTTCATCTTATTTAATAAATTTTCCCAATCATCTTCTCCTGATAAAATCTGATTAAAAGTAACCCCAAGAATTTTCACACTCTCTCTACATACTTCCACCTTACAAAAATCATCATGCACCCAATTCCCATATGCACAACATACAAACTTATTTATGTTTAAACCTAACCCAGCAATACATTTAAAACAATCTGCAATCAACACCACTCTTTTCAAAGAGACAGAATCCACACAGGTCACAACCACATCATCCATATACGCTAAACATTTAACCTCTTTCATACTCCCACCAGGAATTTTAAACCCTCTCACCATCTTATCTCTCCTAATATATTGCAAAAAAGGCTCCATTACACAAATAGGCAAGGTTGTCCGATGTCGCCAATCTTATTTAACTCCCGAATTAATCAAGATCTTATCAGTTAAAAAGACGTTCACTAACACTCTACAATCCACATTTGTATATAAAACTTTTACTTTGTCAATAAAACCACTACCTAAATTGAACTTTTCCAATACCGCAAACATAAAATCATGAGAGACGCTATCGAACGCTTTTTCAAAATCTTAAGAAAATAAACTTATTTTTTGACCTCCTATCTCTAATTAAAATTAAATTTTCCCAAACATTCCTACCCAGCACAGCACAACATTGGCCTTCCTCAATCACTTTGTTTATAATACTCTTAAACCTATTAGCTAACACTTTTGCAATTATTTTATAATCTACATTTAGCAAAGTAATTGGTCTGTAATTTTTAATATCGCTTTTATCCCCCTTTTTAAAAATTAATGTTACTAGACCTTCCTTTTGTGATGCTGCTAATTCACCTTCTTTAAAGACTTCACCTTCCATAAAATCAATTTTAATCACCTCCCAAAATTTTAAATAAAAGCTTTGGGAAAAATAAATCGCCAGGTTTAGATGGTTTAGTTATTGAGTTCTAACAGCTTCCTCTAACTCAAACATATTGATATCCTTATTTAAATGTAATTGTTTGTTATCATTAAGAGAACTATTTAACTTACCTAAAAACATATCATTAAAGTTTTTATCATGATTTTTTGTCTTTCCAAAGAAATTATTATAAAATACATAAACATCTTTTAGAAATCATTAATATTTTTACTCCCATTTATCATCGAGATCTGATTATTCTGACTTTTATTTATACATTTAAAGAAATAACTCGAACATTTTTCCCCTTCCTCTAAATCCCGAACTCTTGAGTTAAAAATAATTTCAATTCCCTTTATTTTTAATCCAACTTTTTATCTCTTTTCTTATATTAACTAATTCCTCTTCTACATTATAACCCATGTTTTTAAAGTCCACCATTTCTTGCAATCTATGATTTAACACATTATATTTCCTCCAATATTGTTTCCTTCTCTTAATACTATTACGAATAAAAAACATTTGAAACTCTTTTTTAACCCAATCCCACCAATTCCTTTTAGACCGAAACGTTCTTTTTAAATTACTCCAATATTCATATTTTAATAGAAAGGTCTTGTAAATATGATCTTCTAGTATTAAAATATTCAATTTCCACGGTATTTTAACTGAAGTTATAATATTTTCAGAAGATAAAGAAACGCACACAAACGCACAACATTTTCTACTAACTCAGCATCATTAACCCCAAAATCCTTAGAACAAAAACAATAATCTATCCTTGATTGACATAACTTATTAAATCATGTAAATCCCTCTCTATCCCCAAATTTATTTCGCCAAACATCCATTAAATCAAAATCAGACAACATTCTATTTAACAAGCCACCTGACTTATCCACCTTCACATTTTTACTTCTATCCCTCCGTTCCAAACCACAATTAAAGTCCCCCAAAATTATTAATGGATCTAAACCCGGTAAAAATAAACATATTTTCTCAAATAACTTAAATCTATCGTTCTTCTCCGGATTACCATAAACACATAGAATTCTGATCCTCACGCCTTTAAACAACCCTTTAACTAAAAATGCCCTCCCAGGCTCTATCTCAATAAATTCATTCAAACAAAAATTATCCCCCTTAAACAATAAACCCCACCCAGAATTCTTCACGCAGTTTTCCCCCGAAAAAAAAGATAATCCCAATTTCCAATCCCCAGAAAACATTTTGTAATCTCTACAAAACGGAATACCACACTCCTGAATACACAATCAAAATTACTGTAAGCGTGGCTAAAAAATCAAACAAAACTGTTCGCCTCTTTTTGCACTTAATGCTTCTGACATTAAAAGAGGCACATCTCAATGACATTTCAAAAGATATTTATCCCATGCCCACACCCTTATTTTTTTATTTTTTATTATTTATATATATATAAAAAACCTAGGAACAAAAAAACAAAAACTGCTGATCTCTTCTCAGCATATAGCATACATCAAGAGCATCTCAGAACCAATATTAGGTAATTTTTGAGATTACAAAAAAAAAAAAACACCTTTCAAAAAATACTCAGGCAGACCATACTTCACTATATCTAACCCGGTTCACTCTCCACCTCAAAAGTTTGACTTTCCATTGAAAAAAAAACAATTGGCAGAACTGGAGTTTCACTCAGTCTTTCTCCTCGTATCACTCTAGACCCAAGTTCCGGGGAACGAGGACTTACACCAGGATCATCTTCACCGACACATTCCGAATCTATCAGCAGATTACCTGAGTCCATAGATCCGGTCGCTTCATCTCCGGTAAGTTTCTCCACTTCTATCTCCTCTTCGGATACTTCCACATTAGCTTCCATCTCACCAGCGACTATAGGTTTGCATTTCGCCACTCCCACCGCAGGATTTTCCAGGGCTCTTTTTTTTATGGACTTTCCCGTTTTTCCTCTCTCTCCTCGGAAATCTTGGGCCCCTCAAGACTTGCATTCCGCCACTCTCCGAAGCAACCTTCCCCTCAACTTGAGGTTGGCCCGACTGCACCATGGATGCTTCTCTTACCTTCTCCTTTGGCGCCTTAATCACACCCGCTTTAACTCTGTCAGCGTATGTCTCCAAATGGCAGTCCATGAACCGGTGACCTTCCTTTCCACAACACGAACACATTTTAGGCCTTTTGCAGTTTTCATCATCATGACCTAACTCCTCACAAACTCTGCAGATTTTCCCAACATTACAGTCATTTGACACTTCCAACAAAATATGGGCATACCACTATACTTCAGGAAGCCTCTATTACCTGCAATATTGATTAACTGCGAGGGATGGTCATATCCTTCTAACATTGTGCTGTCATCCTTCAATCTCACCCGAAACAGCATTTTCCCTGACCAAATGCCATATTCATTAGGGATTATTTTCACCATCTCCACTTCATCAAAGATGTTATCTAGGTACATAAGAATTTCAGAATCAGTCACATAAGAATTATACATAAGCACTGTTACCATTCTCACGTTGTCTCTGTGCTTAAAATCCATCTTGCATCCAGCAATTCTGCTATCGTCCTTCTGGAGATAATTCCTCTTAAAGGCTTTGTACAATGAGGTATCCTTGAAGACCAACTCATAAACCCCTCTGATGTAGTACTCGGGAATACAAAACATATCTGAAGGATGAATTCCACAATGACTCAGAAGCTCTTCCACCACAAATTTCAGGCCACTTTCTCCTCTCAGGGATTCCGGTATCTCCACTTGAGCCGTGTTCTTAAAGCAGGTATCCGGTAACGAAGACGTATAATCCTCCATCTCACCAAAGGAAGAAGCCACCTTCCACCACCTCACGGCGGCTTCCGGGTCCTCAATTTGATCCCTCCTCGAAGCGCTCTAAGTACTTCCCCCTATAGCAGCAATTGACTTTAGGGCTAAAAGGCCGATGTCAACAGGCTTGAGGGCTTGTAGGTATTGCATCACCAATTAACTAGACACTTGGTCTAAGCCAAAAGGCTGAGAAGCGATAACCTGAATTGCGCACACACCGACGGGCCCACATCCTCACTTGCTCTACCTCCATGGGGAGAGGGGCCATAATGCTTCCTCCTGCACCTACACTATCCTCCCCCCAAAACCCCAACCCCCACCTCAGACACAAGCCCCCACATTACAGCATCTCTAATATCTTCTACAGCCCTTCTCTGGCCTCTTTGGGCCTCTAGCATCACTTTTGCGGACTGCAGCGGACGACCACTCAGCATGGCAACAGCAACTTCACCACTCTCCCAGAAGCCAACATTTACATAGCCCCGCCTCTTTCTGGCGCACACAATCAAGCACACAACGAGCTCCTGCAACGAGTCCCGGCTGAAAGGGCATCACACCAAACAATGGGCGGATGACAACATTAACAGCAAACTGTCTCCTGCAAAGTGTTGCTAAGTTCTTTTTTTTCCTTCCTTAGGCTGTTGCTGCTGTTTCTTTGCACTTGTTGTGCTGCTGCTGCAGATTCGTGCTTGTTCTGATTTTTCAAACTGAGTAAGAGAGGTGCACCGGTCCTGGAGGTACTGCAATACCAGGTTGATGCGTGGAGTGGACAGAGCAAGCTCTTCTTCCATCTCCCTGTTCCAAAAATCCGTTTAATATATGGTCCCCAGATAGGGGATGTATCAGATATTAAACTGATAAGAACAGATAAGGTTTCTCTCAGTAATAAAGTAAACCAGGCAGGAAACCTACCAATTACTTTACATAATCATTTAGAAACCATTTTTTCTTTAATAATATTTTTTTTTGTTTTTTAACTTTACGTTAATCCTCTCATGTAACTTAACACAGCATTCCTAATATCTTTTTGAGGTGTACTCTGGATACGCACATTCATTTCGGCAAGTTCTTCATCATCCGACCAATCCGATAAAGCCTCCTGGATTTCCGCGTTAGTCTTTCCTTTGTAGAACTGTTAAAGTTCTTCTCCTCTAGAAAGAGACTCAACAACAGTGTCAACAGATTCAGCAGGAGCTTTCTTTCTCTTCTTCTCCTTTGGCTTTACACGTTTCACTGTAGGGCCTTCTTGTGAAGCTTGACCAATAATTTCCTCACCCGAAGACATAGGGACTGGCTCTACCGGCAAAGATAACTTACCAGCAACCTTCGCAACCTTTTCAGACTTGACCTTCCTCTTAGGACAAGTTGCATATAAATGCCCCTCCTGAAGGCAAAAGTTAAATTTTTTCGGAAGAGTACAGTTCAAAATCACATGACCTTCCTTATAACAGTTTTGGCACGAATTACAACCTTCCGTCGCATGTCCGTACTGTCGGCATCTTTTGCAAAATTCTGGCATCCCGTTAAAAAAACAGTCGATATTAACCGTGCCCAAACGAAATCTTGCAGGTGGATACATACAGTACCTTTCTGAAAGACTGCCTTAAAACGATACTTTGACGTCCAGATGTCCAGCTCATTTAGGATTTTACCTACAAAAGACAACTTTTTGCAGTACCTACCAATCACCACTTCGATTTCTTTAAGCGGCACAAAAGGTGAATATGACTTCACCACTAGGAAAACCTCCTCCTCTGAGAAGTGTGGGAAAATCCTAAACCCTTTCAGCCTAGGGTCCTCCGGATTCCCCTCCACGATACTCAGGAAGCTTTTGAAGACTCCCTCGCCATCGAAAGTGACGGCCTACACTCCACGCTTAGGGTAGTCCTGTATCGCTAGAATCACCCTCCTGGAAACTCTGCCAAATTCCTCCAGAATCCTCTGTACGATACACGCCAGATTCTGCTCCAAATTCGAAGGCTCATCCGCGACGATCCTGACCGAATTCCTGACCCTGATGAAGACAGGAACCGAATCATCTCTTGCTGCCATCTTGGAATGCTCCAAATTCCCCCTCAGAATAGGGTTACCGCTGTAGCAAGGGGTGACCGCTCCTCGTTGCCCAGAATAGAAAGCCCCCTAATAGCAGCATGTGGCTTAAGGTACAAGTACCGATGCCACAAGGCCAAGGGGCGATGTCTCCAGGCACCTCCGGCTAAGATCTACACTTGATCTTAGCCAAAAGGCCGAGAAGCGATAACTTGCACTGCGCACGCACCGACGGGCCCAGATCCTCACTTGGTCTACCTCCATGGGGAGAGGGGCAATAACGCTTCCTCCTGCACCTACACTAGCCTCCCCCCAAAACCCCAACCCCCACCTCACACACAAGCCCCCACATTACAGCATCTCTAATATCTTCTACAGCCCTTCTCTGGCTCTGGCCTCTTTGGGCCTCTAGCATCACCTTTGCGGACTGCACCGGATGACCACACCACTCTCCCAGAAGCCAACATTTACATAGCCCCGCCTCTTTCTGGCGCACACAATCAAGCACACAACGAGCTCCTGAAACGAGTCCTGGCTGAAAGGGCATCACACCAAACAATGGGGGGATGACGACAATAACAGCAAACTGTCTCCTGCAAAGTGTTGCAAAGTTCTTTTTTTTCCTTCCTTGGGCTGCTGCTGCTGCTGCAGATTCGTGCTTGTTCTGATTTTTCAAACTGAATAAGAGAGGTGCACCGGTCCTGGAGGACAGAGCAAGCTCTTCTTCCATCTCCCTGTTCCAAAAATCCATTTAATATATGGTCCCCAGATAGGGGACATATCAGATAGTAAATTGATAAGTACAGATTTTTTTTTATATCTACTCAGTGATATTTCTGTATATTCAGGTAAACATATAGAAGTCACAAATACCTCTTTTGTTTCCGTTTCACATCATTGTAGATATTTTATTTCCATAATTGGATCTTCCAATCTGTTTGGGCTCTTTGCCCTTTAATTTTTTTATCTCTCAAAAAATATAAGTACATTAATGAGAATTAATTTTTTACACTGTTTTACATCCAACATAACATTTTTAAACAATAATAGATTACGACTCTTCCATAACACTTCCTTAACTACATTTATTATTTGCCATGCTATCTGCACTTTCCCTTCATCACATTTTATTCCTAACCCAAAAAACACAACTTCATAATTTATATGTTTTATGCCAGTTACCCCTTTTAATACACTGCCTATTTCCTTCCATAATGCTTGAGCAAAATTGCAGTTCCAAAAGGCATGTAGACACGATTCATTTACATTACACCTCTCCCTTGAACAAGTTGGACTTCTCAGCAAACCTCTGTAATATTGGAATTCCTTCACTGGCAAACACCTATGAATTATAGCCCACGCTAAATCTTTTTGGCTGTTTGTAAGGTTACAATTCACCACCATATTCCAAATTTCTTTCGACACTTTTTTATTAAAATTTTCCACCATACATACCACCTCTTGTTTCTTTCTTTCCTTACTTATTTTTTTCATATTTAGTAATTCTATCATTGAAAAACTTGCCAAATCCCACTCTTTAATGATTTTTCCTAACACATTATAAAACTTAGTTCCATTAAAGGCAATTGGTTTATTTCAGTCAATTTTATACCACCCGTATCTTCTTAGAATCCACCCTGCTCCATACCTTATAAAGGCACTTACCCATTTATCTTGATTTAAAAATTTTAAGATCAATTGTACATATTTTAGCTGTAGAAATTCTTTTATATTTGGCACACCTTTTCCACCATTTTTAGGGTCCTTACACATAAACTCTCTTTTTAACTTCTCCATTTTAGAATTCCATACAAACATTTCTCTAACAAATCTTTTCATCCATAACAAATTGGGTAAAAACACTAATCCCACATATAATAAGATTGGCAGAATGACAGCTTTTATAATTAATACCTTTCCAGTTATAGTAAGATCTTAGTTTCCATAAGCTTAGTTTTTTCTAAGTTATTTTTTCTAGAGCTTCATTCCAACTTACGTCTCCTGATAGATTTTGTGTAAAGACAACACCTAATATCCTACTATTCTCCCTTTTAATCTCTACTTTGCAGTCACTAAAATATACCCATTTTCCAAAAGCATTGCATTCACATTTCTCTACATTTGAAACCTGCTGCTTCGTTAAAACAGCCTGCCCATAAAATTGTTCTATTTATTGATTGCTTATTTGCACACATTATTACCATATCATCCATATAGCCTAATGCTTTTATATTCTCGCTTTTACCTGGTACCGTAAAGCCTTTAATTATTTTATCTTTTTTTATTGCTAATAATAACGGCTCTATAGCGCATATAAACAAAATTGGCGACAACGGGCAGCCCTGTCTTACGCCCGATTTAACCATAATAGGACGTGTTTTAAAGCCGTTCACTAACACCTCACTAGTTACATTTTTATATCATATTTTACCCAAATTAATAAAGTACTCAGAAAACCCAAACTTTTTTAAGACTAAGAACATTAAATCATGGCTCACTCTGTCGTATGCCTTCTCAAAGTCGAGCGATAACACTGCCATTCCTTGACCTCTATCTGTTACATCCATTAGAATATCTCTTACAATAAATACATTTTCCCAAGTACATCGTCCCGGAATCGCACATACCTGTCCTGGGTTTATTAGAATATCCATTACTCTCTTCATTCTATTTGCGATTATTTTAGCTAGAATTTTATAGTCTACATTCAGTAGCGATATTGGCCTATAGTTCTTGATTTTATCCCTTTCGCCTTTTTTATAAATAATTTTAACTAACGCTCTTTTTTGTGAATCGGAAAGTTCTCCTTTTTTAACCACCGCATTATCATTTCTAGCAAATCACTCTTAATTAACTCCCAAAAAACCATGTAAAACTCTATAGACAGACCATCTACTCCGGGTGTTTTCCCCTTCGCAAAGGACCACACCACCGTTTTAATTTCCTCCGCATTAATTTCTCTGTCTAACCATGATTTATCATCCTCAGTTAGTTCATTTTCTATTAAATTAATAAAATCCTTAGACATAATAAGATCAATTCTTTTTTCCGTAAATAAATTATTATAAAAATCATGCACTTTCTCCAAGATATCCTCTATTTTCTTTATCAATAAAACTTTTGTTATTTATACATTTTTATATAATTTCTTTCCCTCTTTTCTCTCTCCACCTACTAATTTCTGACTTAATTTCTTCTTCTACTTTAAACCCATTCTTTTGCAAAGTTTTCATAGTTTTTAACCTTACGCTCAAAGAACTATATTCCCTTAATTTCTTTCTTTTAATCTCACTTCCCCTTTTAGCAAAGAAATCTCCTTTTTTACCCATGACAAGGGGACTCCTCAATTGACCCTTTGCCTTGAGGCACCCCACTGAACCCCCTTGTTACATATCTTAATGAAACACAAGGAGACAGAGATGGAGAAAATGGCCACAGCATTTATTCACATTTTATCAAATAAATAGGACCTTGCCAGCCTAACCCAAGGCAATAATCTAAAGCCATAATTCCATAAGAGGTCGCTACTATGCTCTGCCGTTCCTCGCTGAAGACTTGAATGAGTATTAGACTGCCTCTACCTACAGAGAGGATGGCCCCAAACTCTGCTACCAGCAGGAGCTGCATTACCAACCATGAGAGAAGTTCAGCAGCCCTGCTGCTGGTCCTGGATCTGCAGTGTCTCGATGATAGGAAATCCAAGCAGGCTGTCACCTAGCACAAGCAGTAGTAGCGTCTGTATCTATCAATCCACCGTGCAGTCACAGGAGAGAACCTCCTTTCTCCCTCTGCTAAAATGACCTGTGCAGTACTCTGGCAAGGCCCTACCGCCACAGCGAGCTCAACTGAAAACTTTCAGTTGGGCTCGTCCCCACCATACCTTTATAATTATTGCTTATTAGTTAATAAAACATGGAAAATGTATAATATAAATAGTCATAAAATACACAAAAACATGTTCTATGTAACAAACATACTGTACCCCAGGATGGAATAAAACTGGGCATTAGCCTGATAAAATGTTTTTAACATTATATGTATGCAGGCATTAGCCTAGTAAAATATTCTTAACATTATATGTGTGCAAAAAACATAAATATATTCCTTTATTGAAATACTGTTAGTACACATGTACTTCATGTGTACTAACAGCAAATCCAGCCACCTTCCTGTGGCTGTATATTGGGTGGGCAAGTTAAAGCAAGGCAGACTTACCACTAGGTTACCTGCCATGCCAAACCAAACAGTTCAGTGCTAGAGGACTGGATGAGTACCAAAAAAACAAAACAACAAGAATATTTAATAAAAACCAAAGCAACATATTACATTGGCCAGAATTTTTTTATTTTTTTTTTGCTAGTGAATGGTAGCATTATCTTGCAACAAATTACCATTATTTACTCTGCCTATGTGGTAAATTAGGATGCTTACACAGACTTTTTGATTCCAATTTGATTCCATCCTGGATACTAAACTTACCATTCTTTTACTGATAATGGAGTGCAAGTCAACCTGCCCATCTGCTCTGAAGGGCCTCAGCTGAAAATGCCCAGCTCGGAGGGTAGAGTCAATCAACCACCTTGTTATGTTGCTTCCTTAGCAGCCCATCCACTCTGTAGAGACTTCCCTCTATGCTGTGCCATCTGAGCTAGGCACATGCGGCTAGAGGGTAAGCGCAACCATTTTGCCATGCTGCCTCCTTAGCAGCCCATCCACTCTGTAGAGACTTCCCTCCAGCCGCAGGTGCCTAGCTCAGATGGCACAGCATAGAGGAAAAGGTCAACCAACCACTTTGCATGCTGCTTGCTTAGCAGCCCATTCACTTTGTAGATACCTCCTTCAAGATGCACATGCTCCCCAGCTCAGAGGGTAAGCTTACCTGACCTTTCTGACGTGCTGCTATCACCATAGCCGTTAAGGAAATGTTGTGGCCACCCACCTTGGGGGTTAGACCATCACACTGCGACAACCCACCTTGGGGTTAGGCCACCACACTGCGGCCACCCACCTTGGGGTTAGACCACCACACTGCGGCCACCCACCTTGGGGTTAGACCACCACACTGCGGCCACCCACCTTGGGGTTAGACCACCACACTGCGGCCACCCACCTTGGGGTTAGACCACCACACTGCGGCCACCCACCTTGGGGTTAGACCACCACACTGCGGCCACCCACCTTGGGGTTAGACCACCACACTGCGGCCACCCACTTCGGGGTCAGAACAACATACAACACTTTTCCTGAGATTAAACATGCTCCTGCTAAAATCATTAGTGTTGGACTTTGATATTATGGCCACTGTAATGACAAGTAGCCACAAAGAATTATTGTAACCGATAGCCTTGCCATGACTGGGATGGGGGCTATTAGTTTCTCGATTGCTTGCACCTATAGTCCTTGTTCGCCCCCCCCCCCCCCCCATGTAATCCAAGCTTTCTAAGTAAACTAAGAACTAAAAATCTATCTAGGCATTCAATACCCAGACAAGCACTAACCTTAAGTCTAAAAGCATTCATGCGAATTTTGTGATAACTTTAACAAGTTATAAGCTATGCATTAGCTTTACTTTCGATGCAGTCTCAGTATGGCGGCTAACACATCCAATGTTACCTTATTCTATTAAGGGTAACATTGCCAATATTGCCAAACAGTACTTAGCAAAAAATTGACTGCATACATCTTAACTGCGTTAAACAATTTCAAGCTTCATAATTAAATTAGCAGTACAACAGACTTACATTATAGCACTGAGAAGGTACGAAAGGTGTAATCCAATGGGGGCTGCTACACATTTACAAAATGTTATAAACTGCTTTTTTGCCTATACAACCATAAATGGAGCTCTATAGAAGTGAAGGCTAACATTGCACAGGTACTATATGATAAAGTCCAGGGAGTGCTAAATAATAACCTAAATGTATATAAATATAGTAAACCTACCTCTACCCCCCGGCACACAAAGGAAAGCTGTAGTGAGCAGGTCTTGTATTATATAATCTCTGGGGCTGCCAAAATTCATTATATATGCACAAATATGGTGAAATTGCATTTTATCCCAAGTCGTTGTGAAACTGAAAGCAACATTTTGCAGGGGCTTAATGATATTTTTACTGGTGCTGCTGATTGCAACCCAAGTATATATACATACTGTAGAACTGTATCTGCCCCAGGGGCACCAAGGAAGTAAAGCATAGTGAACCGGCCTTATATGATTAAATCAGGGGGTTGATAAATTACATTCATATCTGCAAATATGGCAAAACTCTATCTGCCCTGAATATATATAAATTAGGCTCTGTGGGACCTACCGGGTGCTGTTGCTATGTGGTATATTTTCACACACACACACGTGTGTATATATATGTATATGTGTATATATATATATATATATATATATATATATATATATATATATATATATTCATACATAAATACCATAAACTACGTTACATCTGTTCCAAGCTACAATAAGCAGGCTCTGTATTGCATCATTTCCTATTGGTACATCAAAACCTACTAGGCATACTAACAGAGGATTTTACTGTATGTAGGTTCCATCCACAGTGGCAACACTGCCCCCTGAACACCTGGAAAAATCAAGGAAAAGCTACATTTTCCCCAAATAGCATAAGAGCCAAGTAAACTGCTGTTAAAGTTGAAGCTACTGTGTGCAGGTTCCCCATGATACACTCACAGGGGCAACTGTACTGTAGTCCCTCTATATACCTACTGTGTATATAAACATAGTAAAAGTACTTCTGCCTAAGGCACACCAAACAAATGAAAAGGAGTTTATAGCCGCTATAGGATATAACAGGGGCAGCAGGAATGATGCCCCAATACATATATAGCTAGCGTAGAAGCTCTGCATGGACAAATCATCTATACAGAGATTAATTTAGGGACTTAATAAACCCAGTAAAATTTGAGGTCATTAGCGGGCTGCTTGATCAGCTACATCTATGGATATACTATATAATAGGTAGGCATAATAAAGCAAAGGCCAGGCCAGTTACTGTATTTAGGATTTGCACCTATTCCTGACTGAGTCTCACAGCTCTCTCTGTATACTCCAACTATAACTCTCTCTGTATACTCCAACTATAACTCTCTCTGTATACTTTAGTTACAGCTCTCTATATACTGCAGTGAGTTGCAGTAGCAGCAGCTTAGTTTCACAGCCTGGATTTCTATACAATACAGAGGATACTTTTTGGGCCCAGGCTGATTACCATGCTGCCTGAGTGGCTACAGTGGGATTAAATGCTGTAAAACAGTTAATATACAGCAAAAGACTACAAGCAGCCTGCCCAAATAGTTCTACCACTAAAGCCAGCAGTAGAGTGAGGGGTTAGTGTGTATATACTGCAGCTAATAACAATATATTACAGAGAGAGCTCTGCCTCATGTTTCTACCAGCTCAGAAGATAAGGAAGTGAGTGCTTTTCTGACATTACATCCCTCTTTTTCTCCGCCCCTCCCCAGGCCAGCCTTCTCCTGCCTTAACTCTTTCCTTCTCACCTAATCACAGCTGCATCTGATTCTGCCAATCTCTAAACATAAACCAGTGTAATCTGGCTGCTGGTTATTCGGATCCCTTGTCATGCAGCCCCTGCACTTATTTCTCCAGGGCTTTCCTTTCCCACCATAGGATCACAGTGGTGAGCTGCTGCAGATTCGTGCTTGTTCTGATTTTTCAAACTGAGTAAGAGAGGTGCACCGGTCCTGGAGGTACTGCAATACCAGGTCGATGCGTGGAGTGGACAGAGCAAGCTCTTCTTCCATCTCCCTGTTCCAAAAATCCATTTAATATATGGTCCCCAGATAGGGGACGTATCAGATATTAAACTGATAAGAACAGATTTTTTTTTTTTTTTTATTGAAGCCCGCATGCTTCAGTTCACCCAGTGCACAAAAAGTGCTCACGTGAAAGTGCCACACAAAGTGCAAAGGGTGCAATTGACTTAGCCTCCAAAGAGGCTGAAGTCCGTAAAAAACTCCGGGTCCACCGGCCAAAAGGCGCAGCGTGGTCCTAGGGTTTCTTCGGGAACCCCTTCGCCGAAGCTCAGGGGAACCCCTTCCGGCCGGAATATAAAAATTTTCTCTCTTGCCCCTACCAAAAGGTCTGGGGCTAGAAGAGCAAAGTGCTTAAGATAAAGTGTCCGGTGCGCTTAAAGTGCCAGAGTGCTCCACCACGGTGGTTCTCGGGCACCCCAGGGGTGCAAATCCTGGGGTGCATAGCGGGCCCAATAATCTGTAACTCGGCCCCCCGGCCAGAAGATCAAGTGCCTCTCCATCCCTTCTCAGAGGTGGTTTGGCGGCATAGTCTCCGATGGTCGGGAGACTCCACCTCTGATAAGAACAGATAAGGTTTCAACAATAATTTATTGATACAAGATAAAAGAACACCATAAAATCAGATCAAAAGAATAATCAGGCCATCCATCAGTATCAAATTAAGACAGTATACTGTTCCATAATGATGGCTTCCATAACATTACAGCTTCATCATTTCCATGACATTTTTTATCACGTAAAAAATATACATACATCTCACTAAAAGCAATTTTTATACATTCGTTAACACCAATAAAATCACGATTGAACAATAAAATATTTCGGGTTTTCCATAAGGCATTTTTAAAACAGTTGATTATCATCCAACACACATAAAACTGTTTAAAATTAGGGCAGATAAAAAGACCATAAAACACCATTTCATGATTAAAACTTTGCAGATTGCCTATATACTTAAAAAGAGGACCAACTGTATTCCATAGTTGTTGTGCATATGGACAATTCCAGAATAAGTGCAAAACAGTTTCATCATTGCAACAATTTTGCCTGGGACACTTTGCTCTTGCCACCAGCCCTCTTCTATGCTGAAATTCTCTGGTCGGGAGGCACTGGTGGACAATTGCCCAGGCAAGGTCTTTGTGTACATTGGCTAAATATTTCCCGAAAACATTCCTCCATACTTTTTTAGATTTCTGTTCAGAAAAGTTAGAAACAGTTAAAATCACTTCCTCCTGCCTTAAAATCAAAGTTGTTTTCTTTTGATTTCCCAACACACCAACATCAACATTTTTCAAGGAGAAGAGTCGGATTGCTCTCTCAATTATCACATAGTGTTTGGGGGGGATAAAAGCATAGGAGAATTTAAAGGAGGTCGAAACCAATGTTTAAAAAGCATACCTGCCGCATATCTTAAAAAACAACTAAAAATGCCATTGGAATTAAAAATATTAAAACAGAAGCAAAAGTATTTTACATAAAAGAATAAAAGAAGATTAGGTACATCTTTGCCTCCGCACATTTTGTACATAAAATCACGCTTCAATTTTTCCATTTTAGAACCCCATAAAAATTTAAAACACACTCTTGTTAATTTTTTGATGTACAAGGAAGAAGGGGGGAAAACCATACCCACGTGATACATTAAAGGCAATAAAACCATTTTGATGATTAAAATTTTCCCCTCCATAGTAAGATTGCGGAGGTTCCATATTAAAATCTTCTTTTCCATTTTGGCTAAAACAGAATCCCAATTTACCACCCCCGTAATATCAGTATTAAAAACAAGTCCTAAAATCTTTATTTGCTCTTGCTGTATTGTAATTTCCGGGGTCAGGGAAGAATCCCATGACCCAAAACCCAAACAGTTGCATTTTTGAACATTCAGCTTAAAACCAGAAGCACCGCAAAAAAAGGAAGTTTGTGTTAGAGCACGCTTTAAAGAATATGAGGTTGAGCAAAATATGGAGACATCATCCATGTAGCCTGAAACTTTAACCTGACGACCTCCACCGCCAGGAACATGGATACCTCTAATAACCTTATCATTTCTAAATAGATTAAAAGCGGCTCAATTGCGCATATAAAAAGCATAGGGGACAAGGGGCAGCATTGTTTGACCCCCGACTTTAAAAACACTTTCTGGGTTACAAAGCCATTGACTGAAATTTGACTAAAACAGGACCTGTATAAAACCTTAATACCTTTGAGAATAAAATCGGGTAAAGCCATTTTGGTTAAAACTTTAAAAAGAAAATCATGAGACACGCGATCAAAAGCTTTTTCAAAATCTAAGGATAAAACAGCCAGGTTAAGATTTCTCTCATTGCAAAACCAAATGACATCTCTTATTACATTTAGGGATTCTGTTATGCTTCTTCCAGGCACCCCACACACCTGATCAGGATGGATTAAAATAGATAAAAAAGGTTTTAAATGTAAGGAGATCAGTTTAGCCATTACTTTATAATCTACATTCAACAATGTAATAGGTCTGTAATTTTCTAACTTCTCCTTATCTCCTTTTTTAAAAATCAAAGAGACTATCCCCCTTCTCCAGGAAGGAGGAAGAGTATCACATAAAAAAGCCTCTTTAAACAATAAAAACAAATCATCCTTTAAAATTTCCCAGAAACGTAGGTAAAATTCAATTGGTAAACCGTCTTCGCCTGGGGCTTTAGCAAAGGAAAAACTTTTAAAAGTAATAAAAAGCTCTTCCAGCGAAATGTCTTTAGATAAAACCTCTTGATCTAAAAAACTTAACTTAGCATTTAAAACATTAATACAATCCTTTAAAAGAGATGCATCGACCTGTTTCTCGTTAAAAAGAAGATAACAATTATAAGCAGTGTTTAAAATATCGCTCATAGAGGTCATACCTTCTAAGGACAAGATGAGTTCTTTCTTGTCCATGACCTTCTTAAAAAAAAACCGAGAGCATTTCTCTCCTTCTTCCAGATGTTGCACATGGGAATTAAAAATTATTTCTTTGCCTTTCTGTTCAAGGGTTTTAGCAATCTCGGCTTTCAAAAGTAAAATATCATCATCAACATTAACATCAGCATCTCTTAATTTAAAAAGGGTTTGTAAACGAAGATTTAAAAGATAAAAAAAACGTTTCTTTCCTCTAGCAACCTCTTTAAAAAAAAACCTCTAATCTTAGGTTTCGTACCCTCCCACCAGTGCAGCATCGACTCATGGGGTTTACGCTTGGTTTGCCAGCACTGGTAGGTCCGCACAAACTTATCAGAGATTTGGGGGTTGTCCAGGAGTTGGGTATTCAACCTCCAGAGACCTTTGTTGACCCTTTTCTCCTTTGACATAGTGACCTGTGAAATTAAAACTTTGTGATCAGAAATAACATTGTCTAAAATTTTACATTTAAAAGGGTTAAGAGTCAGATAAAAAGATAAAATCAATCCTGGATTGAATATTTCTGTTAGACCATGTAAAACCTGGATCATTAGAACATAATTTCCATGCATCTTTAAGCTTAAAATCATCAATAAAATTTCTCAGCAGGTAAGAGGTTTTGTCTTTCTGATTAGGGTCACCCCCCTGTCGGCTTTCTCCTGCGTACACAAAATTGAAATCTCCTCCGACCAACAGGGGAGACGAACCCACACAAAACAAAGGAAGCAATTCAAATAAATCTGCTCTCTCCTGCTTATCAGGCGAGGCATAAATATTTACAATTCGGGACCTTTAAAAAACAAGTGGACACACAAGGCTCTGCCAGGCACAATCTCAGTCACAGTTTGTATAGAAAAGTAGGGGCCACGGCAGAGTATTCCCACCCCAGTAGGTTTGGCCTCATTTGAACCGGACCAAAAAGAGGGTCCTAACTTCCAGTCCTTTTTTAAATGAGCGTAGTCCATACTGCTGTCAATAGCACATTCCTGCAGAAGGCATATATCAAAGTTCAAAGTCTCTAAGAAAGCAAACAAAGCAGCCCTACGGCAAGGGCTCTTTAGAGATCTCACTTCCGACTCATCAGAGATCACCTGGGACCCAGCTTCTCCCTGAACAGGAGACACGGGATCCTCGATGTTTACCGGATCCGAAGCCGACAGATATCTCGGATCGACCTGAACCCGGCCTTCTCCTTCACTAGAGCTGGAATACGAGAACAAAGCACGTCTTAGGACACCGCAACCTTTACCTCTCATCTGTTTCTCGACCGGCCGCCGACCTTCATCATCCTCACTCAGTGAAACCTCTCTCTCTCTCCGAACCTCTGGACCTTGGCATCTCCCGGGACAGACTCCTCCATCTCGAGTTCGCCTGGAACGTCAGCTCGGTGCTTCCTCAGATACTTCTTCCTTCTTTTGTCATTAGGATATTCCCAATGGCCTTCACAGGGGGCATCTGGAACCATCTTGACCGGGCTCTCGGATGGCAACGGCCTCGGCTCCGGTTCCGCAAATGATGCCCGGCGGCTGGTGTTACCCCCTGTCTTCACAGGCCCTATAGCTGTTGGCACAGGAAAGGTCTGATCCGACTCTCTCACCTTCTCTGAACCGACAACACCCAGGGTCTTCCTCGCACGCTGCTCCAACCCCACCGCCAATGTGCGCGGTGCCATACCTGAACTTGAACCAGGCAAACTCGAAGGTGACGCAACTACCTGGTCAAGATCAGAAACCGACCTACGGCGAACGTCCAAGACCGTCCTAGAGGACTATGCCACCAACGGGGCAACAAGAGACCTCTCCGATTCTGAACGCCCGCTACTACTCGCAACTGGCACCGCTTGAGGTTTACGCTCAGACGCAGTACTGGACTTACCAAAAGTCGTCTTTGCAGAGTCGACAACCGCTGTCGATTTCTGCTCCGACCTTGGGGGGACTGGGCCAGAAGCCACTCTTTCGGCATAAGTTTTTTCCTTCTTTGCCTTACTGGGGCAGCTTACATATTACATATTACACGTTTTCTGAAGCGGACACGTAGCAGCTAAGTGGCCAGGTTCACCGCATTTGTTACACCTGACCACTCTTGCCCCAGTACAGGCCTCCTTTGTGTGCCCAAATCGCAGACAGTTTCGACAGTAGAGAGGCATCCCTGAGTAAAACAGGTAGCCTCTGTTCCTGCCTATAAGGAAATTAGATGGAGGATGCATGAATCCTCCAATCCCTTCTGGGTCTCTCCGGAACTTTACAAAAAATTTGCGTTTCTCGTTCCAGAACCCGAGTTCGTTCTTCACCATGTGTGAGAATCGGACCTCGGAACAATACCGCTGAAGAAAGGTGACCACATCAGCGGTATCTACGTGAGGGTTATACAAGTGGACGACCATCGGGACGTCCTCTAACCCATATAAAAGAAAAAATTTGAGGCCATCAAGCCTATCCTCTTTCAGCTCTTTATTAGATAACACTGCGTAGGTGTTTTCGCAGGCTGCCAGGGAGTTGAAGGTGATGGTGTAAACTCCCTTCCTCTCTTGATCTTGAAGGCACAGGATATCGCTGTTCTTAAGACCGAAGACTCCGAATAGGATCTCCTGGACGATGAATCGCAGGCCTTTCACGGAACGAAGCTCCTCCTCTACTTCGATCTGAATGGTGTTCTTGATCTTGGTTTCCCCCGCAGGGAATTCGAAAAAAAAATGGCATTCTTAACTCTGCACTCCGTACACCAGAAGAAAAAAGAAAAAATCCCTAGTCCACCAAGAGTCGCTTTCAGTCAAAGGATCACCCCACAAGACACAAGGAATGGCCCCTTGCCCAATAGCAGTATGGGACTTATACTTATATAAAACTTTAACACAATTGAGAATAAAATCAGGCACTGCCATTTTCTCTAAAACTTTAAAAAGATAAAAGTGAGAAACACGGTCAAAAGCTTTTTCAAAATAAAGGGATAAAATTGCCAAGTTAAGACTTCTTTCTTTACAGTACCATATCACATCACGTAAAATATTGAGGGATTCGGTCATGCTCCTCCCAGGAACCCCACAAACCTGGTTAGCATGTATAATATTTTCAATAAAAGGTTTAAAACGTAAGGCAATCATTTTGGCTAAAACTTTGTAGTCAACATTAAGGAGAGTTATAGGTCTGTAATTTTCCAAACTCTCCTTATCACCTTTTTTAAAAATTAATGAGACAATTCCCCTCCTCCAGGACGGGGGTAAAATATCAACCGTAAAAACCTCTTTGTACAATAAAAAAATCATCTTTAAAAACATCCCAAAAGTGTAAATAAAATTCAACAGGCAGTCCATCCTCACCGGGTGCCTTACCAAACGAAAAGCTTTTAAAAACACATAGCAATTCGTCTTCAGTGAGTTCTCTGGAACGTCCTGTTCTAAAATACTTAAATTACACTCTAAAACATTAAGACAATCTTTTAAAATAGAGGAATCAAAACATTTTTCATTAAAAAGCAGTTGATAAAAATTAAAAGCCTCATTTAAAATATCATTCATATTAGTTTTACCATTTAGAGATGAGATTAATTCTTTCTTAGCCATTACTTTTTTGAAAAAGAATCTCGAGCACTTCTCACCTTCTTCTAAATGTTGGACATGAGAATTAAAAATGATTTCTTTCCCTTTTTGTTCAATTTGCTTCTTAATTTCCGCTTTCAAAGATAAAGATGTTGATATTGATGTTGACAATGAGATTTTAAGTTTAAAAAGAGCTTGTAAACGTACATTTGATAAATAAAACCATTGTTTTCTCTTTCTAGCAGCAATTTTCCCAGTCTTAATAAAAAAATCTTTGATCTTAGGTTTTACGCCCTCCCACCAAAGTAGCATTGAATCGCTGGGGTTTCTTTCGTTCTGCCAACTTTGGTAGGTCCGCCTAAACCTATCACCTGTTAGGGGGTCATCCAATAATTGAACATTTAGCCTCCAAAGACCTGTATTAACCCTTTTCTCACCTGAAATCTCAAAGTGAGCCCATAAAACCTGATGATCAGAAAAAATATTAGTTAAAAGATCACACTTAATAGGGTTAAAAGCTTCGGATAAAAAAATAAAATCAATTCTGGACTGAACCCTCCCACTAGACCAGGTAAAACCAAGGTTAGACAACAGTTTAAAAGCATCTTTCAAATTTAAATCTTCAATAAAATTTTTCAACATACAAGAAGTACGATCTTTTCTGTTAGGATCGCCTCCATGTCGGTGTTCTCCTGTAAAAACACAATTAAAGTCTCCACCGACCAGCAGTGGAGATGTCCCGACACAAAACAAGGGTAAGAGCTCTAGCAGTTCAGCTCTCTCCTGTTTGTCGGGGGAAGCATATACATTTAAAATACGAATAAATAGACCCTTATAAAACATATGTAATAAAACCACTCGACCAGGCATAATTTCTGTAACATGCTGTACTGTAACATGTGGGCCACGAAAAAGGAAGCCCACCCCATCAGACTTAACCTCATTAGAGCCTGACCAGACTGACAAGCCCAGATTCCAGTCCTTTTTAAGGTGATTGTAGTCCATACTGTTCTCAATAGCACATTCCTGCAAAAGACAGACATCAAAATCCAGTGTCTCTAGAAAGGAGAATAAAGCAGCCCTACGGCTAGGGCTCTTTAAGGACCTCACATTAAGTGAGGCAATTTTAAGAGAGGTCATCAAAAGTTTATAACGCGTCCATAACAGAGTCCAAACTACCGTCGCTGGAGATCTCTGGAGACCCCGACTCCTCATCAGAATAGACCGGATCATCGATATTTACCGGATCAGATGCAGACGTGTATTTCAGATCAGCTCTCACCTGGACATCACCCTCAGCGACGCACATCGATTTCCTCTGAACAACACTCTCCTCTGACCTCAAACGCTTCTCCGCAGGCCTCTGAATATTCTCCTCAGCATGAGACACCACAGCCGCACCATCCTTGGACTTCCGACCGCCAGGATCCCCCAGGACGGACTCCTCCATCTCAGCAGCCCTCGCAGCCTTGGCCCGAGCACGACGCAGCTTCTTGGCCTTCCTTTTGCTTCTGGCCTCAGTCCAGTCTTTTCCTTCGCAGGGGGTATCAGGAGTCGTCCTAGCAGGACTTTCAGCAGGCAATGCCAAAAGCTCTCGCTCAGACTCCTTTAAGGATACCCGACGGCTGGTGTTATCGCCCATCTTTGCAGAACCTACTGTAACTGGTACAGCAAAGATCTGCTCGAAACTTACAACACCTGGGACCTTCATCACACTGTGCTCGGATCCCACCGTCAATGTGCTAGACACCCTTTTGGGAACAGTAGGCACCGACCGCCACAAACTTCTCTTGTGTGACCAAAACGCAAGCAGTTTCGGCAGTACAGGGGCATCCCGGAGTAAAAGAGGTACCCCCTGTCCCTACCGATGAGGAAGTTTGAAGGAGGGTGCATAAAGCCCCCAACTCCCTCAGGGTCTCGCCTAAATTTAACAAAAAATTTACACTTGCCATTCCAGTATCCAAGCTGATTTTTAATGCAGTGAGAAAACCGCACTTCTGAGCAATACCGCTGCAAAAAGGTGGTGATGTCAGCGGTACTGATATGTGGGTTGAACATATGGACGACCAGCTGGACGTCCTCCAACCCGTACAAAAGGAAAAACTTCAGGCCGTCAAGACGGTCCTCCCTCAGGTCTTTCCTGGATAAAACTGCATAAATATTCTTGCAGCAGGCAAGGGAGGTAAATGTAATAGTATACACTTCCTTTTGTTCTTGATCCTGTAGACAAAGGATCTCGTCAATCTTGAGGCCCAATACTCCGAACAGAACCTCCCTCACGACAAAGCGACCTCAATCCTGATGGTATTCTTTAGCCGAGTTTCCCCGGCTGGGAATTCAAAAGCAACTGGCATCATAGACCCGCCCCGAACACCAGAAGAGAAAAAAAGAAAAATTCTGATCCACAAAAGGAATCACCTTCCACCAAAGAGCAACCCCAAGGACCCAAGGATTAGCCCCTTGCCCAATAGCAGTATGAGGCTTAAGTTTCTTAAAGAAACGATGCCTCAAAGCCGAGCAAGGGGGGTACCTGGACCCGAGAAGCAACCCAGAGGCTTCCAGTGACTACTCCGCAAACCAAAAAACTCCCTTGATCCTCCTCAGGCCGTAAGACCCTTAAGCTTGGTCCCCTTCCCCAATAGCAGCAAGTGGGTCTAGTCCGAAGACGATCCCACAAGGCCGAGGAAGGGGGGCTCTGAGTACCTTTCAGCCAAGACTTCCTGTATTACTACACTTGGTCTTAGCCAAAAGGCCGAGAAGCGATAACCCGAATTGCGCACGCACCGACGGGCCCAGATCCTCACTTGCTCTACCTCCATGGGGAGAGAGAGGGGCCATAACGCTTCCTCCTGCACCTACACTATCCCCCCCCACAAAACCCCACCTCACACACAAGCCCCCACATTACAGCATCTCTGATATCTTCTACAGCCCTTCTCTGGCTCTGGCCTCTTTAGGCCTCTAGCATCGCTTTTGCGGACACTCGGCACCGCAACAGCAACTTCACCACTCTCCCAGAAGCCAACATTTACATAACCCCACCTCTTTCTGGCGCACACAATCAAGCACACAACGAGCTCCTGCAACGAGTCCCGCCTGAAAGGGCATCACACCAAACAACGGGCGGATGACAACATTAACAGCAAACTGTCTCCTGCAAAGTGTTGCAAAGTTCTTTTTTTTCCTTCCTTGAGCTTTTTGTTACTGCTGTTTCTTTGCACTTGTTGTGCTGCTGCTGCTGCTGCAGATTCGTGCTTGTTCTGATTTTTCAAACTGGATAAGAGAGGTGCACCGGTCCTGGAGGTACTGCAATACCAGGTCGATGCGTGGAGTGGACAGAGCAAGCTCTTCTTCCATCTCCCTGTTCCAAAAATCCATTTAATATATGGTCCCCAGATAGGGGACGTATCAGATATTAAACTGATAAGAACAGATAAGGTTTCAACAAAGTTTAATTGAATTACAGAATAAAAGAATCATAAAATACTTTGCTGAACATAAAATATATACAATGCTTAAGAGAGGATTTATACAATTTTTTTAAAAAGAGAAAGCAGTAAAATCACATTAAAACGTCATTCCAGTGTTTAAAACCCCAGACAGACATAGCTTTCTCAGTCCCCAAATGTTTTTTATCTCTTAAAAAATATATATACATGTCACTAAAAGCAATTTTAATACAATTTTTAACATCAATAAAATCATGTTTAAAAAGTAAAATATTTCGTGTTTTCCAGATGGCATTTTTAAAACAGTTAATAATCATCCAACATACATTGTATTGATTTTTATTAGGACATACAAAAAGACCATATAAAACCATAAGATGATTAAAATTGCTAAGACCCCCGACATGTTTAAAAAGAGGACCTGCCACTTTCCATACCTCTTGTGCATAAGGGCAGTTCCAAAACAAATGCAATACTGTTTCATCAATGCAGCAGGTTTCCCGAGGACATTTAGCCCTTGCCACCAGTCCCCTTTTGTGCTGAAACTCTCGCGTGGGAAGACACTGGTGTACAATGGCCCAGGAAAGGTCTTTGTGGGCATTAGCAAGGAATTTCCCAAACACATTCCGCCACACTTTTTTTGACCTGTCCTCAGAGAAGTTTGACACCGGTAAAACAACTTCTTTTTGCTTTAAAACCTTGGAGACCTTTCTTTGGTCTCCCAACATCTCAGATTCCACGTCTTTAAGGTTAAAAAGTCTTATTGTTTTTTCTAAAACCACATAATGTTTGGGGGGACATAAAAGCACCGGTGAATTTAAAGGAACACGAACCCATTTCTTAAAAACCATCCCTGCTGCATACCTTAAAAAACAACTAAAAATGCCATCAGAGTTAAAAAGCTTAAAACAGAAACAGAAATATTTTACATAAAAGAATAAAAGAAGGTTAGGGACATCCATTCCACCTTTTAATTTATCTCTGTACATGAATTCCCTTTTCAGTTTTTCCATTTTAGAGCCCCACAAGAATTTAAAACAAACCCTGGTTAGTTTTTTGATATAAATATTGGAAGGAGGAAAAACCATACCCACATGCAACATTATGGGCAATAAAACCATCTTAATGAATAAAACCTTTCCTTCCATCGTGAGGTCTCTCATATTCCACATTAAAACCTTCTTTTCTAACTTCATTAAAACAGAATCCCAATTAAAAGTGCCTGCAATGTCGGAGTTAAAAACGATACCTAAAATCTTTATCTGATCCTGTTGGAATAAAATGTCAGGAGTTGGGGGTTCATTCCATACTCCTAAACCCAGACCATTACACTTGTGCATATTGAGTTTAAAACCAGACGCCCCGCAAAAAAAGGAAGTGTGAAATAGTGCTCTTTTTAGTGAATAGGAGGAGGAACAAAACATCGTAACGTCGTCCATATAGCTAAGGACCTTTACTTGATGGCCTCCTCCTCCGGGGACTGGGACCCCTCTAATCACTTTGTCTGTTCTTAAAAGAATTAAAAGAGGCTCAATAGCACAGATAAAAAGAAAGGGGGACAGGGGGCATCCCTGTTTCACCCCAGACTTTAAAAACACAGGTCGGGTTAAAAATCCATTCACAGATACCTGGCTAAAACAACATTTGTATAAAACTTTGATACCGTTTAAAATAAAAGCAGGCATATTCATTTTTTCTAAAATGCTAAAAAGAAAAACGTGACAAACTCTATCAAAGGCTTTTTCAAAGTCGAGAGATAAAATTGCAAGATTTTGCTTTCTGTCATTGCAATACCATATTACATCCCTGATAATATTAAGAGATTCAGCCATACTTCTCCCAGGGACTCCGCACACCTGGTTGGGATGAATAAGTTTGTTAGAAAATGGTTTTAAACGCAGAGCAATCAATTTGGCCATAACCTTATAATCAGCATTAAGGAGGGTTATTGGCCTATAGTTTTCTAAATTCTCTTTACTGCCTTTTTTAAAAAGTAAAGAAACAATCCCTCTTCTCCAGGAAGAGGGTAAAACATTGACATAAAAAGCCTCTTTATACAGTAAAAACAGATCATCTTTTAAAATTTCCCAAAAATGTAGATAAAATTCGACAGGTAAGCAATCCTCACCAGGGGCTTTGTTAAAAGAAGAAAAACTTTTAAAAACAAGTAAAAGCTCATCCACCGTGATGTCCTTAGACAATACCTCCTGGTCTAAAAAAGCTTACCTTCTAAAATCTTAAGACAATCGTTTAAAACAGAGGCATCAAAACATTTTTCGTTAAAAAGAAGCTGATAAAAATTAAAAGTAACGCTTAAAAGGTCCTTCATGGCAGTTTTATCATTTAAGGAGGAAATGCATTCTTTTTTTATCCATCACTTTTTTAAAGAAAAATCTAGAACATTTTTCTCCTTCCTCCAGATACTGAACATGAGAATTAAAAATGATTTGTTTACCTTTTTGGTCGATCAGCTTCTTAATCTCACTTTTTAAGGATAAAATGTCATTGTCAACGTTAAAACCAATGCTCTGCAATTTTAAAAGCGCTTGTAAACGTAAATTTAAAACATTGCTTTTTCCCTTTTGCAACTATTTTACCAGCCTTGATAAAAAAAACTTTTAATTTTAGGTTTAATGCCCTCCCACCAAAGCAGCATTGAAATCTGGGGGTCACGTGATTTTTGCCAACATCGGTAGGTCCGCTCAAACCTTTTACTTATCTTAGGATCCTCCAGCAATAAAACATTTAATCTCCATAATCCACGATTAACCCTTTTCTCACCATTAAAATCAATAAGAGCACTTAAAACTTGATGGTCAGAAAAAATATTAGTTAAAAGTTCACACTTAAGAGGGTTAAAATCCTTGGATAAAAAGATAAAATCAATTCTGGAGTGGATCCTGCCGTTTGACCAAGTAAAACCAGGGTTTATAAAACACATTTTAAAAGCATCTTTCAACTTAAAATCATCAGTAAAATTTTTTAAAAGACAAGAAGTACAATCTTTTTTTCCAGGGTCACCTCCGAGTCGTTGTTCTCCTGCAAAGACACAGTTAAAGTCTCCGCAGACTATCAGCGGAGATGACCCCACACAGAACAGAGGTAAAATCTCAAGCAAATCAGCCCTCTCCTGCTTGTCAGGGGAGGCATAAATATTTAGAATACGGATAAAATGACCCTTAAAAAACACATGAATTAAAAGCGCACGGCCTGGCACAATTTCAATCACATTTTGTAGTGAAGTATGGGAACCTCAAAGAATTCCCACCCCAGCAGACTTGCCATCATTAGAACCGGACCAAACTGATAGCCCGTGAATCCAGTCCTTTTTGATGTGAGTATAGTCCACACTGCTTTCTATTACACACTCCTGTAATAGGCAAATTTCGAAGTCCAAAGTCTCTAGGAAAGAGAATAAAGCGGCTCTACGAACCGAGCCCTTTAGAGACCTCACATTGAGTGAGGAGATTTTAAGAGAAGTCATAATGAAATCCACTTATGAGGCAACAGCGTCCATATCTGAGTCCAGACTGCTTCTAAACGAGATGTTTAAAGACCCTCCCTCTCCTTTGATCAAGAGAGGTTGGATCCTCGATCGCTGGAGCTGGACGACGATCTTTCTCTCCTTTTACTGAAAGCCTCACTTCTCGGACGCTTCCGGCAGGATGGCGTCCCTTCAATGTCCTCACTCCGAACCGCAGCCGCACTACCATCAGGCTTCCGACCACCGGGACCCTCTCCGACAGACTTCTCCATCTCGGACGCTCTCCGCAGCTTGGCCTGACGATGACGTTCTTTCTTTGCCTTCTTGCGGATATTTGCTTCGACCCACTCGCCTTCACAGGGCACATCCGGAGTCGTCTTGGCAGGGTCTCTCGCAGGCAAAGCTTGAGGCCCTTGCTCAGACTCCACAACGGATGTACGGCGGCTGGTGTTATCTCCCTTCCTGACAGACTCTGACGCTGATGGCACAGCAAAAGTCTGCTCCGGACCTACAACACCAGGGATCTTCTTCGCACTATGCTCCAATCCCACCGCCAGTGTGCACGATGCCATGGGGACAGGGACCACCAAAGTGGCTGTAATTCCTTGTCCCGCAACCGAAAGTGACCTTCTTGGGGTACTCAGTGCCGTCATAGAAGGATCTGCCCCCGACGTAGTGGCAGGAACCCTCTCAGGCCCTAAGGAACCCCTTCTTGCAATTGGCACCGTTTTCACCGGTGTCCTACGTACCGATAGTTTGGACGACTCACCTCCATCATCCAAGGCCTTCTTTGCAAGTCCAGCAACCGCTGCTGGCCTTTGCTCAGACCCAGGACCAGGTTTTACCAGCTTGGCCTCGGCTCCCTCCTTAGCCTTGCTGGGGCAATCTTTGTAAATGTGTCCCTCCTTCCCACACATGTTACAGGTTTTTAGGAAGGTACAGAGGGCAGCGACATGGCCCGGTCGACCACACTTATTACACCGGACCTGTCTTGCCTCACTGCAATTCTCGCTTGTGTGCCCGAACCGAAGACAATTGCGGCAGTACAGGGGCATACCGGAATAAAAAAGGTAGCCCCGGTTCCTACCGATGAGAAAATTTGAGGGTGGATGCATGAACCCACCTATTCCTTCAGGGTCACGCCTAAACTTTACAAAAAACTTTCTCTTGCCGTTCCAGTATCCCAGTTCATTTTTTAAGCAATGGGAAAATCGTACCTCCGTACAATACCGCAGTAAAAAGGTGGAAATATCTGCGGTATCAATGTACGGGTTGAACATGTGGACGACCAGGGAGACATCCTCCAAACTGTACAGGAGAAAAAACTTGAGACCATCAAGACGATCCTCTATCAAATCTTTATTACTCAGCACTGTGTAGATGTTTTCACAGCAGGCTAGGGAGGTGAAGGTGATGGTGTACACTCCCTTCCGCTCCTGGTCCTGAAGACACAGGATCTCGTCGCTCTTGAGGCCGAATACTCCGAAAAGGACTTCCCTCACGACGAATCGCAGGTCCTTCAGTCGGCGGTGTTTCTCCTCGACCTCAATCCGGATGGTGTTCTTCAATCGGGTTTCCCCAACTGGAAAATCAAAAGTAAATGGCATCGTAGAGCTGCTCCGAACACCAGAAGAGAAAAGAAAAAGAAATCACTGATCCACAAAGAAACCACTTTCCACCAAAAGAACACCCCACAAGACCCAAGGATTGGCCCCTTGCCCAATAGCAGTATGGGGCTTTAGCTTCTTAAAAGAAGCGATGCCCCAAAGCCGAGCAAGGGGGGTACCCGAGACTTAGGAGTGAACCAAAGGCTTCCAGTAGCTCCCTGCAACCAATAACTCCCTCGATCCTCCTCAGGCCGTAAGGCAAAGCCCTTCACCTGGCGATCGCAACTCGTTACCCTTAAGCTTGGTCCCCTTCCCCAATAGCAGCAAGTGGGTTTAGTCCGAAGACGATCCCACAAGGCCGAGGAAGGGGGGCTCTGAGTACCTTTCAGCTAAGACTTCCTGTATTTTTTTTTTATTGAAAAATATACTTTATTATATATATATAATATAAATATACGAAAAACAAACATTTTCTCTTTCAATCATTCAATACTTTTGCATTGTACTTTCAAAATAAAGCAATGGAGGTAGGGGGGGGGAGGATGGGGGGTGGGAGATGGGGAAAGGGATGTGGAATTTGAAACGCCCAAAGCTTTATTTTCCACTTAAACTTAGACAACAAGGGAGGGATGGGGAGAAGTTAGTCCTCTTCTTCCTCAAGGCTGTCCCGGATGTTGTAGTCCCGGAGCAGACTGTGAATCGGTCTGCGGCAGTCTTGGATTGTCATCCTCTCTCTCCTCAGAATGAGGCAGTTCCTGGAATACCACAAAACGTCCTTAACACAGTTCATAAGGCGCCAGGCTTCCTGAATTGCCCCTTCCGTGTGAGTGCCCTGGAAAAGCCCGTAAAGCACCGCGTGGTGCGTAAGGAGATTTCTGGGCACACAGTCTTTGAGTTCATGTTCCAGGGCATCAAGCAGGACCTGAGCAAATTGGCAATCCCAAAAAGTGTGCAAAGATGTTTCCTCATAAATGATGCACCGTGGGCAATGCCGGTACCTGCACAGGTTGCGGGCATGCATGAAGGTTCTGAGGGGAAGCCCCCCCCCGGATAGCCATCCAGGACATGTCCTTGTGCTTGTTGGACAGGCTGTCTGAAGAAACATTCCCCCAAACAACCTTTGCTGTGTCCTCTGGGAGCCCTGGAATAGACTCCATCTTGTCTTTGGCTCTGATCAACTTGTGGATTGTCTTTGGTTTCCACAAATCGGGCTTGACTCCCTCCAGTTGGTGTTCCCTCACAAACTTTGTAACATCCAGGTAAAACCAAGGGGTGTTCCAGTTGTAAGGGTAGGAGCTGTCCCACTTGTCCCACCCCAGCGAACGCCAAAGTGGCAGCAGAAAAAAGTGGGACATGGAGCTGCCAACAGAGTCCTTTTGTTTACCGGTGATCGTCTGGCGGATGCAGTTACACACGAAGAAACTCCTCAGCAGGGTGGGGATGTCAGGGACTCCTTTTCCACCTTTGCAGGGGGCCTTGTACATAACTGACCGCTTTACTCTGTCCATCTTGGAGCCCCAGATGAAGTGGAAGACTGCCCTTGTGATGGCCCTGCAGACCGTAGCCAGCGGAGGCCATGCTTGGGCCATGTACTGCAGGACAGGAAGAATCTCATTCCGCAGCACCAGTGTCTTCCCTTCGATGGTGAGGTCTCTGAGGCTCCAGAGGCCAATCATTTGTCTGACCTTTGCCATTCTCTCCTCCCAGCACTTCAGGGCAGCGCCCTCACCGCCAAACCAGACTCCGAGGATCTTAATGAAGTCGGCTTTGATGGAAAAGGGGACATTGTCAGAAGCCAGGTTCCAGTCTCCGAAGAGGAGGGTCTCTGACTTCCCGCAGTTGACTTTGGCTCCTGAAGCTTTGCTGAAGTCCTCGCAGGTCTGGACGAGTGCTCTCTACTAATGGCTGGTCAGCGCAGAATACGGTCACGTCGTCCATGTACAGCGAACACTTGATCTGGGATCTGGCAGGTCCTGGTGCGGTGATCCCTCTGATCTCTGGATTCCGTCGGATGCACTCGGCGAAGAGCTCTATGCAACAGACAAAAAGAAGAGGTGAAAGAGGGCAGCCTTGTCTGACCCCAGAGAGAACAGGGAAGGCGTCAGTTTTCCAGCCGTTCACCAACACCAAGCTGAAAATATCACGGTACATTAGACTGACATAAGAACAAAACATTTCACCCAGCCCAAACCTACGCAGGACCTTGTTCATAAAGACGTGGGACACACGATCAAAGGCTTTTTCCTGATCAAGACTGACCAGGGCCGCGTGTACACGGCGGTCCTTGATGTAGTGAACCGTGTCCCTAATGAGAGCAAGGCTGTCGGCAATCCTGCGCCCGGGAATACCGCAGGTTTGATCCGGATGGACGATCTGTCCGATGACAGTCTTTAGCCGGTTGGCTAGTACCTTGGCGAGGATCTTGTAGTCCACATTCAGGAGAGAGATGGGACGCCAATTTTTAAGGTCGCATCTCTCCCCCTTCTGTTTATACAAAATCGTGATCATTCCTTCCCTCAGCGACTGAGGCATCCTGCCCTCCACGGCCATCTCCTCGTACAGCTCGAGCAGGTCCGGGCCAATGAGGTCCCACAGCGCTACATAGAGCTCCGCTGGGAGACCGTCACTGCCCGGGGTCCTGTCTCGCCTAAAGGATTTGGCAGCAGAGTGCAACTCCTCCAAGGCCAAGGGGGCATTGGTGGCTGAAAGACCTGCGGGATCAATAAGGTTAGTGATACCTGACAGGAACCTCTCAGCCGATGTCTCATCAGTGTCTTTTTCCGTGTAGAGGGAGCTGTAGTAGTCGGTGACCACTTCCATCACTCCCTCCTTACCTGACTTCAGGGTGCCGGTCTCGTCGCGGAGCTCTGTCAGGGGTGTGTGGCCGGAGTAAAGCTTTCGGAAGAAGAAAGAGTTGCACTTTTCCCCCTTCTCGAGATGCTCCACCTTGGAGCGGAAGATGATGCGCCTGGATTCCTCCGCAAAGTGCCCTTTCAGGCCCTCTTTGGTCTCCTCCAGATCCTTTCTCACATCCCAGCCACACCGCTGGAGGTCTTGAAGGGACTGTAGATTTCTCTGCAGCCTCTTGAAGTTCTTCCTGAGTTCGCAGGCTTGACGCCTGCCCTTAACCTGAAAGAAACTGCGCAATTGGACCTTGACAAATTCCCACCAGTCACTGACATTATCAAAACAACATTTCTCATTCCTCCACCAAATGTATGCATCCCCTCAGTTCTTGCATAACCTCCTCCCTTCCCAACAGTTCGCAGTTCAGCTTCCAGGCGCCTGGACCTGGAGGAAAACCACAGCCCAAAGATCCCTGAAAGTGAATGGCCCTGTGGTCAGAGAAGAAGCAGGGGACCATAGCACACCTTGTCTGCTTGATGGTACGGGAGGTAAACACAAAGTCAATCCTAGAACGCACTGAGCCATCGGGGCGGCACCAGCTGTAATTCACAGTGCCGTTCCCGATGGACCCAACGGCGTCCTTTAAGGATGCTTCGGTTACCATCTCCTTAAGCAGTTTGGAGGTGACATCCAGTTTGGCACCGCTGCTGGTGCTGCGCCCGTCCTCAATGGGGCAGTTGAAATCCCCGCCCAACACTACCACCCGAGTGGTTGCTAACTGGGCCCGCAGGGTTTGGAGTAGTTCCAAACGCTCACCCTTCTCAGGGGAGGCGTACACGTTGATAAGCCTAACAGGCTCCCCTGCCCAGGAACCGTCCACGACCAGTAAGCGGCCGCAGACTAGCTCAAGTACAGAATCAACAGTGAAGAGGCTCCCCCTGATCAGAATGGCGACCCCTGCAGACTTACAGCTATTACCCCCAGACCAGTAGGAGGGACCATGGGTCTACTGACGCATGAGGTGTTTGTATGACCTGGAGAAAGGAAAGGCACATTCCTGCAACATGTACACATTACAATTCTGACTGTCAAGAAATGCAAAGATGGATTGTCTCCTCATCTGGTCCTTAATACTCCTAACATTAATGGTGAATAAGTTAAAAGACCCCATTAGTTAAGAAATAAAAAGATAACCCACTCTGGTCGGGCGGGTCTCCTCCTGCATTGTCGGGCGGGGGGTGACTCTCTTCCGGAGATTCCAGCTGCTGTAGCAGGGCCCTGTTGACATCTGCAGGCTCGAATGGGATCTGCTCGAGTTCTTCCAGGAGCAGTTCCATGTCCTCTGCTTCTACCTCTGTGGTGTGCACTGCCTCCACCTCCTCCCCCTCCTCTGACGATGTTGTGCCGTCCAGGTCAGTGACGGCCTTCTTCTTCTCCTGCTGTTGTTCAGCCGCTGGGCTTTCCTCTGCTTCCCTGGTTCTTTTTTTGCAGAGGGCTGGAGAGGAAGAGAGAGGCTGGGAGGGGTGGGTGAGTGGGGGAAATCCTCCAGGGAGAAACCTGCAGCCCCTGGAGGGGAGGTTAGTGGGGCTGCAGGGGGAGAGGGAGGTGTGAAGGTGGGGGCTGGAGTGGGAGAGGGTGTTGGGGCAGCAGTGGGGGGCTTACCATTCTTCTCCTTGTTCCCATTGTTCTTGGTTTTGGCCGGGGCCGGAGATGTTACCTTGACTTTGGCTGGGGCTGGAGGCTTTCCTTTGTTTTGTGTATTGGCTGGGGCTGGAGGTGTCGGTTTCGCCTGAGCCACAGACGCATAGGTTCTTGATCTCTGTGGGCAGTCTCTGTAGACATGATCAGCCAATCCACATAGGTTGCAGGCTTTGGAACGGGGGCAGTTTTTGGCCTCGTGGCCCAGCACCTTGCAGATCCTGCATGCATTTGCTGTGCAGGTTTTTGCCTGGTGTCCCAACTGTCCACATTTCCTGCAGGTTTGAGGCTGGTCTGGGTAGTAGAGGAGTCCGGGGGAGCTGCCGAGAGAGAAACTCTGGGGGAGGTGTTTGAGCCCATCTGCTGAGCCCTCTACCCGCTGGAGCTTTACCAGGACCGAATACTTACCCGTCCAGAAGCCATTGGAGTCCGATATCTTGATAGGGTCTTTGATGACATTGCAGAATCTGCTCAGGAAGGTCATGATGTCTTTGACTGGGGTGTGGGGGTTTCGCATTGCGACCGTCACCCGCCTTTCCTCACTTTGAATAGGGTTGTTGCCCACAAAGCGAGTAAAAGGAGATTCAGGCCCCGCCGCTTTAACCCTTTCCCAGTACCTCCTGCAGATTGCCATGGAGGCGAAAGTAATGTAAAACAGTCCCCCTATGAAGGTCTGTATACTTACAGTCTCCGCCTTGGAGAAGCCCTGCTCCATCACCATTTTCTTCCCGAACACGTCTGTACTCATGTCCGGGACCTTTCCTTCCACTTCCCTCAGCTTCAGTACTACCATCTGCCTCATCCATGGCTCCAGATTAGGTGACTGGGTAGCCTTGGGAGGCAGAGCGGAGGCCTGGGCTGGGGTTTCGGTTCCGGGTGATGCGCTCCTGGAACCTGTGGAGACTTTTTCCTTATTCTTCCCTGAGCTCTTCCCTCTGCTGGCAGCTGTAGTAGGAGCCATCTCTTCCTGTTCCAAGGGTCTGGAAAGGAAAAGAGAGGGGAAGAAAAGGGTAGAAAAAGGGGAGAAAGTTGGAAAAAAGAAGAGAGAGAGTGGGCGGGGGTTATGCAAATGACCCCGAGGGTCGTCCTTCAGAGCAGTGCAATGGCCCCAGGGAGGGAAGAGAGAGAGTAAGGGGGGAAGGGAGTAAGAGAGAGAGAGGAGTTTTTAAAAAAAACTCCTAAGTGTATACAGCTCTAGAGGAGTAAGAACTCCGAGTTTCTTCTTTATCTTCTTGTCGTTTCAGTCGGAGACTTCTTTCCTGAAGGTCAGAATCTCAGTCGATCGCTTCCAGATGAAGTGCTTCCTGAAGTGCAGCCTGAAGCCGAAGTCGGTCTCTGAAGCCGGTCCTTCGATGATTCTCCGTCGGTCAGTTGATCAGATGTTTCTCTTCCTCAGCTTCAGATCTTCAGACTTCAGCCTGCTTCAGTAGATCTGAACTGATAAGAACAGATAAGGTTTCAACAAATATTTATTGAATTTACAGAATAAAAGGAGTATCATAAAACTTTGAGCAGAAAACCATAAAATATATACAAAGCTTTAAGAGAAGATTTAACAATGTTTTTAAAAGAGAAAGCAATAAAATCACATTAAAATATCATTCCAGAGTTTAAAACCCCAGACATGCATAGCTTTCTCTGCCCCCAAACATTTTTTATCTCTTAAAAAGTATATATACATTTCGCTAAAAGCGATTTTAATACAGTTTTTCACATCAATAAAATCACGTTTAAAAAGTAAAATATTTCGTGTTTTCCAAATGGCATTTTTAAAACAATTAATCATCATCCAGCATATATTGTATTGGCTTGAGGTAGAACATACAAAAAGTCCAAATAAAACCATTAGATGATTAAAATCTTTAAAACCCCCAACGTGTTTAAAAAGAGGACCTGCCACTTTCCATACTTCTTGCGCGAAAGGGCAGTTCCAAAACAAATGTAAAACCGTTTCGTCAATGCAGCAGGTTTCCCGAGGACATTTGGCCCTTGCCACCAGTCCCCTTCTGTGTTGGAACTCTCTCGTGGGAAGACACTGGTGTGCAATGGCCCAAGATAGGTCTTTGTGGGTATTGGCTAAAAACTTCCCAAACACATTCCTCCACACTTTTTTTGACCTGTCCTCTGAGAAATTAGACACCGGTACAGTAACTTCATCATGCTTTAAAACTTTGGAGACCTTTCTTTGGTCTCCTAAAATCTCAGTTTCCACATTTTTGAAATTAAAAAGTCTTACTGCTTTTTCTAAAACTGCATAGTGCTTAGGGGGGCATAAAAGTACCGGTGAGTTTAAAGGAACACGAAACCATTTTTTAAAAACCATACCTGCTGCATATTTTAAAAAACAACTAAAAATGCCATCAGAGTTAAAAAGCTTAAAACAGAAACGGAAATACTTTACATGAAAGAATAAAAGAAGGTTAAGGACATTTCTTCCACCTTTTGATTTATCTTTATACATAGATTCCCTTTTCAATTTCTCCATTTTTGAGCCCCACAAAAATTTAAAACAAACCCTGGTCAGTTTTTTAATGTAAACATTAGAAGGGGGAAAAACCATACCAACATGTAACATTATTGGTAGTAAAACCATCTTAATTATTAAAATCTTCCCTTCCATTGTGAGGTCACGTAAATTCCATATTAAAACCTTCTTTTCTAATTTCATTAAAACCGAGTCCCAGTTGACAGTGCCTGTAATATCAGAATTAAAAATGATACCTAAAATCTTAATCTTGTCTTGTTGGAATAAAATATCAGGAGTTGGGGACTCATCCCATACTCCCACACCCAGACAGTTACACTTGTGCATATTGAGTTTAAAACCAGAAGCCCCACAAAAAAAGGAAGTATGAAAGAGTGCCCTTTTTATAGAGTAGGAGGAGGAACAAAAAACCGTTAAATCGTCCATGTAGCTTAGGACTTTGACCTGAGGGCCTCCTCCTCTGGGGACTGGGACTCCTCTGATCACTTTATCTGTTCTTAAAAGAATTAAAAGGGGTTCAATAGCACAAATAAAAAGAAAGGGGGACAGGGGACATCCTTGCTTTACCCCAGACTTTAAAAACACTGGCTGAGTTAAAAAACCATTAACGGATATTTGGCTAAAACAAGACTTATATAAAACTTTAATACCATTTAGAATAAAAATAGGCACATTCATTTTTTCTAAAATCTTAAAAAGGAAAACATGACAAACTCTATCGAAAGCTTTTTCAAAATCAAGTGATAAAATAGCAACGTTTTATTTTCTGTCGTTGCAATACCATATCGCATCCCTGATCACATTTAGAGCCTCAGCCATACTTCTCCCAGGGACTCCACACACCTGATCAGGATGAATTAGTTTGTCAGTAAAAGGCTTTAAACGCAGAGCAATTAATTTGGCCATAACCTTATAGTCAGCATTAAGAAGGGTTATTGGCCTATAATTTTCTAAATTCTCCTTACTTCCCTTTTTAAAAAGTAAAGAAACAATCCCTCTTCTCCAGGAAGAGGGTAAAACGTTGATATTAAAAGCCTCTTTATATATTAAAATTAGATCGTTCTTTAAAATTTCCCAAAAATGCATATACAATTCGACAGGTAAGCCGTCCTCACCAGGGGCTTTACTAAAAGAAAAACTTTTAAAAACAAGTAAAAGCTCATCCAGAGTAATATCCTTGGATAGCACCTCCTGGTCTAAAACACTAAGCTTACCTTCTAAAATCTTGAGACAATCATTTAAAACAGAGGCATCAAAACATTTTTCATTAAAAAGAAGCTGTTAAAAATTAAAAGTAATGGTTAAAATATCACTCATGTCAGTTTTACCATCTAAGGAGGAAATAAGCTCTTTTTTGTCCATCACTTTTTTAAAGAAAAATCTTGAGCATTTTTCTCCTTCCTCAAGGTGTTGAACATGAGAATTAAAAATAATTTCATTACCTTTCTGGTCAATCAGCTTCTTAATTTCTCCTTTAAGGGATAAAATGTCATTATCAACGTTAAAACCAATGCTCTGCAATTTTAAAAGCGTTTGTAAACGTAAATTTAAAACATTAAAACATTGCTTTTTTCTCTTTGCAACCATTTTACCAGCCTTTATAAAAAATTCCTTAATCTTTGGTTTAGTGCCCTCCCACCATAGCAGCATTGAAATCTGGGGGTCACGTGACTTCTGCCAACTATGGTAGGTCCGCCTAAATCTTTTGCAAATCGTAGGATCACCCAGCAATAATACATTAAGTCTCCATAGGCCACAATTAACCCTTTTTTCACCATAAAATTCAAGAAGAACACTTAAAACTTGATGATCAGAAAATATGTTAGATAAAAGATCACATTTGAAAGAGTTAAAATCCTTGGATAAAAAAATAAAATCAATTCTGGAGTGAATCCTACCGTTAGACCACGTAAAACCAGGGTTTGTTAATAACATTTTAAAAGCATCTTTCAACTTAAAATCATCAGTAAAATTTTTTAAGAGACAAGAGGTACGATCTTTCCTTCTGGGGTCACCTCCGAGTCGCTGTTCTCCTGCTAAGACACAGTTAAAGTCTCCGCCGACTATCAGAGGAGATGACCCTATGCAAAACAAAGGAATAAGATCAAGCAAATCAGCCCTCTCCTGCTTATCGGGAGGGGCATAGACATTTAAGATACGCATAAAATGACCCTTAAAAAATACATGAATTAAAAGCGCACGGCCGGGCATAATTTCTATCACATTTTGTAACGAAGCATGGGAACCTCGAAAAAGAATTCTCACCCCAGCATTTTTCCTGTCATTAGAACCGGACCAAACTGATAGTCCTTGCTTCCAGTCCTTTTTAAGATAAGCATAGTCCACACTACTTTCCACAGCACACTCCTGCAAAAGGCATACTTAAAAGTCCAAAGTCTCTAGAAAAGAAAATAAAGCAGCTCTTCGGACAGAGCCCTTTATGGACCTCACATTCAGTGAGGAGATTTTTAGAGAAGACATGATAGGCAACTTACGAAGCACCAGCGTCCATATCAGACTGCTTCCAAAAGAGATATTCAGGGACCCCCCCTCTCCTTGTTCAAGAGAAGTAGGATCCTCGATGTTAACCGGATCCGAAACGTAACGAGGATCAACTCGAACCCGGGGCATCTCATCACTGGAACTGGACGACGATCTATTTCTCCTCTTGCTGAATGCTTCACTCCTAGGACGCTTCTCGGCAGGATGGCGCCCTTCGATCTCCTCACTCTGGAACACACCACCATCAGGCTTCCGAATACCAAGACCCTCTTCGACGGACTTCTCCATCTTGGACGACCCCAGCATCCTGGCCTGACGACGTTCCTTTTTCGCCTTCTTTTTCTCATTGGCCTCAATCCATCTGCCTTCACAGGAGACATCCGGAGTCGTCTCGGCAGAGTCTCTCGCAGGCAATGCTTGAGACCCTTGCTCAGACTCCACAACAGATGTCCGGTGGCTGGTGTTTCCTCCCTTCCTTACAGACTCTGACGCTGATGGCACAGCAAAAGTCTGCTCAGGACCTACAACACCCGTAATCATCCTCGCACTGTGCTCTGACCCCACCGCCAGTGTGCACGGTGCCAAAGAAGCAGGAACCACCAAAGTGGCTGCAATATCCTGCCCCACAACCGAAGACCTTCTGCGGGCACTCGGAACCTTCATAGAGGGATCCGCCACAGATGTAGTGGCAACAGCCCTCTCAGGCCCCAAGGAACCCCTTCTCGCAACTGGCACTGTTTTAACTGGTGTCTTACGAACCAGTGTGGACGGTTCACCACGCTCATCTGAAGTCTTCTCAGCCGAGCCAGCAACTGCTGCTGGCATCTGCTCAGACCCAGGACCGGATTTTACCAGCTTGGCTCCGGCTCCCTCCTTCTTAGCCTTGCTGGGGCAATCTCGGTAAATATGGCCCTCCTTCCCACACATATTGCAAGTTTTCAGGAAGGTACAAAGGGCTGCGACATGGCCCGGTCGACCACACTTATTACACCGGGCCTGTCTTGCTTCGCTACAACCATCGCTCGTGTGCCCGAACCGACAACAGTTGCGGCAGTACAGTGGCATACCAGAATAAAAGAGGTACCCTCTGAAATTAGAAAATTTGAGGGAGGGTGCATAAAACCCCCTATACCCTCAGGGTCTCGCCTGAACTTGACAAAAAACTTCCGCTTTCCGTTCCAGTAGCCCAGCTCGTTCTTAAGACAGTGCGAGAACCGTAGCTCTGTACAATACCGCTGTAAAAAGGTGGAAATATCAGCGGTATCAAGAAACGGGTTAAACATATGGACGACCAAAGGCACGTCCTCCAACCCGTAAATAAGAAAAATTTTTAGGCCGTCAAGCCTATCCTCTCCCAGCTCTTTTATCTGAGAGGACCGCGTAGATGTTCTCGCAGCTTGATAAGGATATGAAGGTGATGGTATACACCCCCTTCTTTTCCTGGTCCTGTAGACACAGGATGTCATCGCTTTTCAGGCTGAAGATGCCAAACAAGATCTCCCTCACGACATAGCGCAGGTCCTTCTGTCGGCGATGTCCTTCTTCGACCTCGATGCGGACTGTGTTCTTCAGCCAAGTTTCCCCGACTGGGAAATCATATGAAAATGGCATCCTGACTCGCTCCCGACACCAGAAGAGAGAAACACAGAAACCACGATCCACAACAGAAACCGCTTCCACCCAAGGATCACCCCAAGGACCCAGGGATTGGCCCCCTGCCCAATAGCAATATGGGACTGAAGTCTCTTAAAAGAGACGATGTCCCATAGCCGAGCAAGGGGGGTACCCCGAAACCAAGTAGCAACCCAAAGGCTTCAGCAACTCTCCGCAAACCGAAATTCCCGCTATCCTCCTCAGGCCGTAAGGCAAAGCCCTTCGCCTGGCGATCGCAACTCATTGTTTTGGGATTGGCTCCCTCCCCAATAGCAGCATGCGGGTTTAGTTTACTAGGTAAGCGATCCCGCAAGGCCGAGAAGGGGGGGTCCCAGAAACACCTTTAGACTTTAGATCTTGCGTAATAGATTTTTTTTTTTTTTTCCTTTCAGTTTGAGTTTCTTTCATAAGAAAAAAAATCTTTCCATTTCAAACAAAAATGAAGAAAGATGAAGAAAGAAACTAAAACACATCATAAAGGAAAATTTTTAAAAAATAATCACAGAAATAGAAAACTTAGGAAAATTTATACCAGTCTTTTATTTTCCATTCATTCATGGCAGACATTCCAAGCTTTTTCTTATCTACTAAGTACAAAATATATAGATTACTTAAGGCAAATTTTATGCAGTCGGTTACAGTTAACTCATCCCTTCTTAAAACTAAAATATTTCTACACTTCCAAATTGCTTCTTTGGTTACATTAATTATTTGCCAGGCCTTGATAGTATCCCCGTTTTTACATTTTAAATTATGTCCAAAAAAAAACTTGCTCATAACCTAAAAACTCAAGCTCTCCTACATACTTTACAAATCCACTCATCTTCTCCCACACCATTCTTGAGAAACTACAGTTCCAGAACACATGCATCACCGTTTCATCATACACACAACCACTTCTGGGGCATTTAGGATTATTTAATAAACCTCTCAAGTACTGAAAGTTCCTTACTGGCAAGCAATCATGAACTACTGCCCATGCCAAATCCTTTTGGCTATTGGTGAGATTTTTATTCAGTACCATATTCCAGATGTTTTTAGAAATTTTAGCATTAAATTTTTCAACCGGGTATATTAATTCATTCTTTTTAAAACTTTTAACTATTTGTTTTGCGTTTACAAGTTCGGTAAAATCAAATGTATTTAAATTATATTTTCTCACTATTTTCTCTAAAATCACATAAAACCTACTGATTTTAAAAGCGTGCGGTTTATTTAAATCAAATCCCAACCATTTATATTTATTAAAAAACCAACCTCCGCTATATTTTATAAAATTCGACACAATACTCTTTTTTTAACAACCTAAAAATAAAAGCAGCATGTTTTAATGATAAAAAGAGTCTTAAATCAGGCACACCTCTACCCCCGTTAGCTGTATCTTTATACATGATTTCTCTTTTTATTTTCTCCATCTTAGATCCCCATATAAAAATGAAGATTTCTCTTATAAATTTCCTCATATACAAATCCGAGGGTAAAAACACAATAGACACATATAATAATAAGAGATAAAATTACAGCCTTAATAATTAAAACTTTCCCTACAATCGACAGGTTCCTCAGTTTCCAAAACCCCAATTTTTTCCTAATTTTACCCAACACAATAGCCCAATCATCTTCACCCGAAAGAGACTGATTAAAAGTAATTCCTAATATTTTCACACTACTCTTAACAACTTTAAATTTACAAAACATATCAAAACACCAATTCCCATAAGCGCAACATGTTGATTTACTCAAATTCAGACCCAATCCTGATATGCATTTAAAACAACTAGCAATAAAACATACCCTATTAATAGAAGTTGAATCCTTAGATACCACTACCACATCATCCATGTACGCTAAACATTTCACCTCTTTTCCTCCACCTCCAGGAATCTTTACACCCCTAATTAATTTCTCTTCTAAAAACCTGTACCAGAGGCTCCATGACACAAATAAATAAAATTGGAGATAAAGGGCAACCCTGCCTCACCCCTGATTGTATATAAATTTTTTTTGTTAAAAAACCATTTACTAAAACCTTACTCTCAACCTTATTATATAAAACTCTGATCATTTTAATAAAATCATTGTGCAAATTCATTTTCTCTAAAACAAGGAACATAAAATCATGTGATACACTGTCGAATGCTTTTTCGAAATCCAAAGAAAAAAGACTGACACCCTGATCTCTATCTAAAACATCATATAACAAATCCCTTATTAAGATCACGTTTTCCCATATCATTCTTCCTGGTACTGCACAATTCTGACCCTCTTCAATCACAATGTTTATTATTTTCCTAAATCTATTAGCTACAACTTTCGCCATGATTTTAAAATCCACATTTAATAATGTTATTGGTCTGTAATTTTTAATGTTTTCTTTATCGTCCTTTTTATATATAAGGGTTACCAAACCTTCTTTTTGAGATTGTGTCAATTCCCCTTTTTTAAAACACTCATTCACTAAATCACACAAGTCAAACTTAATAAAATCCCAAAATTTTAAGTAAAATTCCGCGGTCAACCCGTCTAATCCCGGAGATTTGTTTTTAGCAAAACTTTTAACCGCCTCCTCTAATTCAAACATAGTAATTTCACCTTTTAAAACATTTTGCTCATTTAAATTAAGACATCTATTTAAATTATTTAAAAACATCTCTACAAAACTTTTATCTACAATTTCCTTTTTACCTAATAAATTATTATAAAAATTAAAAACAACATCTAAAATATAATTTATGTCATTATTTCCATTCATTCTTACAATCTGATTATTATTTTTATTTTTAACACATCTAAAAAAGAAACTCGAGCATTTTTCATTTTCTTCAAAATCTTTCACTCTAGAATTTAAAAAATGGATTGAACGAAGGGGCAAAGAAATTATTTTTATTTCTTTTTTCACATCATCAATTTCTTTATTAACATCGTATCCTAGTTCTCTAAAAGCCAACATTCCTTGTAAACGAGAATTTAAAAGCTTAAAATGACTCCACTCTTTTTTCTTTTTCTTTATACCATTTCTTATAAAAAATAACTTACATTCTTTTTTAACCCAATCCCACCATACACTCTTAGAAACAAATGTATCTTTCATACTCTTCAAGTGCTTATATTTCTTTTCAAACAATTCACATATATTTGCATCCTCTAACAATAAATAATTCAACTTCCAAGGCCTCCTTGCTGTACTTATGTTTTCCGCACTCATTGACACAAAATATTTTATGGTCAGAAAACCCACTATTTATTAACTCAAAATCACGTATTTGAAATTCATTTGAACAAAAACAAAAATCTATTCTGGACTGACTATTTGCCCAAGTAACACCATTTTTATCCCCGTGTTTTAACCTCCACGCATCTTTTAGATCAAAATCTTTTATCAATTTTTTTAGAACAACGGAAGATTTATCTAATTTATTAATTCCAGTTCTATCTTTTCCATCTATTATGCAATTAAAATCCCCCAGAATAATAGTAGGCTCTGAACCCACCAAAAAATAACTAATTTTCTCAAATAACTTAATTCTATCATTTTTACCTGTATTCCCATAGACACACATAATTTTGACTTTAAACCCCCCAAAACAACCTTTAACGCAAAAAGCCCTACCTGGCTCAATTTCAAGATAACTTTCAAAAACAAAAGAATCGCCTTTAATTAACAATCCTATACTGGAGTTTTTTATATTGTTTTCCCCTGAAAAAAAAGAAGGTCCCCATTTCCAAGAATCTGATAGCAATTTATAATTTTTACAAAACTCAATGCCACACTCTTGCATACAAAAACAATCAGTATTTAATGTGGCCACAAAATCAAAAATTCCATTCCTTCTACCTATATTCTTGATACTTCTCACATTCAGGGACCCACACTTTATAAGCATCAAAAAAAAGAATCAAGGGGAAAAAGAAGAGAAAAAAAAGAAAAACAAAAAATCAACAAAAAAAAAAAAGGTCAAAAATCAGTCAAAATTTACCAAAGCACAAAAAGGAAGTAAATCACCCCGGGTCATTCTTACTTCCTTCAGGAAACAAGTCAGGAGTCACACTCAAGCGACTCAACCCTCTGTCCACTCTAGCCGAAAACTCACTTTCACTAACGGGAGAAAAGACACTTAGATCCATACTGTCTATTGTCCACTCGCCTTCTTCTTCTTCTACTACTTCTGCCTGGTCGTCTTCTCTTTCTCCTTCTCCTCTCTCCATCACTACACCCTCACTTCCTTCCACGTTCTTTTCTTCTTCGACGATCTTTTCTTTTCCGACGATCTTTTGCGGACACTTCTCACTATCGACCAACCTTCTCCTCCGTTGGAAAGTCCTAGTGGGCAAACACCCATGCACACACATCCAGGCTAAATCCTTCTGTCGATTCCCCAGATCCTTATCACACACCTTCTGCCATACAGTTTTACTCTCAGGGACAGTAAGACCTGCCACCCCCTCCATTTCCTCTCTATTACCCAAGATTTGGAAGATCTTCTTGTTTTCCACCCACATATCCTTAGTTAGTGTTTGCAAATTATTTCTTCTGATGCATCTATCAATCCTCATATAAAACCAAGGGGCAGTAAAACACACAGGCTTCATCCTATCCACGTGGCACAAACCATACTTTCTCAACACATTCCCTGCTGTATATCTCACCATGCATCCAGCCAAATTGTCCTTCATACTCACTTTAACACATAAGCTCACGTATTTAATCGCAAGAAAACGTTCCACATTCACCATCCCTTTCCCTCCATTTACTTTTGACTTCATAACCTTTTTTCTCCGTAACTTCTCCATCCTTGAATTCCAAAAGAAAACAAAAATGAGCCGAATAATTTTCCTCAGCACAGGATCTGAGGGCGGGAACACATTATTTATATACAACAGAATAGGAATAATTACGGCTTTAATCACAAGCACTTTCCCATCCATAGACAAAGATCTTAACGACCAGAAATCAAATTTCCTCTTTATTCTCGTATTTACTCTCTCCCAACTTTCACCCCCTCTCATATCTACATCAAACACCACCCCGAGCACCTCAATCCCCCCGTTACACACAGGCCACCCACATACATCAATCTCCCTCCATTCCCCAAAGGATTTACATACACTTTTAGCAACATTTAAACTAAACCCACTTACCGCACAGAAACATTCAATCAATAGCTTACCCCTTCTCAAACTCGCCTGATTCTTACACACAACCGTAACATCGTCCATATACCCAATTACTTACAACAAACACTATACAAACACTTAATCCACACTAACATCCGCTCAGGCACCCCCATTTTCTCTAACACACTAAACATAAAACCATGCACGACCCTATCATACGCTTTCTCAAAATCCACCGTTACAATCGCCACCGCTTGCTCCCTTTCCCTAGTGTACCACAAAACATCTCTAAGGCACAACAAACATTCCCCAATCTGCCTCCCCGGCACCGCACACACCTGCTCCTCGCCCACCATTCTCACAATTACTTCTCTCAACCAATTAGCCACAACTTTCGCAACAATCTTATAGTCAACATTCAACAACGTAATTGGCCTCCAATTTCTCAGATCTCTCCTTTCGCCCTTCTTATACAACAACACTATTACACCTTCTCTCATACTTTTAGTCATAAACCCTTCCATTAACACATTCTTACACAATTCAAAAACATATATACCAATCATATCCCAAAACTCCCAATAAAACTCAGCAGGCAGACCATCACTTCCAGGCACTTTCCCTTTCTTCATCCCCTTCACACAACCATCAACCTCTGCTTTCATTAAGTCCTCACTCAAAAACTCTCTATCAGACTGCTGCAATTCCTTATCAAGTATCTCCAAATATTCATCTTCCGAACCCCAATCTCTCTTCCTTTCAGTATACAATTCTTTATAAAAACCACATACGGAATCCAAAACTCCCACCTTACCACAACACTCGTCACCTTTGTTATCAAACACACTCAACATTTCAACCCGTTTACCATATACCTTTTTGAAAAAGAAACTGGTACATTTCTCATCCAACTCCTTCACTCTCACTCTCGCTTGTGCAATAATCTTTATCCCTTCTGTTTCCAAACTCCTCCTTATCTGCTCTCTGGCCTCCACCATCTCATTCTTCACATTCTCCCCTATACGCTGTAACTCTTCCAGATATTCCACCCTCCGCTGCCACTTTTCATGTTCTTCTCGACCCTTTCTCACTTTCTCACAACCCTTTTTAATAAAAAATATCTTTGTTTGGCTTTTCACCCACTCCCACCATTCACACACATTCCCAAACTCCTCCTTCCTCTTAACCCACTTACCAAACCACACTTTATATTCCTTTTTAATACTTTCATCCCCCAATAAAGAGATATTCAGCTTCCATAAGCCTTTCCCATACTCCCAGTCCCCATTAATACTGACCTCACATTCCACACAGCCATGATCAGAAAAAGACACTCTCCTAACATTATAATTCAAAGCCTCCAGGGATCTGGAAATAAAACAAAAATCAATCCTGGATTTCACAGTCCCCTTATCACTATAATATGTAAAACGCTTGGTATCATCACCTACAATTTCAAACACATCCTGTAAATGAAACAAGGAAATCATAACCCTCAATACCTTCCCAGATTTCTCCACCCCCCCACCACTCTCACCCCCCACACCACACCTGTCCCCCACATGAAGAACACAATTGAAATCTCCTACTAGGATAATATTTTCTTTACCCCCCAGAAAAAAATTCATATTCTCAAAAAGTTCAATCCTTTCCTGTCTTTTAGCAGGAGCGTACACATTTATTAACTTAAATACACATCCCAGGAATTCAAAAATAACCAAAAGAACTCTTCCTTGGACTACATGAATGATTTTTTGGATTACATAATGAAACCCTTTAAATAAAATACCAACCCCACCACTTTTTTCCTTACTTGTAGACCAAACAGAAGGACCATGACTCCATTTCACTTCTTTGGGCTCTTCTTCAATATTACACTCCTGTAAGCAAATAATGTTAAGATTCAACAGAGCTAAAATCCTAAATATAGCAGCCCTTCTAGCATCTGATTTTATGCTCCTAATATTAAGAGAACCCAAATTTAGAGTCATACAAAAGGAAGAAAATTATACATTAGCACAGAAACAACATTTGCAAAACAATATCACTTTCAAGTATCATCTTTTCTCTTCGGCCCCCCTCTCGCTCGCAGTCTGCATGGGGGATCAGGCTTAACTGGTTGAACCCCTCTCATCTCTCCAAGATCCTTTTTTGGTTTCTTTTTGGCTGCTTTAAAGACCTCCTCACTTCTCACAATGTTCAAAGTCTCAGTCAATTTCTCAACATCAGCTGGATCCAAAAAAGCAGATGACATAACAGAAGAATCAGAGTCAATATTTACAGAGGAATCTTCTTCCTCACTTTCCTCCGAGCTGGAAAATTCCTCGACCCTCTCACCCCAACTTTTAGTTGCAGAGTCTGTCTTTCTTTTTAAAGAGGCTTTTTCAACTGACATTTCCTCCAAGTTTTCTTCCTCCACCTGAACATCGTCCCCCTCCGCACTCAACAAATCTGGTATATTCTCTACCGGGACTTCCCTGGAGGGTCCAGCTTCCACCACACTCTCCTGGGATGCCGGTTTCTCCTCCTCAGGAACTGTTCTCACCACTTCTTTCCCACCTTTTACTGCCTCAGAAAAAAGGCGGGTTACAGGAGCCACTGGAACAGACGGACATTGTTTAGCCAGATGCTCAACGGAATTGCACAGATGACACTTGCGTGCCACTTCACAGTCCATTGTCTTATGTTCAGGTTTGAAACAGTTACGGCAGCAAAGTTCCTTCTCACAATCAGTCTTTAAATGACCAAAACAAAAACAGTTTCGGCAAAACAGTGGTTGGCCAGGATAGAACAGGTAGCGTTTGTTACTTCCGATCGAGAAGGTCTGCGGAGGGTGGGAAAAGCCCCCAACCCCATCTGGATCCCTCCTGAATTCCACCCAGAACCTCCTCTGGCCATTAAAAGTTCCATAAATGTTCTTTCTTCTTTCACCCGGTGAGACATAGGTACAATACCGACCCAGAAAAGCCTTTATTTCCTCATCCCGGACAAAGAGGTTGAACATATGCACAACAACAGGGGTTCTTTTCTTGGCCTCATTAACAACAAAAGAAAGACCTTCCAGCAGAGGATGTGAGGCCTTCTCTTGGCTTCTCAGGAAGCAGGTTCTTAACTCACTCGTGCTGGAAAACGTAACGTCATAGAAGCCTTGTTGCAGAAAAACTTGCACGCAGAAAATGCTCGATCGGTTCATTCCCAATAAATCCTCGATCATATCTTTTTGTATCAGGCGTAAGACGAATTTCTCCTTCTTCTCCTTTGGAAAAAACACCCTCACAGTGTTCGGTGCCTCTGGTGGGACTTCCATACTCCCACAACGCTCATAGATCGCCTTCCCTCAATGGATAGTGCCTGGTCCCCAATAGCAGCATACCTCCCAACCTTAACGGAAGAGAGGAAGGCAGAGAACCAGGGTTCCTCGGTATTCTGTGGGTACTGCCTCCACCCAATAGCAGCATGGACCCAACCCGTCAGGGAAGGGCCACAAGGCCGAGTAAAAGGGGCCCCACAGATGCCAATTGCTAGACACTTGGTCTTTGCCAAAAGGCCGAGAAGCGATAACCCGAATTGCGCACACACCGACGGGCCCAGATCCTCACTTGCTCTACCTCCATGGGGAGAGGGGCCATAATGCTTCCTCCTGCACCTATACTATCCTCCCCCCAAAACCCCAACCCCCACCTCACACACAAGCCCCCACATTACAGCATCTCTGATATCTTCTACAGCCCTTCTGGCCTCTTGCTGTTGCAGTGCTGAGAGTCCGCAAAAGCGATGCAACTTCACCACTCTCCCAGAAGCCAACATTTACATAGCCCCGCCTCTTTCTGGCGCACACAATCAAGCACACAACGAGCTCCTGCAACGAGTCCCGGCTGAAAGGGCATCACACCGAACAACGGGCGGATGACGACATTAACAGCAAACTGTCTCCTGCAAAGTCTTGCAAAGTTCTTTTTTCCCCTTCCTTGGGCTGCTTGTTGCTGCTGTTTCTTTGCACTTGTTGTGCTGCTGCTGCAGATTCGTGCTTGTTCTGATTTTTCAAACTGAATAAGAGAGGTGCACCGGTCCTGGAGGTATTGCAATACCAGGTCGATGCGTGGAGTGGACAGAGCAAGCTCTTCTTCCATCTCCCTGTTCCAAAAATCCATTTAATATATGGTCCCCAGATAGGGGACGTATCAGATATTAAACTGATAAGAACAGATAAGGTTTCAACAAAGTTTTATTGAATTACAGAATAAAAAAACACCATAAAATACTTTGTTGAACGTAAAATATATACAGAACTTAAGAGAGAGAAGCAATTAAGAGAAAGCAATAAAATCACATTAAAATATCATTCCAGTGATTAAAACCCCAGAGAGACATAGCTTTCTCAGTCCCCAAATGTTTTTTGTCTCTTAAAAAGTATATATACATGTCACTAAAAGCAATTTTAATACAATTTTTAACATCAATAAAATCACGTTTAAAAAGTAAAATATTTCGTGTTTTCCAGATGGCATTTTAAAAACAGTTAATAATCATCCAACATACATTGTATTGATTTTTATTAGGACATACAAAAAGACCATATAAAACCATAAGATGATTAAAATTGCTAAGACCCCCGACATGTTTAAAAAGAGGACCTGCCACTTTCCATACCTCTTGTGCATAAGGGCAGTTCCATAGCAAATGTAATACTGTTTCATCAATGAAGCAGGTTTCCCGAGGACATTTAGCCCTTGCCACCAGTCCCCTTTTGTGCTGAAACTCCAGGAATGGGCCAGGAAAGGTCTTTGTGGGCATTAGCAAGGAATTTCCCAAACACATTCCGCCACACTTTTTTAGACCTGTCCTCGGAGAAGTTTGATACCGGTAAAACAATTTCTTTTTGCTTTAAAACCTTGGAGACCTTTCTTTGGTCTCCCAATATTTCAGATTCCACATCTTTAAGGTTAAAAAGTCTTACTGTTTTTTCTAAAACCACATAGTGTTTGGGGGGACATAAAAGTACCGGTGAATTTAAAGGAACACGAACCCAGTTCTTAAAAACCATACCTGCTGCATATTTTAAAAAACAACTAAAAATGCCATCAGAGTTAAAAAGCTTAAAACAAAAACAGAAATACTTTACATAAAAGAATAAAAGAAGGTTAGGGACATCCATTCCACCTTTTAATTTGTCTCTGTACATGAATTCCCTTTTCAGTTTTTCCATCTTAGAGCCCCACAAGAATTTAAAACAAACCCTGGTTAGTTTTTTGATATAAATATTGGAAGGAGGAAAAACCATACCCACATGCAACATTATGGGGCACATTTACTAACCCACGAACGGGCCGAATGCGTCCGATTGCGTTTTTTTCGTAATGATCGGTAATTTTGCGATTTTTTCGCGTCTTTACGATTTTTGCGTAAAAACGCGATTTTTTCGGCGTCTTTACGATTTTTGCGTAAAAACGCGAGTTTTTCGGCGTCTTTACGAAAGTTGCGCAAAGTCACGATTTTTTCGTAGCGTTAAAACTTGCGCGAAACGTCGCGCCTTTTAAGTTTTAACGCTACGAAAAAGGCGCGACTTTGCGCAACTTTCGTAAAGACGCCGAAAAACTCGCGTTTTTACGCAAAAATCGTAAAGACGCCGAAAAACTCGCGTTTTTGAGCAATAAACGTAAAGACGCCGAAAAAATCGCAAAAAATACGAAAAAGTCGCAAAATGTTCGTTTCCAATCAGAATTTTTCCAATTCGGATTCGAAATCGTGTCTTAGTAAATCAGCCCCTAAGGGTAATAAAACCATCTTAATGATTAAAACCTTGCCTTCCATCGTGAGGTCTCTCATATTCCACATTAAAACCTTCTTTTCTAATTTCATTAAAACCGAATCCCAATTAAAAGTGCCTGCAATGTCGGAGTTAAAAACGATACCTAAAATCTTTATCTGATCTTGTTGGAATAAAATGTCAGGAGTTGGGGGGTTCATTCCATACTCCTAAACCCAGACAGTTACACTTGCATATTGAGTTTAAAACCAGAAGCCCCACAAAAAAAGGAAGTGTGAAATAGTGCTCTTTTTAGTGAATAGGAGGAGGAACAAAACACCGTAACGTCGTCCATGTAGCTAAGGACCTTCACTTGACGGCCTCCTCCTCCGGGGACTGGAACACCTCTAATCACTTTGTCTGTTCTTAAAAGGGTTAAAAGAGGCTCAATAGCACAGATAAAAAGAAAGGGGGACAGAGGGCATCCCTGTTTCACCCCAGACTTTAAAAACACAGGCTGAGTTAAAAATCCATTCACAGATACTTGACTAAAACAACATTTGTATAAAACTTTAATACCGTTAAAAATAAAAGCAGGCATATTCATTTTTTCTAAAATGCTAAAAAGAAAAAAATGACAAACTCTATCAAAAGCTTTTTCAAAGTCGAGAGATAAAATTGCAAGATTTTGCTTTCTGTCATTGCAATACCATATTATATTGATAATATTAAGAGATTCGGCCATGCTTCTCCCAGGGACTCCGCACACCTGGTTGGGATGAATAAGTTTGTCAGAAAATGGTTTTAAACGCAGAGCAATCAATTAGGCCATAACCTTATAATCTACATTGAGAAGGGTTATTGGCCTATAATTTTCCAAATTCTCTTTACAGCCTTTTTTAAAAAGTAAAGAGACAATCCCTCTTCTCCAGGAAGAGGGTAAAACATTGACATAAAAAGCCTCTTTATACAGTAAAAACAGATCATCTTTTAAAATTTCCCAAAAATGCAGATAAAATTCAACAGGTAAGCCATCCTCACCAGGGGCTTTGCTAAAAGAAAAACTTTTAAAAACAAGTAAAAGCTCATCCGCCGTGATGTCCTTAGACAATACCTCCTGGTCTAAAAAACTTAGCTTACCTTCTAAAATCTTAAGACAATCGTTTAAAACAGAGGCATCAAAACATTTTTCGTTAAAAAGAAGCTGATAAAAATTAAAAGTAACATTTAAAAGGTCATTCATGTCAGTTTTATCATTTAAGGAGGAAATTAGTTCTTTTTTTATCCATCACTTTTTTAAAGAAAAATCTAGAACATTTTTCTCCTTCCTCAAGGTGCTGAACATGAGAATTAAAAATGATTTGTTTACCTTTTTGGTCGATCAGCTTCTTAATCTCACTTTTTAGGGATAAAATGTCATTGTCAACGTTAAAACCAATGCTCTGCAATTTTAAAAGCGCTTGTAAACGTAAATTTAAAACATTAAAACATTGCTTTTTCCCTCTTGCAACTATTTTACCAGCCTTGATAAAAAACGCTTTAATTTTAGGTTTAATGCCCTCCCACCAAAGCAGCATTGAAATCTGGGGGTCACGTGATTTTTGCCAACATTGGTAGGTCCGCTCAAACCTTTTACTTATTTTAGGATCCTCCAGCAATAAAACATTTAATCTCCATAATCCACGATTAACCCTTTTCTCACCATTAAAATCAATAAGAGCACTTAAAACTTGATGGTCAGAAAAAATATTAGTTAAAAGTTCACACTTAAGAGGGTTAAAATCCTTGGATAAAAAGATAAAATCAATTCTGGAGTGAATCCTACCGTTTGACCAAGTAAAACCAGGGTTTGTAAAAAGCATTTTAAAAGCATCTTTCAACTTAAAATCATCAGTAAAGTTTTTTAAAAGACAAGAAGTACGATCTTTTTTTCCAGGGTCACCTCCAAGTCGTTGTTCTCCTGCAAAGACACAGTTAAAATCTCCGCCGACTAACAGAGGAGATGACCCCACACAGAACAGAGGCAAAAGCTCAAGCAAATCAGCTCTCTCCTGCTTGTCAGGGGAGGCATAAATATTTAAAATACGGATAAAATGACCCTTAAAAAACACATGAATTAAAAGCGCACGGCCAGGCACAATTTCAATCACATTTTGTAATGAAGTATGGGAACCTCGAAAAAGAATTCCCACCCCAGCAGACTTGCCATCATTAGAACCGGACCAAACTGATAGCCCGTGTATCCAGTCCTTTTTGATGTGAGTATAGTCCACACTGTTTTCTATTGCACACTCCTGTAATAGACAAATTTCGAAGTCCAAAGTTTCTAGGAAAGAAAATAAAGCGGCTCTACGAACCGAGCCCTTTAGAGACCTCACATTGAGTGAGGAGATTTTTAGAGAAGACATGATGAAATCCACTTACGAGGCAACAGCGTCCATATCTGAGTCCAGACTACTTCCAAACGAGATGTGAAAGGACCCTCCCTCTCCTTGTTCCAGAGAGGTTGGATCCTCGATGTTAACCGGATCCGAAGCCGACACATATCTAGGATCAATTCGAATCCGGGGCACCTCATCGCTGGAGCTGGACGACGATCTTTCTCTCCTTTTACTGAAAGCCTCACTTCTTGGACGCTTCTCGGCAGGATGGCGCCCTTCAATCTCCTCACTCCGACCTGCAGATGTACCACCATCAGGCTTCCGACCACCAGGACCCTCTCCGACGGACTTCTCCATCTCGGACGATCTCAGTAGCTTGTCCCGACGACGACGTTCCTTTTTCGCCTTTCTTTTCTCATCTGCATCGACCCATTTTTCTTCACAGGAGACATCCGGAGTCGTCTCGGCAGAGTCTCTCGCAGGCAATGCTTGAGACCCTTGCTCAGACTCCACAACAGATGTCCGGCGGCTGGTGTTTCCTCCCTTCCTTGCAGACTCAGACGCTGATGACACAGCAAAAGTCTGCTCAGGACCTACAACACCCGGGATCATCCTCGCACTATGCTCCGATCCCACCGCCAGTGTGCATGGTGCCAAAGGAGCAGGAACCACTAAAGTGGCTGCAATATCCTGCCCCACAACCGAAGAACTTCTGCGGGCACTCGGAACCTTCCCAGAGGGATCCGCCACAGACGTAGTGGCGACAGCCCTCTCAGGCTCCAAGGAACCCCTTCTCGCGACTGGCACCGTTTTTACCGGTGTCCTACGAACCAGTGTGGACGGCTCACCTTGCTCATCCGGAGTCTTCTTAGCAGCACCAGCAACCGCTGCTGGTATTTGCTCAGACCCAGGACCGGATTTTACCAGCTTGGTTCGGTTCCCTCCTTCTTAGCCTTGCTGGGGCAATCTTTGTATATGTGTCCCTCCTTGCCACACATATTACAGGTTTTTAGGTAAGTACAGAGGGCAGCGACATGGCCCGGTCGACCACACTTATTACACCGGGTTTGTCTCGCCTCACTGCAATTCTCGCTCGTGTGCCCGAACCGAAGACAATTGCGGCAGTACAGGGGCATACCGGAATAAAAAAGGTATCCCCTATTTCTACCAATGAGGAAATTTGAAGGTGGACGCATGTATCCACCAAATCCCTCAGGGTCACGCCTAAACTTCACAAAAAACTTTCTTTTGCCGTTCCAGTATCCCAGTTCATTTTTCAAACAATGGGAAAATCGTACCTCCATACAGTACCGCTGCAAAAAGGTGGAAATATCAGCGGTGTCAATGTACGGGTTGAACATATGGACAACCAACGGGACATCCTCCAACCCGTACAACAGAAAAAACTTAAGACCGTCTAAACGATCTTCTGCCAGATTTTTCTTACTCAGCACTGCGTAGATGTTTTCACAGCAGGCTAGGGAGGTGAAGGTGATCGTATACACTCCCTTCCGCTCCTGGTCCTGAAGACACAGGATCTCGTCACTCTTGAGGCCGAATACTCCGAACAGAACCTCCCTCACGACAAAGCGCAGGTCCTTCCGTCGGCGATGTTCCTCCACGACCTCAATCCTGATGGTATTCTTTAGCCGAGTTTCCCTGGCTGGGAATTCAAAAGCAACTGGCATCATAGACCCGCTCCGAACACCAGAAGAGAAAAAAAGAAAAATTCTGATCCACCAAAGGAATCACCTTCCACCTAAGAGCCACCCCAAGGACCCAAGGATTAGCCCCTTGCCCAATAGCAGTATGAGGCTTAAGTTTCTAAAAGAAACGATGCCTCAAAGCCGAGCAAGGGGGGTACCTGGACCCGAGAAGCAACCCAAAGGCTTCCAGCAACCACTCCGTAAACCAAAAAACTCCCTTGATCCTCCTCAGGCCATAAGACAAAAGTCGTCCGCCTGGGGATCGCAACTCGTTACCCTTAAGCTTGGTCCCCTTCCCCAATAGCAGCAAGTGGGTTTAGTCCTAGGACGATCCCACAAGGCCGAGGAAGGGTGGCTCTGAGTACCTTTCAGCTAAGACTTCCTGTATTACTACACTTGGTCCTAGCCAAAAGGCTGAGAAGCGATAACCCGAATTGCGCACGCAACGACGGGCCCAGATCCTCACTTGCTCTACCTCCATGGGGAGAGGGGCCATAACGCTTCCTCCTGCACCTACACTATCCCCCCCCACAAAACCCCACCTCACACACAAGCCCCCACATTACAGCATCTCTGATATCTTCTACAGCCCTTCTCTGGCTCTGGCCTCTGGCCTCTTTAGGCCTCTAGCATCGCTTTTGCGGACACTCGGCACCGCAACAGCAACTTCACCACTCTCCCAGAAGCCAACATTTAAATAACCCCACCTCTTTCTGGCGCACACAATCAAGCACACAACGAGCTCCTGCAACAAGTCCCGCCTGAAAGGGCATCACACCAAACAACGGGCGGATGACGACATTAACAGCAAACTGTCTCCTGCAAAGTGTTGCAAAGTTCTTTTTTTTCCTTCCTTGAGCTTTTTGTTGCTGCTGTTTCTTTGCACTTGTTGTGCTGTTGCTGCTGGTGCTGCAGATTCGTGCTTGTTGTGATTTTTCCAACTGAATAAGAGAGGTGCACCGGTCCTGGAGGTACTGCAATACCAGGTCGATGCGTGGAGTGGACAGAGCAAGCTCTTCTTCCATCTCCCTGTTCCAAAAATCCATTTAATATATGGTCCCCAGAGAGGGGACGTATCAGATATTAAACTGATAAGAACAGATAAGGTTTCAACTCAGTAATAAAGTAAAAATAGTAGTAAACCACCAAATTACTTTACATAATCATTGGAAACCATTTTTTAATTTTTATTTATTTTTAACCATCATTTCAAATTGCGAATGAACGTTAGCACCTGATACCTAACATTACCCATCGCATTACCGTCTTTTATACATACATTAATACCATCGATTTCTTCTTCATCTGACCAAGACGAAATGAACTCTTGTATCTCAGTGTTTGTACCAGTTTTGGAAGAAAAAAACAAAGTCTCACCTCTGGTATCATACTTTTTTTCACCACTTACGTCACCAGATGGTGTAACCTTAATATCTTTATTTTTCTCCTTCTTTTTCCTTTTGACGACCGGCTTTACCTCACTCGCTGGACTAGAGGCATCTGATAAACTTTCACTAGAAAAATTAATAACTGGAGATTCACTAAGATTACCCAAGTCAGGTGAAGCTACCTGAATTTCTTCTGGGATCGGAGACTCTTCCACTCGCTTCTCCTGTTTCTCTCTTAGTGGGCACCTCAAATACAGATGATTGGGCTGAAAGCACAAAAAACACTTTTTCGCCTGCACACAATCTTTTACCTCATGGGTTGACTCACCACAGTTGGTACACGACTTACAATCTTCCAAAACATGCCCATAGGCACGACATTTTCGGCAACAGGCTGGCATCCCATTAAAGTGACAGTCTAAATTAAAGTTTCCCAGCCGGAATCTTGCTGGAGGATAAACATCTTTTTTGAACTTAGCTTTGAACTTCAACTTAGAAGTCCAAATCCCCAGCTCGTTGAGGATCTTTCCTGCAAAGACAATTTTTTCACAATATTTACCCAGCACGAGCTCTATCTCCCGTAGGGGGACAAAAGGGGAGTAGGATTTCACCACCAAGACCGTCTCCTCAGCGATATGCGGGAAAATCCTGTAGCCACTCAAGCGATCATCTTCCTTATTTGCAGACAAAATCTGTAAGAAACTAGACAAAATTCCTTCACCAGTAAAGGTGATGTCGAAGACCCCACGTTTGGGATAGTCCTGTATCGCCAAAATTTCCTCTTTCCTCACTCGTCCGAATTCGCCTAACAAGATGTTCACCACGAATGATAACTTCTTATCACCAGCAACGACATGAATGGAATTCTTGATCCTGGCGAAAGCAGGCACGACATCCTCTCCGACATCCATAGTACACTCCCAGCTTCCCCCTCAGACTAGGGTTACCACTGGAGTGGATGATCGCAACTCGTTGCCTTCGGAAGACCTCTCCCCTATAGCAGCAGTGGGCTTAAGGTGGTATTACCCACCGATGCCCAAAGGCCGAGGAGAAGTGTCCTACAGCACCTAATGACTCAGACCATCACCTGATCTTTGCCAAAAGGCCGAGAAGCGATAACCCGAATTGCGCACGCACCGACGGGCCCAGATCCTCACTTGCTCTACCTCCATGGGGAAAGGGGCCATAATGCTTCCTCCTGCACCTACACTATCCTCCCCCCAAAACCCCAACCCCCACCTCACACACAAGCCCCCACATTACAGCATCTCTGATATCTTCTACAGCCCTTCTCTGGCCTCTAGCATCGCTTTTGCGGACTCTCAGCACCGCAACAGCAACTTCATCACTCTCCCAGAAGCCAACATTTACATAGCCCCGCCTCTTTCTGGCGCACTCAACGAGCTCCTGCAACGAGTCCCGGCTGAAAGGGCATCACACCAAACAACGGGCGGATGACGACATTAACAGCAAACTGTCTCCTGCAAAGTCTTGCAAAGTTCTTTTTTTTCCTTCCTTGGGCTGCTTGTTGCTGCTGTTTCTTTGCACTTGTTGTGCTGCTGCTGCTGCAGATTCGTGCTTGTTCTGATTTTTCAAACTGAATAAGAGAGGTGCACCGGTCCTGGAGGTACTGCAATACCAGGTCGATGCGTGGAGTGGACAGAGCAAGCTCTTCTTCCATCTCCCTGTTCCAAAAATCCATTTAATATATGGTCTCCAGATAGGGGACGTATCAGATATTAAACTGATAAGAACAGATAAGGTTTAAACAAATAATTTATGATACAGAATAAAAGAACATCATTCAAGCACGAGCATTAAAATACAGAAATAAAAGTACAGGGCAGATTAAAATATGTCATTCCAATATTGCAAACCCCACAATGACATAGCAGCATTATCTCCCAAATTCTTTTTATCTCTTAAAAAATAAATATACTTTTCACTCAGTGCCATTTTAATACAGTTCTTTACATCAATAAAATCATGTTTAAACAAATAAATATTTCTTACTTTCCACAAGGCGTTTTTAAAACAGTTTATCATCATCCAACATACCATATGCAGTTTAAAAGAAGGGCAGATAAAAAGACCATATAAAACATAATTATGGTTAAAATCTTTAAGACCGCAGATTCTTTTAAAAAGGGGCCCAGCAGTTTTCCACACCTCCTGTGCATAGGGACAGTTCCAAAATAGATGTAAGATAGACTCATCAACGCAACAAGAGTCTCTTGGGCACTTTGCTCTAGCCACCAAGCCTCGTCGGTGTTGAAACTCCCGTGTAGGGAGGCATTGGTGGACTATGGCCCAGGCAAGGTCTTTGTGGACATTCGCCATGAATTTGCCAAAGACATTCCGACATTTCAGAAATTGGATACTGTCACAACGATTTCCTCGGCCCGCAGGATTTTCGTTACTTTTCTCTGGTCCCCCAACACTTCAGCCTCTATCTCTTTCAGGTGAAAGAGTTTGACGGCTTTTTCGAGGACTACGTAGTGTTTTGGGGGACATAAAAGCACAGGGGTGTTCAAGGAAGTTTTGAACCAGGGTCTAAAAAGCATGCCCGCTGCATATTTTAAAAAACAACTAAAAACACCATTTGAGTTAAAGTTTAAAACAAAAGCAGAAATATTTCACATAAAAGAATAAAAGAAGGTTAGGAACATCTTTCCCTCCACAAGCTTTATTTTTGTACATATAATCTCTTTTCAGCTTTTCCATTTTAGAACCCCAAAGAAAAAGGAAGCATACACGAGTTAATCTCTTAATGTACAAATTAGAGGGAGGGAAAACCAATGCAATGTGCAACATTATAGGAAGTAGGATCATTTTAATAATGAGGGTCTTCCCTTCCATGGTTAAGTTACGTAGTTCCCAAAATCGTACCTTCTTCTCCAGCTTGACTAAAACAGAATCCCAATTGTCATCACCTTTGTTATCTGCATTAAAAAGGACTCCTAAAATCTTAATTTTGTCTTGCTGGATGTTTATTTCTGGTGTAAGCACAGGATCTCAATAACCAATCCCCAAACAATCACACTTGTGCAAGTTCAGCTTTAGACCAGAGGCTCCACAAAAGAAGGATGTGTGGCGTAACGCCCTTTTGAGAGAATGTGAAGTAGTGGCAACAATGGTCACATCATCCATGTAGCTGAGCACTTTCACCTGCTGCCCACTACCGCCCGGGATTGGGACGCCTCTGATCACTTTGTCCTTACGCAAGGACATTAAAAGGGGTTCTATTGCACAGATAAAAAGAAAAGGGGATAAAGGGCATCCTTGCTTAACACCAGACTTTAAAAACACTTTTTTAGTTAAAAACCCATTGACGGAGATTTCACTAAAACAAGCTTTGTATAAAAGAGTAATGCGACTTAAAATCAGATCAGGTATGCCCATTTTCTTTAAAACTTTAAAAAGGTACTCATGAGCTACGCTATCAAAGGCTTTCTCAAAGTCTAATGACATGATAGCGAGATTTTGTTTTCGCTCATTTGAGTACCAAATAACATCTCTTATGATGTTGAGGGATTCCTCCATACTCCTGCCCGGAACCCCGCATACCTGATCAGGATGAATTAAAAAACTGGTAAAAGGTTTAAGATGCATAGATAAAAGCTTGGCTAAAACTTTATAATCAACATTAAGAAGGGTAATAGGGCGATAATTTTTAAGATTGTCTTTCTCACCCTTTTTAAAAAGCAGTGAGACAATACCCCTTCATGATGGAGGCAATTCATCTGTTTTAAAAACCTCCTGATATAATAAAAACAAATCATCTTTTAAAACATCCCAAAATTTCAGATAAAATTCAATAAGAAGACCGTCTTCCCCAGGGGCCTTCCCAGATAAAAAAACTTTAGAAGAACTATATGTTGTTTTTAAAAGTAATATCACGGGATAAAACCTCCTGGTCTAAAAAACTTAACTTAGCATCTAAAACATTTAAACAGTCTTCTAAAAGGGATGGATCAATACATTTCTGGTTAAAAAGGAGTTGGTAAAAATTAAAAGCAGAATCTAAAATCTCAGGCATTGTAGTTTTACCGTCTAGAGCAGAAATAGTCTCTCGCTTTTCCCGGGCCTTCTTAAAAAAGTACCTAGAACACTTCTCGCCTTCTTCTAGGTACTTAACGTGGGCATTGAAGATAATTTCTTTGCCCTTCTGCTCTAGACATTTGGTAATTTCCGCTTTTAAAAACAACATATCATCAGCAACATCAACTCCAACATCTCTCAATTTAAAAAGCGTTTGTAAACGAAGGTTAAGATAATAAAACCATTTCTTTTTACTTTTTGCAACCCTCTTACCTGCTTGAATAAAAAAAGCTTTGATTTTAGGTTTAGTACCCTCCCACCAGCGGAGCACAGATTCGTGGGGCTTACGGGAAAACTGCCACCGCTGGTAGGTCCGTACAAACCTTTTGCAGAGCTGTTCGTCTTCTAGGAGCTGAACGTTTAGTCTCCATAGGCCTCTGTCAACATTTTTTTCCTTTAAAAAATTAATATGGGCAGATAAAATCAAATGATCAGAAAAAATGTTTAAAAGGGCTAAAACAATCCGATAAAAGCATAAAATCAATCCTAGAAGAAAATCGCCCATTAGACCACGTAAAACCAGCATCTGCTTTAAACAAATCTCGCCACACATCCTTCAATTTAAAATCATCAATAAAATTTTGCAGCAGGTAAGAGGTTCTATCTTTTCTATTAGGATCTCCCCCCTGTCGGTGCTCGCCCGGTCGTACGCAGTTAAAATCGCCACCCACCAACAGGGGAGTAGAACCAACACAAAACAAAGGTAAAATATCAAATAAATCTGCTCTCTCTTGTTTTTCAGCAGGAGCATATAAACATTTAAAACACGCAATAAGTTACCTTTAAAAAATAAATTAGTTAAGACCGCTCTGCCGGGCATAATCTCAGTCACTGATGAAATAGCGCAATGCGAGCCACGGCAGAGCAAGCCCACCCCAGCATTTTTGTTGTCATTGGCCCCTGACCAAACTGAAGGGCCCAGCTTCCAGTCCTTTTTTTAAATACCCATAGTCCAGTGCACTGTCAATACCGCATTCTTGCAGAAGGCAAAAGTCAAAATCCAGAGTCTCCAGAAAGGCAAATAAAGCAGCCCTGCGAACAGGGCTCTTTAGTGATCTCACGTTAAGTGAGGCAATTTTCAAGCTGTCCATCATGATGCTTTACTTAGTTGCGACATCCATCTCCGGTTCCGATCCGCTCCCGTCAGATCTCCAGCGATTCTAAATCCCCTTCCTCAGGGGACCCAAACTCGCCGATGTTAACTGGGTCCGAAGCCGACGTGTACACCACCTCCGTTCGTCCCCTTGGTTCTCCCTCACTGGAACAGGATCCACCCGACATTCTCCTCCGGACATCGCCACCATCACTTCGCATACGCTTCTCCGCTGGACGTTTGCCATCAATCGCCTCACTCCTCAGCAGAGGCTCAGCGCCAGCCTGAATGCCTTCCACGCTCAGGTCCCCAGGAAAACCCAGGACAGAAGGATCTGCCCTAGACAACCCAGAGATTCCAGGCTGCTGCGAAGCAGGCCCGGGAGGCTGGCGCTTACGAGCCTTTTTCTGCTGTTTTGTCTCATGCCTTTGCCACCGACTTCCGACTCCTTCATCATCCTCTTGGGCATCAGGGGCCATCTTTGCAGGACTTATCGCAAACAGATTTTCTAGTCCTTGCTCCGGTCCCTTTACCAATGCCTTACCGCCCTTGTTGCTGGTCCTCTTCACAGGGTTTACTGCCTGCGGTGCAATAAAACCCTGCTCCAACCCAACAGTGACTTTCGATGCACTAGACCTTCGGGTACTTACTTGAACAGAAGGCCCTGACTCTGGTCCCGAAACCGACCTACGTCGCACACCTGGGTTTGCATCCAAAGGCTTGGCCAGAGATGTTCCGGCTTGCACCCTTTCTGCAGCACCCGGGGCCGGCTTATCAGAGTCTGTCTTAGCTGGCACCTTCTGTCCAGAGCTCTCTTTCGGAACCGTCCTCGCTAAGCTAGTCACGGATTTGACTAGCTTTTGCTCGGATTCCGAACGGGCTGGAAGCATTCTCACTTTATCGGCATAAGTCACCGCAGACTTAGCCTTACTGGGGCAGTCTTTATACACATGGCCTTCTTTTCCGCACATATTGCATGTTTTCTGCATCTGGCATGCAGCCGCCAAATGACCCGGTTTTCCGCACTTATTACACCGGGCCATTTTTTCCTCAGGACACGCGTCCTGAGTGTGCCCAAATCGCTGACAGTTTCTGCAGAACAGGGGCATCCCAGAGTAAAAGAGGAACCCCCTGTTTCTGCCAATGAGGAAGTTTGATGGTGGATGCGAGAACCCGCCAACTCCCTCAGCATCTTTCCGCAACTTAACAAAAAACTTTCGTTTTCCATTCCAGAAGCCTAAACCGTTCTTCACATTATGTGAAAAACGAACTTCTGTGCAGTATCGCTCCAGGAATGTCACGATATCTGCTGTATCCACGTGAGGATTATACAAGTGGACAACCATATGTATATCCTCCTGCCCATAAAGTAAGCAGAATCTCAGGCCGTTAAGCCTGGGATCCTTCTGCTCTTTACTTCAAAGAGCTGCGTAAATATTTGCGCAACACGCCAAGGAAGTAAAGGTGACAGTGTACATTCCTCGGCGTCCTTGATCCTGTAGACACAGGATATCCTCGTTCCTGACGTGGAGTACTCCAAGCAGAACCTCCCGAACGATGTACCCCAGGTCCTTCTGCTGGCGCTGTTCCTCCTCCACTTCAATCCGAACGGTATTCTTAATTCTTGTCTCCCCAGCTGGAAATTCGTAGGAGAACGGCATCTCGACTCGCTCTGTTCACCAGAAGAGAAAGAAAGAAACTCCTGGACCACAAAAAGTCACCTTCCACCAAAGGATCACCCCCAAGACCCAAGGATTGGCCCCCTGCCCAATAGCAATATGAGACTTAAGTCCCCTTAAAGGAGACGATGTCTCAAAGCCGAGCAAGGGGGGTACCCTGAATCAACGGAGCAACGCAAAGGTTTCCAACAACTCTCCGCCGACCAACAATCCCCTCGATCCTCTTCAGGCCTTCAGGCAACGCCTTCCGCCTGGGATCGCAACTCGTTACCCTTTGAGTTATTTCTCCTCCCCTATAGCAGCAGGTGGGTGAAGTCCACAGAAGTGGACGATCCCACAAGGCCGAGGAGGAGAGTCTCTTAGGTACCCTTCAGCTAAGACTTCCTGTATTTTTTTTTTAACTTAGGCTGTACATAACAAAGAGGTACACCATTTTTATTAGACATTAAAAAATTTTAACAGAGACATGACCATAAAATACAATTTACAAAGGATTCACATAAAAGAAGACCAATCACATAAAAACCAATTCTTTGCTAGTAAGACATCTTGTTTCTTGTCAATCAAATAATACAAATACATTTCACTAAAAGCCAAACTTAAAACATTTTTAACAGATAAAACATCATTTTTAAAAAGTAATATATTTCTTGCCTTCCATAATGCTTCTTTACAACAATTAATAATTTTCCATGCAATAATTTTATGAACAGAAGAGGCACATTCCAACGGACCATATAAAATCGTAAAATAATCCATGTGCTTTGAATTTAAAATCTTCAGTAAAAAAGGAGTAATTTTAGTCCATAATTCTTTAGCAAAAATGCAAGTCCATAACACGTGTAAAACAGTTTCCTCTTCGCTGCAGCAATTCCGTGGACATTTTGACGAATTGGCCATGCCTCTTCTGTATTGGAAGGCTCTGCATGGAAGGCACTGGTGTATGCACATCCAAGAAAAATCTTTTTGAGAATTAAAACAATGCGTAAAATTTACCATGTTCCAAATCACTTTACTTTTGGCTTCATTGAAATTACCCACCAAAGATATTACTGATTCCATTTTTAAGGATTTTAACAATGTTTTAACATTCAATAAAACTTTTAGCTCCTTCCCTTTAAAATTATATAAAACCACTATTTTTTCTAAAATATCGTAATTTTTAGACAAAGTAAAAGAGTACGGATGACTTAAGTCTGTTTTAAACCAGCCACATTTTCTCATAAAAAAACCGGTATTAAAACGAATAAAAAAGGACCAATAGTGATTTTTAAAAAGAGCATTTAGACAAAAAACAAAAAATCTAACAAGTAAAAAAACCTTAAAATCCGGGAAATCTTTTCCCCCTTTTTCTTTTGACTTCATGACAATTTCTCTTTTAAGTTTTTCAGCTTTTGAGCTCCAAAAAAATGTAAAGCAAACTTTTGTAATTTTTTAAAAAAAATAAACCGGAGGAGGAAAAACCAGACTCAAATACAATAGAATAGGTAGAATCACCATTTTGATAATTAAAATTTTTCCTTCCATTGTCAACTTCCTCAGACCCCACATGCAAATTTTCTGATTTATTTTATTTGCGACCATGTCCCAACTTTCCAAACCGTTATTAGAAAGATTAAAAATGACACCTAAAACCGTAATTTTTTCTGATACTGGCACAGGGACGTCCCTTAAATCCAGATTTCCAAGGTTTAAAATTACACTCTTATTTAAGTTAATTTTAAAACCGGAAGCACAACAGTAAAACTGGATTTGCCGTAAATTTTTTCTTAATGAGAGAGTATCTTTACAAAAGAATACCACATCATCCATATAGGCAGAAATTTTAGCTTCAAGTCCACCACCGCCTGGTAAAAAAACACCCCGAATTTGCTTGTCTTTGCGAATTGCACATAAAAGAGGTTCTAAGGCACATATGAAAAGTAAAGGGGAAAGCGGGCACCCCTGCTTTACCCCAGATTTTAAAAGAACCTCTTGCGTCATAAAACCATTGACTAAAATTCTATTAGAACAATTCGTATAAAAAGATTTTAAACACAATAAAAAAGAGTCCGGAATCCCCATTGTATGTAAAACATTAAAAAGATAAAAGTGAGATACCCGATCGAAAGCTTTCTCAAAATCGACTGATAAAATCGCCAAATCACATCTCCTAATCTTAGTATCTTCAATAATGTCCTTTACCAAATTGAGATTTTCCCATACACTCTGACCTGGGACACCACATACTTGGTTTAGATGAATAAGTTTTTCAGTAACCCTTTTCAGTCTGTTAGCACAAATTTTTGCAAAAATTTTATAATCACAATTTAATAACGTTATAGGCCTCCAGTTTTTTAAATCACACTTAACACCTTTTTTATGTAACAATGTTACCACACCTTTTTTCCAAGAATTTGGTAAAATTTTGGAATTAAAAACCTCAGTAAAAAGCGCAAATAAATCATCTTTAAGAACATCATAAAAAATTACATAAAATTCAATAGGTATACCGTCGTCCCCGGGGACTTTACCATTTTTAAAACTTTTAACCGACTCTAAAACCTCTTGTTCATTTAAAACTCTGGTTAAAAAATTCTTAGAAACCTCATCAAGTTTGTTTTCAATTTTACTCAAAGAATCTTTGACAAAATTCTCATCAACAACTTTTTCATTAAAAAGTTCAGAGTAAAAACCATGCACCTTATTTAGAATGCCTTGCAAATCAGACACCCCCTCAATTTTTTCAATAAAACCACGATTTTCAACCTTTTTCTTAAAAAAATACCTAGAACATGTTTCGTTTTCTTCAATGTGTTTAACTCTTGAATTAAAAATCACCTCTTTCCCTTTTTGCTCTAGGCATTTAGTAATTTCTTTTTTACATTCAATAATATCATTTGCAACTTCAATATCATAATTCCTCATCTTATATAAAGTTTGTAAACGACAATTTAGAACCGCAAAGAAATCCCTTTTTTGCTTAGCTTTCCTTATTCCAACCTTAATAAAAAAAATTGATTTTTTTCTTCACACTTTCCCACCAAACACCAAAGGAAATATTTGGGTTTTTCTTTCTCCTACAATCAGTATAAAATTTTTTAAAATCTGTTAAAACCGTAAAATCATCTAAAAGGGAAACATTCAATTTCCAAGCAGTTTTCTTCTTAATCCTTTTAAAACCAGTTTTCACATAAAAGGATAAAATCTTGTGATCTTTTAACCAATGTTTTTTCTGATCATAACTGACAGGTTCAACATTATCAGAGGAAAAAACAAAATCAATTCTGGAACTGCACAATGCATTGCTCCAGGTTACACCATCTTCTTCAGGTAAATCCTTATTACAACATTTAAAAACATCAGTAAACTTAAAATCAGTTAAAACATTTTTTAGCATAGCAGATGTTTTATCATAATTCCGACTGGTAGATTGCGTAAAACGTTTTTCCCCTTTAAGAACACAATTAAAATCCCCAGCTAAAATCAAAGGACAAGAGTTATCAATAAAAAGAGGTAACATTTCTAACATCTCAGCCCTTGCCACTTTATCTGGAGAACCATAAAAATTTAAGAATTGCCATTTAACACCATTCATAAAACCTTTAACCAATAAAATTCTGCCTGGTAAAATTTCTTGTTTAAAATCAACAATAAAATTTCCCTTAAAAAGTATAGCAACACCCGCGGAGGAAGATCCGTTGGACCCAGACCACACCGAAGGACCATGAACCCAATCATCCTCATATTTCTTATAATTCAAACTGTGCGGGATGCCACATTCTTGTAAAAAGAAAACAGATGCGGTTAAAACAGATAAAAAATTAAAAAGAGCAGATCTCCGAACATTTGACAACAAACTTCTTACATTAAAAGAAATACCATTAAATGATGACATTTCCATAAAGAAAAAGAAGTTAAAAAGCAAATCAACATCAGAGGCTACATTAATCTTTACCGGTCAGACATTCCATGTCACCGGAACTAAACTCTTCCACCTCACCAGAATCAACAGTGCAGAGTGTAGACACAGGGGAACTACAACCCTCACTGATATCAGAAAGACCCTCAAGAAAAGGGACTGGAGTATATTGCGGTAAATCTGATACATGAAGCTCTTCAGCAGGCTCTTTTCCTTCACGACACTGAATACTGGATTTTCTACCAGCAGTATCTTCCATCAGACCTCCTAAAAAAAGGTCTTCCGGAATCAACCGAGGTACTTGCATCACAGATGGAATAGCCAGTTGCTGACTCTCAGATGTCTCCGGGACCACAGAAACGACAGGACCCCTATCCTCTGCAGGAGAAGAAGAAGGAACCATACATGACTGCTTACCCGAAATAGCTTCATCATCATCATCATCATCATAAGAGGAGCTAGATTTTTCTTTCCCAACACGTCTCCTCTTTGCAGCAGAAACTGGTTTGTTCATAGGTGGAGAGATAAAGGCTGGTTCGGCATCATCCAAATTCCCAGCAACCCCTTTGGTAAGGGGGGGTACTTTTGTCTGCCGCCCGCTGGCCTTTGTTTGCCGCCTCAGACGTCTCCTTTGTTTTGATGTCAACTGCGTTTGGAATCCCTCATTGCCCGAAACGTTTTCATTCTCTAAAGGTATCTCTGTAGATGGAGGTTGAGACACAGAAACAGAGGACACCACAACAGGAGCAGGTACAGAAACCGGTATAGGAACGGGAACAAGAGCAGGAACGGGAGCAGGAACAGAGTCAGAGGAAACAGTCTTGAGTACCCTGAGAGGGCACCCCCAAAAGGTATGTCCGACTTTCTGACAGAGCCTGCATTCTTTACCCTTAGGACACTCAGTACCCGAATGTTCCTTACAGCCGCAATTTGTGCAGAGGGCCTCGCATTCAACCTGAAGGTGCCCGTGCTGCTTACATTTACGGCAGAACAACGGCATACCTGTATAAAAAAGATCTCCGTTAACAGTTCCCAGCTTGAATCTGGCAGGAGGGTGTTTTTTCCCCTTAAAACCATTTGGGTCCTTAATAAAAGTAACTTGATACCTCCACTTGGAGGTCCAGATACCATATTCATTATTCACTTTACCCAAAAGTTTGATATCTTTAAAGAAATTGGCCAGAAAAGTACGAATTACGTGTTCTGGTACAAAAGGGGAATACATTTTAACAACAAGAATAACACTTTCATCAACAAAATGTTGTATAATATTAACACCCTCTAATTTAGGATTCCCCTTCAAGTTTTCTAATTTACAGACGAAATCTTTGAAAATGCCTTCTGCAACAAAAGTAATATCAAAAATCCCTCTTTTGGGGTAATCCTGAATGGATAAAATCTCAGCTTTCTGGATGGAAAATAAATTGAAGAGGATGTCTTCCACCACATATTTAAAGCCGCGAAGATCTGCTCCACCATCCTTGTAGGAGATCCGGATGGTGTTCTTTAATCTGGCGTAAACAGGAACAGCATTGGTATCAGCCTCCATGATAACATCAAAATGAAAAATTCCAGTATTTCAAAAGGAAACTGGAAAAAGGAAAGAGGAAGGACGCTACCCGTTTATCAAGAGGATGCCCCTTCCCCAATAGCAGCATGCAGGTTAAGCCAAAGGCGATCCTGCAAGGCCGAGGAAGGGGGTCTCCCGAAAACCGCAAGGCCGAGAAGCGCAAACACAAAATACAATTCCAGTACTCAAAAAAAAAAAACACTGGAACACAGGGGGGGATCGCAACCCGTTGCTCTGAGATTAGCCCCCTCCCCAATAGCAGCATGCGGGTTTAGCCTATCTAGGTAGGCGATCCCGCAAGGCCGAGAAGGGGGGTCCTCAAGAAGCACCTCTTTTCTAAGGTCTCATGCAGTGGATACCACACTTGACCTTAGCCAAAAGGCCGAGAAGCGATAACCCGAATTGCGCACGCACCGACGGGCCCAGATCCTCACTTGCTCTACCTCCATGGGGAGAGAGAGGGGCCATAACGCTTCCTCCTGCACCTACACTATCCCCCCCCCACAAAACCCCACTTCACACACAAGCCCCCACATTACAGCATCTCTGATATCTTCTACAGCCCTTCTCTGGCCTCTGGCCTCTTTAGGCCTCTAGCATCGCTTTTTCGGACACTCGGCACCGCAACAGCAACTTCACCACTCTCCCAGAAGCCAACATTTACATAGCCCCGCCTCTATCTGGCACACACAATCAAGCACACAGCGAGCTCCTGCAACGAGTCCCGCCTGAAAGGGCATCACACCAAACAACGGGCGGATGACGACGACATTAACAGCAAACTGTCTCCTGCAAAGTGTTGCAAAGTTCTTTTTTTTTCCTTCCTTGAGCTGCTTGTTGCTGCTGTTTCTTTGCACTTGTTGTGCTGCTGCTGCTGCAGATTCGAGCTTGTTCTGATTTTTCAAACTGGATAAGAGAGGTGCACCGGTCCTGGAGGTACTGCAATACCAGGTCGATGCGTGGAGTGGACAGAGCAAGCTCTTCTTCCATCTCCCTGTTCCAAAAATCCATTTAATATATGGTCCCCAGATAGGGGACGTATCAGATATTAAACTGATAAGAACAGATAAGGTTTCAACTCAGTAATAAAGCAACGTCGTAGGAAAACCCACTAATTACTTTACAACATCACTGTAAACCAAAATTTTTAAACTTTATTTAATTTTTTTCTTTTTATAATTTTTAAAAAAGTTACTTTAAATTCCTAAGATGACTCAATACTATTTCCCTTCTCCCCCTTTCAGGAGTTCTCGCAATCTTCTTCATTATGATATTAGACTCTTCATCATCTGACCAATCCTTCAGAAATTCTGAAATTTCTTTACCTGTCTTCTTCTTAATCATCTGGTATAGTTTTTCACCTCTAGAAAGAGACTCAGAAAGAGAATCAATAGACTCCATAGATGCACTTACTTCACTATTTTCTGAATCCTCTTTACTCTTTTTCTCACTCTTTTTACGTTTGACAGTAGGACCTTCTTGTGAAACATTTCCCATAGCCTCCTCTCCAGAAGACATCTGAACTGGTTCAGTTAAAACAGGTAACTTACCAGGCTCCTCAGACTTAATTTTCCTTTGAGGGCACGCTGCATACAGGTGTCCTACCTGCAAACAGAAATTACATGCCTTCGGCAGAGAACAGTTTATAACTTCATGTCCCGTCTTACCACAATTTTGGCAAAAAGTACACCCGTCTGCTAAGTGCCCATACTGCCGACACCTCCTGCAGAACTCTGGCATACCAGGAAAAAAACAGTCAATATTTACAGTTCCTAAGCGAAACCTCGCTGGCGGGATCATTCCTTCCTTGAAGACAGCCTTAAAGCGGTATTTAGAAGTCCAAATACCTAACTCATTTAGGACCTTACCTGCAAAATCGAGCTTCTTGCAGTACCTACCAATAACTGTCTCAATTTCCTTTAAAGGAACAAATGGAGAGTACGACTTCACCACAAGCACTTTCTCCTCCGAAAAATGAGGCAGAATCTTAAACCCCTTTAACCGGGGATCAGCCGAAGACTCCTCCAAAATTCTCAGGAAACTGTCATAGATTCCTTCCCCGTCGAACGTAACGTCGTAGACACCCCGCTTTGGGTAGTCCTGGATCGCTAAGATCTCTCTTACAGCGACTCTCCCGACATCCTCCAATCTTCACAATGTAGCTCAGGTTTTTCTCCACATCCGAAGGATCGATCGACCCGATTCTTACCGAGTGCTTAACTCGAACGAAGGTAGGAACACCATCTTCCATCGCAGCCATCGTAGGAACACTCCCAGCTTCCCCCACAGCTCAAGGGTTACCACTGGTGTGGTTGATCGCTGCCCGTTGCCTCAGGAATGACCTCTCCCCTATAGCAGCAGTGGGCTTAAGGTGGTGTTACCCACCGATGCCCAAAGGCCGAGGAGAGGTGTCCTTCAGCACCCAATGACTCAGTCCTACACTTGGTCTGAGCCAAAAGGCCGAGAAGCGATAACCCGAATTGCGCACACACCGACGGGCCCAGATCCTCACTTGCTCTACCTCCATGGGGAGAGAGAGGGGCCATAACGCTTCCTCCTGCACCTACACTATCCCCCCCCCACAAAACCCCACCTCACACACAAGCCCCCACATTACAGCATCTCTGATATCTTCTACAGCCCTTCTCTGGCTCTGGCCTCTTTAGGCCTCTAGCATCGCTTTTGCGGACACGCGGCACCGCAACAGCAACTTCACCACTCTCCCAGAAGCCAACATTTGCATAACCCCACCTCTTTCTGGCACACACAATCAAGCACACAACGAGCTCCTGCAACGAGTCCCGCCTGAAAGGGCATCACACCAAACAACGGGCGGATGACGACATTAACAGCAAACTGTCTCCTGCAAAGTGTTGCAAAGTTCTTTTTTTTCCTTCCTTGAGCTTTTTGTTGCTGCTGTTTCTTTGCACTTGTTGTGCTGCCGCTGGTGCTGCAGATTCACGCTTGTTCTGATTTTTCAAACTGAATAAGAGAGGTGCACCGGTCCTGGAGGTACTGCAATACCAGGTCGATGCGTGGAGTGGACAGAGCAAGCTCTTCTTCCATCTCCCTGTTCCAGATATTAAACTGATAAGAACAGATTTTTTTTTTTTTTAATTTTTTTTTTTCTCTTTTTATTTTTTTTCCACTCAGTATGTCTTAAAATAAAAAGTCACATGGATTTTTCTTATCCCAAAACCATAAGAAGACCATCATTGTGGAAAACTCAAAATAACATTTTGTTCCAATCTTTTGATTTCCATTTTTTTTCTGTTTCAACAAACCCACTATTTTTAACTTCCCTCCAAAAATAAACATATAATAAACTCAAACCATACTTAATACACTCATTAACCGAAATATACTCTCTCTTTAGTACTCTTATGTTCCTTACTTTCCATATTACCTGTTTAATATTATTTGGTTAAGTATTAATTGTTTCAAAGTTTTCCTCCCCAATTCCCAAACCATACATAATGACCTTATAATTTAAAGAAAGTAGCCCACCTATTTTAAAAAAAAAAAGGAACTAACCTTCCCCCATACCTTTCTAGCATACGTACAAACCCAGAACACATGCAACGGAGTCTCATCTGAAAAACAAAAATTCCTCGGACAAACTGCAAAACTAATTAGCCCCCTTCTATGATTAAATCAACCACTTGTATTTTTTAAATAAAAATCCCAATTGATATTTCATAAAAATACTAAGAATTGAATTAGAAAAGATCACAGTTTTAATGGAAAACGCTAAGATTTTACTATAAATATATCCCCTTAATTCTGGAAAATTTTTACCCCCACAAATTTTAGACTTATATAAAATATCTCTTCTTAATCGTTCCATTTTCGAATTCCATAAAAATGTAAAAAACTCCCTTATCAATCTTTTAATCCATAACTCTGGAGGAGTAAAAGTCATAGCAACATACAAAATAATAGGTAAAATAACTTGTTTTAAAACCAAGATCTTCCCCTCCATTGATAGTTCTCTCAACCGCCAAAAACCTAGCTTTTTCCTTACTCTCTCCAGCAACGACTCCCAATTCTTAACATTCCCACAATTATCTGAAAACCAAATCCCCAAAATCTTAATTTCCTTAGTTAACTGAAAATCTACTTTAAAATCAAAAACCCAATCCCCTATTGTTAGGACACTAGATTTCTCAAAATTCACTTTAAATCCCGATGCCCCACTGAACCATTCCAAAATTCTTAAAACCCTCCGAAATCCACAAAAATCTTTTAAAAAAACCGACACGTCATCCATATACGCCACAGCTTTTAATTGCTCCCCATTACTACCGGGAACAAAAAAACCTCTTACTACTTTATCTTTATGGATACATGCGAGTAAAGGCTCAATTGCGAAAATAAATAATATGGGCGATAGGGGGCATCCCTGCTTTACCCCTGAAAGTAAATTAACGCTATCAGATAAAAATCCATTAACCGAAATCTTGCTAAAACTATTTACAGGTATATATAAGCTTTTAATCTGTTTTATCAAAGATCCAGGCAAACCCATTTTTTTTTAAATCTTAAAAAGAAACTCGTGCGACACCCGATCATAAGCTTTTTCAAAATCTACAGACATTAATAACAATTTTTGCTCCCTATCATTCACGTCCTGGATCATGTCTCTGATTAGCACCAACGGCTCCGTTATAGATCTTCCCGGGACAGCACAAAACTGATACTCGCCTACAATACTCCCGATGACCTGTTTTATCCTTAACACTAGTATTTTAGCAAAAATTTTATAATCGGTATTCAATAATGTTATCGGCCTCCAGTTTTTGACTAATTCCTTATCCCCTTTTTTAAAGATTAACACCACCACCCCTTCCAACCATGACTCGGGTACAGAAAAATCTACTTGAACCTTCTCTAAAACCTCCATAAAATCATCCGCTAAAACGTCCCAAAATACCCCGTAAAATTCCACCAGAATACCATCTTTCCCTGGTATTTTTAATTTTGCGAAACTTTTAATGGCATCCACTGCTTCCGCTCTTTCAATTTTACTACTTAACATCTCACTATCCCCTTCACCAATTCCCTTATCCAAACAATCCAAAAAGAACTGTTCTAGGGAGTCTTCAGTTTTCTTGGCTGCAAACAAATCCTTATAAAATTCTTTAACTTTTTTTAAAATCTCTTTCAGGTTATTTTCCCCTTCTAAAACCTCAATAGTATCTTTCTTATTCACAATTTTCTTAAAGAAGAACTTACTGCTCTTTTCATCCTCCTCTAAAATCCTTACTTTAGTATTAAATATTATTTGTTTACCCTTTTCTTCTAAAATACTTTTTAATTCCTTTATCTCCTGAATTTCTTTCCCAATGTCAATACCCTCCCTCTGAAATAACAGGAAAGTTTGAAGCCTTGTATTTAACACCCGATATAATTTCCTTTTCTCCTGCATTTTCTTTTTACCGGCAGCAATAAAAAACGTTTTAATTAATTCTTTTAAAAATATTCTATTATGGTGGGATCATGTAAAACCTCTTTTTAAAACCCTCCATTTTTTATAAGCACAAATAAAATCCTCTCATCTTTATATCCTCTAATAACTTAATATTTAACTTCCAATATGTGGATTTACGTTTAACATTACCCGGAATTTTAACCTCGCATTCTATTAACTTATGATCCGAAAAACAATTAACATTAGATTTAAAACTAATAATCTTAATATCCGATGAAGTAAAAAAGTAGTCTAATCTAGATTCAGAGTTATGACTAAACCACGTAACTTTAGAACCTTCATCCCCCTTAACTTTCCAAATATCTTTAAAGTTAACCACTTCTACAATCTTTTCCAGGCAGACAGCAGAAGAATCTTTACTCTTCCCGTCTTTTTCCCCGGGCCAAGACACATTAAAATCACCTCCCATAATTATTGGTTCGTTACCCACCAAAAACAACTTTATAATTTCAAACAATTCCACCCTTTTTTTATCTGGGGATGCATAAATATTTATGCACTTAAAATTCTTGCCATTTAAGTTAACAGACACCATTAAAGCCCTACCTGGAAAAATTTCCTCCACCCAATTTATACTAAAACTCCCTTTCAATAAAATACCAACCCCAACACATTTTTTTCAGGGGGTAATGAAAATAAAAGACAAACCTTCCCAATAACCACTAAATTCTTCATAATTCAGACGATTCTTAATATTACACTCCTGCATAAAAATAATATCATAACTCTCACTTTTGAAAAAACCATAAAGTGCTGCTCTCTTTTTAGGATTTTTAAAGCTCCTTACATTTAAGGAGGCTACTTTAAGCATTACCTCCTTGAAATTGCTAGACATGGGCTTCCCCCACCCCCATCACTATAATCTTCACTTATTGGAAGCACTGGTGAAGGGAAATAGTTACATAGTTACATAGTTACATAGGGTTGAAAAAAGACCATTGTCCATCAAGTTCAACCCATCCGAGTAAACCCAGCACACAACCTATACTAACCAATCTATACACTCACATACATAAACTATATATATACAACCAGTAATACTAACTGTAGATATTAGTATCACAATAGCCTTGGATATTCTGCTTGTTCAAAAACTCATCCAGGCCCCTCTTAAAGGCATTAACAGAGTCTGCCATTACCACATCACTAGGAAGGGCATTCCACAGCCTCGCTGCCCTCACCGTGAAAAACCACCTACGCTGCTTCAAATGGAAGCTCTGTTCCTCTAATCTATAGGGGTGACCTCTGGTGCGCTGATTGTTTTTATGGGAAAAAAGAACATCCCCCAACTGCCTATAATCCCCTCTAATGTACTTGTACAGAGTAATCATGTCCCCTCGCAAGCGCCTCTTTTCCAGAGAAAACAACCCCAACCTCGACAGTCTAACCTCATAGCTTAAATCTTCCATCCCCTTTACCAGTTTAGTTGCAGTCTCTGCACTCTCTCCAGCTCATTAATATCCTTCTTAAGGACTGGAGCCCAAAACTGCACTGCATACTCAAGGTGAGGCCTTACCAGGGACCTATAAAGCGGCAAAAATATGTTCTCATCCCTTGAGTCAATGCCCTTTTTTATACAAGACAGCACTTTATTTGCTGTAGTAGCCACAGAATGACACTGCCTGGAATTAGACAACTTGTGATCTACAAAAACCCCTAGATCCTTCTCCATTAAGGATGCCCCCAACACACTACCATTCAGTAGATAGTTTGCGTTTATATTATTCCTACCAAAGTGCATAACTTTGCACTTGTCAACATTGAACCTCATTTTCCAGTTTGCTGCCCAGTTTTCCAATTTTGTCAAATCGCTCTGCAAAGCGGCAGCATCCTGCATGGAACTTATAGTTTTGCACAATTTAGTGTCATCAGCAAAAATAGAAACAGTACTCTCTATGCCCACCTCCAGGTCATTAATAAACAAGTTAAAAAGCAAAGGACCAAGGACTGACCCCTGCGGTACTCCACTAACCACACTGGCCCAATTAGAAAATGTTCCATTTACCACCACTCTTTGTACTCTATCCTTCAGCCAGTTTTCTATCCAATTACAAATATTATGTTCTAGGCCAATATTCCTCAATTTGATCATTAACCTTCTGTGCGGTACTGTATCAAACGCTTTAGCAAAATCTAAGTAGATGACATCAACTGCCATTCCAGCATCAAGGTTCCTGCTCACCTCCTCATAAAAGGCAACTAAATTAGTCTGGCAAGATCTGTTACGCATAAAACCATGCTGGCACAAACTAATAGTATTGTGAACTGCAATGTATTCAACTATCCTATCCCTTATTACCCCTTCCAGAAGCTTTCCTACTACTGATGTCAGACTAACAGGCCTATAGTTTTCAGGCTGAGAACGAGATCCCTTTTTAAATAACGGCACCACATTAGCAATCCGCCAGTCTCTCGGCACCATGCCAAACCTCAACGAATCCTGAAAAATTATGTGAAGAGGCTTGGCAATCACAGCGCTCAGCTCATTTAATACCCTGGGATGAATCCCATCCGGTCCTGGACCTTTGTTTACCTTTACATGTTCAAGTCTCTTTTGAATTTCCTCCTGAGTGACCCATGCGCCAGTAGCTAAATTACTAGCACTGGGTATATTAAAAGGGAAGCCTTCATTATCTGGCTCCTCAGATGTATAGACAGATGAAAAATAAGAGTTCAAAATTTCAGCTTTTTCCCCGTTCTCATCAACCAACGTACCTCCCCGTGATAATAAAGTTCCCACCCCTTCTTGCTTCATTTTTTTACTATTCACATAATTAAAAAATAATTTTGGATTCTTTTTACTCCTAGCTGCAATATCCCTTTCCATCTCTATTTTAGCTTGCCTGATAGCTTTTTTGCATGCTTTATTTGCTTCCTTGTACCTGATGAAAGTTTCCGCTGTCCCAGCTAACTTGAATGCTTTAAAAGCACGTTTTTTATTACCAACCTCGACCTTAACTCTTTTATTCAGCCATAAGGGTTTTGCTTTGCGATGCCTCTCCTTGCTTACAAGGGGAATATACTGTTGTGTATACCTGCAAAGCAATGTTTTAAAGATGTTCCATTTTCCTTCTGTGTCTAACCCCATGAAAAGCCTTTCCCAGTTGACACATTGCAGAGATGCCCTTAAACTGGCAAAGTCTGCACGTCTAAAATTGAGCGTTTTAGTTACTCCCTTATCCATTATCTTCAAAATATCCGGTTCACTTTCAACCTCACTGGGGAAAGACTCTATATTTTCAGATGGACCTTTCTTTTGTTTTTTAGGAGTTCTCTGTTCCTTACTCTTTTTTCCTTCTTTTCAGGCTTTTCCTCAACTCCTCTTTTTAGCTGCCGAAGCTCTGTCTCCATCTCCTCCACCGCCAACTCGACAGAAGCTGTCCCTATAGGTCCTTCCGATTCATCAATTTCCTCCAAAACAGAATCCACTACAGTCTCCTGAATCACCTCCACACTCTGCACTCCAGACCCACCCTCTTCGGGATCTTCGTCAGGATTTTGATTTACAGGTACAGTATTTTCTTCTTCTCTGTTTTCCTCTACTGCACCTGGGCAGTCCACCTCATGGTGCCCCTGCACATCGCACTTTCCGCACACATATTTCGGACACTCTTTCTTTGAATGTTGAGCACCGACACACGTCAGACACCAATCACAAACCGCATCTGAGTGCCCATGTCTTTTACATTTTCTACAAAACGGGGGCATGCCCGCATAGAACAAGAACCCTCTGCTCCTATTTATGTAAATCAAAGGAGGAGGATGTTTCTGACCTCCAAAACCATCTGGATCTTTTTTCAAGGTCACAAGATACCTTCTCTTACCATTCCAGATCCCAAAATGGTTGCGAATTTCACCTTTATATGTCACTTTCTCACAAAAATTAAACAGAAAGGCTTCAATCTCTTGAGAAGAAATAAAGGGATCATACATGTGCACAGTTACCATCTTCTCCTTATTCTGGTACAAAGGGAAGACCTTGATACCCTGAAAAGCCGGGTCAAACTTGTGCAACAAATAAGTACCAAAGATTTTCTCACAAATCTTTTCACTCACGAAGGTGACGTCATAAACAACTCGGGTGTAAAACTCTTGTAGGCAGAAATAAAAGCTCCTTTCCGCTTTTAAGATCTTTTCCAAAATTTCGACAACCAGAAATCTTAGATCTTTCTCCTGCCAGACATCTGGTTCCACCTCAAAACGTATGGTGTCCTTCATCTTGAGGTCCTTAGAGAAGAACTCCTTTCTCTTCTTCTCTTCAAATCCGGACTTCTCGCCAACCACCACAAAACCACCATCTCTCTCCACCACGTCGATTTGATGAATCCATGATTAATGTCTTATTACAAGACACGATCGCTAAACGTTTCTGAAGAAAGCACTCCCCTCCAATAGCAGCAACCAACTTTAGGCAATACACCGATGTTGGAAGGCCGAAGGCACAGCGGTCAACAGAACCCCCTGGATGCAACACAAGATCACAGCCAAAAGGCAGAGAAGTGATAACCCGAATTGCGCATGCACCGACGGGCCCAGATCCTCACTTGCTCTACCTCCATGGGGAGAGAGAGGGGCCATAACGCTTCCTTCTGCACCTACACTATCCCCCCCCACAAAACCCCACCTCACACACAAGCCCCCACATTACAGCATCTCGGATATCTTCTACAGCCCTTCTCTGGCTCTGGCCTCTGGCATCGCTTTTGCGGACACTCGGCACCGCAACAACAACTTCACCACTCTCCCAGAAGCCAACATTTACATAGCCCCGCCTCTTTCTGGCGCACACAATCAAGCACACAACGAGCTCCTGCAACGAGTCCCGCCTGAAAGGGCATCACACCAAACAACGGGCGGATGACGACATTAACAGCAAACTGTCTCCTGCAAAGTGTTGCAAAGTTCTTTTTTTTCCTTCCTTGAGCTTTTTGGTGCTGCTGTTTCTTTGCACTTGTTGTGCTGCTGCTGCAGATTCGTGCTTGTTCTGATTTTTCAAACTGAATAAGAGAGGTGCACCGGTCCTGGAGGTACTGCAATACCAGGTCGATGCGTGGAGTGGACAGAGCAAGCTCTTCTTCCATCTCCCTGTTCCAAAAATCCATTTAATATATGGTCCCCAGATAGGGAACGTATCAGATATTAAACTGATAAGAACAGATTTTTTTTTTTTTTTTAATTAACTTTATTGATCTTTTAACAAATCAATACATTTTAAACGTTTTAAACATATTTTAACATTTTAGCATATTTATTTACTTACAAAACTAGACCATTGTTTATATTTCCACTTCAAAGAGTTATCTTGATTACATTTAGAATCCACTATAAAATATAAATACATTTCTGAAAATAACAACAATATTGCGTCATCAACAGATATTTCATCTCTTTGAAAAAGTACAATGTTTCTAATTTTCCATAAAACATCTTTGCCACAGTTTATTATCTTCCATAAAATCACCATACAAAATAGATTCATACTTAAAAAATATAGGAGGTTTAAAGTTCTTAAAGAGTAAACCCACCTTCCTCCAAAAAAGTTGTGAAAAAGGACAATTCCATAAAAAGTGCATAATTGTTTCATCAGAACAGCAATTTTCCCTTGGGCATTTAGCTCTTGCTACTAAACCCCTCCTATGCTGAAAGAATCTAGTTGGCAAACACGCATGAATACAATACCAAGATAAATCTTTGTGCGAGTTAAATAATTCTTTGTGATACTCTAGCCCATATATTTTTAGATTTCTCCTCGGAAAACCTTTCAACTGGGATTAAAATAGTTTCATTTTCAAACTTTTGCTTTAAAAAGGACTTATTTAATAAATTATCTAAAGCTACACCATTTAAATTATAATTTATTACAACTTTCTTTAAACTCTCATAAAAACCAGGGGAATTAAAACAAAATGGATTTTTTAAAGAAATTTGAAACCATTTATACTTAGCAAAGATAAATCCACCAAAATATCTAATAAAAAAGGACCAATAATTAGTTTTTTTACTATTTTTTAAACATAAAACTAAATATATTACCCATAAAAATCTTTTAATATCAATGAAACCCTTGCCTCCTTTCTCTTTTGATTTATATAAAATCTCTCTTTTACATTTCTCCATTTTAGACCCCCATAAAAAGACAAAACAAATTCTTACTAAACGTTTCATATTAATATCAGACGGGGGATAAACTAAAGCCAAATATAAAACAATTGGCAGTAAAACAGCTTTAATAACTAAAATCTTTCCTTCTAAAGACAAGGATCTAAGTGACCACATCATCACTTTCTTATTTATTTTCTGCAACACTAAATCCCAACTGTACTCTCCATTATTATTTTCAGAAAAACAAACTCCTAAAATTTTAACAGTGTCAGAAGACTTAATATGCTTTTAATAGGTTAGTGGGATTCTTTGAGATATTGATATTACTTTTCTCTAAATTAATCTTAAACCCGCTAAAAGAACAAAAACACTTAATACATCGTATAGCTCTTTTAATTCCACACTCATCCACACATAAAACAGCCACGTCATCCATATAGGCTACAGTTTTAACTTGATTTCCACTACCCCCTGGCAATGGAACCCCCCTTACCATCTTATCTTTCCTAAAACTACATAATAAGGGTTCTAGGGCGCACATATAAAAAGTATAGGGGATAGTGGGCAGCCCTGCTTAACTCCACAATGCAAAGAAAAAGAATTAGTCTTAAAACCATTAACCAGGACTTGACTTGAACAATCTGTATATAAAAGTTTTATGGACTCCACAAAAGTTCTCGGAAATCCCATTTTCTCTAAAACTATAAATAAATAACTATGTGCAAAAAATTTTAACAGGACCTTTAAAAAGAATAGCTACACCCACTGACTTGTTTTCATTGCATCCGGACCACACAGATGGACCATAGGACCAATCATTTTGGTAGTCCGAATAATCTCTTTTATGTGGTATAGCACACTCTTGTAAAAAAAAGAACAGATACATTAAAAACAGCTAAAAAATTAAAACCTGTTGTTCTTTTTAACTTAGTTTGGATGCCCCGTACATTAAAAGAAAGTCCATTTAGAAAAGCCGTAAGAGAAGAATAAGAAGAGAATAAACAAAGGACTTAGAGGATCTTAAAAAGTGATTTTATTATTTTAGATCTTGTCATACCCATAATGTCTAAAAGGCTGTGAACACCATCAGTCTCTAAAAAGGGCTGGAAGGAGAAACTGGATTACCAGATTGGAAACTTTCGATTAAATTTGAGCCTCCCCACTCCAATGGATCGGACCCCATATCAGGACTATCAAGGTTCTGAACAACTGCTCCTGCATAGCTCATCTTTTTATCAACTCCTTCCCTTTTACCGTCACTTTCAACGGCCGAGGCATCTCTTTTCATTATATTCCTTTTTAGCTTCACTTCGGGGATAAAACTAGCCGATCCAGAGGTTTCAGCCTCTGTCACGGATAACTCGCCCCCCGATCCGCTCTGAATAGTGAGATCCATTGCCTCCTCTACACTCAGCTAAGAAGGTTGTTACCTCTCAAACACAAATTGAGGTTCAAAGTGAAATGTCTGCTGCTTGTGTTGCTCATTCCCTGACTCTTCAGCTTCTGTTACCTCTCTTGATGTCTCAATTATTTCATTACCTGGGGGTCTACCCATAGAAAGAGGCTTTTTAAAACTTTTATCACAGTTTCCGTATTTATGTCCAGGTTCTCCGCACAGATTACAAATTATTTTATTTGGACACTCTTTTGTACTATGCTCAACAGATCTACAATTTTTACAAAACCCAATTTTATCACAGTCCTCAGGAGAATGTCCATTTTGCCCACAGACTCTATAAACAGGCATTCCAGCATAAAAAATATCTCCATTATGTTTGCCAATTGAAATCCTTGCAGGTGGATGAATAGGATTTCCAACAGAGTCCTTCTTAAAAGTAACCAAATATTTCCTTTTACAAGTCCAAATCCCATACTGATTATTTATATTGTGCAAAAACTTGACTATCGCAATAACGGGTAAGATGAAAAGTAACATCCTCTTGGGGAACGAAAGGAGAGTACATTTTAACTACAATCACAGTACCTTCATCCATCATATGCTCACAAATCTTGACACCTTTTAATTTAGCATTTCCTTCCTAAAAGGAGACGCCAATCAGCAAACAACACCAGATGATGATCTTCGCCAAAAGGCCGAGAAGCGATAACCCGAATTGCGCACGCACCGACGGGCCCAGATCCTCACTTGCTCTACCTCCATGGGGAGAGAGAGGGGACATAACGCTTCCTCCTGCACCTACACTATCCCCCCCCACAAAACCCCACCTCACACACAAGCCCCCACATTACAGCATCTCTGATATCTTCTACAGCCCTTCTCTGGCTCTGGCCTCTTTAGGCCTCTAGCATCGCTTTTGCGGACACTCGGCACCGCAACAGTAACTTCACCACTCTCCCAGAAGCCAACATTTACATAACCCCACCTCTTTCTGGCGCACACAATCAAGCACACAACGAGCTCCTGCAACGAGTCCCGCCTGAAAGGGCATCACACCAAACAACGGGCGGATGACGACATTAACAGCAAACTGTCTCCTGCAAAGTCTTGCAAAGTTCTTTTTTTCCCTTCCTTGAGCTTTTTGGTGCTGCTGTTTCTTTGCACTTGTTGTGCTGCCGCTGCTGCTGTTGCTGCTGCTGCTGCAGATTCGTGCTTGTTCTGATTTTTCAAACTGGATAAGAGAGGTGCACCGGTCCTGGAGGTACTGCAATACCAGGTCGATGCGTGGAGTGGACAGAGCAAGCTCTTCTTCCATCTCCCTGTTCCAAAAATCCATTTAATATATGGTCCCCAGATAGGGGACGTATCAGATATTAAACTGATAAGAACAGATTTTTTTTTTTTTTTTTTATTTATTTATTTTTTTTTTTCCTATTCCGTCAAGAACTCAAAAGCATATCCAGAATGTATTAAGGATTTAGAGTTCTATTACATCATTATGGACTCCATATTTATTTATTTGAAATTACACCAAGATTCTTGTTTCCAATCTAGATAAGCTTTATCCGTGTTACATCGCTTATCTCTCAAAAAATATATATAGACAATACTTAGAATGTTTTTCTTTATTTCTTTTACTGAAAATTGCACTTGCTTAAACACCAGCAAGTTCCTACATTTCCACAATGCTTCTTTGGCACTATTTATAATTTGCCATGTTCTTATTACCCCACTGTCATTACTTTTTATTTTTCTCCCATAAGAAATAACTTCATAATCCATATAATTAAGGTTAGTCACATGTTAAACAAAACACCCCACCTTTCTCCAAAAACTCTGAGAAAAAGCACAATTCCAAAACAAATGTACTGTTGTTTCATTACTCCCACAATCATCTCTTGGGCACATAGGACTCCTAATTAGACCCCTAGAATACTGAAAATCCTTGACTGGAACAATATTATGCACGATAGACCATGCCAGATCTTTTTGACTATTTGTTAAATTTTTGTTTGTCACCATGTTCCATATATTTTTACTCACTTCAACACTATAAAACCCTACTCTGCTTATTATTTCATCCTTTTTGAGACTTGCACGCACAACTCTAAAATTATTGAGTTCCCTTTCCGAATATTTAGAAAGATTATACTGTCTTATTATTTTCTCCATCATTACATAAAACTTAGAAGGCTTAAAAGCATATGGTCTCCTTTTATCAAGACTCATCCAGCCATGTTTCCTTAAAAACCAGCCCGTTTCAAATTTTACTAAAAACGAGGCATTAGTATCTGAGGATAATAACTTAAAGATCACCGCCACATATTTTAGAGACAAAAACATACTTATATTCGGAACCCCTCTACCACCATTTTTACTTTCCTTATACATTTCTATTCTTTTTAATTTTTCCATTTTTGACCCCCATATGAATGTAAAAATCTCTCTATTAAACTTTCTCATATAAAGATCATTTGGTAAAAATATTAAAGATGAATACAAAATGATTGGTAGTAAAACTGACTTCACAATAAGAACTTTACCTTCTATTGTTTATTTTGGAACTTAAGAAAATTAAGTCTTTTTCCTTATTTTACTTAATACATTCTCCCAGTTTGGTAACCCAGATATATTTTGGTTAAAAACCACTCCTAAAATACTTATACTTTCAGAATATTTCTTAACTTTACAAAACATATCAAATACCCAGTTCCCGAAAACACAACATTCGGTTTTCTCCAGATTCAAATATAATCCTGATGCCATTCCATACAACTCTGCCAACATAATCACCCTATTAAGAGAGATCGAGTCCACACATGTCACTACGACGTCGTCCATATATGCTAAAGTTTTAATGTTTACCCCGTTACTACCTGGAATCATTATCCCTTTAATTATTTTTTCTTTCCTGATCATTTGTAAAAACGGCTCCATTGTACATATAAAAATTAAAGGAGACAACGGGCATCCTTGTCGCACACCAGATTTTATCACAACCTTATCTGTCAAAAACCCTTTTACTAAAAGCCCCATTATACATAGTTCTGATCATGTTAATAAAATCCTTTGGCACATTCATTGCTTCCAATACAGAAAACATAAAAATATGATTTACACCGTCAAAGGCTTTTTTAAAATCCAAAGACAAAATAGCCATTCTTAAATCTCGGTCTGAAATGTGCCATAAAATATCTCTAACTAAAATTAAATTATCCCATATGGACCTACCTGGTACCCCACATACTTGCCCATCCTCAATTATCTTACCAATCACTTTTTTTAGCCTATTACTTAACACTTAGCTATTATTTTATAATCTGTGTTTAAAAGGGTTATGGGCCTATAATTTTTTATATCATTTTTGTTTTCTTTCTTAAACACCAAAGTCACTATACCCTCTTTTTGAGATTCTGTTAAGACCCCTTTACACAAGCACTCATTTATCACTTCACATAACTCTTCCTTAATCACATCCCAAAAAAATAAATAAAATTCTATAGTTAAACCATCTGACCCTGGTGATTTATTTTTTGCAAAGCTTTTAATGACATCACTCAATTCTGCAACTGTAACCTTCCCACTTAAAATACTTTGATCATTAATACTTAGCACCTTGTCCATCTAACCCAATACAAATTCCGCACAAGACTTATCCATTTTTTCACCATTAAATAAATTACTGTAAAACTCATATACCACTTTTAAAATACCTTCTTTTTCTTTACACCCATTCAACTCACTTATGTAATCTTTTCTTTTAATACTCTTAAAAAAATACCGCCTGCATTTTTCTCCTTCCTCAAGATCTCTTACCCTTGAGTTAAATATGATTTCCTTACCCTTATTTTTCATCCACACTTTGATCTCACTTTTTATTTCAGTTATTTCAGTCTCTACTTCATATCCTAAAGATTCAAACTTCAACATATTCTGTAATCTCATATTTAAATTCCTATATTGCTGCTTTATCAACTTACTCCTATAGATACCGTACCTAATAAAAAAGAGCTTTAAATCTCTTTTAACCCATTCCCACCACTGACTAATAGATGAAAAACTATATTTCAACTTTTTCCAATAACCGAATTTTAAATATAATTTCCCGGTACAATTAACATCATCTAACATCAAACAATTAAGCTTCCAATAGCCTTTTTGGACTTTAAAGGATTTCAAAAATTCTAAAGTACAACTTAATAACTTATGATCTGAAAAAAGATGAGCTTCCAAACTAACCTTCTTCACACAGAAATCTTTGGAACAAAAACAAAAGTCAATTCTAGAATTATTATTTTGCCCGGACCATGTAAAACCATCTTCATCTTTATACATAGCTCTCCAGACATCCACCAACTCAAAATCATTTATTATGTTTTTCAATAGTTTTGATGACTTATCCAATTTGGATAATTTACCTCTACCTTCAGGTTCAATAACACAATTAAAATCTCCTAGCATGATAATTGGAACAGATCCGTTCAAAAAAAAAAAAGAAATTTTATCCATAAGCCTATATCGGTCATGCTTATCAACATATCCATAAACACAAAAAATTTTTAATTTAAATCCATATAGCTCGCCTTCAATTAATATTGCCCTTCCTGGCTCAATTTCAATTAGAGATTTGTAAACGAAAAGATTCCCTTTCACCAAGAAGCCCACCCCAGAATTTTTAATATCATTACTACCCGAAAATAAAGAAAAACCACCCCTCCAAGATTCTTTAAGTTTTGCATAATCATAACAGAAATCAATATTACATTCTTGTATACAACAAAAATCAAAATCCAAAGAAAAAAGAAAATCACTCCTGCTAGTTCATCCACCTTTTTGCCAGATGGGACCGACAACACAGGAGGCACTTCACGTATATTCTCTTTAGGGGGAGGCACCACACCAGCTTTAAGCCTTTCGGCATAGGTCTGTATGGGACATTCCCTAAATCTGTAACCCTCTTTGCCACAATTGGAACACTTCCTGGGTCTCTGGCAATCCTCACTATCATGTCCCAGTTCTCCACAAACACGACAGATCTTGCCAACATTGCATTCCTGAGACACATGCCCAAAATCGTGGCACTTCCAACAAAAAAGTGGCATGCCGTTATACTTCAAGAACCCTCTGTTGCCACTGATATTTATCAGCTGATCCGGATGATCAAATCCATCTTCACTGCTCTCGTCGTCTCGCAGCCTCACATGGAACAGCCTTTTCCCGGTCCAGATTCCATATTCATTGGTGATTTTTTTAACCATTTCCACCTCATCCAATATGCCATCCAGGTGAAAAATAATTTCGCTATCAGTCACATAGGTGTTATACATGACTACCGTCACCATTCGAATATTATCCCGGGGCTTAAACTCCATATTGCACCCAGCAATCCTCGGATCATCTTTCTTAGCCAAGTAGTTCTTCTTGAAAAGCTTATATAGGGCAGTATCTTTGAAAACCAATTCATATACCCCACGATTATAGAATTCCGGAATGCAAAACATATCAACAGGCTTAATTCCACATACAGCCAAAACATCTTCCACAATAAACTTCAAAGCATTCTCACCTCTCTTGGTTTCGGGTATTTCCACCTGCGCCGTATTCTTGAAACGGGTATCTGGAGCTGAAGATGTGTAAAAATCCTTTATTCTTCAAAGTAAGGAGTGAAGCCCCCTTCCACCACCAGAGGTGGCTTCCGGGTCTTCAAGACGATCCCTCCTCGTTAGCCTCACCAACCTCCCCCAATAGCAGCGATCAACTTAAGGCCTACAAGAGACCGATGTTAAGGGGCCGAGAGAGGTACGGAACAGCAACCAATCAGCAGGACACTGGATCTTGCCAAAAGGCCGAGAAGTGATCACTTGCTCTACCTCCATGGGGAGAGAGAGGGGCCATAACGCTTCCTCCTGCACCTACACTATCCTCCCCCCAAAACCCCAACCCCCACCTCACACACAAGCCCCCACATTACAGCATCTCTGATATCTTCTACAGCCCTTCTCTGGCTCTGGCCTCTTTGGCCTCTAGCATCGCTTTTGCGGACTCTCAGCACCGCAACAGCAACTTTACCACTCTCCCATTTTTTCCAAGTAATTTTTTATCCCTTAAGTAATAAATAAAATTGCACTAAGCGAAATGTATAATACAATCATTTACAGAAATAAAATCATGTTTTAAAAATGCTATCTGGAAAGTAAGGAACATTTTGCTTTTTAAACAGTTTAAAATCATCCAACAGATTTCATGTTGTTTTACAGATGTGCAGGTAAAAAGTCCATATAAAACATAAAAATGATTAAAATCTTTAAAACCACCAATATGTTTAAAAAGCGGACCAACAGATTTCCATAACTCCTGTGCATAGGGACAGTTCCAAAACAAGTGTAAAATAGTTTCATCTATACAACATGTTTCTCTGGGGCATTTACCTCTGCCCACCAAGCCTCTTCGGTGTTGAAACTCCCGTGTAGGGAGGCATTGGTGGACAATAGCCCAGGCAAGATCCTTGTGAACATTGGCTAGGAACTTTCCAAAGACATTTCGCCATACCTGTTTGGATCTTGCCTCAGAGAAGTTGGACACTGTCAAGACCACATCATCATGTCTTAGTATTTTTGTAACCTTTCTTTGGTCCCCCAACACTTCCGGTTCAATTTCTTTTAGGCGAAACAGTCTTACAGCCTTTTCTAAAACCACATAGTGTTTTGGGGGACATAAAAGCACAGGAGTATTTAGCGGAACCCTGAACCAGGGCTTAAAAACCATACCTGCAGCATATTTTAAAAAACAACTAAAAATGCCATCCGTGTTAAAACGTTTAAAACAGAAACAGAAGAATTTGACATAAAAGAATAAAAGAAGATTGGGAACATCTTTACCCCCACATTGTTTGCTCTTGTACATACGATCTCTTTTGAGTTTTTCCATTTTAGAACCCCATAGGAACTTAAAACACACTCTTGTTAGTCTCTTAATGTACAAAGAGGAAGGGGGAAAAACCAGGGCAATATGCAACATAATAGGAAGTAAAACCATTTTTATGATTAAAACTTTGCCCTCCATGGTTAAATCTCTCAAGTTCCACATACATGTCTTCTTTTCTAAACGAGTTAAAACAATGTCCCAGTTAAGATCACCTTTGTTTTCGGCATTAAAAATCACCCCTAAAATCTTTATTTGGTTATGTTGCATTTTAATTTCAGGGGCAACAGACATATCAAAAACACGAATACCGAGACAATCACACTTGTGCAAATTAAGCTTGAACCCTGAGGCTCCACAGAAACCTGAAATGTGCAATAAGGCTCTTTTTAGAGAGTAGGCAGTAGTGCACAGGAGGGTGACATCGTCCATATAGCTCAGCACTTTTACCTGACGGCCACCTCCTTCAGGAACGGGAACACCTCTGATGATTTTGTCATTTCTTAAAAGGATTAAAAGGGGTTCAATTGCACAGATAAAAAGGAATGGGGACAGAGGACAACCTTGCTTAACCCCGGATTTTAAAAACACATTCTTTGTTAAAAACCCGTTAATAGAAATTTGGCTAAAACAAGAATTGTATAAAACCTTAATACCCTTTACAATAAAATCAAGCAATGCCATTTTTCTTAAAACTTTAAAAAGGTATTCATGCGAGACACGATCAAATGCTTTTTCAAAGTCAAGAGATAAAATTGCAAGTTTTTGTTTTCGGTCATTAGAATACCATACAGCATCCCGAATAACATTGAGGGATTCTGCCATGGTTCTTCCCGGAACCCCACACACCTGATCGGGATGAATTAAAACATTTAAAAATGGCTTAACACGTAAAGAAATTAATTTTGCCATGACTTTGTAATCCACATTCAATAAGGTAATAGGGGACAGAGAGAGACTTGAGAATTTTAGACCTTTTTTAAAAAGCAAAGAAACGATGCCCCTCCTCCATGAGGGGGGTAAAACATCAACCTTAAAAGCTTCTTGATACAATAAAAACAAATCATCCTTTAATATATCCCAAAACCGTAAATAAAATTCAATCGGCAGACTGTCTTCACCAGGGGCTTTCCCGGATGAAAAACTTTTAAAAACCACATAAAGTTCTTCTAAAGTAAAATCACGGGTTAAAACCTCCTGATCTAAAACACTTAAATTAGGCTCTAAAACATTAAGACAGTCATTTAAAAGGGATTCATCAATGCATTTCTCATTAAAAAGGAGTTGATAAAAATTAAAAGCAGTATTTAAAATATCAGTCATAGAAGTAGCACCGTTCAAAGATAAAATAGGGTCTCTTTTCTCCCGGATTTTCTTAAAAAAGAATCTGGAGCACTTTTCGCCTTCTTCTAAGTGCTTTACATGGGAGTTAAAAATGATTTCTTTACCCTTTTGTTCTAGGTACTTCTTAATTTCTGCTTTTAAAACCAACATATCATTATCAACATCCACATCAACATCACGTAATTTAAATACGCGTATGCAAACTCTTTTTAAAACATAAAACCATTGTTTTTTCTTTTTAGCAACCATCTTACCTGCCTTAATAAAAAAAATCTCTTATTTTGGGTTTAGTGCCCTCCCACCAACATAAAATTGAACTGTGGGGATCGCGAGTCAACTGCCACTGTCGGTAGGTCCGCACAAACCGCTTACAGATCTGGTCATCTTCGAGAAGTTGCACATTTAGCCTCCAAAGCCCTTTATCCACTTTCTTTTCCCCTAAAATATTGACCTGGGAAAATAAAAGCTTGTGGTCTGAAAACACATTGTCTAAAAGAATGCATTTAAAAGGGTTAAAAAGGTCAGATAAAAACATAAAATCAATTCTCGAAGAAATTCTGCCATTCGACCAAGTAAAACCAGGATCTGTATGAGATAAAACCTTCCAAACATCTTTAAGGTTAAAATCATCAGTAAAATTTTGTAGCAGGTAAGAGGTTCTATCCTTTCGGTTAGGGTCACCCCCCTGCCTTTTTTCACCAACCCTAACACAATTGAAATCACCACCCACAAGCAGAGGAGCAGACCCTACGCAAAACAATGGTAAAAGCTCTAAAAGTTCGGCCCTTTCTTGCTTATCGGCCGAGGCATACACATTTAAAACGCGGAAAGAAAATCCATTAAAACATAAATGAATTAAAATAGCTCTTTTAGAGCCACGGCATAATAAACCTACCCCAGCAGTTTTGTTTTCATTTGACCCAGACCAAACGGATGGGCCCCAGTTCCAGTCTTTCTTTAAAAAACTGTAGTCCATAGCATTGTCAATGCCGCACTCCTGTAATAAGCAAAGATCCTGCGAGCAGGACCCTTTAAAGATCTCACGTTAAGAGAGGCAATCTTAAGGCAGTTCATCTTGGCAGCTTACGTGGGTGCATCCTCCATTCCGGATTCAGATCCTTCTCCTTCGGAGATCCCCAGCGATTCCACGTCTCCTTCCTCAGGAGACCCGAACTCACCGATGTTGACCGGGTCCGACGCGGACGTGTACCTCACCTCCGTTCGAGCCCTGACTTCTCCCTCACTGGAGTTGGATCCAACCGACATACGCCTTCGGATTTCCACGCCATCGCTACGCAACCTTTTCTCAGCAGGACGACTGCCACCGCCGATCACGCTCTCAGAAGCACAAGAAGGGGTTTCAGAATCTCCTGAAGTATCAGTCTGCCTGTCAGCAGACCTGGAACTCGCCCTCTTGTTCTTCTTCCCGTAGTAAACAACTTGATACTGCTCTGTATCTCTGCTCTTTTTAAGGGTATCAGGAACCATCTTAACAGGACTGACCACCGGCATGGTCATCAGCCTTTGCTCCGGTTCCCTTAATGGTCCCCTGCGGCTCGCAACTTGGCCTCCCTTTGCAGCATCCACTGCCCTAGAGGCAACGAAATCCTGCTTGGGTGCCACTCTGCACGAATCTGCAACTTTGCTATGGGCTATAGCAGACACAGTCCGTCCTTGCTCTGAACTGGAAACCGACTTTCTTTGGGCGCCAAAGACCGCAACAGAGGGCTCCTCAACAGGAGGCACCCCCTTGGGTCCTGTCAGTTTCCCGTTAGACTTACCCGACTCGTGTCTGCTTGGGACCGTCCTTGCTGGGCCAGCTACCGCCGCTGGCCTTTGCTCGGATCCCGAAGGAACTGGAGGCTTCGCAGCCACTTCCGCAAAGGTCGCCTTCTTTTTGGCTTTGCTGGGGCAGTCTTTGAATATGTGGCCAGCCTGGCCACACAAATTGCAAACCACCTGCATTCGGCATGCAGATGCTATATGACCCGGTTGACCGCATTTGTTACACCGGATTATGCGCTCTTTAGGACACGCGTCCTGTCGTAACTGCCATTTGTTTGGGCATACACAGAAGAGAGGCATCCCCGAATAAAATAGGTAGCCCCTACTTCTGCCAATAAGAAAATTCGAAGGCCGGGTGCATAAAACCACCGATGCCTTCAGCATCCCGCCGAAACTTCACAAAGAATTTCTTTTTTCCGTTCCAGAAGTTCGCTGCATTCTTCACAAGATGTGAAAAACGCACTTCGGAACAGTAGCGTTCGAGAAAGGTGACAACATCGGCCGTATCGATATGAGGATTGTACAAATGGATCACCAAAGGTACATCCTCGTCACCGTAAAGCAAACAGAATTTCAGGCCATCAAGCCTTCCATCCTGTAAATCTTTATTAGAGATTACTGCGTAGATGTTACTGCAGCAGGCGTGAGTGGTGCAGGTGATGGTATACACCCCTCGCCGTTCCTGGTCCTGAAGACAAAGAATATCCTCGCTCTTGAGGCAGAGTATCCCAAACAGAACCTCCTGGACGATGAACTTCAGGTCCTTCTGTGGGCGATGTTTCTCCTCCACCTCGATGCAGATGGTATTCTTGATGCGAGTTTCCCCAGGTGGAAACTCGAAGGAAAATGGCATCTTGGAAGCTCCTTGACACCGTCGAGTCTAAACCTACCTGCAAACAACCTGTCACTTCCACCAAAAAGTCACTTCCTTGTTATCCTTGATTGGTCCCTTACCCAAAAGCAGCACGGGACTGAAGTTTTAAGAAAAACGATGTCCCGAGGCAAAGCAAGGGGGGTACCCAGATACTAAGACTGAGGTTTGACGCCCAGCCAAGGCCAAGTAGTGACCAGTCAGCTTCCGCAAGCAAGATGGCACAAAATAGGTTTTACCTCTAGGCCGCACGCTACCGTCCGCCTGTCGATCGCAACCCGTTATCCTCGGAAACGCCCACCGCCCTATAGCAGCAGGGGACTTTAGACTCCGAAGAGTCGATGTCCCAAAGCCGAGCGGTGGGGGAACCTGGATGCCCTCTGACCAATCTCTCCTGTAGGTACTGCAATACCAGGTCGATGCGTGGAGTGGACAGAGCAAGCTCTTCTTCCATCTCCCTGTTCCAAAAATCCATTTAATATATGGTCCCCAGATAGGGGACGTATCAGATATTAAACTGATAAGAACAGATTTTTTTTTTTTTTTTTTTTATCCCATTCAGATCAAAAAACTTGCTCACAAACCATCTCATAAAACAAGCTTGATCATCCTTATGGACTTAAAAACCTACCCTTATTTTGTATTAGACACAAAGAAAGACCATTTTTCATATTTCCATAAAAGTGCTTTTTCCTGACTTTGTTTCCCATCTAATATATAATATAAATACATCTCAGAAAAAACAAATAATAAAGCATCCTCCACAGCTATTTCATCTTTATTAAATAACACAATATTCCTAGTTTTCCATAATTTCTTTCCCACAATTTATTATTTTCCAACTTATTAAAAACAAATCTTCTGAAGGGCATACCATTTCCCCATATAAAACAGCCTCATAATTAAGAAAATTCAAACCTCCAATATTTTTTAAAAGAGAACCCATTTTTTCCCAGAACTTTTGAGCAAAAGAGCAATTCCACATTACATGCATTACCGTTTCGTCCTCACAACAATTATGCCTAGGGCACTTAGCTCGGGCTATCAACCCACGTCGATGCTGAAAAAATCTTGTCGTGAGGCACTCGTGAATACAGCTCCATGCTAGGTCTTTTTGGGAATTAAAAATAGATTTATGTGATACTCTGGACCATACACTTTTTACTTTGTTTTCAGATAATCTATAAATAGGCATTAAAATCTCATTTTTCTCAAATTTTCTTTTTAAAAAATCCTTTTTTATTAGATCCTCAAAGGTCACTTCCTCAATACCACATAATAAAATAATTTTCTTTAAAATTTCATAAAATTTCGGAGGTTTAAAACATACCGGGCTTTTTAGGGAAATATCAAACCACTTTTGTTTTGCTAAAATGAAACCAGCAGCATACCTTATAAAACTGGACCACAAATTTTCTTTTTTACAATTTTTAACACAAAGCAATAAATACTTAGAATATAAAAATTTCCTTACATCAACCATTCCTTTTCCCCCTTTTTCTTTAGGTTTGCACATAATCTCTCTTTTGCACCTCTCCATTTTGGAACCCCAAAGAAAAACAAAAAATGCTCTTATTACCCGTTTCATATTCACTTCTGTTGGAGGAAAAACCATAGCTAAATATAAAATCATTGGAAGTAAAATTGCTTTGAGAATTAAAATTTTCCCCTCAAGAGTCAAGGACCTTAGTGATGCAAAAAATAAATAAAAAATTGTGTATGTGGTCGCTAAGTCCCAACTTTGTTTTCCATCATTATCATTAGAGAAAATTACCCCTAAAATTTTAACCGATACCGTTATTTTTATTTCCATATTTTGAAAATGGCCCCACTTACCAATTAAAAACATGCTGCTTTTCCCTAAATTTACTTTAAAACCACTAAAAGAACAAAACCACTCTATACATCTAATAGCCCTCCTAATTGCATTTTATGTGTAAATGAATGTGCAGAGGTCATCCATATATGCAATAGTCTTAGCTTGAACACCTCCTCCACCCGGGACAGGAACCCCCCTCACCATCTTTTCTTTTCTTAAATTATTTAATAATGGATCGAGTCTCTACCATCTGGGCACTCCCTATAGGAGCAATATTGGAGGCAGCAGTTTCTACTGGCTTATCAGCTCTAGCCGCCTCCTCAGACAACCCAGGTATCACTTTGCTGGAGCGATTTGGCCCTTTTGCCCTTTTAGGACAAGACTCGTATCTGTGGCCTGTTCCACCACACAAATTACATATCATTCCTTTGGGGCATTCTTTCGTACCATGTTCCGTAGAGCGGCAATTTTTGCAATGACCCACTTTTTCACAGTTATCAGCAGTATGACCATTCTGACCACAAACTCTACAATAAGCTGGCATCCCTGCATAAAAAATATCGCCATTAAACTTCCCTATATTAAATCTTGCAGGGGGATGCACAGGATTACCCATTGGATCTTTCTTAAAGGACACAAGGTATTTCCTTTTACATGTCCATATCCCGTATTCATTATTTATATTATGCACAAATTTTACTTTTTCACAGAAACGGGATAAATGGAAAAGCACATCTTCCTGCGGGACAAAGGGCGAGTACATCTTAACAACTATCATTGTACCCTCATCCTCCATGTGCTCAATAATTCTTACACCTTTCAAACTCACATCATTTTTCTTTTCCCGTATTTTACTCAGTAAATTATTATAAGCAACTTTCCCCGCCAATGTAACGTCGTAAATACCTTGTTTTGGGTAATCCTGTATGGCCAGAATATTCAGGGTGGTCATCTCAAACAATCCAAAAAGCAGTTTTCTCACAACATATTCCAAGCCGCGTCCATTTCTCTCAGCCTCCACGTACTCGAAACGCACCGTCTCACGGAGCCGCGCATTCGCCGGCAAAAAAGTAGCAGCCTTAGAGGCCATATCGCATATCTCCTTCTCCTTTCAGGCCTCTAAGAAGAGCCGAACAAGTTGAAGGGACACACTTCAGGGGGGATCGCTCTCAGCACCAGAGCAATGCCCCCTCCCCAATAGCAGCAGAGGACTTAAGCCCAAAAAAGGGCGATGTCCTAAGGCCGAGGAGGGGGGTTCTCTTAGTACTTCCTTCCCAAGGAGACACCTAATGGCAAAACACTTGATCTTGCCAAAAGGCCAAGAAGCGATAACCCGAATTGCGCACGCACCGACGGGCCCAGATCCTCACTTGCTCTACCTCCATGGGGAGAGAGAGGGGCCATAACGCTTCCTCCTGCACCTACACTATCCCCCGCCACAAAACCCCTACCCCCTCCTCACACACAAGCCCCCACATTACAGCATCTCTGATATCTTCTACAGCCCTTCTCTGGCTCTGGCCTCTTTAGGCTCTAGCATCGCTTTTGCGGACACTCGGCACCGCAACAGCAACTTCACCACTCTCCCAGAAGCCAACATTTACATAGCCCCGCCTCTTTCTGGCGCACACAATCAAGCACACAACGAGCTCCTGCAACGAGTCCCGGCTGAAAGGGCATCACACCAAACAACGGGCGGATGACGACATTAACAGCAAACTGTCTCCTGCAAAGTCTTGCAAAGTTCTTTTTTCCCCTTCCTTGGGCTGCTTGTTGCTGCTGTTTCTTTGCACTTGTTGTGCTGCTGCTGCAGATTCGAGCTTGTTCTGATTTTTCAAACTGGATAAGAGAGGTGCACCGGTCCTGGAGGTACTGCAATACCAGGTCGATGCGTGGAGTGGACAGAGCAAGCTCTTCTTCCATCTCCCTGTTCCAAAAATCCATTTAATATCTGATACGTCCCCTATCTGGGGACCATATATTAAACTGATAAGAACAGATAAGGTTTCAACTCGGTAATAAAAGCTTCATAGTGAATAAACCACCAATCACTTTTACAAAATCATTAGAAACCGATTTTTTATTCTTTATTATATTTTTTGTTTTTTAATTAAGTTACATTAGAGGTTTGACGTAATTTTAACACTGCATCTCGAACTTTTGATTTCTCTGGAGTGCTTTTGATACAGTTCTCAATAGCCTTATATTCCTCGTCATCTGTCCAGACTTCCAAAGCATCTGAAATTTCTGAGTTGGTTTTCTCTTTATAGATGTTATACAGCTTTTCTCCCCTAGAAAGAGATTCAACTACAACAGAATCAATTGACTCAACGACTGCAGGACTTACTTCAAGATTCTGACTTTTCTTTCTTTTTTTCTCCTCTTTTTTTCTCTTTTTTCTCTAGTGCTTTCCTCTTTACAACCAGCTTCTCTTTTGGGGCTTTACCTGCGGATACCTTACCATCAGACAGTGGAGATATAGGATCAGCCGGGATAGACAGCATAACAGAATCCACAGTAGGTTCCTCAATTTTCCTCTGCGGGCACCCCCCATATAAGTGCCCTTCCTGCAGACAAAAGTTACATTTTTTTGCGAAAGGACAGGACTTACCATCATGCCCATCCTTACCACAATTCTGACATAGGGAACAGCCTTCTGTTGCGTGACCATAATGACGACATCTTTTGCAGAAAACAGGCATCCCATTAAAGAAACAGTCAATATTCGCTGTGCCAAGCCGAAATCTCGCAGGCGGGTACGTATCTTTCTCGAAAACTGCCTTGAACCGATACTTCGAGGTCCAAATCCCCAGCTCGTTCATGATTTTTCCTATAAAGACAAGTTTTTTACAATACCTACCTAGTATTGCCTCATTTCGCTGAGGAAGAGAAGTTTCTTGTGATCAAGTCGTATTCTCCCTTTGTGCCTCTTAAGGAGATTGAAGCAAGACTTTAAAGCCATCCAAACGAGGTCATTCGAAAAGCCTTCCAGGATTCCCATGAAGCTACAGTAGACGCCCTCTCCATCGAAGGTGACATCGTATACGCCTCTCTTAGGGTAGTCCTGGATCGCCAATATCTCCCTCTTCGCGACTCGACCGAAATCCTCCAAGATGACCTGCACGACATAGGCCAATCCTCTCTCCAGATTCTCGGGATTCGCAGCGATGACTCAGATTGAGTGCTTCACTCGAACGAAAACAGGAACTGAACCATCTTCAGTCGCCATAGTAACACACTCACAGTTTACACTGCAGTGTAGGGTGATCGCCCCCCGTTGCCCGGAATAGAACGCCCCCCAAAAGCAGCATGTGGCTTAAGACACTATGTGCCGATGCCACAAGGCCAAGGGGCGATGTTTCCGAGCACCTCCGGCCAAGACCTCCTGTATCACTACACTTGATCTTAGTCAAAAGGCCGAGAAGCGATAACCCGAATTGCGCACGCACCGACGGGCCCAGATCCTCGCTTGCTCTACCTCCATGGGGAGAGAGAGGGGCCATAACGCTTCCTCCTGCACCTACACTATCCTCCCCCCAAAACCCCAACCCCCACCTCACACACAAGCCCCCACATTACAGCATCTCGGATATCTTCTACAGCCCTTCTCTGGCTCTGGTCTCTTTGCGGGCTGCAGCCGACGACCACTCAGCACCGCAACAGCAACTTCACCACTCTCCCAGAAGCCAACATTTACATAGCCCCGCCTCTTTCTGGCGCACACAATCAAGCACACAACGAGCTCCTGCAACGAGTCCCGGCTGAAAGGGCATCACACCAAACAACGGGCGGATGACGACATTAACAGCAAACTGTCTCCTGCAAAGTCTTGCAAAGTTCTTTTTTCCCCTTCCTTGGGCTGCTTGTTGCTGCTGTTTCTTTGCACTTGTTGTGCTGCTGCTGCAGATTCGAGCTTGTTCTGATTTTTCAAACTGGATAAGAGAGGTGCACCGGTCCTGGAGGTACTGCAATACCAGGTCGATGCGTGGAGTGGACAGAGCAAGCTCTTCTTCCATCTCCCTGTTCCAAAAATCCATTTAATATATGGTCCCCAGATAGGGGACGTATCAGATATTAAACTGATAAGAACAGATGATATTGTATCATCCGAGCGCCTCCGCCCTGAGGGCAAAAGGTACTCTCGTTCGATGCCCATGTGCCCGAAGACAGCATGTGCGGGCAGACCCACCTTCGCCGGAGCTAGGGTGGGGACCACCAAGTCAGGGCCTAGGGCCTAGCGAACTAGGACACCTATCCCGGGTTTTGCGCAAATCCAACACAAAAATGGTGCGGAAGTGTGCGGTGCAATGCCATTAGTCGCCTTGTTCAGGCCCCAGCTGGCAGCTGGTGCAGTTTCATAAAAAGGCAAAAAATCTCCACTACAGAGGTCAAGCATGGCTAGGCATAATAACCATGTGCAAAGCCCCCGACAAAAAGGTCGGGTGCCCTTCCAAAAGGAGGCACAGGTTCTCCGCTTTCGCCAAGCTCCCCGCTTCGTCACAAGCGCTGTAATCTGATCTGAAACTGATAAGAACAGATGATATTGTATCATCCGAGCGCCTCCGCCCTGAGGGCAAAAGGTACTCTCGTTCGATGCCCATGTGCCCGAAGACAGCATGTGCGGGCAGACCCACCTTCGCCGGAGCTAGGGTGGGGACCACCAAGTCAGGGCCTAGGGCCTAGCGAACTAGGACACCTATCCCGGGTTTTGCGCAACTCCAACACAAAAATGGTGCGGAAGTGTGCGGTGCAATGCCATTAGTCGCCTTGTTCAGGCCCCAGCTGGCAGCTGGTGCAGTTTCATAAAAAGGCAAAAAAATCTCCACTACAGAGGTCAAGCATGGCTAGGCATAATAACCATGTGCAAAGCCCCCGACAAAAAGGTCGGGTGCCCTTCCAAAAGGAGGCACAGGTTCTCCGCTTTCGCCAAGCTCCCCGCTTCGTCACAAGCGCTGTAATCTGATCTGAAACTGATAAGAACAGATGATATTGTATCATCCGAGCGCCTCCGCCCTGAGGGCAAAAGGTACTCTCGTTCGATGCCCATGTGCCCGAAGACAGCATGTGCGGGCAGACCCACCTTCGCCGGAGCTAGGGTGGGGACCACCAAGTCAGGGCCTAGGGCCTAGCGAACTAGGACACCTATCCCGGGTTTTGCGCAAATCCAACACAAAAATGGTGCGGAAGTGTGCGGTGCAATGCCATTAGTCGCCTTGTTCAGGCCCCAGCTGGCAGCTGGTGCAGTTTCATAAAAAGGTAAAAAAATCTCCACTACAGAGGTCAAGCATGGCTAGGCATAATAACCATGTGCAAAGCCCCCGACAAAAAGGTCGGGTGCCCTTCCAAAAGGAGGCACAGGTTCTCCGCTTTCGCCAAGCTCCCCGCTTCGTCACAAGCGCTGTAATCTGATCTGAAACTGATAAGAACAGATTTTTTTATTGAAAAATATACTTTATTATATATATATAATATAAATATACAAAAAACAAACATTTCCGTTTTTCATTCATTCATTGCATTCACATTATACTTTCAAAATAAAGCAATGGAGGTAGAGGGGGAGTGGATGGGGGGTGGGAGATGGGGAAAGGGATGTGGAATTTGAAACGCCCAAAGCTTTATTTTCCACTTAAACTTAGACAACAAGGGAGGGAGGGGGAGAAGGAGAGGGTTTTCAGTCCTCTTCTTCCTCAAGGCTGTCCCGGATGTTGTAGTCCCGGAGCAGACTGTGAATCAGTCTGCGGCAGTCTTGGATTGTCATCCTCTCTCTCCTCAGAATGAGGCAGTTCCTGGAATACCATAAAACGTCCTTAAAAGAGTTCATAAGGCGCCAGGCATCCTGAATTGCCCCTTCCGTGTGGGTACCCTGGAAAAGCCCATAAAGCACCGCATGGTGCGTAAGCAAGTTCCTGGGCACACAGTCTTTGAGTTCATGTTCCAGGGCATCAAGCAGGACCTGAGCAAACTGGCAATCCCAAAAGGTGTGCAAAGATGTTTCCTCATAAAGGATGCACCGTGGGCAATGCCGGTACCTGCACAGGTTACGGGCATGCATGAATGTTCTGAGGGGCAACCCCCCCTGTATGGCCATCCATGACATGTCCTTGTGCTTGTTGGTCAGGCTGTCTGAAGAAACATTCCCCCAAACAACCTTTGCTGTGTCCTCTGGGAGCCCTGGAATAGACTCCGTCTTGTCTTTGGCTCTGATCAACTTGTGGATTGTCTTTGGTTTCCACAAATCGGGCTTGACTCCCTCCAGTTGGTGTTCCCTCACAAACTTTGTAACATCCAGGTAAAACCAAGGGGTGTTCCAGTTGTAAGGGTAGGAGCTGTCCCACTTGTCCCACCCCAGCGAACGCCAAAGTGGAAGAAGAAAAAAACGGGACATGGAGCTGCCAACAGAGTCCTTTTCTTTGCCGGTGATCGTCTGGCGGATGCAGTTACACACGAAGAAACTCCTCAGCAGGGTGGGGATGTCAGGGACTCCTTTTCCACCTTTGCAGGGGGCCTTGTACATAACTGACCGCTTTACTCTGTCCATCTTGGAGCCCCAGATGAAGTGGAAGACTGCCCTTGTGATGGCCCTGCAGACCGTAGCCAGCGGAGGCCATGCTTGGGCCATGTACTGCAGGACAGGAAGAATCTCATTCCGCAGCACCAGTGTCTTCCCTTCGATTGTGAGGTCTCTGAGACTCCAGAGGCCAATCTTTTGTCTGACCTTTGCCATTCTCTCCTCCCAGCACTTCAGGGCAGCGCCCTCACCGCCAAACCAGACTCCGAGGATCTTAATGAAGTCGGCTTTGATGGAAAAGGGGACGTTGTCAGAAGCCAGGTTCCAGTCTCCGAAGAGGAGGGTCTCTGACTTCCCGCAGTTGACTTTGGCTCCTGAAGCTTTGCTGAAGTCCTCGCAGGTCTGGACGAGCGATCTCACCGACTGCTGATCTGCGCAGAAGACGGTCACGTCGTCCATGTACAGCGAGCACTTGATCTGGGATCTGGCAGGTCCTGGTGCGGTGATCCCTCTGATCTCTGGATTCCGTCGGATGCACTCGGCGAAGAGCTCTATGCAACAGACAAAAAGAAGAGGTGAAAGAGGGCAGCCTTGTCTGACCCCAGACAACACCGGGAAGGGGTCAGTTTTCCAGCCGTTGACCAGCACCAAACTGAAAATATCACGGTACATTAGACTGACATAAGAACAAAACATTTCACCCAGCCCAAACCTACGCAGGACCTTGTTCATAAAGACGTGGGACACACGATCAAAGGCTTTTTCCTGATCAAGACTGACCAGGGCCGCGTGCACACGGCGGTCCTTGATGTAGTGAACCGTGTCCCTAATGAGAGCAAGGCTGTCGGCAATCCTGCGCCCGGGGATACCGCAAGTTTGGTCCGGATGGACGATCTGTCCGATGACAGTCTTTAGCCGGTTGGCTAGTACCTTGGCGAGGATCTTGTAGTCCACATTCAGGAGAGAGATGGGACGCCAATTTTTAAGGTCACATCTCTCCCCCTTCTGTTTATACAAGATCGTGATCATTCCTTCCCTCAGCGACTGAGGCATTTTGCCCTCCACGGCCATCTCCTCGTACAGCTCGAGCAGGTCCGGACCAATGAGGTCCCACAGCGCTACATAGAGCTCCGCTGGGAGACCGTCACTGCCCGGGGTCCTGTCTCGCCTAAAGGATTTGGCAGCAGAGTGCAACTCCTCCAAGGCCAAGGGGGCATTGGTGGCTGAAAGACCTGCAGGATCAATAAGGTTAGTGATACCTGACAGGAACTTCTCAGCCGATGTTTCGTCTGTTTCCTTTTCCTTGTAGAGGGAGCTGTAGTAGTCTGTGACCACTTCCATTACTCCCTCCTTACCTGACTTCAGGGTGCCTGTCTCGTCGCGGAGCTCTGTCAGGGGTGTGTGGCCGGAGTGGAGCTTTCGGAAGAAGAAAGAGTTGCACTTTTCCCCCTTCTCGAGATGCTCCACCTTGGAGCGGAAGATGATGCGCCTGGATTCCTCCGCAAAGTGCCCTTTCAGGCCCTCTTTGGTCTCCTCCAGATCCTTTCTCACATCCCAGCCACACCGCTGGAGGTCTTGAAGGGACTGTAGATCTCTCTGCAGCCTCTTGAAGTTCCTCCTGCGTTCGCAGGCTTGACGCCTGCCCTTCACCTGAAAGAAACTACGCAACTGAACCTTGACAAATTCCCACCAGTCACTGACATTATTAAAACAACATTTCTCATTCCTCCACCAAATGTATGCATCCCTCAGTTCTTGCATAACCTCCTCCCTTCCCAACAGTTCACAGTTCAGCTTCCAGGAGCCCGGACCTGGAGGAAAACCACAGCCCAAAGATCCCTGAAAGTGAATGGCCCTGTGGTCAGAGAAGAAGCAGGGGACCATAGCATACCTTGTCTGCTTGATGGTACGGGAGGTAAACACAAAGTCAATCCTAGAACGCACTGAGCCATCGGGGCGGCACCAACTGTAATTCACAGTGCCGTTCCCAATGGACCCAACAGCGTCCTTTAAGGATGCTTCGGTTACCATCTCCTTAAGCAGTTTGGAGGTGACATCCAGTTTGGCACCGTTGCTGGTGCTGCGCCCGTCCTCCTCAATGGGGCAGTTGAAATCCCCGCCCAACACTACCGCCCGGGTGGTTGCTAACTGGGCCCGCAGGGTTTGGAGTAGTTCCAAACGCTCACCCTTCTCAGGGGAGGCGTACACGTTGATAAGCCTAACAGGCTCCCCTGCCCAGGAACCGTCCACGACCAGTAAACGGCCACAGACTAGCTCAAGTACAGAATCAACAGTGAAGAGGCTCCCCCTGATCAGAATGGCGACCCCTGCAGACTTACAGCTATTACCCCCAGACCAGTAGGAGGGACCATGGGTCCACTGACGCATGAGGTGTTTGTAAGACCTGGAGAAAGGAAAGGCACATTCCTGCAACATGTACACATTACAATTCTGGTTATCGAGAAATGCAAAGATGGTCTGTCGTCTCATCAGGTCCTTAATACTCCTAACATTAATGGTGAATAAGTTAAAAGACCCCATTAGTTAAGAAATAAAAAGAAAACCGTTAACGTCATTTTACATTATACATTACCACTCCGGTCGGGCGGGTCTCCTCCTGCATTGTCGGGCGGGGGGGGACTCTCCTCCGGAGATTCCAGCTGCTGTAGCAGGGCCTCTTCCAGTTGCAGGACCCTGTTGACATCTGCAGGTTCGACTGGGATCTGCTCGAGTTCTTCCAGGAGCAGTTCCATGTCCTCTGCTTCTACCTCTGTGATGTGCACTGCCTCCACCTCCTCCCCCTCCTCTGATGATGTTGTGCCGTCCAGGTCAGTGACGGCTTTCTTCCTCTCCTGTTGTTGTTCAGCCGCTGGGCTTTCCTCTGCTTCTCTGGTCCTTTTTTTGCAGAGGGCTGGAGAGGAAGAGAGAGGCTGGGAGGGGTGGGTGAGGGGGGGAAAATCCTCCAGGGAGAAACCTGCAGCCCCTGGAGGGGAGGTTAGCGGGGCTGCAGGGGGAGAGGGAGGTGTGAAGGTGGGGGCTGGAGTGGGAGAGGGTGCTGGGGTAGCAGTGGGGGGCTTACCATTCTTCTCCTTGTTCCCATTGTTCTTGGCCGGAGCCGGAGGTGTTACCTTGGCTTTGGCTGGGGCTGGAGGCTTTCCTTTCTTTTGTGTATTGGCTGGGGCTGGAGGTGTCGGTTTCGCCTGAGCCACAGACGCATAGGTTCTTGATCTCTGTGGGCAGTCTCTGTAGATGTGGTCAGCCAATCCACATAAGTTGCAGGCCTTGGAGCGGGGGCAGTTTTTGGCCTCATGGCCCAGCACCTTGCAGATCCTGCATGCATTTGCTGTGCAGGTTTTTGCTTGGTGTCCCAACTGTCCACATTTCCTGCAGGTTTGAGGCTGGTCTGGGTAGTAGAGGAGTCCGGGGGAGCTGCCGAGAGAGAAACTCTGGGGGAGGTGTTTGAGCCCATCTGCTGAGCCCTCTTCCCGCTGGAGCTTTACCAGGACCGAATACTTACCCGTCCAGAAGCCGTTTGAGTCCATGATTTGGCTGGGATCCTTGATGACCGTGCAGAATCTGCTCAGGAAGGTGATAATATCTTTCACTGGTGTGTGGGGGTTTCGCATTGCGACCGTCACCCGCCTTTCCTCTCTTTGAATAGGGCTGTTGCCCACAAAGCGAGTAAAAGGGGATTCGGGCCCCGCCGCTTTAACCCTTTCCCAGTACCTCCTGCAAATAGCCATGGAAGCGAAGGTGATGTAAAACAGTCCCCCTATGAAGGTCTGTATACTCACCGTCTCTGCCTTGGAGAATCCCTGTTCCATTACCATCTTTTTCCCGAACACACCTGTCGACATGTCCGGGACCTTACCTTCCACCTCTTTTAGCCTTAGCACAACCGTCTGTCTCATCCATGGCTCCAGATTGGGGGACTGGTTAGCCTTGGGAGGCAGAGCGGAGGCCTGGGCTGGTGCTTGGGTTGCGGGTCCAGTTTTGGGTGGTGCGTTCCTGGAGCCCGTGGAGACATTTTCCGATTTCTTCCCAGAGTTCTTCCCTCTGCTGGCAGCTGTAGCAGGAGCCATCTCTTCCTGTTCCAAGGGTCTGGAAAGGAAAAGAGAGGGAAAAAGAAGGGTAGAAGGAGGGGAAAAGTCTGAAAAAAAAGAGAGAGAGAGAGAGTGGGCGGGGTTATGCAAATGACCCCAAGGGTCGTCCTTCAGAGCACTGCAATGGCCCCAGGGAGGGAAGAGAGAGAGAGGGGGGAAGGGAGTAAGAGAGAGAGAGAGAGAGAGAGAGAGGAGTTTTTAAAAAAACTCCTAAGTGTTATCAGCTCGAAGCGGAGTTAGAACTCCGAGTTTCTTCTTTGCCGGTCGTAGTCTGGGACTTCTTTCCTGAAGGTCGGAATCCCTGTAGATCGCTTCAAGATGAAGTGCTTCTGTCGCAGTCTGAAGCCGAAGTCGGTCTCTCTGGAGCTGGATCTTCCGAAGTGTCTCCGTCCGTCGGTCGATCAGATGATTCTCTTCCTGAGCTTCAGATCTTCAGACTTCAGCCTGCTTCAGTAGATCTGAACTGATAAGAACAGATACTACACTTGATCTTAGCCAAAAGGCCGAGAAGCGATAACCCGAATTGCGCACGCACCGACGGGCCCAGATCCTCGCTTGCTCTACCTCCATGGGGAGAGAGAGGGGCCATAACGCTTCCTCCTGCACCTACACTATCCTCCCCCCAAAACCCCAACCCCCACCTCACACACAAGCCCCCACATTACAGCATCTCGGATATCTTCTACAGCCCTTCTCTGGCTCTGGTCTCTTTGCGGGCTGCAGCCGACGACCACTCAGCACCGCAACAGCAACTTCACCACTCTCCCAGAAGCCAACATTTACATAGCCCCGCCTCTTTCTGGCGCACACAATCAAGCACACAACGAGCTCCTGCAACGAGTCCCGGCTGAAAGGGCATCACACCAAACAACGGGCGGATGACGACATTAACAGCAAACTGTCTCCTGCAAAGTCTTGCAAAGTTCTTTTTTCCCCTTCCTTGGGCTGCTTGTTGCTGCTGTTTCTTTGCACTTGTTGTGCTGCTGCTGCAGATTCGAGCTTGTTCTGATTTTTCAAACTGGATAAGAGAGGTGCACCGGTCCTGGAGGTACTGCAATACCAGGTCGATGCGTGGAGTGGACAGAGCAAGCTCTTCTTCCATCTCCCTGTTCCAAAAATCCATTTAATATATGGTCCCCAGATAGGGGACGTATCAGATATTAAACTGATAAGAACAGATACTACACTTGATCTTAGCCAAAAGGCCGAGAAGCGATAACCCGAATTGCGCACGCACCGACGGGCCCAGATCCTCGCTTGCTCTACCTCCATGGGGAGAGAGAGGGGCCATAACGCTTCCTCCTGCACCTACACTATCCTCCCCCCAAAACCCCAACCCCCACCTCACACACAAGCCCCCACATTACAGCATCTCGGATATCTTCTACAGCCCTTCTCTGGCTCTGGTCTCTTTGCGGGCTGCAGCCGACGACCACTCAGCACCGCAACAGCAACTTCACCACTCTCCCAGAAGCCAACATTTACATAGCCCCGCCTCTTTCTGGCGCACACAATCAAGCACACAACGAGCTCCTGCAACGAGTCCCGGCTGAAAGGGCATCACACCAAACAACGGGCGGATGACGACATTAACAGCAAACTGTCTCCTGCAAAGTCTTGCAAAGTTCTTTTTTCCCCTTCCTTGGGCTGCTTGTTGCTGCTGTTTCTTTGCACTTGTTGTGCTGCTGCTGCAGATTCGAGCTTGTTCTGATTTTTCAAACTGGATAAGAGAGGTGCACCGGTCCTGGAGGTACTGCAATACCAGGTCGATGCGTGGAGTGGACAGAGCAAGCTCTTCTTCCATCTCCCTGTTCCAAAAATCCATTTAATATATGGTCCCCAGATAGGGGACGTATCAGATATTAAACTGATAAGAACAGATACTACACTTGATCTTAGCCAAAAGGCCGAGAAGCGATAACCCGAATTGCGCACGCACCGACGGGCCCAGATCCTCGCTTGCTCTACCTCCATGGGGAGAGAGAGGGGCCATAACGCTTCCTCCTGCACCTACACTATCCTCCCCCCAAAACCCCAACCCCCACCTCACACACAAGCCCCCACATTACAGCATCTCGGATATCTTCTACAGCCCTTCTCTGGCTCTGGTCTCTTTGCGGGCTGCAGCCGACGACCACTCAGCACCGCAACAGCAACTTCACCACTCTCCCAGAAGCCAACATTTACATAGCCCCGCCTCTTTCTGGCGCACACAATCAAGCACACAACGAGCTCCTGCAACGAGTCCCGGCTGAAAGGGCATCACACCAAACAACGGGCGGATGACGACATTAACAGCAAACTGTCTCCTGCAAAGTCTTGCAAAGTTCTTTTTTCCCCTTCCTTGGGCTGCTTGTTGCTGCTGTTTCTTTGCACTTGTTGTGCTGCTGCTGCAGATTCGAGCTTGTTCTGATTTTTCAAACTGGATAAGAGAGGTGCACCGGTCCTGGAGGTACTGCAATACCAGGTCGATGCGTGGAGTGGACAGAGCAAGCTCTTCTTCCATCTCCCTGTTCCAAAAATCCATTTAATATATGGTCCCCAGATAGGGGACGTATCAGATATTAAACTGATAAGAACAGATAAGGTTTCAACAAATGTTTATTTAAAACCAAAATTAAAGATCACCATTATGGTGCAAGGGTACAGAATAAAAGCAAGGAGTTACATAAAAGGGTAAAATTACAATAAAATGTTCCAAGATGCCAGACCCCACATTGACATGGCTTCATTTTTCCCAAGTAATTTTTTATCCCTTAAGTAATAAATATACATTTCGCTTAGTGCAATCTTTATACAATCATTTACAGAAATAAAATCATGTTTAAAAAGCAAAATGTTCCTTACTTTCCAGATGGCATTTTTAAAACAGTTTAAAATCATCCAACAGATTTCATATTGTTTTACAGATGTGCAGGTAAAAAGTCCATATAAAACATAAAAATGATTAAAATCTTTAAAACCACCAATATGTTTAAAAAGCGGACCAACAGATTTCCATAACTCCTGTGCATAGGGACAGTTCCAAAACAAGTGTAAAATAGTTTCATCTATACAACATGTTTCTCTAGGGCATTTACCTCTGCCCACCAAGCCTCTTCGGTGTTGAAACTCCCGTGTAGGGAGGCATTGGTGGACAATAGCCCAGGCAAGATCCTTGTGAACATTGGCTAGGAACTTTCCAAAGACATTTCGCCATACCTGTTTGGATCTTGCCTCAGAGAAGTTGGACACTGTCAAGACCACATCATCATGTCTTAGTATTTTTGTAACCTTTCTTTGGTCCCCCAACACTTCCGGTTCAATTTCTTTTAGGCGAAACAGTCTTACAGCCTTTTCTAAAACCACATAGTGTTTTGGGGGACATAAAAGCACAGGAGTATTTAGCGGAACCCTGAACCAGGGCTTAAAAACCATACCTGCAGCATATTTTAAAAAACAACTAAAAATGCCATCAGTGTTAAAAAGTTTAAAACAAAAACAGAAGAATTTGACATAAAAGAATAAAAGAAGATTGGGAACATCTTTACCCCCACATTGTTTACTCTTGTACATACGATCTCTTTTGAGTTTTTCCATTTTAGAACCCCATAGGAACTTAAAACACACTCTTGTTAGTCTCTTAATGTACAAAGAGGAAGGGGGAAAAACCAGGGCAATATGCAGCATAATAGGAAGTAAAACCATTTTAATGATTAAAACTTTGCCCTCCATGGTTAAATCACTCAAGTTCCACATACATGTCTTCTTTTCTAAACGAGTTAAAACAATGTCCCAGTTAAGATCACCTTTGTTTTCGGCATTAAAAATCACCCCTAAAATCTTTATTTGGTTATGTTGCATTTTAACTTCAGGGGCAACAGACATATCAAAAACACCAATACCGAGACAATCACATTTGTGCAAATTAAGTTTGAACCCAGAGGCTCCACAAAAACCTGAAATGTGCAATAAAGCTCTTTTTAAAGAGTAGGCAGTTGTGCACAGGAGGGTGACATCGTCCATATAGCTCAGCACTTTTACCTGACGGCCACCTCCTCCAGGAACGGGAACACCTCTGATGATTTTGTCATTTCTTAAAAGGATTAAAAGGGGTTCAATTGCACAAATAAAAAGGAATGGGGACAGAGGACAACCTTGCTTAACCCCGGATTTTAAAAACACATTTTCTGTTAAAAACCCGTTAATAGAAATTTGGCTAAAACAAGAATTATATAAAACCTTAATACCATTTACAATAAAATCAGGCAATGCCATTTTTCTTAAAACTTTAAAAAGGTATTCATGCGAGACACGATCAAATGCTTTTTCAAAATCAAGAGATAAAATTGCAAGTTTTTGTTTTCGGTCATTAGAATACCATATAGCATCCCGAATGACATTAAGGGATTCCGCCATGGTTCTTCCCGGAACCCCACACACCTGATCGGGATGGATTAAAACATTTAAAAATGGCTTAACACGTAAAGAAATTAATTTTGCCATGACTTTGTAATCGACATTCAACAAGGTAATAGGTCTAAAATTCTCAAGTCTCTCTCTGTCCCCTTTTTTAAAAAGCAAAGATACGATGCCCCTCCTCCATGAGGGGGGTAAAACATCAACCTTAAAAGCTTCTTGATACAATAAAAACAAATCATCTTTTAAAATATCCCAAAACCGTAAATAAAATTCAATCGGCAGACCATCTTCGCCAGGGGCTTTCCCAGATGAAAAACTTTTAAAAACCGTAAAAAGTTCTTCCAAAGTAAAATCATGGGTTAAAACCTCCTGATCTAAAACACTTAAATTAGGCTCTAAAACATTAAGACAGTCATTTAAAAGGGATTCGTCAATACATTTCTCATTAAAAAGGAGTTGATAAAAATTAAAAGCAGTATTTAAAATATCAGTCATAGAAGTAGCACCGTTCAAAGATAAAATAGGGTCTCTTTTCTCCCGGATTTTCTTAAAAAAGAATCTGGAGCACTTTTCGCCTTCTTCTAAGTGCTTTACATGGGAGTTAAAAATGATTTCTTTACCCTTTTGTTCTAGGCACTTCTTAATTTCTGCTTTTAAAACCAACAAATCATTATCAACATCCACATCAACATCACGTAATTTAAAAAGAGTTTGCATCCGCGTATTTAAAACATAAAACCATTGTTTTTTCTTTTTAGCAACCATCTTACCTGCCTTAATAAAAAAATCTCTTATTTTGGGTTTAGTGCCCTCCCACCAACATAGCATTGAACTGTGGGGATCGCGAGTCAACTGCCACTGTCGGTAGGTCCGCACAAACCGCTTACAGATCTGGTCATCTTCGAGAAGTTGTACATTTAGCCTCCAAAGCCCTTTATCCACTTTCTTTTCCCCTAAAATATTGACCTGGAAAAGTAAAAGCTTGTGGTCTGAAAACACATTGTCTAAAAGAATGCATTTAAAAGGGTTAAAAAGGTCAGATAAAAACATAAAATCAATTCTCGAAGAAATTCTGCCATTCGACCAAGTAAAACCAGGATCTGTATGAGATAAAACCTTCCAAACATCTTTAAGGTTAAAATCATCAGTAAAATTTTGTAGCAGATAAGAGGTTCTATCCTTACGGTTAGGGTCACCCCCCTGCCTTTTTTCACCAACCCTAATACAATTGAAATCACCGCCCACAAGCAGAGGAGTAGACCCTACGCAAAACAATGGTACAAGTTCTAAAAGTTCGGCCCTTTCTTGCTTATCGGCCGAGGCATACACATTTAAAACGCGGAAATAAAATCCATTAAAACATAAATGGATTAAAATAGCTCTGCCGGGCTCTATTTCGGTCACAGTCTGAATCGTAATATTAGAGCCACGGCATAATAAACCTACCCCAGCAGTTTTGTTCTCATTTGACCCAGACCAAACGGATGGGCCCCAGTTCCAGTCTTTCTTTAAAAAACTGTAGTCCATAGCATTGTCAATTCCGCACTCCTGTAATAAGCAAAGATCAAAGTCCAGAGTCTCAAGGTATGAAAATAAAGCGGCTCTGCGAGCAGAACCCTTTAAAGATCTCACATTGAGAGATGCAATCTTAAGGCAGTTCATCTTAGCAGTTTACGTGGGTGTATCCTCCATCTCGGATTCCGATCCTTCTCCACCAGAGATTCCCAGCGATTCCACATCTCCTTCCCCAGGAGACCCGAACTCACCGATATTGACCGGGTCCGACGCGGACGTGTATCTCACCTCCGTTCGAGCCCTGACTTCTCCCTCACTGGAGTTGGATCCAACCGACGTACGCCTTCGGATTTCCACACCATCGCCACGCAATCTTTTCTCCGCAGGACGACTGCCACCTCCGATCGCACTCTCAGAAGAACAAGAAGGGGTTTCGCTAACCGTCACGCTCATATCTCTGGGAAGACCCGAGCCAGACCGCTCTGTCTCAGAATCTCCCGAAGTATCAGTCTGCCTGTCGGCAGACCTGGCAGCCCTCTTGTTCTTCTTCCCGTGATGAACAACTTGGTAACCCTCTGGATCTCTGCTTTTTTTAAGGGTATCAGGAACCATCTTTACAGGACTGACCACCGGCATGGTCATCAGCCTTTGCTCCGGTTCCCTTAACGATCCCCTACGGCTCGCAACTTGGCCTCCCTTTGCAGCATCCACTGCCCTAGGGGCAATGAAATCCTGCTTGGGTGCCACTCTGCACGAATCTGCAACTTTGCTATGGACTATAGCAGACACAGTCCGTCCTTGCTCTGAACTGGAGACCGACTTTCTCCGGGCGCCAAAGACCGCAACAGAGGGCTCCTCAACAGGAGGCACCCCCTTGGGTCCTGTCGGTTTTCCGTCAGACTTACCCGACTCGTGTCTGCTTGGGACCGTCCTCGCTGGGCCAGCTACCGCTGCTGGCCTTTGCTCGGATCCCGAAGGAACTAGAGGCATCGCAGCCTTTTCCGCATAGGTCGCCTTCTTTTTGGCCCTGCTGGGGCAGTCTTTGTATATGTGGCCGGCCTGGCCACACAAATTGCAAAGCACCTGCATTCGGCATGCAGATGCTATATGACCCGGTTGCCCGCATTTGTTACACCGGATCATGCGCTCTTCAGGACACGCGTCCTGTGTATGCCCAAACAAAAGGCAGTTACGACAGAAGAGAGGCATCCCCGAATAAAATAGGTAGCCCCTACTTCTGCCAATAAGGAAATTCGAAGGCGGGCGCTTAAAACCACCGATGCCTTCAGCATCCCGCCGGAACTTAACAAAGAATTTCCTTTTCCCGTTCCAGAAGTTTGCTGCATTCTTCACCTTATGTGAAAAACGCACTTCGGAACAGTAGCGTTCGAGAAAGGTGACTACTTCCGACGTATCGATATGAGGATTGTACAAATGGATAACCAAAGGCACATCCTCGTCACCGTAAAGCAAACAGAATTTCAGGCCGTCGAGCCTTCCATCCTGTAGATCTTTATTAGAAATTACTGCATAGATGTTCTCGCAGCAGGCTTGAGTGGTGCAGGTGATGGTATACACCCCTCGCCGTTCCTGGTCCTGAAGACAAAGAATATCTTCACTCCTGAGGCGGAGTATCCCAAACAGAACCTCCTGGACGATGAATTTCAGGTCCTTCTGTGGGCGATGTTTCTCCTCCACCTCGATACGGAAGGTATTCCTGATGCGAGTTTCCCCAGGTGGAAACTCGAAGGAAACCGGCATCTTGGAAGCTCCTTGACACCGTCGAGTCTAAAACCTACCTGCAAACAACCTGTCACTTCCACCAAAAGGGTCACTTCCTTGTTATCCGGGATTGGCCCCTTACCCAAAAGCAGCACGGGACTGAAGCTTTTAAGAAAAAACGATGTCCCGAGGCCAAGCAAGGGGGGTACCCAGATACCAAGACTGAGGTTTGACGCCCAGCCAAGGCCAAGTGGTGACCAATCAGCTTCCGCAAGCAAGATGGCACAAAATAGGTCTTACCTCTAGGCCGCACGCTACCGTCCGCCTGTCGATCGCAACTCGTTACCCTCAGAAACACTCACCGCCCAATAGCAGCAAGGGGCTTAAGTCTCCGAAGAGACGATGCCCCTAGGCCGAGCGGCGAGGGAACTTGGATACCCCCTGGCTAATCTCTCCTGTAGCAAGCTACACTTGATCTTAGCCAAGAGGCCGAGAAGCGATAACCCGAATTGCGCACGCACCGACGGGCCCAGATCCTCGCTTGCTCTACCTCCATGGGGAGAGAGAGGGGCCATAACGCTTCCTCCTGCACCTACACTATCCTCCCCCCAAAACCCCAACCCCCACCTCACACACAAGCCCCCACATTACAGCATCTCGGATATCTTCTACAGCCCTTCTCTGGCTCTGGTCTCTTTGCGGGCTGCAGCCGACGACCACTCAGCACCGCAACAGCAACTTCACCACTCTCCCAGAAGCCAACATTTACATAGCCCCGCCTCTTTCTGGCGCACACAATCAAGCACACAACGAGCTCCTGCAACGAGTCCCGGCTGAAAGGGCATCACACCAAACAACGGGCGGATGACGACATTAACAGCAAACTGTCTCCTGCAAAGTCTTGCAAAGTTCTTTTTTCCCCTTCCTTGGGCTGCTTGTTGCTGCTGTTTCTTTGCACTTGTTGTGCTGCTGCTGCAGATTCGAGCTTGTTCTGATTTTTCAAACTGGATAAGAGAGGTGCACCGGTCCTGGAGGTACTGCAATACCAGGTCGATGCGTGGAGTGGACAGAGCAAGCTCTTCTTCCATCTCCCTGTTCCAAAAATCCATTTAATATATGGTCCCCAGATAGGGGACGTATCAGATATTAAACTGATAAGAACAGATACTACACTTGATCTTAGCCAAAAGGCCGAGAAGCGATAACCCGAATTGCGCACGCACCGACGGGCCCAGATCCTCGCTTGCTCTACCTCCATGGGGAGAGAGAGGGGCCATAACGCTTCCTCCTGCACCTACACTATCCTCCCCCCAAAACCCCAACCCCCACCTCACACACAAGCCCCCACATTACAGCATCTCGGATATCTTCTACAGCCCTTCTCTGGCTCTGGTCTCTTTGCGGGCTGCAGCCGACGACCACTCAGCACCGCAACAGCAACTTCACCACTCTCCCAGAAGCCAACATTTACATAGCCCCGCCTCTTTCTGGCGCACACAATCAAGCACACAACGAGCTCCTGCAACGAGTCCCGGCTGAAAGGGCATCACACCAAACAACGGGCGGATGACGACATTAACAGCAAACTGTCTCCTGCAAAGTCTTGCAAAGTTCTTTTTTCCCCTTCCTTGGGCTGCTTGTTGCTGCTGTTTCTTTGCACTTGTTGTGCTGCTGCTGCAGATTCGAGCTTGTTCTGATTTTTCAAACTGGATAAGAGAGGTGCACCGGTCCTGGAGGTACTGCAATACCAGGTCGATGCGTGGAGTGGACAGAGCAAGCTCTTCTTCCATCTCCCTGTTCCAAAAATCCATTTAATATATGGTCCCCAGATAGGGGACGTATCAGATATTAAACTGATAAGAACAGATAAGGTTTCAACAAATGTTTATTTAAAACCAAAATTAAAGGTCACCATTATGGTGCAAGGGTACAGAATAAAAGCAAGGAGTTACATAAAAGGGTAAAATTACAATAAAATGTTCCAAGATGCCAGACCCCACATTGACATGGCTTCATTTTTCCCAAGTAATTTTTTATCCCTTAAGTAATAAATATACATTTCGCTTAGTGCAATCTTTATACAATCATTTACAGAAATAAAATCATGTTTAAAAAGCAAAATGTTCCTTACTTTCCAGATGGCATTTTTAAAACAGTTTAAAATCATCCAACAGATTTCATATTGTTTTACAGATGTACAGGTAAAAAGTCCATATAAAACATAAAAATGATTAAAATCTTTAAAACCACCAATATGTTTAAAAAGCGGACCAACAGATTTCCATAACTCCTGTGCATAGGGACAGTTCCAAAACAAGTGTAAAATAGTTTCATCTATACAACATGTTTCTCTAGGGCATTTACCTCTGCCCACCAAGCCTCTTCGGTGTTGAAACTCCCGTGTAGGGAGGCATTGGTGGACAATAGCCCAGGCAAGATCCTTGTGAACATTGGCTAGGAACTTTCCAAAGACATTTCGCCATACCTGTTTGGATCTTGCCTCAGAGAAGTTGGACACTGTCAAGACCACATCATCATGTCTTAGTATTTTTGTAACCTTTCTTTGGTCCCCCAACACTTCCGGTTCAATTTCTTTTAGGCGAAACAGTCTTACAGCCTTTTCTAAAACCACATAGTGTTTTGGGGGACATAAAAGCACAGGAGTATTTAGCGGAACCCTGAACCAGGGCTTAAAAACCATACCTGCAGCATATTTTAAAAAACAACTAAAAATGCCATCAGTGTTAAAAAGTTTAAAACAAAAACAGAAGAATTTGACATAAAAGAATAAAAGAAGATTGGGAACATCTTTACCCCCACATTGTTTACTCTTGTACATACGATCTCTTTTGAGTTTTTCCATTTTAGAACCCCATAGGAACTTAAAACACACTCTTGTTAGTCTCTTAATGTACAAAGAGGAAGGGGGAAAAACCAGGGCAATATGCAGCATAATAGGAAGTAAAACCATTTTAATGATTAAAACTTTGCCCTCCATGGTTAAATCTCTCAAGTTCCACATACATGTCTTCTTTTCTAAACGAGTTAAAACAATGTCCCAGTTAAGATCACCTTTGTTTTCGGCATTAAAAATCACCCCTAAAATCTTTATTTGGTTATGTTGCATTTTAACTTCAGGGGCAACAGACATATCAAAAACACCAATACCGAGACAATCACATTTGTGCAAATTAAGTTTGAACCCAGAGGCTCCACAAAAACCTGAAATGTGCAATAAAGCTCTTTTTAAAGAGTAGGCAGTTGTGCACAGGAGGGTGACATCGTCCATATAGCTCAGCACTTTTACCTGACGGCCACCTCCTCCAGGAACGGGAACACCTCTGATGATTTTGTCATTTCTTAAAAGGATTAAAAGGGGTTCAATTGCACAAATAAAAAGGAATGGGGACAGAGGACAACCTTGCTTAACCCCGGATTTTAAAAACACATTTTCTGTTAAAAACCCGTTAATAGAAATTTGGCTAAAACAAGAATTATATAAAACCTTAATACCATTTACAATAAAATCAGGCAATGCCATTTTTCTTAAAACTTTAAAAAGGTATTCATGCGAGACACGATCAAATGCTTTTTCAAAATCAAGAGATAAAATTGCAAGTTTTTGTTTTCGGTCATTAGAATACCATATAGCATCCCGAATGACATTAAGGGATTCCGCCATGGTTCTTCCCGGAACCCCACACACCTGATCGGGATGGATTAAAACATTTAAAAATGGCTTAACACGTAAAGAAATTAATTTTGCCATGACTTTGTAATCGACATTCAACAAGGTAATAGGTCTAAAATTCTCAAGTCTCTCTCTGTCCCCTTTTTTAAAAAGCAAAGATACGATGCCCCTCCTCCATGAGGGGGGTAAAACATCAACCTTAAAAGCTTCTTGATACAATAAAAACAAATCATCTTTTAAAATATCCCAAAACCGTAAATAAAATTCAATCGGCAGACCATCTTCGCCAGGGGCTTTCCCAGATGAAAAACTTTTAAAAACCGTAAAAAGTTCTTCCAAAGTAAAATCATGGGTTAAAACCTCCTGATCTAAAACACTTAAATTAGGCTCTAAAACATTAAGACAGTCATTTAAAAGGGATTCGTCAATACATTTCTCATTAAAAAGGAGTTGATAAAAATTAAAAGCAGTATTTAAAATATCAGTCATAGAAGTAGCACCGTTCAAAGATAAAATAGGGTCTCTTTTCTCCCGGATTTTCTTAAAAAAGAATCTGGAGCACTTTTCGCCTTCTTCTAAGTGCTTTACATGGGAGTTAAAAATGATTTCTTTACCCTTTTGTTCTAGGCACTTCTTAATTTCTGCTTTTAAAACCAACAAATCATTATCAACATCCACATCAACATCACGTAATTTAAAAAGAGTTTGCATCCGCGTATTTAAAACATAAAACCATTGTTTTTTCTTTTTAGCAACCATCTTACCTGCCTTAATAAAAAAATCTCTTATTTTGGGTTTAGTGCCCTCCCACCAACATAGCATTGAACTGTGGGGATCGCGAGTCAACTGCCACTGTCGGTAGGTCCGCACAAACCGCTTACAGATCTGGTCATCTTCGAGAAGTTGTACATTTAGCCTCCAAAGCCCTTTATCCACTTTCTTTTCCCCTAAAATATTGACCTGGAAAAGTAAAAGTTTGTGGTCTGAAAACACATTGTCTAAAAGAATGCATTTAAAAGGGTTAAAAAGGTCAGATAAAAACATAAAATCAATTCTCGAAGAAATTCTGCCATTCGACCAAGTAAAACCAGGATCTGTATGAGATAAAACCTTCCAAACATCTTTAAGGTTAAAATCATCAGTAAAATTTTGTAGCAGATAAGAGGTTCTATCCTTACGGTTAGGGTCACCCCCCTGCCTTTTTTCACCAACCCTAATACAATTGAAATCACCGCCCACAAGCAGAGGAGTAGACCCTACGCAAAACAATGGTACAAGTTCTAAAAGTTCGGCCCTTTCTTGCTTATCGGCCGAGGCATACACATTTAAAACGCGGAAATAAAATCCATTAAAACATAAATGGATTAAAATAGCTCTGCCGGGCTCTATTTCGGTCACAGTCTGAATCGTAATATTAGAGCCACGGCATAATAAACCTACCCCAGCAGTTTTGTTCTCATTTGACCCAGACCAAACGGATGGGCCCCAGTTCCAGTCTTTCTTTAAAAAACTGTAGTCCATAGCATTGTCAATTCCGCACTCCTGTAATAAGCAAAGATCAAAGTCCAGAGTCTCAAGGTATGAAAATAAAGCGGCTCTGCGAGCAGAACCCTTTAAAGATCTCACATTGAGAGATGCAATCTTAAGGCAGTTCATCTTAGCAGTTTACGTGGGTGTATCCTCCATCTCGGATTCCGATCCTTCTCCACCAGAGATTCCCAGCGATTCCACATCTCCTTCCCCAGGAGACCCGAACTCACCGATATTGACCGGGTCCGACGCGGACGTGTATCTCACCTCCGTTCGAGCCCTGACTTCTCCCTCACTGGAGTTGGATCCAACCGACGTACGCCTTCGGATTTCCACACCATCGCCACGCAATCTTTTCTCCGCAGGACGACTGCCACCTCCGATCGCACTCTCAGAAGAACAAGAAGGGGTTTCGCTAACCGTCACGCTCATATCTCTGGGAAGACCCGAGCCAGACCGCTCTGTCTCAGAATCTCCCGAAGTATCAGTCTGCCTGTCGGCAGACCTGGCAGCCCTCTTGTTCTTCTTCCCGTGATGAACAACTTGGTAACCCTCTGGATCTCTGCTTTTTTTAAGGGTATCAGGAACCATCTTTACAGGACTGACCACCGGCATGGTCATCAGCCTTTGCTCCGGTTCCCTTAACGATCCCCTACGGCTCGCAACTTGGCCTCCCTTTGCAGCATCCACTGCCCTAGGGGCAATGAAATCCTGCTTGGGTGCCACTCTGCACGAATCTGCAACTTTGCTATGGACTATAGCAGACACAGTCCGTCCTTGCTCTGAACTGGAGACCGACTTTCTCCGGGCGCCAAAGACCGCAACAGAGGGCTCCTCAACAGGAGGCACCCCCTTGGGTCCTGTCGGTTTTCCGTCAGACTTACCCGACTCGTGTCTGCTTGGGACCGTCCTCGCTGGGCCAGCTACCGCCGCTGGCCTTTGCTCGGATCCCGAAGGAACTAGAGGCATCGCAGCCTTTTCCGCATAGGTCGCCTTCTTTTTGGCCCTGCTGGGGCAGTCTTTGTATATGTGGCCGGCCTGGCCACACAAATTGCAAAGCACCTGCATTCGGCATGCAGATGCTATATGACCCGGTTGCCCGCATTTGTTACACCGGATCATGCGCTCTTCAGGACACGCGTCCTGTGTATGCCCAAACAAAAGGCAGTTACGACAGAAGAGAGGCATCCCCGAATAAAATAGGTAGCCCCTACTTCTGCCAATAAGGAAATTCGAAGGCGGGCGCTTAAAACCACCGATGCCTTCAGCATCCCGCCGGAACTTAACAAAGAATTTCCTTTTCCCGTTCCAGAAGTTTGCTGCATTCTTCACCTTATGTGAAAAACGCACTTCGGAACAGTAGCGTTCGAGAAAGGTGACTACTTCCGACGTATCGATATGAGGATTGTACAAATGGATAACCAAAGGCACATCCTCGTCACCGTAAAGCAAACAGAATTTCAGGCCGTCGAGCCTTCCATCCTGTAGATCTTTATTAGAAATTACTGCATAGATGTTCTCGCAGCAGGCTTGAGTGGTGCAGGTGATGGTATACACCCCTCGCCGTTCCTGGTCCTGAAGACAAAGAATATCTTCACTCCTGAGGCGGAGTATCCCAAACAGAACCTCCTGGACGATGAATTTCAGGTCCTTCTGTGGGCGATGTTTCTCCTCCACCTCGATACGGAAGGTATTCCTGATGCGAGTTTCCCCAGGTGGAAACTCGAAGGAAACCGGCATCTTGGAAGCTCCTTGACACCGTCGAGTCTAAAACCTACCTGCAAACAACCTGTCACTTCCACCAAAAGGGTCACTTCCTTGTTATCCGGGATTGGCCCCTTACCCAAAAGCAGCACGGGACTGAAGCTTTTAAGAAAAAACGATGTCCCGAGGCCAAGCAAGGGGGGTACCCAGATACCAAGACTGAGGTTTGACGCCCAGCCAAGGCCAAGTGGTGACCAATCAGCTTCCGCAAGCAAGATGGCACAAAATAGGTCTTACCTCTAGGCCGCACGCTACCGTCCGCCTGTCGATCGCAACTCGTTACCCTCAGAAACACTCACCGCCCAATAGCAGCAAGGGGCTTAAGTCTCCGAAGAGACGATGCCCCTAGGCCGAGCGGCGAGGGAACTTGGATACCCCCTGGCTAATCTCTCCTGTAGCAAGCTACACTTGATCTTAGCCAAGAGGCCGAGAAGCGATAACCCGAATTGCGCACGCACCGACGGGCCCAGATCCTCGCTTGCTCTACCTCCATGGGGAGAGAGAGGGGCCATAACGCTTCCTCCTGCACCTACACTATCCTCCCCCAAAACCCCAACCCCCACCTCACACACAAGCCCCCACATTACAGCATCTCGGATATCTTCTACAGCCCTTCTCTGGCTCTGGTCTCTTTGCGGGCTGCAGCCGACGACCACTCAGCACCGCAACAGCAACTTCACCACTCTCCCAGAAGCCAACATTTACATAGCCCCGCCTCTTTCTGGCGCACACAATCAAGCACACAACGAGCTCCTGCAACGAGTCCCGGCTGAAAGGGCATCACACCAAACAACGGGCGGATGACGACATTAACAGCAAACTGTCTCCTGCAAAGTCTTGCAAAGTTCTTTTTTCCCCTTCCTTGGGCTGCTTGTTGCTGCTGTTTCTTTGCACTTGTTGTGCTGCTGCTGCAGATTCGAGCTTGTTCTGATTTTTCAAACTGGATAAGAGAGGTGCACCGGTCCTGGAGGTACTGCAATACCAGGTCGATGCGTGGAGTGGACAGAGCAAGCTCTTCTTCCATCTCCCTGTTCCAAAAATCCATTTAATATATGGTCCCCAGATAGGGGACGTATCAGATATTAAACTGATAAGAACAGATTTTTTTTTTTTTTTTTTTTTTTTTTTTTTTTTTTTTTTTATAGTCCACTCAGTGCTTAAAATCAGAGAAATTCCAGAGAAATTTTATTTACCTCTCTTTTCACATTCCTCTTCTTATCACATCATCGTAGACATAAGCCTCAACTGATATTCCATATTTTAATATTCCAATCCGTTTCGGCTTTTCTACCTTTTAATCTTTTATCTTTCAAATAATGTATATACATCTCTGCACAAATCATTTTTTTACATTGCTTATAATCTAATACATTGTTTTTAAAGATTAACAGATTTCTTGCTTTCCACATAACTTCTTTCACTATATTTATTATTACCCAAGTAATGCTCATTTTATCCCTAGCACATTTTAAACCTCTCCCAAACATCACTACCTCATAATTAATATAGGACAACCCCGTTATAGCCTTCATAACCACCCCCATATCTCTCCACATTCTCTGCGCAAACTTACAATTCCATATGAAATGCATACACGTTTCATTCTCCGTGCACCCTTCCCTTGGACACTTAGGACTCCTCAACAGGCCCCTTCTGTACTGGAAATCTTTAACCGGCAAACATTTATGCACCAATGCCCACGCTAGATCTCTCTGACTATTCGTCAAATTTTTGTTCACGACCATGTTCCAGATCTCTTTGGAAATTTTACTGTTGAAATTCTCCACCGGACACACTGCTTCCTGCTTCCTCCAATCTGTACAAATCTTATTAATATTTACTAATTCCACCTCTGAATACTTAAACAAATCCCACCTTTTAATGATTTTATCCAGCACATTATAAAACCTCGTTCCGCTGAAAGAATAAGGCTTTTTAATATCTGTTTTAAACCACCTATGTCTGTTCAGTATCCACCCAGCTCCATATTTTACAAAGTAACTTGCCCATTTATCCTGCCTTGCTAACTTAATTATAAACTGAATGTATTTCAATTCCAGAAACTGCTGCACGTTCGGAACTCCTTTACCGCCATTGCCTAACTCCCTATACATTATTTCTCTCTTTAATTTCTCCATATTTGAGCTCCAAATAAATACAAAAATTTCCCTAATAAATCTCCGCATCCACAAATAATTAGGCAGAAACACCAACCCCACGTACAGAAGAATAGGCAAAATTACCGCTTTTACAATTAGAACCTTGCCTATTATGGACAGGCTCCGTAATTTCCACATTGACAATTTCTTTTTTATTTTCTCCAGCGCCTCCGCCCAACTAAGTTCTCCCGATACATTTTGAGAAAAGACTATTCCCAAGATCCTACTATTTCCCCTTTCCAATTTTACTTTACAATTCTCAAAATCCACCCATTTCCCATATACATTACATTCACATTTCTCTATATTTAGCTTAAAATTAGCAGCGCTATTAAAAATATCAGCCCAAAGAATTACTCTATTCACCGATTCCTTGTTTGAGCATAAGATTACAACATCGTCCATATAACCCAATGATTTTATACATTCCGTTTTCCCAGGCACTGACACCCCTTTAATGATTTTATCTCGCTGCAGCGCTAACAATAACGGCTCTATGGAACATATGAAAAGGATCGGAGACAGCGGGCAACCCTGCCTCACCCCTGATTTTACCTCTATCGGCTCAGTTTTAAAACCATTCACTAAAATTTCACTAGTAACATTTTTGTACAGGACTTTTAATTTATTAATAAAACCCTTACTAAAACCAAATCTTGTTAATACCGTAAACATAAAATCATGATTCACCCTGTCGTACGCTTTCTCAAAATCCAAGGATAGCAGCGCTATCCCCTGATCCCTTTGCATCACATCCTCCAACACGTCTCTCACAATATACAGATTTTCCCAAATACACCTCCCCGGGACCGCACACACCTGCCCCGGACCAATTATTTCAGCTATCACATTTTTCATTCTATTTGCAAAGATTTTCGCTATGATTTTGTAGTCCACATTTAACAAGGTAATGGGTCTATAATTTTTTATCTTATCTTTTTCACCTTTCTTATAAATAATTGTAACCACCCCCTTTTTTTGGGACAGTGTTAATTCCCCCGTTCTAAAAACTTCACCAATCATTTCTAAAAAATCATTCTTTAAAATATCCCAAAATTTCACGTAAAATTCGATTGTTAACCCATCACAACCCGGTGATTTCCCTTTTGCGCATGATGCTATCACAGCCTGCACCTCCTCCAGGTCTATTTCACGATCCACCCACTCTTGATCATTTACAGAAATTCTCTTTTCAATTAATGATATAAAATCCTCTACTATTTTTACATCGCATCCTTTTTCTGCAAATAAATTATTATAAAATTCATATACTTTTTTTAAAATCCCCTCAATACATTCTTCGTTCTCCATTTTGTCTATAAACACTTTTTTACTTAAAATTTTCTTAAAAAAATACCTTGTACACTTTTCCCCTTCTTCAATATCTCTAATCCTTGCATTAAAAATTATTTCCCTCCCTCTATTTTCAATCCATTTTTTAATCTTCTGTTTTATGTCATTAATCTCCTCCGCCACATCAAAACCCCTTTCTCTCAATCTTATCATCGTTTGCAGTTTAACATTTAACTCATTATACTCCCTTCTTTTCTTTTTACTGATTTTAATGCCAATATTTACAAAGAAATTTTTAGCCTCCCTTTTTAACCATTCCCACCATACTTTAACGGAAGAAAACTTCTTTTTTGTTTCTGCCACTGCGCATATTTTAACTTAAAACCCTCAACTACATCACTATCCTCCAATAAATCAGCGTTTAACTTCCAATCCCTTTTTTTATTCTTAATATTTTTATCTCGCAAAACAAAATCTACTATCAGCATTTTATGGTCTGAGAAACCATTTGCCACTAAAACAAAATCTTTTGTCATAAACTCTGACGATCCGAAAACAAAATCAATCCTAGATTTACATTTATTACTCTCAAAAGTAAAACCCTCTGTTTGTTTTTTACTCAAAACCCACAGATCCTGTAGCACAAAATCGGAAACTAAATTTTTAAGGATACCCGAGGTTACATCTAACCCCGCTTGACCTTTCCTGTCTTCCCTCTTTAGAATGCAATTAAAATCCCCACAAATTATAATTGGCTCTACACCTGGCAGAAAATAATAAATCTTATTAAGCAGCTCAGCTCTGTCTTCCTTTTCTACCGGGGCATACACATTCACAAACCTAATAATGCTTCCGCAATAATTAACTTTAACTAAAATCGCCCTCCCAGGTTCAATTACGAAAAAAGATACAAAATCACCAACATTTTTACAAAATAAGAAACCAACTCCGGAGTTCTTACTTTCAGTACTCCCGGACCAAAATGAAATACCCCCTTTCCAGTCATTTTTGGCGCATTCGCAGTCCTCTTCATTGCTCAAGCCGCATTCCTGTAAAGCAATAAAGTCCGCACCCAAGGAAGACAAAAAGTCAAAAATCGCTGCCCTCCGTATTTTAGATTTGATACTCCTCACATTTAAGGAGATCAATTTCCCCGCCATCAGGTTACATCATCTTTACTTTTCCCTCCGTACCTTTCCATTTCTGGGGTTTGACTTAACCTTTCCCCACTCACCGGCACCTTCCTCCTTGCGACCACCTCCACCGAAATGTCCGACACTGTATCTTCTTGATCCTCCATCTCCTCCACCACTCTCAACGATCCGCAATCCGAGTCCGGCTTGTGTCTCTTGTTGTCCGCTCTCTCGTCGTCCTCTCTTTCTGCATCCCGGCTCAACCTTTCAAAAACACTCAAACCGGACAAACAAAATTCATCCCCCAGAGTTAATCCAACATAGGGAACACCGCTCAGACTCTCTTCCTGCAACACCTCACTTTCCTCCCGCTCCACTGCCATTTCTTCTTTCCCTTCCCCCTCCACTTCAGTTTCCAAACTCTGCGGCTGCTCACTCCTAATTTCCCGCACCTGGGTGCTTAACTCCGCTGCCTGTTTTTTCTCTTTCTGAACTGCAACTCTCTCTTCACCTCCCGCTTCCACACTCGGTTGTTTCCCACCTTTCACCGCGCCTGCATAGTCCATTCCCCTTTCGGGGCACTCCCTGTACATATGGCCGAGTTCTTTGCACAGTGAGCACTTTTTTTCACTTTTACAGTCCTTGGTGATGTGCCCAAATTCTAAACAGTTCCCGCACATTCTTATACCCGCCTCACAGTCCTGCGGTATGTGGCCAAATTCATTGCACCTTTGGCAGTACTTAGGCATCCCCGAATAAAACATGAACCCCCTTTCCGCTCCCATTCTAAAGTTTGACTGGGGGTGTGAGATACCGTCATCAAACAGATCGCTCTCATGGAATTTTACTTTGAACAGTCTCTTCCCGTTCCATACGCCAAATCTGTTCTCAATATTTTTAAGGAACACCACCTCCTCTGCATCTTTTTTCAGGTGCCTTACCACATCCGCTAATGGCACATACGGGTTGTACATCTGTACGGTGACTATGCGCACCGTGTCACTATGCAAAAATTTAACCTCCACATCTTTAAACACATGATCATTTTTGTTTGCATAGTACTTACGCTTAAATTTCCTGTAGTCTTCGGTGCTGTGGAAAACCACCTCGTATAATCCTCTTTTTGGAAATTCAGGGAGACTGAAGATATCCTTGGGCATAAACCCTCCAACTCGCATGATCATTTCCTCCATCACGATATTTATTCCGTCTGAACCACGTCTCTCTTCTGGCAGTACAATTTGCACGGTATTTTTAAAGCGCGCCGGACTGGCCGCCGAATTCTCCTCTTTCTCCATTTCTCCGCAGCAGAATACCTAAAAAGGCGCTTTCTCCGCACTAGGCATTGAAAAGACCCTCCAGGCGATCCCTTCCTCACGATTTTGCAGGCCCCCCCCTATAGCAGCAAGAGGCTTAAGCTCCTCCGAAAAGGAGCGATGCCTCAAGGCCGAGGGGTAACGTGCTAGTCGCAAAACCTTCTGACACTTTTGATCGTGCCAAAAGGCCGAGAAGCGATAACCCGAATTGCGCACGCACCGACGGGCCCAGATCCTCGCTTGCTCTACCTCCATGGGGAGAGAGAGGGGCCATAACGCTTCCTCCTGCACCTACACTATCCTCCCCCCAAAACCCCAACCCCCACCTCACACACAAGCCCCCACATTACAGCATCTCGGATATCTTCTACAGCCCTTCTCTGGCTCTGGTCTCTTTGCGGGCTGCAGCCGACGACCACTCAGCACCGCAACAGCAACTTCACCACTCTCCCAGAAGCCAACATTTACATAGCCCCGCCTCTTTCTGGCGCACACAATCAAGCACACAACGAGCTCCTGCAACGAGTCCCGGCTGAAAGGGCATCACACCAAACAACGGGCGGATGACGACATTAACAGCAAACTGTCTCCTGCAAAGTCTTGCAAAGTTCTTTTTTCCCCTTCCTTGGGCTGCTTGTTGCTGCTGTTTCTTTGCACTTGTTGTGCTGCTGCTGCAGATTCGAGCTTGTTCTGATTTTTCAAACTGGATAAGAGAGGTGCACCGGTCCTGGAGGTACTGCAATACCAGGTCGATGCGTGGAGTGGACAGAGCAAGCTCTTCTTCCATCTCCCTGTTCCAAAAATCCATTTAATATATGGTCCCCAGATAGGGGACGTATCAGATATTAAACTGATAAGAACAGATACTACACTTGATCTTAGCCAAAAGGCCGAGAAGCGATAACCCGAATTGCGCACGCACCGACGGGCCCAGATCCTCGCTTGCTCTACCTCCATGGGGAGAGAGAGGGGCCATAACGCTTCCTCCTGCACCTACACTATCCTCCCCCCAAAACCCCAACCCCCACCTCACACACAAGCCCCCACATTACAGCATCTCGGATATCTTCTACAGCCCTTCTCTGGCTCTGGTCTCTTTGCGGGCTGCAGCCGACGACCACTCAGCACCGCAACAGCAACTTCACCACTCTCCCAGAAGCCAACATTTACATAGCCCCGCCTCTTTCTGGCGCACACAATCAAGCACACAACGAGCTCCTGCAACGAGTCCCGGCTGAAAGGGCATCACACCAAACAACGGGCGGATGACGACATTAACAGCAAACTGTCTCCTGCAAAGTCTTGCAAAGTTCTTTTTTCCCCTTCCTTGGGCTGCTTGTTGCTGCTGTTTCTTTGCACTTGTTGTGCTGCTGCTGCAGATTCGAGCTTGTTCTGATTTTTCAAACTGGATAAGAGAGGTGCACCGGTCCTGGAGGTACTGCAATACCAGGTCGATGCGTGGAGTGGACAGAGCAAGCTCTTCTTCCATCTCCCTGTTCCAAAAATCCATTTAATATATGGTCCCCAGATAGGGGACGTATCAGATATTAAACTGATAAGAACAGATACTACACTTGATCTTAGCCAAAAGGCCGAGAAGCGATAACCCGAATTGCGCACGCACCGACGGGCCCAGATCCTCGCTTGCTCTACCTCCATGGGGAGAGAGAGGGGCCATAACGCTTCCTCCTGCACCTACACTATCCTCCCCCCAAAACCCCAACCCCCACCTCACACACAAGCCCCCACATTACAGCATCTCGGATATCTTCTACAGCCCTTCTCTGGCTCTGGTCTCTTTGCGGGCTGCAGCCGACGACCACTCAGCACCGCAACAGCAACTTCACCACTCTCCCAGAAGCCAACATTTACATAGCCCCGCCTCTTTCTGGCGCACACAATCAAGCACACAACGAGCTCCTGCAACGAGTCCCGGCTGAAAGGGCATCACACCAAACAACGGGCGGATGACGACATTAACAGCAAACTGTCTCCTGCAAAGTCTTGCAAAGTTCTTTTTTCCCCTTCCTTGGGCTGCTTGTTGCTGCTGTTTCTTTGCACTTGTTGTGCTGCTGCTGCAGATTCGAGCTTGTTCTGATTTTTCAAACTGGATAAGAGAGGTGCACCGGTCCTGGAGGTACTGCAATACCAGGTCGATGCGTGGAGTGGACAGAGCAAGCTCTTCTTCCATCTCCCTGTTCCAAAAATCCATTTAATATATGGTCCCCAGATAGGGGACGTATCAGATATTAAACTGATAAGAACAGATTTTTTTTTTATTGAAAAATATACTTTATTATATATATATAATATAAATATACAAAAAACAAACATTTCCGTTTTTCATTCATTCATTGCATTCACATTATACTTTCAAAATAAAGCAATGGAGGTAGAGGGGGAGTGGATGGGGGGTGGGAGATGGGGAAAGGGATGTGGAATTTGAAACGCCCAAAGCTTTATTTTCCACTTAAACTTAGACAACAGGGGAGGGAGGGGGAGAAGGAGAGGGGTTTTTAGTCCTCTTCTTCCTCAAGGCTGTCCCGGATGTTGTAGTCCCGGAGCAGACTGTGAATCAGTCTGCGGCAATCTTGGATTGTCATCCTCTCTCTCCTCAGAATGAGGCAGTTCCTGGAATACCATAAAACGTCCTTAAAAGAGTTCATAAGGCGCCAGGCATCCTGAATTGCCCCTTCCGTGTGAGTACCCTGGAAAAGCCCATAAAGCACCGCATGGTGCGTAAGCAAGTTCCTGGGCACACAGTCTTTGAGTTCATGTTCCAGGGCATCAAGCAGGACCTGAGCAAACTGGCAATCCCAAAAGGTGTGCAAAGATGTTTCCTCATAAAGGATGCACCGTGGGCAATGCCGGTACCTGCACAGGTTACGGGCATGCATGAATGTTCTGAGGGGCAACCCCCCCTGTATGGCCATCCATGACATGTCCTTGTGCTTGTTGGACAGGCTGTCTGAAGAAACATTTCCCCAAACAACCTTGACTGTGTCCTCTGGGAGCCCTGGAATAGACTCCATCTTGTCTTTGGCTCTGATCAACTTGTGGATTGTCTTTGGTTTCCACAAATCGGGCTTGACTCCCTCCAGTTGGTGTTCCCTCACAAACTTTGTAACATCCAGGTAGAACCAAGGGGTGTTCCAGTTGTAAGGGTAGGAGCTGTCCCACTTGTCCCACCCCAGCGAACGCCAAAGTGGAAGAAGAAAAAAGCGGGACATGGAGCTGCCAACAGAGTCCTTTTCTTTGCCGGTGATCGTCTGGCGGATGCAGTTACATACGAAGAAACTCCTCAGCAGGGTGGGGATGTCAGGGACTCCTTTTCCACCTTTGCAGGGGGCCTTGTACATAACTGACCGCTTTACTCTGTCCATCTTGGAGCCCCAGATGAAGTGGAAGACTGCCCTTGTGATGGCCCTGCAGACCGTAGCCAGCGGAGGCCATGCTTGGGCCATGTACTGCAGGACAGGAAGAATCTCATTCCGCAGCACCAGTGTCTTCCCTTCGATGGTGAGGTCTCTGAGACTCCAGAGGCCAATCTTTTGTCTGACCTTTGCCATTCTCTCCTCCCAGCACTTCAGGGCAGCGCCCTCACCGCCAAACCAGACTCCGAGGATCTTAATGAAGTCGGCTTTGATGGAAAAGGGGACATTGTCAGAAGCCAGGTTCCAGTCTCCGAAGAGGAGGGTCTCTGACTTCCCGCAGTTGACTTTGGCTCCTGAAGCTTTGCTGAAGTCCTCGCAGGTCTGGACGAGCGATCTCACCGACTGCTGGTCTGCGCAGAAGACGGTCACGTCGTCCATGTACAGCGAGCACTTGATCTGGGATCTGGCGGGTCCTGGTGCGGTGATCCCTCTGATCTCTGGATTCCGTCGGATGCACTCGGCGAAGAGCTCTATGCAACAGACAAAAAGAAGAGGTGAAAGAGGGCAGCCTTGTCTGACCCCAGAGAGGACAGGGAAGGGGTCAGTTTTCCAGCCGTTCACCAACACCAAGCTGAAAATATCACGGTACATTAGACTGACATAAGAACAAAACATTTCACCCAGCCCAAACCTACGCAGGACCTTGTTCATAAAGACGTGGGACACACGATCAAAGGCTTTTTCCTGATCAAGACTGACCAGGGCCGCGTGTACACGGCGGTCCTTGATGTAGTGCACCGTGTCCCTAATGAGAGCAAGGCTGTCTGCAATCCTGCGCCCGGGAATACCGCAGGTTTGGTCCGGATGGACGATCTGTCCGATGACAGTCTTTAGCCGGTTGGCTAGTACCTTGGCGAGGATCTTGTAGTCCACATTCAGGAGAGAGATGGGCCGCCAATTTTTAAGGTCGCATCTCTCCCCCTTCTGCTTATACAAGATCGTGATCATTCCTTCCCTCAGCGACTGAGGCATTTTGCCCTCCACGGCCATCTCCTCGTACAGCTCGAGCAGGTCCGGGCCAATGAGGTCCCACAGCGCTACATAGAGCTCCGCTGGGAGACCGTCACTGCCCGGGGTCCTGTCTCGCCTAAAGGATTTGGCAGCAGAGTGCAACTCCTCCAAGGCCAAGGGGGCATTGGTGGCTGAAAGACCTGCAGGATCAAAAAGGTTAGTGATACCTGACAGGAACTTCTCAGCCGATGTTTCGTCTGTTTCCTTTTCCTTGTAGAGGGAGCTGTAGTAGTCTGTGACCACTTCCATCACTCCCTCCTTACCTGACTTCAGGGTGCCTGTCTCGTCGCGGAGCTCTGTCAGGGGTGTGTGGCCGGAGTGGAGCTTTCGGAAGAAGAAAGAGTTGCACTTTTCCCCCTTCTCGAGATGCTCCACCTTGGAGCGGAAGATGATGCGCCTGGATTCCTCCGCAAAGTGCCCTTTCAGGCCCTCTTTGGTCTCCTCCAGATCCTTTCTCACATCCCAGCCACACCGCTGGAGGTCTTGAAGGGACTGTAGATCTCTCTGCAGCCTCTTGAAGTTCCTCCTGCGTTCGCAGGCTTGACGCCTGCCCTTCACCTGAAAGAAACTACGCAACTGAACCTTGACAAATTCCCACCAGTCACTGACATTATTAAAACAACATTTCTCATTCCTCCACCAAATGTATGCATCCCTCAGTTCTTGCATAACCTCCTCCCTTCCCAACAGTTCACAGTTCAGCTTCCAGGAGCCCGGACCTGGAGGAAAACCACAGCCCAAAGATCCCTGAAAGTGAATGGCCCTGTGGTCAGAGAAGAAGCAGGGGACCATAGCATACCTTGTCTGCTTGATGGTACGGGAGGTAAACACAAAGTCAATCCTAGAACGCACTGAGCCATCGGGGCGGCACCAACTGTAATTCACAGTGCCGTTCCCAATGGACCCAACAGCGTCCTTTAAGGATGCTTCGGTTACCATCTCCTTAAGCAGTTTGGAGGTGACATCCAGTTTGGCACCGTTGCTGGTGCTGCGCCCGTCCTCCTCAATGGGGCAGTTGAAATCCCCGCCCAACACTACCGCCCGGGTGGTTGCTAACTGGGCCCGCAGGGTTTGGAGTAGTTCCAAACGCTCACCCTTCTCAGGGGAGGCGTACACGTTGATAAGCCTAACAGGCTCCCCTGCCCAGGAACCGTCCACGACCAGTAAACGGCCACAGACTAGCTCAAGTACAGAATCAACAGTGAAGAGGCTCCCCCTGATCAGAATGGCGACCCCTGCAGACTTACAGCTATTACCCCCAGACCAGTAGGAGGGACCATGGGTCCACTGACGCATGAGGTGTTTGTAAGACCTGGAGAAAGGAAAGGCACATTCCTGCAACATGTACACATTACAATTCTGGTTATCGAGAAATGCAAAGATGGTCTGTCGTCTCATCAGGTCCTTAATACTCCTAACATTAATGGTGAATAAGTTAAAAGACCCCATTAGTTAAGAAATAAAAAGAAAACCGTTAACGTCATTTTACATTATACATTACCACTCCGGTCGGGCGGGTCTCCTCCTGCATTGTCGGGCGGGGGGGGACTCTCCTCCGGAGATTCCAGCTGCTGTAGCAGGGCCTCTTCCAGTTGCAGGACCCTGTTGACATCTGCAGGTTCGACTGGGATCTGCTCGAGTTCTTCCAGGAGCAGTTCCATGTCCTCTGCTTCTACCTCTGTGATGTGCACTGCCTCCACCTCCTCCCCCTCCTCTGATGATGTTGTGCCGTCCAGGTCAGTGACGGCTTTCTTCCTCTCCTGTTGTTGTTCAGCCGCTGGGCTTTCCTCTGCTTCTCTGGTCCTTTTTTTGCAGAGGGCTGGAGAGGAAGAGAGAGGCTGGGAGGGGTGGGTGAGGGGGGGAAAATCCTCCAGGGAGAAACCTGCAGCCCCTGGAGGGGAGGTTAGCGGGGCTGCAGGGGGAGAGGGAGGTGTGAAGGTGGGGGCTGGAGTGGGAGAGGGTGCTGGGGTAGCAGTGGGGGGCTTACCATTCTTCTCCTTGTTCCCATTGTTCTTGGCCGGAGCCGGAGGTGTTACCTTGGCTTTGGCTGGGGCTGGAGGCTTTCCTTTCTTTTGTGTATTGGCTGGGGCTGGAGGTGTCGGTTTCGCCTGAGCCACAGACGCATAGGTTCTTGATCTCTGTGGGCAGTCTCTGTAGATGTGGTCAGCCAATCCACATAAGTTGCAGGCCTTGGAGCGGGGGCAGTTTTTGGCCTCATGGCCCAGCACCTTGCAGATCCTGCATGCATTTGCTGTGCAGGTTTTTGCTTGGTGTCCCAACTGTCCACATTTCCTGCAGGTTTGAGGCTGGTCTGGGTAGTAGAGGAGTCCGGGGGAGCTGCCGAGAGAGAAACTCTGGGGGAGGTGTTTGAGCCCATCTGCTGAGCCCTCTTCCCGCTGGAGCTTTACCAGGACCGAATACTTACCCGTCCAGAAGCCGTTTGAGTCCATGATTTGGCTGGGATCCTTGATGACCGTGCAGAATCTGCTCAGGAAGGTGATAATATCTTTCACTGGTGTGTGGGGGTTTCGCATTGCGACCGTCACCCGCCTTTCCTCTCTTTGAATAGGGCTGTTGCCCACAAAGCGAGTAAAAGGGGATTCGGGCCCCGCCGCTTTAACCCTTTCCCAGTACCTCCTGCAAATAGCCATGGAAGCGAAGGTGATGTAAAACAGTCCCCCTATGAAGGTCTGTATACTCACCGTCTCTGCCTTGGAGAATCCCTGTTCCATTACCATCTTTTTCCCGAACACACCTGTCGACATGTCCGGGACCTTACCTTCCACCTCTTTTAGCCTTAGCACAACCGTCTGTCTCATCCATGGCTCCAGATTGGGGGACTGGTTAGCCTTGGGAGGCAGAGCGGAGGCCTGGGCTGGTGCTTGGGTTGCGGGTCCAGTTTTGGGTGGTGCGTTCCTGGAGCCCGTGGAGACATTTTCCGATTTCTTCCCAGAGTTCTTCCCTCTGCTGGCAGCTGTAGCAGGAGCCATCTCTTCCTGTTCCAAGGGTCTGGAAAGGAAAAGAGAGGGAAAAAGAAGGGTAGAAGGAGGGGAAAAGTCTGAAAAAAAAGAGAGAGAGAGAGAGTGGGCGGGGTTATGCAAATGACCCCAAGGGTCGTCCTTCAGAGCACTGCAATGGCCCCAGGGAGGGAAGAGAGAGAGAGGGGGGAAGGGAGTAAGAGAGAGAGAGAGAGAGAGAGAGAGGAGTTTTTAAAAAAAAACTCCTAAGTGTTATCAGCTCGAAGCGGAGTTAGAACTCCGAGTTTCTTCTTTGCCGGTCGTAGTCTGGGACTTCTTTCCTGAAGGTCGGAATCCCTGTAGATCGCTTCAAGATGAAGTGCTTCTGTCGCAGTCTGAAGCCGAAGTCGGTCTCTCTGGAGCTGGATCTTCCGAAGTGTCTCCGTCCGTCGGTCGATCAGATGATTCTCTTCCTGAGCTTCAGATCTTCAGACTTCAGCCTGCTTCAGTAGATCTGAACTGATAAGAACAGATACTACACTTGATCTTAGCCAAAAGGCCGAGAAGCGATAACCCGAATTGCGCACGCACCGACGGGCCCAGATCCTCGCTTGCTCTACCTCCATGGGGAGAGAGAGGGGCCATAACGCTTCCTCCTGCACCTACACTATCCTCCCCCCAAAACCCCAACCCCCACCTCACACACAAGCCCCCACATTACAGCATCTCGGATATCTTCTACAGCCCTTCTCTGGCTCTGGTCTCTTTGCGGGCTGCAGCCGACGACCACTCAGCACCGCAACAGCAACTTCACCACTCTCCCAGAAGCCAACATTTACATAGCCCCGCCTCTTTCTGGCGCACACAATCAAGCACACAACGAGCTCCTGCAACGAGTCCCGGCTGAAAGGGCATCACACCAAACAACGGGCGGATGACGACATTAACAGCAAACTGTCTCCTGCAAAGTCTTGCAAAGTTCTTTTTTCCCCTTCCTTGGGCTGCTTGTTGCTGCTGTTTCTTTGCACTTGTTGTGCTGCTGCTGCAGATTCGAGCTTGTTCTGATTTTTCAAACTGGATAAGAGAGGTGCACCGGTCCTGGAGGTACTGCAATACCAGGTCGATGCGTGGAGTGGACAGAGCAAGCTCTTCTTCCATCTCCCTGTTCCAAAAATCCATTTAATATATGGTCCCCAGATAGGGGACGTATCAGATATTAAACTGATAAGAACAGATTTTTTTTTTTTTTTTGAAAGCCCGAGGTCGTGCTTTCTGCCTAAGTGCAAAAAAGTGCAAAAAGTGCAAAGTGCAAAATCCACACAAAGTGCACGAAGGTGCGTGGTTGGCCAGCCCCAAAAGGGACGATAGCCCGTACTCGTATCCACAGGCCAAAAGGCGCGGCGAAAAAACGAGTCTTCGAGCCCTCCTTCGCCGAAGCTAGGGAGGGCCCCTTTACATCCCCGACCCCCGGACCAAAAGGCTCACGGGGGCAAGGGTCTTCGGACTCTCCTTCGCCGCAAGGCTAGGGAGAGTCCCTTTCCTCCAGATTCCGCCGAAGCTTCCTCCGAGGTACAAAAACAAAGCCGCAGACTTGTTTTTTGTATCGGGGAGAGACTGGAACCAGATGGCCACACAGTCCTCCCCTTGGTCTGTGGGGCATACCCGAATGGGCAACTGCACCCTCAGAACCCATTAGAAAGGGTCACACATAAAAAGGTGAGGTGACAAAACAAGGAGTGAAAATAAATAAGGTGCCGTGCATACGGCCCCAGCCTGACGGCCGGATTTGTAAAAATTTTCTTTGCTCTAGCCAAAAGGCCGGGGCAAAAGAAGCGGGTGTAGCATAAAAGATAAAGTGCCATGTGCAAAGTGCCGTACTAAGTGCAGCGTGAGCCTCCACCTCACAGTGCTTGTTCGGGCACCCTGGGGTCGCTACTCCCAGGGCACGGCGCACCTCGGGCTTTCATGCTACCGGCCCTCTGGCCAGAGGATCAAGGTAGACTGTCTTGTATATGGGGGGCACCCAGAAAACCCCCCTAAGAACAGATACTACACTTGATCTTAGCCAAAAGGCCGAGAAGCGATAACCCGAATTGCGCACGCACCGACGGGCCCAGATCCTCGCTTGCTCTACCTCCATGGGGAGAGAGAGGGGCCATAACGCTTCCTCCTGCACCTACACTATCCTCCCCCCAAAACCCCAACCCCCACCTCACACACAAGCCCCCACATTACAGCATCTCGGATATCTTCTACAGCCCTTCTCTGGCTCTGGTCTCTTTGCGGGCTGCAGCCGACGACCACTCAGCACCGCAACAGCAACTTCACCACTCTCCCAGAAGCCAACATTTACATAGCCCCGCCTCTTTCTGGCGCACACAATCAAGCACACAACGAGCTCCTGCAACGAGTCCCGGCTGAAAGGGCATCACACCAAACAACGGGCGGATGACGACATTAACAGCAAACTGTCTCCTGCAAAGTCTTGCAAAGTTCTTTTTTCCCCTTCCTTGGGCTGCTTGTTGCTGCTGTTTCTTTGCACTTGTTGTGCTGCTGCTGCAGATTCGAGCTTGTTCTGATTTTTCAAACTGGATAAGAGAGGTGCACCGGTCCTGGAGGTACTGCAATACCAGGTCGATGCGTGGAGTGGACAGAGCAAGCTCTTCTTCCATCTCCCTGTTCCAAAAATCCATTTAATATATGGTCCCCAGATAGGGGACGTATCAGATATTAAACTGATAAGAACAGATACTACACTTGATCTTAGCCAAAAGGCCGAGAAGCGATAACCCGAATTGCGCACGCACCGACGGGCCCAGATCCTCGCTTGCTCTACCTCCATGGGGAGAGAGAGGGGCCATAACGCTTCCTCCTGCACCTACACTATCCTCCCCCCAAAACCCCAACCCCCACCTCACACACAAGCCCCCACATTACAGCATCTCGGATATCTTCTACAGCCCTTCTCTGGCTCTGGTCTCTTTGCGGGCTGCAGCCGACGACCACTCAGCACCGCAACAGCAACTTCACCACTCTCCCAGAAGCCAACATTTACATAGCCCCGCCTCTTTCTGGCGCACACAATCAAGCACACAACGAGCTCCTGCAACGAGTCCCGGCTGAAAGGGCATCACACCAAACAACGGGCGGATGACGACATTAACAGCAAACTGTCTCCTGCAAAGTCTTGCAAAGTTCTTTTTTCCCCTTCCTTGGGCTGCTTGTTGCTGCTGTTTCTTTGCACTTGTTGTGCTGCTGCTGCAGATTCGAGCTTGTTCTGATTTTTCAAACTGGATAAGAGAGGTGCACCGGTCCTGGAGGTACTGCAATACCAGGTCGATGCGTGGAGTGGACAGAGCAAGCTCTTCTTCCATCTCCCTGTTCCAAAAATCCATTTAATATATGGTCCCCAGATAGGGGACGTATCAGATATTAAACTGATAAGAACAGATACTACACTTGATCTTAGCCAAAAGGCCGAGAAGCGATAACCCGAATTGCGCACGCACCGACGGGCCCAGATCCTCGCTTGCTCTACCTCCATGGGGAGAGAGAGGGGCCATAACGCTTCCTCCTGCACCTACACTATCCTCCCCCCAAAACCCCAACCCCCACCTCACACACAAGCCCCCACATTACAGCATCTCGGATATCTTCTACAGCCCTTCTCTGGCTCTGGTCTCTTTGCGGGCTGCAGCCGACGACCACTCAGCACCGCAACAGCAACTTCACCACTCTCCCAGAAGCCAACATTTACATAGCCCCGCCTCTTTCTGGCGCACACAATCAAGCACACAACGAGCTCCTGCAACGAGTCCCGGCTGAAAGGGCATCACACCAAACAACGGGCGGATGACGACATTAACAGCAAACTGTCTCCTGCAAAGTCTTGCAAAGTTCTTTTTTCCCCTTCCTTGGGCTGCTTGTTGCTGCTGTTTCTTTGCACTTGTTGTGCTGCTGCTGCAGATTCGAGCTTGTTCTGATTTTTCAAACTGGATAAGAGAGGTGCACCGGTCCTGGAGGTACTGCAATACCAGGTCGATGCGTGGAGTGGACAGAGCAAGCTCTTCTTCCATCTCCCTGTTCCAAAAATCCATTTAATATATGGTCCCCAGATAGGGGACGTATCAGATATTAAACTGATAAGAACAGATTTTTTTAACTTAGGCTGTACCTAACAAAGAGGTACACCATTTTTATTAGACATTAAAAAAATATAACAGAGACATGACCATAAAATACAATTTTACAAAAGATTTACATAAAAGAAGACCAATCACATAAAAACCAATTCTTTGCTAGTAAGACATCTTGTTTCTTGTCTATCAAATAGTACAAATACATTTCACTAAAAGCCAATTTTAAAACATTTTTAACAGATAAAACATCATTTTTAAAAAGTAATATATTTCTCGCCTTCCATAATGCTTCTTTACAACAATTAATAATTTTCCATGCAATAATTTTATGAACAGAAGAGGGACATTCCAACGGGCCATATAAAATTGTAAAATAATCCATGTGCTTTGAATTTAAAATCTTCAGTAAAAAAGGAGTAATTTTAGTCCATAATTCTTTGGCAAAATTGCAAGTCCATAACACGTGTAAAACAGTTTCCTCTTCGCTGCAGCAATTCCGCGGACATTTTGACGAATTGGCCATGCCTCTTCTGTATTGGAAGGCTCTGCATGGAAGGCACTGGTGTATGCACATCCAAGAAAAATCTTTTTGAGAATTAAAACAATGCGTAAAATTTACCATGTTCCAAATCACTTTACTTTTGGCTTCATTGAAATTACCCACCAGAGATATTACTGATTCCATTTTTAAGGATTTTAACAATGTTTTAACATTCAATAAAACTTTTAGCTCCTTCCCTTTAAAATTATATAAAACCACTATTTTTTCTAAAATATCGTAATTTTTAGACAAAGTAAAAGAGTACGGATGACTTAAGTCTGTTTTAAACCAGCCACATTTTCTCATAAAAAGACCGGTATTAAAACGAATAAAAAAGGACCAATAGTGATTTTTAAAAAGAGCATTTAGACAAAAAACAAAAAATCTAACAAGTAAAAAAACCTTAAAATCCGGGAAATCTTTTCCCCCTTTTTCTTTTGACTTCATGACAATTTCTCTTTTAAGTTTTTCAGCTTTTGAGCTCCAAAAAAATGTAAAGCAAACTTTTGTAATTTTTTTTAAAAAATAAACCGGAGGAGGAAAAACCAGACTCAAATACAATAGAATAGGTAGAATCACCATTTTGATGATTAAAATTTTTCCTTCCATTGTCAACTTCCTCAGACCCCACATGCAAATTTTCTGATTTATTTTATTTGCGACCATGTCCCAACTTTCCAAACCGTTATTAGAAAGATTAAAAATGACACCTAAAACCTTAATTTTTTCCGATACTGGCACAGGGACGTCCCTTAAATCCAGATTTCCAAGGTTTAAAATTACACTCTTATTTAAGTTAATTTTAAAACCGGAAGCACAACAGTAAAACTGGATTTGCCGTAAATTTTTTCTTAATGAGAGAGTATCTTTACAAAAGAATACCACATCATCCATATAGGCAGAAATTTTAGCTTCAAGTCCACCACCGCCTGGTAAAAAAACACCCCGAATTTGCTTGTCTTTGCGAATTGCACATAAAAGAGGTTCTAGGGCACATATGAAAAGTAAAGGGGAAAGCGGGCACCCCTGCTTTACCCCAGATTTTAAAAGAACCTCTTGCGTCATAAAACCATTGACTAAAATTCTATTAGAACAATTCGTATAAAAAGATTTTAAACACAATAAAAAAGAGTCCGGAATTCCCATTGTATGTAAAACATTAAAAAGATAAAAGTGAGATACCCGATCGAAAGCTTTCTCGAAATCGACTGATAAAATCGCCAAATCACATCTCCTAATCTTAGTATCTTCAATAATGTCCTTTACTAAATTGAGATTTTCCCATACACTCCGACCTGGGACACCACATACTTGGTTTAGATGAATAAGTTTTTCAATAACCCTTTTCAGTCTGTTAGCACAAATTTTTGCAAAAATTTTATAATCACAATTTAATAACGTTATAGGCCTCCAGTTTTTTAAATCACACTTATCACCTTTTTTATGTAACAAAGTTACTACACCTTTTTTCCAAGAATTAGGTTTTTAATTCCAAAATTTTACCACAGTAAAAAGCGCAAATAAATCATCTTTAAGAACATCATAAAAAATTACATAAAATTCAATAGGTATACCGTCGTCCCCGGGGACTTTACCATTTTTAAAACTTTTAACCGACTCTAAAACCTCTTGTTCATTTAAAACTCTGATTAAAAAATTTTTAGAAACCTCATCAAGTTTGTTTTCAATTTTACACAGAGAATCTTTAACAAAATTCTCATCAACCACTTTTTCATTAAAAAGTTCAGAGTAAAAACCATGCACCTTATTTAGAATGCCTTGCAAATCAGACACCCCCTCAATTTTCTCAATAAAACCATAGTTTTCAACCTTTTTCTTAAAAAAATACCTCGAACATGTTTCGTTTTCTTCAATGTGTTTAACTCTTGAATTAAAAATCACCTCTTTCCCTTTTTGCTCTAGGCATTTAGTAATTTCTTTTTTACATTCAATAATATCATTTGCAACTTCAATATCATAATTCCTCATCTTATATAAAGTTTGTAAACGACAATTTAGAACCGCAAAGAAATCCCTTCTTTGCTTAGCTTTCCTTATTCCAACCTTAATAAAAAAATTTTTGATTTTTTTCTTCATACTTTCCCACCAAACACCAAAGGAAATATTTGGGCTTTTCTTTCTCCTACAATCAGTATAAAAATTTTTAAAATCTGTTAAAACCGTAAGATCATCTAAAAGGGAAACATTCAATTTCCAAGCAGTTTTCTTCTTAATCCTTTTAAAACCAGTTTTCACATAAAAGGATAAAATCTTATGGTCAGAAAAAACATTGGTTAAAAGATCACAACTGACAGGTTCCACATTATCAGAGGAAAAAACAAAATCAATTCTGGAACTGCACAATGCATTGCTCCAGGTTACACCATCTTCTTCAGGTAAATCCTTATTACAACATTTAAAAACATCAATAAACTTAAAATCAGTTAAAACATTTTTAAGCATAGCAGATGTTTTGTCATAATTCCGACTGGTAGATTGCGTAAAACGTTTTTCCCCTTTAAGAACACAATTAAAATCCCCAGCTAAAATCAAAGGACAAGAGTTATCAATAAAAAGAGGTAACATTTCTAACATCTCAGCCCTTGCCACTTTATCTGGAGAACCATAAAAATTTAAGAATTGCCATTTAACACCATTCATAAAACCTTTAACCAATAAAATTCTGCCTGGTAAAATTTCTTGTTTAAAATCAACAATAAAATTTCCCTTAAAAAGTATAGCAACACCCGCAGAGGAAGATCCGTTGGACCCAGACCACACCGAAGGACCATGAATCCAATCATCCTCATATTTCTTATAATTCAAACTGTGCGGGATGCCACATTCTTGTAAAAAGAAAACAGATGCGGTTAAAACAGATAAAAAATTAAAAAGAGCAGATCTCCGAACATTAGATAACAAACTTCTTACATTAAAAGAAATACCATTAAATGATGACATTTCCATAAGAAAAAGAAGTTAAAAACAAATCAACATCAGAGGCTACATTAATCTTTACCGGTCAGACATTCCATGTCACCGGAACTAAACTCTTCCACCTCACCAGAATCAACAGTGCAGAGTGTAGACACAGGGGAACTACAACCCTCACTGATATCAGAAAGACCCTCAAGAAAAGGGACTGGAGTATATTGCGGTAAATCTGATACATGAAGCTCTTCAGCAGGCTCTTTTCCTTCACGACACTGAATACTGGATTTTCTACCAGCAGTATCTTCCATCAGACCTCCTAGAAAAAGGTCTTCCGGAATCAACCGAGGTACTTGCATCACAGATGGAATAGCCAGTTGCTGACTCTCAGATGTCTCCGGGACCACAGAAACGACAGGACCCCTATCCTCTGCAGGAGAAGAAGAAGGAACCATACATGACTGCTTACCCGAAATAGCTTCATCATCATCATCATCATCATAAGAGGAACTAGATTTTTCTTTCCCAACAACACGTCTCCTCTTTGCAGCAGAAACTGGTTTGTTCATAGGTGGAGAGATAAAGGCTGGTTCGGCATCATCCAAATTCCCAGCAACCCCTTTGGTAAGGGGGGGTACTTTTGTCTGCCGCCCGCTGGCCTTTGTTTGCCGCCTCAGACGTCTCCTTTGTTTTGATGTCAACTGCGTTTGGAATCCCTCATTGCCCGAAACGTTTTCATTCTCTGAAGGTATCTCTGTAGATGGAGGTTGAGACACAGAAACAGAGGACATCACAACGGGAGCAGGTACAGAAACCGGTATAGGAACGGGAACAGGAGCAGGAACAGGAGCAGGAACAGAGTCAGAAGAAACAGTCTTGAGTACCCTGAGAGGGCACCCCCAAAAGGTATGTCCGACTTTCTGACAGAGCCTGCATTCTTTACCCTTAGGACACTCAATACCCGAATGTTCCTTACTGCCGCAATTTGTGCAGAGGGCCTCGCATTCAACCTGAAGGTGCCCGTGCTGCTTACATTTACGGCAGAACAACGGCATACCTGTATAAAAAAGATCTCCGTTAACAGTTCCCAGCTTGAATCTGGCAGGAGGGTGTTTTTTCCCCTTAAAACCATTTGGGTCCTTAATAAAAGTAACTTGATACCTCCACTTGGAGGTCCAGATACCATATTCATTATTTACTTTACCCAAAAGTTTGATATCTTTAAAGAAATTAGCCAGAAAAGTACGAATTACGTGTTCTGGTACAAAAGGGGAATACATTTTTACAACAAGAATAACACTTTCATCAACAAAATGTTGTATAATATTAACACCCTCTAATTTAGGATTTCCCTTCAAGTTTTCTAATTTACAGACGAAATCTTTGAAAATGCCTTCTGCAACAAAAGTAATATCAAAAATCCCTCTTTTGGGGTAATCCTGAATGGATAAAATCTCAGCTTTCTGGATGGAAAATAAATTGAAGAGGATGTCTTCCACCACATATTTAAATCCGCGAAGATCTGCTCCACCATTCTTGTAGGAGATCCGGATGGTGTTCTTTAATCTGGCGTAAACCGGAACAGCATTGGTATCAGCCTCCATGATAACATCAAAATGAAAATTACCAGTATTTCAAAAGGAAAACTGGAAAAGGAAGAGGAAGGACGCTACCCGTTTATCAAGAGGATGCCCCTTCCCCAATAGCAGCATGCAGGTTAAGCCAAAGGCGATCCTGCAAGGCCGAGGAAGGGGGTCTCCCGAAAACCGCAAGGCCGAGAAGCGCAAGCACAAAATACAATTCCTAGTGCTCAAAAAAAGCACTGGAACACAGGGGGGGATCGCAACCCGTTGCTCTGAGATTAGCCCCCTCCCCAATAGCAGCATGCGGGTTTAGCCTACCGAAGTAGGCGATCCCGCAAGGCCGAGAAGGGGGGTCCTCAAGAAGCACCTCTCGTCTAAGGTCTCATGCAGTGGATACCACACTTGACCTTAGCCAAAAGGCCGAGAAGCGATAACCCGAATTGCGCACGCACCGACGGGCCCAGATCCTCGCTTGCTCTACCTCCATGGGGAGAGAGAGGGGCCATAACGCTTCCTCCTGCACCTACACTATCCTCCCCCCAAAACCCCAACCCCCACCTCACACACAAGCCCCCACATTACAGCATCTCGGATATCTTCTACAGCCCTTCTCTGGCTCTGGTCTCTTTGCGGGCTGCAGCCGACGACCACTCAGCACCGCAACAGCAACTTCACCACTCTCCCAGAAGCCAACATTTACATAGCCCCGCCTCTTTCTGGCGCACACAATCAAGCACACAACGAGCTCCTGCAACGAGTCCCGGCTGAAAGGGCATCACACCAAACAACGGGCGGATGACGACATTAACAGCAAACTGTCTCCTGCAAAGTCTTGCAAAGTTCTTTTTTCCCCTTCCTTGGGCTGCTTGTTGCTGCTGTTTCTTTGCACTTGTTGTGCTGCTGCTGCAGATTCGAGCTTGTTCTGATTTTTCAAACTGGATAAGAGAGGTGCACCGGTCCTGGAGGTACTGCAATACCAGGTCGATGCGTGGAGTGGACAGAGCAAGCTCTTCTTCCATCTCCCTGTTCCAAAAATCCATTTAATATATGGTCCCCAGATAGGGGACGTATCAGATATTAAACTGATAAGAACAGATACTACACTTGATCTTAGCCAAAAGGCCGAGAAGCGATAACCCGAATTGCGCACGCACCGACGGGCCCAGATCCTCGCTTGCTCTACCTCCATGGGGAGAGAGAGGGGCCATAACGCTTCCTCCTGCACCTACACTATCCTCCCCCCAAAACCCCAACCCCCCACCTCACACACAAGCCCCCACATTACAGCATCTCGGATATCTTCTACAGCCCTTCTCTGGCTCTGGTCTCTTTGCGGGCTGCAGCCGACGACCACTCAGCACCGCAACAGCAACTTCACCACTCTCCCAGAAGCCAACATTTACATAGCCCCGCCTCTTTCTGGCGCACACAATCAAGCACACAACGAGCTCCTGCAACGAGTCCCGGCTGAAAGGGCATCACCACCAAACAACGGGCGGATGACGACATTAACAGCAAACTGTCTCCTGCAAAGTCTTGCAAAGTTCTTTTTTCCCCTTCCTTGGGCTGCTTGTTGCTGCTGTTTCTTTGCACTTGTTGTGCTGCTGCTGCAGATTCGAGCTTGTTCTGATTTTTCAAACTGGATAAGAGAGGTGCACCGGTCCTGGAGGTACTGCAATACCAGGTCGATGCGTGGAGTGGACAGAGCAAGCTCTTCTTCCATCTCCCTGTTCCAAAAATCCATTTAATATATGGTCCCCAGATAGGGGACGTATCAGATATTAAACTGATAAGAACAGATACTACACTTGATCTTAGCCAAAAGGCCGAGAAGCGATAACCCGAATTGCGCACGCACCGACGGGCCCAGATCCTCGCTTGCTCTACCTCCATGGGGAGAGAGAGGGGCCATAACGCTTCCTCCTGCACCTACACTATCCTCCCCCCAAAACCCCAACCCCCACCTCACACACAAGCCCCCACATTACAGCATCTCGGATATCTTCTACAGCCCTTCTCTGGCTCTGGTCTCTTTGCGGGCTGCAGCCGACGACCACTCAGCACCGCAACAGCAACTTCACCACTCTCCCAGAAGCCAACATTTACATAGCCCCGCCTCTTTCTGGCGCACACAATCAAGCACACAACGAGCTCCTGCAACGAGTCCCGGCTGAAAGGGCATCACACCAAACAACGGGCGGATGACGACATTAACAGCAAACTGTCTCCTGCAAAGTCTTGCAAAGTTCTTTTTTCCCCTTCCTTGGGCTGCTTGTTGCTGCTGTTTCTTTGCACTTGTTGTGCTGCTGCTGCAGATTCGAGCTTGTTCTGATTTTTCAAACTGGATAAGAGAGGTGCACCGGTCCTGGAGGTACTGCAATACCAGGTCGATGCGTGGAGTGGACAGAGCAAGCTCTTCTTCCATCTCCCTGTTCCAAAAATCCATTTAATATATGGTCCCCAGATAGGGGACGTATCAGATATTAAACTGATAAGAACAGATACTACACTTGATCTTAGCCAAAAGGCCGAGAAGCGATAACCCGAATTGCGCACGCACCGACGGGCCCAGATCCTCGCTTGCTCTACCTCCATGGGGAGAGAGAGGGGCCATAACGCTTCCTCCTGCACCTACACTATCCTCCCCCCAAAACCCCAACCCCCACCTCACACACAAGCCCCCACATTACAGCATCTCGGATATCTTCTACAGCCCTTCTCTGGCTCTGGTCTCTTTGCGGGCTGCAGCCGACGACCACTCAGCACCGCAACAGCAACTTCACCACTCTCCCAGAAGCCAACATTTACATAGCCCCGCCTCTTTCTGGCGCACACAATCAAGCACACAACGAGCTCCTGCAACGAGTCCCGGCTGAAAGGGCATCACACCAAACAACGGGCGGATGACGACATTAACAGCAAACTGTCTCCTGCAAAGTCTTGCAAAGTTCTTTTTTCCCCTTCCTTGGGCTGCTTGTTGCTGCTGTTTCTTTGCACTTGTTGTGCTGCTGCTGCAGATTCGAGCTTGTTCTGATTTTTCAAACTGGATAAGAGAGGTGCACCGGTCCTGGAGGTACTGCAATACCAGGTCGATGCGTGGAGTGGACAGAGCAAGCTCTTCTTCCATCTCCCTGTTCCAAAAATCCATTTAATATATGGTCCCCAGATAGGGGACGTATCAGATATTAAACTGATAAGAACAGATTTTTTTTTTTTTATTGAAAAATATACTTTATTATATATATATAATATAAATATACAAAAAACAAACATTTCCGTTTTTCATTCATTCATTGCATTCACATTATACTTTCAAAATAAAGCAATGGAGGTAGAGGGGGAGTGGATGGGGGGTGGGAGATGGGGAAAGGGATGTGGAATTTGAAACGCCCAAAGCTTTATTTTCCACTTAAACTTAGACAACAAGGGAGGGAGGGGGAGAAGGAGAGGGTTTTCAGTCCTCTTCTTCCTCAAGGCTGTCCCGGATGTTGTAGTCCCGGAGCAGACTGTGAGTCAGTCTGCGGCAGTCTTGGATTGTCATCCTCTCTCTCCTCAGAATGAGGCAGTTCCTGGAATACCATAAAACGTCCTTAACACAGTTCATAAGGCGCCAGGCTTCCTGAATTGCCCCCTCCGTGTGAGTACCCTGAAAAAGCCCATAAAGCACCGCATGGTGCGTAAGCAAGTTCCTGGGCACACAGTCTTTGAGTTCATGTTCCAGGGCATCAAGCAGGACCTGAGCAAATTGGCAATCCCAAAAGGTGTGCAAAGATGTTTCCTCATAAAGGATGCACCGTGGGCAATGCCGGTACCTGCACAGGTTACGGGCATGCATGAAGGTTCTGAGGGGAAGCCCCCCCCGGATAGCCATCCACGACATGTCCTTGTGCTTGTTGGTCAGGCTGTCTGAAGAAACATTCCCCCAAACAACCTTTGCTGTGTCCTCTGGGAGCCCTGGAATAGACTCCATCTTGTCTTTGGCTCTGATCAACTTGTGGATTGTCTTTGGTTTCCACAAATCGGGCTTGACTCCCTCCAGTTGGTGTTCCCTCACAAACTTTGTAACATCCAGGTAAAACCAAGGGGTGTTCCAGTTGTAAGGGTAGGAGCTGTCCCACTTGTCCCACCCCAGCGAACGCCAAAGTGGAAGAAGAAAGAAGCGGGACATGGAGCTGCCAACAGAGTCCTTTTCTTTACCGGTGATCGTCTGGCGGATGCAGTTACACACGAAGAAACTCCTCAGCAGGGTGGGGATGTCAGGGACTCCTTTTCCACCTTTGCAGGGGGCCTTGTACATAACTGACCGCTTTACTCTGTCCATCTTGGAGCCCCAGATGAAGTGGAAGACTGCCCTTGTGATGGCCCTGCAGACCGTAGCCAGCGGAGGCCATGCTTGGGCCATGTACTGCAGGACAGGAAGAATCTCATTCCGCAGCACCAGTGTCTTCCCTTCGATGGTGAGGTCTCTGAGACTCCAGAGGCCAATCTTTTGTCTGACCTTTGCCATTCTCTCCTCCCAGCACTTCAGGGCCGCGCCCTCACCGCCAAACCAGACTCCGAGGATCTTAATGAAGTCGGCTTTGATGGAAAAGGGGACGTTGTCAGAAGCCAGGTTCCAGTCTCCGAAGAGGAGGGTCTCTGACTTCCCGCAGTTGACTTTGGCTCCTGAAGCTTTGCTGAAGTCCTCGCAGGTCTGGACGAGCGATCTCACCGACTGCTGATCAGCGCAGAAGACGGTCACGTCGTCCATGTACAGCGAGCACTTGATCTGGGATCTGGCAGGTCCTGGTGCGGTGATCCCTCTGATCTCTGGATTCCGTCGGATGCACTCGGCGAAGAGCTCTATGCAACAGACAAAAAGAAGAGGTGAAAGAGGACAGCCTTGTCTGACCCCAGACAACACCGGGAAGGGGTCAGTTTTCCAGCCGTTGACCAGCACCAAACTGAAAATATCACGGTACATTAGACTGACATAAGAACAAAACATTTCACCCAGCCCAAACCTACGCAGGGCCTTGTTCATGAAGACGTGGGACACACGATCAAAGGCTTTTTCCTGATCAAGACTGACCAGGGCCGCGTGTACACGGCGGTCCTTGATGTAGTGAACCGTGTCCCTAATGAGAGCAAGGCTGTCGGCAATCCTGCGCCCGGGGATACCGCAAGTTTGGTCCGGATGGACGATCTGTCCGATGACAGTCTTTAGCCGGTTGGCTAGTACCTTGGCGAGGATCTTGTAGTCCACATTCAGGAGAGAGATGGGACGCCAAGAGGTCGATGCTGGAGTGGACAGAGCAAGCTCTTCTTCCATCTCCCTGTTCCAAAAATCCATTTAATTATGGTTCCCCAGATAGGGGACAAGTATCAGATATTAAACTGAATAAGAACAGATACTACACTTGATTTAGCCAAAAGGCCGAGAAGCGATAACCCGAATTGCGCACGCACCGACGGGCCCAGATCCTCGCTTGCTCTACCTCCATGGGGAGAGAGAGGGGCCATAACGCTTCCTCCTGCACCTACACTATCCTCCCCCCAAAACCCCAACCCCCCCTCACACACAAGCCCCCACATTACAGCATCTCGGATATCTTCTACAGCCCTTCTCTGGCTCTGGTCTCTTTGCGGGCTGCAGCCGACGACCACTCAGCACCGCAACAGCAACTTCACCACTCTCCCAGAAGCCAACATTTACATAGCCCCGCCTCTTTCTGGCGCACACAATCAAGCACACAACGAGCTCCTGCAACGAGTCCCGGCTGAAAGGGCATCACACCAAACAACGGGCGGATGACGACATTAACAGCAAACTGTCTCCTGCAAAGTCTTGCAAAGTTCTTTTTCCCCTTCCTTGGGCTGCTTGTTGCTGCTGTTTCTTTGCACTTGTTGTGCTGCTGCTGCAGATTCGAGCTTGTTCTGATTTTTCAAACTGGATAAGAGAGGTGCACCGGTCCTGGAGGTACTGCAATACCAGGTCGATGCGTGGAGTGGACAGAGCAAGCTCTTCTTCCATCTCCCTGTTCCAAAAATCCATTTAATATATGGTCCCCAGATAGGGGACGTATCAGATATTAAACTGATAAGAACAGATACTACACTTGATCTTAGCCAAAAGGGCCGAGAAGCGATAACCCGAATTGCGCACGCACCGACGGCCCAGATCCTCGCTTGCTCTACCTCCATGGGGAGAGAGAGGGGCCATAACGCTTCCTCCTGCACCTACACTATCCTCCCCCAAAACCCCAACCCCCACCACACACAAGCCCCCACATTACAGCATCTCGGATATCTTCTACAGCCCTTCTCTGGCTCTGGTCTCTTTGCGGGCTGCAGCCGACGACCACTCAGCACCGCAACAGCAACTTCACCACTCTCCCAGAAGCCAACATTTACATAGCCCCGCCTCTTTCTGGCGCACACAATCAAGCACACAACGAGCTCCTGCAACGAGTCCCGGCTGAAAGGGCATCACACCAAACAACGGGCGGATGACGACATTAACAGCAAACTGTCTCCTGCAAAGTCTTGCAAAGTTCTTTTTTCCCCTTCCTTGGGCTGCTTGTTGCTGCTGTTTCTTTGCACTTGTTGTGCTGCTGCTGCAGATTCGAGCTTGTTCTGATTTTTCAAACTGGATAAGAGAGGTGCACCGGTCCTGGAGGTACTGCAATACCAGGTCGATGCGTGGAGTGGACAGAGCAAGCTCTTCTTCCATCTCCCTGTTCCAAAAATCCATTTTAATATATGGTCCCCAGATAGGGGACGTATCAGATATTAAACTGATAAGAACAGATACTACACTTGATCTTAGCCAAAAGGCCGAGAAGCGATAACCCGAATTGCGCACGCACCGACGGGCCCAGATCCTCGCTTGCTCTACCTCCATGGGGAGAGAGAGGGGCCATAACGCTTCTCCTGCACCTACACTATCCTCCCCCCAAAACCCCAACCCCCACCTCACACACAAGCCCCCACATTACAGCATCTCGGATATCTTCTACAGCCCTTCTCTGGCTCTGGTCTCTTTGCGGGCTGCAGCCGACGACCACTCAGCACCGCAACAGCAACTTCACCACTCTCCCAGAAGCCAACATTTACATAGCCCCGCCTCTTTCTGGCGCACACAATCAAGCACACAACGAGCTCCTGCAACGAGTCCCGGCTGAAAGGGCATCACACCAAACAACGGGCGGATGACGACATTAACAGCAAACTGTCTCCTGCAAAGTCTTGCAAAGTTCTTTTTTCCCCTTCCTTGGGCTGCTTGTTGCTGCTGTTTCTTTGCACTTGTTGTGCTGCTGCTGCAGATTCGAGCTTGTTCTGATTTTTCAAACTGGATAAGAGAGGTGCACCGGTCCTGGAGGTACTGCAATACCAGGTCGATGCGTGGAGTGGACAGAGCAAGCTCTTCTTCCATCTCCCTGTTCCAAAAATCCATTTAATATATGGTCCCCAGATAGGGGACGTATCAGATATTAAACTGATAAGAACAGATACTACACTTGATCTTAGCCAAAAGGCCGAGAAGCGATAACCCGAATTGCGCACGCACCGACGGGCCCAGATCCTCGCTTGCTCTACCTCCATGGGGAGAGAGAGGGGCCATAACGCTTCCTCCTGCACCTACACTATCCTCCCCCCAAAACCCAACCCCCACCTCACACACAAGCCCCCACATTACAGCATCTCGGATATCTTCTACAGCCCTTCTCTGGCTCTGGTCTCTTTGCGGGCTGCAGCCGACGACCACTCAGCACCGCAACAGCAACTTCACCACTCTCCCAGAAGCCAACATTTACATAGCCCCGCCTCTTTCTGGCGCACACAATCAAGCACACAACGAGCTCCTGCAACGAGTCCCGGCTGAAAGGGCATCACACCAAACAACGGGCGGATGACGACATTAACAGCAAACTGTCTCCTGCAAAGTCTTGCAAAGTTCTTTTTTCCCCTTCCTTGGGCTGCTTGTTGCTGCTGTTTCTTTGCACTTGTTGTGCTGCTGCTGCAGATTCGAGCTTGTTCTGATTTTTCAAACTGGATAAGAGAGGTGCACCGGTCCTGGAGGTACTGCAATACCAGGTCGATGCGTGGAGTGGACAGAGCAAGCTCTTCTTCCATCTCCCTGTTCCAAAAATCCATTTAATATATGGTCCCCAGATAGGGGACGTATCAGATATTAAACTGATAAGAACAGATACTACACTTGATCTTAGCCAAAAGGCCGAGAAGCGATAACCCGAATTGCGCACGCACCGACGGGCCCAGATCCTCGCTTGCTCTACCTCCATGGGGAGAGAGAGGGGCCATAACGCTTCCTCCTGCACCTACACTATCCTCCCCCCAAAACCCCAACCCCCACCTCACACACAAGCCCCCACATTACAGCATCTCGGATATCTTCTACAGCCCTTCTCTGGCTCTGGTCTCTTTGCGGGCTGCAGCCGACGACCACTCAGCACCGCAACAGCAACTTCACCACTCTCCCAGAAGCCAACATTTACATAGCCCCGCCTCTTTCTGGCGCACACAATCAAGCACACAACGAGCTCCTGCAACGAGTCCCGGCTGAAAGGGCATCACACCAAACAACGGCGGATGACGACATTAACAGCAAACTGTCTCCTGCAAAGTCTTGCAAAGTTCTTTTTTCCCCTTCCTTGGGCTGCTTGTTGCTGCTGTTTCTTTGCACTTGTTGTGCTGCTGCTGCAGATTCGAGCTTGTTCTGATTTTTCAAACTGGATAAGAGAGGTGCACCGGTCCTGGAGGTACTGCAATACCAGGTCGATGCGTGGAGTGGACAGAGCAAGCTCTTCTTCCATCTCCCTGTTCCAAAAATCCATTTAATATATGGTCCCCAGATAGGGGACGTATCAGATATTAAACTGATAAGAACAGATACTACACTTGATCTTAGCCAAAAGGCCGAGAAGCGATAACCCGAATTGCGCACGCACCGACGGGCCCAGATCCTCGCTTGCTCTACCTCCATGGGGAGAGAGAGGGGCCATAACGCTTCCTCCTGCACCTACACTATCCTCCCCCAAAACCCCAACCCCCACCTCACACACAAGCCCCCACATTACAGCATCTCGGATATCTTCTACAGCCCTTCTCTGGCTCTGGTCTCTTTGCGGGCTGCAGCCGACGACCACTCAGCACCGCAACAGCAACTTCACCACTCTCCCAGAAGCCAACATTTACATAGCCCCGCCTCTTTCTGGCGCACACAATCAAGCACACAACGAGCTCCTGCAACGAGTCCCGGCTGAAAGGGCATCACACCAAACAACGGGCGGATGACGACATTAACAGCAAACTGTCTCCTGCAAAGTCTTGCAAAGTTCTTTTTTCCCCTTCCTTGGGCTGCTTGTTGCTGCTGTTTCTTTGCACTTGTTGTGCTGCTGCTGCAGATTCGAGCTTGTTCTGATTTTTCAAACTGGATAAGAGAGGTGCACCGGTCCTGGAGGTACTGCAATACCAGGTCGATGCGTGGAGTGGACAGAGCAAGCTCTTCTTCCATCTCCCTGTTCCAAAAATCCATTTAATATATGGTCCCCAGATAGGGGACGTATCAGATATTAAACTGATAAGAACAGATACTACACTTGATCTTAGCCAAAAGGCCGAGAAGCGATAACCCGAATTGCGCACGCACCGACGGGCCCAGATCCTCGCTTGCTCTACCTCCATGGGGAGAGAGAGGGGCCATAACGCTTCCTCCTGCACCTACACTATCCTCCCCCCAAAACCCCAACCCTCACACACAAGCCCCCACATTACAGCATCTCGGATATCTTCTACAGCCCTTCTCTGGCTCTGGTCTCTTTGCGGGCTGCAGCCGACGACCACTCAGCACCGCAACAGCAACTTCACCACTCTCCCAGAAGCCAACATTTACATAGCCCCGCCTCTTTCTGGCGCACACAATCAAGCACACAACGAGCTCCTGCAACGAGTCCCGGCTGAAAGGGCATCACACCAAACAACGGGCGGATGACGACATTAACAGCAAACTGTCTCCTGCAAAGTCTTGCAAAGTTCTTTTTTCCCCTTCCTTGGGCTGCTTGTTGCTGCTGTTTCTTTGCACTTGTTGTGCTGCTGCTGCAGATTCGAGCTTGTTCTGATTTTTCAAACTGGATAAGAGAGGTGCACCGGTCCTGGAGGTACTGCAATACCAGGTCGATGCGTGGAGTGGACAGAGCAAGCTCTTCTTCCATCTCCCTGTTCCAAAAATCCATTTAATATATGGTCCCCAGATAGGGGACGTATCAGATATTAAACTGATAAGAACAGATAACTTACACTTGAGCCAAAGGGAGAAGCCGAACCCGAAGCGGCGCCGCTTGGGCTAGGGGCGAGGGGGGACCAAATCATTCTTCCCTAATCACGATTTTCCTAAATCTATTAGCTAAATTTTGTAATCCACGTTTTGTATAATTTTTAATGTTTTCTTTATCTTCCTTTTTATATATAAGGGTTACCAAACCTTCTTTTTGAGATTGTGTCAGTTCACCTTTTTTAAAACACTCATTCACCAAATCGCACAAATCATCACTTAATAAAATCCCAAAATTTTAAGTAAAATTCCACAGTCAAGCCATCTAATCCCGGAGATTTATTTTTAGAAAAACTTTTAACTGCCTCCTCTAATTCAAACATGGTGATTTCCCCTTTTAAAACCTTTTGCTCATTTAAATTAAGGCATCTATTTAAATTATTTAAAAACATCTCCGCAAAACTTTTATCTATAATTTCCTTTTTACCTAATAAATTATTATAAAAATTAAAAACGACATCTAAAATATAATTTATATCATTAATACCATTTAGTCTTACGATCTGATTATTATTTTTATTTTTAACACATCTAAAAAAGAAGCTTGAACACTTTTCATTTTCTTCAAAATCTTTCACTCTAGAATTAAAAATAATTTCTTTTCCCCTTCGTTCAATCCACTTTTTAATATCTTTTTTCACATCATCAATTCCTTTATTAAAATCGTATCCTAGTTCTCTAAAAGCCAACATTCCTTGTAAACGAGAATTTAAAAGCTTAAAATGACTCCATTCTTTTTTCTTTTTCTTTATACCATTCCTTATAAAAAATAATTTACATTCATTTTTAACCCAATCCCACCATACACTCTTAGAAACAAATGTCTCTTTCATACTTTTCAAAAATTTATATTTATTTTCAAACAATTCACATATCCTTGCATCCTCTAACAATAAATAGTTCAACTTCCAAGGCCTTCTTGCTGTACTTGTTATATTTTCTGCACCCATTGACACACACAATATTTTATGGTCAGAAAATCCACTAATTATTAACTCAAAATCATGTATTTGAAATTCATTTGAACAAAAACAAAAATCTATTCTGGATTGACTATTTTTATTTGCCCAAGTAAAACCACTTTTATCTCCGTGTTTTAACCTCCATGCATCTTTTAGATCAAAATCTTTTATCAATTTTTTAAGAACAACAGAAGATTTATCTAATTTATTACTTCCAATCCTATCTTTCCCTTCTATTATGCAATTAAAATCCCCCAGCACAATAATAGGCTCTGAACCCACCAAAAAATAACTAATTTTCTCAAATAACTTAATTCTATCATTTTTACCTGTATTCCCATAGACACACATAATTTTGACTTTAAAACCCCCAAAACAACCCTTAACACAAAAAGCTCTACCTGGCTCGATTTCAAAATAACTTTCAAAAACAAAAGAATCACCTTTAATTAATAATCCTATACCGGAGTTTTTTATATTATTTTCCCCTGAAAAAAAAGAAGGTCCCCATTTCCAAGAATCTGATAGCAACTTATAATTTTTACAAAACTCAATGCCACACTCTTGCATACAAAAAAAATCGGTATTTAATGTGGCCACAAAATCAAAAATTCCATTTCTTCTACCTATATTCTTGATGCTTCTCACATTCAGGGACCCACACTTTATAAGCATCAAAAGGAAGAATTAAGGGGAAAGCAAAAAAAGGAAGGAGAAAAAAACAAAACTAAAAAAACACCCAAGGTCAAAAATCAGTCAAAATTACCAAAAACACAAAAGGAAGTAAATCACCCCGGGTCATTCTTACTTCCTTCGGGAAGAACAGTCAGGAGTCGCACTCAAGCGACTCAAGCCTCTGTCCACTCTTGCCGAGAATTCGCTTTCACTAACAGGAGAGAAGACACTTAGATCCATACCTGTCTATTGTCCACACACCTTCTTCTTCTTCCACCACTTCTATTTGATTTCTTCTCTTTCTCCTTCTTCTCTCTCCATCACTACACCCTCACTTCTTTCTTCCACATTTTCTTTCCCGACGATCTTTTCTTTTTCGATCTCTTTTTCGACAATTCTTTCTTCCTCTGCATTCTCCTCCTCTCCTTCTTCCTCACTTCTTATCTCACTCTCCTCATCCGAGAAAACACCTTCGGTCCTTCGTTTCTTCCTTTTTGTCACCTCTGGTCATTTTTTTTGCCTTTTTCCCTTCCAGTATGGTTAATTTTTGGCTTACCACTGGGCGTTGCTTCATTTTCGACTGGGTTCTGTTCCACCCTCACACTTTCTTTGGGGTACTTGGTTCTTATTTTCTTTCCCAGCAGGAATCTTTTTTACTTTACTGGCATATGAAGATTTAGTGCAGTTCATTATATGGGTGCCCTTCTACATCACAAATGGAACATCTGGGAATTTCTTGCATTCCTCATCATCATGGCCCATACCAGCACAAACTCGCACACCAACCAACTGTACAGCTGTTTGACATATGACCAAAATCATTACATTTCCAACAAAAAGTCGGCATACCTGAGTACTTCAGAAATCCTCGGTTTTCCTCTTCAAGCTGATGGTCTGAATTGGGTGGTCCAGTCCATTCTTCAGATGAGTTTATCATACCTCAGCTTGACTCTGAACACGCTTTTTACCGGTCCAGATCCCTGTACTCATTAAGAACATCTTTTACATACTCTGCCTCCTCAAAATCATTTTCATATACTCCAGAACCTCTTTAGTGGGAACATAAGTATTATACATGAGACATAACCATTCTCACATTTATCTTTGATGCTTAAGCTTACCTTACATCCAGAAAACTTTTCATCTTGCTGCTTCTCCATAAAAACTTTACGGAAATCATGGTATTTCACTGTCTCATGAAACACAAGCTCATAGATTCCCCTGTTGTAATATTCCGGTTAGGCAAAACAAATCCTTTGGCGTAATTCCACATTCTTTCAGCAGAGTTTCCACCACAAAAAACAATCCAGCAGCTCCACGATGTTCTTCTGGTATCTCCACAACAGCTGTATTCTTGTATCTTGGTTTGTAGATCCGATGGTGTTCCAAATAAATCCTCCATCTTCTTGAGGGAAGCTACCCTTCACCACACTAAGGTGGATCCGGGCACTTCAAATTGATTCCCTCCTCAAACTTAAAACGGTTTCCTCCATAGCAGCAGCTGGCTTAAGACTCCGGTAGGAGCCGATGCCAGAAGGCCGAGAATCAAGCGTTTCAGTCACACTTTCAGCAAAAATCCAATGGATCTTTGCCAAAAGGCCGAGAAGCGATAACCCGAATTGCGCACGCACCGACGGGCCCAGATCCTCGCTTGCTCTACCTCCATGGGGAGAGAGAGGGGCCATAACGCTTCCTCCTGCACTACACTATCCTCCCCCAAAACCCCAACCCCCACCTCACACACAAGCCCCCACATTACAGCATCTCGGATATCTTCTACAGCCCTTCTCTGGCTCTGGTTCTCTTTGCGGGCTGCAGCCGACGACCACTCAGCACCGCAACAGCAACTTCACCACTCTCCCAGAAGCCAACATTTACATAGCCCCGCCTCTTTCTGGCGCACACAATCAAGCACACAACGAGCTCCTGCAACGAGTCCCGGCTGAAAGGGCATCACACCAAACAACGGGCGGATGACGACATTAACAGCAAACTGTCTCCTGCAAAGTCTTGCAAAGTTCTTTTTTCCCCTTCCTTGGGCTGCTTGTTGCTGCTGTTTCTTTGCACTTGTTGTGCTGCTGCTGCAGATTCGAGCTTGTTCTGATTTTTCAAACTGGATAAGAGAGGTGCACCGGTCCTGGAGGTACTGCAATACCAGGTCGATGCGTGGAGTGGACAGAGCAAGCTCTTCTTCCATCTCCCTGTTCCAAAAATCCATTTAATATATGGTCCCCAGATAGGGGACGTATCAGATATTAAACTGATAAGAACAGATACTACACTTGATCTTAGCCAAAAGGCCGAGAAGCGATAACCCGAATTGCGCACGCACCGACGGGCCCAGATCCTCGCTTGCTCTACCTCCATGGGGAGAGAGAGGGGCCATAACGCTTCCTCCTGCACCTACACTATCCTCCCCCCAAAACCCCAACCCCCACCTCACACACAAGCCCCCACATTACAGCATCTCGGATATCTTCTACAGCCCTTCTCTGGCTCTGGTCTCTTTGCGGGCTGCAGCCGACGACCACTCAGCACCGCAACAGCAACTTCACCACTCTCCCAGAAGCCAACATTTACATAGCCCCGCCTCTTTCTGGCGCACACAATCAAGCACACAACGAGCTCCTGCAACGAGTCCCGGCTGAAAGGGCATCACACCAAACAACGGGCGGATGACGACATTAACAGCAAACTGTCTCCTGCAAAGTCTTGCAAAGTTCTTTTTTCCCCTTCCTTGGGCTGCTTGTTGCTGCTGTTTCTTTGCACTTGTTGTGCTGCTGCTGCAGATTCGAGCTTGTTCTGATTTTTCAAACTGGATAAGAGAGGTGCACCGGTCCTGGAGGTACTGCAATACCAGGTCGATGCGTGGAGTGGACAGAGCAAGCTCTTCTTCCATCTCCCTGTTCCAAAAATCCATTTAATATATGGTCCCCAGATAGGGGACGTATCAGATATTAAACTGATAAGAACAGATACTACACTTGATCTTAGCCAAAAGGCCGAGAAGCGATAACCCGAATTGCGCACGCACCGACGGGCCCAGATCCTCGCTTGCTCTACCTCCATGGGGAGAGAGAGGGGCCATAACGCTTCCTCCTGCACCTACACTATCCTCCCCCCAAAACCCCAACCCCCACCTCACACACAAGCCCCCACATTACAGCATCTCGGATATCTTCTACAGCCCTTCTCTGGCTCTGGTCTCTTTGCGGGCTGCAGCCGACGACCACTCAGCACCGCAACAGCAACTTCACCACTCTCCCAGAAGCCAACATTTACATAGCCCCGCCTCTTTCTGGCGCACACAATCAAGCACACAACGAGCTCCTGCAACGAGTCCCGGCTGAAAGGGCATCACACCAAACAACGGGCGGATGACGACATTAACAGCAAACTGTCTCCTGCAAAGTCTTGCAAAGTTCTTTTTTCCCCTTCCTTGGGCTGCTTGTTGCTGCTGTTTCTTTGCACTTGTTGTGCTGCTGCTGCAGATTCGAGCTTGTTCTGATTTTTCAAACTGGATAAGAGAGGTGCACCGGTCCTGGAGGTACTGCAATACCAGGTCGATGCGTGGAGTGGACAGAGCAAGCTCTTCTTCCATCTCCCTGTTCCAAAAATCCATTTAATATATGGTCCCCAGATAGGGGACGTATCAGATATTAAACTGATAAGAACAGATTTTTTTTTTTTTTTTTAAATCCTTTCAGTTTGAGTTTCTTTCATAAGAAAAATTTTCCATTACAAACAAAAATGAAAAAATCAAGAAAGAAACTATGACACATCATAAAGGAAAAAGAAAATATTCTTAGAAAAATTTTTTTAAGAAAATTTATACCAGTCTTTAATTTTCCATTCATTCATGGCAGACATTCCAAATTTTTTCTTATCAACTAAATACAAAATATATAGATTACTTAAGGCAAATTTTATACAGTCGGTTATAGTTAACTCATCCCTTCTTAAAACTAAAATATTTCTACACTTCCAAATAGCTTCTTTGGTTACATTAATAATTTGCCAGGCCTTGATAGCATCCCCATTTTTACATTTTAAGTTCAGTCCAAAAAAAACTTGCTCATAACCTAAAAACTCAAGCTCTCCTACATATTTTAAAAAACCTCTCATCTTCTCCCACACCATTCTTGAGAAACTACAATTCCAGAAGACATGCATTACCGTTTCATCATATACACAACCATTTCTGGGACATTTGGGGTTATTTAATAAACCTCTTAAGTACTGGAAGTTCCTTACTGGCAAGCAATCATGAACTACTGCCCATGCCAAATCCTTTTGACTATTGGTAAGATTTTTATTCAGTACCATATTCCAGATGTTTTTAGAAACTTTAGCGTTAAATTTTTCAACCGGGTATATTAATTCATTTTTTTTAAAACTTTTAACTATTTGTTTTGCGTTTACAAGCTCAGTAAAATCAAATGTATTTAAATTATATTTTCTCACTATTTTCTCTAAAATCACATAAAACCTACTGATTTTAAAAGCGCGCGGTTTATTTAAATCAATTCCCAACCATTTATATTTATTAAAGAACCAACCTCCGCTATATTTTATAAAATTGGACACAATACTCTCTTTTTTTAACAACCTAAAAATAAAAGCAGCATGTTTTAATGATAAAAAAAGTCTTAGGTCAGGCACACCTCTACCCCCGTTATCTATATCTTTATACATAATTTCTCTTTTTATTTTCTCCATTTTAGATCCCCATATAAAAACGAAGATTTCTCTTATAAATTTCCTCATGTACAAATCCGATGGTAAAAACACAATAGACACATATAATAAAAGGGATAAAATTACGGCCTTAATAATTAAAACTTTCCCTACAATTGACAGGTTCCTTAGTTTCCAAAAACCCAATTTTCTCCTAATTTTACTCAACACAACCGCCCAATCGTCTTCACCCGAGAGAGACTGGTTAAAAGTAATCCCTAATATTTTTACACTACTCTTAATAACTTTGAATTTACAGAACATATCAAAATTCCAGTTCCCATAAGCGCAACATGTTGATTTACTCAAATTCAGACTCAATCCAGATATACATTTAAAACAACCTGTAATAAAACATACCCTATTAATAGAAGTTGAGTTCCTACATATCACTACCACATCATCCATGTACGCTAAACATTTCACTTCCTTTCCTCCACCTCCAGGAATCTTTATACCCTTAATTAATTTATCTCTTCTAAAAAATTGTACTAAAGGCTCCATGATGCAAATAAATAAAATGGGAGATAAAGGACAACCCTGTCTCACTCCTGATTGTATATTAATTTTTTTTGTTAAAAACCCATTAACTAAAACCTTACTTTCAACCTTATTATATAAAATTTTAATCATTTTAATAAAATCAATAGGCAAATTCATTTTTTCTAAAACAAGGAACATAAAATCATGTGATATACTGTCAAATGCTTTTTCAAAATCTAAAGAAAAAAGACTGACACCCTGATCTCTATCTAAAACATCGTATAACATATCCCTTATTAATATCACGTTTTCCCAAATCATTCTTCCTGGTACTGCACAATTCTGACCCTCTTCAATCACGATGTTTATTATTTTCCTAAATCTATTAGCTATAACTTTCGCCATAATTTTGTAATCCACGTTTAACAATGTTATTGGCCTATAATTTTTAATGTTTTCTTTATCTTCCTTTTTATATATAAGGGTTACCAAACCTTCTTTTTGAGATTGTGTCAGTTCACCTTTTTTAAAACACTCATTCACCAAATCGCACAAATCATACTTAATAAAATCCCAAAATTTTAAGTAAAATTCCACAGTCAAGCCATCTAATCCCGGAGATTTATTTTTAGAAAAACTTTTAACTGCCTCCTCTAATTCAAACATGGTGATTTCCCCTTTTAAAACCTTTTGCTCATTTAAATTAAGGCATCTATTTAAATTATTTAAAAACATCTCCGCAAAACTTTTATCTATAATTTCCTTTTTACCTAATAAATTATTATAAAAATTAAAAACGACATCTAAAATATAATTTATATCATTAATACCATTTAGTCTTACGATCTGATTATTATTTTTATTTTTAACACATCTAAAAAAGAAGCTTGAACACTTTTCATTTTCTTCAAAATCTTTCACTCTAGAATTAAAAATAATTTCTTTTCCCCTTCGTTCAATCCACTTTTTAATATCTTTTTTCACATCATCAATTCCTTTATTAAAATCGTATCCTAGTTCTCTAAAAGCCAACATTCCTTGTAAACGAGAATTTAAAAGCTTAAAATGACTCCATTCTTTTTTCTTTTTCTTTATACCATTCCTTATAAAAAATAATTTACATTCATTTTTAACCCAATCCCACCATACACTCTTAGAAACAAATGTCTCTTTCATACTTTTCAAAAATTTATATTTATTTTCAAACAATTCACATATCCTTGCATCCTCTAACAATAAATAGTTCAACTTCCAAGGCCTTCTTGCTGTACTTGTTATATTTTCTGCACCCATTGACACACACAATATTTTATGGTCAGAAAATCCACTAATTATTAACTCAAAATCATGTATTTGAAATTCATTTGAACAAAAACAAAAATCTATTCTGGATTGACTATTTTTATTTGCCCAAGTAAAACCACTTTTATCTCCGTGTTTTAACCTCCATGCATCTTTTAGATCAAAATCTTTTATCAATTTTTTAAGAACAACAGAAGATTTATCTAATTTATTACTTCCAATCCTATCTTTCCCTTCTATTATGCAATTAAAATCCCCCAGCACAATAATAGGCTCTGAACCCACCAAAAAATAACTAATTTTCTCAAATAACTTAATTCTATCATTTTTACCTGTATTCCCATAGACACACATAATTTTGACTTTAAAACCCCCAAAACAACCCTTAACACAAAAAGCTCTACCTGGCTCGATTTCAAAATAACTTTCAAAAACAAAAGAATCACCTTTAATTAATAATCCTATACCGGAGTTTTTTATATTATTTTCCCCTGAAAAAAAAGAAGGTCCCCATTTCCAAGAATCTGATAGCAACTTATAATTTTTACAAAACTCAATGCCACACTCTTGCATACAAAAAAAATCGGTATTTAATGTGGCCACAAAATCAAAAATTCCATTTCTTCTACCTATATTCTTGATGCTTCTCACATTCAGGGACCCACACTTTATAAGCATCAAAAGGAAGAATTAAGGGGAAAGCAAAAAAAGGAAGGAGAAAAAAACAAAACTAAAAAACACCAAGGTCAAAAATCAGTCAAAATTACCAAAAACACAAAAAGGAAGTAAATCACCCCGGGTCATTCTTACTTCCTTCGGGAAAACAGTCAGGAGTCGCACTCAAGCGACTCAAGCCTCTGTCCACTCTTGCCGAGAATTCGCTTTCACTAACAGGAGAGAAGACACTTAGATCCATACTGTCTATTGTCCACACACCTTCTTCTTCTTCCACCACTTCTATTTGATCTTCTTCTCTTTCTCCTTCTTCTCTCTCCATCACTACACCCTCACTTCTTTCTTCCACATTTTCTTTCCCGACGATCTTTTCTTTTTCGATCTCTTTTTCGACAATTCTTTCTTCCTCTGCATTCTCCTCCTCTCCTTCTTCCTCACTTCTTATCTCACTCTCCTCATCCGAGAAAACACCTTCGGTCCTTCGTTTCTTCCTTTTGTCACCTCTGGTCATTTTTTTTGCCTTTTTCCCTTCCAGTATGGTTAATTTTTGGCTTACCACTGGGCGTGCTTCATTTTCGACTGGGTTCTGTTCCACCCTCACACTTCTTTGGGGTACTTGGTTCTTATTTTCTTTCCCAGCAGGAATCTTTTTTACTTTACTGGCATATGAAGATTTAGTGCAGTTCATTATATGGTGCCCTTCTACATCACAAATGGAACATCTGGGAATTATCTTGCATTCCTCATCATCATGGCCCATACCAGCACAAACTCGGCACACCAAACCAACTGTACAGCTGTTTGACATATGACCAAAATCATTACATTTCCAACAAAAAGTCGGCATACCTGAGTACTTCAGAAATCCTCGGTTTCCTCTCAAGCTGATGGTCTGAATTGGGTGGTCCAGTCCATCTTCAGATGAGTTATCATACCTCAGCTTGACTCTGAACAGCTTTTTACCGGTCCAGATCCTGTACTCATTAAGAACATCTTTTACATACTCTGCCTCCTCAAAAATCATTTTCATATACTCCAGAACCTCTTTAGTGGGAACATAAGTATTATACATTGAGACAGTAACCATTCTCACATTATCTTGATGCTTAAAGCTTACCTTACATCCAGAAAACTTTTCATCTTGCTGCTTCTCCATAAAAACTTTACGGAAATCATGGTATTTCACTGTCTCATGAAACACAAGCTCATAGATTCCCCTGTTGTAATATTCCGGTAGGCAAAACAAATCCTTTGGCGTAATTCCACATTCTTTCAGCAGAGTTTCCACCACAAAAAACAATCCAGCAGCTCCACGATGTTCTTCTGGTATCTCCACAACAGCTGTATTCTTGTATCTGGTTTGTAGATCCGATGGTGTTCCAAATAAATCCTCCATCTTCTTGAAGGAAGCTACCCTTCACCACACAAGGTGGATCCCGGGCACTTCAAATTGATCCCTCCTCAAAACTTAAAACGGTTTCCTCCCAATAGCAGCAGCTGGCTTAAGACTCCGGTAGGAGCCGATGCCAGAAGGCCGAGAATCAAGCGTTTCAGTCACACTTTCAGCAAAAATCCAATGGATCTTTGCCAAAAGGCCGAGAAGCGATAACCCGAATTGCGCACGCACCGACGGGCCCAGATCCTCGCTTGCTCTACCTCCATGGGGAGAGAGAGGGGCCATAACGCTTCCTCCTGCACCTACACTATCCTCCCCCCAAAACCCCAACCCCCACCTCACACACAAGCCCCCACATTACAGCATCTCGGATATCTTCTACAGCCCTTCTCTGGCTCTGGTCTCTTTGCGGGCTGCAGCCGACGACCACTCAGCACCGCAACAGCAACTTCACCACTCTCCCAGAAGCCAACATTTACATAGCCCCGCCTCTTTCTGGCGCACACAATCAAGCACACAACGAGCTCCTGCAACGAGTCCCGGCTGAAAGGGCATCACACCAAACAACGGGCGGATGACGACATTAACAGCAAACTGTCTCCTGCAAAGTCTTGCAAAGTTCTTTTTTCCCCTTCCTTGGGCTGCTTGTTGCTGCTGTTTCTTTGCACTTGTTGTGCTGCTGCTGCAGATTCGAGCTTGTTCTGATTTTTCAAACTGGATAAGAGAGGTGCACCGGTCCTGGAGGTACTGCAATACCAGGTCGATGCGTGGAGTGGACAGAGCAAGCTCTTCTTCCATCTCCCTGTTCCAAAAATCCATTTAATATATGGTCCCCAGATAGGGGACGTATCAGATATTAAACTGATAAGAACAGATACTACACTTGATCTTAGCCAAAAGGCCGAGAAGCGATAACCCGAATTGCGCACGCACCGACGGGCCCAGATCCTCGCTTGCTCTACCTCCATGGGGAGAGAGAGGGGCCATAACGCTTCCTCCTGCACCTACACTATCCTCCCCCAAAACCCCAACCCCCACCTCACACACAAGCCCCCACATTACAGCATCTCGGATATCTTCTACAGCCCTTCTCTGGCTCTGGTCTCTTTGCGGGCTGCAGCCGACGACCACTCAGCACCGCAACAGCAACTTCACCACTCTCCCAGAAGCCAACATTTACATAGCCCCGCCTCTTTCTGGCGCACACAATCAAGCACACAACGAGCTCCTGCAACGAGTCCCGGCTGAAAGGGCATCACACCAAACAACGGGCGGATGACGACATTAACAGCAAACTGTCTCCTGCAAAGTCTTGCAAAGTTCTTTTTTCCCCTTCCTTGGGCTGCTTGTTGCTGCTGTTTCTTTGCACTTGTTGTGCTGCTGCTGCAGATTCGAGCTTGTTCTGATTTTTCAAACTGGATAAGAGAGGTGCACCGGTCCTGGAGGTACTGCAATACCAGGTCGATGCGTGGAGTGGACAGAGCAAGCTCTTCTTCCATCTCCCTGTTCCAAAAATCCATTTAATATATGGTCCCCAGATAGGGGACGTATCAGATATTAAACTGATAAGAACAGATACTACACTTGATCTTAGCCAAAAGGCCGAGAAGCGATAACCCGAATTGCGCACGCACCGACGGGCCCAGATCCTCGCTTGCTCTACCTCCATGGGGAGAGAGAGGGGCCATAACGCTTCCTCCTGCACCTACACTATCCTCCCCCCAAAACCCCAACCCCCACCTCACACACAAGCCCCCACATTACAGCATCTCGGATATCTTCTACAGCCCTTCTCTGGCTCTGGTCTCTTTGCGGGCTGCAGCCGACGACCACTCAGCACCGCAACAGCAACTTCACCACTCTCCAGAAGCCAACATTTACATAGCCCCGCCTCTTTCTGGCGCACACAATCAAGCACACAACGAGCTCCTGCAACGAGTCCCGGCTGAAAGGGCATCACACCAAACAACGGGCGGATGACGACATTAACAGCAAACTGTCTCCTGCAAAGTCTTGCAAAGTTCTTTTTTCCCCTTCCTTGGGCTGCTTGTTGCTGCTGTTTCTTTGCACTTGTTGTGCTGCTGCTGCAGATTCGAGCTTGTTCTGATTTTTCAAACTGGATAAGAGAGGTGCACCGGTCCTGGAGGTACTGCAATACCAGGTCGATGCGTGGAGTGGACAGAGCAAGCTCTTCTTCCATCTCCCTGTTCCAAAAATCCATTTAATATATGGTCCCCAGATAGGGGACGTATCAGATATTAAACTGATAAGAACAGATACTACACTTGATCTTAGCCAAAAGGCCGAGAAGCGATAACCCGAATTGCGCACGCACCGACGGGCCCAGATCCTCGCTTGCTCTACCTCCATGGGGAGAGAGAGGGGCCATAACGCTTCCTCCTGCACCTACACTATCCTCCCCCCAAAACCCCAACCCCCACCTCACACACAAGCCCCCACATTACAGCATCTCGGATATCTTCTACAGCCCTTCTCTGGCTCTGGTCTCTTTGCGGGCTGCAGCCGACGACCACTCAGCACCGCAACAGCAACTTCACCACTCTCCCAGAAGCCAACATTTACATAGCCCCGCCTCTTTCTGGCGCACACAATCAAGCACACAACGAGCTCCTGCAACGAGTCCCGGCTGAAAGGGCATCACACCAAACAACGGGCGGATGACGACATTAACAGCAAACTGTCTCCTGCAAAGTCTTGCAAAGTTCTTTTTTCCCCTTCCTTGGGCTGCTTGTTGCTGCTGTTTCTTTGCACTTGTTGTGCTGCTGCTGCAGATTCGAGCTTGTTCTGATTTTTCAAACTGGATAAGAGAGGTGCACCGGTCCTGGAGGTACTGCAATACCAGGTCGATGCGTGGAGTGGACAGAGCAAGCTCTTCTTCCATCTCCCTGTTCCAAAAATCCATTTAATATATGGTCCCCAGATAGGGGACGTATCAGATATTAAACTGATAAGAACAGATACTACACTTGATCTTAGCCAAAAGGCCGAGAAGCGATAACCCGAATTGCGCACGCACCGACGGGCCCAGATCCTCGCTTGCTCTACCTCCATGGGGAGAGAGAGGGGCCATAACGCTTCCTCCTGCACCTACACTATCCTCCCCCCAAAACCCCAACCCCCACCTCACACACAAGCCCCCACATTACAGCATCTCGGATATCTTCTACAGCCCTTCTCTGGCTCTGGTCTCTTTGCGGGCTGCAGCCGACGACCACTCAGCACCGCAACAGCAACTTCACCACTCTCCCAGAAGCCAACATTTACATAGCCCCGCCTCTTTCTGGCGCACACAATCAAGCACACAACGAGCTCCTGCAACGAGTCCCGGCTGAAAGGGCATCACACCAAACAACGGGCGGATGACGACATTAACAGCAAACTGTCTCCTGCAAAGTCTTGCAAAGTTCTTTTTCCCCTTCCTTGGGCTGCTTGTTGCTGCTGTTTCTTTGCACTTGTTGTGCTGCTGCTGCAGATTCGAGCTTGTTCTGATTTTTCAAACTGGATAAGAGAGGTGCACCGGTCCTGGAGGTACTGCAATACCAGGTCGATGCGTGGAGTGGACAGAGCAAGCTCTTCTTCCATCTCCCTGTTCCAAAAATCCATTTAATATATGGTCCCCAGATAGGGGACGTATCAGATATTAAACTGATAAGAACAGATACTACACTTGATCTTAGCCAAAAGGCCGAGAAGCGATAACCCGAATTGCGCACGCACCGACGGGCCCAGATCCTCGCTTGCTCTACCTCCATGGGGAGAGAGAGGGGCCATAACGCTTCCTCCTGCACCTACACTATCCTCCCCCCAAAACCCCAACCCCCACCTCACACACAAGCCCCCACATTACAGCATCTCGGATATCTTCTACAGCCCTTCTCTGGCTCTGGTCTCTTTGCGGGCTGCAGCCGACGACCACTCAGCACCGCAACAGCAACTTCACCACTCTCCCAGAAGCCAACATTTACATAGCCCCGCCTCTTTCTGGCGCACACAATCAAGCACACAACGAGCTCCTGCAACGAGTCCCGGCTGAAAGGGCATCACACCAAACAACGGGCGGATGACGACATTAACAGCAAACTGTCTCCTGCAAAGTCTTGCAAAGTTCTTTTTTCCCCTTCCTTGGGCTGCTTGTTGCTGCTGTTTCTTTGCACTTGTTGTGCTGCTGCTGCAGATTCGAGCTTGTTCTGATTTTTCAAACTGGATAAGAGAGGTGCACCGGTCCTGGAGGTACTGCAATACCAGGTCGATGCGTGGAGTGGACAGAGCAAGCTCTTCTTCCATCTCCCTGTTCCAAAAATCCATTTAATATATGGTCCCCAGATAGGGGACGTATCAGATATTAAACTGATAAGAACAGATACTACACTTGATCTTAGCCAAAAGGCCGAGAAGCGATAACCCGAATTGCGCACGCACCGACGGGCCCAGATCCTCGCTTGCTCTACCTCCATGGGGAGAGAGAGGGGCCATAACGCTTCCTCCTGCACCTACACTATCCTCCCCCCAAAACCCCAACCCCCACCTCACACACAAGCCCCCACATTACAGCATCTCGGATATCTTCTACAGCCCTTCTCTGGCTCTGGTCTCTTTGCGGGCTGCAGCCGACGACCACTCAGCACCGCAACAGCAACTTCACCACTCTCCAGAAGCCAACATTTACATAGCCCCGCCTCTTTCTGGCGCACACAATCAAGCACACAACGAGCTCCTGCAACGAGTCCCGGCTGAAAGGGCATCACACCAAACAACGGGCGGATGACGACATTAACAGCAAACTGTCTCCTGCAAAGTCTTGCAAAGTTCTTTTTTCCCCTTCCTTGGGCTGCTTGTTGCTGCTGTTTCTTTGCACTTGTTGTGCTGCTGCTGCAGATTCGAGCTTGTTCTGATTTTTCAAACTGGATAAGAGAGGTGCACCGGTCCTGGAGGTACTGCAATACCAGGTCGATGCGTGGAGTGGACAGAGCAAGCTCTTCTTCCATCTCCCTGTTCCAAAAATCCATTTAATATATGGTCCCCAGATAGGGGACGTATCAGATATTAAACTGATAAGAACAGATACTACACTTGATCTTAGCCAAAAGGCCGAGAAGCGATAACCCGAATTGCGCACGCACCGACGGGCCCAGATCCTCGCTTGCTCTACCTCCATGGGGAGAGAGAGGGGCCATAACGCTTCCTCCTGCACCTACACTATCCTCCCCCCAAAACCCCAACCCCCACCTCACACACAAGCCCCCACATTACAGCATCTCGGATATCTTCTACAGCCCTTCTCTGGCTCTGGTCTCTTTGCGGGCTGCAGCCGACGACCACTCAGCACCGCAACAGCAACTTCACCACTCTCCCAGAAGCCAACATTTACATAGCCCCGCCTCTTTCTGGCGCACACAATCAAGCACACAACGAGCTCCTGCAACGAGTCCCGGCTGAAAGGGCATCACACCAAACAACGGGCGGATGACGACATTAACAGCAAACTGTCTCCTGCAAAGTCTTGCAAAGTTCTTTTTTCCCCTTCCTTGGGCTGCTTGTTGCTGCTGTTTCTTTGCACTTGTTGTGCTGCTGCTGCAGATTCGAGCTTGTTCTGATTTTTCAAACTGGATAAGAGAGGTGCACCGGTCCTGGAGGTACTGCAATACCAGGTCGATGCGTGGAGTGGACAGAGCAAGCTCTTCTTCCATCTCCCTGTTCCAAAAATCCATTTAATATATGGTCCCCAGATAGGGGACGTATCAGATATTAAACTGATAAGAACAGATACTACACTTGATCTTAGCCAAAAGGCCGAGAAGCGATAACCCGAATTGCGCACGCACCGACGGGCCCAGATCCTCGCTTGCTCTACCTCCATGGGGAGAGAGAGGGGCCATAACGCTTCCTCCTGCACCTACACTATCCTCCCCCCAAAACCCCAACCCCCACCTCACACACAAGCCCCCACATTACAGCATCTCGGATATCTTCTACAGCCCTTCTCTGGCTCTGGTCTCTTTGCGGGCTGCAGCCGACGACCACTCAGCACCGCAACAGCAACTTCACCACTCTCCCAGAAGCCAACATTTACATAGCCCCGCCTCTTTCTGGCGCACACAATCAAGCACACAACGAGCTCCTGCAACGAGTCCCGGCTGAAAGGGCATCACACCAAACAACGGGCGGATGACGACATTAACAGCAAACTGTCTCCTGCAAAGTCTTGCAAAGTTCTTTTTTCCCCTTCCTTGGGCTGCTTGTTGCTGCTGTTTCTTTGCACTTGTTGTGCTGCTGCTGCAGATTCGAGCTTGTTCTGATTTTTCAAACTGGATAAGAGAGGTGCACCGGTCCTGGAGGTACTGGCAATACCAGGTCGATGCGTGGAGTGGACAGAGCAAGCTCTTCTTCCATCTCCCTGTTCCAAAAATCCATTTAATATATGGTCCCCAGATAGGGGACGTATCAGATATTAAACTGATAAGAACAGATACTACACTTGATCTTAGCCAAAAGGCCGAGAAGCGATAACCCGAATTGCGCACGCACCGACGGGCCCAGATCCTCGCTTGCTCTACCTCCATGGGAGAGAGAGGGGCCATAACGCTTCCTCCTGCACCTACACTATCCTCCCCCCAAAACCCCAACCCCCACCTCACACACAAGCCCCCACATTACAGCATCTCGGATATCTTCTACAGCCCTTCTCTGGCTCTGGTCTCTTTGCGGGCTGCAGCCGACGACCACTCAGCACCGCAACAGCAACTTCACCACTCTCCAGAAGCCAACATTTACATAGCCCCGCCTCTTTCTGGCGCACACAATCAAGCACACAACGAGCTCCTGCAACGAGTCCCGGCTGAAAGGGCATCACACCAAACAACGGGCGGATGACGACATTAACAGCAAACTGTCTCCTGCAAAGTCTTGCAAAGTTCTTTTTCCCCTTCCTTGGGCTGCTTGTTGCTGCTGTTTCTTTGCACTTGTTGTGCTGCTGCTGCAGATTCGAGCTTGTTCTGATTTTTCAAACTGGATAAGAGAGGTGCACCGGTCCTGGAGGTACTGCAATACCAGGTCGATGCGTGGAGTGGACAGAGCAAGCTCTTCTTCCATCTCCCTGTTCCAAAAATCCATTTAATATATGGTCCCCAGATAGGGGACGTATCAGATATTAAACTGATAAGAACAGATACTACACTTGATCTTAGCCAAAAGGCCGAGAAGCGATAACCCGAATTGCGCACGCACCGACGGGCCCAGATCCTCGCTTGCTCTACCTCCATGGGGAGAGAGAGGGGCCATAACGCTTCCTCCTGCACCTACACTATCCTCCCCCCAAAACCCCAACCCCCACCTCACACACAAGCCCCCCACATTACAGCATCTCGGATATCTTCTACAGCCCTTCTCTGGCTCTGGTCTCTTTGCGGGCTGCAGCCGACGACCACTCAGCACCGCAACAGCAACTTCACCACTCTCCCAGAAGCCAACATTTACATAGCCCCGCCTCTTTCTGGCGCACACAATCAAGCACACAACGAGCTCCTGCAACGAGTCCCGGCTGAAAGGGCATCACACCAAACAACGGGCGGATGACGACATTAACAGCAAACTGTCTCCTGCAAAGTCTTGCAAAGTTCTTTTTTCCCCTTCCTTGGGCTGCTTGTTGCTGCTGTTTCTTTGCACTTGTTGTGCTGCTGCTGCAGATTCGAGGCTTGTTCTGATTTTTCAAACTGGATAAGAGAGGTGCACCGGTCCTGGAGGTACTGCAATACCAGGTCGATGCGTGGAGTGGACAGAGCAAGCTCTTCTTCCATCTCCCTGTTCCAAAAATCCATTTAATATATGGTCCCCAGATAGGGGACGTATCAGATATTAAACTGATAAGAACAGATACTACACTTGATCTTAGCCAAAAGGCCGAGAAGCGATAACCCGAATTGCGCACGGCACCGACGGGCCCAGATCCTCGCTTGCTCTACCTCCATGGGGAGAGAGAGGGGCCATAACGCTTCCTCCTGCACCTACACTATCCTCCCCCCAAACCCCAACCCCCACCTCACACACCAAGCCCCCACATTACAGCATCTCGGATATCTTCTACAGCCCTTCTCTGGCTCTGGTCCTCTTTGCGGGCTGCAGCCGACGACCACTCAGCACCGCAACAGGCAACTTCACCACTCTCCAGAAGCCAACATTTACATAGCCCCGCCTCTTTCTGGCGCACACAATCAAGCACACAACGAGCTCCTGCAACGAGTCCCGGCTGAAAGGGCATCACACCAAACAACGGGCGGATGACGACATTAACAGCAAACTGTCTCCTGCAAAGTCTTGCAAAGTTCTTTTTTCCCCTTCCTTGGGCTGCTTGTGCTGCTGTTTCTTTGCACTTGTTGTGCTGCTGCTGCAGATTCGAGCTTGTTCTGATTTTTCAAACTGGATAAGAGAGGTGCACCGGTCCTGGAGGTACTGCAATACCAGGTCGATGCGTGGAGTGGACAGAGCAAGCTCTCTTCCATCTCCCTGTTCCAAAAATCCATTTAATATATGGTCCCCAGATAGGGGACGTATCAGATATTAAACTGATAAGAACAGATACTACACTTTGATCTTAGCCAAAAGGCCGAGAAGCGATAACCCGAATTGCGCACGCACGACGGGCCCAGATCCTCGCTTGGCTCTACCTCCATTGGGGAGAGAGAGGCGGCCATAACGCTTTCCTCCTGCACCTACACTATCCTCCCCCCAAAACCCCAACCCCCACCTCACCACACAAGCCCCCACATTACAGCATCTCGGATATCTTCTACAGCCCTTCTCTGGGCTCTGGTTCTCTTTGCGGGCTGCAGCCGACGACCACTCAGCACCGCAACAGCGAACTCACCACTCTCCCAGAAGCCAACATTACATAGCCCCGCCTCTTTCTGGCGCACACAATCAAGCACACAACGAGCTCCTGCAACGAGTCCCGGCTGAAAGGGCATCACACCAAACAACGGGCGGATGACGACATTAACAGCAAACTGTCTCCTGCAAAGTCTTGCAAAGTTCTTTTTCCCCTTCCTTGGGCTGCTTGTTGCTGCTGTTTCTTTGCACTTGTTGTGCTGCTGCTGCAGATTCGAGCTTGTTCTGATTTTTCAAACTGGATAAGAGAGGTGCACCGGTCCTGGAGTACTGCAATTACCAGGTCGATGCGTGGGAGTGGACAGAGCAAGCTCTTCTTCCATCTCCCTGTTCCAAAAATCCATTTAATATATGGTCCCCAGATAGGGGACGTATCAGATATTAAACTGATAAGAACAGATACTACACTTGATCTTAGCCAAAAGGCCGAGAAGCGATAACCCGAATTGCGCACGCACCGACGGGCCCAGATCCTCGCTTCTCTACCTCCATGGGAGAGAGAGGGCCATAACGCTTCCTCCTGCACCTACACTATCCTCCCCCCAAAACCCCAACCCCCCACCTCACACACAAGCCCCCACATTACAGCATCTCGGATATCTTCTACAGCCCTTCTCTGGCTCTGGTCTCTTGCGGGCTGCAGCCGACGACCACTCAGCACCGCAACAGCAACTTCACCACTCTCCCAGAAGCCAACATTTACATAGCCCCGCCTCTTTCTGGCGCACACAATCAAGCACACAACGAGCTCCTGCAACGAGTCCCGGCTGAAAGGGCATCACACCAAACAACGGGCGGATGACGACATTAACAGCAAACTGTCTCCTGCAAAGTCTTGCAAAGTTCTTTTTTCCCCTTCCTTGGGCTGCTTGTTGCTGCTGTTTCTTTGCACTTGTGTGCTGCTGCTGCAGATTCGAGCTTGTTCTGATTTTCAAACTGGATAAGAGAGGTGCACCGGTCCTGGAGGTACTGCAATACCAGGTCGATGCGTGGAGTGGACAGAGCAAGCTCTTCTTCCATCTCCCTGTTCCAAAAATCCATTTAATATATGGTCCCCAGATTAGGGGACGTATCAGATATTAAACTGATAAGAACAGATACTACACTTGATCTAGCCAAAAGGCCGAGAAGCGATTAACCCGAATTGCGCCACGCCACCTGACGGGCCCAGATCTGCGCTTGCTCTACCTCCGATGGAGAGAGAGGGGCCATAACGCTTCCTCCTGCACCCTACACTATCCTCCCCCCAAAACCCCAACCCCTCACCTCACACACAAGCCTCCACATTACAGGCATCTCGGATATTCTTCTACAGCCCTTCTCTGGCCTCTGGTCTCGTTTGCGGGCTGCAGCGGACGACCACTCAGCACCGCAACCAGCAACTTCACCAGCTCTCCCAAGAAGCCAAAACATTTACCATAGCCCCGCCTGGCTTTCTGGCGCACAGCAATCAAGCACACAACGATGCTCCTGCAACGAGTCCCGGCTGAAAGGGCATCACACCAAACAAGCGGGCGTGATGGACGACATTAACAGCAAAACTGTCTCCTGCAAAGGTCTTGCCAAAGTTTTCTTTTTTTCCCCTTCCTTTGGGCTGCTTGTTGTGTGTTCTTTTGCAGCTTGTTGTTGCTGCTGCTGCAGATTCGAGCTTGTTTTGATTTTTCAAACTGGATAAGAGAGGTGCACCGGGTCCTGAGGTACTGCAATACCAGGGTCGATGCGTGGAGTGGACAGAGCAAGCCTCTTCTTCCATCTCCCTGTTCCAAAAATCCATTTAATATATGTCCCCAGATAGGGGACGTATCAGATATTAAACTGATAAGAACAGATACTACACTTGATCTTAGCAAAAGGGCCGAGGAAGCGATAACCCGAATGCGCACGCACCGACGGGCCACAGATCCTCGCTTGCTCTACCTCCATGGGGAGAGAGAGGGCCATAACGCTTCCTCCTGACCTACACTATCCTCCCCCCAAAACCCCAACCCCCACCTCACACACAAGCCCCCCACATTACAGGCATCTCGGATATCTTCTACAGCCCTTCTCTGGCTCTGTCTCTTTGCGGGCTGCAGCCGACGACCACTCAGCACCGCAACAGCAACTTCACCACTCTCCCAGAAGCCAACATTTACATAGCCCCGCCTCTTTCTGGCGCACACAATCAAGCACACAACGAGCTCCTGCAACGAGTCCCGGCTGAAAGGGCATCACACCAAACAACGGGCGGATGACGACATTAACAGCAAACTGTCTCCTGCAAAGTCTTGCAAAGTTCTTTTTCCCCTTCCTTGGGCTGCTTGTTGCTGCTGTTTTCTTTGCACTTGTTGTGCTGCTGCTGCAGATTCGAGCTTGTTCTGATTTTTCAAACTGGATAAGAGAGGTGCACCGTTCCTGGAGGTACTGCAATACCAGGTCGATGCGTGGAGTGGACAGAGCAAGCTCTTCTTCCATCTCCCTGTTCCAAAAATCCATTTAATATATGGTCCCCAGATAGGGACGTATACAGATATTAAAACTGATAAGAACAGATACTACACTTGATCTTAGCCAAAAGGCCGAGAAGCGATAACCCGAATTGCGCACGCACCGACGGGCCCAGATCCTCGCTTGCTCTACCTCCATGGGGAGAGAGAGGGGCCATAACGCTTCCTCCTGCACCTACACTATCCTCCCCCCAAAACCCCAACCCCCACCTCACACACAAGCCCCCACATTACAGCATCTCGGATATCTTCTACAGCCCTTCTCTGGCTCTGGTCTCTTTGCGGGCTGCAGCCGACGACCACTCAGCACCGCAACAGCAACTTCACCACTCTCCCAGAAGCCAACATTTACATAGCCCCGCCTCTTTCTGGCGCACACAATCAAGCACACAACGAGCTCCTGCAACGAGTCCCGGCTGAAAGGGCATCACACCAAACAACGGGCGGATGACGACATTAACAGCAAACTGTCTCCTGCAAAGTCTTGCAAAGTTCTTTTTTCCCCTTCCTTGGGCTGCTTGTTGCTGCTGTTTCTTTGCACTTGTTGTGCTGCTGCTGCAGATTCGAGCTTGTTCTGATTTTTCAAACTGGATAAGAGAGGTGCACCGGTCCTGGAGGTACTGCAATACCAGGTCGATGCGTGGAGTGGACAGAGCAAGCTCTTCTTCCATCTCCCTGTTCCAAACAATCTAGTTTAAAGTATAGATAATCTCTACTCTTTTTT